>NW_027077713.1:0-1244000 GCF_963924675.1 Phocoena phocoena | reverse complement strand
ATGTTAGGGTAAGGTTTAGTGTTAGCGTATGGTCCATGATTAGTGGAAGGGATAGGGTAAGACGTTGGGTTAGGGTTAGGGGATGGGAACGGTTTAGGGTATAGGTTAGAATACGACAGCAGTTTAGGTTGAGTGTACATGTTAGGGTATGTGTTAGTGCTAGCATACGGTTTAGGATTAGGGAACAGTTTAGACTAAGGCTTCGGGTAATGATTAGGTTTATGGTTAGGGTTAGGGATTAGGTTAGGGAATGGAAACGGTTTAGGGTACAATTTAGTGTACGACAACGATTTAAGGTGAGCGTAGGTGTTAGGGTATGGGTTAGTGTTGGCGTACGGATTAGGATTAGGGGACGGGTTAGGATAAGGCTTCGGGTAAGGGTTAGGGTTATGGTTAATGTTAGGGGACAGGGCCAGGGACGATTTAAGGTAAAGGTTTGGGTAAGACAATGGTTTAGGGTGAGTGTACATGTTAGGGTATGTGTTAGTGTTAGCGTACCAGTTAGGCTTAGGTGACGGGTTAGGGTAAGGCTTCGGATAAGGGTTAGGGTTAGGGTTATGGGACAGGGACTGTTTAGGTACAGGTTAGTGTATGACAACGGTTTTCGTTGAGCATACAACTTAGGGTAGGTGTAAATGTTAGCATACGGGTTAGGATTAGGGGACGGGTTAGGGTATATTTTCCGGTAAGGATTAGGGTTAGGGTTAGGGGACAGTGAAGGTTTAGAGTACAGGTTAGTGTACGACAATGGTTTAGTGTGATCATACGAGTTAGGGTATGGGTTAGTGTTAGCGCACGGTTTAGGATTAGGGGATGTGTTAGGGTAAGGCTTCAGGTAAGTGTTAGAGTTAGGGTTAGTGGATGAGGACGTGTTAGGGTACAGGTTAGGGTAGGACAATGCTTTAGGGTGAGCGTACATGTTAGGGTACTGGTCAGTGTTAGCATTTGGGTTAGGATTAGGGGACAGGTTAGAGTAAGGCTTCGTGTAAGTGTTAGGGTGAGGGATAGGGTTGGGGAAAGGGACGGTTTAGGGTACAGATTAGGGTACGACAGCGATTTAGGGTGAGCCTACGTGTTAGGGTACAGTTTAGTGTTAGCGTATGGGTTAGGATTTGGGGATGGTTTAGGGACAGGCATCTGTAAAGATTTAGGTTTAGCATTATGGGACGGGGACGGTTTAGGGAAAAGGTTAGGATACCACAGCGGTTTAGGGTGAGCGTAGGTGTTAGGGTACAGGTTAGTGTTAGCGTACGGGTTAGGTATAGGGGACGTGTTAGGGTAAGGCTTCGGGTAAGGGTTAGGGTTAGGGTTAGGGTTAGGTTTACGGTTAGGGGACGGGGACGGTTTAGGGGACAGGTTAGGGTATGACAACGGTTTAGGGTGAGCGTACGTGTTAGGGTACGGGTTAGTGTTAGCGTACGGCTTAGAATTAGGGGAAGGGTTAGGGTAAGGCATAGAGTAAGGGTTAGGTTTAGGGTTAGGGTTAGGGGACGGGCACGGGGACGGTTTACGGGACAGGTTAGGGTTAGGGGTAGGGTTAGGGTTAGGGGATGGGGACAGTTTAGGGGAACGGTTAGAGTTCGACAACTCTTTAGGGTGAGCGTACATGTTAGGGAACGGGTTAGTGTTAGCGTACGGGTTAGGATTAGGGGACGGGTTAGTGTAAGGCTTTGGGTAAGTGTTACGGTTAGGGTTAGGGTTAGGGTTAGGGTTAGGTTTAGGGGACGCGGACGGTTTAGGGGACAGGTTAGGGTACGACAATGGTTTAGGGTGAGCGTACGTGTTAGGGTACGGGTTAGTGTTAGCATACAGGTTAGGATTAGGGGACGGGTTAGGGTAAGGCTTCGGGTAAGGGTTATGGTTAGGGTTAGGGTTAGGGGAAGGGAACGGTTTAGCGGACAGGTTAGGTTATGACGATTTAGGGTGAGCGTACATGTTAGGGTACGGGTTACTGTTAGCGTACGGGTTAGGATTAGGGGACAGGTTAGCGTAAGGCTTAGGGTAAGGGCTAGGGTTAGGGTTAGGGTTAGGATTAGAGGGTGGGGACAGTTTAGGGGACAGGTTAGGGTTAGGGTTAGGGTTAGGGGATGGGTACGGTTTAGGGGACAGGTTAGGGTACGACAACGGTTAGGGTGAGCGTACGTGTTAGGGTACTGGTTAGTGTTAGCGTACACGTTAGGATTAGGGGATGGGTTAGGGTAAGGCTTCAGGTAAGGGTTAGGGTTAGAGTTAGGGATAGGGTTAGGGTTAGGGGATGGGTACGGTTTAGGGGACAGGTTAGGGTACGACAACGGTTTAGGGTGAGCGTACGTGTTAGGGTACAGGTTAGTGTTAGCGTACGCGTTAGGATTAGGGGACGGGTTAGTGTAAAGCTTCAGGTAAGGGTTAGGGTTAGGGTTTTGGTTAGGGTTAGGGGACGGGGATGGTTTAGGGGACAGGTTAGGGTACGACAATGGTTTAGTGTGAGCGTACGTGTTAAGGTATGGGTTAGTTTTAGCGTACGGGTTAGGATTAAGGGACGGGTTAGGGTAAGGCTTCGGGTAAGGGTTAGGGTTAGGGTTAGGGTTAGGGGACGGGGACGGTTTAGGGGACAGTTTAGGGTACAGCAAAGGTTTAGGGTGAGCGTACGTGTTAGGGTACGGGTTAGTGTTAACGTATGGATTAGGATTAGGGGACGGGTACGGGTAAGGCTTCGGGTAAGTGTTAGGGTTAGGGTTAGTGTTAGGGTTAGGGTTAGGGGACGGGGACGGTTTAGGGGACAGGTTAGGGTACGATAACATTTTAAGGTGAGCGTACGTGTTAGGGTATGGGTTAGTTTTAGAGTACGCGTTAGGATTTGTGGACGGGTTAGGGTAAGGCTTTGGCTAACGGTTAGGGTTAGGGTTAGGGTTAGGTTTAGGGTTAGGGTAAGGGGATGGTTCAGGGGACAGGTTAGGGTACGACAACGGTTTAGGGTGAGCCTACTTGTTAGGGTACGGGTTACTGTTAGCGTACGAGTTAGGATTAGGGGATGGGTTAGGGTAAGGCTTCGGGTAAGTGTTAGGGTTAGGGTTAGGGGACGGGGATGGTTTAGGGGACAGGTTAGTGTACGATAACGGTTTAGGGTGAGCGTACGTGTTAGGGTACTGTTTAGTGTTAGTACGTGTTAGGATTAGGGGTCGGGTTAGGGTAAGGCTTACGGTAAGGTTAGGGTTAGGGTTAGGGTTAGGGTTAGGGGATGGGGACGGTTTAGTGGACAGGTTAGGGTACGACAACGTTTTAGGGTGAGCGTACGTGTTAGGGTACGGGTTAGTGTTAGCGTACGGGTTAGGATTATTGGAAGGGTTAGGGTAAGGCTTCGGGTAAGGGTTATGGTTAGGGATAGGGTTAGGTTTAGGGTTAGGCTTAGGGTTAGGGGACGGGGACGGTTTAGGGGACAGGTTAGGGTATGACAACGGTTTAGGTTGAGCGTACGTGTTAGGATTAGGGTACGGCTTAGGGTAAGGCTTCGGGCAAGGGTTAGGGTTAGGGTTAGGTTTAGGGTTAGGGGATGGGGACGGTTTAGGAGACAGGTTAAGGTACGACAACGGTTTAGGGTGAGCGTACGTGTTAGGGTACGGGTTAGTGTTAGCGTACGGGTTAGGATTAGGGGACGGGTTAGGGTAAGGCTTCGGGTAAGGTTTAGGGTTAGGGTTAGGGGATGGGGACTGTTTAGGGGACAGGTTAGGGTACGACAATGATTTAGGGTGAGCGTACGTGTTAGGGTACGGGTGAGTGTTAGCGTACGGTTTAGGATTAGGGGACGGGTTAGGGTAAGGCTTCGGGTTAGGGTTAGGATTAGGGTTAGGGTTAGGGTTATGGGACAGGGACGGTTTAGGGGACAGGTTAGGGTACGAAAACGGTTTAGGGTGAGTGTAAGTGTTATGGTATGGGTTAGTGTTAGCGTACGGGTTAGGGTTAGGGGACGGGTTAGTATAAGGCTTCGGGTAAAGGTTAGGGTTAGGGTTAGGGGACTGGGACGGTTTAGGGGACAGGTTAGGGTATGACAAACGTTTAGGGTGAGCGTACGTGTTAGGGTATGGGTTAGTGTTAGCGTACGGGTTAGGATTAGGGGACGGGTTAGTGTAAGGCTTTTGGGAAGTGTTAGGGTTAGGGTTAGGGTTAGGGGACGGGGATGGTTTAGGGGACAGGTTAGGGTACGACAATGGTTTAGGCTGAGCATATGTGTTAGGGTAAGGGTTAGTGTTAGCGTATGGGTTAGGATTAGGGGACAGGTTAGGGTTAGGCTTCGGGTAAGTGTTAGGGTTAGGTTTAGGGTTAGGGTTAGGGTTAGGGGATGGGGACAGTTTAGGGGAGAGGTTAGGGTGTGGCAACGGTTTAGGGTGAGCATACGTGTTAGGGTATGGGTTAGTGTTAGCGTGCGGGTTAGGGTTAGGGGACGGGTTAGGGTAAGGCTTCGATTTAGGGTTAGGGTTAGTGTTAGGGTTAGGGTTAGTGGACGGGGACGGTTTAGGGGACAGGTTACGGTACGACAACGGTTTAGGGTGAGCGTACGTGTTAGGGTAAGGTTTAGTGTTAGCGTACGGGCTAGTATTAGGGGACGGTTTAGGGTAAGGCTTTGGGTAAGTTTTAGTGTTAGGGTTAGGATTAGGTTTAGGGGACGGGGATGGTTTAGGGGACAGGTTAGGGTTCGACAACTGTTTAGAGTGAGCGTAATTGTTAGGGTAAGGGTTAGTGTTAGCGTACGCGTTAGGATTAGGGCACGGGTTAGGGTAAGGCTTCGGGGAAGGGTTACGTTTATGGTTAGGGTTAGGGTTAGGAGACGGGAATGGTTTAGGGGACAGTTTCGGGTACGACAACGGTTTAGGGTGAGCGTACGTGTTAGGGTACGGGTTAGTGTTAGCGTATGGGTTAGGATTTGGGGACGGGTTAGGGTTAGGCCTCGGGTAAGGGTTAGGGTTAGGTTTAGAGTTAGGCTTAGGGTTAGGAGACGGGTACGGTGTAGGGGACAGGTTAGGGTACGACAACTGTTTAGGGTGAGCGTACGTGTTAGGGTAAGGGTTATTGTTAGCGTACGGTTTAGGATTAGGGGACGGGTTTTGGTAAGGCTTCGGGTAAAGGTTAGGGTTAGGGTTAGGGGAGGGAGACGGTTTAGGAGACAGGTTAGGGTACAACGGTTTAGGGTGAGCGTAGGTGTTAGGGTACGGGTTATTGTTAGCATACGGGTTAAGATTAGGGGACGGGTTAGGGTAAGTGTTCGGGTAAGGGTGAGGGTTAGGGTTAGGGTTAGGGGACGGGGATGGTTTAGGGGACAGGTTAGGGTACAACAACTGTTTAGGATGAGCTTATGTGTTAGGGTATGGGTTAGTGTTAGCATAGGGGTTAGGATTACTGGACTGGTTAGGGTAAGGCTTAAGGTAAGGGTTAGGGTTAGGGTTAGGGTTAGGGTACGGGGACGATTTAGGGGACAGGTTAGGGTACGACCACGGTTTAGGGTGAGCGTACATGTTAGGGTATGGGTTAGGGTTAGCGTGCGGGTTAAGATTAGGGGACGGGTTACGGTAAGGCTTCGGGTTAGAGTTAGGGTTAGTGTTAGGTTTAGGGTTAGGGGTCGGGGACGCTTTAGGGGACAGGTTAGGGTACGACAGCGGTTTAGGGTGAGCGTACGTGTTAGGGTATGGGATAGTGTTAGCGTACGGGTTAGGATTAGGGGACAGGTTAGGGTAAGGCTTCGGGTAAGGGTTAGGGTTAGGGGACGGGGACGGTATAGGGGACAGGTTAGGGTACGACAACGGTTTAGGGTTAGGGTTAGGGATAGGGTTAGGGTTAGGGTTATGGGACGTGGACGGGGAAGGTTTGGGGGACAGGTTAGTGTACGACAACGGTTTAGGGTGAGCGTACGTGTTAGCGTACCGTTTAGTGTTAGCGTACGGGTTAGGATTAGGGGACGGGTTAGGGTAAGGCTTCGGGTAAGGGTTAGGGTTAGTGTTAGGGTTAGGGTTAGGGGACGGGGACGGGAACGGTTTAGGGGACAGTTTAGGGTATGACAACGGTTTAGGGTGAGCGTACGTTTTAGGGTACGGGTTAGTGTTAGCGTACGGGTTAGGATTAGGGGACGGGTTAGGTTAAGGCTTCGGGTAAGGGTTAGGATTAGGGTTAGGGTTAAGGTTATGGGACAGGGACGGTTTAGGGGAGAGGTTAGGGTACGACAATGATTTAGGGTGAGCGTACGTGTTAAAGTACCGTTTAGTTTTAGCGTACGGGTTAGGATTAGGGGACGGGTTTCAGTAAGGATTCGGGTAAGCGTTAGGGTTAGGGTTAGGGTTAGGGTTAGGGTACGGGGACGGTGTAGGGGACAGGTCAGGGTACGACAATGGTTTAGGGTGAGCGTACATGTTAGGGTATGGGTTAGTGTTAGCGTACGGGTTAGGATTAGAGGACAGGTTAGTTTAATGCTGCGGGTAAGGATTAGGGTTAGGGTTAGGGTTAGGTTTAGGGTTAGGGTTAGGGGACGGGGACGGTTTATGGGACAGGTTAGGGTACGTCAATGGTTTAGTGTGAGCATACGTGTTAGGGTACGGGTTAGTGTTAGCGTACCAGTTAGGATTAGGGGACGGGTTAGGTTAAAGCTTCGGGTAAGGCTTAGGGTTAGGGTTAAGGTTAGGGTTAGGGTTGGGGGATGGGGCCTTTTTAGGGGACAGATTAGGGTACGAAAACGGTTTAGGGTGAGCGTACGTGTTAGGGTACGGGTTAGTGTTAATGTAGGGAGTAGGATTAGGGGACGGGTTAGTGTAAGGCTTCGGGTAAGGGTTAGGGTTAGGGTTCGGGTTAGGTTTAGCAGATGGGGATGGTCTAAGGGACTCGTTAGTGTACGACAAAATTTTAGGGTGAGCGTACGTGTTAGGGTACCGTTTAGTGTTAGCGTACGGGTTAGGATTAGGGGACGGGTTAGGGTAAGGCTTCGGGTAAGGTTTAGGCTTAGGGTTAGGGATAGGGGACGGGAAATGTTTAGGGGACAGGTTAGGGTTTGACGACGGTTTAGGGTGATCGTACGTGTTAGGGTACGGGTTAGTGTTAGCGTACGGGTTAGGAGTAGGGGATGTGTTAGGGTAAGAATTCGGTTAAGAATTAGGGTTAGGGATAGGGTAAGGGTTAGGGTTAGGGGACGGGGACGGTTTAGGGGAAAGGTTAGGGTACGACAACGGTTTAGGGTCAGCGTATGTTTTAGGTTACGGGTTAGTGTTAGCGTACGGGTTAGGATTAGGGGACCTCTTAGAGTAAGGCTTCGGGTAAGGTTTAGGGTTAGGTTTAGGGTTAGGTGATGGGGACGTTTTAAGGGACAGGTTAGGGTACGACAACGGTTTAGGGTGAGCGTACGTGTTAGGGTACGGGTTAGTGTTAGCGTACGGGTTAGGGTAAGGCTTCGGGTAAGGGTTAGGATTAGGGTTAGCGTTAGGGTTAAGGGACGGGGACGGTTTAGGGGACAGGTGAGGGTACGACAATGGTTTAGTGTGAGCGTACGTGTTAGGGTAAGGGTTAGTGTTAACGTACGGGTTAGGATTATTGGACGGGTTAGGGTAAGGCTTCGGGTAAGGGTTAGGTTTAGGGTTAGGGTTAGGATTAGGGGATGGGGAAGGTTTAGGGGACAGGTTAGGGTACGACAACGGTTTAGGGTGAGCGTACGTGTTAGGGTACGTGTTAGTGTTAGCGTACGTGTTAGGATTAGGGGACGGGTTAGGGTAAGGCTTCGGTTAAGGGTTAGGGTTAGGGGACGGGGACGGGGACGGTTTAGGGGACAGGTTAATGTACGACAACGGTTTAGGGTGAGCGTACGTGTTAGGGTACGGTTTAGTGTTAGCGTACTGGTTAGGATTAGGGCACGGGTTAGGGTAAGGCTTCGCGTAAGGGTTAGGTTTAGGGTTAGGGTTAGGGTAAGTGTTAGGGCACGGGGACGGTTTAGAGGACAAGTTAGGGTACGACAACTGTTTAGGGTGAGCGTATTTGTTAGGGTAAGGGTGAGTGTTATCGTACGGGTTACGATTAGGGGACGGGTTAGTGTAAGGCTTCAGGTAAGGGTTAGGGTTAGGTTTAGGGTTAGGGTTAGGGTTAGGGGTTGGGGACGGTTTAGGGGACAGGTTAGGGTAAGACAACGGTTTAGGGTGACTGTACGTGTTAGGGTATGGGTTAGTGTTAGCTTATGGGTTAGGATTAGGGGACGGGTTAGGGTAAGGCTTCGGGTAACTGTTAGGTTCAGGGTTAGGTTTAGGGTTAGGGTTAGGGGACGGGGATGGTTTAGGGGACAGGTTAGGGTACGACAACCTTTTAGGGTGAGTGTAGGTGTTAGGGTACGTTTTAGTGTTAGCGTACGGGTTAGGATTAGGGGACGGGTTAGTGTAAGTCTTCAGGTAAGGGTTAGGGTTAGCGTTAGGGTTAGGGATAGCGGACGGGGACGGTTTAGGGGACAGGTTAGGATACGGCAACGGTTTAGGGTGAGCGTACGTGTTAGGCTACGGGTTAGTGTTAGCATACGGGTTAGTATTAGGTGACAGGTTACGGTAAGGCTTCGGGTAAGGGTTAGGTTTAGGGATAGGGTTAGTGTTAGGGTTAGGGGACGGGGACGGGGATGGTTTAGGGGACCGGTTAGGGTTAGGGTTAGGGTTAGGGGACGGGGACGGTTTAGGAGACAGGTTAGGGTACGACAACGGTTTAGGATGAGCGTACGTGTTAGGGTACAGGTTAGTGTTAGCTTATGGGTTAGTATTAGGGGCGGTTTAGTGTAAGGCTTCGGGTAAGGTTTAGGGTTAGGGTTAGGGTTAGGGGACGGGGACGGTTTAGGGGACTGGTTAGGGTATGGCAACGGTTTACGGTGAGCGTACGTGTTAGGGTACGGGTTAATGTTAGCGTACAGGTTAGGATTAGGGGACCGGTAAGGATAAGGCTTCGGGTAAGGGTTAGGGTTAGGGGACGGGGACGATTTAGGTGACAGGTTAGGGTACGACAACGGTTTAGGGTGAGCGTACGTGTTAGGGTATGGGTTAGTGTTAGCGTACGGGTTAGGGTTAGGTGATGGGTTAGGGTAAGGCTTCGGGTAAGGTTTAGGGTTAGGGTTATGGTTAAGGTTAGGGTTAGTGGACGGGGAGGTTTAGGGGACTGGTAAGGGTACGACAATGGTTTAGGTTGAGCGTACGTTTTAGGCTATGGCTTAGTGTTTGCGTACGGATTAGAATTAGGGGACAGCTTAGCTTAAGGCTTCGGGTTAGGGTTAGGGTAAGGATTAGGGTTAGGGTTAGGGTTAGGAGATGGGGACGGTTTAGGGGACAGGTTAGTGTACGACAGCGGTTTAGGGTGAGTGTACGTGTTAGGGTACAGGTTACTGTTAGCGTACGGGTTAGGATTAGGCGACGGGTTAGCGTAAGGCTTAGGGTAAGGGCTAGGGTTAGGGTTAGGGTTAGGGTACGTAGAGGATTTAGGGGACATGTTAGGGTACGACAACGATTTAGAATGAGCGTACGTGTTAGGGTATGGATTAGTGTTAGCGAACATGTTAGGATTAGGGGACGGGTTAGTGTAAGGCTTCGGGTAAGGGTTAGGGTTAGGGTTAGGGTTAGGCTTAGGGGACGGGGATGGTTTAGGGGACAGGTTAGGGTACGACAATGGTTTAGGGTTAGCGTACGTCTTAGGGTACGGGTTAGTGTTAGGGTACGGGTTAGGATTAGGGGACGGATTAGGGTAAGGCTTCGTGTAAGATATAGGGTTATGGTTAGGGTTAGGGTTAGGGGATGGGGATGGTTTAGGGGACAGGTTAGGGTACGACAACGGTTTAGGGTGAGAGTATGTGTTAGGGTACGGTTTAGTGTTAGCGTACGTGTTAGGATTAGGGGACGGGTTAGGGTAAGGCTTCGGGTAAGGGTTAAGGTTAGGGTAAGGGTTAGGGGACAGGGACGGTTTAGGGGACAGGTTAAGGTACGACAATGGTTTAGGGTGTGCGTACGTGTTAGGGTACGGGTTAGTGTTAGCGTACGGGTTAGGATTACGGGACGGGTTAGGGTAAGGCTTTGGGTAAGTGTTAGGGTTAGGATTAGGGTTAGGGTTAGGGTTACTGGACGGGGACGGTTGAGGGTACAGGTTAGGGTACGACAACGTTTTAGGGTGAACGTACGTGTTAGGGTATGGTTTAGTGTTAGCGTACGGGTTAGGATTAGGGGATGGGTTAGGGTAAGGCTTCGGGTAAGGGTTAGGATTAGGGTTAGGGTTAGGGGATGGAGACGGTTTAGGGGACAGGTTAGGGTACCACAACGGTTTAGGGTGAGCGTACGTGTTAGGGTACGGTTTAGTATTAGCGTACAGTATAAGATTAGGGGACGGTTTAGTGTAAGGTTTCGGGTAAGGGTTAGGGTTAGGGTTAGGCTTAGGGTTGGGGACGGGGATGGGGATGGTTTAGGGGACAGGTTAGGCTATGACAACGGTTTATGGTGAGCGTACATGTTAGGGTACAGCTTAGTGTTAGCGTATGGGTTACGATTAAGGGAAGTGTTAGGGGAAGGCTTCGGGTAAGTGTTAGGGTTAGGGTTAGGGTTAGGGGACGGCGACGGTTTAGGGGACAGGTTAGGGTACGACAACAGTTTAGGGTGAGCGTACGTGTTAGGGTACGGGTTAGTGTTAGCGTACGGGTTAGGATTAGGGGACGGGTTAGTGTAAGGCTTTGGTAAGCGTTAGGGTTACGGTTAGGGTTAGGTTTAGGGGACGGTGACGGTTTAGGGGACAGGTTAGGGTAAGACAGCGGTTTAGGGTGAGCGTATGTGTTAGGGTATGGGTTAGTGTTAGAGTATGGGTTAGGATTAGGGGACAGGTTAGTGTAAGGCTTCGGGTAAGTGTTAGGTTTAGGATTAGATTTAGGGTTAGGGGACGGGGACGGTTTAGGGGACAGGTTAGTGTATGACAATGGTTTAGGGTGAGCGTACGTGTTAGGGTATGGGTTAGTGTTAGCGTACGGCTTAGGATTATGGGACGGGTTAGGTTAAGGCTTCGGGAAAGGGTTAGCGTTAGGGTTAGGCTTAGGGTTAGGGGACTGGGCAGGGGACGGTTTAGGGGACCGGTTAGGTTTAGGGTTAGGGTTAGGGTTAGGGTTATGGGACGGGGATGGTTTAGGGGACAGGTTAGGGTACGACAATGGTTTAGGGTAAGCGTACATTTTGGGGTACGGGTTAGTGTTAGCGTACGGGTTAGGATTAGGGGACGGGTTAGGGTAAGGCTTCAGGTAAGGGTTAGGGTTAGGGTTAGGTGACGGGGACGGTTTAGGGGACAGGTTAGGGTATGGCAACGGTTTAGGATGAGCGTACGTGTTAGGCTATGGGTTAGTGTTAGCGTACGGGTTAGTATTAGGTGACAGGTTATGGTAAGGCTTCGGGTAAGGGTTAGGGTTAGGGATAGGGTTAGTGTTAGGGTTAGGGGGCGGGGACAGTTTAGGGGAAAGGTTAGGATACGACAACAGTTTAGGGTGAGCGTACATGTTAGGGTACAGGTTAGTGTTACCGCACGGCTTAGGATTAGTGGACGGGTTTGTGTAAGGCTTCGGGTAAGGGTTAGGGTTAGGGTTAGGGGACGGGGACGGTTTAGGGGACATGTTAGTGTATGACAGTGGTTTAGGGTGAGCGTACGTGTTAGGGTATGGGTTAGTGTTAGCGTACGGTTTAGGATTATGGGACGGGTTAGGTTAAGGCTTCGGGTAAGTGTTAGCGTTAGGGTTAGGCTTAGGTTTAGGGGACGGGGCAGGGGACAGTTTAGAGGACAGGTTAGGGTACGACAATGGTTTATGGTGAGCGTACGTGTTAGGGTACGGGTTAGTGTTAGCGTACGGGTTAGGATTAGGGGACGGTTTAGTGTAAGGCTTCAGGTAAGGGTTAGGGTTAGGGTTAGGGTTAGGGGACGGGGACGGTTTAGGGGACTGGTTAGTGTACGACAACGTTTTAGGGTGAGCGTACGTGTTGGGTACGGGTTAGTGTTAGCGTACGGTTTAGGATTAGGGTATGGTTTAGGGTAAGGCTTCGTTTAAGGGTTAGGGTTACGGTGAGGTTTAGGGGTAGGGGACCGGGACGGTTTAGGGGACAGGTTAGGCTATGACAACGGTTTATGGTGAGCGTACGTGTTAGGGTACGGGTTAGTGTTAGCGTATGGGTTACGATTAAGGAACGTGTTAGGGGAAGGCTTCGGGTAAGTGTTAGGGTTTGGGTTAGGGTTAGGGTTAGGGTTAGGGGACGGGGACGGTTTAGGGGACAGGTTAGGGTACGACAACAGTTTAGGGTGAGCGTACGTGTTAGGGTACGGGTTAGTGTTAGCGTACGGGTTAGGATTAGGGGACGGGTTAGTGTAAGGCTTTGGTAAGCGTTAGGGTTAGGGTTAGTGTTAGGTTTAGGGGACGGGGACGGTTTAGGAGAAATGTTAGGGTATTGCAACGGTTTAGGGTGAGTGTACGTGTTAGGGTATGGGTTAGTGTTAGCGTACGGTTTAGGATTAGGTGACGGGTTAGGGTAAGGCTTAGGGAAAGGGTTAGGGATAGTGTTAGGGTTATGGTTAGGGGACGGGGACGGTTTAGGGAAAAGGTTAGGATACGACAATGATTTAGGGTGAGCGTACATGTTACGGTACGGGTTAATGTTAGCGTACTTGTTCGGATTAGGGGACGGGTTAGTGTAAGGCTTCGGCTAAGGGTTAGGGTTAGGGTTAGGGTTAGGGGACAGGGACGGTTTAGGGGACATGTTAGTGTACGACAACGGTTTAGGGTGAGCGTAAGTGTTAGGGTATGGGTTAGTGTTAGCGTACGGGTTAGGATTAGGGGACGGGTTAGGGTAAGGCTTCGGATAAGGTTACGGTTAGGTTTAGGGTTAGGTTTAGGGTTAGGGGACGGGGACGGTTTAGGGGACAGGTTAGGGTAAGACAACGGTTTAGGGTGAGCGTATGTGTTAGGGTATGGGTTAGTGTTAGAGTATGGGTTAGGATTAGGGGACAGGTTAGGGTAAGGCTTCGGGTAAGTGTTAGGTATAGGATTAGATTTAGGGTTAGGGTTAGGGGACGGTGACGGTTTAGGGGACAGGTTAAGGTACGACAACATTTAGGGTGAGCGTACATGTTAGGGTTAGGGTTAGTGTTAGCGTACGGCTTATGATTAGGGGACAGGTTTGGGTAAGGCTTCGGGTAAAGGTTAGGGTTAGGGTTAGGGTTAGGGGACGGGGACGGTTTAGGGGACAGATTAGTGTATGACAACGGTTTTGGGTGTGCGTACGTGTTAGGGTATGGGTTAGTGTTAGCGTACAGTTTAGGATTATGGGACGGGTTAGGTTAAGGCTTCGGGAAAGGGTTAGCGTTAGGGTTAGGCTTAGGGTTAGGGGACTGGGCAGGGGACGGTTTAGGGGACCGGTTAGGTTTAGGGTTAGGGTTTGGGTTAGGGTTAGGGTTAGGGGACGGGGACGGTTTAGGGGACAGGTTAGGGTACGACAATGGTTTAGGGTAAGCGTACATTTTAGGGTACGGGTTAGTGTTAGCGTACGGGTTAGGATTAGGGGACGGGTTAGGGTAAGGCTTCAGTTAAGGGTTAGGGTTAGGGTTAGGGTTAGGGGACGGGGACGGCTTAGGGGACAGGTTAGGGTATGGCAACGGTTTAGGGTGAGCGTACGTGTTAGGCTATGGGTTAGTGTTAGCGTACGGGTTAGTATTAGGTGACAGGTTAGGGCAAGGCTTCGGGTAAGGGTTAGGGTTAGGGATAGGGTTAGTGTTAGGGTTAGGGGACGGGGACAGTTTAGGGGAAAGGTTAGGATATGACAACGGTTTAGGGTGAGCGTACATGTTAGGGTACGGGTTAGTGTTACCGTACGGCTTAGGATTAGTGGACGGGTTTGTGTAAGGCTTCGGGTAAGGGTTAGGGTTAGGGTTAGGGGACGGGGACGGTTTAGGGGACATGTTAGTGTATGACAACGGTTTAGGGTGAGCGTACGTGTGTAGGGTACAGGTTAGTGTTAGCGTATGGGTTAGGATTAGGGGACGGTTTAGTGTAAGGCTTCGGGTAAGGGTTAGAGTTAGGCTTAGGGTTAGGGTTAGGGGACGGGGACGGTTTAGGGGACTGGTTAGTGTACGACAACGTTTTAGGGTGAGCGTACGTGTTGGGTACGGGTTAGTGTTAGCGTACGTTTTAGGATTAGGGGACGGGTTAGGGTAAGGCTTCTTTTAAGGGTTAGAGTTACGGTTAGGTTTAGGGGTAGGGGACGGGGACGGTTTAGGGGACAGGTTAGGGTACGGCAACGGTTTAGGGTGAGCGTATGTGTTAGGGTACGGGTTAGTGTTAGCGCATGTGCTAGGATTAGGGGACGGGTTAGTGTAAGGCTTCGGGTAAGCGTTAGGGTTTGTGTAAGGTTTAGGTATAGGGGACAGTGACGGTTTAGGAGACAGGTTAGTGTACGGCAACGGTTTAGGTTGAGCATACGTTTTAGGGTAGGGGTTAGTTTTAGCGTACGGGTTAGGATTAGGTGACGGGTTAGGGTAAGGCTTCAGGTAAGGGTTAGGTTTAGGGATAGGGTTAGGGTTAGGGGACGGGGAGAGTTTAGGGGACAGTTTAGGGTAAGACAACGGTTTAGGGTGAGCGTAAGTTTTAGGGTACGGTTTAGTTTTAGCGTACATGGTAGGATAAGAAGACGGGTTAGTGTAAGTCTTCGGGTAAGGTTTAGGGTTAGGGTTAGGTTTAGGGTTAGGGGACGGGGACGGGGACCGTTTAGGGGACAGGTTCCGGTACGACAATGGTTTAGGGTGAGCGTACGTGTTAGGGTATGGGTTAGTGTTAGCGTAAGGGTTAGGATTAGGAGACGGGTTAGGGTAAGGCTTCGGGTAAGTGTTAGGGTTAGGGTTAGTGTTAGGGTTAGGGTTAGGACAAGGGGACAGGTTAGGGTAAGGCTTCGGGTAAGGGTTAGGGTTAGGGTTAGGGTTAGGGTTTGGGATCGGGGACTGTTGAGGGTACAGGTTAGGGTACGACAACGGTTTAGGGTGAGCATACGTGTTAGGGCATGGGTTATTGTTAGCGTAAGGGTTAGGATTAGGGGACGGGTTAGGGTAAGGCTTCGGGTAAGGGTTAGGTTTATTGTTAGGATTAGGGTTAGGGTTAGGAGTTGGGGATGGTTTAGGGGACAGTTTAGGGTACGAGAACGGTTTAGGGTGAGCGCACGTGTTAGGGTACGGGTTAGTGTTAGCGTACGGGTTAGGATTAGGGAACGGGTTAGGGTAAGGCTTCGGGTAAGGTTTAGGGTTAGGGTTAGGGTTAGTGTTAGGGTTAGGGTACGGGGACGGTTTAGGGGACAGGTTAGGGTACGACAACGGTTTAGGGTGAGCGTATGTGTTAGGGTACGGGTTAGTGTTAGCGTACAGGTTAGGATTAGGGGACGGGTAACGATAAGGCTTCGGGTAAGGGTTAGGGTTAGGGTTAGGGTTAGGGTTAGGGGACGGGGACGGTTTAGTCAACAGGTTAGGGTACGACAACAGTTTAGGGTGAGCCTACGTGTTAGGGTACGGGTTAGTGTTAGTGTACGGGTTAGGTTTAGGGCACGGGTTAGGGTAAGGCTTCGTGTTAGGGTTAGGGTTAGGTTTGGGGTTAGGGTTAGGGGACGGGGACGGTTTAGAGGATAGGTTAGGGTACGACAATGGTTTAGGTTCAGCATACGTGTTAGGGTACGGGTTAGGATTAGGTAATGTGTTAGCGTAAGGCTTCGGGTAAGGGTTAGTGTTAGGGTTAGGGTTAGGGTTAGTGTTAGGTGACGGGGACAGTTTAGGGGCACGTTAGGTTACGACAACGGTTTAGAGTGAGCGTACGTGTTAAGGTACGGGTTAGTGTTAGCGTACGGGTTAGGATTAGGGGACGGGTTAGGGTAAGGCTTTGGGTAAGGGTTAGGGTTAGGGTTATTTTTAAGGTTAAGGTTAGAAGACGTGGACAGGCACGGTTTAGGGGACAGGTTAGGGTACCACAATGGTTTAGGGTGAACGTACGTGTTAGGGTACGGGTTAGTGTTAGCGTACGGTTTAGGATTAGGGGACGGGTTAGGGTAAGGCTTCGGGTAAGTGTTAGGGTTAGGGTTAGGGTTAGAGTTAGAGGACGGGGACGGTTTAGGGGACAGGTTAGGGTACGACAACGGTTCAGGGTCAGCGTACGTGTTAGGGTACGGGTTAGTGTTAGCGTACACGTTAGGATTAGGGGACGGGTAAGGATAAGGCTTCGGGTAAGGTTTAGCGTTATGGTTACGGTTAGGGTAAGGGTTAGGTGACGGGGACGGTTTAGGAGACAGGTTAGTGTACGGCAACGGTTTAGGGTGAGCATACGTTTTAGGGTACGGGTTAGTTTTAGCGTACGGGTTAGGATTATGTGACGGGTTAAAGTAAGGCTTGGGGTAAGGGTTATGGTTACGGATAGGGTTAGGGTTAGGAGACGGGGACGGTTTAGGGGACAGGTTATGGTACGACAACGGTTTAGGGTGACCGTACATGTTAGGGTACGGGTTAGTGTTAGCGTACTGGTTAGGATTAGGGGACGGGTTAGGGTAAGGCTTCGGGTAAGGGTTAGGGTTAGGTTTAGGGTTAGGGTTAGGGTTAGGGGACGGGGACGGTTTAGGGGACAGCTTAGGGTACGACAACTGTTTAGGGTGAGCGTAGGTGTTAGGGTATGGTTTACTTTTAGCGTGCGCATTAGAATTGGGGGACGGGTTAGTGTAAGGCTTTGGGTAAGATTTAGGGTTAGGGTTAGGGTTAGGGGACGGGGATGATTTACGGGACAGGTTAGGGTAGGACAAAGGTTTAGGGTTAGCCTACGTATTAGGGTACGGATTAGTGTTAGAGTACGGGTTAGGATTAGGGGACGGGTTAGGCTAAGGCTTTGGGTAAGGGTTAGGGTTAGGGTTAGGGGACGGGGACGGTTTAGGGGACAAGTTAGGGTATGACAACGATTTAGGGTGACCGTACGTGTTAGGGTATGGGTTAGTGTTAGCGAACGTGTTAGGATTAGGGGACGGGTTAGTGTAAGGCTTCGGGTAAGGGTTAGGGTTAGGGTTAGGGTTAGGCTTAGGGGACGGGGATGGTTTAGGGGACAGGTTAGGGTACGACAACGGTTTAGGGTTAGCGTACGTCTTAGGGTACGGGTTAGTGTTAGGGTACGGGTTAGGTTTAGGGCACGGGTTAGGGTAAGGCTGAGGGTAAGGGTTAGGGTTAGGGTTGGCATTAGGGTTAGGGGACGGGGATGGTTTAGGGGACATGTTACGGTACAACAACGGTTTAGGGTGTGCGTACGTGTTAGGGTACGGGTTAGTGTTAGCGTACGGGTTAGGATTAGGGAATGTGTTAGGGTAAGGCTTCGGGTAAGGTTTAGGGTTAGGTTTAGGGTTAGGGTTAGTGTTAGGGAATGGCGACGGTTTAGGGGACGCGTTAGGTTACGACAACGGTTTAGGGAGAGCGTATGTGTTAAGGTACGGGTTAGTGTTAGCGTACGGGTTAGGATTAGGGAACGGGTTAGGGTAAGGCTTTGGGTAAGGGTAAGGGGTAGGGTTAGGGTTAGGTTTAGGGGATGGGTACGGGGACGGGGACGGTTTAGGGGACAGGTTAGGGTACGACAATGGTTTAGTGTGAGCGTACGTGTTAGGGTACGGGTTATTGTTAGCGTACGGGTTAGGATTATGGGACGGGTTAGGGTAAGGCTTCAGGTAAGGTTTAGGGTTAGTGTTAGGGTTAGGGTTAGGGGACGGGGACGGTTTAGGGGACAGTTTAGGGTACAACAACGGTTTAGGGTGAGCATACGTGTTAGGGTACGGCTTAGTGTTAACGTACGGAGTAGGATTAGGGGACGGGTTAGGGTAAGGCTTCGGGTAAGTGTTAGGGTTAGGGTTAGGGTTAGGGTTAGTGTTAGGGGACGGGGATGGTTTAGGGGACAGGTTAGGGTACGATAAAAGTTTAAATTGAGCGTACGTGTTAGGGTATGGGTTATTTTCAGCGTACGCATTAGGATTATTGGACGGGTTAGTGTAAGGCTTTGGGTAAGAGTTAGGATTAGGGTTAGGGTTAGGGTTATGGTTAGGGGACGGGGATGGTTTAGGGGACATGTTAGTGTACGACAACGGTTTAGGATGAGCCTACGTGTTAGGGTCCAGGTTAGTGTTTGCGTACGAGTTAGGATTAGGGGATGGTTTAGGGTAAGGCTTCGGGTAAGGGTTAGGGTTAGGGTTGGGTTAGGGTTAGTGGACGGGGATGGTTTAGGGAACAGGTTATGGTACGACAGTGGTTTAGGTGGAGCGTACGTGTTAGGGTACGGGTTAGTTTTAGCGTACGCGTTAGGATTTGTGGAAGGTTTAGGGTAAGGCTTTGGGTAAGGGTTAGGGTTAGGGTTAGGGTTAGGGGACAGGGATGGTTTAGGGGACAGGTTAGTGTACGACAACGGTTTAGGGTGAGCCTACCTGTTAGGGTAGGGGTTAGTGTTAGCGTACGAGTTAGGATTAGGGGATTGTTTAGTGTAAGGCTTCGGGTAAGGGTTAGGTTTAGGGTTAGGGTTAGGGTTAGGGGTAGGGTTAGGGGACGGGGACGGTTTAGGGAACAGCTTATGGTATGACAATGGTTTAGGGTGAGGGAACATGTTAGGGTACAGGTTAGTGTTAGCGTACGGGTTAGGATGAGGGGACGGGTTAGTGTAAGGCTTCGGGTAAGGGTTAGGGTTAGGGTTAGGATTAGGGTTAGGGGACGGGGAAGGGGACGGTTTAGGGGACAGGTTAGGCTATGACAACGGTTTAGGGTGAGCTTAGGTGTTAGGGTACGGGTTAATGTTAGCGTATGGGTTAGGATTAGGGGACGTGTTAGGGTAAGGCTTCGGTTAAGGGTTAGGGTTAGGGTTAGGTTTAGGGTTAGGGTTAGGGTTAGGGGTAGGGTTAGGGGACGGGGACGGTTTAGGGAACAGCTTATGGTATGACAATGGTTTAGGGTGAGGGAACGTGTTAGGGTACAGGTTAGTGTTAGCGTACGGGTTAGGATGAGGGGACGGGTTAGTGTAAGGCTTCGGGTAAGGGTTAGGGTTAGGGTTAGGGTTAGGGTTAGGGTTAGGGGACACGGATGGTTTGGGGCACAGGTTAGGGTACGACAATGATTTAGGGTGAGCGTACGTGTTAGGGTACGGGTTAGTGTTAGAGTACGTGTTAGGATTAACGGACGAGTTAGTGTAAGGCTTCAGGTAAGGGTTAGGGTTAGGGTTAGGGTTAGGGTTAGGGGACGGGGATGGTTTAGGGGACAGGTTAGGATACGACAACGGTTTAGGGTTAGCGTACGTGTTAGGGTATGGGTTAGTGTTAGGGTACGTGTTAGGATTAGGGGACGGATTAGGGTAAGACTTCACGTAAGGTTTAGGGTTACGGTTACGGTTAGGGTTAGGGTTAGGGGACGGGGATGGTTTAGGGGACAGGTTGGGGTACGACAACGGTTTAGGGTGAGCGTATGTGTTAGGGTACGGGTTAGTGTTAGCGTACGGGTTAGGATTAGGGGACGGGTTAGGGTAAGTCTTCGGGTAAGGGTTAGGGTTAGGGTTAGGGGACGGGGATGGTTTAGGCGACAGGTTAGGGTACGACAACGATTTAGGGTGAGCGTACGGGTTAGGGTACGGTTTAGTGTTAGCATACAGTATAGGATTAGGGGACGGGTTAGTGTAAGGTTTCGGGTAAGGGTTAGGGTTAGGGTTAGGATTAGGGTTAGGGGACGGGGAAGTGGACGGTTTAGGGGACAGGTTAGGCTATGACAACGGTTTAGGGTGAGCTTAGGTGTTAGGGTACGGGTTAATGTTAGCGTATGGGTTAGGATTAGGGGACGTGTTAGGGTAAGGCTTCGGTTAAGGGTTAGGTTTAGGGTTAGGGTTATGGGATGGGAACGGTTTAGGGGACAGGTTAGGGTACGACAACAGTTTAGGGTGAGCGTACGTGTTAGGGTACGGTTTAGTGTTAGCGTACGGGTTAGGATTAAGGCACGGATTAGTGTAAATCTTTGGTAAGCATTAGGGTTAGGGTTAGGGTTAGGTTTAGGCGACGGGGATGGTTTAAGAGAAAGGTTAGGGTACGGCAACGGTTTAGGGTGAGCGTACGTGTTACCGTACGGGTTAGTGTTAGCGTACGGGTTAGGATTAGGTGACGGTTTAGGGTAAGGCTTCGGGTAAGGGTTAGGGTTAGGGATAGGGTTAGGGTTATGGTTAGGGGACGGGGATGGTTTAGGGGAAAGTTTAGGATACGACAACGATTTAGTGTGAGCGTACGTGTTAGGGTATGGGTTAGTGTTAGCGTACGGGTTAGGATTAGAGGACGGGTTAGTGTAAGGCTTCGGGTAAGTTTTAGGGTTAGGGTTAGGGTTAGGATTAGGGGACGGGGACTGTTTAGGGGACAGGTTAGTGTACGAAAACGGTTTAGTGTGAGCGTACGTTAGGGTACGGTATAGTGTTAGCGTACGGGTTAGGATTAGTGGACGGGTTAGGATAAGGCTTCAGGTAAGGGTTAGGGTTAGGGTTAGGTTTAGGGTTAGGGTACGGGACGGTTTAGGGGACAGGTTAGGGTACGGCAACGGTTTAGGGTGAGCGTACGTTTTAGGCTATGGTTTAGTGTTAGCGTACGGGTTAGTATTAGGTGACAGGTTAGGGTAAGGCTTCGGGTAAGGGTTACGTTTAGGGATAGGGTTAGTGTTAGGGTTAGGGGACAAGGACGGTTTAGGGGACAGGTTAGGGTACGACAAGGTTTTAGGGTGAGTGTAGGTGTTAGGGTACGGTTTAGTGTTAGCGTACGGGTTAGGATTATGGGACGGGTTAATGTAAGGCTTCAGGTAAGGGTTAGGGTTAGGGTTAGGGTTAGGGGACGGGACGGTTTAGGGGACAGGTTAGGGTACGGCAACGGTTTAGGGTGAGCGTACGTGTTAGGCTACGGGTTAGTGGTAGCGTACGGGGTAGTATTAGGTGACAGGTTAGGGTATAGCTTCGGGTTAGGTTTAGGGATAGGGTTAGTGTTAGGGTTAGGGGACGGGGACGGTTAAGGGGAAAGGTTAGATTACAACAACGGTTTAGGGTGAGCGTACGTGTTAGCGTACGGGTTAGTGTTAGCGTACGGCTTAGGATTAGGGGACGGGTTTGCGTAAGGCTTCGGGTAAGGGTTAGGTTTAGGGTTAGGGGTAGGGTTAGGGGACGGGGACGATTTAGGGGACAGGTTAGTGTATGACAACGGTTTAGGGTGAGCATACGTGTAAGGGTATGGGTTAGTGTTAGCGTACGGCTTAGGATTATGGGACGGGTTAGGGTAAGGCTTCGGGTAAGGGTTAGCGTTAGCGTTAGGCTTAGGGTTAGGGGATGGGGACTGGGACGGTTTAGGGGACCGGTTGGTGTTAGGGTTAGGGTTAGGGTTAGTGGACTGGGATGGTTTAGGGAACAGGTTAGGGTACGACAATGGTTTAGGGTAAGCGTACATGTTAGGGTAAGTGTTAGTGTTATCGTAAGGGTTAGGATTAGGGGATGGGTTAGGGTAAGGCTTCGGGTAAGGGTTAGCATTAGAGTTAGGCTTAGGGTTAGGGGACGGGGACGGGGACGGTTTAGGGGACCGATTAGGGTTAGGGTTATGGTTAGGGTTAGGGGACGGGGACGGTTTAGGAGACAGGTTAGGGTACGACAATGGTTTAGGGTGAACGTACGTGTTAGGGTATGGGTTAGTTTTAGTGTACGCATTAGAATTGGGGGACGGGTTAGTGTAAGGGTTTGGGTAAGAGTTAGGGTTAGGATTAGGTTTAGGGTTAGGGTTAGGGGACGGGGATGGTTTAGGGGACAGGTTAGGGTAGGACAACGGTTTAGGGTGAACGTACGTGTTAGGGTATGGGTTAGTGTTAGTGTACGGGTTAGGATTAAGGGACGGGTTAGGGTAAGGCTTCGGGTAAGGGTTAGGGTTAGGGTTAGGGTTAGGGTTAGAGGATGGGGACGGTTTAGGTGACAGGTTAGTGTACGACAAAGGTTTAGGGTGAGCGTACGTTTTAGGGTACGGGTTAGTGTATGCGTATGGTTTAGGATTAGGGGACGGGTTAGAGTAAGGCTTCGGGTAAGGGTTATGGTTAGGGTTAGGGTTAGGGTTAGGGTTTGTGAACGGCGACTGTTTAGAGGACAGGTAAGGGTACGACAATGGTTTAGGGTGAGCATACGTGTTAGGGCACGAATTAGTGTTACCGTACGGGTTAGCATTAGGGGACGGCTTAGGGTAAGGCTTCGGGTAAGGGTTAGGGTTAGGGTTAGGGTTAGGGTTAGGGGATGGGGATGGTTTAGTGGACAGGTTAGGGTACGACAACGGTTTAGGTTGAGCGTACGTGTTAGGGTACGGGTTAGTGTTAGCGTACAGATTAGGATTAGGGTACGGGTAACGATAAGGCTTTGGGTAAGGGTTAGGGTTAGGTTTAGGGTTAGGGGACAGGGACTGTTTAGGTGACAGGTTAGGGTACGACAACGGTTTAGGGTGAGCGTACGTGTTAGGGTACGGGTTAGTGTTAGCGTATGGGTTACGGTTAGGTGAAGGGTTAGGGTAAGGCTTCGGGTAAGGTTTAGGGTTAGGGTTAGGGTTAAGGTTAGGGTTAGTAGACGGGGACGGTTTAGGGGACAGATTAGGGTATGACAACGGTTTAGGGTGAGCGTACGTGTTAGGGTACGGGTTAGTGTTAGCGTACGGATTAGGATTAGGGGACGGCTTAGTGTAAGGCTTCGGGTTAGTGTTAGGGTAAGGATTGGGGTTAGGGTTAGGGTTAGGGGACGGGGACGGTTTAGGAGACAGGTTAGGGTACGACAACCGTTTAGGGTGAGCCTACGTGTTAGGGTACGGGTTAGTGTTAGCCTAAGGGTTAGGATTAGGGGACGGTTTAGTGTAAGGCTTCGTGTAAGGGTTAGGTTTAGGGTTAGGGTTAGGGGACGGGGACGGTTTAGGGGACTGCATAGTGTATGACAACGTTTTAGGGTGAACGTACGTGTTGGGTACGTGTTAGTGTTAGCGTACGGTTTAGGATTAGGGTCCGGGTTAGGGTAAGGCTTCGGTTAAGGGTTAGGGTTAGGGTTAGGTTTAGGGGTAGGGGACGGGGACAGTTTAGGGGACAGGTTAGGGTACGGCAACCGTTTAGGGTGAGCGTACGTGTTAGGGTAAGGGTTAGTGTTAGCGTACGGGCTAGGATTATGGGGCGGGTTAGTGTAAGGCTTCGGGTAAGCGTTAGGGTTAGGGTAAGGGTTAGGTTTAGGGGACGGGGACAGTTTAGGAGACTGGTTAGTGTACGGCAACGGTTTAGGGTGAGCATACGTTTTAGGGTATGGGTACGTTTTAGCGTATGGGTTAGGATTAGGTGACGGGTTAGGGTAAGGCTTCAGGTAAGGGTTAGGGTTAGGGATAGGGTTAGGGTTAGCAGACGGGGAGGGTTTAGGGGATATGTTAGGGTACATCAATGGTTTAGGGTGAGCGTATGTGTTAGGGTACGGGTTAGTGTTAGCGTACGGGTTAGGATTAGGTAATGTGTTAGCCTAAGGCTTCGGGTAAGGGTTAGGGTTAGGGTTAGGGTTAGTGTTAGGGGACGTGGAGGGTTTAGGGGACACGTTAGGTTACGACAACGGTTTAGTGTGAGCGTACGTGTTAAGGTATGGGTTAGTGTTAGCGTACGGGTTAGGATTAGGGGACGGGTTAGTGTAAGGCTTTGGGTAAGGGTTAGGGTTAGGCTTAGGGTTAGGGTTAGGGGACGGGGACGGTTTAGGGGACAGGTTAGGGTACGACAACGGTTTAGGGTGAGCGTACGTGTTAGGGTAAGGGTTAGTGTTAGCGTACAGGTTAGGATTAGGGGACGGGTTAGTGTAAGTCTTCGGGTAAGGGTTAGGGTAGGGTTAGGTTTAAGGTTAAGGTTAGGAGACGGGGACGGGGACGGTTTAGGGGACAGGTTAGGGTACGACAATGGTTTAGGGTGAGCGTACGTGTTAGGGTACGGGTTAGTGTTAGCGTACGGGCTAGGATTATGGGACGGGTTAGTGTAAGGCTTCGGGTAAGTGTTAGGGTTAGGGTAAGGGTTAGGTTTAGGGGACGGGGACGGTTTAGGAGACTGGTTAGTGTACGGCAACGGTTTAGGGTGAGCATACGTTTTAGGGTATGGGTACGTTTTAGCGTATGGGTTAGGATTAGGTGACGGGTTAGGGTAAGGCTTCAGGTAAGGGTTAGGGTTAGGGATAGGGTTAGGGTTAGGGGACGGGGAGGGTTTAGGGGATATGTTAGGGTACGTCAATGGTTTAGGGTGAGCGTATATGTTAGGGTACGGGTTAGTGTTAGCGTACGGGTTAGGATTAGGTAATGTGTTAGCGTAAGGCTTCGGGTAAGGGTTAGGGTTAGGGTTAGTGTTAGGGGACGTGGACGGTTTAGGGGACACGTTAGGTTACGACAACGGTTTAGTGTGAGCGTACGTGTTAAGGTATGGGTTAGTGTTAGTGTACGGGTTAGGATTAGGGGACGGGTTAATGTAAGGCTTTGGGTAAGGGTTAGGGTTAGGTTTAGGGTTAGGGTTAGGGGATGGGGACGGTTTAGGGGACAGGTTAGTGTACGACAACGGTTTAGGGTGAGCGTACGTGTTAGGGTAAGGGTTAGTGTTAGCGTACAGGTTAGGATTAGGGGACAGGTTAGTGTAAGTCTTCGGGTAAGGGTTAGGGTAGGGTTAGGTTTAAGGTTAAGGTTAGGAGACGGGGACGGGGACGGTTTAGGGGACAGGTTAGGGTACGACAATGGTTTAGGGTGAACGTACGTGTTAGGGTTAGGGTTAGTGTTAGTGTATGGGTTAGGATTAGGGGACGGGTTAGTGTAAGGCTTCGGGTAAGGGTTATGGTTAGGGTTAGGGTTAGGTTTAAAGTTAGGGAACGGGGACTGTTTAGGGGACAGGTTAGGGTACGACAACGTTTTAGGGTGAGCGTACTTGTTAGGGTACGGTTTAGTGTTAGCGTACGGGTTAGGATTAGGGGACGGGTTAGGGTAAGGCTTCGGGTAAGGGTTAGGGTTAGGGTTAGGATTAGGGGACGGGGACGGGGACGGTTTAGGGGACAGGTTAGGGTACGACAACGGTTTAGGGTGAGCGTACATGTTAGGGTACGGGTTAGTGTTAGCGTACAGGTTAGGATTAGTGGACGTGTAAGGATAAGGCTTCCGGTAAGGGTTAGGGTTAGCTTTAGGGGACGGGGACGGTTTAGGCGACAGGTTAGGGTACGACAACGGTTTAGGGTGGGCGTACGTGTTAGGGTAATTGTTAGTGTTAGTGTACGGGTTAGGATTAGGTGACGATTTAGGGTAAGGCTTCGGGTAATTGTTAGGGTTAAGGTTAGGCTTAGTTGACGGGGACGTTTTAGCCACAGGTTAGGGTACGACAACGGTTTAGGGTGAGCGTACGTGTTAGGGTACGTGTTAGTGTTAGCGTACGGGTTAGGATTAGGGGACGGGTTAGTGTAAGGGTTCGGGTAAGAGTTAGGGTTAGGGTTAGGGTTAGACTTAGGGTTAGGGGATGGACACGGATTATGGGACATGTTAGGGTACGACAACGTTTTAGGTTAAGTGTACGTGTTAGGGTGTGGGTTAGTGTTAGCGTATGGGTTAGGATTAGGGGACAGGTTAGGGTAAGGTTTCAGGTTAGGATTAGGGTTAGTGTTAGGGTTAGGGTTAGGGGACGGGAACGGTTTAGGGGACAGGTTAGGTTATGACAAAGGTTTAGGGTGAGCGTACGTGTTAGGGTATGGGTTACTGTTAGCGTACGGGTTAGAATTAGGGGACGGGTTAGCGTAAGGCTTAGGGTAAGGGCTAGGGTTAGGGTTAGGTTTAGGGTAAGGGTTAGAGGACGGGGACAGTTTAGGGGACAGGTTAGTGTACGACAAGGGTTTAGGTTAGCATACGTGTTAGGGTACTGGTTAGTGTTAGTGTACGGTTTAGGTTTAGGGCACGGGTTAGGGTACAGCTGCGGGTAAGGGTTAGGTTTAGTGTTAGGGTTAGGGTTAGGGGACGGGGACGGTTTAAGGTACAGTTTAGGGTACAACAACGGTTTAGGGAGAGCGTACGTTTTAGGGTACGGGTTAGTGTTAACGTACGGAGTAGGATTAGGGGACGGGTTAGTGTAATGCTTCGGGTAAGGGTTAGGGGACGGGGACGGGGACGGGGAAGGGGAAGGTTTAGGGGACAGGTTAGGGTATGATAACAGTTTAAGTTGAGCGTACGTGTTAGGGTATGGGTTAGTTTTAGCGTACGGGTTAGGATTAGGGGACGGGTTAGTGTAAGGCTTCGGGTAAGGGTTAGGGTTAGGGTTAGGGTTAGGGTTAGGGTTAGGGGACACGGACGGTTTAGGGGACAGTTTAGGGTACGACAATGGTTTAGGTAGAGCGTACGTGTTAGGGTACGGGTTAGTGTTAGCATACAGGTTAGGATTAGGGGACGGGTTAGGGTAAGGCTTCGGTTAAGGGTTATGGTTAGGGTTAGGGTTAGGGTTAGGGTTAGGGGACGGGAACGGTTTAGGGGACAGTTTAGGTTATGACAACGGGTTAGGGTGAGCGTACGGGTTAGGGTATGGGTTACTGTTAGCGTACGGATTAGGGTTAGGGGACGGGTTAGCGTAAGGCTTAGGGTAAGGGCTAGGGTTAGGTTTAGGGTTAGGGTTAGAGGACGGGGACAGTTTAGGGGACAGGTTAGGGTAAGACAAAAGTTTAGGGGTAGCCTACGAGTTAGGGTACTGGTTAGTGTTAGCGTACGGGTTAGCATTAGGGGACGGGTTATGGTAAGGTTTCGAGTAAGGGTTAGGATTAGAGTTAGGGCTAGGGTTAGGGTTAGGGGATGGGGACGTTTTAGGGGACAGGTTAGGGTACGACAATGGTTTAGGGTGAGCGTACATGATAGGGTACTGGTTAGTGTTAGCGTACACGTTAGGATTATGGGACGGGTTAGTGTAAGGCTTTGGGTAAGGGTTAGGGTTAGGGTTAGGGTAAGGGTTAGGGGACGGGGACGGTTTAGGGGACAGTTTAGGGTACAACAACGGTTTAGGGGGAGCGTACGTGTTAGGGTAAGGGTTAGTGTTAACATACGGAGTAGGATTAGGGGACGGGTTAGGGTAAGGCTTCGGGTTAGGGTTAGGGTTAGCGTTAGGGTTAGGGTTAGGGGACGGGGATGGTTTAGGGGACAGTTTAGCGTACAACAGCGGTTTAGGGTGAGCGTACGTGTTAGGGTACGGGTTAGTGTTAACGTACGGAGTGGGATTAGGGGACGGGTTAGTGTAAGGCTTCGGGTAAGGGTTAGGGTTAGGGTTAGGGTTAGAGTTAGGGGACGGGGACGGGGACGGTTTAGGGAACAGGTTATGGTACGACCATGCTTTAGGGTGAGCGTACGTGTTAGGGTATGGGATAGTGTTAGCGTACGGGTTAGGATTATGGGACGGGTTAGGGTATGGCTTCGGGTAAGGGTTAGGGTTAGGGTTAGGGTTAGGGGACGCGGACGGTTTAGGGGACAGGTTAGGGTATGACAATGGTTTAGGGTGAGCGTACGTGTTAGGGTATGGGTTAGTGTTAGCATACAGGTTAGGATTAGGGGACGGGTTAGGGTAAGGCTTCGGGTAAGGGTTATGGCTAGGGTTAGGGTTAGGGTTAGGGTTAGGGGACGGGAACGTTTTAGGGGACAGGTTAGGTTATGACAACGGTTTAGGGTGAGCGTACGTGTTAGAGTAAGGGTTACTGTTAGCGTACGGGTTAGGATTAAGGGACGGGTTAGTGTAAGTCTTAGGGTAAGGGCTAGGGTTAGGGTTAGGGTTATGGTTAGGGTTAGAGGACGGGGACAGTTTAGGGGACACGTTAGTGTACGACAAGGGTTTAGGTTAAGCGTACGTGTTAGGGTACTGTTTAGTGTTACTGTACGGGTTAGGTTTAGGGCACGGGTTAGGGTAAGGCTGCGGGTAAGGGTTAGGGTTAGAGTTGTGGTTAGGGTAAGGGGACGGGGACCATTTAGAGGATAGGTTAGTGTACGAGAACGGTTTAGGGTGAGCGTACGTGTTAAGGTATGGGTTAGTGTTAGCGTACGGTTAAGGATTAGGGGACGGGTTAGTGTAAGGCTTTGGGTAAGGGTTAGGGGTAGGGTTAGGGTTAGGGTTAGGGGATGGGGACGGGGACGGGGACGATTTAGGGGACAGGTTAGGTTAAGACAAAGGTTTAGGGTGAGCGTACGTGTTAGGGTACGTGTTAGTGTTAGCGTACGGGTTAGGATTAGGGGACGGGTTAGGGTAAGGCTTCGGGTAAGGGTTAGGGTTAGAGTTAGAGTTAGGGTTAGGGTTAGGGGATGGGGACGATTTAGGGGACATGTTAGTGTACGCCAACGTTTTAGGGTGAGCGTACGTTTTAGGGTACTGTTTAGTGTTAACGTACGCGTTAGGATTAGGGGACGGGTTAGGGTAAGGCTTCGTGTAAGGGTTAGGGTTAGAGTTTGGGCTAGGGTTAGGGTTAGGGGATGGGGACGTTTTGGGGGACAGGTTAGTGTACGACAAAGGTTTAGGGTGAGCGTATGTGTTAGGGTACCGGTTAGTGTTAGCGTACGCGTTAGGATTAGGGGACGGGTTAGTGTAAGGTTTCGGGTAAGGGTTAGGGTTAGGGTTAGGGTTAGGGGACGGGGACGGTTTAGGGGACAGGTTAGGGTACGACAATGGTTTAGTGTGAGCGTACATGTTAGGGTACAGGTTATTGTTAGCGTACAGGTTAGGATTAGGGGACGGGTTAGGGTAAGGCTTCGGGTAAGGTTTAGGGTTAGTGTTAGGGTTAGGGGACGGGGATGGTTTAGGGGACAGTTTAGGGTACAACAACGGTTTAGGGAGAGCGTACGTGTTAGGGTACGGGTTAGTGTTAACGTACGGAGTAGGATTAGGGGACGGGTTAGGGTAAGGCTTCGGGTAAGTGTTAGGGTTATGGTTAGGGTTAGGGTTAGGGAACGGGGACGGGGACGGTTTAGGGGACAGGTTAGGGTACGATAACAGTTTAAGGTGAGCGTACGTGTTAGGGTATGGGTTAGTTTTAGCATACGGGTTAGGATTAGGGAATGTATTAGTTTAAGGCTTCGGGTAAACGTTAGGGTTAGGGTTAGGGTTAGTGTTAGGGGACGGGGACGGTTTAGGGGACACGTTAGGTTTCGACAACGGTTTAGGGTGAGCGTACGTGTTAAGGTATGGGTTAGTGTTAGCGTACGGTTAAGGATTAGGGGACGGGTTAGTGTAAGGCTTTGGGTAAGGGTTAGGGGTAGGGTTAGGGTTAGGGTTAGGGGATGGGGACGGGGACGGGGACGATTTAGGGGACAGGTTAGGTTAAGACAAAGGTTTAGGGTGAGCGTACGTGTTAGGGTACGTGTTAGTGTTAGCGTACGGGTTAGGATTAGGGGACGGGTTAGGGTAAGGCTTCGGGTAAGGGTTAGGGTTAGAGTTAGAGTTAGGGTTAGGGTTAGGGGATGGGGACGATTTAGGGGACATGTTAGTGTACGCCAACGTTTTAGGGTGAGCGTACGTTTTAGGGTACTGTTTAGTGTTAACGTACGCGTTAGGATTAGGGGACGGGTTAGGGTAAGGCTTCGTGTAAGGGTTAGGGTTAGAGTTTGGGCTAGGGTTAGGGTTAGGGGACGGGGACGGTTTAGGGGACAGGTTAGGGTACGACAATGGTTTAGTGTGAGCGTACATGTTAGGGTACAGGTTATTGTTAGCGTACAGGTTAGGATTAGGGGACGGGTTAGGGTAAGGCTTCGGGTAAGTGTTAGGGTTAGGGTTAGGGTTAGGGAACGGGGACGGGGACGGTTTAGGGGACAGGTTAGGGTACGATAACAGTTTAAGGTGAGCGTACATGTTAGGGTATGGGTTAGTTTTAGCATACGGGTTAGGATTAGGGAATGTATTAGTTTAAGGCTTCGGGTAAACGTTAGGGTTAGGGTTAGGGTTAGGGTTAGGGTTAGTGTTAGGGGACGGGGACGGTTTAGGGGACACGTTAGGTTACGACAACGGTTTAGGGTGAGCGTACGTGTTAAGGTATGGGTTAGTGTTAGCGTACGGTTAAGGATTAAGGGACGGGTTAGTGTAAGGCTTTGGGTAAGGTTTAGGGGTAGGGTTAGGGATAGGGTTAGGGGATGGGGACGGGGACGGGGACGGTTTAGGGGATAGGTTAGGGTAAGACAAAGGTTTAGGGTGAGCGTACGTGTTAGGGTACGGGTTAGTGTTAGCGTACGGGTTAGGATTAGGGGACGGGTTACGGTAAGGATTCGGGTAAGGGTTAGGGTTAGAGTTAGGGGTAGGGTTAGGGTTAGGGGATGGGGACAGTTTAGGGGACAGGTTAGTGTACGACAACGTTTTAGGGTGAGCGTACGTTTTAGGGTGCTGGTTAGTGTTAGCGTACGCGTTAGGATTAGGGGACGGGTTAGGGTAAGGCTTCGGGTAAGGGTTAGGGTTAGAGTTAGGGCTAGGGTTAGGGTTAGGGCATGGGGACGCTTTAGGGTACAGTTTAGGGTACAACAACGGTTTAGGGAGAGCGTACGTGTTAGGGTACGGGTTAATGTTAACGTACGGAGTAGGATTAGGGGACGGGTTAGCGTAAGGCTTCGGGTAAGGGTTAGGGTTAGGGTTAGGGTTAGGGTTAGGGGACGGGGATGGTTTAGGGGACAGGTTAGGGTACGATAACAGTTTAAGGTGAGCGTACGTGTTAGGGTATGGGTTAGTTTTAGCGTACGGGTTAGGATTAGGGGAAGGGTTAGTGTAAGGCTTCGGGTAAGGATTACGGTTAGGGTTAGGGTTAGGTTTCGGGTTAGGGTTAGGGTTAGGGGACACGGACGGTTTAGGGGACAGGTTAGGGTACGACAATGGTTTAGGGTGAGCGTACGTGTTAGGGTATGGGTTAGTCTTAGCATACAGGTTAGGATTAGGGCACGGGTTAGGGTAAGGCTTCGGGTAAGTGTTATGGTTAGGGTTAGGCTTAGGTGACTGGGACGGTTTAGGGGACATGTTAGGGTACGTCAACGGTTTAGGGTGAGCGTACGTGTTAGGGTACGGGTTAGTGTTAGCGTACGTGTTAGGATTAGGGAATGTGTTAGGTTAAGGCTTCGGGTAAGGGTTAGGTTTAGGGTTAGGGTTAGTGTTAGGGGACGAGGACAGTTTAGGGGATACGTTAGGTTACGACAACAGTTTAGGGTGAGCGTACGTGTTAAGGTATGGGTTAGTTTTAGCGTACGGTTTAGGATTAGGGGACGGGTTAGTGTAAGGCTTTGGGTAAGGGTTAGATGTAGGTTTAGGGTTAGGGTTAGGGGACAGGGACGGTTTAGGGGACAGTTTAGGGTACAACAATGGTTTAGGGTGAGCGTACGTGTTAGGGTACGGGTTAGTGTTAACGTACGGAGTAGCATTAGGGGACGGGTTAGGGTAAGGCTTCGGGTAAGGGTTAGGATTAGGGTTAGGGTTAGGGTTAGGGGACGGGGACGGGGACGTGGACGGTTTTGGGGACAGGTTAGCATACGATAACAGTTTAAGGTGAGCGTACGTGTTAGGGTATGGGTTAGTTTTAGCGTACGCGTTAGGATTAGTGGACGGGTTAGGGTAAGGCTTTGGGTAAGTTTTAGGTTTAGGGTTAGGGTTAGGGTTAGTGTTAGGGGACGGGGATGGTTTAGGGGACAGGTTAGTGTACAATGGTTTAGGGTGAGCCTACGTGGTAGGGTACAGGTTAGTGTTAGCGTACGAGTTAGGATTAGGGGATGGGTTACTGTAAGGCTTCGGGTAAGGGTTAGGGTTAGGGTTAGGGTAAGGTGACGGGGACGGGACAGGGACGGTTTAGGGAACAGGTTATGGTACGACAATGGTTTAGGGTGAGCGTACGTGTTAGGGTACGGGTTAGTGTTAGCGTACGGGTTAGGATTAGGGGACGGGTTAGTGTAAAGCTTTGGTTAAGGGTTAGGGTTAGGGTTAGGGTTAGGTTTAGGGTTAGGGTTAGGGGACGCGGACAGCTTAGGGGACAGGTTAGGGTACGAAAATTGTTTAGGGTGAGTGTACGTGTTAGGGTATGGGTTAGTGTTAGCATACAGTATAGGATTAGGGGACGGGTTAGGGTAAGGCTTCGGGTAAGGGTTATGGTTAGGGTTAGGGTTAGTGTTAGGGTTACGGGACGGGAACGGTTTAGGGCACAGGTTAGGTTATGACAATGGTTTAGGGTGAGCATACGTGTTAGGGTACATGTTACTGTTATCGTTCGGGTTAGGATTAGGGGACGGGTTAGCGTAAGGCTTAGGGTAAGGGCTAGGGTTAGGGTTAGGGTTAGGGTTAGAGTTAGAAGACGGGGACAGTTTAGGGGACAGGTTAGTGTACGACAAGTGTTTAGGTTAAGCATACATGTTAGGGTACTGGTTAGTGTTAGTGTACGGGTTAGGTTTAAGGCACGGGTTAGGTTAAGGCTGCGGGTAAGGGTTAGGGTTAGGGTTGGGGTTAGGGTTAGGGGACGGGGACGGTTTAGAGGATAGGTTAGGGTACGACAATGGTTTAGGGTGAGCGTAAGTGTTAGGGTACTGGTTAGTGTTAGCGTACGGTTTAGGATTAGGGGACGGGTTAGTGTAGGGCTTCGGGTAAGGATTAGGGTTAGGGTTAGGGTTAGGGTTAGTGTTAGGGGACGGGGACGGTTTAGGGGACACGTTAGTTTATGACAGTAGTTTAGGGTGAGCGTACGTGTTAAGGTACGGGTTAGTGTTAGCGTACGGGTTAGGATTGGGGGACGGGTTAGGGTAAGGCTTTGGGTAAGGATTAGGGGTAGGGTTAGGGTTAGGTTTAGGGGATGGGGACGGAGATGGGGACGGTTTAGGGGACAGATTAGGGTAAGAAAAAGGTTTAGGGTGAACGTACGTGCTGGGGTACGGGTTAGTGTTAGCGTACGGGTTAGGATTAAGGGACGGGTTAGGGTAAGGCTTCGGGTAAGGGTTAGGGTTAGAGTTAGGGTTAGGGTTAGGGTTAGGAGATGGGGACGGTTTAGGGGACAGGTTAGGGTACGACAACGGTTTAGGGTGAGCCTACGTGTTAGGGTACTGGTTAGTGTTAGCATACGCGTTAGGATTAGGGGACGGGTTAGGGTAAGGCTTCGGGTAAGGGTTAGGGTTAGAGTTAGGGCTAGGGTTAGGGTTAGGTGATGGGGACGTTTTAGGGGGCAGGTTAGGGTATGACAACGTTTTAGGGTGAGCGTACGTGTTAGGGTACTGGTTAGTGTTAGCGTACGGTTTAGGATTAGGGGACGGGTTAGTGTAAGGCTTCGGGTAAGGGTTAGGGTTAGGGTTAGGGTTAGGGGACGGGGACGGTTTAGGGGACAGGTTAGGGTACGACAGTGGTTTAGTCTGAGCGTACGTGTTAGGGTACGGGTTATTGTTAGCGTACGGGTTAGGATTAGGGGACGGGTTAGGGTAAGGCTTCGGGTAAGGTTTAGGGTTAGTGTTAGGGTTAGGTTTAGGGGACGGGGACGGTTTAGGGGACAGTTTAGGGTACAACAACGGTTTAGGGTGAGCGTACGTGTTAGGGTACGGGTTAGTGTTAACGTACGGTGTAGGATTAGGGGACGGATTATGGTAAGGCTCCAGGTAAGGGTTAGGGTTACGGTTAGGGTTAGGGTTAGGGGACGGGAACGGGGAAGGTTTAGGGGACAGTTTAGGGTACGATAACAGTTTAGGGTGAGCGTACGTGTGAGGGTATGGGTTAGTTTTAGCGTACGCGTTAGGATTAGTGGACGGGTTAGGGTAAGGCTTTGGGTAAGGGTTAGGGTTAGGGTTAGGGTTAGGGTTAGGTTTAGGGGACGGGGATGGTTTAGCGGACAGGTTAGTGTACGACAATGGTTTAGGGTGAGCCTACGTGTTAGGATACGGGTTAGTGTTAGCGTATGAGTTAGGATTAGGGGATGGGTTAGGGTAAGGCTTCGGGTAAGGGTTAGGGTTAGGGTTAGGGTTAGGGTTAGCGGACGGGGACGGGGACGGTTTAGGGAACAGGTTATGGTACGACAATTGTTTAGGGTGAGCGTACGTGTTAGGGTACGGGTTAGTGTTAGCGTACGGTAAGGATTAGAGAACTGGTTAGTGTAAGGCTTCGGGTAAGGGTTAGGGTTAGGGTTAGGGTTAGGGTTAGGGTTAGGGGATGCGGACGGTTTAGGGGACTGGTTAGGGTATGACAATGGTTTAGGGTGAGCGTACGTGTTAGGGTACCGGTTAGTGTTAACGTACGGTGTAGGATTAGGGGACGGATTAGGGTAAGGCTTCTGGTAAGGGTTAGGGTTACGGTTAGGGTTAGGGTTAGAGTTAGGAGACGGGGACGTTTTAGGGGACATGTTAGGGTACGACAACGGTTCAGAGTGAGCGTACGTGTTAGGGTATGTGTTAGTGATAGCGCACGGGTTAGGATAGGGGACGGGTTAGGGTAAGGCTTCGGGTTAGGGTTACGGTTAGGGTTAGGGTTAGGGGATGGGGACGGTTTAGGGGACAGGTTAGGGTACAACAACAGTTTAGGGTGAGCGTAAGTGTTAGGGTACGGGTTAGTGTTAGTGTACGGGTTAGGATTAGGAGACGGGTTAGGATAAGGCTTCGGGTAAAGGTTAGGGTTAGGGTTAGGGTTAGGAGATTGGGACGGTTTAGGGGACAGGTTAGTATACGACAACAGTTTAGAGTGAGCGTACGTGTCAGGGTACGGATTAGTGTTAGCGTACGGGTTAGATTAGGGGATGGGTTAGGATAAGGCTTCGGGTAAAGGTTAGGTTTAGGGTTAGGGTTAGGGGATGGGGACGGTTTATGGCACAGGTTAGGGAGGTCAATGGTTTAGGGTGAGCGTACGTGTTAGGGTACATGTTAGTGTTAGGGTACAGGTTAGGATTAGGGGACGCGTTAGGGTAAGGCTTCGCGTAAGTTTTAGTGTTAGGGTTAGGGTTAGGGTTTGGGGATGTGGATGGTCTAGGGGACAGGTTATGGTACGACAACGGTTTAGGGTGATTCTATTGTTAGGGTACGGGTTAGTGTTAACGTACAGTTTAGGATTAGGGGATGGGTTAGGGTAAGGCTTCGGGTAAGGGTTAGGTTTTGGGTTAGCTTTAGGGTTAGTGTTAGGGGACGGGGATGGTTTAGGGAACAGGTTAGTGTACGGCAACGTTTTAGAGTGAGCGTACGTGTTAGGGTACTGTTTAGTGTTAGCGTAACCGTTAGGATTAGGGGACGGGTTAGGTTAAGGCTTTGGGTAAGGGTTAGGTTTAGGGTTAGGGTTAGGGGACGGGGACGGTTTAGGGGACAGGTTAGAGTACGAAAAAGTTTTAGGGTGAGCGTACGTGTTAGGGTACGGGTTAGTGTTAGCGTACGGGTTAGGATTAGGGGACAGCTTAGGGTAAGGCTTTGGGTAAGGGTTAGGGTTAGGGGACGGAGACCGTTTAGGGGACAGGTTAGGGTACGACAACGGTTTAGGGTGAGCGTTCGTGTTAGGGTACGGGTTAGTGTTAGCGTACGTGCTAGGATTAGTGGACGGGTTAGGGTAAGGCTTCGGGTAAGGGTTAGTGTTAGTGTTAGGTTTAGGGTTAGGGGACGGGGACGGGAACGGTTTAGGGGACAGTTTAGGGTGCGACAAAGGTTTAGGGTGAGCGTACGTTTTAGGGTATGGGTTAGTGTTAGCGTACGTGTTAGGATTAGGGGACGGGTTAGGGTAAGGCTTCGGGTAAGGGTTAGGGTTAGGTTTAGGGGGCGGGGACGGTTTAGGGGACAGGTTAGGGTACGACAACTGTTTAGGGTGATCGTACGTGTTAGGGTACAGGTTAGTGTTAGCGTACGTGTTAGGGTAAGGCTTCGGGTAAGGGTTAGTGTTAGGGTTAGGGTTAGGGTTAGGGGACGGGGACGGTTTAGGGGACAGGTGAGGGTACGACAATGGTTTAAGGTGAGCGTACGTGTTAGGGTAAGGTTTAGAGTTAGCGTACATGTAAGGATTAGGGGACGGGTTAGGGTAAGGCTTCGGTTAAGTGTTAGGGTTAGGGTTAGGGTTAGGGATAGGTGACTGGGACTGTTTAGTGGAAAGGTTAGGGTACGCCAACGGTTTAGTGTGAGCGTACGTGTTAGGTTACGGGTTAGTGTTCGCGTACGGGTTAAGTTTAGGTGACGGGTTAGGTTAAGGCTTCGGGTAAGGGTTAGGGTTAGGGTTAGGGTTAGGGTTAGGGGACGGGGACGGTTTAGGGGACAGGTTAGTGTATGACAACAATTTAGGGTGAGCGTACGTGTTAAGGTACGGGTTAGTGTTAGCGTACGGGTTAGGATTAGGGGACGGGTTAGTTTAAGGCTTCTGGTAAGGGTTAGGGTTAGGGTTAGGTTTAGGGTTAGGGTTAGAGTACGGGGACCGTTTAGGGGACTGGTTAGGTTATGTCAATGGTTTAGGGTGAGCATACGTGTTAGGGTATGGGTTAGTGTTAGCGTATGGGTTAGGATTAGGAGACGGGTTAGGGTAAAGCTTCGGGTAAGGGTTAGGGTTATCGTTAGGGTTACGGTTAGGTTTAGGGTTAGAGGACGGGGACGGTTTAGGGGAGAGTTTAGGGTACGACAACGGTTTAGGTTGAGCGTATGTGTTAGGGTACGTGTTAGTGTTAGCGTATGGGTTAGGATTAGGGGACGGGTTAGGGTAAGGCTTCGGGTAAGTGTTAGGGTTATGGTTAGGGTTAGGGGACAGGGACGGGGACGGTTTATGGGACAGGTTAGGGTACGACAACGGTTTAGGATGAGCGTACGTTTTATGATACGGTTTAGTGTTAGTGTATGGGTTAGGATTAGGGGACGGGTTAGGGTAAGGCTTCCGAAAGGGGTTAGGGTTAGGGTTAGGGTTAGTGTACAGGGACAGTTTAGGGGACAGATTAGGGTACGACAATGTTTTAGAGTGATAGTACGTGTTAGGGTACGGGTTAGTTTTAGCGTACGGGTTAGGGAAAGGCTTCTGGTAAGTGTTAGGGTTAGGGTTAGGGTTAGGGTTAGGTGACGGGGACGGTTTAGGGGACAGTTTAGGGTACGACAAGGGTTTAGGGTGAGCGTACGTGTTACGGTACGGGTTAGTTTTAGCGTACTGGTTAGGATTAGGGGACGGGTTAGAGTAAGGCTTCGGGTAAGGGTTAGGGTTAGGGTTAGTGTTAGAGTTAGGGGACAGGGACGGTTTAGGGGACAGGTTAGGGTACGACAATGATTTAGGGTGAGCGTACGTGTTAAAGTACGGTTTAGTTTTAGCGTACGGGTTAGGATTAGGGGACGGGTTAGTGTAAGGCTTCGGGTAAGTGTTCGGGTTAGGGTTAAGGTTAGGGTTAGGGTTAGGGTTAGGGTTAGGGGAAGGGGACGGCTTAGGGGACTGGTTAGGATACGACACGTTTGAGTGTGAGGGTACCTGTTAGTGTACGGGTTAGTGTTAGCGTACGGGTTAGGATTAGGGGATGGGTTAGGGTAAGGCTTCGGGTAAGGTTTTGGGTTAGGGTTAGGGTTAGGGTTAGGGGACGGGGACAGTTTAGGGGACAGGTTAGTGTATGACAATGTTATAGGGTGAGCGTAAGTGTTAGGGTATGGGTTAGTGTTAGCCTACGGTTTAGGATTAGGGGACGGGTTAGGGTAAGGTTTAGCGTAAGGGTTAGGGTTACTGTTAGGGTTAGGTTTAGGGGACGGGGACGGATTAGGGGACAGGTTAGGGTACGACAACGGTTTAGGATGAGCGTACGTGTTAGGGTACGGGTTAGTTTTAGCGTACGGGTTAGGATTATGGGATGGGTTAGTGTAAGGCTTCGGGTAAGCGTTAGGGTTAGGTTTATGGTTAGAGTTAGGGTTAGGGGACGGGGACGGTTTAAGGGACAGGTTAGTGTACGACAACAGTTTAGGGTGAGCGTACGTGTTAGGGTACGGTTAGTGTTTGCGTACGGGTTAGAATTAGGGGACGGGTTAGTGTAAGGCTTCGCGTAAGGTTTAGGTTTAGGGTTAGGGTAAGGTTTAGGGTTAGGGTTACGGGACGGGGACGGTTTAGGGGACAGGTTAGTGTTTGGGTTAGGGTTAGGGTTAGGGTTAGGGTTAGGGTTAAGGGACGGGGACGGTTTAGGTGACAGGTTAGTGTACGACAATGGTTTAGGATGAGCATACGTGTTAGGGTACGGGTTAGTGTTAGCGTACGTGTTAGGATTAGGGGACTGGTTAGGATAAGGCTTCGGGGAAGGGTTAGGTTTACGGTTAGGGTTAGGGTTAGGTTTAGGGGACTGGGACGATGTAGGGTACAGGTTAGTGTACAACAAAGGTTTAGGGTGATCGTACGTGTTAGGGTATGGGTTAGTGTTAGCGTACGGGTTAGTGTAAGGCTTTGGGTAAGGGTTAGGTTTAGGGTTAGGGTTAGGGTTAGGGTTAGGGGATGGGGAAGGTTTAGGGGACAGTTTAGGGTAAGAAAACGGTTTAGGGTGAGCGTACGTGTTAGGGTACGGTTTAGTGTTAGCGTACGGATTAGGATTACGGGACGGGTTAGGGTAAGGCTTTGGGTAAAGGTTAGGGTTAGGGTTAGGGTTAGGGGACGGGGAATGTTTAGGGGACAGGTTAGGGTAAGAAAACGTTTTATTGTGAGCGTACATGTTAGTGTAAGGGTTAGTGTTAGCGTACGGGTTAGGATTAAGGGTCGGGGTACGGTAAGGCTTCGGGTAAGGTTTAGGGTTAGGGTTAGGGTTAGGGGACGTGGACGGTTTAGGGGAAAGGTTAGGGTACGACAGTGGTTTAGGGTGAGCGTACGTGATAGGGTACGGGTTAGTGTTAGTGTACGGTTTAGATAAGGGGACGGGTTAGGGTAAGGCTTCGGGTAAGGGTTATGGTTAGGGTAAGGGTTAGGGGACGGGGACGGTGTAGGGGACAGGTTAGGGTACGACAACTGTTTAGGGTGAGTGTACGGGTTAGGGTACGGGTTAGTGTTAGCGTATGGTTTAGGATTAGGTGATGGGTTAGGGTAAGGCTTCGGGTAAGGGTTAGTGTTAGGGTTAGGGTTAGGGATAGGGGACGGGGACGGTTTAGGGGAATGGTAGGATACGAGAACGATTTAGGGTGTGCGTACGTGTCAGGGAACGGTTTAGTGTTAGCGTACGGGTTAGGATTAGGGGACGGGTTAGGGTAAGGCTTTGGGTAAAGGTTAGGGTTAGGGTTAGGGTTAGGGGACGGGGAATGTTTAGGGGACAGGTTAGGGTAAGAAAACGTTTTATTGTGAGCGTACATGTTAGTGTAAGGGTTAGTGTTAGCGTACGGGTTAGGATTAAGGGTCGGGGTACGGTAAGGCTTCGGGTAAGGTTTAGGGTTAGGGTTAGGGTTAGGGGACGTGGACGGTTTAGGGGAAATGTTAGGGTACGACAGTGGTTTAGGGTGAGCGTACGTGATAGGGTACGGGTTAGTGTTAGTGTACGGTTTAGATAAGGGGACGGGTTAGGGTAAGGCTTCGGGTAAGGGTTATGGTTAGGGTAAGGGTTAGGGGACGGGGACGGTGTAGGGGACAGGTTAGGGTACGACAACTGTTTAGGGTGAGTGTACGGGTTAGGGTACGGTTTAGTGTTAGCGTATGGTTTAGGATTAGGTGATGGGTTAGGGTAAGGCTTCGGGTAAGGGTTAGTGTTAGGGTTAGGGTTAGGGTTAGGGATAGGGGACGGGGACGGTTTAGGGGAAAGGTAGGATACGACAACGATTTAGGGTGTGCGTACGTGTCAGGGAACGGTTTAGTGTTAGCGTACGGGTTAGGATTAGGGGACGGGTTAGGGTAAGGCTTCGGGTAAGGTTTAGGGTTAGGGTTAAAGGATGGGGACGGTTTAGGGGACATGTTACGGTACGACAACGATTTAGAGTGAACGTACGTGTTAGGGTACGGGTTATTGTTAGCGTACGGGGTAGGCTTAGGGGATGGGTTCGGGTAAGGCTTCGGGTAAGGTTTAGGGTTAGGTTTAGGGTTAGGGTTAGGGTTAGGGGACATGGAAGGTTTAGGGGACATGTTAGGGTATGACCACCGTTTAGGGTGAGCGTACGTGTTAGGGTATGGGTTAGTGTTAGCGTACGGGTTAGGATTAGGGGATGGGTTAGGGTAAGGCCTCGGGTAAGTGTTAGGTTTAGGGTTAGGGTTAGGGTTAGCGTTAGGGGACAGGGACGGTTTAGGGGACATGTTAGGGTACGACAAATGTTTAGGGTGAGCGTACGTGTTAAGGTATGGGTTAGTGTTAGCGTACGGTTAAGGATTACGGTACGGATTAGTGTAAGGCTTCGGGTAAGGGTTAGGGTTAGGGTTAGGGTTATGGGACGGGGACGGTTTAGGGTACATGTTAGGGTACGCAACGGTTTAGGGTGAGAGTATGTGTTAGGGTACGGGTTAGTTTTAGCGTATGTGTTAGGATTAGGGGACGGGTTAGGGTAAGGCTTCGGGTAAGTGTTAGGGTTAGGGTTAGGTTTGGGTTAGGGTTAGGGGACGGGGACAGTTTAGGGGACAGGTTAGGGTACGACAACGTTTTAGGGTGAGTGTACGTGTTAGGGTACGGTTTAGTGTTAGCGTACGAGTTAGGATTAGGGCACGGGTTAGGGTAAGGCTTCGGGTAAGGGTTAGGGTTAGGGATAGGGTTAGGGTTAGGGTCCGGGGAAGTTTTAGGGGACAGGTTAGGTACGACAACGGTTTAGGGTGCGCGTACATGTTACGGTATGGGTTTGTGTTAGCGTACGGGTTCGGATTAGGGGACGGGTTAGGGTAAGGCTTCGGGTAAGGATTAGGGTTAGGGTTAGGGTTAGGCTTAGGGTTAGGGGACGGGGACGGTTTAGGGGACAGGTTATGGTAAGACAACGGTTTAGGGTGAGCGTACGTGTTAGGGTACGGGATTGTGTTAGGGTATGGGTTAGGATTAGGGGACGGGTTAGGGTAAGGCTTCGGGTAAGTGTTAGGTTTAGGGTTAGGTTTAGGGTTAGGGTTAGGGGACGGGGATGGTTTAGTGGCCAGGTTAGGATACGACAACGTTTTAGAGTGAGTGTAGGTGTTAGGGTACGGTTTAGTGTTAACGTACGGGTTAGGATTAGGGGACGGGTTAGGGTAAGGCTTCAGATAAGGTTTAGGTTTAGGGTTAGGGTTAGGGGATGGGGACGGTTTAGGGGACTGGTTAGGGTACGGCAACGGTTTAGGGTGAGCGTGCGTGTTAGGCTACGGGTTAGTGTTAGCGTACGGATTAGTATTAGGTGACAGGTCAGGGTAAGGCTTCGGGTAAGGGTTAGGGTTAGGGATAGGGTTAGTGTTAGGGTTAGGGGACGGGGACGGTTTAGGGGAAAGGTTAGGATATGACAACTGTTTAGGGTGAGCGTACGTGTTAGGGTACGGGTTAGTGTTAGCGTATGGCTTAGGATTAGGTGACGGGTTTGTGTAAGGCTTCGGGTAAGGGTTAGGGTTAGGGTTAGGGTTAGGGGACGGTGACGGGGACGGTTTAGGGGACAGGTTAGAATATGACAACGGATTAGGGTGAGCGTACGTTTTATGGTATGGGTTAGTGTTAGCGTATGGTTTAGGATTAGGAAAGGGTTAGTGTAAGGCTTCGGGTAAGTTTTAGCGTTAGGTTTAGGCTTAGGGTTAGGGGACGGTGATGGGGACAGTTTAGGGGACTGGTTAGGGTTACGGTTAGGGTTAGGGTTAGGGTTATGGTTAGGGGACGGGGATGGTTTAGGGGACAGGTTAGTGTACGACAACGGTTTAGGGTGAGCCTACGTGTTAGGGTACGGTTTAGTGTTAGCGTACGAATTAGGATTAGGGGATGGGTTAGGGTAAGGCTTCGGGGAAGTGTTAGGGTTAGGGTTAGGGTTAGGTTTAGGGGATGGGGACGGTTTAGGGAACAGGTTATGGTACGACAATGGTTTAGGGTGAGCGTACGTGTTAGGGTATGGGTTAGTGTTTGCGTACGAGTTACGATTAGGGGATGGTTTAGGGTAAGGCTTCGGGTAAGTGTGTGGGTTAGTGTTAGTGTTAGGGTTAGGGTTAGGGGACGGGGACGGTTTAGGGGACAGTTTAGGGTACAACAACGGTTTAGGGTGAGCGTACGTGTTAGGGTACGGGTTAGTGTTAACGTACGGAGTAGGATTAGGGGACGGGTTAGTGTAAGGCTTCGGGTAAGGGTTAAGGTTAGGGTTAGGGTTAGGGTTAAGGTTAGGGGACGGGGACGGTTTAGGGGACAGGTTAGTGTACAATAACATTTTAAGGTGAGCGTACGTGTTAGGGTATGGGTTAATTTTAACGTAAGCGTTAGGATTAGTGGACGGGTTAGGGTAAGGCTTTAGGTAAGGGTTAGGGTTAGGGTTAGGGTTAGGGTTAGGGTTAGGGGACGGGGATGGTTTAGGGGACAGGTTAGTGTACCACAACGGTTTAGGGTGAGCCTAAGTGTTAGGGTACGAGTTAGTGTTAGCGTACGAGTTAGTATTAGGGGATGGGTCAGGGTAAGGCTTCGGGTAAGGGTTAGGGTTAGGGTTAGGTTTAGGGTTAGGGGACGGGGACGGTTTAGGGAACAGGTTATGGTACGACAATGGTTTATGGTGAGCGTACGTGTTAGGGTACGGGTTAGTGTTAGCGTACGGGTTAGGATTAGGGTACGGGTTAGTGTAAGGCTTCGGGTAAGGGTTAGGGTTAGGGTTAGGGTTAGGTTTAGGGTTAGGGTTAGGGGACGCGTACGGTTTAGGGGACAGGTTAGGGTACGACAATGGTTTAGGGTGAGCGTACGTGTTAGGGTACGGGTTACTGTTAGCGTACGGGTTAGGATTATGGGACGGGTTAGCGTAAGGCTTAGGGTAAGGGCTAGGGTTAGGGTTAGTCTTAGGGTTAGGGTTAGAGGACGGGGACTGTTTGGGGGACTGGTTAGTGTACGACAAGGGTTTAGGTTAAGCGTACATGTTAGGGTACTGGTTAGTGTTAGTGTACCGGTTAGGATTAGGGGACGGGTTAGGGTAAGGCTTCGGGTAAGGTTTAGGGTTAGTGTTAGGGTTAGGGTTAGGGGACGGGGATGGTTTAGGGGACAGTTTAGGGTACAACAACCGTTTACGGTGAGCGTACGTATTAGCGTACGGGTTAGTGTTAACGTACGGAGTAGTATTAGGGGACGGGTTAGGATAAGGCTTCGGGTAAGGGTTAGGGTTTGGGTTAGGGTTAGGGTTAGGGTTAGGGTTAGGGGACGGGGATGGTTTAAGGGACAGGTTAGGGTACGATAACAGTTTAGGATGAGCGTAAGTGTTAGGGTATGTGTTAGTTTTAGCGTACACGTTAGGATTAGTGGACGGGTTAGGGTAAGGCTTTGGGTAAGGGTTAGGGTTAGGGTTAGGGTTAGGGTTAGGGGACGGGGATGGTTAAGGGGACAGGTTAGGGTACGACAACGGTTTAGGGTGAGCCTACGTGTTAGGGTACGGGTTAGAGTTAGCGTACGAGTTAGGTTTAGGGGACGGGTTAGGGGAAGGCTTCGGGTAAGGGTTAGGGTTAGGGTTAGGGTTAGGGTTAGGGTTAGGGGACGGGGACGGTTTAGGGGACAGGTTAGGGTACGATAACATTTTAAGGTGAGCGTACGTGTTAGGGTATGGGTTACTTTTAGCGTAAGCGTTAGGATTAGTGGACGGGTTAGGGTAAGGCTTTGGGTAAGGGTTAGGGTTAGGGTTATGGTTAAGGGACGAGGATGGTTTAGGGGACAGGTTAGTGTACGACAACGGTTTAAGGTGAGCCTAAGTGTTAGGGTACGAGTTAGTGTTAGCGTACGAGTTAGTATTAGGGGATGGGTTAGGGTAAAGCTTCGGGTAAGGGTTAGGGTTAGGGTTAGGGTTAGGGGAGGGGGACGGTTTAGGGAACAGGTTATGGTACGACAATGGTTTAGGATGAGTGTACGTGTTAGGGTACGGTTTAGTGTTAGCGTACGCATTAGGATTAGTGGACAGGTTAGGGTAAGGCTTCGGGTTAGGGTTAGGGTTAGGGTTAGGGTTAGGTTTAGGGTTAGGGTTAGGGGACACGTACGGTTTAGGGGACAGGTTAGGGTACGACAATGGTTTAGGGTGAGCGTATGTGTCAGGGTACGGGTTAGTGTTAGCATACAGGTTAGGATTAGGGGACGGGTTTGTGTAAGGCTTCGGGTAAGGTTTATGGTTAGGGTTAGGTTTAGGGTTAGGGTTAGGGGATGGGGACGGTTTAGGGGACATGTTAGTGTACGACAACGGTTTGGGTGAGCGTACGTGTCAGGGTACGGGTTAGTGTTAGCGTACGGGTTAGGATTAGGGAATGTGTTAGGTTAAGGCTTTGGGTAAGGGTTAGCGTTAGGGTTAGGGTTAGGGTTAGTGTTAGGGGACGGGGACGGTTTAGGGGAAACGTTAGTTTACGACAACGGTTTAGGGTGAGCGTACGTGTTAAGGTACGTGTTAGTGTTAGCGTACGGTTAGGATTAGGGGACGGTTAGGGTAAGGCTTCGGTTAAGGGTTAGGTTTTGGGTTAGGGTTAGGGTTAGGGTTAGGGTTAGGGTTAGGGGACGGGGACGGTTTAAGGGACAGGTTAGTGTACGATAACTGTTTAAGTTGAGCGTACGTGTTAGGGTATGGGTTAGTTTTAGCGTACGCATTAGGATTAGTGGACAGGTTAGGGTAAGGCTTCGGGTTAGGGTCAGGTTTAGGGTTAGGGTTCGGGTTAGGGGACAGGGACGGTTTAGGGGACAGGTTGGGGTGCGACAATGGTTTAGGGTGTGCGTACGTGTTAGGGTATGGGTTAGTGTTAGTGTACGGTTTAGGATTAGGGGACGGGTTAGGGTAAGGCTTCGGGTAAGGGTTAAGGTTAGGGTTAGGCTTAGGGTTAGGGGACGGGGACGGGGACGGTTTAGGGGACAGGTTAGGCTATGACAACGGTTTAGGTTGAGGGTACGTGTTAGGGTACGGTTTAGTGTTAGCGTATGGGTTAGGATTATGGGACGTGTTAGGGTAAGGCTTCGGGTAAGAGTTAGGCTTAGGGTTAGACTTAGGGTTAGTGTTAGGGTTAGGGGACGGGGACGGTTTAGGGGACAGGTTAGGGTACGACAACAGTTAACGGTGAGCGTACGTGTTAGGATACAGGTTAGTGTTAGCGTACGGGTTAGGATTAGGGGACGGGTTAGTGTAAGGCTTTGGTAAGCGTTAGGGTTAGTGTTAGGGTTATGTTTATGGGACGGGGACGGTTTAGGAGAGAGGTTAGTGTACGGCAACGGTTTAGGGTGAGCGTACGTGTTAGGGTATGGGTTAGTGTTAGCGTACGCGTTAGGATTAGGTGACGGGTAAGGGTAAGGCTTCGGGTAAGGTTTAGGGTTAGGGATAGGGTTAGGGTTATGGTTAGGGTACGGGGACGGTTTAGGGGAAAGGTTAGGATACGACAAAGATTTAGGGTGAGCGTACGTGTTAGGGTATGGGTTAGTGTTAGCGTACGGGTTAGGATTAGGGGACGGGTTAGGGTAAGGCTTCGGCTAAGGGTTAGGGTTAGGGTTAGGGTTAAGGTTAGGGGATGGGGACGGTTTAGGGGACTGGTTAGGGTACGACAACGGTTTAGGGTGAGCGTACGTGTTACGGTACGGGTTAGTGTTAGCGTATGGGTTAGCATTAGGGGACGGATTCGGGTAAGGCATCGGCCAAGGGTTAGGGTTAGGGTTAGGGGACAGGGACGTTTTAGGGGACATGTTAGTGTACGACAACGGTTTATGGTGAGCGTAAGTGTTAGGGTATGGGTTAGTGTTATCGTACGGGTTACGAGTAGGGGACGGGTTAGGGTAAGGCTTCGGTTAAGGGTTAGGGTTAGGTTTAGGGTTAGGGTTAGGGGATGGGGATGGTTTAGGGGACAGGTTAGGGTAAGACAACGGTTTAGGGTGAGCGTACGTGTTAGGGTACGGGTTAGTGTTAGCGTATGGGTTAGGATTAGGGGACGGGTTAGCGTAAGGCTTCGGGTAAGTGTTAGGTTTAGGGTTAGGTTTAGGGTTAGGGTTAGGGGACGGGGATTGTTTAGGGGACAGGTTAGGGTACGACAACGTTTTAGGGTGATTGTAGGTGTTAGGGTACGGTTTAGTGTTAGCGTACGGTTTAGGATTAGGGGACGGGTTAGGGTAAGGCTTCAGGTAAGTGTTAGGGTTAGCGTTAGGGTTAGGGTTAGCGGACGGGGACAGTTTAGGGGACAGGTTAGGGTACGGCAACGGTTTAGGGTGAGCGTACGTGTTAGGCTACGGGTTAGTGTTAGCGTACGGGTTAGTATTAAGTGACAGGTTAGGGTAAGGCTTCGTGTAAGGGTTAGGGTTAGGGATAGGGTTAGTGTTACCTTTAGGGGACGGGGACGGTTTAGGGGAAAGGTTAGGATACGACAACGGTTTAGCGTGAGCGTACGTGTTAGGGTATGGGTTAGTGTTAGCGTACGGCTTAGGATTAGGGGATGGGTTTGGGTAAGGCTTCGGGTAAGGGTTAGGGTTAGAGCTAGGGTTAGGGTTAGGGGACGGGGACGGTTTAGGGGACAGGTTAGTGTATGACAACGTTTTAGGGTGCGCGTACGTGTTAGGGTATGGGTTAGTGTTAGCATACGGTTTAGGATTATGGGACGGGTTAGGGTAAGGCTTCAGGTAAGTGTTAGCGTTAGGGTTAGGCTTAGGGTTAGGGGACGGGGACGGGGACGGTTTAGGGGACCGGTTAGCGTTAGGGTTAGGGGACGGGGACGGTTTAGGAGACAGGTTAGGGTACGACAACGTTTTAGAGTGAGCGTACATGTTAGGGTACGGGTTAGTGTTAGCTTACGGTTTAGGATTAGGGGACGGTTTAGTGTAAGGCTTCGGGTAAGGGTTAGGGTTAGTGTTAGGCTTAGGGGACGGGGACAGTTTAGGGGACTGGTTAGGGTATGACAACATTTTAGGGTGAGCGTACGTGTTAGGGTATGGGTTAGTGTTAGCCTACAGTTTAGGATTAGGGGACGGGTTAGGGTAAGCCTTCGGGTAAGGGTTAGGGTTAGGGTTAGGTTTAGGGGTAGGGGACGGGGACGGTTTAGGGGACAGGTTAGTGTACGGCAACGGTATAGGGTGTGCATACGATTTAGGGTACGGGTTAGTTTTAGCGTAGGGATTAGGATTAGGTGACGGGTTAGGGTAAGGCTTCGGGTAAGGGTTAGGGTTAGGATTAGGGTTAGGGTTAGGAGACGGGGACGGTTTAGGGGACGGTTTAGGGTACGACAACGGTTTAGGGTGAGCGTACGTCTTAGGGTACGGGTTAGTGTTAGCGTACGGTTTAGGATTAGGGGACGGGTTAGGGTAAGGCTTCGGGTAAGGGTTAGGGTTACGGTTAGGTTTAGGTTTAGGGTTAGGGGACGGGGACGGTTTAGGGGACAGGTTAGGGTATGACAACGGTTTAGGGTGAGCGTACGTGTTATGGTACGGTTTAGTGTTAGCGTACAGGTTAGGATTAGGGGACAGGTAAGGATAAGGCTTTGGGTAAGTGTTAGTTTTAGGGTTAGGGTTAGGGGACGGGTTAGTGTAACGCTTCGGGTAAGGGTTAGGGTAAGGGTTAGGGTAAGGTTTAGGGTTAGGGTTAGGGGACAGGGACGGTTTAGGGGACAGGTTAGGGTACGACAACGGTTTAGGGTGACCGTACGTGTTAAGGTACGTGTTAGTGTTAGCGTATGTGTTAGGAATAGGGAACGTGTTAGGGTAAGGCTTCGGGTAAGTGTTAGTGTTAGGGTTAGGGTTAGGGTTAGGGGATGGGAACGGTTTAGGGGACTGGTTAGGGTACGACAGCGGTTTAGGGTGAGTGTACGTGTTAGGGTACTGGTTAGTGTTAGTGTATGGGTTAGGATTAGGGAACGGGTTACGGTAAGGCTTACGGTAAGTGTTAGGTTTAGGGTTAGGGTTAGAGTTAGGGTTAGGGGACGGGGACGGTTTAGGGGACAGGTTAGTGTACGGCAACGGTTTAGGGTGAGCGAACGTGTTAGGGTAAGGGTTAGTGTTAGCGTACGTGTTAGGATTAGGTGACGGGTAAGGGTAAGGCTTCGGGTAAGGTTTAGGGTTAGGGATAGGTTTAGGGTTATGGTTAGGGTACGGGGACGGTTTAGGGGAAAGGTTAGGATACGACAAAGATTTAGGGTGAGCGTAGGTGTTAGGGTACGGGTTAGTGTTAGCGTATGGTTAGGATTAGGGAACGGTTTAGTGTAATGCTTCGGGTAAGGTTTAGGGTTAGGGATAGGGTTAGGGTTAGGATCAGGGGACGGGGACTGTTTAGGTGACAGGTTAGTGTACGAAAACGGTTTAGGGTGAGCGTACTTTAGAGTACGGCTTAGTGTTAGCGTACGGGTTAGGATTAGGGGACGGGTTAGGGTAAGGCTTTGGCTAAGGGTTAGGGTTAGGGTTAGGGTTAAGTTTAGGGGATGGGGACGGTTTAGGGGACTGGTTAGGGTACGACAACGGTTTAGGGTGAGCGTACGTGTTATGGTACGGGTTAGTATTAGCGTACAGGTTAGGATTAGGGGACGGGTAAGGATAAGGCTTCGGGTAAGTCTTAGTTTTATTGTTAGGGTTAGGGGACGGGGACGGTTTAGGCGACAGGTTAGGGTACGATAACGGTTTAGGCTGAGCGTACGTGTTAGGGTACGGGTTAGTGTTAGCGTACGGGTTAGGATTAGGGGACGGTTAGGTTAAGGCTTCGGGTAAGGGTTAGGTTTTGGGTTAGGGTTAGGGTTAGGGTTAGGGGACGGGGACTGTTTAGGGGACAGTTTAGTGTACGACAACCTTTTAGGGTGAACGTACGTGTTAGGGTATGGTTTAGTGTTAGCGTACGAGTTAGGTTTAGGGGACGGGTTAGGGTAAGGCTTCGGGTAAGGTTTAGGGTTAGGGTTAGGGGACAGGGACGGTTTAGGGGACAGGTTAGGGTACAACAACGGTTTAGGGTGACCGTACGTGTTAAGTTTCGGTTTAGTGTTAGCATACAGTATAGGATTAGGGGACGGGTTAGTGTAAGGTTTCGGGTAAGGGTTAGGGTTAGGGTTAGGCTTAGGGTTAGGGGACAGGGACGGGGACGGTTTAGGGGACAGGTTAGGCTATGACAATGGCTTATGGTGAGCGTACGTGTTAGGGTACGGGTTAGTGTTAGCGTATAGGTTAGGATTAGGGGACGTGTTAGGGTAAGGCTTCGGGTAAGGTTTAGGGTTAGAGTTAGGTTTAGGGTTAGGGTTAGGTGACGGGAACGGTTTAGGGGACAGTTTAGGGTACGACAACAGTTTAGGGTGAGCGTACGTGTTAGGGTATGGGTTAGTTTTAGCGTACGGTTTAGGATAAGGGACGGGTTAGTGTAAGGCTTTGGTAAGCGTTAGGGTTAGGGTTAGGGTTGAGTTTAGGGGACGGGGACGGTTTAGGTGACAGGTTAGGTTATGGCAACGGTTTAGGGTGAGCGTACGTGTTAGGGTACGGGTTACTGTTAGCGTACGGTTTAGGATTAGGTGACGGATTATTGTAAGACTTCGGGTAAGGTTTAGGGTTAAGGGTAGGGTTAGGGTTATGGTTAGGGGACGGGGATGGATTAGGGGAAAGGTTAGGGTACGACAACGATTTAGGGTGAGCGTACGTGTTAGGGTATGGGTTAGTGTTAGCGTACGGGTTAGGATTAGCGGACGGGTTAGTGTAAGGCTTCGGGTAAGATTTAGGGTTAGGGTTAGGGTTAGGATTAGGGGACGGGGACTGTTTAGGGGACAGTTTAGTGTACGAAAACGGTTTAGGGTGAGCGTACGTTAGGTTACGTGTTAGTGTTAGCGTACGGGTTAGGATTAGGGGACGGGTTTGGTTAAGGCTTCGGCTAAGAGTTAGGGTTAGGGTTAGGGTTAGGGTTAGGGGATGGGGACGGTTTGGGGACCGGTTAGGGTACGACAAATGCTTAGGGTGAGCGTACGTGTTACGGTACAGGTTAGTGTTAGCGTACGGGTTCGGATTAGGGGACGGGTTAGGATAAGGCTTCGGGTAAGGGTTAGGGTTAGGGTTAGGGTTAGGGTTAGGGGACGGGGAGAGTTTAGGGGACAGTTTAGGGTAAGACAACGGTTTAAGGTGAGCGTAAGTGTTAGGGTACGGTTTAGTTTTAGCGTACATGGTAAGATTAGAAGACGGGTTAGGGTAAGTCTTCGGGTAAGGTTTAGTGTTAGGGTTAGGTTTAGGGTTAGGGTTAGGGGACGGGGACCGTTTAGGGGACAGGTTCCTGTACGACAATGGTTTAGGGTGAGCGTACGTGTTAGGGTATGGGTTAGTGTTAGCGTACGGGTTAGGATTAGGAGACGGGTTAGGGTAAGGCTTCGGGTAAGGGTTAGGGTTAGGGTTAGGGTTAGTGTTAGGTTTAGGGTTAGGGTTAGGTTTAGGGGACTGCGACGGTTTAGGGGACAGGTTAGGTACGACAACGGTTTAGTGTGTGCGTACGTGTTAGGGTATGGTTTAGTGTTAGCGTACGGGTTAGGACAAGGGGACGGGTTAGGGTAAGGCTTCGGGTAAGGGTTAGGGTTAGGGTTAGGGTTAGGTTTAGGGTTAGGGGATGGGGACGGTTTAGGGGACAGTTTAGGGTACGACAATGGTTTAGGGTGAGTGAACGTGTTAGGGTACGAGTTAGTGTTAGGGTACGGTTTAGGATTAGGAGACAGGTTAGCGTAAGGCTTCGTGTAAGTGTTAGCGTTAGGTTTAGGGTTAAGGGATGGGGATGGTTTAGGGGACTGGTTAGGGTACGACAAAGGTTTAGGGTGAGCGTACGTGTTAGGGTACGAGTTAGTGTTAGCGTATGTGTTAGGAATAGGGAACGTGTTAGGGTAAGGCTTCGGGTAAGTGTTAGTGTTAGGGTTAGGGTTAGGGTTAGGGGATGGGAACGGTTTAGGGGACTGGTTAGGGTACGACAACGGTTTAGGGTGAGTGTACATGTTAGGGTACTGGTTAGTGTTAGTGTATGGGTTAGGATTAGGAAACGGGTTACGGTAAGGCTTACGGTAAGTGTTAGGGTTAGGGTTAGAGTTAGGGTTAGGGGACGGGGACGGTTTAGGGGACAGGTTAGTGTACGGCAACGGTTTAGGGTGAGCGAACGTGTTAGGGTAAGGGTTAGTGTTAGCATACAGGTTAGGATTAGGGGACGGGTTAGTGTAAGTCTTCGGGTAAGGGTTAGGGTTAGGGTTATGGTTAAGTTTAAGGTTAGGAGACGGGGACGGGGACGGTTTAGGGGACAGGTTAGGGTACGAAAATGGTTTAGGGTGAACGTACGTGTTAGGGTACGGGTTAGTGTTAGCGTACGGTTTAGGATTAGGGGACGGGTTAGGGTAAGGCTTCGGGTAAGTGTTAGGGTTAGGGTTAGGGTTAGGGTTAGAGGACGGGGACGGTTTAGGGGACAGGTTAGGATACGACAACGGTTTAGGGTGAGCGTACGTGTTAGGGTACGGGTTAGTGTAAGCATACGGGTTAGGATTAGGGGACGGGTTAATGTAAGGCTTCGGGTAAGGGTTATGGTTAGGGTTACGGTTAGGGTTAGGGTTTGGGAACGGAGACTGTTTAGGGGACAGGTTAGGGTACGACAACAGTTTAGGGTGAGAATACGTGTTAGGGCACGGGTTATTGTTAGCGTACGGGTTAGGATTAGGGGACGGGTTAGGGTAAGGCTTCGGGTAAGGGTTAGGTTTAGGGTTAGGATTAGGGTTAGGGTTAGAAGTCGGGGATGGTTTAGGGGACAGTTTAGGGTATGACAACGGTTTAGGGTGAGCGTACGTGTTAGGGTACGGGTTAGTGTTAGCGTACGGTTAGGATTAGGGAACGGTTTAGTGTAATGCTTCGGGTAAGGTTTAGGGTTAGGGTTAGGGTTAGGGTTAGGATTAGGGGACGGGGACTGTTTAGGTGACAGGTTAGTGTACGAAAACGGTTTAGGGTGAGCGTACTTTAGAGTACGGCTTAGTGTTAGCGTACGGGTTAGGATTAGGGGACGGGTTAAGGTAAGGCTTCGGCTAAGGGTTAGGGTTAGGGTTAGGGTTAAGTTTAGGGGATGGGGACGGTTTAGGGGACTGGTTAGGGTACGACAACGGTTTAGGGTGAGCGTACGTGTTACGGTACGGGTTAGTGTTAGCGTATGGATTAGCATTAGGGGACGGGTTTGGGTAAGGCATCGGCCAAGGGTTAGGGTTAGGGTTAGGGTTAGGGTTAGGGGACAGGGACGTTTTAGGGGACATGTTAGTGTACGACAACGGTTTATGGTGAGCGTAAGTGTTAGGGTATGGGTTAGTGTTATCGTACGGGTTACGAGTAGGGGACGGGTTAGGGTAAGGCTTCGGGTAAGGGTTAGGGTTAGGTTTAGGGTTAGGGTTAGGGGTTGGGGATGGTTTAGGGGACAGGTTAGGGTAAGACAACGGTTTAGGGTGAGCATACGTGTTAGGGTACGGGTTAGTGTTAGCGTATGGGTTAGGATTAGGGGACGGGTTAGGGTAAGGCTTCGGGTAAGTGTTAGGTTTAGGGTTAGGTTTAGGGTTAGGATTAGGGGACGGGGATTGTTTAGGGGACAGGTTAGGGTACGACAACGTTTTAGGGTGAGTGTAAGTGTTAGGTAACGGTTTAGTGTTAGCGTACGGTTTAGGATTAGGGGAGGGGTTAGGGTAAGGCTTCAGGTAAGTGTTAGGGTTAGCGTTAGGGTTAGGGTTAGCGGACGGGGACGGTTTAGGGGACAGGTTAGGGTACGGCAACGGTTTAGGTTGAGCATACGTGTTAGGCTACGGGTTAGTGTTAGCGTACGGGTTAGTATTAACTGACAGGTTAGGGTAAGGCTTCGTGTAAGGGTTAGGGTTAGGGATAGGGTTAGTGTTAGCTTTAGGGGACGGGGACGGTTTAGGGGAAAGGTTAGGATACGACAACGGTTTAGCGTGAGCGTACGTGTTAGGGTATGGGTTAGTGTTAACGTACGGCTTAGGATTAGGAGATGGGTTTGGGTAAGGCTTCGGGTAAGGGTTAGGGTTAGATTTAGGGTTAGGGTTAGGGGACGGGGACGGTTTAGGGGACAGGTTAGTGTATGACAACGTTTTAGGGTGAGCGTACGTGTTAGGGTATGGGTTAGTGTTAGCGTACGTGTTAGGATTATGGGACGGGTTAGGGTAAGGCTTCAAGTAAGTGTTAGCGTTAGGGTTAGGCTTAGGGTTAGGGGACGGGGACGGGGACGGTTTAGGGGACCGGTTAGGGTTAGGGTTAGGGGACGGGGATGGTTTAGGAGACAGGTTAGGGTACGACAACGTTTGAGGGTGAGCGTACATGTTAGGGTACGGGTTAGTGTTAGCTTACGGGTTAGGATTAGGGGACGGTTTAGTATAAGGCTTCGGGTAAGGGTTAGGGTTAGTGTTAGGCTTAGGGGTAGGGGACAGGGACGGTTTAGGGGACAGGTTAGTGTACGGCAACGGTATAGGGTGTGCATACGATTTAGGGTACGGGTAAGTTTTAGCGTACGGATTAGGATTAGGTGACGGGTTAGGGTAAGGCTTCGGGTAAGTTTTAGGTTAGGGATAGGGTTAGGGTTAGTGGACGGGGAGGTTTTAGGGGCAAGATTAGGATACGACAAAGATTTAGGGTGAGCGTATGTGTTAAGGTACGGGTTAGTGTTAGCGTACGGGTTAGGATTAGGGGACGGGTTAGGGTAAGGCTTCGGGTAAGGTTTAGGGTTAGGATTAGGGTTAGGGTTAGGAGACGGGGACGGTTTAGGGGACGGTTTAGGGTACGACAACGGTTTAGGGTGAGCGTACGTCTTAGGGTACGGGTTAGTGTTAGCGTACGGTTTAGGATTAGGGGACGGGTTAGGGTAAGGCTTCGGGTAAGGGTTAGGGTTACGGTTAGGTTTAGGTTTAGGGTTAGGGGACGGGGACGATTTAGGGGACAGGTTAGGGTATGACAACGGTTTAGGGTGAGCGTACGTGTTATGGTACGGGTTAGTGTTAGCGTACAGGTTAGGATTAGGGGACGGGTAAGGATAAGGCTTCGGGTAAGTGTTAGTTTTAGGGTTAGGGTTAGGGGACGGGGACGGTTTAGGCGACAGGTTAGGGTACGATAACGGTTTAGGCTGAGCGTACGTGTTAGGGTACGGGTTAGTGTTAGCGTACGGATTAGGATTAGGGGACGGCTTAGGGTACGACAATGGTTTACGGTGAGCGTACGTGTTAGGGTACGGGTTAGTGTTAGCGTACGGGTTAGGATTAGGGGACGGTTAGGTTAAGGCTTCGGGTAAGTGTTAGGTTTTGGGTTAGGGTTAGGGTTAGGGTTAGGGGACGGGGACTGTTTAGGGGACAGTTTAGTGTACGACAACCTTTTAGGGTGAACGTACGTGTTAGGGTATGGTTTAGTGTTAGCGTACGAGTTAGGTTTAGGGGACGGGTTAGGGTAAGGCTTCGGGTAAGGGTTAGGGTTAGGGGACAGGGACGGTTTAGGGGACAGGTTAGGGTACGACAACGGTTTAGGGTGACCGTACGTGTTAAGTTTCGGTTTAGTGTTAGCATACAGTATAGGATTAGGAGACGGGTTAGTGTAAGGTTTCGGGTAAGGGTTAGGGTTAGGGTTAGGCTTAGGGTTAGGGGACAGGGACGGGGACGGTTTAGGGGACAGATTAGGCTATGACAATGGCTTATGGTGAGCGTACGTGTTAGGGTACGGGTTAGTGTTAGCGTATAGGTTAGGATTAGGGGACGTGTTAGGGTAAGGCTTCGGGTAAGGTTTAGGGTTAGAGTTAGGTTTAGGGTTAGGGTTAGGTGACGGGAACGGTTTAGGGGACAGTTTAGGGTACGACAACAGTTTTGGGTGAGCGTACGTGTTAGGGTATGGGTTAGTTTTAGCGTACGGTTTAGGATAAGGGACGGGTTAGTGTAAGGCTTTGGTAAGCGTTAGGGTTAGGGTTAGGGTTAAGTTTAGGGGACGGGGACGGTTTAGGTGACAGGTTAGGTTATGGCAACGGTTTAGGGTGAGCGTACGTGTTAGGGTACGGGTTACTGTTAGCGTACGGTTTAGGATTAGGTGACGGATTATTGTAAGACTTCGGGTAAGGTTTAGGGTTAAGGATAGGGTTAGGGTTATGGTTAGGGGACGGGGATGGATTAGGGGAAAGGTTAGGGTACGACAACGATTTAGGGTGAGCGTACGTGTTAGTGTATGGGTTAGTGTTAGCGTACGGGTTAGGATTAGCGGACGGGTTAGTGTAAGGCTTCGGGTAAGATTTAGGGTTAGGGTTAGGGTTAGGGTTAGGATTAGGGGACGGGGACTGTTTAGGGGACAGTTTAGTGTACGAAAACGGTTTAGGGTGAGCGTACGTTAGGGTACGTGTTAGTGTTAGCGTACGGGTTAGGATTAGGGGACGGGTTTGGTTAAGGCTTCGGCTAAGGGTCAGGGTTAGGGTTAGGGTTAGGGTTAGGGGATGGGGACGGTTTGGGGACCGGTTAGGGTACGACAAATGTTTAGGGTGAGTGTACGTGTTACGGTACAGGTTAGTGTTAGCGTACGGGTTCGGATTAGGGGACGGGTTAGGATAAGGCTTCGGATAAGGTTTAGGGTTAGGGTTAGGGTTAGGGGACGGGGAGAGTTTAGGGGACAGTTTAGGGTAAGACAACGGTTTAAGGTGAGCGTAAGTGTTAGGGTACGGTTTAGTTTTAGCGTACATGGTAAGATTAGAAGACGGGTTAGGGTAAGTCTTCGGGTAAGGTTTAGTGTTAGGGTTAGGTTTAGGGTTAGGGTTAGGGGACGGGGACCGTTTAGGGGACAGGTTCCTGTACGACAATGGTTTAGGGTGAGCGTACGTGTTAGGGTATGGGTTAGTGTTAGCGTACGGGTTAGGATTAGGAGACGGGTTAGGGTAAGGCTTCGGGTAAGGGTTAGGGTTAGGGTTAGTGTTAGGTTTAGGGTTAGGGTTAGGTTTAGGGGACGGCGACGGTTTAGGGGACAGGTTAGGTACGACAACGGTTTAGTGTGTGCGTACGTGTTAGGGTATGGTTTAGTGTTAGCGTACGGGTTAGGACAAGGGGACGGGTTAGGGTAAGGCTTCGGGTAAGGGTTAGGGTTAGGGTTAGGGTTAGGTTTAGGGTTAGGGGATGGGGACGGTTTAGGGGACAGTTTAGGGTACGACAATGGTTTAGGGTGAGTGAACGTGTTAGGGTACGAGTTAGTGTTAGGGTACGGGTTAGGATTAGGAGACAGGTTAGCGTAAGGCTTCGTGTAAGGGTTAGCGTTAGGTTTAGGGTTAAGGGACGGGGATGGTTTAGGGGACTGGTTAGGGTACGACAAAGGTTTAGGGTGAGCGTACGTGTTAGGGTACGAGTTAGTGTTAGCGTATGTGTTAGGAATAGGGAACGTGTTAGGGTAAGGCTTCGGGTAAGTGTTAGTGTTAGGGTTAGGGTTAGGGTTAGGGGATGGGAACGGTTTAGGGGACTGGTTAGGGTACGACAACGGTTTAGGGTGAGTGTACGTGTTAGGGTACTGGTTAGTGTTAGTGTATGGGTTAGGATTAGGGAACGGGTTACGGTAAGGCTTACGGTAAGTGTTAGATTTAGGGTTAGGGTTAGAGTTAGGATTAGGGGACGGGGACGGTTTAGGGGACAGGTTAGTGTACGACAACGGTTTAGGGTGAGCGAACGTGTTAGGGTAAGGGTTAGTGTTAGCATACAGGTTAGGATTAGGGGACGGGTTAGTGTAAGTCTTCGGGTAAGGGTTAGGGTTAGGGTTATGGTTAAGTTTAAGGTTAGGAGACGGGGACGGTTTAGGGGACAGGTTAGGGTACGAAAATGGTTTAGGGTTAACGTACGTGTTAGGGTACGGGTTAGTGTTAGCGTACGGTTTAGGATTAGGGGACGGGTTAGGGTAAGGCTTCGGGTAAGTGTTAGGGTTAGGGTTAGGGTTAGGGTTAGAGGACGGGGACGGTTTAGGGGACAGGTTAGGATACGACAACGGTTTAGGGTGAGCGTACGTGTTAGGGTACGGGTTAGTGTAAGCATACGGGTTAGGATTAGGGGACGGGTTAATGTAAGGCTTCGGGTAAGGGTTATGGTTAGGGTTACGGTTAGGGTTAGGGTTTGGGAACGGAGACTGTTTAGGGGACAGGTTAGGGTACGACAACGGTTTAGGGTGAGAATACGTGTTAGGGCACGGGTTATTGTTAGCGTACGGGTTAGGATTAGGGGACGGGTTAGGGTAAGGCTTCGGGTAAGGGTTAGGTTTAGGTTTAGGATTAGGGTTAGGGTTAGAAGTCGGGGATGGTTTAGGGGACAGTTTAGGGTACGACAACGGTTTAGGGTGTGCGTACGTGTTAGGGTACGGGTTAGTGTTAGCGTACGGTTTAGGATTAGGGGACGGGTTAGGGTAAGGCTTCAGGTAAGGGTTAGGGTTAGGGTTAGGGGACGGGGACAGGGACGGTTTAGGGGACAGGTTAGGGTACGACAACGGTTTAGGGTGAGCATACGTGTTAGGGTACGTGTTAGTGTTAGCGTACGGGATAGGATTAGGGGACGTGTTAGTGTAAGGCTTCGGGTAAGAGTTAGGGTTAGGGTTAGGCTTACTGTTAGGGGATGGGGACGGATTATGGGACATGTTAGGGTACGACAACGTTTTAGGTTAAGCGTACGTGTTAGGGTGCGGGTTAGTGTTAGCGTACGCGTTAGGATTAGGGGACAGGTTAGGGTAAGGTTTCGGTTAAGGATTAGGGTTAGTTTTATGGTTAGGGTTAGGGGATGGGGACGTTTTAGGGGACAGGTTAGGGTTCGACAACGGTTTAGGGTGAGCGTACGTGTTAGGGTACTGGTTAGGGTTAGCGTACGCGTTAGGATTATGGGACGGGTTAGTGTAAGGCTTCGGGTAAGGGTTATGGTTAGGGTTAGGGGACGGGCACGGTTTAGGGGACAGGTGAGGGTATGACAACGGTTTAGTGTGAGCGTACGTGTTAGGGTACTGGTCATTGTTAGCGTACGGGTTAGGATTAGGGGACGGGTTAGGATAAGGCTTCGGGTAAGGTTTAGGGTTAGTGTTAGGGATAGGGTTAGGGGACGGGGACGGGTTAGGGGACAGTTTAGGGTACAACAACGGTTTAGGGTGAGCGTACGTGTTAGGGTATGGGTTAGTGTTAACGTACGGTGTAGGATTAGGGGACGGGTTAGTGTAAGGCTTCGGGTAAGTGTTAGGGTTAGGGTTAGGGCTAGGGTTAGGGGACGGGGATGGTTTAGGGGACAGGTTAGGGTACGATAACAGTTTAAGTTGAGCGTACGTGTTAGGGTATGGGTTAGTTTTAGCGTACGCGTTAGGATTAGTGGACGGCTTAGTGTAAGGCTTTGGGTAAGGGTTAGGGTTAGGGTTAGCTTTAGGGTTATGGTTAGGGGACCGGAATGGTTTAGGGGACATGTTAGTGTACGACAAAGGTTTAGGATGAGCCTACGTGTTAGGGTACGGGTTAGTGTTAGCGTACGAGTTTGGATTAGGGGATGGTTTAGGGTAAGGCTTCGGGTATGTGTTAGGGTTAGGGTTGGGTTAGGGGACGTGGACGGTTTAGGGAACAGGTTATTGTACGACAATGGTTTAGGGTGAGCGTACGTGTTAGGGTATGGGTTAGTTTTAGATTACGCGTTAGGATTAGTGGACGGGTTAGGGTAAGGCTTTGGGTAAGGGTTAGGGTTAGGGTTAGGGTTAGGGGACAGGGATGGTTTAGGGGACAGGTTAGTGTACGACAACGGTTTAGGGTGAGCCTACGTGTTAGGGTACGGGTTAGTGTTAGCGTACGAGTTAGGATTAGGGGATGGGTTAGGGTAAGGCTTCGGGTAAGGGTTAGGGTTAGGGTTAGGGTTAGGGTGAGGGTTAGGGGACGGGGACGGTTTAGGGAACAGCTTATGGTACGACAATGGTTTAGGGTGAGCTTACGTGTTAGGGTACGGGTTAGTGTTAGCGTACGTGTTAGGATTAGGGTACGGGTTAGTGTAAGGCTTCGGGTAAGGGTTAGGGTTAGGGTTAGGGTTAGGGTGAGGGTTAGGGGACGGGGACGGTTTAGGGAACAGCTTATGGTATGACAATGGTTTAGGGTGAGCTTACGTGTTAGGGTACGGGTTAGTGTTAGCGTACGTGTTAGGATTAGGGTACGGGTTAGTGTAAGGCTTCGGGTAAGGGTTAGGGTTAGGGTTAGGGTTAGGGGAGGGGGATTGTTTAGGGGACAGGTTAGGGTATGACAATGGCTTAGGGTGAGCGTACGTGTTAGGGTACGGATTAGTGTGAGCATACAGGTTAGGATTAGGGGACGGGTTAGGGTAAAGCTTCGGGTAAGGGTTATGGTTAGGGTTAAGGTTAGGGTTAGGGTTAGGGGACGGGAACGGTTTAGGGGACAGGTTAGGTTATGACAACGGTTTAGGGTGAGCGTACGTGTTAGGGTACGGGTTAATGTTAGCGTACGGGTTAGGATTAGGGGACGGGTTAGCGTAAGGCTTAGGGTAAGGGCTAGGGTTTGGTTTAGGGTTAGGGTTAGGGTTAGGGTTAGAGGATGGGGACAGTTTAGGGGACAGGTTAGTGTACGATAAGGGTTTAGGTTAAGCGTAGTTGTTAGGGTACTGGTCAGTGTTAGTGTACGGGTTAGGTTTAGGGCACGGGTTAGGGTAAGGCTGCGGGTAAGGGTTAGGGTTAGGGTTGGGGTTAGGGTTAGGGGACGGGGACGGTTTATAGGATAGGTTAGGGTACGAAAACGGTTTAGGGTGAGCGTACGTGTTAGGGTATGGGTTAGTTTTAGCGTACAGTTTAGGATTAGGGGACGGGTTAGTGTAAGGCTTCGGATAAGATTTAGGTTTAGGGTTAGGGTTAGGGTTAGGGTACGGGGACGGTTTAGGGGACATGTTAGTGTACGACATTGGTTTAGGGTGAGCGTACGTGTTAGGGTATGGTTTAGTGTTAGCGTACGGGTTAGGATTAGGGAATGTGTTAGGGTAAGACTTCGGGTAAGTGTTAGGGTTAGGTTTAAGGTTAGGGTTAGTGTTAGGGGACGGGGACGGTTTACGGGACACGTTAGGTTACGACAACGGTTTAGGGTGAGCGTACGTGTTAAGATACGAATTAGGGTTAGCGTACGGGTTAGGATTAGGGGACGGGTAAGGTTAAGGCTTTGGGTAAGTGTTATGGGTAGGGTTAGGGTTAGGTTTAGGGGATGGGGACGGGGATGGGGACGGTTTAGGGGACAGGTTAGGGTAAGACAAAGGTTTAGGGTGAGCGTACGTGTTAGGGTACGGGTTAGTGTTAGCGTACGGGTTAGGATTAAGGGACGGGTTAGGGTAAGGCTTCGGGTAAGATTTAGGGTTAGGGTTAGGGTTAGGGTTAGGATTAGGGGACGGGGACTGTTTAGGGGACAGTTTAGTGTACGAAAACGGTTTAGGGTGAGCGTACGTTAGGGTACGTGTTAGTGTTAGCGTACGGGTTAGGATTAGGGGACGGGTTTGGTTAAGGCTTCGGCTAAGGGTCAGGGTTAGGGTTAGGGTTAGGGTTAGGGGATGGGGACGGTTTGGGGACCGGTTAGGGTACGACAAATGTTTAGGGTGAGTGTACGTGTTACGGTACAGGTTAGTGTTAGCGTACGGGTTCGGATTAGGGGACGGGTTAGGATAAGGCTTCGGATAAGGGTTAGGGTTAGGGTTAGGGTTAGGGGACGGGGAGAGTTTAGGGGACAGTTTAGGGTAAGACAACGGTTTAAGGTGAGCGTAAGTGTTAGGGTACGGTTTAGTTTTAGCGTACATGGTAAGATTAGAAGACGGGTTAGGGTAAGTCTTCGGGTAAGGTTTAGTGTTAGGGTTAGGTTTAGGGTTAGGGTTAGGGGACGGGGACCGTTTAGGGGACAGGTTCCTGTACGACAATGGTTTAGGGTGAGCGTACGTGTTAGGGTATGGGTTAGTGTTAGCGTACGGGTTAGGATTAGGAGACGGGTTAGGGTAAGGCTTCGGGTAAGGGTTAGGGTTAGGGTTAGTGTTAGGTTTAGGGTTAGGGTTAGGTTTAGGGGACGGCGACGGTTTAGGGGACAGGTTAGGTACGACAACGGTTTAGTGTGTGCGTACGTGTTAGGGTATGGTTTAGTGTTAGCGTACGGGTTAGGACAAGGGGACGGGTTAGGGTAAGGCTTCGGGTAAGGGTTAGGGTTAGGGTTAGGGTTAGGTTTAGGGTTAGGGGATGGGGACGGTTTAGGGGACAGTTTAGGGTACGACAATGGTTTAGGGTGAGTGAACGTGTTAGGGTACGAGTTAGTGTTAGGGTACGGGTTAGGATTAGGAGACAGGTTAGCGTAAGGCTTCGTGTAAGGGTTAGCGTTAGGTTTAGGGTTAAGGGACGGGGATGGTTTAGGGGACTGGTTAGGGTACGACAAAGGTTTAGGGTGAGCGTACGTGTTAGGGTACGAGTTAGTGTTAGCGTATGTGTTAGGAATAGGGAACGTGTTAGGGTAAGGCTTCGGGTAAGTGTTAGTGTTAGGGTTAGGGTTAGGGTTAGGGGATGGGAACGGTTTAGGGGACTGGTTAGGGTACGACAACGGTTTAGGGTGAGTGTACGTGTTAGGGTACTGGTTAGTGTTAGTGTATGGGTTAGGATTAGGGAACGGGTTACGGTAAGGCTTACGGTAAGTGTTAGATTTAGGGTTAGGGTTAGAGTTAGGATTAGGGGACGGGGACGGTTTAGGGGACAGGTTAGTGTACGACAACGGTTTAGGGTGAGCGAACGTGTTAGGGTAAGGGTTAGTGTTAGCATACAGGTTAGGATTAGGGGACGGGTTAGTGTAAGTCTTCGGGTAAGGGTTAGGGTTAGGGTTATGGTTAAGTTTAAGGTTAGGAGACGGGGACGGTTTAGGGGACAGGTTAGGGTACGAAAATGGTTTAGGGTGAACGTACGTGTTAGGGTACGGGTTAGTGTTAGCGTACGGTTTAGGATTAGGGGACGGGTTAGGGTAAGGCTTCGGGTAAGTGTTAGGGTTAGGGTTAGGGTTAGGGTTAGAGGACGGGGACGGTTTAGGGGACAGGTTAGGATACGACAACGGTTTAGGGTGAGCGTACGTGTTAGGGTACGGGTTAGTGTAAGCATACGGGTTAGGATTAGGGGACGGGTTAATGTAAGGCTTCGGGTAAGGGTTATGGTTAGGGTTACGGTTAGGGTTAGGGTTTGGGAACGGAGACTGTTTAGGGGACAGGTTAGGGTACGACAACGGTTTAGGGTGAGAATACGTGTTAGGGCACGGGTTATTGTTAGCGTACGGGTTAGGATTAGGGGACGGGTTAGGGTAAGGCTTCGGGTAAGGGTTAGGTTTAGGTTTAGGATTAGGGTTAGGGTTAGAAGTCGGGGATGGTTTAGGGGACAGTTTAGGGTACGACAACGGTTTAGGGTGTGCGTACGTGTTAGGGTACGGGTTAGTGTTAGCGTACGGTTTAGGATTAGGGGACGGGTTAGGGTAAGGCTTCAGGTAAGGGTTAGGGTTAGGGGACGGGGACAGGGACGGTTTAGGGGACAGGTTAGGGTACGACAACGGTTTAGGGTGAGCATACGTGTTAGGGTACGTGTTAGTGTTAGCGTACGGGATAGGATTAGGGGACGGGTTAGTGTAAGGCTTCGGGTAAGAGTTAGGGTTAGGGTTAGGCTTACTGTTAGGGGATGGGGACGGATTATGGGACATGTTAGGGTACGACAACGTTTTAGGTTAAGCGTACGTGTTAGGGTGCGGGTTAGTGTTAGCGTACGCGTTAGGATTAGGGGACAGGTTAGGGTAAGGTTTCGGTTAAGGATTAGGGTTAGTTTTATGGTTAGGGTTAGGGGATGGGGACGTTTTAGGGGACAGGTTAGGGTTCGACAACGGTTTAGGGTGAGCGTACGTGTTAGGGTACTGGTTAGGGTTAGCGTACGCGTTAGGATTATGGGACGGGTTAGTGTAAGGCTTCGGGTAAGGGTTATGGTTAGGGTTAGGGGACGGGCACGGTTTAGGGGACAGGTGAGGGTATGACAACGGTTTAGTGTGAGCGTACGTGTTAGGGTACTGGTCATTGTTAGCGTACGGGTTAGGATTAGGGGACGGGTTAGGATAAGGCTTCGGGTAAGGTTTAGGGTTAGTGTTAGGGATAGGGTTAGGGGACGGGGACGGGTTAGGGGACAGTTTAGGGTACAACAACGGTTTAGGGTGAGCGTACGTGTTAGGGTATGGGTTAGTGTTAACGTACGGTGTAGGATTAGGGGACGGGTTAGTGTAAGGCTTCGGGTAAGTGTTAGGGTTAGGGTTAGGGCTAGGGTTAGGGGACGGGGATGGTTTAGGGGACAGGTTAGGGTACGATAACAGTTTAAGTTGAGCGTACGTGTTAGGGTATGGGTTAGTTTTAGCGTACGCGTTAGGATTAGTGGACGGCTTAGTGTAAGGCTTTGGGTAAGGGTTAGGGTTAGGGTTAGCTTTAGGGTTATGGTTAGGGGACCGGAATGGTTTAGGGGACATGTTAGTGTACGACAAAGGTTTAGGATGAGCCTACGTGTTAGGGTACGGGTTAGTGTTAGCGTACGAGTTTGGATTAGGGGATGGTTTAGGGTAAGGCTTCGGGTATGTGTTAGGGTTAGGGTTGGGTTAGGGGACGTGGACGGTTTAGGGAACAGGTTATGGTACGACAATGGTTTAGGGTGAGCGTACGTGTTAGGGTATGGGTTAGTTTTAGATTACGCGTTAGGATTAGTGGACGGGTTAGGGTAAGGCTTTGGGTAAGGGTTAGGGTTAGGGTTAGGGTTAGGGGACAGGGATGGTTTAGGGGACAGGTTAGTGTACGACAACAGTTTAGGGTGAGCCTACGTGTTAGGGTACGGGTTAGTGTTAGCGTACGAGTTAGGATTAGGGGATGGGTTAGGGTAAGGCTTCGGGTAAGGGTTAGGGTTAGGGTTAGGGTTAGGGTGAGGGTTAGGGGACGGGGACGGTTTAGGGAACAGCTTATGGTACGACAATGGTTTAGGGTGAGCTTACGTGTTAGGGTACGGGTTAGTGTTAGCGTACGTGTTAGGATTAGGGTACGGGTTAGTGTAAGGCTTCGGGTAAGGGTTAGGGTTAGGGTTAGGGTTAGGGTGAGGGTTAGGGGACGGGGACGGTTTAGGGAACAGCTTATGGTACGACAATGGTTTAGGGTGAGCTTACGTGTTAGGGTACGGGTTAGTGTTAGCGTACGTGTTAGGATTAGGGTACGGGTTAGTGTAAGGCTTCGGGTAAGGGTTAGGGTTAGGGTTAGGGTTAGGGGAGGGGGATTGTTTAGGGGACAGGTTAGGGTATGACAATGGCTTAGGGTGAGCGTACGTGTTAGGGTACGGATTAGTGTGAGCATACAGGTTAGGATTAGGGGACGGGTTAGGGTAAAGCTTCGGGTAAGGGTTATGGTTAGGGTTAGGTTTAGGGTTAGGGTTAGGGGATGGGGACGGTTTAGGGGACATGTTAGTGTACGACAACGGTTTAGGGTGAGCGTACGTGTTAGGGTACGGGTTAATGTTAGCGTACGGGTTAGGATTAGGGGACGGGTTAGCGTAAGGCTTAGGGTAAGGGCTAGGGTTTGGTTTAGGGTTAGGGTTAGGTTTAGGGTTAGAGGATGGGGACAGTTTAGGGGACAGGTTAGTGTACGATAAGGGTTTAGGTTAAGCGTAGTTGTTAGGGTACTGGTCAGTGTTAGTGTACGGGTTAGGTTTAGGGCACGGGTTAGGGTAAGGCTGCGGGTAAGGGTTAGGGTTAGGGTTGGGGTTAGGGTTAGGGGACGGGGACGGTTTATAGGATAGGTTAGGGTACGAAAACGGTTTAGGGTGAGCGTACGTGTTAGGGTATGGGTTAGTTTTAGCGTACGGTTTAGGATTAGGGGACGGGTTAGTGTAAGGCTTCGGATAAGATTTAGGTTTAGGGTTAGGGTTAGGGTTAGGGTACGGGGACGGTTTAGGGGACATGTTAGTGTACGACATTGGTTTAGGGTGAGCGTACGTGTTAGGGTATGGTTTAGTGTTAGCGTACGGGTTAGGATTAGGGAATGTGTTAGGGTAAGACTTCGGGTAAGTGTTAGGGTTAGGTTTAAGGTTAGGGTTAGTGTTAGGGGACGGGGACGGTTTACGGGACACGTTAGGTTACGACAACGGTTTAGGGTGAGCGTACGTGTTAAGATACGAATTAGGGTTAGCGTACGGGTTAGGATTAGGGGACGGGTAAGGTTAAGGCTTTGGGTAAGTGTTATGGGTAGGGTTAGGGTTAGGTTTAGGGGATGGGGACGGGGACGGGGACGGTTTAGGGGACAGGTTAGGGTAAGACAAAGGTTTAGGGTGAGCGTACGTGTTAGGGTACGGGTTAGTGTTAGCGTACGGGTTAGGATTAAGGGACGGGTTAGGGTAAGGCTTCGGGTAAGGGTTAGGGTTAGAGTTAGGGTTAGGGTTAGGGTTAGGGGATGGGGACTGTTTAGGGGACAGGTTAGGGTACGAAAACGGTTTAGGGTGAGCGTACGTGTTAGGGTACTGGTTAGTGTTAGCGTACGCGTTAGGATTAGGGGACGGTTTAGGGTAAGGCTTCGGGTAAGTGTTAGGGTTAGAGTTTTGGCTAGGTTTAGGGTTAGGGGATGGGGAAGTTTTAGGGGACAGGTTAGGGCACGACAACGGTTTAGGGTGAGCGTACGTGTTAGGGTACTGGTTAGTGTTAGCGTACGGGTTAGGATTAGGGGACGGGTTAGGGTAAGGCTTCGGGTAAGGTTTAGGGTTAGTGTTAGGGTTAGGGTAGGGGACGGGGATGGTTTCGGGGACAGTTTAGGGTACAACAACGGTTTAGGGTGAGCGTACGTGTTAGGGTACGGGTTAGTGTTAACTTACGGAGTAGGATTAGGGGACAGGTTAGGTTAAGGCTTCTGGTAAGGGTTAGGGTTAGGGTTAGGGTTAGGGGACGGGGACGGGGACGGGTACGGTTTAGGGGACAGGTTAGGATACGATAGTAGTTTAAGGTGAGCGTACGTGTTAGGGTATTGGTTAGTTTTAGCGTACGCATAAGGATTAGGGGACGGGTTAGGGTAAGGCTTTGGGTAAGGGTTAGGGTTAGGGTTAGGGTTAGGGTTAGGGTTAGGGGACAGGGATGGTTTAGGGGACAGGTTAGTGTACCACAACGGTTTAGGGTGAGCCTAAGTGTTAGGGTACGAGTTAGTGTTAGCGTACGAGTTAATATTAGGGGATGGGTTAGGGTAAGGCTTCGGGTAAGGGTTAGGGTTAGGTTTAGGGTTAGGGTTAGGGGACGCGTACGGTTTAGGGGACAGGTTAGGGTACGACAATGGTTTAGGGTGAGCGTACATGTCAGGGTACGGGTTAGTGTTAGCATACAGGTTAGGATTAGGGGACGGTTTTGCGTAAGGCTTCGGGTAAGGGTTATGGTTAGGGTTAGGTTTAGGGTTAGGGTTATTGGACGGGAACGGTTTAGGGGACAGGTTAGGTTATGACAACGGTTTAGGGTTAGCGTACGTGTTAGGGTACGGGTTACTGTTAGCGTACGGGTTAGGATTAGGGGACGGGTTAGCGTAAGGCTTAGGGTAAGGGCTAGGGTTAGGGTTAGTCTTAGGGTTAGGGTTAGAGGACGGGGACTGTTTGGGGGACTGGTTAGTGTACGACAAGGGTTAAGGTTAAGCGTACGTGTTAGGGTACTGGTTAGTGTTAGTGTACCGGTTAGGATTAGGGGACGGGTTAGGGTAAGGCTTCGGGTAAGGTTTAGGGTTAGTGTTAGGGTTAGGGTTAGGGGACGGGGACGGTTTAGGGGACAGTTTAGGGTACAACAACCGTTTACGGTGAGCGTACGTATTAGCGTACGGGTTAGTGTTAACGTACGGAATAGGATTAGGGGACGGGTTAGGATAAGGCTTCGGGTAAGGGTTAGGGTTTGGGTTAGGGTTAGGGTTAGGGTTAGGGTTAGGGGACGGGGATGGTTTAAGGGACAGGTTAGGGTACGATAACAGTTTAGGATGAGCGTAAGTGTTAGGGTATGTGTTAGTTTTAGCGTACACGTTAGGATTAGTGGACGGGTTAGGGTAAGGCTTTGGGTAAGTGTTAGGGTTAGGGTTAGGGTTAGGGTTAGGGGACGGGGATGGTTAAGGGGACAGGTTAGGGTACGACAACGGTTTAGGGTGAGCCTACGTGTTAGGGTACGGGTTAGAGTTAGCGTACGAGTTAGGATTAGGGGACGGGTTAGGGTAAGGCTTCGGTTAAGGGTTAGGGTTAGGGTTAGGGTTAGGGTTAGGGTTAGGGGACGGGGACGGTTTAGGGGACAGGTTAGGGTACGATAATATTTTAAGGTGAGCGTACGTGTTAGGGTATGGGTTACTTTTAGCGTAAGCGTTAGGATTAGTGGACGGGTTAGGGTAAGGCTTTGGGTAAGGGTTAGGGTTAGGGTTATAGTTAGGGGACGGGGATGGTTTAGGGGACAGGTTAGTGTACGACAACGGTTTCGGGTGAGCCTAAGTGTTAGGGTACGAGTTAGTGTTAGCGTACGAGTTAGTATTAGGGGATGGGTTAGGGTAAGGCTTCGGGTAAGGGTTAGGGTTAGGGTTAGGGTTAGGGGAGGGGGACGGTTTAGGGAACAGGTTATGGTACGACAATGGTTTAGGATGAGCGTACGTGTTAGGGTACGGTTTAGTGTTAGCGTAAGGGTTAGGATTAGGGGACGGGTTAGTGTAAGGCTTCGGGTAAGGGTTAGGGTGAGGGTTAGGGTTAGGTTTAGGGTTAGGGTTAGGGGACACGTACGGTTTAGGGGACAGTTTAGGGTACGACAATGGTTTAGGGTGAGCGTATGTGTCAGGGTACGGGTTAGTGTTAGCATACAGGTTAGGATTAGGGGACGGGTTTGTGTAAAGCTTCGGGTAAAGTTTATGGTTAGGGTTAGGTTTAGGGTTAGGGTTAGGGGATGGGGACGGTTTAGGGGACATGTTAGTGTACGACAACGGTTTAGGGTGAGCGTACGTGTTAGGGTACGGGTTAATGTTAGCGTACGGGTTAGGATTAGGGGACGGGTTAGCGTAAGGCTTAGGGTAAGGGCTAGGGTTTGGTTTAGGGTTAGGGTTAGGTTTAGGGTTAGAGGATGGGGACAGTTTAGGGGACAGGTTAGTGTACGATAAGGGTTTAGGTTAAGCGTAGTTGTTAGGGTACTGGTCAGTGTTAGTGTACGGGTTAGGTTTAGGGCACGGGTTAGGGTAAGGCTGCGGGTAAGGGTTAGGGTTAGGGTTGGGGTTAGGGTTAGGGGACGGGGACGGTTTATAGGATAGGTTAGGGTACGAAAACGGTTTAGGGTGAGCGTACGTGTTAGGGTATGGGTTAGTTTTAGCGTACGGTTTAGGATTAGGGGACGGGTTAGTGTAAGGCTTCGGATAAGATTTAGGTTTAGGGTTAGGGTTAGGGTTAGGGTACGGGGACGGTTTAGGGGACATGTTAGTGTACGACATTGGTTTAGGGTGAGCGTACGTGTTAGGGTATGGTTTAGTGTTAGCGTACGGGTTAGGATTAGGGAATGTGTTAGGGTAAGACTTCGGGTAAGTGTTAGGGTTAGGTTTAAGGTTAGGGTTAGTGTTAGGGGACGGGGACGGTTTACGGGACACGTTAGGTTACGACAACGGTTTAGGGTGAGCGTACGTGTTAAGATACGAATTAGGGTTAGCGTACGGGTTAGGATTAGGGGACGGGTAAGGTTAAGGCTTTGGGTAAGTGTTATGGGTAGGGTTAGGGTTAGGTTTAGGGGATGGGGACGGGGACGGGGACGGTTTAGGGGACAGGTTAGGGTAAGACAAAGGTTTAGGGTGAGCGTACGTGTTAGGGTACGGGTTAGTGTTAGCGTACGGGTTAGGATTAAGGGACGGGTTAGGGTAAGGCTTCGGGTAAGGGTTAGGGTTAGAGTTAGGGTTAGGGTTAGGGTTAGGGGATGGGGACTGTTTAGGGGACAGGTTAGGGTACGAAAACGGTTTAGGGTGAGCGTACGTGTTAGGGTACTGGTTAGTGTTAGCGTACGCGTTAGGATTAGGGGACGGTTTAGGGTAAGGCTTCGGGTAAGTGTTAGGGTTAGAGTTTTGGCTAGGTTTAGGGTTAGGGGATGGGGAAGTTTTAGGGGACAGGTTAGGGCACGACAACGGTTTAGGGTGAGCGTACGTGTTAGGGTACTGGTTAGTGTTAGCGTACGGGTTAGGATTAGGGGACGGGTTAGGGTAAGGCTTCGGGTAAGGTTTAGGGTTAGTGTTAGGGTTAGGGTAGGGGACGGGGACGGTTTCGGGGACAGTTTAGGGTACAACAACGGTTTAGGGTGAGCGTACGTGTTAGGGTACGGGTTAGTGTTAACTTACGGAGTAGGATTAGGGGACAGGTTAGGTTAAGGCTTCTGGTAAGGGTTAGGGTTAGGGTTAGGGTTAGGGGACGGGGACGGGGACGGGTACGGTTTAGGGGACAGGTTAGGGTACGATAATAGTTTAAGGTGAGCGTACGTGTTAGGGTATTGGTTAGTTTTAGCGTACGCATAAGGATTAGGGGACGGGTTAGGGTAAGGCTTTGGGTAAGGGTTAGGGTTAGGGTTAGGGTTAGGGTTAGGGGACAGGGATGGTTTAGGGGACAGGTTAGTGTACCACAACGGTTTAGGGTGAGCCTAAGTGTTAGGGTACGAGTTAGTGTTAGCGTACGAGTTAATATTAGGGGATGGGTTAGGGTAAGGCTTCGGGTAAGGGTTAGGGTTAGGTTTAGGGTTAGGGTTAGGGGACGCGTACGGTTTAGGGGACAGGTTAGGGTACGACAATGGTTTAGGGTGAGCGTACATGTCAGGGTACGGGTTAGTGTTAGCATACAGGTTAGGATTAGGGGACGGTTTTGCGTAAGGCTTCGGGTAAGGGTTATGGTTAGGGTTAGGTTTAGGGTTAGGGTTATTGGACGGGAACGGTTTAGGGGACAGGTTAGGTTATGACAACGGTTTAGGGTTAGCGTACGTGTTAGGGTACGGGTTACTGTTAGCGTACGGGTTAGGATTAGGGGTCGGGTTAGCGTAAGGCTTAGGGTAAGGGCTAGGGTTAGGGTTAGTCTTAGGGTTAGGGTTAGAGGACGGGGACTGTTTGGGGGACTGGTTAGTGTACGACAAGGGTTAAGGTTAAGCGTACGTGTTAGGGTACTGGTTAGTGTTAGTGTACCGGTTAGGATTAGGGGACGGGTTAGGGTAAGGCTTCGGGTAAGGTTTAGGGTTAGTGTTAGGGTTAGGGTTAGGGGACGGGGACGGTTTAGGGGACAGTTTAGGGTACAACAACCGTTTACGGTGAGCGTACGTATTAGCGTACGGGTTAGTGTTAACGTACGGAATAGGATTAGGGGACGGGTTAGGATAAGGCTTCGGGTAAGGGTTAGGGTTTGGGTTAGGGTTAGGGTTAGGGTTAGGGTTAGGGGACGGGGATGGTTTAAGGGACAGGTTAGGGTACGATAACAGTTTAGGATGAGCGTAAGTGTTAGGGTATGTGTTAGTTTTAGCGTACACGTTAGGATTAGTGGACGGGTTAGGGTAAGGCTTTGGGTAAGTGTTAGGGTTAGGGTTAGGGTTAGGGTTAGGGGACGGGGATGGTTAAGGGGACAGGTTAGGGTACGACAACGGTTTAGGGTGAGCCTACGTGTTAGGGTACGGGTTAGAGTTAGCGTACGAGTTAGGATTAGGGGACGGGTTAGGGTAAGGCTTCGGTTAAGGGTTAGGGTTAGGGTTAGGGTTAGGGTTAGGGTTAGGGGACGGGGACGGTTTAGGGGACAGGTTAGGGTACGATAATATTTTAAGGTGAGCGTACGTGTTAGGGTATGGGTTACTTTTAGCGTAAGCGTTAGGATTAGTGGACGGGTTAGGGTAAGGCTTTGGGTAAGGGTTAGGGTTAGGGTTATAGTTAGGGGACGGGGATGGTTTAGGGGACAGGTTAGTGTACGACAACGGTTTCGGGTGAGCCTAAGTGTTAGGGTACGAGTTAGTGTTAGCGTACGAGTTAGTATTAGGGGATGGGTTAGGGTAAGGCTTCGGGTAAGGGTTAGGGTTAGGGTTAGGGTTAGGGGAGGGGGACGGTTTAGGGAACAGGTTATGGTACGACAATGGTTTAGGATGAGCGTACGTGTTAGGGTACGGTTTAGTGTTAGCGTAAGGGTTAGGATTAGGGGACGGGTTAGTGTAAGGCTTCGGGTAAGGGTTAGGGTGAGGGTTAGGGTTAGGTTTAGGGTTAGGGTTAGGGGACACGTACGGTTTAGGGGACAGTTTAGGGTACGACAATGGTTTAGGGTGAGCGTATGTGTCAGGGTACGGGTTAGTGTTAGCATACAGGTTAGGATTAGGGGACGGGTTTGTGTAAAGCTTCGGGTAAAGTTTATGGTTAGGGTTAGGTTTAGGGTTAGGGTTAGGGGATGGGGACGGTTTAGGGGACATGTTAGTGTACGACAACGGTTTGGGTGAGCGTACGTGTCAGGGTACGGGTTAGTGTTAGCGTACGGGTTAGGATTAGGGAATGTGTTAGGTTAAGGCTTTGGGTAAGGGTTAGCGTTAGGGTTAGGGTTAGGGTTAGTGTTAGGGGACGGGGACAGTTTAGGAGACACGTTAGTTTACGACAACGGTTTAGAGTGAGCGTACGTGTTAAGGTACGTGTTAGTGTTAGCGTACGGGTTAGGATTAGGGGACGGTTAGGTTAAGGCTTCGGGTAAGGGTTAGGTTTTGGGTTAGGGTTAGGGTTAGGGTTAGGGTTAGGGTTAGGGAACGGGGACGGTTTAAGGGACAGGTTAGTGTACGATAACTGTTTAAGTTGAGCGTACGTGTTAGGGTATGGGTTAGTTTTAGCGTACGCATTAGGATTAGTGGACAGGTTAGGGTAAGGCTTTGGGTTAGGGTTATTGTTAGGGTTAGGGTTAGGGTTAGGGGACGGGGATGGTTTAGGGGACAGGTTAGTGTACCAAAACAGTTTAGGGTGAGCGTACGTTAGGGTATGGGTTAGTGTTAGCGTACGGGTTAGGATTAGGGGACGGGTTAGGGTAAGGCTTTGGCTAAGGGTTAGGGTTAGGTTTAGGGTTAGGGTTAGGGGATGGGGACGGTTTAGGGGACACGTTAGGATACGGCAACGTTTTAGGGTGAGTGTAGGTGTTAGGGTACGGTTTAGTGTTAGCGTACGGGATAGGATTAGGGGACGGGTTAGGGTAAGGCTTCAGGTAAGGTTTAGGATTAGGTTTAGGGTTAGGGTTAGGGGACGGGGACGGTTTAGGGGAAAGGTTAGGATACGACAACGGTTTAGGGTGAGCGTACGTGTTAGGCTATGTGTTAGTGTTAGCGTACGGATTAGTATTAGGTGACAGGTCAGGGTAAGGCTTCGGGTAAGGGTTAGGTTTAGTGTTAGGGTTAGGGGACGGGGACGGTTTAGGGGAAAGGTTAGGATACGATAACGGTTTAGGGTGAGCGTACGTGTTAGGGCACGGGTTAGTGTTAGCCTACACTTAGGATTAGGGGACGGGTTTGTGTAAGGCTTCGGGTAAGGGTTAGGGTTAGGGTTAGGGTTAGGTTTAGGGTTAGGGTTAGGGGACGGGGACGGTTTAGGAGATGGGTTAGGGTACGGCAACGTTTTAGGGTGAGCGTATGTGTTAGGGTACAGGTTAGTGTTAGCGTACGGGTTAGGATTAGGTGACGGGTTAGGGTAAGGCTTCGGTTAAGGGTTAGGTTTGGGATAGGGTTAGGGTTAGGGTTAGGGGACGGGGACGGTTTAGGGGAAAGGTTAGCATAAGACAACGGTTTAGGGTGAGCGTACGTGTTAGGGTACGGGTTAGTGTTAGCGTACGGGTTAGGATGAGGGGACGGGTTAGTGTAAGGCTTCGGGAAAGGTTTAGGTTTAGGGTTAGGGTTAGGGTTATGGTTAGGATTAGGGGACGGGGACTGTTTAGGGGACAGGTTAGTGTACGAAAACGGTTTAGGGTGAGCGTACGTTAGGGTACGGGTTAGTGTTAGCGTACAGGTTAGGATTAGGGGACGGGTTAGGGTAAGACTTCGGCTAAGGGTTAGGGTTAGGTTTAGGGTTAGGGTTAGGGAATGGGGACGGTTTAGGGGACAGGTTAGGTACGACAACGGTTTAGGGTGCGCGTACATGTTACGGTACGGGTTTGTGGTAGCGTACGGGTTCGGATTAGGGGACGGGTTAGGGTAAGGCTTCGGGTAAGGATTAGGGTTAGGGTTAGGGTTAGGCTTAGGGTTAGGGGACGGGGACGGTTTAGGGGACAGGTTATGGTAAGACAACGGTTTAGGCTGAGCGTACGTGTTAGGGTACGGGTTTGTGTTAGTGTATGGGTTAGGATTAGGGGACGGGTTAGGGTAAGGCTTCGGGTAAGTGTTAGGTTTAGGGTTAGGTTTAGGGTTAGGGTTAGGGGACGGGGACGGTTTAGTGGCCAGGTTAGGATACGACAACGTTTTAGAGTGAGTGTAGGTGTTAGGGTACGGTTTAGTGTTAGCGTACGGGTTAGGATTAGGTGACGGGTTAGGGTAAGGCTTCAGATAAGGTTTAGGGTTAGGGTTAGGGTTAGGGGATGGGGACGGTTTAGGGGACAGGTTAGGGTACGGCAACGGTTTAGGGTGAGCGTGCGTGTTAGGCTACGGGTTAGTGTTAGCGTACGGATTAGTATTACGTGACAGGTCAGGGTAAGGCTTCGGGTAAGGGTTAGGGTTAGGGATTGGGTTAGTGTTAGGGTTAGGGGATGGGGACAGTTTAGGGGAAAGGTTAGGATACGACAACAGTTTAGGGTGAGCGTACGTGTTAGGGTACGGGTTAGTGTTAGCGTACGGCTTAGGATTAGGGGACGGGTTTGTGTAAGGCTTCGGGTAAGGGTTAGTGTTAGGGTTAGGGTTAGGGGACGGTGACGGGGACGGTTTAGGGGACAGGTTAGAATATGACAACGGGTTAGGGTGAGCGTACGTTTTATGGTATGGGTTAGTGTTAGTGTATGGTTTAGGATTAGGAAAGGGTTAGTGTAAGGCTTCGGGTAAGTTTTAGCATTAGGTTTAGGCTTAGGGTTAGGGGACGGTGATGGGGACAGTTTAGGGGACCGGTTAGGGTTACGGTTAGGGTTAGGGTTAGGGTTAGGGGACGGGGACGGTTTACGGGACAGGTTAGGGTACGACAATGGTTTAGGGTAAGCGTACATGTTAGGGTACGGGTTAGTGTTAGCATACGGTTAGGATTAGGGGACGGGTTACGGTAAAGCTTCGGGTAAGGGTTAGGGTTAGGGTTAGGGTTAGGGTTAGGGGATGGGGACGGTTTAGGGGACAGGTTAGGTTACGACAATGGTTTAGCGTGAGCGTACGTGTTAGGGTATGGGTTAATGTTAGCGTACGGCTTAGGATTAGTGGACGGGTTTGAGTAAGGCTTCGGGTAAGGGTTAGGGTTACAGTTAGGGTTAGGGTTAGGGGACGGGGACGGTTTAGGGGACAGGTTAGTGTATGACAACGTTTTAGGGTGAGCGTACGTGTTAGGGTATGGGTTAGTGTTAGCGTATGGGTTAGGATTAGGGGACGTGTTAGTGTAAGGCTTCGGGTAAGGGTTAGGGTTAGGGTTAGGCTTAGGGTTAGTGTTAGGGTTAGGGGACGGGAACGGTTTAGGGGACAGTTTTGGGTACGACAACGGTTTATGGTGTGCGTATGTGTTACGGTACGGGTTAGTGTAAGCATACGGGTTAGGATTAGGGGACGGGTTAGGGTAAGGCTGCGGGTAAGGTTTAGGGTTAGGGTTAAGGGATGGGGACAGTTTATGGGACAGGTTAGGTTACGACAACGGTTTAGGGTGAGCGTACGTGTTAGGGTACGGGTTAGTGTTAGCGTATGGGTTAGGATTAGGGGATGGGTTAGGGTAAGGCTTCGGGTTAGGGTTAGGTTTAGGTTTAGGGTTCGGTTTAGGGGACAGGGACGGTTTAGGGGACAGGTTAGGGTGCGACAATGGTTTAGGGTGAGCGTACGTGTTAGGGTACGGGTTAGTGTTAGTGTACGGTTTAGGATTAGGGGACGGGTTAGGGTAAGGCTTCGGGTAAGTGTTAGGATTAGGGTTAGGGTTAGGGTTAGGGTTAGTGGACGGGGACGGGTGAGGGTACAGGTTAGGGTCCGACAACGTTTTAGGGTGAACGTACGTGTTAGGGTATGGTTTAGTGTTAGTGTACAGTATAGGATTAGGGGACGGGTTAGTGTAAGGTTTCGGGTTAGGGTTAGGGTTAGGGTTAGGCTTAGGGTTAGGGGACGGGGACGGGGACGGTTTAGGGGACAGGTTAGGCTATGACAATGGTTTAGGGTGAGGGTACGTGTTAGGGTACGGGTTAGTGTTAGCGTATGGGTTAGGATTAGGGGACGTGTTAGTGTAAGGCTTCGGGTAAGGGTTAGGCTTAGGGTTAGACTTAGGGTTAGTGTTAGGGTTAGGGGACGGGGACGGTTTAGGGGACAGGTTAGGGTACGACAACAGTTTACGGTGAGCGTACGTGTTAGGATACAGGTTAGTGTTAGCGTACGGGTTAGGATTAGGGGACGGGTTAGTGTAAGGCTTTGGTAAGCGTTAGGGTTAGTGTTAGGGTTTGGTTTATGGGACGGGGACGGTTTAGGAGACAGGTTAGTGTACGGCAACGGTTTAGGGTGAGCGTACGTGTTAGGGTATGGGTTAGTGTTAGCCTACGGGTTAGGATTAGGTGACGGGTAAGGGTAAGGCTTCGGGTAAGGTTTAGGGTTAGGGATAGGGTTATGGTTATGGTTAGGGTACGGGGACGGTTTAGGGGAAAGGTTAGGATACGACAAAGATTTAGGGTGAGCGTACGTGTTAGGGTACGGGTTAGTGTTAGCGTACGGGTTAGGATTAGGGAACGGTTTAGTGTAATGCTTCGGGTAAGGTTTAGGGTTAGGGTTAGGGTTAGGGTTAGGATTAGGGGACGGGGACTGTTTAGGTGACAGGTTAGTGTACGAAAACGGTTTAGGGTGAGCGTACTTTAGAGTATGGCTTAGTGTTAGTGTACGGGTTAGGATTAGGGGACGGGTTAGGGTAAGGCTTCGGCTAAGGGTTAGGGTTAGGGTTAGGGTTAAGGTTAGGGGATGGGGACGGTTTAGGGGACTGGTTAGGGTACAACAACGGTTTAGGGTGAGCGTACGTGTTACGGTACAGGTTAGGGTTAGCGTATGGTTTAGCATTAGGGGACGGGTTAGGGTAAGGCATCGGCCAAGGGTTAGGGTTAGGGTTAGGGTTAGGGTTAGGGTTAGGGGACAGGGACGTTTTAGGGGACATGTTAGTGTACGACAACGGTTTATGTTGAGCGTAAGTGTTAGGGTATGGGTTAGTGTTATCGTACGGGTTACGAGTAGGGTACGGGTTAGGGTAAGGCTTCGGGTAAGGGTTAGGGTTAGGTTTAGGGTTAGGGTTAGGGGATGGGGTTGGTTTAGGGGACAGGTTAGGGTAAGACAACGGTTTAGGGTGAGCGTACGTGTTAGGGTACGGGTTAGTGTTAGCGTATGGGTTAGGATTAGGGGACGGGTTAGGGTAAGGCTTCGGGTAAGTGTTAGGTTTAGGGTTAGGTTTAGGGTTAGGGTTAGGGGACGGGGATTGTTTAGGGGACATGTTAGGGTACGACAACGTTTTAGGGTGAGTGTAGGTGTTAGGGTACAGTTTAGTGTTAGCGTACGGTTTAGGATTAGGGGACGGGTTAGGGTAAGGCTTCAGGTAAGTGTTAGGGTTAGCGTTAGGGTTAGGGTTAGCGGACGGGGATGGTTTAGGGGACAGGTTAGGGTACGGCAACGGTTTAGGGTGAGCGTACGTGTTAGGCTACGGGTTAGTGTTAGCGTATGGGTTAGTATTAAGTGACAGGTTAGGGTAAGGCTTCGTTTAAGGGTTAGGGTTAGGCATAGGGTTAGTGTTAGCTTTAGGGGACGGCGACGGTTTAGGGGACAGGTTAGGTACGACAACGGTTTAGTGTGTGCGTACGTGTTAGGGTATGGTTTAGTGTTAGCGTACGGGTTAGGACAAGGGGACGGGTTAGGGTAAGGCTTCGGGTAAGGGTTAGGGTTAGGGTTAGGGTTAGGTTTAGGGTTAGGGGATGGGGACGGTTTAGGGGACAGTTTAGGGTACGACAATGGTTTAGGGTGAGTGAACGTGTTAGGGTACGAGTTAGTGTTAGGGTACGGGTTAGGATTAGGAGACAGGTTAGCGTAAGGCTTCGTGTAAGGGTTAGCGTTAGGTTTAGGTTTAAGGGATGGGGATGGTTTAGGGGACTGGTTAGGGTACGACAAAGGTTTAGGGTGAGCGTACGTGTTAGGGTACGTGTTAGTGTTAGCGTATGTGTTAGGAATAGGGAACGTGTTAGGGTAAGGCTTCGGGTAAGTGTTAGTGTTAGGGTTAGGGTTAGGGTTAGGGGATGGGAACGGTTTAGGGGACTGGTTAGGGTACGGCAACGGTTTAGGGTGAGTGTACGTGTTAGGGTACTGGTTAGTGTTAGTGTATGGTTTAGGAGTAGGGAACGGGTTACGGTAAGGCTTACGGTAAGTGTTAGGTTTAGGGTTAGGGTTAGAGTTAGGGTTAGGGGACGGGGACGGTTTAGGGGACAGGTTAGTGTACGGCAACGGTTTAGGGTGAGCGAACGTGTTAGGGTAAGGGTTAGTGTTAGCATACAGGTTAGGATTAGGGGACGGGTTAGTGTAAGTCTTCGGGTAAGGGTTAGGGTTAGGGTTATGGTTAAGTTTAAGGTTAGGAGACGGGGACGGGGACGGTTTAGGGGACAGGTTAGGGTACGAAAATGGTTTAGGGTGAACGTACGTGTTAGGGTACGGGTTAGTGTTAGCGTACGGTTTAGGATTAGGGGACGGGTTAGGGTAAGGCTTCGGGTAAGTGTTAGGGTTAGGGTTAGGGTTAGGGTTAGAGGACGGGGACGGTTTAGGGGACAGGTTAGGATACGACAACGGTTTAGGGTGAGCGTACGTGTTAGGGTACGGGTTAGTGTAAGCGTACGGGTTAGGATTTGGGGACGGGTTAATGTAAGGCTTCGGGTAAGGGTTATGGTTAGGGTTACGGATAGGGTTAGGGTTTGGGAACGGAGACTGTTTAGGGGACAGGTTAGGGTACGACAACGGTTTAGGGTGAGAATACGTGTTAGGGCACGGGTTATTGTTAGCGTACGGGTTAGGATTAGGGGACGGGTTAGGGTAAGGCTTCGGGTAAGGGTTAGGTTTAGGGTTAGGATTAGGGTTAGGGTTAGAAGTCGGGGATGGTTTAGGGGACAGTTTAGGGTACGACAACGGTTTAGGGTCAGCGTACGTGTTAGGGTACGGGTTAGTGTTAGCGTACGGTTTAGGATTAGGGGACGGGTTAGGGTAAGGCTTCAGGTAAGGGTTAGGGTTAGGGTTAGGGGACGGGGACAGGGACGGTTTAGGGGACAGGTTAGGGTGCGACAACGGTTTAGGGTGAGCGTACGTGTTAGGGTACGGGTTAGTGTTAGCGTACAGGTTAGGATTAGGGGACGGGTAAGGATAAGGCTTCGGGTAAGGTTTAGGGTTAGGGTTAGGGTTAGGGTTAGGGTTAGGGGACGGGGCCGGTTTAGGCGACAGGTTAGGGTAGCACAACGGTTTAGGGTGAGAATACGTGTTAGGGTACTGGTTAGTGTTAGCGTACGGGTTAGGATTAGGTGACGGGTTAGGGTAAGGCTTCGGGTAAGTGTTAGGGTTAGTGTTAGGGTTAAAGTTAGGGTTAGTGGACGGGGACGTTTTAGGGGACAGTTTAGGGTACGACAACGGTTTAGGGTGAGCGTACGTGTTAGGGTACGTGTTAGTGTTAGCATACGGGATAGGATTAGGGGACGGGTTAGTGTAAGGCTTCGGGTAAGAGTTAGGGTTAGGGTTAGGGTTAGGCTTAGTGTTAGGGGATGGGGACGTTTTAGGGGACAGGTTAGGGTTCGACAACGGTTTAGGGTGAGCGTACGTGTTAGGGTACTGGTTAGTGTTAGCGTACGCGTTAGGATTATGGGACGGGTTAGTGTAAGTCTTCGGGTAAGGGTTAGGGTTAGGGTTAGGGGACGGGGACGGTTTAGGGGACAGGTTAGTGTACGACAACAGTTTAGGGTGAGCTAACGTGTTAGGGTACGGGTTAGTGTTAGCGTACGGGTTAGTATTAGGTGACAAGTTAGGGTAAGGCTTCGGGTAAGGGTTAGGTTTATGGATAGGGTTAGTGTTAGGTTTAAGGGACGGGGACGGATTAGGGGACAGGTTAGGGTACGACAACGTTTTAGGGTGAGTGTAGGTGTTAGGGTACGGTTTAGTGTTAGCGTACGGGTTAGGATTATGGGACGGCTTAGGTTAAGGCTTCAGTTAAAGGTTAGGGTTAGTGTTAGGTTTAAGGGACGGGGACAGTTTAGGGGACAGGTTAGGGTACGGCAACGGTTTAGGGTGAGCGTACGTGTTAGGCTACGGGTTAGTGTTAGCGTACGGGTTAGTATTAGGTGACAGGTTAGGGTAAGGCTTCGGGTAAGAGTTAGGCTTAGGCATAGGGTTAGTGTTAGGGTTAGGGGACGGGGACGGTTTAGGGGAAAAGTTAGGATACGACAACGGTTTAGGGTGAGCGTACATGTTAGGGTATGGGTTAGTGTTAGCGTACGGCTTAGGATTAGGTGACGGGTTTGCGTAAGTCTTCGGGTAAGGGTTAGGTTTAGGGTTAGGGTTAGGGGACGGGGACGGTTTAGGGGACAGGATAGGGTATGACAATGGTTTAGGGTGAGCGTACGTGTTAGGGTACGGGTTAGTGTTAGCGTACGGATTAGGATTGGGGACGGGTTAAGGTAAGGCTTCAGGTAAGGGTTAGGTTTAGGGTTACGGTTAGGGTTAGGGTTCGAGGATGGAGACGGTTTAGGGGACAGGTTAGGGTACGAGAACGGTTTAGGGTGAGCGTACGTGTTAGTGTATGGGTTAGTGTTAGCATACGGGTTAGGATTAGGGGAAGGGTTAGGGTAAGGCTTCCGGTAAGGGTTAGGGTTAGGGTCAGGGTTAGGGGACGGGTTAGGGGACGGGGAAGGTTTAGGGGACCGGTTAGGTTTCGACAACTCTTTAGGGTGAGCGTACATGTTAGGGAACGGGTTAGTGTTAGCGTACGGGTTAGGATTAGGGGACGGGTTTGGGTAAGGCTTCGGGTAAGGTTTAGGGTTAGGGTTTGGGTTAGGGTTAGGGGACGCGGACAGTTTAGGGGACAGGTTAGGGTACGACAACGGTTTAGGGTGAGCGTACGTGTTAGTGTACGGGTTAGTGTTAGCATACAGGTTAGGATTAGGGGACGGGTTAGGGTAAGGCTTCGGGTAAGGGTTATGATTAGGGTTAGGATTAGGGTTAGGGTTAGGGGACGGGAACGGTTTAGTGGACAGTTTAGGTTATGACAACGGTTTAGGGTGAGCGTACGTGTTAGGGTACGGGTTATTGTTAGCGTACGGGTTAGGATTAGGGGACGGGTTAGCGTAAGGCTTAGGGTAAGGGCTAGGGCTAGGGTTAGGTTTAGGGTAAGGGTTAGAGGATGGGGACAGTTTAGGGGACAGGTTATTTTACGAGAAGGGTTTAGGTTAAGTGTACGTGCTGGGTACTCGTTAGTGTTAGTGTACGGGTTAGGTTTAGGGCACGGGTTAGGTTACTGCTGCGGGTAAGTGTTCGGGTTAGGGTTGGGGTTAGGGTTAGGGGACGGGGATGGTTTATAGGATAGCTTAGGGTACGATAACGGTTTAGGGTGAGCGTACGTGTTAGGGTATGGGTTAGTTTTAGCGTACGGGTTAGGATTAGGGGACGGGTTAGTGTAAGGCTTCGGGTAAGTGTTAGGGTTAGGGTTAGGGTTAGGGTTAGGGGACGGGGACGGTTTAGGGAACAGGTTATGGTACAACAATGGTTTAGGGTGAGCGTACGTGTTAGGGTACGGGTTAGTGTTAGCGAATGGGTTAGGATTAGGGGACAGGTTATTTTAAGGCTTCGGGTAAGGTTTAGGGATAGGGTTAGGGTTAGGGTTAGGGATAAGGTTAGGGTTAGGGGACGCGGATGGTTTAGGGGACAGGTTAGTGTACGACAATGGTTTAGGGTGAGCGTACGTGTTAGGGTACGGGTTAGTGTTAGCATACAGGTTAGGATTAGGGGACGGGTTAGGGTAAGGCTTCGGGTAAGGGTTATGGTTAGCGATAGGGTTAGGGGACGGGAACGGTTTAGGAGACAGGTTAGGTTATGACAACTGTTTAGGATGAGCGTACGTGTTAGGGTACGGGTTACTGTTATCGTACGGTTTAGGATTAAGGGACGGGTTAGCGTAAGGCTTAGGGTAAGGGTTAGGGTTAGGGTTAGGGTTAGGGTTAGGGTTAGGGTTAGGGGACGGGGACGGTTTAGAGGATAGGTTAGGGTACGACAACGGCTTAGGGTGAGCGTACGTGTTAGGGTATGGGTTAGTTTTAGCGTACGGTTTAGGATTACGGGACGGGTTAGGGTAAGGCTTCGGGTAAGGGTTAGGTTTACGGTTAGGGTTAGGGGACGGAGACGGTTTAGGGGACATGTTAGGGTATGACAACGGTTTAGGGTGAGAGTACGTGTTAGGGTACGGGTTAGTGTTATCGTACGGTTTAGGATTAGGGAATGTGTTAGGTTAAGGCTTCGGGTAAGGGTTAGGGTTAGGGTTAGTTTTAGGGGACGGGGACGGTTTAGGGGACACGTTAGGTTACGACAACGGTTTAGGGTGAGCGTTCGTGTTAAGGTACAAGTTAGTGTTAGCGTACGGTTAAGGATTAGGGGAAGGGTTAGTGTAAGGCTTTGGGTAAGGGTTAGGGGTAGGGTTAGGGTTAGGGTTAGGGGATGGTGACGGGGACGGGGACGGTTTAGGGGACAGGTTAGGGTAAGACAAAGGTTTAGGGTGAGCGTACGTGTTAGGGTACGGGTTAGTGTTAGCGTACGGGTTAGGATTAGGGGACGGGTAAGGGTAAGGCTTCGGGTAAGGGTTAGGGTTAGAGTTAGGGTTAGGGTTAGGGTTAGGGGATGGGGACGGTTTAGGGGACGGGTTAGTGTGCGACAAGGTTTTAGGTTGAGCGTACATTTTAGGGTACTGGTTAGTGTTAGCGTACGCATTAGGATTAGGGGACGGGTTAGGGTAAGGCTTTGGGTAAGGGTTAGGGTTAGAGTTAGGGCTAGGGTTAGGGTTAGGGGATGGGGACGTTTTAGGGGACAGGTTAGGGTACGACAACGGTTTAGGGTGAGCGTACGTGTTAGGGTACCTGTTAGTGTTAGCGTACGTGTTAGGATTAGGGGACGGGTTAGTGTAAGGCTTCGGGTAAGGGTTAGGGTTAGGGTTAGGGTTAGGGTTAGGGGACGGGGACGGTTTAGGGGACAGGTTAGGGTACGACAATGGTTTTGTGTGAGCGTACGTGTTAGGGTACGGGTTAGTGTTAGCGTACGGGTTAGGATTAGGGGACGGGTTAGGGTAAGGCTTCGGGTAAGGTTTAGGGTTAGTGTTAGGGTTAGGGTTAGGGGACGGGGACGGTTTAGGGGACAGTTTAGGGTACAAAAACGGTTTAGGGAGAGCGTACGTGTTAGGGTATGGGTTAGTGTTAACGTACGGAGTAGGATTAGGGGACGGGTTAGGGTGAGGTTTCGGGTAAGTGTTAGGGTTAGGGTTAGGGTTAGGGTTAGGGAACGGGGACGGGGACGGTTTAGGGGACAGGTTAGGGTACGATAACAATTTAAGGTGAGCGTACGTGTTAGGGTATGGGTTAGTTATAGCATACTGGTTAGGATTAGGGGACGGGTTAGTGTAAGGCTACGGGTAAGGGTTAGGGTTAGGGTTAGGTTTAGGGTTAGGGTTAGGGTTAGGGGACGTGGACGGTTTAGGGGACAGGTTAGGGTAAGACAAAGGTTTGGGGTGAGCTACGTGTTAGGGTACTGGTTAGTGTTAGCGTACGGGTTAGGATTAGGGGACGGGTTAGGGTAAGGCTTCGGGTAAGGGTTAGTATTAGAGTTAGGGCTAGGGTTAGGGTTAGGGGATGGGGACATTTTAGGGGACAGGTTAGGGTACGACAATGGTTTAGGGGGAGCGTACGTGATAGGGTACGGTTTAGTGTTAGCGTACACGTTAGGATTATGGGACGGGTTAGTGTAAGGCTTCGGGTTAGGGTTAGGGTTAGGGTTAGGGTTAGGGTTAGGGTTAGGGGACGGGGACGGTTTAGGGGACAGGTTAGGGTACAACAACGGTTTAGGGTGAGCGTACGTTTTAGGGTACGGGTTAGTGTTAACGTACGGAGTAGGATTAGGGGACGTGTTAGGGTAAGGCTTCGGGTAAGGGTTAGGGTTAGGTTTAGGGTTAGGGTTAGGGGACGGGGATGGTATAGGGGACAGTTTATGGTACCACAAAGGTTTAGGGTGAGCGTACGTGTTAGGGTATGGGTTAGTGTTAGCGTACGCGTTAGGATTAGGGGACGTCTTAGTGTAAGGCTTCGGGTTTTGGTTAGGGTTAGGGTTAGGGTTAGGGTTAGTGGACGGGGACGGTTTAGGGGACAGGTTAGGGTACGATAATGGTTTAGTGTGAGCGTACGTGTTAGGGTATGGGTTAGTTTTAGCGTACGGGTTAGGATTAGGGGACGGGTTAGGGTAAGGCTTCGGGTAAGGGTTAGGGTTAGGGTTAGGGTTAGGGTTAGGTTTAGGGGACGGGGAGGGGGACGGTTTAGGGGAGAGGTTAGGGTACGATAACAGTTTAAGGTGAGCGTACGTATTTGGTTATGGGTTAGTTTTAGCGTACGCATTAGGATTAGTGGACGGTTTAGTGTAAGGCTTTGGGTAAGGGTTAGGGTTAGGGTTACGGTTAGGGTTAGGGGACGGGGATGATTTAGGGGACAGGTTAGTGTACGACAACGGTTTAGGGTGAGCCTACGTGTTAATGTATGGGTTAGTGTTAGCGTACGAATTAGGATTAGGGGATGGGTTAGGTTAAGGCTTCTGGTAAGTGTTAGGGTTAGGGTTAGTGTTAGGGTTAGGGGACGGTGCCGGGGACGGTTTAGGGAACAGGTTATTGTACGACAATGGTTTAGGGTGAGCCTACGTCTTAAGGTACGAATTAGTGTTAGCGTACGGGTTAGGATTAGGGGACGGGTTAGTGTAAGGCTTCGGGCAAGGGTTAGGTTTAGGTTTAGGGTTAGGGTTAGGGTTAGGGTTAGGGTTAGGGTTAGGGGACGGGGACGGGGACGGTTTAGGGGACAGGTTAGGGTACGATTTCAGTTTAAGGTGAGCGTACGTATTAGGGTATGGTTTAGTTTTAGCGTACGCGTTAGGATTAGTCTACGGGTTAGGGTAAGGCTTTGGGTAAGGGTTAAGGTTAGGTTTAGGGTTAGGGTTAGGGGACGGGGATGGTTTAGGGGACAGGTTTGTGTACGAAAATAATGTAGGGTGAGCCTACGTGTTAGGGTATGGGTTAGTGTTAGCGTACGAGTTAGGATTAGGGGATGGGTTAGGGTAAGGCTTCGGGTAAGGGTTAGGGTTAGGGTTAGGGTTAGGGTTAGGGTTAGGGGATGGGGACGGTTTAGGGAACAGGTTATGGTACGACAGTGGTTTAGGGTGACCGTACGTGTTAGGGTAGGGGTTAGTGTTAGCGTACGGGTTAGGATTAGGGGACGGGTTAGTGTAAGGGTTCGGGTAAGGGTTAGGGTTAGGGTTAGGGTTAGGGTTAGGGTTAGGGGATTGGGACGGTTTAGGGAACAGGTTATGGTATGACAATGGTTTAGGGTGAGCGTACGTGTTAGGGTACGGTTTAGTGTTAGCGTACGGGTTAGGACTTGGGGACGGGTTAGTGTAAGGCTTCGGGTAAGGGTTAGGGTTAGGGTTAGGGTTAGGGTTAGGTTTCGGGTTAGGGTTAGGGGACGCGGACGGTTTAGGGGACAGGTTAGGGTACGACAATGGTTTAGAGTGAGCGTACGTGTTAGGGTGCGGGTTAGTGTTAGCATACAGGTTAGGATTAGGGGACGGGTTAGGGTAAGGCTTCGGGTAAGGGTTATGTTTAGGGTTAGGGTTAGGGTTAGGATTAAGGGACGGGAACACTTTAGGGGACAGGTAAGGTTATGACAACGGTTTAGGGTGAGTGTACGTGTTAGGGTACGGGTTACTGTTAGCGTACGTGTTAGGATTAGGGGACGGGTTAGCGTAAGGCTTAGGGTAAGGGCTAGGGTTAGGGTTAGGTTTAGGGTTAGGGTTAGAGGACGGGGACAGTTTAGGGGACAGGTTAGTGTGCGACAAGGGTTTAGGTTAAGCGTACGTGTTCGGGTACTGGTTAGTGTTAGTGTACGGGTTAGGTTTAGGTCACGTGTTAGGGTAAGGCTGCGGGTAAGGGTTAGGGTTAGGTTTGGGGTTAGGGTTAGGGGACGGGGACGGTTTAAAGGATAGGTTAGGGTACGACAGCGCTTTAGGGTGAGCGTACGTGTTTGGGTATGGGTTAGTTTTAGCGTACGGGTTAGGATTAGGGGATGGGTTAGGGTAAGGCTTCGGGTAAGGGTTAGGGTTAGGGTTAGGGTTAGGGTTAGGGGATGGGGACGGTTTAGGGGACAGGTTAGGTTATGACAACGGTTTAGGGTGAGCGTACGTGTTAGGGTATGGGTTACTGTTAGCGTACGGGTTAGTATTAGGGGACGGGTTAGCGTAAGGTTTAGGGTAAGGGCTAGTGTTAGGGATAAGGTTAGGGTTAGGGTTAGAGGACAGGGACAGTTTAGGGGCCAGGTTAGTGTACGACAAGGGTTTAGGTTAAGCGTACGTGTTAGCGTACTGGTTAGTGTTAGTGTACGGGTTAGGTTTAGGGCACGGTTTAGGGTAAGGCTGCGGGTAAGGGTTAGGGTTAGGGTTGGGGTTAGGGTTAGGGGACGGGGACGGTTTAGAGGATAGGTTAGGGCACGACAACGGTTTAAGGTGAGCGTACGTGTTGGGGTATGGGTTAGTTTTAGTGTACGGGTTAGGATTAGGGGACGGGTTAGGGTAAGGCTTCGGGTAAGGGTTAGGGTTAGGGTTAGGGTTAGGGTTAGTGTTAGGGGACTGGGACTGTTTAAGGGACACGTTAGGTTACGAAAACGGTTTATTGTGAGCGTACATGTTAAGGTACGGGTTAGTGTTAGTGTACGGTTTAGGATTAGGGGACGGGTTAGTGTAAGGCTTTGGGTAAGGGTTAGGGGTAGGGTTAGGGTTAGGGTTAGGGGATGGGGACGGGGACGGGGACGGTTTAGGGGACAGGTTAGTGTAAGACAAAGGTTTAGGGTGAGCCTACGTGTTAGGGTACTGGTTAGTGTTAGCGTATGGGTTAGGATTATGGGACGTGTTAGGGTAAGGTTTCGGGTAAGAGTTAGGGTTAGAATTCCGGCTAGGGTTAGGGTTAGGGGATGGGGACGGTTTAGGGGACAGGTTAGTGTACGACAATGGTTTAGGGTGAGCGTACTTGTTAGGGTACTGGTTAGTGTTAGCGTACGCGTTAGGATTAGGGGACGGGTTAGTGTAAGGCTTCGGGTAAGGGTTAGGGTTATGGTTAGGGTTAGGGGACGGGTACGGTTTAGTGGACAGGTTAGGGTACGACAATGGTTTAGTGTGAGCGTACGTGTTAGGGTATGGGTTAGTTTTAGCGTACGGGTTAGGATTAGTGGACCGTTTAGGGTAAGGCTTCGGGTAAGGGTTAGGGTTAGGGTTAGGGTTAGGGTTAGGGGATGGGGACGGTTTAGGGGACAGTTTAGGGTACAACAATGGTTTAGGGTGAGCGTACGTGTTAGGGTACGGGTTAGTATTAACGTACGGAGTAGGATTAGGGGAAGGGTTAGGGTAAGGCTTCAGGTAAGGGTTAGGGTTAGGGTTAGGTTTAGGGTTAGGGTTAGGGGACGGGGATGGGGACGGTTTAGGGGACAGGTTAGGGTACGAAAACATTTTAAGGTGAGCGTACGTGTTAGGGTATGGGTTAGTTTTAGCATACGCGTTAGGATTAGTGGACGGGTTAGGGTAAGGCTTTGGGTAAGTGTTAGGGTTAGGGTTAGGGTTAGGGTTAGGGTTAGGGGACGGGGATAGTTTAGGGGACAGGTTAGTGTACGACAACGGTTTAGGGTGAGCCTAAGTGTTAGGGTACGGGTTAGTGTCAGCGTACGAGTTAGGATAACGGGATGGGTTAGGGTCAGGCTTCGGGTAAGGTTTAGGGTTAGGGTTAGGTTTAGGGTTAGGGGACGGGGACGGTTTAGGGAACAGGTTATGGTACGACAATGGTTTAGGGTGAGCGTACGTGTTAGGGTACGGTTTAGTGTTATTGTACGGGTTAGGATTAGGGGACGGGTTAGTGTAAGGCTTCGGGTAAGGTTTAGGGTTAGGGTTAGGGTTAGGGTTAGGGTTAGGGTTAGGGTTAGGGTTAGGATTAGGGTTAGGGGACGCGGACGGTTTAGGGGACAGGATAGGGTACAACAATGGTTTAGGGTGAGCATACATGTTAGGGTACGGGTTAGTGTTAGCATACAATTTAGGATTAGGGGACGGGTTAGGTTAAGGCTTCGGGTAAGGGTTATGGTTAGGGTTAGGGTTAGGGTTAGGTTTAGAGGACGGGAACGGTTTAGGGGACTGGTTAGGTTATGACAACGGTTTAGGGTGAGCGTACCTGTTAGTGTATGGGTTACTGTTAGCATACGGGTTAGGATTAGGGGACGGGTTAGCGTAAGGCTTAGGGTAAGGGCTAGGGTTAGAGTTAGGGTTAGGGTTAGGGTTAGAGGACGGGGACAGTTTAGGGGACAGGTTAGTGTACGACAAGGGTTTAGGTTAAGCGTACGTGTTAGGGTACTGGTTAGTGTTAGTGTACGGGTTAGGTTTAGGGCACGGGTTAGCGTAAGGCTGCGGGTAAGTGTTAGGGTTAGGGTTGGGGTTAGGGTTAGGGGATGGGGACGGTTTAGAGGATAAGTTAGGGTACGACAACGGTTTAGGTTGAGCGTACGTGTTAGGGTATGGGTTAGTTTTAGCGTACGGGTTAGGATTAGGGGACGGGTTAGGGTAAGACTTCGGGTAAGGTTTAGGGTTCGAGTTAAGGCTAGGGTTAGGGTTAGGGGATGGGGACGTTTTAGGGGACAGGTTAGGGTATGACAATGGTTTAGGGTGAGCGTACGTGTTAGGGTACTTGTTAGTGTTAGCGTACGCATTAGGATTAGGGGACGGGTTAGTGTAAGGCTTCCGGTAAGGGTAAGGGTTAGGGTTAGGGGACAGGGAAGGTTTAGGGGACAGGTTAGTGTACGACAATGGTTTAGTGTGAGCGTACGTGTTAAGGTATGGGTTAGTTTTAGCGTACGGGTTAGGATTAGGGGACGGGTTAGGGTAAGGCTTCAGGTAAGGGTTAGGCTTAGGGTTAGGGTTACGGTTAGGGTTAGTGTTTGGGGACGGGGACGGTTTAGGGGACACGTTAGGTTACGACAACGGTTTAGGGTGAGCGTACGTGTTAAGGTACAGGTTAGTGTTAGCATACGGTTTAGGATTAGGGGACATGTTAGTGTAAGGCTTTGCGTAATGGTTAGGGTTAGGGTTAGGGTTAGGGGATGGGGACGGGTACGGGGACGGTGTAGGGGACAGGTTAGTGTAAGACAAAGGTTTAGGGTGAGCCTACGTGTTAGGGTACTGGTTAGTGTTAGCGTACGTTTTAGGATTATGGGACGTGTTAGGGTAAGGCTTCGGTTAAGGGTTAGAGTTCGAGTTAAGGCTAGGGTTAGCGTTAGGTGATGGGGACGTTTTAGGGGACAGGTTAGGGTACGACAATAGTTTAGGGTGAGCGTACGTGTTAGGGTATGGGTTAGTTTTAGCGTACGGTTTAGGTTAGGGGATGGGTTAGGGTAAGGCTTCAGGTAAGGGTTAGGGTTAGGGTTAGGGTTAGTGTTAGGGAATGGGGACGGTTTAGGGGACATGTTACGGTACGACAACGGTTTAGGGTGAGCGTTCGTATTAGGGTACAGGTTAGTGTTAGCGTACAGGTTAGGATTAGGGGACGGGTTAGGTTAAGGCTTTGGGTAAGGGTTAGGGGTAGGGTTAGGCTTAGGGTTAGGGGATGGGGACGGGGACGGGGACGGTTTAGGGGACAGGTTAGTGCAAGACAAAAGTTTAGGGTGAGTGTACGTGTTAGGGCAGGGGTTAGTGTTAGCGTATGGGTTAGGATTAGGGGACGGGTTAGGGTAAGGCTTCGGGTAAGGGTTAGGGTTAGAGTTAGGGTTAGGGTTAGGGTTAGGGGATGGGGTCAGTTTAGGGGACAGTTTAGGGTACAACAAATGTTTAGGTTGAGCGTACGTGTTAGGGTACGGGTTAGTGTTAACGTACAGAGTAGGATTAGGGGACGGGTTAGGGTAAGGCTTCGGGTAATTGTTAGGGTTAGGGTTAGGGTTAGGGTTAGGCTTAGGGGACGGGGACGGATTAGGGGACAGGTTAGTGTACAATAACAGTTTAAGGTGAGCGTACGTGTTAGGGTATGGGTTAGTTTTAGGGTACGCGTTAGGATTAGTGGACGGGTTAGGGTAAGTCTTTGGGTAAGGGTTAGGGTTAGGGTTAGGGTTAGGGGATGGGGACGGTTTAGGGAACAGGTTATGGTGCGACAATGTTTTAGGGTGAGCGTACGTGTTAGGGTACGGTTTAGTGTTAGCGTACGGGTTAGGTTTAGGGGACGGGTTAGTGTAAGGCTTCGGGTAAGGGTTAGGGTTAGGGTTAGGGTTAGGGGACGCGGACGGTTTAGGGGACAGGTTAGGGCACGACAATGGTTTAGGTTGAGTGTACGTGTTAGGGTACGGGTTAGTGTTAGCATACAGGTTAGGATTAGGGGACAGGTTAGGGTAAGGCTTCGGGTAAGGGTTAGAGTTAGGGTTAGGGTTAGGGTTAGGGGACGGTGACGGTTTAGGGGACAGGGTAGGGTACCACAATGATTTAGTGTGAGCATACGTGTTAGGGTACGGGTTATTGTTAGCGTACGGGTTATGATTAGGGGACGGGTTAGGGTAAGGCTTCGGGTAAGGTTTAGGGTTAGTGTTAGGGTTAGGGTTGGGGACGGGGACGGTTCAGGGGACAGTTAAGAGTACAACAACGGTTTAGGTTCAGCGTACGTGTTAGGGTACAGGTTAGTGTTAACGTACGGATTAGGATTAGGGGACGGGTTAGGGTAAGGCTTCGGGAAAGGGTTAGGATTAGGGTTAGGGTTAGGGTTAGGGTTAGGGTTAGGGGACGGGGACGGGGACGGTTAGGGGACAAGTTAGGTTATGATAACAGTTTCAGGTGAGCGTACGTGTTAGGGTATTGGTTAGTGTTAGCGTACGAGTTAGGATTAGGGAAAGGCTTTGGGTAAGGGTTAGCTTTAGGGTTAGGGTTACGGTTAGATTTAGGGGATGGGGATGATTTAGCGGACAGGTTAGTGTACGACAACGGTTTAGGGTGACCCTACGTGTTAGGGTACGGGTTAGTGTTAGCGTACGAGTTAGGATTAGGGGATGGGTTAGGGAAAGGCTTCGGGTAAGTGTTAGGGTTAGTGTTAGGGTTAACGTTAGGGTTAGGGGACGGGGACGGTTTAGGGAACAGGTTATGGTATGACAAAGGTTTAGGGTGAGCGTACGTGTTAGGGTACGTGTTAGTGTTAGCGTACGGGTTAGGATAAGGGGACGGGTTAGTGTAAGGCTTCGGGTAAGGGTTAGGGTTAGGGTTAGGGTTAGGGTTAGGGTTAGGGGTAGCGGACGGTTTAGGGGACAGGTTAGGGTACGACAATGGTTTAGGTTGAGCGTACGTGTTAGGGTACGGTTTAGTGTTAGCATACAGGTTAGGATTAAGGGACGGGTTAGGGTAAGGCTTTGGGTAAGGGTTATGGTTATGGTTAGGGTTAGGGTAAGGGTTGGTGTTAGGGGACGGGGACAGTTTAGGGGACAGTTTAGTGTATGACAAGGGTTTAGGTTAAACGTATGTGTTAGGGTACTGGTTAGTGTTAGTGTACGGGTTAGGTTTAGGGCACGGGTTAGGGTAAGGCTGCAGGTAAGGGTTAGGGTTAGGTTTGGGCTTAGGGTTAGGGGACTGGTACGGTTTAGAGGATAGGTTAGGGTACGACAATGGTTTAGGGTGAGCGTACGTGTTAGGGTATGGGTTAGTTTTAGCGTACGGTTTAGGATTAGGGGACGGGTTAGGGTAAGGCTTAGGGTACGGGTTAGGTTTAGGGTTAGGGTTAGGGTTAGGTTTAGGGGACGGGGATGGTTTAGGGGACAGGTTAGTGTACGACAACGGTTTAGGGTGAGCGTACGTGTTAGGTTACGGGTTAGTGTTAGCGTACGGGTTAGGATTAGGGAATGTGTTAGGGTAAGGCTTCGGGTAAGGGTTAGGGTTAGGTTTAGGGTTAGGGTTAGTGTTAGGGGACGGGGACGGTTTAGGGGACATGTTAGTGTATGACAAAGGTTTAGGGTGAGCGTACGTTTTAGGTTACGGGTTAGTGTTAGCGTACGTGTTAGGATTAGGGAATGTGTTAGGGTAAGGCTTCGGGTAAGGGTTAGGGTTAGGTTTAGGGTTAGGGTTAGTGTTAGGGGATGGGGACGGTTTAGGGGACACGTTAGTGTTCAATAACGGTTTAGTGTGAGCGTACGTGTTAGGGTATGGGTTATTGTTAGCTTACGCATTAGGATTAGGGGACGGGTTAGGGTAAGGCTTCGGGTAAGGTTTAGGGTTAGTGTTAGGGTTAGGGTTAGGGGACGGGGACGGTTTAGGGGACAGTTTAGGGTACAACAACGGTTTAGGGTGAGCGTACGTGTTAGGGTACGGGTTAGTGTTAACGTACGGAGTAGGATTAGGGGACGGGTTAGGGTAAGGCTTTGGGTAAGGGTTAGGGTTAGGGTTAGGGTTAGGGTTAGGGGACTGGGACGGGGACGGTTTAGGGGAAATGTTAGGGTACGATAAGAGTTTAAGATGAGCGTACGTGTTAGGGTATGGGTTAGTTTTAGCGTACGCGTTAGGATTAGTGGACGGGTTAGGGTAAGGCTTTGGGTAAGGGTTAGGGTTAGGGTTAGGGGTAGGGTTAGGGTTAGGGGACGAGGATGATTTAGGTGACAGGTTAGTGTACGACAACGGTTTAGGGTGAGCCTACGTGTTAGGGTATGGGTTAGTGTTAGCGTACGAGTTAGGATTAGGGGATAGGTTAGGGTAAGGCTTTGGGTAAGAGTTAGGTTTAGGGTTAGGTTTAGGGCTAGGGTTATGGGACGCGGACGGTTTAGGGGACAGGTTAGGGTACGACAATGGTTTAGGGTGAGCGTACGTGTTAGGGTACGGTTTAGTGTTAGCATACAGTTTAGGATTAGGGGACGCGTTAGGGTAAGGCTTCGGGTAAGGGTTATGGTTAGGATTAGGGTTAGGGTTAGGGGACGGGAACAGTTTAGGGGACAGGTTAGGTTATGACAACGGTTTAGGGTGAGTGTACGTCTTAGGGTACGGTTTACTGTTAGCGTACGGGTTAGTATTAGGAGACTGGTTAGCGTAAGGCTTAGAGTAAAGGCTAGGGTTAGGGTTAGGGTTAGGTTTAGGGTTAGAGGACGGGGACAGTTTAGGGGACAGGTTAGTGTACGACAAGGGTTTAGGTTAAGCGTACGTGTTAGGGTACTGGTTAGTTTTAGTGTACGGGTTAGGTTTAGGGCACGGGTTAGGGTAAGGCTGCGGGTAAGGGTTAGGGTTAGGGTTGGGGTTAGGGTTAGGGGACGGGGACGGTTTAGAGGATAGGTTAGGGTACGACAACGGTTTATGTTGAGCGTACGTGTTAGGGTATGGTTTAGTTTTAGCGTACGGGTTAGGATTAGGGGACGGATTAGGGTAAGGCTTCGGGTAAGGGTTAGGGTTAGGGTTAGGGTTAGGGTTAGGTTTAGGGGACGGGGATGGTTTAGGGGACATGTTAGTGTACGACAACGGTTTAGGGTGAGCGTACGTGTTAAGGTACGGGTTAGTGTTAGCGTACGGGTTAGGATTAGGGAATGTGTTAGGGTAAGGCTTCGGGTAAGGGTTAGGGTTAGGGTTAGGGATAAGGTTAGTGTTAGGGAACGGGGACGGTTTAGGGGACACGTTAGGTTATGACAACGGTTTAGGGTGAGCGTACGTGTTAAGGTACGGTTTAGTGTTAGCGTACTGGTTAGGATTAGGAGACGGGTTAGGGTAAGGCTTTGGGTAAGTTATAGGGGTAGGGTTAGGGTTAGGGTTAGGGGATGGGGGTGGGTAAGTTTACGGTTTAGTGGACAGGTTAGGGTAAGACAAAGGTTTAGGGTGAGCGTACGTGTTAGGGTACGGGTTAGTGTTAGCGTACAGGTTAGAATAAATGGACGGGTTAGGGTAAGGCTTCGGGTAACGGTTAGGGTTAGAGTTAGGGTTAGGGTTAGGTTTAGGGGATGGGGACGGTTTAGGTGACAGGTTAGGGTATGACAACGTTTTAGGGTGAGCGTACGTGTTAGGGTACTGGTTAGTGTTAGCGTACGCGTTAGGATTATGGGACAGGTTAGGGTAAGGCTTCAGGTAAGGGTTAGGGTTAGAGTTAGGGCTAGGGTTAGGGTTAGGGGATGGGGACGTTTTAGGGGACAGGTTAGGGTACGACAACGGTTTAGGGTGAGCGTACGTGTTAGGGTACTGGTTAGTGTTAGCGTACGCGTTAGGATTTGGGGACGGGTTAGTGTAAGGCTTCGGGTAAGGGTTAGGGTTAGGGTTGGGGTTAGGGGACGGGGACGGTTTAGGGGACAGGTTAGGGTACGACAATGATTTAGTGTGAGCGTACGTGTTAGGGTACGGGTTATTGTTAGCTTACGCATTAGGATTAGGGGACGGGTTAGGGTAAGGCTTCGGGTAAGGTTTAGGGTTAGTGTTAGGGTTAGGGTTAGGGGACGGGGACGGTTTAGGGGACAGTTTAGGGTACAACAACGGTTTAGGGTGAGCGTACGTGTTAGGGTACGGGTTAGTGTTAACGTACGGAGTAGGATTAGGGGACGGGTTAGGGTAAGGCTTTGGGTAAGGGTTAGGGTTAGGGTTAGGGTTAGGGTTAGGGGACTGGGACGGGGACGGTTTAGGGGACATGTTAGGGTACGATAAGAGTTTAAGATGAGCGTACGTGTTAGGGTATGGGTTAGTTTTAGCGTACGCGTTAGGATTAGTGGACGGGTTAGGGTAAGGCTTTGGGTAAGGGTTAGGGTTAGTGTTAGGGGTAGGGTTAGGGTTAGGGGACGAGGATGATTTAGGTGACAGGTTAGTGTACGACAACGGTTTAGGGTGAGCCTACGTGTTAGGGTATGGGTTAGTGTTAGCGTACGAGTTAGGATTAGGGGATAGGTTAGGGTAAGGCTTTGGGTAAGAGTTAGGTTTAGGGTTAGGTTTAGGGTTAGGGTTATGGGACGCGGACGGTTTAGGGGACAGGTTAGGGTACGACAATGGTTTAGGGTGAGCGTACGTGTTAGGGTACGGTTTAGTGTTAGCATACAGTTTAGGATTAAGGGACGCGTTAGGGTAAGGCTTAGGGTAAGGGTTATGGTTAGGATTAGGGTTAGGGTTAGGGGACGGGAACAGTTTAGGGGACAGGTTAGGTTATGACAACGGTTTAGGGTGAGTGTACGTCTTAGGGTACGGGTTACTGTTAGCGTACGGGTTAGTATTAGGAGACGGGTTAGCGTAAGGCTTAGAGTAAAGGCTAGGGTTAGGGTTAGGGTTAGGTTTAGGGTTAGAGGACGGGGACAGTTTAGGGGACAGGTTAGTGTACGACAAGGGTTTAGGTTAAGCGTACGTGTTAGGGTACTGGTTAGTTTTAGTGTACGGGTTAGGTTTAGGGCACGGGTTAGGGTAAGGCTGCGGGTAAGGGTTAGGGTTAGGGTTGGGGTTAGGGTTAGGGGACGGGGACGGTTTAGAGGATAGGTTAGGGTACGACAACGGTGTATGTTGAGCGTACGTGTTAGGGTATGGTTTAGTTTTAGCGTACGGGTTAGGATTAGGGGACGGATTAGGGTAAGGCTTCGGGTAAGGGTTAGGGTTAAGGTTAGGGTTAGGGTTAGGTTTAGGGGATGGGGATGGTTTAGGGGACATGTTAGTGTACGAAAACGGTTTAGGGTGAGCGTACGTGTTAAGGTACGGGTTAGTGTTAGCGTACGGGTTAGGATTAGGGAATGTGTTAGGGTAAGGCTTCGGGTAAGGGTTAGGGTTAGGGTTAGGGATAAGGTTAGTGTTAGGGAACGGGGACGGTTTAGGGGACACGTTAGGTTATGACAACGGTTTAGGGTGAGCGTACGTGTTAAGGTACGGTTTAGTGTTAGCGTACTGGTTAGGATTAGGGGACGGGTTAGGGTAAGGCTGTGGGTAAGTGTTAGGGGTAGGGTTAGGGTTAGGGTTAGGGGATGGGGGTGGGTAAGTTTACGGTTTAGGGGACAGGTTAGGGTAAGACAAAGGTTTAGTGTGAGCGTACGTGTTAGGGTACGGTTTAGTGTTAGCGTACGTGTTAGGATTATGGGACGGGTTAGTGTAAGGCTTCGGGTAAGGGTTAGGGTTAGAGTTAGGGTTAGGTTTACGCTTAGGGTATGGGGATGGTTTAGGGGACAGGTTAGGGTACGACAACGTTTTAGGGTGAGTGTCCGTGTTAGGGTATTGGTTAGTGTTAGCGTACGCGTTAGGATTAGTGGACGGGTTAGAGTAAGGCTTCGGGTAAGGGTTAGGGTTAGAGTTAGGGCTAGGGTTAGGGTTAGGGGATGGGGACGATTTAGGGGACAGGATAGGGTACGACAATGGTTTAGGGTGAGCGTACGTGTTAGGGTACTGGTTAGTGGTAGCGTACGCGTTAGGATTAGGGGACGGGTTAGGGTAAGGCTTCAGGTAAGGGTTAGTGTTAGGGTTAGGGTTAGGGTTAGGGGACGGGGACGGTTTAGGGGACAGGTTAGGGTACGACAATGGTTTAGTGTGAGCGTACGTGTTAGGGTATGGGTTATTCTTAGCGTACGGGGTAGGTTTAGGGGACGGGTTAGTGTAAGGCTTTGGGTAAGCGTTCGGGTTAGGGTTAGGGTGAGGGGACCGGGACGGGGATGGTTTAGGGGACAGTTTAGGGTACAACAACCGTTTAGGGTGATCATACATGTTAGGGTACTGGTTAGTGTAAACGTACGGGTTATGATTAGGGGACGGTTCAGGGTAAGGCTTCCGGTAAGTGTTAGGGTTAGGGATAGGGTTAGGATTAGGGTTAGGGTTAGGGGACGGGGACGGTTTAGGGGACAGGTTAGGGTACGATAACAGTTTAAGATGAGCGTACGTGTTAGGGTATGGGTTAGTTTTAGCGTACGCGTTAGGATTAGTGGACGGGTTAGGGTAAGGCTTTGGGTAAGGGTTAGGGTTAGGGTTATGGTTAGGGTTAGTGTTAGGGGACGGGGATGGTTTAGGGGACAGGTTAGTGTACGACAACGTTTTAGGGTGAGCCTACGTGTTAGGGTATGGGTTAGTGTTAGCCTACGAGTTAGGATTAGGCGATGGGTTAGGGTAAGGCTTCGGGTAAGGGTTAGGGTTAGGGTTAGGGTTAGGGTTAGGGTTAGGGTTAGGGGACGGGGACCGTTTAGGGAACAGGTTATGGTGCGACAATGGTTTAGGGTGAGCGTACGTGTTAGGGTACGGTTTAGTGTTAGCGTACGGGTTAGGTTTAGGGGACGGGTTAGTATAAGGCTTCGGGTAAGGGTTAGGGTTAGGGTTAGGGTTAGGGTTAGTGTTAGGGGACGCGGACGGTTTAGGGGACAGGTTAGGGTACGACAATGGTTTAGGTTGAGCGTACGTGTTAGGGTACGGGTTATTGTTAGCATACAGGTTAGGATTAGGGGATGGGTTAGTGTAAGGCTTCGGGTAAGGGTTAGGTTTAGGGTTAGGGTTAGGGTTAGGGGATGGGGACGGTTTAGGGGACAGGATAGGGTACCACAATGGTTTAGTGTGAGCATACCTGTTAGGGTACGGGTTAGTGTTAACGTACGGAGTAGGATTAGTGGACGGGTTAGGGTAAGGCTTCGGGTAAGGGTTAGGATTAGGGTTAGGGTTAGGTTTAGGGTTAGGGTTAGGGGACGGGGACGGTTAGGGGACAAGTTAGGGTATGATAACAGTTTCAGGTGAGCGTACGTGTTAGGGTATTGGTTAGTGTTAGCATACGAGTTAGGATTAGGGGATGGGTTAGGGAAAGGCTTTGGGTAAGGGTTAGCTTTAGGGTTAGGGTTACGGTTAGATTTAGGGGACGGGGATGATTTAGGGGACAGGTTAGTTTACGACAACGGTTTAGGGTGAGCTTACGTGTTAGGGTACGGGTTAGTGTTAGCGTACGAGTTAGGATTAGGGGATGGGTTAGGGAAAGGCTTCGGGTAAGGGTTAGGGTTAGTGTTAGGGTTAAGGTTAGGGTTAGGGGACGGGGACGGTTTAGGGAACAGGTTATGGTACGACAATGGTTTAGGGAGAGCGTACATGTTAGGGTACGTGTTAGTGTTAGCGTACGGGTTAGGATTAGGGGACGGGTTAGTGTAAGGCTTCGGGTAAGGGTTAGGGTTAGGGTTAGGGTTAGGGTTAGGGTTAGGGGTAGCGGACGGTTTAGGGGACAGTTTACGGTACGACAATGGTTTAGGTTGAGCGTACGTGTTAGGGTACGGGTTAGTGTTAGCATACAGGTTAGGATTAAGGGACGGGTTAGGGTAAGGCTTCGGGTAAGGGTTATGGTTATGGTTAGGGTTAGGGTTAGGGGACGGGAACGGTTTAGGGGACAGGTTAGGTTATGACAACGGTTTCGGGTGAGCGTACGTGTTAGGGTATGGGGTACTGTTAGCGTACGGTTTAGGATTAGGGGACGGGTTAGCGTAAGGCTTAGGGTAAGGGCTAGGTTTAGGGTTAGGTTTAGGGTTGTTGTTAGAGGACGGGGACAGTTTAGGGGACAGTTTAGTGTACGACAAGGGTTTAGGTTAAGCGTACGTGTTAGGGTACTGGTTAGTGTTAGTGTACGGGTTAGGTTTAGGGCACGGGTTAGGGTAAGGCTTCGGGTAAGGGTTAGGGTTAGAGTTAGGATTAGGGTTAGTGTTAGGGGATGGGGACGGTTTAAGGGACAGGTTAGTGTACAATAACGGTTTACGGTGAGCGTACGTTTTAGGGTACTGGTTAGTGTTAGCGTACGCGTTAGGATTAGGGGACGGGTTAGGGTAAGGCTTCGGGTAAGTGTTAGGGTTAGGCTTAGGGTTAGGATTAGGGTTAGGGTTAGGGGACGGGGACGGTTTCGGGGACAGGTTAGTGTACGATAACAGTTTAAGATGAGCGTACGTGTTAGGGTATGAGTTAGTTTTAGCATACGCGTTAGGATTAGTGGACGGGTTTGATAAGGCTTTGGGTAAGGGTTAGGGTTAGGGTTAGGGTTAGGGTTAGGGGACGGGGATGGTTTAGGGGACAGGTTAGTGTACGACAACGGTTTAGGGTGAGCCTACGTGTTAGGGTACGGGTTAGTGTTAGCGTACGATTTAGGATTAGGGTATGGGTGAGGGTAAGGCTTCGGGTAAGGGTTAGGGTTAGGGGTAGGGTTAGGGTTAGGGTTAGGGGACGCGGACAGTTTAGGGGACAGGTTAGGGCACGACAATGGTTTAGGGTGAGCGTACGTGTTAGGGTACGGGTTAGTGTTAGCATACAGGTTAGGATTAGGGGAAGGGTTAGGATAAGGCTTCGGTTAAGGGTTATGGTTAGGATTAGGGTTAGGGTTAGGGGACGGGAACGGTTTATGGGACAGGTTAGGTTATGACAACGGTTTAGGGTGAGCGTACGTGTTAGGGTACGGGTTACTGTTAGCGTACGGGTTAGGATTAGGGCACGGGTTAGAGTAAGGCTTAGGGTAGGGCTAGGGTTAGGGTTAGGGTTAGGTTTAGGGTTAGAGCACGGGGACAGTTTAGGTGACAGGTTAGTGTACGACAAGGGTTTAGGTTAAGCGTACGTGTTAGAGTACTGGTTAGTGTTAGTGTACGGGTTAGGTTTAGGGCACGGGTTAGGTTAAGGCTGCGGATAAGGGTTAGGGTTAGGGTTGTGGTTAGGGTTAGGGGACGGGGACGGTTTAGAGGATAGGTTAGGGTACGACAACGGTTTAGGGTGAGCGTACGTGTTAGGGTATGGGTTAGTTTTAGCGTACGGGTTAGGATTAGGGGATGGGTTAGTGTAAGGCTTCGGGTAAGGGTTAGGGTTAGGGTTAGGGTTAGGGTTAGGGTTAGGGGACGGGGACGGTTTAGGGGACACGTTAGGTTATGCCAACAGTTTAGGGTGAGCGTACGTGTTAAGGTATGGGTTAGTGTTAGCGTACGGGTTAGGATTAGGGGACGGGTTAGGGTAAGGCCTTGGGTAAGGGTTAAGGGTAGGTTTAGGGTTAGGTTTAGGGGATGGGGAGGGTTTAGGGGACAGGTTATGTAAGACAAAGTTTTAGGGTGAGCGTACGTGTTAGGGTACGGGTTAGTGTTAGCGTACGGGTTAGGATTAGGGGACGGGTTAGGGTAAGGCTTCGGGTAAGGGTTAGGGTTAGAGTTAGGGTTAGGGTTAGGGTTAGGGGATGAGGATTGTTTAGGGGACAGGTTAGGGTACGACAACTGTTTAGGGTGAGCGTACGTGTTAGGGTACTGGTTAGTATTACTGTACGGGTTAGGTTTAGGGCACGGGTTAGGGTAAGGGTGCAGGTAAGGGTTAGGGTTAGGGTTGGGCTTAGGGTTAGGGGACTGGTACGGTTTAGAGGATAGGTTAGGGTACGACAACGGTTTAGGGTGAGCGTACGTGTTAGGGTATGGGTTAGTTTTAGCGTACGGTTTAGGATTAGGGGACGGGTTAGGGTAAGGCTTTGGGTAAGGTTTAGGGTTAGGGTTAGGTTTAGGGTTAGGTTTAGGGGACGGGGACGGTATAGGGGACATGTTAGTGTACGACAATGGTTTAGGGTGAGTGTACATGTTAGGTTACGGGTTACTGTTAGCGTACGGGTTAGGATTAGGGAATGTGTTAGGGTAAGGCTTCGGGTAAGGGTTAGGGTTAGGGTTAGGGTTAGTGTTAGGGGACGGGGACGGTTTAGGGGACACGTTAGGTTACGACAACGGTTTAGGGTTAGCGTACGTGTTAAGGTACATGTTAGTGTTAGCATACTGGTTAGGATTAGGGGACGGGTTAGGGTAAGGCTTTCGGTAAGGGTTAGGGGTAGGGTTATGGTTAGGGTTAGGGGATGGGGACAGGGACGGGTACGGTTTAGGGGACAGGTTAGGGTAAGACAAAAGTTTAGGGTGAGCGTACGTGTTAGGGTACGGGTTAGTGTTAGCGTACGGGTTAGGATTAGGGGACGGGTTAGGGTAAGGCTTCGGGTAAGGGTTAGGGTTAGAGTTAGGATTAGGGTTAGTGTTAGGGGATGGGGACGGTTTAAGGGACAGGTTAGTGTACAATAACGGTTTAGGGTGAGCGTACGTTTTAGGGTACTGGTTAGTGTTAGCGTACGCGTTAGGATTAGGGGACGGGTTAGGGTAAGGCTTCGGGTAAGTGTTAGGGTTAGGCTTAGGGTTAGGATTAGGGTTAGGGTTAGGGGACGGGGACGGTTTAGGGGACAGGTTAGTGTACGATAACAGTTTAAGATGAGCGTACGTGTTAGGGTATGAGTTAGTTTTAGCATACGCGTTAGGATTAGTGGACGGGTTTGATAAGGCTTTGGGTAAGGGTTAGGGTTAGGGTTAGGGTTAGGGTTAGGGGACGGGGATGGTTTAGGGGACAGGTTAGTGTACGACAACGGTTTAGGGTGAGCCTACGTGTTAGGGTACGGGTTAGTGTTAGCGTACGATTTAGGATTAGGGTATGGGTGAGGGTAAGGCTTCGGGTAAGGGTTAGGGTTAGGGGTAGGGTTAGGGTTAGGGTTAGGGGACGCGGACAGTTTAGGGGACAGGTTAGGGCACGACAATGGTTTAGGGTGAGCGTACGTGTTAGGGTACGGGTTAGTGTTAGCATACAGGTTAGGATTAGGGGAAGGGTTAGGATAAGGCTTCGGTTAAGGGTTATGGTTAGGATTAGGGTTAGGGTTAGGGGACGGGAACGGTTTATGGGACAGGTTAGGTTATGACAACGGTTTAGGGTGAGCGTACGTGTTAGGGTACGGGTTACTGTTAGCGTACGGGTTAGGATTAGGGCACGGGTTAGAGTAAGGCTTAGGGTAGGGCTAGGGTTAGGGTTAGGGTTAGGTTTAGGGTTAGAGCACGGGGACAGTTTAGGTGACAGGTTAGTGTACGACAAGGGTTTAGGTTAAGCGTACGTGTTAGAGTACTGGTTAGTGTTAGTGTACGGGTTAGGTTTAGGGCACGGGTTAGGTTAAGGCTGCGGATAAGGGTTAGGGTTAGGGTTGTGGTTAGGGTTAGGGGACGGGGACGGTTTAGAGGATAGGTTAGGGTACGACAACGGTTTAGGGTGAGCGTACGTGTTAGGGTATGGGTTAGTTTTAGCGTACGGGTTAGGATTAGGGGATGGGTTAGTGTAAGGCTTCGGGTAAGGGTTAGGGTTAGGGTTAGGGTTAGGGTTAGGGTTAGGGGACGGGGACGGTTTAGGGGACACGTTAGGTTATGCCAACAGTTTAGGGTGAGCGTACGTGTTAAGGTATGGGTTAGTGTTAGCGTACGGGTTAGGATTAGGGGACGGGTTAGGGTAAGGCCTTGGGTAAGGGTTAAGGGTAGGGTTAGGGTTAGGTTTAGGGGATGGGGACGGTTTAGGGGACAGGTTATGTAAGACAAAGATTTAGGGTGAGCGTACGTGTTAGGGTACGGGTTAGTGTTAGCGTACGGGTTAGGATTAGGGGACGGGTTAGGGTAAGGCTTCGGGTAAGGGTTAGGGTTAGAGTTAGGGTTAGGGTTAGGGTTAGGGGATGAGGATTGTTTAGGGGACAGGTTAGGGTACGACAACGGTTTAGGGTGAGCGTACGTGTTAGGGTACTGGTTATGGTTAGCGTACGCGTTAGGATTAGGGGACGGGTTAGGGTAAGGCTTCGGGTAAGGGTTAGGGTTAGAGTTAGGGCTAGGTTTAGGGCTAGGGGATGGGGACGTTTTAGGGGACAGGTTAGGGTACGACAACGGTTTAGGGTGAGTGTACGTGTTAGGGTACTGGTTAGTGTTAGCGTACGCGTTAGGATTATGGGACGGCTTAGTGTAAGGCTTCGGGTAAGGTTTAGGGTTAGGGTTAGGGTTAGGTTTAGGGTTAGGGTTAGGGGAGAGGGACGGTTTAGGGCACAGGTTAGGGTACGACAATGGTTTAATGTGAGCGTACGTGTTAGGGTATAGGTTATTGTTAGCGTACGGGTTAGGATTAGGGGACGGGTTAGGGTAAGGCTTCGGGCAAGGTTTAGGGTTAGTGTTAGGTTTAGGGTTAGGGGACGGGGACGGTTTAGGGGACAGTTTAGGGTACAAAAACGGTTTAGGGTGAGCGTACCTGTTAGGGTACGGGTTAGTGTTAACGTATGGAGTAGGATTAGGGGACGGGTTAGGGTAAGGCTTCGGGTAAGTGTTAGGGTTAGGGTTAGGGTTAGGGGACGGGGACAGGTTAGGGGACAGGTTAGGGTACGATAACATTTTAAGATGAGCGTACGTGTTAGGGTATGGGTTAGTTTTAGCCTACGCGTTAGGATTAGTGGACGGGTTAGAATAAGGCTTTGGGTAAGGGTTAGGTTTAGGGTTAGGGTTAGAGTTAGGGTTAGGGGACGGGGATGGTTTAGGGGACAGGTTAGTGTACGACAACGGTTTAGGGTGAGCCTACGTGTTAGGGTACGGGTTAGTGTTAGTGTACGAGTTAGGATTAGGGGATGGGTTAGGGTAAGGCTTCGGGTAAGGGTTAGGGTTAGGGTTAGGGTTTGAGTTAGGGTTAGGGTTAGAGGACGGGGACAGTTTAGTGGACAGGTTAGTGTACAACAAGGGTTTAGGTTAAGCGAACGTCTTAGGTTAATGTTTAGTGTTAGTGTACGGGTTAGGTTTAGGGCACGGGTTAGGGTAAGGCTGCCGGTAAGATTTAGGGTTAGGGTTGGGGTTAGGTTTAGGGGACGGGGACGGTTTAGAGGATAGGTTAGGGTACGACAACGGTTTAGGGTGAGCGTACTTGTTAGGGTACGGGTTAGTGTTAGCGTACGGTTTAGGATTAGGGAATGTGTTAGGGTAAGGCTTCGGGTAAGGGTTAGTGTTAGGGTTAGGGTTAGGGTTAGTGTTAGGGGACGGGGACGGTTTAGGGGACACGTGAGGTTACGACAATGGTTTAGGGTGAGCGTACGTGTTAAGGTACGGGTTAGTGTTAGAGTACGTGTTAGGATTAGGGGACGGGTTGGGGTAAGGCTTTGCATAAGGGTTAGGGGTAGGGTTAGGGTTAGGGTTAGGGGATGGGGACGGGGACGGGGACGGTTTAGGGGACAGGTTAGGGTAAGACAAAGGTTTAGGGTGAGCGTACGTGTTAGGGTACGGGTTAGTGTTAATGTACGGAGTAGGTTTAGGGGACGGGTTAGGGTAAGGCTTCGGGTAAGGGTTAGGTTTAGGGTTAGGGTTAGGGTTAGGGTTAGGGGACGGGGATGCTTTAGGGGACAGGTTAGTGTACGACAACGGTTTAGAGTGAGCCTACGTGTTAGGGTACGGGTTAGTGTTAGCGTACGAGTTAGGATTAGGGGATGGGTTAGGGTAAGGCTTCAGGTAAGGGTTAGGGTTAGGGTTAGGGTTAGTGTTAGGGGACGAGGACGGTTTAGGTAACAGGTTATGGTATGACAATGGTTTAGGTTGAGCGTACGTGTTAGGGTACGGGTTAGTGTTAGCGTACGGGTTAGGATTAGGGGACGGGTTAGTGTAAGGCTTCGGGTAAGGGTTAGGGTTAGTGTTAGGGTTAGGGTTAGGGTTAGGGTTAGGGGACGCGGACGGTTTAGGGGACAGGTTAGGGTACGACAATGGTTTAGGGTGAACGTACGTGTTAGGGTACGGGTTAGTGTTAGCATACAGTTTAGGATTTGGGGACGGGTTACGGTAAGGTTTGGGTAAGGGTTATGGTTAGGGTTAGGGTTAGGGTTAGGGCGCGGGAACGGTTTAGGGGACAGGTTAGGTTATGACAACGTTTTAGGGTGAGCGTACGTGTTAGGGTACGGGTTTCTGTTAGCGTATGGGTTAGGATTAGGCGACGGGTTAGCGTAAGGCTTAGGGTAAGGGCTAGGGTTAGGGTTAGCGTTAGGGTTAGGGTTAGAGGACGGGGACAGTTTAGGGGACGGGTTAGTGTACGACAAGGGTTTAGGTTAAGCATACGTGTTAGGGTACTGGTTAGTGTTAGTGTACAGGTTAGGTTTAGGGCACGGGTTAGGGTAAGGCTGCGGGTAAGGGTTAGGTTTAGGTTTGGGGTTAGGGTTAAGGGACGGGGATGGTTTAGAGGATGGGTTAGGGTACGACAACGGTTTAGGGTGAGCGTACGTTTTTGGGTATGGGTTAGTTTTAGCGTACGGGTTAGGATTAGGGGATGAGTTAGGATAAGGCTTCGGGTAAGGGTTAGGGTTAGGGTTAGGTTTAGGGTTAGGGTTAAGTGACGGGACGGTTTCGGGTACATGTTAGGGTACGACAACGGTTTAGGTTGAGCGTACGTGTTAGGGTATGGGTTAGATTTAGCGTACGCGTTAGGATTAGTGGACGGGTTAGGGTAAGGCTTTGGGAAAGGGTTAGGGTTAGGGTTAGGGTTAGGGTTAGGGGACGAGGATGATTTAGGGGACAGGTTAGTGTACGACAATGGTTTAGGGTGAGCCTACGTGTTAGGGTACGGGTTAGTGTTAGCGTACGAGTTTGGATTAGGGGATAGGTTAGGGTAAGGCTTCGGGTAAGGGTTAGGGCTGGGGTTAGGGTTAGGATTAGGGTTAGGGGACGGGGACGGTTTAGGGAACAGGTTATGGTACGACAATTGTTTAGGGTGAGCGTACGTGTTAGGGTATGGGTTAGTGTTAGTGTACGGGTTAGGGGTCGGGTTAGTGTAAGGCTTCGGATAAGGGTTAGGGTTAGGGTTAGGGGACGCGGACGGTTTAGGGGACAGGTTAGGGTACGACAATGGTTTAGGGTGACCATACGTGTTATGGTATGGTTTAATGTTAGCATACAGGTTAGGATTAGGGGACGTGTTAGGGTAAGGCTTCGGGTAAGGGTTATGGTTAGGGTTAGGGTTAGGGTTAGGGTTAGGGGACGGGAATGGTTTAGGGGACAGGTTAGGTTATGACAACGGTTTAGGGTGAGCGTACGTGTTAGGGTACGGGTTGCCGTTGGCGTACCGGTTAGGATTAGGAGACGGGTTAGCGTAAGGCTTAGGGTAAGGGCTAGGGTTAGGGTTAGGGTTAGGGTTAGGGTTAGAGGACGGGGACAGTTTAGGGGACAGGTTAGTGTACGACGAGTGTTTAGGTTAAGCGTACGTGTTAGTGTACTGGTTAGTGTTAGTGTACGGGTTAGGTTTAGGGCACGGGTTAGGGTAAGGCTGCGGGTAAGGGTTAGGGTTAGGGTTGGGGTTAGGGTTAGGGTACGGGGACGGTTTAGATGATAGGTTAGGGTACGACAACGGTTTAGGGTGAGCGTACGTGTTAGGGTATGGGTTAGTTTTAGCGTACGGGTTAGGATTAGGGGACGGGTTAGGGTAAGGCTTCGGGTAAGGGTTAGGGTTAGGGTTAGGGTTAGGGGACGGGGACGGGGATGGTTTAGGGGATATGTTATGGTACGACAACGGTTTACGGTGAGCGTACGTGTTAGGGTACGTGTTAGTGTTACCGTACGGGTTAGGATTAGGGAATGTGTTAGGGTAAGGCTTCGGTAAAGGGTTAGGGTTAGGGTTAGGGTTAGGGTTAGTGTTAGGGTACGGGGACGGTTTAGGGGTCACGTTAGGTTACGACAGCGGTTTAGGGTGAGCATACGTGTCAAGGTACGGGTTAGTGTTAGCGTACGGGTTAGGATTAGGGGACGGGTTAGGGTAAGGCTTTGGGTAAGGGTTAGGGGTAGGGTTAGGGTTAGGGTTAGGGGATGGGGACGGGGACGGGGAAGGTTTAGGGGACAGGTTAGGGTAAGACAAAGGTTTAGGGTGAGCGTACGTGTTAGGGTACGGTTTAGTGTTAGCGTACGGGTTAGAACAAGGGGACGGGTTAGGGTAAGGCTTCGGGTAACGGTTAGGGTTAGAGTTAGGGTTAGGGTTTGGTTTAGTGGATGGGGACGGTTTAGGTGACAGGTTAGGGTATGACAACGTTTTAGGGTGAGCGTACGTGTTAGGGTACTGGTTAGTGTTAGCGTACGCATTAGGATTATGGGACAGGTTAAGGTAAGGCTTCGGGTAAGGGTTAGGGTTAGAGTTAGGGCTAGGGTTAGGGTTAGGGGATGGGGACGTTTTAGGGGACAGGTTAGGTTACGACAACGGTTTAGGGTGAGCGTACGTGTTAGGGTACTGGTTAGTGTTAGCGTACGCGTTAGGATTTGGGGACGGGTTAGTGTAAGGCTTCGGGTAAGGGTTAGGGTTAAGGTTAGGGTTAGGGTTAGGGGACGGGGATGGTTTAGGTGACAGGTTAGGGTACGACAATGATTTAGTGTGAGCGTACGTGTTAGGGTACGGGTTATTGTTAGCTTACGCGTTAGGATTAGGGTACGGGTTAGGGTAAGGCTTCGGGTAAGGTTTAGGGTTAGTGTTAGGTTTAGGGGACGGGGACGGGGACGGTTTAGGGGACAGTTTAGGGTACAACAACGGTTTAGGGTGAGCGTATGTGTTAGGGTACGGGTTAGTGTTAACGTACGTAGTAGGATTAGGGGACGGGTTAGGGTAAGGCTTTGGGTAAGGGTTAGGGTTAGGGTTAGGGTTAGGGTTAGGGGACGGGGTCGGGGACGGTTTAGGGGACAGGTTAGGGTACGATAAGAGTTTAAGATGAGCGTACGTGTTAGGGTATGGGTTAGTTTTAGCGTACGCGTTAGGATAAGTGGACGGGTTAGGGTAAGGCTTTGGGTAAGGGTTAGGGTTAGGGTTAGGGATAGGTTTAGGGTTAGGGGACGAGGATGATTTAGGTGACAGGTTAGTGTACGACAACGGTTTCGGGTGAGCCTACGTGTTAGGGTATGGGTTAATGTTAGCGTACGAGTTAGGATTAGGGGATAGGTTAGGGTAAGGCTTCGTGTAAGAGTTAGGTTTAGGGTTAGGTTTAGGGTTAGGGATAGGGGACGCGGACGGTTTAGGGGACAAGTTATGGTACGACAATGGTTTAGGGTGAGCGTACGTGTTAGGGTACGGTTTAGTGTTAGCATACAGTTTAGGATTAGGGGACGCGTTAGGGTAAGGCTTCGGGTAAGGGTTATGGTTAGGGTTAGGGTTAGGGTTAGGGTTAGGGGACGGGAACGGTTTAGGGGACAGGTTAGTTTATGACAACGGTTTAGGGTGAGCGTACGTGTTAGGGTACGGGTTGCCGTTGGCGTACCGGTTAGGATTAGGAGACGGGTTAGTGTAAGGCTTAGGGTAAGGCCTAGGGTTAGGGTTAGGGTTAGGGTTATGGTTAGAGGACGGGGACAGTTTAGGGGACAGGTTAGTGTACGACGAGGGTTTAGGTTAAGCGTACGTGTTAGGGTACTGGTTAGTGTTAGTGTACGGGTTAGGTTTAGGGCACGGGTTAGGGTAAGGCTGCGGGTAAGTGTTAGGGTTAGGGTTGGGGTTAGGGTTAGGGTACGGGGACGGTTTAGATGATAGGTTAGGGTACGACAACGGTTTAGGGTGAGCGTACGTGTTAGGGTATGGGTTAGTTTTAGCGTACGGGTTAGGATTAGGGGACGGGTTAGGGTAAGGCTTCGGGTAAGGGTTAGGGTTAGGGTTAGGGTTAGGGGACGGGGACGGGGATGGTTTAGGGGATATGTTAGGGTACGACAACGGTTTACGGTGAGCGTACGTGTTAGGGTACGTGTTAGTGTTACCGTACGGGTTAGGATTAGGGAATGTGTTAGGGTAAGGCTTCGGTAAAGGGTTAGGGTTAGGGTTAGGGTTAGGGTTAGTGTTAGGGTACGGGGACGGTTTAGGGGTCACGTTAGGTTACGACAGCGGTTTAGGGTGAGCATACGTGTCAAGGTACGGGTTAGTGTTAGCGTACGGTTTAGGATTAGGGGACGGGTTAGGGTAAGGCTTTGGGTAAGGGTTAGGGGTAGGGTTAGGGTTAGGGTTAGGGGATGGGGATGGGGACGGGGAAGGTTTAGGGGACAGGTTAGGGTAAGACAAAGGTTTAGGGTGAGCGTACGTGTTAGGGTACGGTTTAGTGTTAGCGTACGGGTTAGAACAAGGGGACGGGTTAGGGTAAGGCTTCGGGTAACGGTTAGGGTTAGAGTTAGGGTTAGGGTTTGGTTTAGTGGATGGGGACGGTTTAGGTGACAGGTTAGGGTATGACAACGTTTTAGGGTGAGCGTACGTGTTATGGTACTGGTTAGTGTTAGCGTACGCATTAGGATTATGGGACAGGTTAGGGTAAGGCTTCGGGTAAGGGTTAGGGTTAGAGTTAGGGCTAGGGTTAGGGTTAGGGGATGGGGACGTTTTAGGGGACAGGTTAGGGTACGACAACGGTTTAGGGTGAGCGTACGTGTTAGGGTACTGGTTAGTGTTAGCGTACGCGTTAGGATTTGGGGACGGGTTAGTGTAAGGCTTCGGGTAAGGGTTAGGGTTAAGGTTAGGGTTAGGGTTAGGGGACGGGGATGGTTTGGGTGACAGGTTAGGGTACGACAATGATTTAGTGTGAGCGTACGTGTTAGGGTACGGGTTAGTTTTAGTGTACGGGTTAGATTTAGGGCACGGGTTAGGGTAAGGCTGCGGGTAAGAGTTAGGGTTAGCGTTGGGGTTAGGGTTAGGGGACGGGGACGGTTTAGAGGATAGGTTAGTGTACGACAACGGTTTATGGTGAGCGTACTTGTTAGGGTATGGTTTAGTTTTAGCGTACGGGTTAGGATTAGGGGACGGATTAGGGTAAGGCTTCGGGTAAGGGTTAGGGTTAGGGTTAGGGTTAGGGTTAGGTTTAGGGGACGGGGATGGTTTAGGGGACATGTTAGTGTACGACAACGGTTTAGGGTGAGCGTACGTGTTAGGGTACGGATTAGTGTTAGCGTACGGGTTAGGATTAGGGAATGTGTTAGGGTAAGGCTTCGGGTAAGGGTTAGGGTTAGGGTTAGGGATAGGGTTAGTGTTAGGGAACGGGGACGGTTTAGGGGACACGTTAGGTTATGACAACGGTTTAGGGTGAACATACGTGTTAAGGTACGGCTTAGTGTTAGCATACTGGTTAAGATTAGGGGACGGTTAGGGTAAGGCTTTGGGTAAGTGTTAGGGGTAGGGTTATGGTTAGTGTTAGGGGATGGGGGCGGGGACGTGTACGGTTTAGGGGACAGGTTAGGGTAAGACAAAGGTTTAGTGTGAGCGTACGTGTTAGGTTACGTGTTAGTGTTAGCGTACGGGTTAGGATTATGGGACGGGTTAGGGTAAGGCTTCGGGTAAGGGTTAGGGTTAGAGTTAGGGTTAGGGTTAGGGTTAGGGGATGGGGACGATTTAGGGGACAGGTTAGGGTACGACAACGTTTTAGGGTGAGTATACGTGTTAGGGTACTGGTTAGTGTTAGCGTACGCGTTAGGATTAGGGGACGTGTTAGGGTAAGGCTTCGGGTAAGGGTTAGGGTTAGGGTTAGGGTTAGGGTTAGGGTTAGGGGACGGGGACGGTTTAGGGGACAGGTTAGGGTACGACAATGGTTTAGTGTGAGCGTACGTGTTAGGGTACGGGTTATTGTTAGCGTACGGGGTAGGATTAGGGGACGGGTTAGGGTAAGGCTTCGGGTAAGGGTTCGGGTTAGGGTTAGGGTGAGGGGAAGGAGACGGGGACGGTTTAGGGGACAGTTTAGGGTACAACAACCGTTTAGGGTGATCATACATGTTAGGGTACCGGTTAGTGTAAACGTACGGGTTAGGATTAGGGGACGGGTCAGGGTAAGGCTTCCGGTAAGTGTTCGGGTTAGGGTTAGGGTTAGGGTTAGGGGACGGGGACAGTTTAGGGGACAGGTTAGGGTACGACAAAGGTTTAGGGTGAGCCTACGTGTTAGGGTATGGGTTAGTGTTAGCCTACGAGTTAGGATTAGGGGATGGGTTAGGGTAAGGCTTCGGGTAAGGGTTCGGGTTCGGGTTAGGGTTAGGGTTATGGGACGGGGACGGTTTAGGGGACAGGTTAGGGTACGACAAAGGTTTAGGGTGAGCGTACGTGTTAGGGTACGGGTTAGTGTTAGCTTACGGGTTAGGATTAGGGGACGGGTTATAGTAAGGCTTCGGGTAAGTGTTCGGGTTAGGGTTAGGGTTAGGGTTAGGGGACGGGGACAGTTTAGGGGACAGGTTAGGGTACGACAAAGGTTTAGGGTGAGCGTACGTGTTAGGGTACGGGTTAGTGTTAGCGTACGGTTTAGGATTAGGGGACGGGTTAGGGTAAGGCTTCGGGTAAGGGTTAAGGTTAGAGTTAGGGTTAGGGTTAGTGTTAGGGGACGGGGACGGTTTAGGGGACAAGTTAGTGTACGACAACGGTTTAGGGTGAGCGTACGTGTTAGGGTATGGGTTAGTTTTAGCGTACGCGTTAGGATTAGTGGACGGGTTAGGGTAAGGCTTTGGGTAAGGGTTAGGGTTAGGGTTAGGGTTATGGTTAGTGTTAGGGGACGGGGATGGTTTAGGGGACAGGTTAGTGTACGACAACGGTTTAGGGTGAGCCTACGTGTTAGGGTACGGGTTAGTGTTAGCCTACGAGTTAGGATTAGGGGATGGGTTAGGCTAAGGCTTCGGGTAAGGGTTCGGGTTAGGGTTAGGGTTAGGGTTATGGGACGGGGACTGTTTAGGGGACAGGTTAGGGTACGACAAAGTTTTAGGGTGAGCGTACGTGTTAGGTTACGGGTTAGTGTTAGCTTACGGGTTAGGATTAGGGGACGGGTTAGAGTAAGGCTTCGGGTAAGTGTTCGGGTTAGGGTTAGGGTTAGGGTTAGCGGACGGGGACAGTTTAGGGGACAGGTTAGGGTTCGACAAAGGTTTAGGGTGAGCGTACGTGTTAGGGTACGGGTTAGTGTTAGCGTACGGTTTAGGATTAGGGGACGGGTTAGGGTAAGGCTTTGGGTAAGGGTTAGGGTTAGAGTTAGGGTTAGGGTTAGTGTTAGGGGACGGGGACGGTTTAGGGGACAGGTTAGTGTACGACAACGGTTTAGGGTGAGCGTACGTGTTAGGTTACGGGTTAGTGTTCGCGTACGGTTTAGGATTAGGGGACGGGTTAGGGTAAGGCTTCGGGTAAGGGTTAGGTTAGGGTTAAGGTTAGCGTTAGGGTTACGGGACGGGGACGGTTTAGGGGACAGGTTAGGGTATGACAACGCTTTAGGGTGAGCGTACGTGTTAGGATACGATTTAGTGTTAGCGTACGGGTTAGGATAAGAGGACCGGTTAGTTTAAGGCTTCGGGTAAGGTTTAGGGTTAGGGTTAGGGGACGGGGACTGTTTAGAGGACAGGTTAGGGTACGACAACGGTTTAGGGTGAGCGCACGTGTTAGGGTACGGGATAGTGTTAGCGTATGGGTTAGGATTAGGGGTCGGGTTAGAGTAAGGCTTCGGGTAAAGGTTAGGGTTAGGTTTAGGGTTAGGGTTAGGGTTAGGGTACGGGGACGGTTTAGGGGACAGGTTAGGGTAGGACAACGCTTTAGTGTGAGCGTACGTGTTAGGGTACGGATTAATGTTAGTGTACGGGTTAGGATTACGGGACGGGTTAAGATAAGGCTTCGGGTAAGGGTTAGGGTTAGGATTAGGGTTAGGTTTAGGGGACGGGGACGGTTTAGGGGATAGGTTAGTGTACGACAATGGTTTAGGGTGAGCGTACGTGTTAGGGCACGGGTTAGTGTTAGCGTACGGTTTAGGATTAGGGGACGTGTTAGTGTAAGGCTTCGGGTAAGGGCTAGGGTTAGGGTTAGGGTTAGGGTTAGGGTTAGGGGATGGGGACGGTTTAGGGGTCATGTTAGGTTACGACAACGGTTTAGGGTGAGCAAACGTGTTAGGGTACGGGTTAGTATAAACGTACGGGTTAGGATTAGGGAACGGGTTAGGGTAAGGCTTCTGGTAAGGTTTAAGGTTAGGGTTAGGTTTAGGGTTAGTGTTAGGGGACGGGGACGGTTTAGGGGACAGGTTAGGTTACGACAACGGTTTAGGGTTAGCGTACATGTTACGGTACGGGTTAGTGTTAGCGTAAGGGTTAGGATTATTGGACGGGTTAGGGTAAGGCTTCCGGTAAGTGTTATGGTTAGGGATAGGGTTAGGTTTAGGGTTAGGGTTAGTGTTAGGGCACGGGGACGGTTTAGGGCACAGGTTAGGGTACGACAAATATTTAGCGTGAGCGTACGTGTTAGGGTACGGGTTACTGTTAGCGTACGTGTTAGGATTAGGTTACGGCTTAGGGAAAGGCTTTGGGTAAGGGTTAGGGTTAGGTTTAGGGTTAGGTTTAGGGGATGGGGATGGTTTAGGAGACAGGTTAAGGTACGACAACGGTTTAGGGTGAGCGTACGTGTTAGGGTACGGGTTAGTGTTAGCGTACGGTTTAGGATTAGGGGACGGGTTAGGGTAAGGCTTCGGGTAAGGGTTAGGGTTAGGGTTAGGTTTAGGGTTAGGGTTAGGGGACGGGGACGGATTAAGGGACAGGTTCGGGTACGACAACCGTTTAGGGTGAGCGTACGTGTTAGGGTATGTGTTAGTGTTAGCGTACGGTTTAGGATTACGGGACGGGTTAGTGTAAGGCTTCGGGTAAGATTTATGGTTAGGTTTAAGGTTAGCGTTAGGGTTAGGGGACTGGGACGGTTTAGGGGACAGGTTAGTGTACGACAACGCTTTAGGGTGAGCGTACGTCTTAGGGTACAGGTTAGTGTTAGCGTACGGGTTAGGATTAGGGGACGGGTTAGTGTAAGGCTTCGGGTAAGGGTTAGTTTTAGGGTTAGGTTTGGGTTAGGGTTAGGGTTAGGGGACAGGGACGGTTTAGAGGACAGGTTAGCGTACAACCGCGGTTTAGGGTGAGCGTACATGCTTGGGTACGATTTAGTGTTAGCGTACGGGTTAGGATTAGGGGACGGCTTAGGGTACGGTTTCGGGTAAGGGTTAGAGTTAGGTTTAGGGTTAGGGTTAGGGTTAGGGAACTGTGACGGTTTTGGGGACAGGTTAGGGTACGAAAATGGTTTAGGTTGAGCGTACGTTTTAGGGTACGGATTAGTGTTAGCATACGGGTTAGGATTAGGGGACGGGTTAGGGTAAGACTACGGTAAGGGTTATGGTTAAGTTTAGGGTTAGGGGATGGGGACGGTTTAGGGGACAGGTTAGGGTACGACTATGGTTTAGGTTGAGCGTACGTGTTAAGGTACGGGTTAGTGTTAGCATACGGGTTATTATTAGGGAACGTTTTAGGGTAAGGCTTCGGGTAAGGGTTAGGGTTAGGGTTAGGTTTAGGGTTAGGGTTAAGGGACGGGGACGGTTTAGCGGACAGTTTAGGGTATGACAACGGTTTAGGGTGAGGGTACGTTTTAGGGTACGGGTTAGTGTTAGCGTACGGTTTAGGATTAGGGGACGGGTTAGGGTAAGGCTTCGGGTAAGGTTTAGGGTTAGGGTTAGGGTTAGGTTTAGGGTTAGGGTTAGGGTTAGGGGACGTGGACGGTTTAGGGGACAGGTTAGGGTACGACAATGGTTTAGGGTGAGCGTACGTGTTAGGGTACAGGTTAGTGTTAGCATACAGGTTAGGATTAGGGGACGGGTTAGGGTAAGGCTTTGGGTAAGGGTTATGGTTAGGGTTAGGGTTAGGGGACTGGAACGGTTTAGGGGACAGGTTAGGTTACGTCAAAGTTTTAGGGTGAGCGTACCTGTTAGGGTACGGGTTACTCTTAGCGTACGGGTTAGGATTAGGTGACAGGTAAGCGTAAGGCTTAGGGTGAGGGCTAGGGTTAGGGTTAGGTTAAGGGTTAGGGTTAGGAGACGGGGACCGTTTAGGGGAGAGGTTAGTGTACGACAAGGTTTTAGGTTAAGTGTACGTGTTAGGGTACTGGTTAGTGTTAGTGTACGGGTTAGGTTTAGGGCACGGGTTATGGTAAGGCTTCGGGTAAGGGTTAGGGTTAGGGTTGGGGTTAAGGTTAGGGGACGGGGACGGTTTAGAGGATAGGTTAGGGTACAACGGTTTAGGGTGAGTGTACGTGTTAGGGTATCGGTTAATTTTAGCGTACGGGTTAGGATTAGGGGACGGGTTAGTGTAAGGCTTCGGGTAAGGGTTAGGGTTAGGGTTAGGGTTAGGTTTAGGTGACGGGGACGGTTTAGGGGACAGATTAGGTTACGAAAACGGTTTAGGGTGACCGTACGTGTTAGGATATGGGTTAGTGTTAGCGTACGGGTTAGGATTATGGGATGGGTTAGGTTAAGGCTTCGGGTAAGTGTTTGGCTTAGGGTTAGTGTTAGGGTTAGTGCTAGGGTTAGGGTTATGGGACGGGGACCGTTTAGGGGACAGTTTAGGGTACGACAACGTTTTAGGGTGAGCGTACGTGTTTGGGTACGTGTTAGTGTTAGCGTACTGGTTAGGATTAAGGGATGGGTTAGTTTAAGGCTTCGGGTAAGGGTTAGGGTTAGGGTTAAGGTTAGGGTTAGGGGATGGGACGGTTTAGGGGACAGGTTAGGGTACGACAACAGTTTAGTGTGAGCGTACATGTTAGAGTACGGGTTAGTGATAGCCTACGGGTTAGGATAAAGGGACGGGTAAGTGTAAGGTTTCGGGTAAGGGTTAGTGTTAGGGTTAGGGTTAGGGTTACGGTTAGGGGACGGGGACGGTTTAGCGGACAGGTTAGTGTAGGAGAATGGTTTAGGTTGAGCGTACGTGTTAGGGTACGGGATAGTGTTAGCGTACGTGTTAGGATTGGGGACGTGTTAGTGGAAGGCTTCGGGTAAGGGTTAGGGTTAGGATTTGGTTTAGGGGACGGGGACGATTAAGGATACAGATTACGATACGACAACCGTGTATGTTGAGCCTACTTGTTAGGGTACGGGTTAGTGTTAGCGTACGGTTTAAGATTAAGTGACGGTTTAGCATAAGACTTCGGGTAAGGGTTAGGTTTAGGTTTATGGTTAGGGTTAGGGTTAGGGGACGAGGACGATTTAGGTGACAGTTTAGGGTACAGCAAAGGTTTAGGGTGAGTGTAGGTTTTAGGGTATGGGTTATGGTTAGGGTTAGGGTTAGGTGATGAGGACGATTTAGGGGACAGGTTACCATACGACAACGGTTTAGGGTGAGCGTACGTGTTAGGGTACGGGTTAGTGTTAGCGTATGGGTTAGGATTAGGGAACGGGTTAGGTTAAGGCTTCAGGAAAAGCTTAGTGTATGTCTTTTCTATTATATATTTGGCATATGGGCCGGAGTCTGTGCTAATTTCAATCTCTGGTTTTATGCGGCACCCTAACTCACCTTTCCGCATAAGCAAGCGAAAGTTGTTTTTCTAAATTTGAAACCCTGTTCTCTATTGTAATTCAGTTCATGTGTAGTCAAGTTTACATCTCGTGTATTAGTCATATCTTATGATGTTTCTTTTTCTCTGTGACTTATTTCACGTAGTATCACCGTACCTGAAGCCACTCAGTATACCGCTTCGGGCCTGATGTCAGAGATGTCATTGCTGAGTGATATTCCATTGTACGTACGTACCACAACTTCTTTATCCATTTTTCGTTTTCTGGGATATTGAACGTGTACCGCAGACGAGGTTCTTGTAAACAGAGCCGTCCCAAACTTTGGGGTGGCTGTGTGTTTTTGATTTTAATTTCCCTAAGCTATAGGACCATAAGTGTAAGTGCCATAGGCTGTGTTGCTTCGTTTCTTACATGTTTAAGGAAACACCATACACTTCTCCAGAGTGGCTGTTGGCAATTTACATCCCGCCCATCAGCAAAACAATGCTCCCTCTTCTCCATGGCCTGTCCTGCCTTTCTAGATTTTACACTTTTTTCAGATGGCCGTTTTGACCGGGGGGTAGTGAGACTTCAATGTAGTGCAGATTTCCTTTACAGGCTTGCTTGGTTGGCCAAAAAGGGCGTATGCGTTTTTTCCTGAATATATTCAGGAAAAAACGCATACGCCCTTTTTGGCCAAGTGCATCATTGTCGACATTTTGCCTCTTTTCCTGTGCTTTAAGTGCAATTCCAGTCTACCCCCTGAAATCGTTTTCTTGAAATTCTGCCCCGCTTTAAAGTCCTCTTCGCAGGCTTACTTCAATATATTTTTGGACGTTAGCTGTCACTTATAACTCTGCAGGTTTGTGAATTACAGTGCCCCTGAGCTCCTTTCTTCAACTCGCTTTCTTGTGAGCTGGGCAACAAATCCCATTATTGCTTCAAGGCCTAATGTGTTTATGGCAGGGCACGCTGAGCCTTTGGTTAATTCCTCTTCCTGGTGGGAAATGAGCGTTACATTTACCAGTGCAGACACCTACAGCTAGTCTCTTATTGGTTCTCCCTATTCCTGTTCATCTTGCGCAGAAATTGCAAGCTGTGCCAAACAGGAGGTTAAAGGCACTGACTCTCCAAGTGGGGAGAGAGTTAGTAAAGCGTCTGGAATGGTGAACCCGAATACCAGGGGACGAAAACTGAGATGCATTTAGAAACGTTTCCGAATCACACGGTGGACCATGTTCTGGGTTTCCCATGCATATTTTAGCTGAAGGAAGAATCCCTTGTACCTGGAGAGTTGGGACCCATGGAATGGGTACCATGCAGTATGACCAAAAGGTCTGCATGTGCTCACTGTACCTCATCAATTCTATCATCCCAAAGTACCCATCTTTATGTTTCACCCAGCTCTGGGTGTAGTTGTGGTAAATCCAGGTTGCATCACAAGCCCTGAGTGAATTATTTAAGAATTGCTCTCTATTTCACTGTCATTGTGTTTTGTTTTCGAAATTTATTTTGATACTGGGATTTATCGGATTTTCACTGCTGCGTTTATCCGTCTGTAGACACATTTGATTCACTTACTGAGACATATAAATCCATGGGTTTTAAGTTTCTTCCTAGTCAGATATATTCCTAGGCGTTGAATATGTGGTGTTGAGTCCATTTCTTTAAGCAAGGGGTAGGTCTTGTCTATTAGAAGTTTGGCTTATGGAACGGTATCTGTGCTAATTTAAATCTCTGGTTTCATGCGGCACCCCAACTCACCTTTCCCCATAAGCAAGCGCAAGTTGTATTTCTAAATTTGAGACCCTGTTCTCTATTGTAATTCAGTTCATGTGTAGTCAAGTTTACATCCCGTGTATTAGTCATATCTAATGATGTTTCTCTTTCTGTGTGACTTATTTCACGTAGAATCACCGTACCCGAATCCACCCACTATGCCGCTACGGGTCTGATGACATAGATTTCATTGCTCAGTGATATTCCATTTTACGTACATACCACAACTTCTTTATCCATTTTTCGCTTTCTGGGATATTTAACTTGTACCGTAGACGAGGTTCTTGTAAACAGAGCCGTCCCAAACTTTGGGGTGGCTGTGTGTTTTTTATTTTATTTTCCCTAAGCTATAGGACCATAAGTGTAAGTGCCATAGGCTGTGTTGCTTCGTTTCTTACGTGTTTCAGGAAACACCATACACGTCTCCAGAGCGGCTGTTGGCAATTTACATCCCGTCCATCAGCATAACAAGGCTCCCTGTTCTCCATGGCCTGTCCTGCCTTTCTGGATTTTACACTTTTTTCAGATGGCCCTTTTGCCAAGGGGGCAGTGAGACTTCATTGTAGTGCAGATTTCCTTCATAGGCTTGCTTGGTTGGCCAAAAAGTGCGTATGCGTTTTTTCCTGAATATATTCAGGAAAAAACGCATACGCACTTTTTGGCCGAGTGCATCATTGTCGACGATCTGCCTCTTTTCCTATGCTTTAAGTGCAATACCAGTCTATCCCCTGAAATAGCTTTCCTGAAATTCTGCCCCGCTATCAAGTCCTCTTTGCAGGCTTACTTCAATATATTTCTGGAAGATAGCTGTCATTTACAACTCTGTAAGTTTGTGATTTACAGTGCCCCTGAGCTCCTTTCTTCAGCTAGCTTTCTTGTGAGCTGGCCGCAAAACCACAGGATTGCTTCAGGCCCTAATCTGGTTTCGGCAGGCACGCTGAGCCTTTGGCTAATTCTTCTTCCTTGTGGGAAATGAGCATTACATTTGCCTGTGCAGACACCTACAGCTAGTCTCTCTTTGGTTCTCCCTATTCCTGTTCATCTTGCGCAGAAATCGCAAACTGTGCCAAAGAGGAGGTTAAAGGCACTGACTCTCCAAGTGGGGAGAGTGTTAGTAAAACGTCTGGAATGGTGAACCTGCATACCAGGGGACAAAAACTGAGATGCATTTAAAAACTTTTCTCAATCATATGGTGGACCATACTCTGTGTTTCCCATGTATGTTTTAACTGAAGGAAGATTCGCTTAAACCTGGAGAGTTGGGACCCATCTAATGGGTTTCTCTGCAGTATGACTTCAAACGGTCTGCATTTGCTCACCAATCCTCACCAATGCTATCAGCCCGAAGTGTCCAGCCCTATGTCTCACCAGCTCTGGGTGTCGATGTGGGAAATCCATGTTGCATCACAAGCCCTGAGTGAATTATTTAAGAATTCTTGTCTATTTCACTGTCATTTTGTTTTGTGTTTAAAATATATTTTGGTAATGGGATTTATCGGATTTTCACTGCTGCGTTTTTGCTGCTGTACACATGCTTGATTCTCTTATGGAGACCTATAAATTCATGGGTTTTAAGGTTGTTACCAGTCAGGTATATTCCTAAGTGTTGAATATGTGGTGTTGAGTCCACTTCGTTGAGCAAGGAGTAGGTCTTGTCTATTACATATTTGGCTTTTGGAACGGTATCTGTGCTAATTTCAATATCTGGTTTTATGCAGCACCCCAACTCACCTTTCTCCATAAGAAAGCATAAGTTGGTTTTCTTAATTTGAGACCCTGTTCTGTTTTGTAATTCAGTGCATGTGTAGCCAAGTTTATATTCCATGTATTAGTGATATCTTATGTGTTTTTCTTTTAGTATTTTGTGACTTTTTATGATCATACTTAAGTCCTCTGGAGTTGTTACAAATGGCAATATTTCATTATTTTCCGGGCTGAGTAATATTCCACTATACCTAAGTACCTCATCTCTATCCATTTTTTCCCTCCAGAGACATTTATGTTATATCCTAGTCGAGGATCTTTTAAACAGAGAGGCGGTAAACGTTGGCATGCCTGTGTCCTCCCCATTTTTGTTTTTCCCAAGATATACGTCCATGAGTGCAAGTGCCCTGTGTTCTGTAGCTCATTTTTTAGATGCTTTAGTAAACACAATACACTTCTCCAGAGTGAACGTTGGCAACATACATTTCCACTATAAGCCTCACAGTGCTCCCTTTTCTCCTTGCCCTGTCCTGCATTTCTGGTGTTTACACTTTATGAGGACGGCTCTTCTGACTGATGCAAAGTGATGTGTTTTGTAGTATTGATTTCCAGTGCCCACCTGTTTGGTTGGCTAAAAATGTGTATGCCCTTTTCTTGAATTTATACAGAAAAAGATGCATACACCCTTTTTGGCCAACTGCAATGTTGGCAATGTTCAGCCCCTTTTCTTGTGCTTAATGGCGAGTCCTTTCTACCTCTTCCAATCCCTTTCTTGCCATTCTCTGTTGCTTACAAGTCCTTTTTTCTGACCTTCCTCAAGACATTTTTCAGTGATAGATATTTTGAGCTCTGCAGTTTCGTGAATTTTGTGCCCCTGAGTTCCATTTTTCCACTTGTGTTTATGGGAACTGGCCACAAAGCAGCGGGATTTCCTCAAGCCCTATTCTGTTTCCATGGGCAACCCTAGCCTTTGGTTAATTCGTCTTCCTGATTGGAAATTAGAGTGACATGTGCCTGTCTGAACACCTAGGACTTGTCTCTCATTGTTCCTCCTCCTTCAGATTCATGCTCTGGACAAATTCCAAACTGTGCACAACAGGATGTTGACAGTGCTGACATCTCCAAGTGGGGAGACTGTTAGTAAAGACTCTGGAGGGGTGAACCCGAGCACCAGGTGATGAGGAGATGAGATTCCTTTTCCAAACTCTTCCCGATCAGACGGTATACCATCCTCTGTGTGTGACAGGCATGTTTTAGCTGTAGGAAGGGTCCCATTCATGTGAGGAGAACACCAGGGCTTTTTCAAAATCAGTGTCTCTCTGCAACCCAAACTGGGGGATTTTTTAAGCTACGGCTACACATATGTTCATTAAGGGCCTTGGGAAGTAGGCAGAGTCCAAACTTTAGATGATTGAAGTCTTCAGGGTCAGAAACACTCACCACCGGCTTCCCTTAGGTTCGATTTTAACTGTCAGTGATAGATGATGTCAATAAAAATATCTATTCTTTTTCAGATCATTTCCCCTTATAGGTTATTGCAAAATATTGAGTGTAATTCCCTGTGCTATACAGTAGTTCCTTGTTGATGATCGATTTTATACATAGCATTGTGTATGTGTTAATCCCAAACTGTTAATTTATCCCTCCTCCCACCCTTTCCCCTTTGGTAATAATAAATTATAAGATTTTATACTTCTCAGAAATGGGGAAGCTGAAAGAGAGGTATCATTTTCAATGGAAAAGCATTTAAAACAAGATTGAAGCTTTAAGCAAGATTATTAGATGTACATGCTTGGAAAGAAATCACTTCGTTTCTCTAATATTGACCTGACACATAAGACAAATATTTTCACTGAACTTGCTTATAAGAAAGTGATGGAAATATCAAATGGAAGTGTTAGAAACATCTTATTTCTAACAGTGTATAACATCTTATACACTGTTCTCTGTTAATTACAGTATGGCTCACACATCTGTTCATTAAAGTTACAATGTTCTCAATTTCTGTTACTGATCCTCCAGAGTGGACCCCAACAAGTGTCCCCCTGCTCAGTGTCACTGGAGCCAAACAGATTGAGACTGAGTTTGGTTCAGAAGCAAAAGAAACTTTATATTTTGATCAGAGAATGGAGAGGTGAGAGCATGTGCTACCCTGTGGGCTGTGGGCTGGGCTGCTCTGTAGAGATCCTGTCAGAGTCAGTGGGAGGGAAGCGGTGGAACTCTCAAGGGCCCTGTTGGCTACAGCTCAGGCTCTATATCGCAGAGTCTGCACTGGGCCCCAGGAGCTGATGTGTCGACCCAGCCATTCTGCACTAGGAAATCTGGTCTGAAGTGCCGGGTGTGGAACCTCTGTATGCGGGACCCTAGGAGCACGTGAAATTAGACAAAGCACAAAGGATAAAAATGGTTAGACTTTATTTTATTGCCCAGATTCTATTTTTATCTCCCAGGCATTTTTAAGGGGCTTTGCCTGGGACAAACCTCTCTTCTGCCTTTTGTCCCCTTCCTCATTCTTGGAGTGCTGAGGGTGCAGACCTTTCTTCTGTAACTACTCAGTGCTGAGTTAGGAGCCCTCACACTTGTGGGCGAGGGTCAGAACTTCTTCCCAGCAGTCTCCAGGTGACGTTGATTGTCCCCAGGTCTCCTGCCTCCGTGCTCGTCTGCCTGAGCACCAGTATTGGAAGTGTTATAGATTCTAATGACCTTTAAGGGTCCAGGAAGGAGATGTGCAGTGACGCTGTGAGGTCCAGTTTCACCCCGCCCCACATTTGTTGGGCCACCTTAGGCTGACCGTTTCTGCCAGCCTAGATGCTCTGACCAGTAGTCTGCACTTTCTTCAATTAGGCCCCTGAATTAACGTAAAAACAGCACCAGGTGTCAGGACCCTGCCCGCTCAACTCCCAGACAGTCCAGGGTTAGTGGTGATGAAGGACCATGATGGCCACTGAGTCAACAGCCTTTTGAAGTAAACAGGAGTCCAGCCGGTCTTATTGGCCACCATCATCATGGTGTCTGTAGGCTTTTCTATGGTGACAGCGTGATATACGGTTCCCCCGCCAAGATTATTAGCTCCCCTCTGGGTGCAGTAAGTCCTGCAAGCAGAAGTCAACTCTTTTGAGACACACTCTTGTTGTTTTATGAGAGAAACTCCAGGTCAAATGATGATCACACGAGTTGTCATGGTGCCCCGTTGCTCCCGGTTATCTCTCTGGAGGTTGGAGTTGGAGGGCCTCCACACTCGAGGTCAGTGTGCCCACGGAGCAAACCCTGCAACTTCAGGGCATGGTTGGGGGTTAGGATCACCACGTGGGGTCCTTTACCCTTAGGAGGGAGGTGGCCTTTTGGGCTGTTGATTTCCAGGTTTTTAGATACCACCAGTATCTTGGCCAGATGTGGTGGTGGGCCAAGTCCCTTGGTGACCGTAGTTTATCCTACCTGGATGGCATTCTTGCATTGTTCCATTTCAAGTGGTCCCAGTTTTTACACTAATACTCCAATGGCGATTCACCTTTCACCAGGAATGTAAAGGTCAAAGGGTTTAGCTAAATTAGGGAGTTCCAGGGCAAGGGTCTGAATTGACTGCTCTTTCCATTCTTGAAAGGCCACTTCTGGATTCTATTGAAAAGGATCATCAACTTTTCCTTTCAGTGTTTCATATAGAGGCCCAGCTAGTAGACTGTAGTTAGGGATCCAGAAGCAGCAAACCCTGACCTCCCCAGGAACCCCTAAGCTGTCTTCTAGTTTCAGAAAGGGGTAAGGCTGTAAATTGTTTCTTCCCTTTCCTGGGATGGGCTTCTCCAAACTTCTGTGAGAATGAAGCCCAGGCAGGTCACTGTAGTCTGTGCTATCTGAGCTTCTTCTTGGACAACTTCTATCCTTTATTGGTTTGGTAGTTCAGAGGCCTCCTTAGTAGGGCTGATGATCAGAATGTCGTCTGCATATTGAAGGAGTGTTTCCTTTTCCAGAGGTAGAACTTTTAGGTCTTTAGCTGAGCTTTCCCCAAAGATGGTGTGGTAATTTTTGAACCCTTGGTGCAAGATGGCCCGGAAGTATTGTTTTAGTTTTATGTTGAGTCCTGCCACTCACAAGCCAAAATGTCTTGTGACTCTGGGACTAATGGAATACAGAAGAAGGCATCATTGAAGACTAATACAGAATACCAAGTCCTGGTGGTTGGTAAAATGACCAGCAGGCTGTAGGATTTAGGAACTACTGGAGGTATATCCTTGGTGGCTTCACTGACTGTCCTGACATCTTTTACCAGGACTCCAGCAGCCCATGGGGCTCTCGAGGTCAGGCCAATCGCAGGATATGGAGCTCACCCGAGCAGGTACCCCACCCCCACCGCAGCCCACGGGGCTCTCGTGGTCAGGCCCCTCCCAGGACATGGGGGTCCCTGGGCAAGTCCCCTGCAGCCCATGGGGCTCTCGTTGTCAGGCCTCTCCCAGGATACAGAGCTACCCTTGCAGGTACCGTGGCAGGGCTGGGCACACAGGAACCGTGCACATAGCCCTCATTGCAGAGCACTCCCAGCTCACCTGTCGCTCAGATCTGACACAGAGCACCTCAGAGCAGGACTTGAACTAACAAACAGCAGCTCCAACAGGTCTGTGACCCTGGGCATCACTCAGTGCGGCCTCCCTCCACCTGGTCTTCCAGAGACTTCCACTGCACCCGGGGCACCAGGCCTCTGTCTCCACCCACCACCCACCCATCCTCTCCCTGACACCTGGGTTCCTCTCATTAGGAGAGGGTTTTCTTGAAGTTGTCTCCCACTCACGGGCCAGATAATATGATTAGAAAACAAGCCAGAGCTGCAGCCCCTTGTCTATCCTGACTCTCAGGAGCCCACACCTGTTCCTTGGACCTGGCCGATTCAGCAAGTTCCATTTTCTGCAACTGTGAGCCCCTGAGGGGTGATTATTGGCTGGCCTGGGAAGCCTGACCGTGCCGGCCAGCCCTCCCCAGGTGTGCCTGGGTTGAGATCAATATAAATAACGCCCCAGGCAGCAAGAGCCCCTGCAGCTGTGCCTGACGCCATTTTCTCTGCCCTGTCAGCAGTCTCGGGGCTGGGCTGGTGGGAGGGAGTGAGAGGCCACGGCTTTGTGGGTGTCCCAGTGTGAGTGGGGCTCTGCTGGACTTTCTGCAGCAGTTGCCAAGATGCCACCTGCTAAAGAAGAGGATGTGTCACCCACACCTGCTGCTGGATTTTCTCCCTGGGCAGAGGTGAGGAAGGAAGAATGCAGTGGGGGCTGGGACAGCAGGGGTATCTCAGTCAGGGAAATGGAAAGCTTCCAGAAGAGCACCCAGGGCCAGGACCATCCTGGCTGACCTGTAGGCACCAAGTCGGCTGGCATGCTCTCGCTCATGTGGTTCCATGGCCCTTCCTCTAGGCTTTCAAGTCCTTGTACATATTCAGGTGTTTTACCTGGGAAGGGTGGGAACATTGCAGCAGCAGCTGGCCTGGGGCTCGGCCCATGTTTACTCACAGATGCCTCGGCATGGTCCCTTAGCTTTGGATGAGGACGCTTGTTGCGTGGGGCCTGCTGGCTGAATGGGAGATGATTCCCCATCACTGACCAACTTCAGAATTGTTTACAACTGGAGCAAGTGCCCTGATATGATTTTCCTCTGTGTAACTGGTGGGTTCTGTTTTCATTTTTCTTTTTATCATTTTTGGTTCAAGGTAGATTTTATTCCTCTTTTGTGTATTTACAGATATAAGCATGGAAATAATTTATTCATATAAATACATGTATGTGAAGGGAAGAATATTTTTTCTGTTTTACTTTTTTTAATTTTTTTTAATTTAATTTTATTTTTTGTAGAGCAGGTTCTTATTGGTTATCTATTTTATACATATAAATGTATACATGCCAATCCCAATCTCTCAACTCTTCCCACCACCACCCCCGCAACAGCTTTCCTCCCTTGGTGTCCATGCGTTTGTTGTCTACATCTGTTGCTCTATTTCTGCCTTGCAAAACGGTTCATCTGTACAATTTTTTTACGTTCCACATATATGCACTAATATACAAGATTTGTTTTGTTTTTCTCTTTCTGACTTACTTCACTCTGTATGACAGTCTCTAGGTCCATCAACGTCTCTACAAATGACCCAATTTCATTCCTTTTTATGGCTTAGTAATATTCCATTTTATATATGTACCACATCTTTATGCATTCGTCTGTCTGTGGGCATTTAGGTTGCTTCCATTACCTGGATATTGTAAATAGTGATGCAATGAACATTGCGGTGAATGTCTCTTTTTGATTTATGGTTTTGTCTGGGTATATGCCCAGTAGTGGGATTGCTGTATCGTATGGTAATTCTATCGTTCGTTTTATAAGAAACTCCATAATGCTCTCCACAGTGACTGTATCAATTTACATTCCCAACAATAGTGGAAGAGGGTTCCTTATGTCCACACCCTCTCCAGCATTTGTTGTTTGTAGATTTTCTGATGATGCCCATTCTAACAGGTGTGAGATGATACACCATGGATGGGTCCATTTCGTTGAGCAAAGAGTAGGTCTTGTCTATTACATATTTGGCTTATGGAACGGTATGTGTGCTAATTTCAATCTCTGGTTTTATACAGCACCCCAACTCAACTTTCCCCTTAAGCAAGCATAAGTGTTTATCTAAATGTGAGACTGTTCGGTTTTGTAATTCAGTTTATGTGTAGCCAAGTTTACACGCCCTCTATTAGTGATATCTTATGATAATTATCTTTCTCTATGCAACATATATCTCTTAGAATCATCATACTTAAATCCACTCAATTTGCTGCTACAGGCCTGATGACATTGATTTCGTTGCTGAGTGATATTCCGATGTACGTAAGTAGCACAAATTCTTTATCCATTTATTTCTTTCGGGGATATTTAATTTGTACTGGACTCGAGATTCTTGTAAACACAGCAGCCTTAAATTTTGTGTTGGCTGTGTCTTGTTGATTTTAATATTCCTAAGCTATAGGGCCATAAATGGAAGTGCCCTAGGCTCTGTAGCTTTGTTTTTTAGATGTTTCAGGATACACCATAAACATCTCCAGAGTGTCTGTTGGCAATTTACATCCCGCCCATCAGCATAAAAAGGCTCCCTGTTCTCCATGGCCTGTCCTGCCTTTCTGGATTTTACACGTTTTTCAGATGGCCCTTTTGACGAATGGGAAATGAGACTTCATTTTAGTGCAGATTTCCATTGCTCGAGTGCTTGGTTGGCCAAAAAGGGCATATGCGTTTTTTTCCTGAATATAATCAGGAAAAAATGTATACGCACTTTTTGTCCAAGTGCATCACTGTCAAAGATCTGCTGCATTTCATATGCTTTAAATGCAAATCCGATCTACCTCCTGAAATATGATTCCTGCAATTCTGCCTCGTTTACAAGTCCTCTTCGCAGACTTACTTCAATATATTTTTGCCAATAGCTGTCATTTATAACTCTGCAGGTGTGTGAATTACAGTGCCCGTGATTTCCTTTCTTAACTCACTTCCTTGTAAGCTGGCCACAAAACCGCAGGTTTCCTTCAGGCCATAATCAGGGTCCGGCACAGCACTCTGACCCTTTGGTTTATTCCTCTTCCTGGTGGGAAATTATAGTTAAATGTGCCCGTCCAGACATCTGCCTCACTCCCAGCCCCTTGGTGATGTGGGCCCTCTGGTGAGAGTCTGAGCCTGGTTGGTTTCCTCACACTTCTGTGAGGTGGGCCCTCTTCTCTGAGGTCACTCCTGCCTGGCTGGCACACACCGCTTTGGTGACTTCGGCCCTCTGGTGGCAGTTGGAGCCTGATGGGAGCCTCGTCCCCTCTGTGATGAGGCACTCTGGCATCAGGACCTAACTGCTGGGTTCCCACATTTTCTGATATGTGCTAAGTGGTGCGAGGGCACTCCTGCCAGGTTCCCATTCACATGGGCATGTGGGCCTTCTGCTCTAAGGTCCCAACGCCTGTGTTGTTCACAGTTTAATGATGTTGGCTCTCTGGTGTTAGTTCACTCAGGCCTAGATCCCATAGATTCTGTGCTCTGAGCCGCCTGCTGGTAGGTTCCAACTGCTGGATTCCCACCTTTTTTATTCTTTGGGCCCTCTGTTTTCAGGCTCCTCCTGCCTGCCTCACTCCCAGCCCCTTTTTGATGTAGGTCCTCTGGTTTGAGGCCACATGTGCCAGTTTCCTCACCTTTATTGATGTGGCCCCACTGGTGTGAGGACACTCCTGCCTGGTTCCCATGCCCTTGGTGATGTGGGCCCTCTGTTGAGAGTCTGATCCTGGCTGCATTCCTCACACTTCTGGGAGGTGGGCCCGCTGCTGTGAGGTCACTCCTGCCTGGCTGGCACACGTCACCTTGGCAATGTGGGCCCTCAGTTGGGAGTTGGTGCCTGTTAGGAGTCTCCTCCCCTCGGTAATGAGGACCCTCTGGCATCAGGCCCTAACTCATGGGCTTCCAGAAGTTTCTGATGTGCGCCCTGTAGTGCGAGTACACTCCTGCCAGTGTCCCATCCCCATGGGGATGTGGGCTTTCTGCTCTGAGGTCCCAACTGCTGGGTTGCTCACAGTTTCATGTTGAAGGCCCTCTGGTGTGAGTTCACTCTGGCCTGGACCCCATAGACTCGCTGCTCCTGGTGCCTGATGGGAGGTTCCAACTGTGGGATTCCTCACCTTTTTTATTCAATGCACGCCTGTTTTGAGGCTCCTCCTGCCTGCCTCACACCCAGCCCCTTGGTGATGTGTATCCTTTGGTTTGAATCCTCGTGTGCTGGGTCCCTCACCTTTCGATAATGTGGCCCCACTGGTGTGAGGACACTCCTTCCTGGTTCCCATCCCCTTGGTGATGTGGGCCCTCCAGTGAGAGTCTGATCCTGGCTGGGTTCCTCACCATTCTGTGAGGTGGGCCTTCTGCTGTGGCGTCAATCCTGCCTGGCTAGCTCGCGTTGCCTTGGTGACGTCAGGTCTCTGGTGGCATTTGGAGCCTGCTGGGAACCTCCTCCCCTCAGTGATGAGGGCCCTCTGCTGTCAGGCCCTAAGTCCTGGGATCCACAAATTTTCTGAGGTGCGCCCTGTGGTGCGACAACACTCCTGCCAGGTTCCCATCCCCATGGGGATGTGGGCTTTCTGCTCTGAGGTCCCAACGGCTGGGTTGCTCACAGTGTCAGAATGTGGGCCCTCTGCTGTGAGTTCACTCTGGCATGGATCCCATAGCCTCGGTGCTCTGTGCCACCTGCTTGGAGTTTCCAACTGCGGGATTCCTCACCTTTTTTATTCTATGGGCCCTGTGTTGTGAGACTCCTCCTGCCTTCCTCACTCCGAGCCCCATGGTGATGTGTGTCCTCTGGTTTGAGGCCACGTGTGCTGGGTCCCTCACTTTTCCATGATGTGGCCCCACTGGTGTGAGGACACTCCTGCCTGGTTCCCATCCCCTTGGTGATGTGGGCCCTCTGCTGAGAGTCTGACCTTGGCTGAACTCCTTAAACTTCAGGGAGGTGGGGCCTCTGCTGTGAGGTCACTCCTGCCTGGCTGGCACACGTTGCCTTGGCCACATGGGTCCACTGGTTGCAGATGGAGTGTGCTGGGAGCCTCTTCCCCTCGGTGATGAGGACCCAGTGACGTCAGGCCCTAACTGCTGGGCTCCCCACATTTTCAGATGTGCGCCTAGTGGTGCGATGACACTCCTGCCAGGTTCCCATCCCCATGGGGATGTGGGCCTTCTATTCTGAGCTCCCAACGGCTGGGTTGCTCACACTTTCATGATGTGCGCCCTCTGCTGTGAGGTCAATCCTGCCTGGCTGGCACACGTCGCCTTGGCGACATGGGCACTCTGGTGGCAGTTGGAGCGTGCTGGGGCCTCCTCCCCTCAGTGATGAGGGCCCTCTGGTGTCAGGCCCTAAGTGCTGGGCTCCACACATTTTCTGATGTGTGCCCAGTGGTGCGAGGACACTCCTCACAGGTTCCCATCCCCATGGGCATGTGGGACTTCTGTTCTGTGGTCCCAACGGCTGGGTTGTTCACAGTTTCATGACGTGGGCCCTTTGCTGTGTATTCACTCTGTTCTGTATCCCATAGCATCGGTGCTCTGGGCCACCAGCCTGGAGTTTCCAACTCCTGGATTCCTCACCTTTTTTATTCTATGGGCCCTCTGTTGTGAATCTCCTCCTGCATGCCTCACTCCCAGCCCCTTCGTGATGTGTGTCCCCTTGTTTGAGGCCACATGTGTTGTGTTCCTCATCTTTCACTGATGTGGCCCCACTGGTTTGAGGACACTCCTGCCTGGTTTCAATCCCCTTGGTGATGTGTGCCCTCTGGTGAGAGTCTGATCCTGTTTGGGTTCCTCACACTTCTGTGAGGTGGGCCGTCTGCTCTGTGGTCATTCCTGCCTGGCTGGCACACACCTCCTTGGCAACATCGGCCGTCTGGTGGAAATTGCAGCCTGCTGGTAGCCTCCTCCCCTCGGTGATGAGGGCCTTGTGGCATCAGGCCCTAACAGCTGGGTTCCCACATTTTTGGATATATGCTAAGTGGTGCGAGGACACTCCTGCGAGGTTCCCATCCCCATGGGGTTGTGGGCCTTCTGCTCTGAGGTCCCACTATCTGGGTTGCTCACAGTTTCATGATGTGGGCCCTCTGCTGTGAGTTCACTGCAGCCTGGATCCCATAGACTGGGTGCTCTGGGCCACCTGTTGGGAGGTTCAAACTGCTGGATTACTCAGCTTTTTTATTCTATGGGCCTTGTGTTGTGAGGCTTCTCCTGACTGCCTCACTCTGAGCTCCTTTGAATAGTGGGTCCTCTGGTTTAGCCACATGTTCTGGGTTCCTCACCTTTTGATAATGTGGCCACAATGGTGTGAGGGTACTCCTGCGTTGTTCCGATCCCCTTGGTGATGTGGGCTCTCTGGTGAGATTCTTATCCTGGATGGGTTCTTCACCCTTCTGTGAGGTGGGCCCTGTGCTGTGAGGTAACTCCTGTCTAGCTTGCTCCCATTGCCTTTGTGACGTCGGCCCTCTGGTGGCATTTGGAGCCTGCTGGGAGCCTCCTCTCCTCAGTGATGAGGGTCCTCTGGCGTCCGGCTCTAACTGCTGGGCTCCCCATATTTTTTGATGTGTGCCCACTGGTGCGATGACACTCCTGCTTGGTTCCCTTCCCCATGGGGATGTGGGCCTTGTACTCTGAGGTCACAACGGCTGGGTTGCTTACAGTATCACGATGAGGGCCCTCTGCTGTGAGTTCACTGTGGCCTGGATCCGATAGCCTCGGTCCTCTGGGCCGCCTCCTGGGAAGTTCCAACTGCTGGATTCCTCACCTTTTATATACAATGGGTCATGTGTTGTGAGGTTAATCCTGCCTGCCTCACTCCGAGACCCATGGTGATGTGGGTCCTCTGGTTTGAGGCCACATGTTCTGAGTACCTCAACTTTCGATGATGTGGCCCCATGGGTGTGAGGACACTCCTGCCTGGTTCCCATCCCCTTGGTGATGTGGGCCCTCTGCTGAGAGTCAGATCCTGGCTGGATTCATCACACTTCTGGGAGGAAGGCCCTCTGCTGTGAGGTCACTCCTGCCTGGCCTCACGTTGCCCTGGCCACATGGGCCCTCGGTTGCAGTTGGAACATGCTGGGAGCCTCCTCCCCTCGGTGATGAGGGTCCACTGGCGTCAGGCCCTAAGTACTGGGCTCCCCACATTTTCTGATGTGTGCCCACTGGTGCGATGACACTCCTGCCAGGTTCCCATCCCCATGGGGTTTGGGCCTTTTACTGTGAAGTCCCAAAGGCTGGGTTGCTCACAGTTTCATGTTGTGGGTCCTCTGCTGTGAGTTTACTGAGGCCTGGATCACATAGATTGGGTGCTCTGGGCCGCCTGCTGGGAGGTCCCCACCTGGATTCCTCAACTTTTTTATTCTATGGGCTCTGAGTTGTGAGGCTACTCCTGCCTGCCTCACTCTGAGCCCATTTGAGATGTGGGTTCTCTGGTTTAGGCCACATGTGCTGGGTTCCTCACCTTTCTATGATGTTGCCACACTGGTGTGAGGACACTCCTGCCTGGATCGTATCCCCTTGGTCATATGGGCACTCTGGTGAGAGTCTTATTCTGGCTAGGCTCCTCACCCTTCTGTGAGGTAGGCCCTCTGCTGTGAGGTCACTCCTGCCTGACTGGCACTCGTCACCTTGGGGACGTTGTACCTCAGCTGGGTGTTGGTGACTGCTGGGAGTCACCTCCCCTCGGTAATGAGGGCTCTCTGGCGTCAGGCCTTAACTCCTGGGCTCCCAAAATTTTTTGATGTGCGCCCTGTGGTGCGAGTACACTCCTGCAAGGTTCCCAACCCCATGGGAATGTGGGCCTTCTGCTCTGAGTTCCCAGTGCCTGGGTTGCTCACAGTTTCATGATGAGGGCCCTCTGCTGTGAGTTCACTGTGGCCTGGATCCCACAGCCATGGTGATCTGGGCTGCCTGCTGGGAAGCTCCAACTGCTGTATTCCTCACCTTTTTTATACAATGGGCCATGTGTTTTAAGGTTAAACCTGCCTGCCTCACATCGAGACCCATGGTGATGTGGGTCCTCTGGTTTGAGGCCACATATTCTGGGTACCTCAACTTCGATTTTGTGGCCTCATGGGTGTGAGGACACTCCTACCTGGTTCCCATCCCCTTGGTGATGTGGGCCCTCTGGTGAGAGTCTGATCCTGGCTGGGTACCTTAAACGTCTGTGAGGTGTGCCCTCTTATGTGAGGTCAATCCTGCCTGACTGCCTCATGTCGCCTTGGCGATGTGGGGACTCTGTTGGCCCCTGGAGCATGCTGGGAGCATCCTACCCTCGTTAATGAGGGCACTGGATAAAACGCATATGTCCTTTTTGGCCAAGTACATCACTGTCGACGTTCTGCCTCTTTTCCTATGCTTTAAGTGCAATTCCAGTCTATCGCCTGAAATTGTTTTCCTGAAATTCTGCCCCGCTTTCAAGTCCTCTTCGCAGGCTTACTTCAATATAATTTTGGACGATAGCTGTCATTTATAACTCTGCAGGTTTGTGAATTACAGAGCCCTTGAACTCCTTTCTACAACTCACTATCTTGTGAGCAGGGCACAACACCACAGAATTTCTTCAAGACCTAATCTGGTTCCGGCAGGGCACGCTGAGCCTTTGGTTAATTCCTCTTCCTGGTGGGAAATGAGCGTTACATTTACCCGTGCAGACACGTACAGCTAGTCTATAATTGGTTCTCCCTATTCCTGTTCATCTTGCGCAGAAATTGCAAGCTGTGCCAAACAGGAGGTTAAAGGCACTGACTCCTCAAGTGGGGAGAGTGTTAGTAAAGCGTCTGGAATGGTGAACACGAATACCAGGGGACGAAAACTGAGATGCATTTAAAAACGTTTCCCAATCACACGGTGGACCATACTCTGTGTTTCCCATGCATGTTTTACCTGAAGGAAGAATCCCTTGAACCTGGAGAGTTGGGAATCTTGGAATGGGTACCATGCAGTATGACTTCAAATGGTCTGCATTTGCTCACCAAAACTCACCAATGCTATCAGCCCGAAGTGTCCAGCCTTATGTCTCACCAAACTCTGGTTGTAGATGTGGTAAATCCAGGTTGCATCACAAGCCCTGAGTGAATTATTTAAGAATTGCTCTCTATTTCACTGTCATTGTGTTTTGTTATTGAAATTTATTTTGATAATGGGTTTTATCGGATTTTCACTGCTGCATTTATGCTGCTGTACACACACTTGATTCTCTTACGGAGACATATAAATTCATGGGTTTTAAGATTCTTCCCAGTCAGGTGTATTCCTAAGCGTTGAATATGTGGTGCTAAGACCATCTCCTTGAGCAAAGATTAGGTCTTGTCTATAACATATATGGCTTACGGAACGGTTTCTGTGCTAATTTTAATCTCTGGCTTTATGCAGCACCGCAACTCACCTTTCCCCATAAGCAAACACAAGTTGGTTTTCTAAAGTTGAGACCCTGTTCCCTATTGCAATTCAGTTCATGTGTAGTCAAGTTTATATCCCGTGTATTAGTGATATCTTATGATGTTTCTTTTTCTGTGTGTCTTATTTCATGTAGAATCACCGTACCCGAATCCACTCAGTATGCCGCTACGGCCTGATGACATAGATTTCATTGCTGAATGATATCCATTGTACGTACGTACCACAACTTCTTTATCCATTTTTCGCTTTCTGGGATATTTAACTTGTACCATAGACAAGGTTCTTGTAGAAAAAGCCATCCCAAACCTTGGGGTGGCTGTGTGTTTTTCATTTTAATTTCCCTAAGCTATAGGACCATAAGTTTAAGTGCCATAGGCTGTGTTGCTTCGTTTCTTACGTGTTTCAGGAAACACCATACACTTCTCCAGAGTGGCTGTTGGCAATTTACATCCCGACCATCAGCATAACAAGGCTCCCTGTTCTCAATGGCCTGTCCTGCCTTTCTGGATATTACACTTTTTCCAGATGGCTCTTATGACCGGGGGACAGTGAGACTTCATTGAAATGCAAATTTCCTTTACAGGCTTGCTTGGTTGGCCAAAGAGGGCATATGCGTTTTTTCCTGAATATATTCAGGAAAAAACGCATACGCCCTTTTTGGCCAAGTGCATCATTGTCGACGTTCTGCCTCTTTTCCTATGCTTTAAATGAAATTGCGCTCTATGCCCCGAAATCCTTTTCCTGAAATTCTGCCCCACTTTCAAGTCCTCTTCACAGACTTACTTCAGTATATTTTTGGACGATAACTGTGATTTATAACTCTGCAGGTTTGTGAATTACAGTGCCCCCGAGCTCCTTTCTTCAACTCGCTTTCTTGCAGCTGCCTGAAAGTCTGGAGGATTGCTTCAGGTGCTACTCTGGCTCTGACATGGCATGTTGAGCCTTTGGTTAATTCCTCTTCCTGGTGTGAAATGAGCATTACATTTGCCCGAGCAGGCACCTACGGCTAGTCTCTGATTGGTTCTCCCTATTACTGTTCATCTTGCACAGAAAATTCGAACTCTGCCAAACAGGAGGTTAAAGACACTGACTCTCCAAGTGGGGAGAGTGTTAGTCAAGCATCTGGAATAGTTAACAGAAGTAACAGGGGATAAAAACTGAGATGCGTTTAAAAACATTTCCCAGTCATACTGTGGACCATACTCTGGTTTTCTCATTCATGTTTTAGCTGAAGGAAGTATCCCTTGAACCTGGAGTGTTGGGACCCATGGAATGGGTACTATGCAGTATGACTACAAAGGGTCTGCATTTGCGCACCGAACGTCACCAATGCTCTCAGCCCGAAGTGTCCAGCCTTATGTCTCACCCAGCTCTGGGTGTAGATGTGGTAAATCCAGGTTGCATGAGAAGCCCTGAGTGAATTATTTAAGGATTGCTCTCTACTGCACTGTCATTGTGTTTGTTTTTGAAATTTATTTTGATAATGAGATTTTTCGGATTTTCACTGCTGAGGTTATGCCGCTGTACACACGCTTGATTCTCTTACAGAGACATATAAATCCATGTGTTTTAAGAATTTTCCTAGTCAGGTATATTCCTAGGCGTTGAATATGGGGTGTTGAGTCCATTTCGTTGAGCAAGGAATAGGTCTTCTCTATTACATATTTGGGTTTTAGAATGGTATCTGTGCTAATTTCAATCTCTGGTTTTATGCAGAACCCCAACTCACCTTTCCCATTAAGCAAGCATAACTTGGTCTTCTTAATTTGAGACCCTCTTCTCTTTTGTAATTCAGTTCATGTATAGCCAAGTTTACATTCCCTGTATTAGTGACATCTTATGATGTTTCTCTTTCTGTGTGACTTATTTCACGTATTATCATCGTACCTGAATCCAGTCATTATGCCGCGACGGGCCTGATGACATAGATTGCTTTGCTGGGTGATATTCCATTGTACGTACGTACCGCAATTTCTTTGTCTATTTTTCGCCTTTTGGCATATATAACTTGTAGCATAGACGAGGTTCTTGGAAACAGAGCCGTCCGAAACTTTGGGGTGGATGTGTGTTTTTGATCTTAATTTTCCTAACCTATAGGACAATAAGTGGAAGTGCGTTGGCTCTGTTGCTTTGTTTTTTAGGTATTCAGGAAACACCATATATTTCTCCAGAGTGTCTGTTGGCAATTTACATCACACTCATCAATATAACAAGGCTCTCTGTTCTCCATGCCCTGTCCTGCCTTTATGGATTTTACTCTTTTTCAAGATGGCCCTTTTGAACGGGGGGCAGTGAGACTTCATTGTAGTGCAGATTTCCTTTACATGCTTGCTTGGTTGGCCATAAAGAGCGTATGCGTTTTTTCCTGAATATATTCAGGAAAAAACGCATACGCCCTTTTTGGCCAAGTGCAACATTGTCGACGTTCTGCCTCTTTTCCTATGGTTTCAGGGCAATTCCAGTCTACCCCCTGCAATCGTTTTCCTGAAATTCTGCCCCGCTTTCAAGTCCCCTTCGCAGGCTTACTTCAATATATTTTTGGAGGATAGCTGTCATTTATAACTCTGCAGGTTTGTGAATTACAGTGTCCCTGAGCTCCTTTCTTCAACTCGCTTTCTTGTGAGCGGGCACAAAATCGCAGGATTGCTTCAGGCCCTAATCTGTTTCTGGCAGGGCACGCTGAGATTTTCTTTAATTTCTCTTCCTGGTGGGAAATGAACGTTACATTTGCCCGTGCAGACACCTACAGCTAGTCTCTCATTGGTTCTCCCTATTCCTGTTCATCTTGCGCAGAAATTGCAAACTGTGCCAAACAGGAGGTTAAAGGCACTGACTCTCCATGTGGGGAGAGTGTTGGTAAAGCGTCTGGAATGGTGAACACGAGGACCAGGATACCAAAACTGAGATGCATTTTAAATCCTTTCCCAATCACATGGTGGACCATACTCTGGGTTTCCCATGCATGTTTTAGGTGAAGGAAGAATCCCTTGATCCTGGAGAGTTGGGACCCATGGAATGGGTACCATGCAGTATGACTTCAAGGGGTCTGTATTTGCTCACCAAAACTCACCAATGCTATCAGCCTGAAGTGTCCAGCCTTATGTCTCAACCAGCTCTGGGTGTAGATGTGGTAAATCCCAGTTGCATCACATGCCCTGAGTGAATTGTTTAAGAATTGCTCTCAATTTCACTGTCATTGTGTTTTGTTTTTGAAATTTATTTTGATAATGGGATTTATCGGATTTTCAATGCTGCATTTATGCCAATGTACACACGCTTGATTCTCTTATGGAGACATATAAATCCATGCGTTTTAACATTCTTCCTAGTCAGGTATATTCCTAGGCGTTGAATATGTGGTGTTGAGTCCATTTCTTTCAGCAAGGAGTAGGTCTTGTCTATTACATATTTGGCTTATGGAATGTTATCTGTGCTAATTTCAGACTCTGGTTTTATGCAGCACCCCAAGACACCTTTCCCCATAAGCAAGCATTAGTTGGTTTTCTAAATTTGAGACCCTGTTCTGTTTTGTAATTCAGTTCATGTGTAGTCAAGTTTACATTCCGTGTATTAGTGATATCTTATGATGTTTCTTTTTCTGTGTGACGTAGTTCACGTAGAATCACCGTACCTGCATCCACTCACTATGCCGCTACGGGCCTGATGACACAGATTTCATTGCTGAGTGATCTTGCATTGTACATACGTGCCACAACTTCTTTATCCACTTTTTGCTTTCTGGGATATTTACCTGGTACTGTAGAGGAGCTTCTTGTGAACACAGCCGTCCCAAACATTGGGGTGGCTCTCTGTTTTTGACTTTAATTTCCGTAAGCTATAGGACCATAAGTGGAAGTGCCATAGGCTGTGTTGCTTTGTTTCTTATGTGTTTCAGGAAACACCATACACTTCTCCAGGGTGGTTGTTGGCAATTTACATCCTGACAATCAGCGTAACAAGGCTCCCTTTTTTCCATGTACTGTCCTGCCTTTCTGGATTTTACACTTTTTTCAGATGGCCCTTTTGCCCGGGGGGCAGTGAGACTTCATTGTAGTGCAGATTTCCTTTACAGGCTTGCTTGGTTGGCCAAAAAGGGCGTATGCGTTTTTTCCTGAATATATTCAGGAAAAAACGCATACGCCCTTTTTGGCCAAGTGCATCATTGTCGACGTTCTGCCTCTTTTCCTATGCATTCAGGGCTATTCCAGTCTACACCCTGCAATCGTTTTCCTGAAATTCTGCCCCGCTTTCAAGTCCCCTTCGCAGGCTTACTTCAATATATTTTTGGAGGATAGCTGTCACTTATAACTCTGCAGGTTTGTGAATTACAGTGCCCCTGAGCTCCTTTCTTCAACTCGCATTCTTGTGAGCTGGGCACAAAACCACAGGATTGCTTCAGGCCCTAATCTGTTTCCGGCGGGGCACTCTGAGCCTTTGGTTAATTCCTCTTCCTGGTGGGCAATGAGCGTTACATTTGCCCGTGCAGACACCTACAGCTAGTCTCTCATTGGTTCTCCCTATTCCTGTTCATCTTGCACAGAAATTGCAAGCTGTTCCAAACAGGAGGTTAAAGGCACTGACTCTCCAAGCAGGGAGAGTTTTAGTAAACCATCTGGAATGGTGAACCTGAGGACCAGGATACGAAAACTGAGATGCATTTTAAATCATTTCCCAATCACACGGTGGGCCATACTCTGGGTTTCCCATGCATGTTTTAGCTGGAGGAAGAATCCCTTGAACCTGGAGAGTTGGGACCCATAGAATGGGTACCATGCAATATGATGTCAAAGGGTCTGCGTTTGCTCACCAAAACTCACCAATGCTATCAGCCTGAAGTGTCCAGCCTTATGTCTCAAAAAACTCTGGGTGTGGATGTGGTAAATCCCGGTTGCATCACATGCCCTGAGTGAATTATTTGAGAATTGCTCTCTATTTCACTGTCTTTGTGTTTTGTTTTTGAAATTTATTTTGATAATGGGATTTATCGGATTTTCACTGATGCGTTTATGCCGCTGTACACTGGCTTGATTCTCTTACGGAGACATATAAATCCATGGGTTTTAAGATTCTACCTAGTCAGGTATATTCTTAGGCGTTGAATGTGTGGTGTTGAGTCCATTTCGTTGAGCAAGGAGTAGGTCTTGTCTATTACATATTTGGCTTATGGAATGTTACCTGTGCTAATTTCAGTCTCTGGTTTTATGCAGCACCCCAACGCACCTTTCCCCATAAGCAAGCACTAGTTGGTTTTCTAAATTTGAGACCCTGTTCTGTTTTGTAATTCAGTTCATGTGTAGTCAAATTTACATTCCGTGTATTAGTGATATCTTATGATGTTTCTTTTTCTGTGTGACGTAGTTCACGTAGAATCACCATACCTGCATCCACTCACTATGGCGCTAGGGGCCTGATGACACAGATTTCATTGCTGAGTGATATTCCTTTGTACGTACCTACCACAAACTCTTTATACAGTTTTTGCTTTCTGCGATATTTACCTGGTAGTGTAGACGAGCTCCTTGTGAACACAGCCGTCCCAAACATTGGTGTGGCTGTCTGTTTTTGATTTTAATTTCCCTAATCTATAGGACCATAAGTGGAAGTGTCATTGGCTGTGTTGCTTTGTTTCTTACGTGTTTCAGGAAACACCATACACTTCTCCTGGGTGGCTGTTGGCAATTTACATCCTGCCAATCTGCATAACAAGGCTCCCTGTTCTCCATGTCCTGTCCTGCCTTTCTGGATTTTACACTTTTATCAGGTGGCCCTTTTGCCAGGTAGGGGCAGTGAGACTGCATTTTAGTGCAGATTTCCTTTATAGGCTTGCTTGGTTGACCCAAAGGGGCGTATGCATTTTTTCTTGAATATATTCAGGAAAAAACGCATACGCCCTTTTTGGCCAAGTGCATCATTGTCGACGTTCTGCCTCTTTTCCTGTGCTTTAAGGGCAATTCCAGTCTACCCCCTGCAATCGTTTTCCTGAAATTCTGCCCCGCTTTCAAGTCCTCTTCACAGCCTTAGTTCAGTATATTTTTGGACGATAGCTTTCATTTATAACTCTGCACGTTTGTGAATGACAGTGCCCCTCAGCTCCTTTCTTCAACCCCTCTTCTTGTGAGCTGGGCACAAAACCGCAGGATTGCTTCAGGCCCCAATCTGTTTCGGGCAGGGCACTCTGATCCTTTGGGTAATTCCTCTTCCTGGTGGAAATGAGCGTTACATTTGCCCGTGCAGGCACCTACTGCTTGTCTCTCATTGTTTCTCCCTATTCATGTTCATCTTGTGAAGAAATTGCGAAATGTGCCAAACAGGAGTTTAAACGCACTGTCTCTCCAAGTGGGCAGAGTGTTAGTAAAGCATCTGGAATGGTGAACCTGAGAACAAGGATACGAAAAGTGATATCCATTTTAAATCGTTTCCCAATCACATGGTGGACCATACTCTGGGTTTCCCAATCATGCTGTAGCTGAATAAAGAATCCCTTGAACCTGGAGAGTTGGGACCCATGGAATGGGTACCATGCAGTATAATTTCAAAGGGTCTGCATTTGCTCACAGAAACTCACCAATGCTATCAGCCTCATGTGTCCAGCCTTATGTCTCACCCAGCTCTGGGTGTTGATGTGGTAAATCCAGGTTGCATCACAAGCCCTGAATGAATTATTTAAGAATTGCTCTCTATTTCACTGTCATTGTGTTTTGTTTTTGTAGTTTATTTTGATAACGATATTTATCGGATTTTCACTGCTTCGTTTATGCCGCTGTACACACGCTTGATTCTCTTACGGAGACATATAAGTCCATGGGTTTTAAGGTTCTTACTAATCAGGTATATTCCTAGGCATTGAATATCGCGTGTTGAGTCCATTTCGTTGAGCAAGGAGTAGGTTTTGACTATTACATATTTGGCTTATGGAACGGTATCTGTGCTAATTTCAATCTCTGGTTTTATGCAGCACCCCAACTCACCTTTCCCCTTAAGGAAGCATAAGTTGGTTTTCTTAATTTGAAACCCTCTTCTCTTTTGTAATTCAGTTCATATGTAGCCATGTTAACATTCCATGTATTAGTAATATCTTATGTCTTTTTTTTTGAATTATATGACATTGAATGATCACACGTAACTCCTCTGGAGTTGTTACAACTGGCCGTATTTCATTGATTTCCAGGCTGAGTAATATTCCACTCTACATAAGCACCACATCTCTATTCATTTTTTCTCTGCAGAAACATTTAAGTTATATCCTAGTCGAGGATCTTTTAAACAGAGAGGTGGTAAACATTGGGGTGCCTGTTTCCTCTCGATTTTTGTTTTTCCCAAGATATACTTCCATAAGTGCAAGTGCCCTGTGCTCAGTAGCTCATTTTTTAGATGCTTTAGTAAACACAATACACTTATCCAGAGTGACCGTTGGCAATATACATTTCCACTATAAGACTCACAGGGCTCCCTTTTCTCCTTGCCCTGTCCTGCATTTCTGGTGTTTACACTTTATGAGGACGGCTCTTCTGACTGATGCAAAGTGATATGTTTTGTAGTATTGATTTCCAGTGCCCACCTGTTTGGTTGGCTAAAAAAGTGTATGCCCTTTTCTTGAATATATGCAGAAAAAGACGCATACACCCTTTTTGGCCAACTGCAATGTTGGCAATGTTCAGCCCCTTTTCTTGTGCTTAATGGCGAGTCCTTTCTACCTCTTCCAATCCCTTTCTTGCCATTCTCCGTTGCTTACAAGTCCTTTTCTCTGACTTTCCTCAAGACATTTTTCAGTGATAGATATTTTCAACTCTGGAGTTTCGTGAATTTTAGTGCCCCTGAGTTCCATTTTCCAACTTGTGTTTATGGGAACTGGCCACAAAGCATCAGGATTCCTCAAGCCCTATTCTGTTTCCATGGGCAACCCTAGCCTTTGGTCAATTCGTCTTCCTGATTGGAAATTAGAGTGACATGTGCCTGTCCGAACACCTAGGACTTGTCTCTCATTGTTCCTCCTCCTTCCGCTTCATCCTCTGGACAAATTCCAAACTGTATGCAACAGGATGTTGACAGTGCTGACATCTCCAAGTGGGGAGACTGTTAGTAAAGAAGCTGGAGTGGTGAACCCTAGCACCAAGAGATGAGGAGATGAGATGCCTTTTCCAAACTTTTCCCGATCAGACGGTATACCATCCTCTGGGTGTGACAGGCATGTTTTAGGTGTAGGAAGGGTCCCATTCATGTGAGGAGAACACCAGGGGATTTTAAATATCAGTGTCTCTCCGCAACCCAAACTGGGGAATTTTTTAAGCTACGGCTACACATATGTTCATTAAGGGCCTTGGGAAGTAGGCAGAGTCCAAACTTTAGATGATTGAAGTCTTCAGGGTCAGAAGCACTCACCACTGTCTTCCCTTAGGTTCCATTTTTACTATCATTGATGGATGATGTCAATAAAAATATCTATTCTTTTTCAGATCATTTCCCCTTATAGGTTATTGCAAAATATTGAGTGTAGTTCCCTGTGCTATACAGTAGTTCCTTGCTGATGATTTCATACATAGCAGTGTGTATGTGTTAATCCCAAACTGTTAATTTATCCCTCCTCCTACCATTTCCCTTTGGTAATAATAAATTATAAGATGTTATGCTTCTCAGAAATGGGGGAGCTGAAAGAGAGGTATCATTTTCAATGCCAAAGCATTTAAAACAAGATTGAAGCTTTAACCAAGATTATTAGATGTACATCCTTGGAAAGAAATCACTTTGTTTGTCTAATATTGACCTGACAAAGAAGACAAACCTTTTCACTGAACTTGCTTATAAGAAAGTGATGGAAATATCAAATGGAAGTGTTAGAAACATCTTATTTTACCCGAGCCTTATACACTGTTCTATGTGAATTACAGTTTGGCTCACACATCTGTTCATTGAAGTTACAATGTTCTCAATTTCTGTTACTGATCCTCCAGAGTGGATGCCAACAAGTGTCCCCCTGCCCAGTGTCATTGGAGCCAATAGATCGAGACTGAGTTTGGTTCAAAAGCAAAGGAAACTTTATATTTTGATCAGAGAATGGAGAGGTGCTACCCCGTGGGCTGTGGGCTGGGCTGCTGTGTAGAGATCCTGTCAGAGTCACTGGGAGGGAGGGGGCTGAGCTCTCGAGGACCTGGTTGGCTGCAGCTCAGGCTCTATGTCACGGAGTCTGAACTGGGCCCCAGGAGCTGAAGTGTCATCGAGCCATTCTGCTCTAGGAAATCTGGTCTGAAGTGCCGGGTGTGGAACCTCTGTATGCGGGACCCTAGGAGCACCTGAAATTAGACAAAGCACAAAGGATAAAAAAGGTTAGACTTTATTTTATTGCCCAGATTCTATTTTTATCTCCCAGGCATTTTTAAGGGGCTTTGCCTGGGACAAACTCCTCTTCTGCCTTTTGTTCCTTTCCTCATTCTTGGAGTGCTGCAGGTGCAGACCCTTCTTCTGTAACTGCTGAGTGCTGAGTTAGGAGGCCTCATACCCGTGGGCGAGGGTCAGAACTTCTCCCCAGCAGCCTCCAGGTGACGTTGATTGCCCCAGGCCTCCTGCCTCCCTGCTCGTCCACCTGAGCACCAGTATTGGAAGTGTTATAGATTCTAATGACCTTTAAGGGTCCAGAAAGGAGATGTGCAGTGGCGCTGTGAGGTCCAGTTTCACCCCGCCCCACATTTGTTCAGCCACCTTAGGCTGACCGTTTCTGCCAGCCTAGATGCTCTGACTGACCGTTTCTGCCAGCCTAGATGCTCTGACCAACAGTCTGCGCTTTCTTCCATTAGGCCCCTGAATTAATGTAAAAACAGCACCAGGTGTCAAGACCCTGCCCACTCAGCTCCCAGACAGTACAGGGTTAGTGGTGATGAAGGATCATGATGGTCACTGAGTCAAGAGCCTTTGGAAGTAAACAGGAGTCCAGCCGGTCTTATTGGCCACCATCATCAGGGTGTCTGTAGGCTTTTCTATGGTGACATCATGATATACGGTTCCCCCGCCAAGATTATTAGCTCCCCTCTGGGTACAGTAAGTACTGCAAGCAGTAATCTACTCTTTTGGGACACACTCTTGTTGTTTTATGACAGAAACTCCAGGTCAAGTGATGGTCACACGGGTCGTCATGGTGCCCCGTTGCCCCCGGTTGTCTCTCTGGAGGTTGGAGTTGGAGGGCCTCCTCAATCGAGGTCAGTGTGCCCACGGAGCAAACCCTGCAACTTCAGGGCATGGTTGGGGGTTAGGATCACCACGTGGGGTCCGTTTCCCTTAGAAGGGAGGTGGCCTTTTGGGCTGCTGATATCCAGGTTTTCAGATACCACCAGTATCTTGGCCAGATGTGGTGGTGGGCCAAGCCCCTTGGTGACCATAGTTTATCCTCCCTGGATGGCATTCTTGCATTGTTCCATTTCAAGTGGTCCCAGTTTTTGCACTAATGCTCCAATGGTGATTCACCTTTCACCAGGAATGTAAAGGTCAAAGGGTTTAGCTAAATTAGGGAGTTCCAGGGCAAGGGTCTGAATTGACTGCTCTTTCCATTCTTGAAAGGCCACTTCTGGATTCTATTCAAAAGGATCATCATCTTTTCCTTTCAGTGTTTCATATAGAGGCCCAGCTAGTAGACTGTAGTTAGGGATCCAGAGGCAGGAAACCCTGGCTTCCCCAGGAACCCCTAAGCTGTCTTCTAGTTTCAGAAAGGGGTAAGGCTGTAAATTGTTTCTTCCCTTTCCTGGGATGGGCTTCTCCGACCTTCTGTGAGAATGAAGCCCAGGCAGGTCACCGTAGTCTGTGATATTTGAGCTTTTTCGTGGACAACTTCTATCCTTTATTGGCTTGGTAGTTCTGAGGCTTCCTTAGTAGGGCTGGCGATCAGAATGTCGTCTGAATATTGAAGGAGTGTTTCCTTTTCCAGAGGTAGAACTTTTAGGTCTTTAGCTGAGCTTTCCCCAAAGATGGTGTGGGAATTTTTGAACCCTTGGGGCAAGACAGCCTGGAAGTATTGTTTTAGTTGTATGTTGAGTCCTGTCACTCACAAGCCAAAATTTCTTGTGATTCTGGGACTAATGGAATACAAAAGAAGGCATCAGTGAAGACTAATACAGAATACCAAGTCCTGGTGGTTGGTAGAATAACCAGCAGGGTGTAGGATTTAGGAACTACTGGAGGTATATCCTCGGTGGTTTCACTGACTGTCCTGACATCCTTTACCAGGACTCCAGCAGCCCATGGGGCTCTCGAGGTCAGGTCAATCCCAGGATATGGAGATCACCTGGGCAGGTACCCCACCCCCCACCCCAGCCCACGGGGCTCTCGTGTTCAGGCCCCTCCCAGGATATGGGATTCCCTCGGCAGGTCTTCTTCAGTCCATGGTGCTCCCGTGGTCAGGCCCCTCCCAGGATACAGAGCTACCCTTGCGGGTACCTTGGCAGGGCTGGGCACACAGGAACCGTGCACATAGCCCTCATTGCAGAGCACTCCCAGCTCACCTGTCGCTCAGATCTGACACAGAGCACCTCAGAGCAGGACTTGAACTAACAAACAGCAGCTCTGACAGGTCTGTGACCCTGGGCATCACTCTGTGCGGCCTCCTCCACCTGGTCTTCCAGAGACTTCCACTGCACCCGGGGCACCAAGCCTCTGTCTCCAACCACCACCCACCCCTCCTCTCCCTGACTCCTGGGTTCCTCTCATTAGGAGAGGGTTTTCTTGAAGTTGTCTCCCACTCATGGGCCAGATAATATAATTAGAAAACAAGGCAGAGCTGCAGCCCCTTGTCTATCCTGACTCTCAGGAGCCCACACCTGATCCTTGGACCTGGCCGATTCAGCAAGTTCCATTTTCTGCAACTGTGAGCCCCTGAGTGGTGATTATTGGCTGGCCTGGGAAGCCTGACCGTGCCGGCCAGCCCTCCCCAGGTGTGCCTGGGTTGAGATCAATATAAACACCGCTCCAGGCAGCAAGAGCCCCTGCAGCTGTGCCTGACGCCATTTTCTCTGCCCTGTCAGCAGTCTCGGGGCTGGGCTGGTGGGAGGGAGTGAGAGGCCACGGCTTTGTGGGTGTCCCAGTGTGAGTGGGGCTCTGCTGGACTTTCTGCAGCAGTTGCCAAGATGCTACCTGCTAAAGAAGAGGATGTGTCACCCACACCTGCCGCTGGAATTTCTCCCTGGGCACAGGTGAGGAAGGAAGAAAGCAGTGGGGGCCGGGACAGCAGGGGTATCTCAGGCAGGGAAATGGAGAGCTTCCAGAAGAGCACCCAGGGCCAGGACCATCCTGGCTGGCCTGCAGGCACCAAGTCGGCTGGCATGCTGTCCCTCATGTGGCTCCATGGCCCTTCCTCTAGGTTTTCAAGTCCTTGTACATATTCAGGTGTTTAGCCTTGGAAGGGTGGGAACATTTCAGCAGCAGATGGCCTGGGGCTCAGCCCACGTTTACTCACAGATACCTCGGCACGGTCCCCCAGCTTTGCAGTGAGGACGCTTGTTGCGAGGAGCATGCTGGCTGAATGGGAGATGATTCCCCACCACTGACCAACTTCAGAATTGTTTGCAATTGGAGCAAGTGCCCTGAAACGGTTTTCCTCTGTGTAACTGGTGGGTTCTGTTCTTTTTTATCTTTTTTTCGTTTTTGGTTCAAGGTAGATTTTATTCCTCTTTTGTGTATTTACAGATATAAGCATGGAAATAATTTATTCATATAAATACATGTATGTGAAGGGAAGAATATTTTTTCTGTTTTATTTTTTTAATTTTATTTTTTTATTTTGAATTTAATTTTATATTTTTATACAGCAGGTTGTTTTTGGTTATCTACTTTATACATATAAATGTATACATACCAATCCCAATATCTCAACTCCTCCCACCACCATCCCCAACAGCTTTCCCCCCTTGTTGTCCATACGTTTGTTGTATACATGTGTTGCTCTATTTCTGCCTTGCAAAACGGTTCATCTGTACAATTTTTCTAGGTTCCACATATATGCATTAATATACAAGATTTGTTTTTCTCTTTCTGACTTACTTCACTCTGTATGACAGTCTCTAGATCCATCAACGTCTCTACAAATGTCCCAATTTCATTCCTTTTTATGGCTTAGTAACATTCCAATTTATATATGTACCACATCTTTATGCATTCGTCTGTCTGTGGGCATTTAGGTTGCTTCCATTACCTGGATAGTGTAAATAGTGATGCAATGAACATTGTGGTGAATGTCTCTTTTTGATTTATGGTTTTGTCTGGGTATATGCCCAGTAGAGGGATTGCTGTATCATATGGTAATTCTATTCTTAGTTTTATAAGAAACTCCATAATGTTCTGCACAGTGACTGTATCAATTTACGTTCCCAACAATAGTGGAAGAGGATTCCTTATCTCCACACCGTTTCCAGCATTTGTTGTTTGTAGATTTTCTGATGATGCCCATTCTAATAGGTGTGAGGTGATACACCATGGATGAGTCTATTTCGTTGAGCAAAGAGTAGGTCTTGTTTATTACGTATTTGGCTTATGGAATGGTATGTGTGCTAATTTCAATCTGTTTTTATACAGCAGCCCAACTCAACTTTCCCCTTAAGCAAGCATAAGGTTTTTATCTAAATGTGAGACTCTGTTCGGTGTTGTAATTCAGTTTATGTGTAGCCAAGTTTACACTCCCTCTATTAGTGATATCTTATGATAATTATCTTTCTTTGTGTGACATATTTCTCTTAGAATCATCATAATTAAATCTACTCAATTTGCTGCTACAGGCCTGAAGACATTGATTTCACTGGTGAGTGATATTCCGATGTACGTAAGTAGCACAACTTCTTTATCCATTTTTTTCTTTCTGGGATATTTAATTTGTACTGGACTCGAGGTTCTTGTAAACACAGCAGCCCTAAATTTTGTGTTGGCTGTGTCTTGTTGATTTTAATTTTCCTAAGCTATAGGGCCAAAAGTGGAAGTGCCCTAGGCTCTGTAGCTTTGTTTTTTAGATGTTTCAGGATACACCATGAACATCTCCAGAGTGTCTGTTGGCAATTTACATCCCGCCCATCAGCATAACACGGCTCCCTGTTCTCCATGGCCTGTCCTGTGTTTCTGGTTTTTACACTTTATTCAGATGGCCTTTTTGACGAATGGGAAATGTGACTTCATTGTAGTGTGGATTTCCATTGCTGGAGTGCTTGGTTGGCCAAAATGTTCATATGCGTTTTTTCCTGAATATATTCAGGAAAAATGTATACGCACTTTTTGTCCATGTGCATCACTGTCAAAGATCTGCCGCTTTTCATATGCTTTAAATGCAATTCCAATCTACCTCTTGAAATAAGATTCCTGCAATTCTGCCTCGTTTTCAAGTCCTCTTTGCAGACTTACTTCGATATATTTTTGCCAATAGCTGTCATTTATCTCTGCAGGTTTGTGAATTACAGTGCCCCTGAGCTCCTTTCTTAACTCGCTTCCTTGTAAGCTGGCCACAAAACTGCAGGTTTCCTTCAGGCCGTAATCAGGGTCCGGCACGGCACTCTGAGCCTTTGGTTAATTCCTCTTCCTGGTGGGAAATTAGAGTTAAATGTGCCCCTCCAGACACCTGCCTCACTCCCAGCCACATGGTGATGTGTGTCCTCAGGTTTGAGGCCATATGTGATGGGTTCCTCATCTTTTGATGATGTGGCCCCACTGGTGTGTGGACACTCCTGCCTGGTTCCCATCCCCTTGGTGATGTGGGCCCTCTGGTGAGACTCTGATCCTGGTTGGGTTCCTCACACATCCGTGAGGTGAGCCCTCTTCTCTGAGGTCACTCCTGCCTGGCTGGCACAACCCGCCTTGCTGACTTCGGCACCCTGGTGGCAGTTGGAGCCTGCTGGGAGCCTCCTTCCCTCGGTGATGAGGCCCTCTGGCGTCAGGTCCTAACGGCGGGGTTCCCACATTTTCTGATACGTGCTAAGTGGTGCGAGGGCACTCCTGCCAGGTTCCCATCCTCATGAGCGTGTGGGCCTTCTGTTCTGAGGTCCTAACGGCTGGGTTGCTCACACTTTCATGATGTGGGCCCTCTGCTGTGAGGTCAATCCTGCCTGGCTGGCGCACGTCGCCTTGGCGACGTGGACCCTCTGGTGGCAGTTGGAGCGTGCTGGGGCCTCCTCCCCTCAGTGATGAGGGCCTTCTGGTGTCAGGCCCTATGTGCTGGGCTCCACACATTTTCTGATGTGTGCCCAGTGGTGCGAGTCACTCCTGCCAGGTTCCCATCCCCATGGGCATGTGGGACTTCTGTTCTGTGGTCCCAAATGCTGGGTTGCTCACAGTTTCATGATGTGGGCCCTTTGCTGTGTGTTCACTCTGGCCTGTATCCCATAGTGTCAGTGCTCTGGGCCTCCCGCTTGGAGTTTCCAACTTCTCGATTCCTCACCTTTTTTATTCTATGGGCCCTCGGTTGTGCGTCTCCTCCTGCATGCCTCACTCCCAGCCCGTTCGTGATGTGTGTCCCCTTGTTTGAGGCCACATGTGCTGTGTTCTTCACCTTTCTATAATGTGGCCACACTGGTGTGAGGACACTCTTGCCTGGTTCCCATTCCCTTGGTGATGTTGGCCCCACTGCAGTTAGGACAGTCTTGCCTGGTTCCCATCACCTTGGTGATGTTGGCCCTCTGGTGAGAGTCTGATCCTGGTTAGGTTCCTCACCCTTCTGTGAGGTGGGCCCTCTGCTCAGAGGTCACTCCTGCCTGGCTAGCACACCCCGCCTTGGCAACGTCGGCCATATGGTGGCAGTTGGAGCCTGCTGGGAGCCTCCTCCCCTCGGTGATGAGGGTCCTCTGGCCTCAGGTCCTAACTGCTGGGTTCCCACATTTTCTGATTCGTGGAAGTGGGCCGAGGACACTCCTGTCAGGTTCCCATCCCCATAGGGATGTGGGCCTTCTTCTCTGAGGTCCCATCCGCCGGGTTGCTCACAGTTTCATGATGTGGGACCTCTGCTGTGAGTTCGCTGTGGCCTGGATCCCATAGACTCTGTGCTCTGGGCGGCCTACTGGCCGGTTCCAACTGCTGGATTCCTCACAACTTTTATTCTGTGGGCTCTGTTTTGTGAGGATACTCCTGTTTGCCTCACTCCTAGCCCCTTGGAGATGTGGGCCCCCTGTTTTAGGCCACATGTTCTGGGTTCCTCACCTTTCTATAATGTGGCCACACTGGTGTGAGGACCCTCCTGCCTGGTTCCGATCCCCTTGGTGATGTGGGCCCTCTGGTGAGAGTCTTATCCTGGCTGGTTTCCTCACCCTTCTGTGAGGTAGGCCCTCTGCGGTGAGGTCACTCCTGCCTGGCTGGCACACATCACCTTGGTGACGTGGGCCCTCAGTTGGGAGTTGGTGTCTGCTGCGAGTCTCTGTCCCTCGGTAATGAGGGCCCTCTTGCGTCAGACCCTAACTCCTGGGCTCCTAAAATTTGCAGATGTGCGACCTGTGGTGCGAGTACACTCCTGTCAGGTTCCCAACCCCATGGGAATTTGGGCCTTCTGCTCTGAGGTCCCAACGGCTGGGGTGCTCACAGTTTCGTGATGAGGGCCCTCTGATGTGCGTTCATTCCGGCCTAGATCCCATAGGCTTGCTGCTCCTGGGCGCCTGCTGGGAGGTTCCAACTGCGGGATTCTTCACCTCTTTAATTCTATGGTCCCTCTGTTTTGAGGCTCCTCCTGCCTGCCTCAATCCCAGCTCCCTTGTGATGTGTGTCCTCTGGTTTGAGGCCACGTGTGCTGGGTCCCTCACTTTTCGGTGATGTGGCCCCACTAGTGTGAGGACACTCCTGCCTGGTTCCCATTCCCTTGGTGATGTGGGCCCTCTGGTGAAAATCTGATCCTCTTTGGTTCTTCACACTTCTGTGAGGTTGATCCTCTGCTCTGAGATCACTCCTGCCTGGTTGTCGCACTCCGCATTGGCGATGTCGCCCCTCTGGTAGCAGTCGGAGCTGGCTGGGAGCCACTGCCCCTCGGTGATGAGGGCCCTCTGGCATCAGGCACTAATTGCTGGGCTCCCCACATTTTTTCATGTGTGCCCACTCTTGCGATGACACTCCTGCTTGTTTCCCTTCCCCATGGGGATGTGGGCCTTCTGCTCTGAGGTCACAATGGCTGGGTTGCTTACAGAATCACAATGAGGGCCCTCTGTTGTGAGTTCATGCCGGCCTGGATCTCATAGACTCAGTGCTCTGGGCCGCCTGCTAGGAAGATCCAGCTGCTGGTTTCCACACATTTTGTATACAATGGGACATGTGTTGTGAGGTTAATCCTGCCTGCCTCACTCCGAAACCCATGGTGATGTGGGTCCTCTGATTTGAGGCCACATGTGCTGGGTACCTCAACTTTTGATGATGTGGCCCCACAGGTGTGAGGACACTCCTGCCTGGTTCCCATCACCTTGGTGATGTGGGCCCTCTGGGGAGAGTCTGATCCTGGCTGGGTTCATTACCATTCTGTGCGGTGGGCCCTCTGATGTCAGGTCACTCCTGCCTGGCTAGCTTACATCGCCTTGGCGACGTGGGCCCTCTGTTGGCCACTGGAGCATGCTGGGAGCCTCCTACTCCCGTGAATGATGGCCCTGGAAAAAACGCATATGCACTTTTTAGCCAAGTGCTTCATTGATGAGGTTCTGCCACTTCTCTTATGCTTTCAGAGCAATTCACGTCTACCTCCTGAAATCGGATTCCGGCAATTCTGCCCCACTTTCAAGTCCTCTTCGCAGCCTTAATTCAATATATTTTTGTACAATTTCTGTCATTTATAAGTCTGCAGGTATGTGAATGACAGTGCCCCTGAGCTCCTTTCCTCAACTCGCTTTCTTGTGAGCTGGCCACAAAACCGCAGGATTGCTTCAGGCCCTAATCTTGTTCCAGCATGGCATGCTGAGCCTTTGGTTAATTCCTCTTCCTGTGGGGAAATGAGTGTTAAAATTGCCCGTGCATACTGGGCATATACCCTGAGAAAACCAAAATTCAAAAAGAGTCATGTACCAAAATGTTCATTGCAGCTCTATTTACAATAGCCCGGAGATGGAAAGAACCTAAGCGCCCATCATTGGACGAATGGATAAAGAAGATGTGGCACATATACACAATGGAATATTACTCAGCCTTAAAAAGAAATGAAACTGAGTTATTTGTAATGAGATGGATAGACCTAGAGTCTGTCATACAGAGTGAAGTAAGTCAGAAAGAAAAAGACAAATAGCGTATGCTAACACATATATATGGAATTTAAAGGGAAAAAATGTCATGAAGAACCTAGGGATAAGACAGGAATAGAGGCGCAGACCTACTGAAGAACGGAATTGAGGATATGGGGAAGGGGAAGGGTGAGTTTTGACAGGTCGAGAGAGAGTCATGGATATATACACACTAACAAACGTAGTAAGTTAGATAGCAAGGGGGAAGCAGCAACAAGGCACAGGGATATTAGCTCGGGACGTTGGGACAGCCTGGAGGGGTGGGAGGGGGAGAGAGGGAGGGAGGGAGACAGAAGACGGAAGACACATGGGAGTATATGTATTTGTATAGCTGATTCACTTTGTTATAAAGCAAAAACTAACACACCATTGTAAAGCAATTATACCCCAATAAAGATGTTAAAAAGAAAATTTGCCCGTGCCCACACCTACAGATAGTCTCCCGTTGGTTCTCCGTATTCCTGTTCATCTTGCGCAGAAATTGCAAACAGTGCCAAACAGGAGGTTAAAGGCACTGACTCTCCAAATGGGGAGAGTGTAAGAAAAGGGTCTGGAATGGTGAACCTGAGTACCAGGGGACGAAAACTGACATGCATGTAAAAAGGTTTCCCAGTCACATGGTGGAGCATACTCTGGGTTTCCCATGCACATTTTAGCTGAAGGAAGAATCCCTTGAACCTGGAGAGTTGGGAACCATGGAATGGGTACCAGGCAGTATGACATCAAAGGGTCTGCATTTGCTCACTGAACCTCACCAATGCAATCAGCCCAAAGTGTCCAGCCTTATCTCTCACCCAGCTCTGGGTGTAGATGTGGTAAATCCAGGTTGCATCACAAGCCCTGTGTGAGTTATTTAAGAATTGTTCTCTATTTCACTGTCATTGTGTTTTGTTTTTGAAATTTTTTTTGATACTGGGATTTATCTGATTTTCAATGCTGCGTTAATGCCGCTATACACACTCTTGATTCTCTTACAGAGACATATAAATCCATGGGTTTTAAGATTATTCCTAGTCAGGTATATTCCTAGGCATTGAATATGTGGTGTTGAGTCCATTGCGTTGAGCAAGGAGTAGGTCTTGTCTATTATATATTTGGCTTATGGAACGGTATCTGTGCTAATTTCAGTCTCTGGTTTTATGCAGCACCCCAACGCACCTTTCCCCATAAGCAAGCACAAGTTGGTTTTCTAAATTTGAGACCCTGTTCTGTTTTGTAATTCAGTTCATGTGTAGTCAAGTTTATATTCCGTGTATTAGTGATATCTTATGATGTTTCTTTTTCTGTGTGACTTATTTCACGTAGAATCACTGTACATGAATCCACTCACTATGCCACTACGGGCCTGATGACACAGATTTTATTGCTGAGTGGTATTCCATTGTACATACGTACCACAACTTCTTAATCCATTGTATGCTCTCTGAGATATTTACCTGGTACTGTAAATGAGGTTCTTGTGAACAGAGAGGTCCCAAACTTTGAGGTGGCTATGTGTTTTTGATTTTAATTTCCCTAAGCTGTAGGACCATAAGTGGAAGTGCCATAGGCTGTGTTGCTTTGTTTCTCATGTGTTTCAGGAAACACATAACACTTCTCCAGAATGGCTGTTGGCAATTTATATCATATGCATCAGCATAATAAGGATCAATGTTCTCCATTGCCTGTCCTCCATTTCTAGATTTTACAATTTTTTAAATGGCCCTTTTGCCCTGGGGGGCACTGAGATTTCATTGTAGTGCAGATTTTTTTACAAGCTTGCTTGGTTGCTCAAAAAGGACGTATGCATTTTTTCCTGAATATATTCAGGAAAAACGCATACGCCATTTTTGGCCAAGTGCAGCATTGTCGACGTTCTGCCTCTTTTCCTATGCTTTCAGGGCAATTCCAGTCTACACCCTGCAATCGTTTTCCTGAAATTCTGCCCCGCTTTCGAGTCCCCTTCACAGGCTTATTTCAATATATTTTTGGAGGATAGCTGTTTTTCATAACTCTGCAGGTTTGTGAATTACAGTGCCCCTGAGCTCCCTTCTTCAACTCGCTTTCTTGTGAGCTGGGCACAAAACCGCAGGATTGCTTCAGGCCCTAATCTGTTTCCGGCAGGGCACGCTGAGCCGTTGTTTAATTCCTCTTCCTGGTGGGAAATGAGCGTTACATTTGCCCGTGCATAAACCTACAGCTAATCTCTCATTGGTTCTCCCTATTCCTGTTCATCTTGTGCAGAAATTGCAAGCTGTGCCAAACAGGAGGCTAAAGGCACTGACTCTCCAAGAGGGGAGAGTGTTAGTAAAGCATCTGGAATGGTGAACACGAGGACCAGGATACGAAAACTGAGATGCATTTTAAATCGTTTCCCAATCACACGGTGGACCATACTCTGGGTTTCCCATGCATGTTTTAGCTGGAGGAAGAATACCTTGAACCTGGAGATTTGGGACCCATGGAATGGGTACCATGCAGTATGACTTCAAAGGGTCTGCATTTGCTCACCGAAACTCACCAATACTATCAGCCTGAAGTGTCCAGCCTTATGTCTCAACCAGCTCTGGGTGTAGATGTGGTAAATCCCGGTTGCATCATATGCCCTGAGTGAATTATTTAAGAATTGCTCTCTATTTCACTGTCTTTGTGTTTAATTTTTGAAATTTATTTTGATAATGGGATTTATCGGATTTTCACTGCTGCGTTTCGGCCGCTGTACACACGCTTGATTCTCTTACGGAGACATATATATCCATGGGTTTTAAGATTCTTCCTAGTCAGGTATATTCCTAGGCGTTGAATATGTTGTGTTGGGTCCATTTCGTTGAGCAAGGAGTAGGTCTTGTCTATTACATATTTGGCTTATGGAAAGTTATCTGTGCTAATTTCAGTCTCTGGTTTTTGCAGCACCCCAACGCAGCTTTCCCCATAATCAAGCACTAGTTGGTTTTCTAAATTTGAGACCCTGTTCTGTTTTGTAATTCAGTTCATGTGTAGTCAAGTTTACATTCCGTGTATTAGTGATATCTTATGATGTTTCTTTTTCTGTGTGACGTAGTTCATGTAGAATCACCGTACCTGCATCCACTCACTATGCCGCTACGGGCCTGATGACACAGATTTCATTGCTGAGTGATATTGCATTGTACGTACGTGCCACAACTTCTTTATCCATTTTTTGCTTTCTGGGATATTTACCTGATACTGTAGACGAGCTTCTTGTGAACACAGCCGTCCCAAATATTGGGGTGGCTGTCTGTTTTTGATTTTAATTTCCGTAAGCTGTAGGACCATGTGGAAGTGCCATAGGCTGTGTTGCTTTGTTTCTTACGTGTTTCAGGAAACACCATACACTTCTCCAGGGTGGCTGCTGGCAATTTACATCCTGCCAATCAGCATAACAAGGCTCCCTGTTCTCCATATCCTGTCCTACCTTTCTGGATTTTACACTTTTTTCAGATGGCCCTTTTGCCCGGGGGGCAGTGAGACTTCATTGTAGTGCAGATTTCCTTTACAGGCTTGCTTGGTTGGCCAAAAAGGGCGTATGCGTTTTTTCCTGAATATATTCAGGAAAAAACGCATACGCCCTTTTTGGCCAAGTGCATCATTGTCGACGTTGTGCCTCTTTTCCTATGCTTTCAGGGCAATTCCAGTCTACCCCCTGCAATCGTTTTCCTGAAATTCTGTCCCGCTTTCAAGTCCCCTTCGCAGGCTTACTTCAATATATTTTTGGAGGATAGCTGTCATTTATAACTCTGCAGGTTTGTGAATTACAGTGCCCCTGAGCTCCTTTCTTCAACTCGCTTTCTTGTGAGCTGGGCACAAAACCGCAGGATTGCTTCATGCCCTAATCTGTTTCCGGCAGGGCACGCTGAGCCTTTGGTTAATTCCTCTTCCTGGTGGGAAATGAGCGTTACAATGCCCGTGCAGACACCTATAGCTATTCTCTCATTTGTTCTCCCTATTCCTGTTCATCTTGCACAGAAATGGAAAGCTGTGCCAAACAAGAGGTTAAAGGCACTGACTCTCCAAGCGGGGAGAGTGTTAGTAAAGCATCTGGAATGGTTAACCGGAGGACCAGGAAACGAAAACTGAGATGCATTTTAAATCGTTTCCCAATCACACAGTGGACCATACTCTGGGTTTCCCATGCATGTTTTAGCTGGAGGAAAAATCCCTTGAACGTGGAGACTTGGGACCCATGGAATAGTTACCATGCAGTATGACTTCAAAGGGTCTGCATTTGCTCACCGAAACTCACCAATGCTATCAGCCTGAAGTGTCCAGCCTTATGTCTCAACCAGCTCTGGGTGTAGATGTGTTAAATCCCGGTTGCATCACATGCCCTGAGTGATTTATTTAAGAATTGCTCTCTATTTCACTGTCTTTGTGTTTTGTTTCTGAAATTTATTTTGATAATGGGATTTATCGGATTTTCACTGCTGCGTTTATGCCGCTGTACACACGCCTGTTTCTCTTATGGAGACATATAAATCCATGGGTTTTAAGATTCTTCCTAGTCAAGTATATTCCTAGGCGTTGAATATGTGGTGTTGAGTCCATTTCGTTGAGCAAGGAGTAGGTCTTGTCTATTACATATTTGGCTTATGGAATGTTATCTGTGCTAATTTCAGTCTCTGGTTTAATGCAGCACCCCAAGGCACCTTTCCCCATAAGCAAGCACTAGTTGGTTTTCTAAATTTGAGATCCTGTTCTGTTTTGTAATTCAGTTCATGGTTAGTCAAGTTTACATTCCGTGTATTAGTGATATCTTATGATGTTTCTTTTTCTGTGTGTCTTATTTCATGTAGAATCACCGTACCCGAATCCACTCAATATGCCGCTACGGCCTGATGACATAGATTTCATTGCTGAGTGATATCGCATTGCACGTACGTACCACAACTTCTTTATCCATTTTTCGCTTTCTGGGATATTTAACTTGTACCATAGACAAGGTTCTTGTAGAAAGAGCCATCCCAAACCTTGGGGTGGCTGTGTGTTTTTCATTTTAATTTCCCTAAGCTATAGGACCATAAGTTTAAGTGCCATAGGCTGTGTTGCTTCGTTTCTTACGTGTTTCAGGAAACACCATACACTTCTCCAGAGTGGCTGTTGGCAATTTACATCCCGACCATCAGCATAACAAGGCTCCCTGTCCTCAATGGCCTGTCCTGCCTTTCTGGATATTACACTTTTTCCAGATGGCTCTTTTGACCGGGGGGCAGTGAGACTTCATTGAAATGCAAATTTCCTTTACAGGCTTGCTTGGTTGGCCAAAGAGGGCTTATGCGTTTTTTCCTGAATATATTCAGGAAAAAACGCATACGCCCTTTTTGGCCAAGTGCATCATTGTCGACGTTCTGCCTCTTTTCCTATGCTTTAAATGAAATTGCGCTCTACGCCCCGAAATCCTTTTCCTGAAATTCTGCCCCACTTTCAAGTCCTCTTCACAGACTTACTTCAGTATATTTTTGGACGATAACTGTGATTTATAACTCTGCAGGTGTGTGAATTACAGTGCCCCCGAGCTCCTTTCTTCAACTCGCTTTCTTGTAGCTGGCTGAAAGTCTGGAAGATTGCTTCAGGTGCTACTCTGGCTCTGACATGGCATGTTGAGCCTTTGGTTAATTCTTCTTCCTGGTGTGAAATGAGCATTACATTTGCCCGAGCAGGCACCTACGGCTAGTCTCTGATTGGTTCTCCCTATTACTGTTCATCTTGCACAGAAATTTCGAACTCTCCCAAACAGGAGGTTAAAGACACTGACTCTCCAAGTGGGGAGAGTGTTAGTCAAGCATCTGGAATAGTTAACAGAAGTAACAGGGGCTAAAAACTGACATGCGTTTAAAAACATTTCCCAGTCATACTGTGGACCATACTCTGGTTTTCTCATTCATGTTTTAGCTGAAGGAAGTATCCCTTGAACCTGGAGTGTTGGGACCCATGGAATGGGTACTATGCAGTATGACTACAAAGGGTCTGCATTTGCGCACCGAACGTCACCAATGCTCTCAGCCCGAAGTGTCCAGCCTTATGTCTCACCCAGCTCTGGGTGTAGATGTGGTAAATCCAGGTTGCATGAGAAGCCCTGAGTGAATTATTTAAGGATTGCTCTCTACTGTCCTGTCATTGTGTTTGTTTTTGAAATTTATTTTGATAATGAGATTTTTCGGATTTTCACTGCTGAGGTTATGCCGCTGTACACACGCTTGATTCTCTTACAGAGACATATAAATCCATGTGTTTTAAGAATTTTCCTAGTCAGGTATATTCCTAGGCGTTGAATATGGGGTGTTGAGTCCATTTCGTTGAGCAAGGAATAGGTCTTCTCTATTACATATTTGGGTTTTAGAACGGTATCTGTGCTAATTTCAATCTCTGGTTTTATGCAGAACCCCAACTCACCTTTCCCATTAAGCAAGCATAACTTGGTCTTCTTAATTTGAGACCCTCTTCTCTTTTGTAATTCAGTTCATGTATAGCCAAGTTTACATTCCCTGTATTAGTGACATCTTATGATGTTTCTCTTTCTGTGTGACTTATTTCACGTATTATCATCGTACCTGAATCCAGTCATTATGTCGCGACGGGCCTGATGACATAGATTGCTTTGCTGGGTGATATTCCATTGTACGTACGTACCGCAATTTCTTTGTCTATTTTTCGCCTTTTGGCATATATAACTTGTAGCGTAGACGAGGTTCTTGGAAACAGAGCCGTCCGAAACTTTGGGGTGGATGTGTGTTTTTGATCTTAATTTTCCTAACCTATAGGACAATAAGTGGAAGTGCGTTGGCTCTGTTGCTTTGTTTTTTAGGTATTCAGGAAACACCATATATTTCTCCAGAGTGTCTGTTGGCAATTTACATCACACTCATCAATATAACAAGACACTCTGTTCTCCATGCCCTGTCCTGCATTTCCGGATTTTACTCTTTTTCAAGATGGCCCTTTTGAACGGGGGGCAGTGAGACTTCATTGTAGTGCAGATTTCCTTTACATGCTTGCTTGGTTGGCCATAAAGAGCGTATGCGTTTTTTCCTGAATATATTCAGGAAAAAACGCATACGCCCTTTTTGGCCAAGTGCAACCTTGTCGACGTTCTGCCTCTTTTCCTATGCTTTCAGGGCAATTCCAGTCTACCCCCTGCAATCGTTTTCCTGAAATTCTGCCCCGCTTTCAAGTCCCCTTCGCAGGCTTACTTCAATATATTTTTGGAGGATAGCTGTCATTTATAAATCTGCAGGTTTGTGAATTACAGTGTCCCTGAGCTCCTTTCTTCAAGTCGCTTTCTTGTGAGTGGGCACAAAATCGCAGGATTGCTTCAGGCCCTAATCTGTTTCTGGCAGGGCACGCTGAGATTTTCTTTAATTTCTCTTACTGGTGGGAAATGAACGTTACATTTGCCCGTTCAGACACCTACAGCTAGTCTCTCATTGGTTCTCCCTATTCCTGTTCATCTTGCGCAGAAATTGCAAACTGTGCCAAACAGGAGGTTAAAGGCACTGACTCTCCATGTGGGGAGAGTGTTGGTAAAGCGTCTGGAATGGTAAACACGAGGACCAGGATACCAAAACTGAGATGCATTTTAAATCCTTTCCCAATCACATGGTGGACCATACTCTGGGTTTCCCATGCATGTTTTAGGTGAAGGAAGAATCCCTTGAACCTGGAGAGTTGGGACCCATGGAATGGGTACCATGCAGTATGACTTCAAGGGGTCTGTATTTGCTCACCAAAACTCACCAATGCTATCAGCCTGAAGTGTCCAGCCTTATGTCTCAACCAGCTCTGGGTGTAGATGTGGTAAATCCCAGTTGCATCACATGCCCTGAGTGAATTGTTGAAGAATTGCTCTCAATTTCACTGTCATTGTGTTTTGTTTTTGAAATTTATTTTGATAATGGGATTTATCGGATTTTCACTGCTGCGTTTATGCCAATGTACACACGCTTGATTCTCTTATGGAGACATATAAATCCATGCGTTTTAACATTCTTCCTAGTCAGGTATATTCCTAGGCGTTGAATATGTGGTGTTGAGTCCATTTCTTTCAGAAAGGAGTAGGTTTTCTCTATTACATATTTGGCTTATGGAATGTTATCTGTGCTAATTTCAGACTCTGGTTTTATGCAGCACCCCAAGACACCTTTCCCCATAAGCAAGCATTAGTTGGTTTTCTAAATTTGAGACCCTGTTCTGTTTTGTAATTCAGTTCATGTGTAGTCAAGTTTACATTCCGTGTATTAGTGATATCTTATGATGTTTCTTTTTCTGTGTGACGTAGTTCACGTAGAATCACCGTACCTGCATCCACTCACTATGCCGCTAAGGGCCTGATGACACAGATTTCATTGCTGAGTGATATTGCATTGTACATACGTGCCACAACTTCTTTATCCATTTTTTGCTTTCTGGGATATTTACCTGGTACTGTAGAGGAGCTTCTTGTGAACACAGCCGTCCCAAACATTGGGGTGGCTCTCTGTTTTTGACTTTAATTTCCGTAAGCTATAGGACCATAAGTGGAAGTGCCATAGGCTGTGTTGCTTTGTTTCTTATGTGTTTCAGGAAACACCATACACTTCTCCAAGGTGGTTGTTGGCAATTTACATCCTGACAATAAGCGTAACAAGGCTCCCTTTTTTCCATGTACTGTCCTGCCTTTCTGGATTTTACACTTTTTTCAGATGGCCCTTTTGCCCGGGGTCAGTGAGACTTCATTGTAGTGCAGATTTCCTTTACAGGCTTGCTTGGTTGGCCAAAAAGGGCGTATGCGTTTTTTCCTGAATATATTCAGGAAAAAACGCATACGCCCTTTTTGGCCAAGTGCATCATTGTCGACATTCTGCCTCTTTTCCTATGCATTCAGGGTTATTCCAGTCTACCCCCTGCAACCGTTTTCCTGAAATTCTGCCCCGCTTTCAAGTCCCCTTCGCAGGCTTACTTCAATATATTTTTGGAGGATAGCTGTCATTTATAACTCTGCAGGTTTGTGAATTACAGTGCCCCTGAATTCCTTTCTTCAACTCGCATTCTTGTGAGCTGGGCACAAAACCACAGGATTGCTTCAGGCCCTAATCTGTTTCCGGCAGGGCACTCTGAGCCTTTGGTTAATTCCTCTTCCTGGTGGGAAATGAGCGTTACATTTGCCCGTGCAGACACCTACAGATAGTCTGTCATTGGTTCTCCCTATTCCTGTTCATCTTGCACAGAAATTGCAAGCTGTTCCAAACAGGAGGTTAAAGGCACTGACTCTCCAAGCGGGGAGAGTGTTAGTAAACCATCTGGAATGATGAACCTGAGGACCAGGATACGAAAACTGAGATGCATTTTAAATCATTTCCCAATCACACGGTGGGCCATACTCTGGGTTTCCCATGCATGTTTTAGCTGGAGGAAGAATCCCTTGAACCTGGAGAGTTGGGACCCATAGAATGGGTACCATGCAATATGATGTCAAAGGGTCTGCATTTGCTCACCAAAACTCACCAATGCTATCAGCCTGAAGTGTCCAGCCTTATGTCTCAAAAAACTCTGGGTGTGGATGTGGTAAATCCCGGTTGCATCACATGCCCTGAGTGAATTATTTGGGAATTGCTCCCTATTTCACTGTCTTTGTGTTTTCTTTTTGAAATTTATTTTGATAATGGGATTTATCGGATTTTCACTGATGCGTTTATGCCGCTGTACACTGGCTTGATTCTCTTATGGAGACATATAAATCCATGGGTTTTAAGATTCTACCTAGTCAGGTATATTCTTAGGGGTTGAATATGTGGTGTTGAGTCCATTTCGTTGAGCAAGGAGTAGGTCTTGTCTATTACATATTTGGCTTATGGAATGTTACCTGTGCTAATTTCAGTCTCTGGTTTTATGCAGCACCCCAACGCACCTTTCCCCATAAGCAAGCACTAGTTGGTTTTCTAAATTTGAGACCCTGTTCTGTTTTGTAATTCAGTTCATGTGTAGTCAAGTTTACATTCCGTGTATTAGTGATATCTTATGATGTTTCTTTTTCTGTGTGACGTAGTTCACGTAGAATCACCATACCTGCATCCACTCACTATGGCGCTAGGGGCCTGATGACACAGATTTCATTGCTGAGTGATATTCCTTTGTACGTACCTACCACAAACTCTTTATACAGTTTTTGCTTTCTGCGATATTTACCTGGTAGTGTAGACGAGCTCCTTGTGAACACAGCCGTCCCAAACTTTGTGGTGGCTGTCTGTTTTTGATTTTAATTTCCCTAATCTATAGGACCATAAGTCGAAGTGTCATCGGCTGTGTTGCTTTGTTTCTTACGTGTTTCAGGAAACACCATACACTTCTCCTGGGTGGCTGTTGGCAATTTACATCCTGCCAATCAGCATAACAAGGCTCCCTGTTCTCCATGTCCTGTCCTGCCTTTCTGGATTTTACACATTTATCAGGTGGCCCTTTTGCCAGGTAGGGGCAGTGAGACTGCATTTTAGTGCAGATTTCCTTTATAGGCTTGCTTGGTTGACCCAAAGGGGCGTATGCGTTTTTTCTTGAATATATTCAGGAAAAAAAGCATACGCCCTTTTTGGCCAAGTGCATCATTGTCGACGTTCTGCCTCTTTTCCTGTGCTTTAAGGGCAATTCCAGTCTACCCCTGCAATCGTTTTCCTGAAATTCTGCCCCGCTTTCAAGTCCTCTTCACAGCCTTAGTTCAGTATATTTTTGGACGATAGCTTTCATTTATAACTCTGCACGTTTGTGAATGACAGTGCCCCTCAGCTCCTTTCTTCAACCCCCCTTCTTGTGAGCTGGGCACAAAACCGCAGGATTGCTTCAGGCCGCAATCTGTTTCGGGCAGGGCACTCTGATCCTTTGGGTAATTCCTCTTCCTGGTGGGAAATGAACGTTACATTTGCCCGTGCAGGCACCTACTGCTTGTCTCTCATTGTTTCTCCCTATTCATGTTCATCTTGTGAAGAAATTGCGAAATGTGCCAAACAGGAGTTTCAACGCACTGTCTCTCCAAGTGGGCAGAGTGTTAGTAAAGCATCTGGAATGGTGAACCTGAGAACAAGGATACGAAAACTGAGATGCATTTTAAATCGTTTCCCAATCACATGGTGGACCATACTCTGGGTTTCCCAATCATGCTGTAGCTGAATAAAGAATCCCTTGAACCTGGAGAGTTGGGACCCATGGAATGGGTACCATGCAGTATAATTTCAAAGGGTCTGCATTTGCTCACAGAAACTCACCAATGCTATCAGCCTCATGTGTCCAGCCTTATGTCTCACCCAGCTCTGGGTGTTGATGTGGTAAATCCAGGTTGCATCACAAGCCCTGAATGAATTATTTAAGAATTGCTCTCTATTTCACTGTCATTGTGTTTCGTTTTTGTAGTTTATTTTGATAACGATATTTATCGGATTTTCACTGCTTCGTTTATGCCGCTGTACACACGCTTGATTCTCTTACGGAGACATATAAGTCCATGGGTTTTAAGGTTCTTACTAATCAGGTATATTCCTAGGCATTGAATATCGCGTGTTGAGTCCATTTCGTTGAGCAAGGAGTAGGTCTTGACTATTACATATTTGGCTTATGGAACGGTATCTGTGCTAATTTCAATCTCTGGTTTTATGCAGCACCCCAAATCACCTTTCCCCTTAAGGAAGCATAAGTTGGTTTTCTTAATTTGAAACCCTCTTCTCTTTTGTAATTCAGTTCATATGTAGCCATGTTAACATTCCATGTATTAGTAATATCTTATGTCTTTTTTTTTGAATTATATGACATTGAATGATCATACGTAACTCCTCTGGAGTTGTTACAACTGGCCGTATTTCATTGATTTCCAGGCTGAGTAATATTCCACTCTACATAAGCACCACATCTCTATTCATTTTTTCTCTGCAGAAACATTTAAGTTATATCCTAGTCGAGGATCTTTTAAACAGAGAGGTGGTAAACATTGGGGTGCCTGTTTCCTCTCGATTTTTGTTTTTCCCAAGATATACTTCCATAAGTGCAAGTGCCCTGTGCTCAGTAGCTCATTTTTTAGATGCTTTAGTAAACACAATACACTTATCCAGAGTGACCGTTGGCAATATACATTTCCACTATAAGACTCACAGGGCTCCCTTTTCTCCTTGCCCTGTCCTGCATTTCTGGTGTTTACACTTTATGAGGACGGCTCTTCTGACTGATGCAAAGTGATATGTTTTGTAGTATTGATTTCCAGTGCCCACCTGTTTGGTTGGCTAAAAAAGTGTATGCCCTTTTTTTGAATATATGCAGAAAAAGACGCATACACCCTTTTTGGCCAACTGCAATGTTGGCAATGTTCAGCCCCTTTTCTTGTGCTTAATGGCGAGTCCTTTCTACCTCTTCCAATCCCTTTCCTGCCATTCTCCGTTGCTTACAAGTCCTTTTCTCTGACTTTCCTCAAGACATTTTTCAGTGATAGATATTTTCAACTCTGGAGTTTCGTGAATTTTAGTGCCCCTGAGTTCCATTTTCCAACTTGTGTTTATGGGAACTGGCCACAAAGCATCAGGATTCCTCAAGCCCTATTCTGTTTCCATGGGCAACCCTAGCCTTTGGTCAATTCGTCTTCCTGATTGGAAATTAGAGTGACATGTGCCTGTCCGAACACCTAGGACTTGTCTCTCATTGTTCCTCCTCCTTCCGCTTCATCCTCTGGACAAATTCCAAACTGTATGCAACAGGATGTTGACAGTGCTGACATCTCCAAGTGGGGAGACTGTTAGTAAAGAAGCTGGAGTGGTGAACCCTAGCACCAAGAGATGAGGAGATGAGATGCCTTTTCCAAACTTTTCCCGATCAGACGGTATACCATCCTCTGGGTGTGACAGGCATGTTTTAGGTGTAGGAAGGGTCCCATTCATGTGAGGAGAACACCAGGGGATTTTAAATATCAGTGTCTCTCCGCAACCCAAACTGGGGAATTTTTTAAGCTACGGCTACACATATGTTCATTAAGGGCCTTGGGAAGTAGGCAGAGTCCAAACTTTAGATGATTGAAGTCTTCAGGGTCAGAAGCACTCACCACTGTCTTCCCTTAGGTTCCATTTTTACTATCATTGATGGATGATGTCAATAAAAATATCTATTCTTTTTCAGATCATTTCCCCTTATAGGTTATTGCAAAATATTGAGTGTAGTTCCCTGTGCTATACAGTAGTTCCTTGCTGATGATTTCATACATAGCAGTGTGTATGTGTTAATCCCAAACTGTTAATTTATCCCTCCTCCTACCATTTCCCTTTGGTAATAATAAATTATAAGATGTTATGCTTCTCAGAAATGGGGGAGCTGAAAGAGAGGTATCATTTTCAATGCAAAAGCATTTAAAACAAGATTGAAGCTTTAACCAAGATTATTAGATGTACATCCTTGGAAAGAAATCACTTTGTTTGTCTAATATTGACCTGACAAAGAAGACAAACCTTTTCACTGAACTTGCTTATAAGAAAGTGATGGAAATATCAAATGGAAGTGTTAGAAACATCTTATTTTACCCGAGCCTTATACACTGTTCTATGTGAATTACAGTTTGGCTCACACATCTGTTCATTGAAGTTACAATGTTCTCAATTTCTGTTACTGATCCTCCAGAGTGGATGCCAACAAGTGTCCCCCTGCCCAGTGTCATTGGAGCCAATAGATCGAGACTGAGTTTGGTTCAAAAGCAAAGGAAACTTTATATTTTGATCAGAGAATGGAGAGGTGCTACCCTGTGGGCTGTGGGCTGGGCTGCTGTGTAGAGATCCTGTCAGAGTCACTGGGAGGGAGGGGGCTGAGCTCTCGAGGGCCTGGTTGGCTGCAGCTCAGGCTCTATGTCACGGAGTCTGAACTGGGCCCCAGGAGCTGAAGTGTCATCGAGCCATTCTGCTCTAGGAAATCTGGTCTGAAGTGCCGGGTGTGGAACCTCTGTATGCGGGACCCTAGGAGCACCTGAAATTAGACAAAGCACAAAGGATAAAAAAGGTTAGACTTTATTTTATTGCCCAGATTCTATTTTTATCTCCCAGGCATTTTTAAGGGGCTTTGCCTGGGACAAACTCCTCTTCTGCCTTTTGTCCCTTTCCTCATTCTTGGAGTGCTGCGGGTGCAGATCCTTCTTCTGTAACTGCTGAGTGCTGAGTTAGGAGGCCTCATACCCGTGGGCGAGGGTCAGAACTTCTCCCCAGCAGCCTCCAGGTGACGTTGATTGCCCCAGGCCTCCTACCTCCCTGCTCGTCCGCCTGAGCACCAGTATTGGAAGTGTTATAGATTCTAATGACCTTTAAGGGTCCTGAAAGGAGATGTGCAGTGGCGCTGTGAGGTCCAGTTTCACCCCGCCCCACATTTGTTCAGCCACCTTAGGCTGACCGTTTCTGCCAGCCTAGATGCTCTGACTGACCGTTTCTGCCAGCCTAGATGCTCTGACCAACAGTCTGCGCTTTCTTCCATTAGGCCCCTGAATTAATGTAAAAACAGCACCAGGTGTCAGGACCCTGCCCGCTCAGCTCCCAGACAGTCCAGGGTTAGTGGTGATGAAGGATCATGATGGTCACTGAGTCAAGAGCCTTTGGAAGTAAACAGGAGTCCAGCCGGTCTTATTGGCCACCATCATCAGGGTGTCTGTAGGCTTTTCTATGGTGACAGCATGATATACGGTTCCCCCGCCAAGATTATTAGCTCCCCTCTGGGTACAGTAAGTACTGCAAGCAGTAATCTACTCTTTTGGGACACACTCTTGTTGTTTTATGACAGAAACTCCAGGTCAAGTGATGGTCACACGGGTCGTCATGGTGCCCCGTTGCCCCCGGTTATCTCTCTGGAGGTTGGAGTTGGAGGGCCTCCTCAATCGAGGTCAGTGTGCCCACGGAGCAAACCCTGCAACTTCAGGGCATGGTTGGGGGTTAGGATCACCACGCGGGGTCCGTTTCCCTTAGAAGGGAGGTGGCCTTTTGGGCTGCTGATATCCAGGTTTTCAGATACCACCAGTATCTTGGCCAGATGTGGTGGTGGGCCAAGCCCCTTGGTGACCATAGTTTATCCTCCCTGGATGGCATTCTTGCATTGTTCCATTTCAAGTGGTCCCAGTTTTTGCACTAATGCTCCAATGGTGATTCACCTTTCACCAGGAATGTAAAGGTCAAAGGGTTTAGCTAAATTAGGGAGTTCCAGGGCAAGGGTCTGAATTGACTGCTCTTTCCATTCTTGAAAGGCCACTTCTGGATTCTATTCAAAAGGATCATCATCTTTTCCTTTCAGTGTTTCATATAGAGGCCCAGCTAGTAGACTGTAGTTAGGGATCCAGAGGCAGGAAACCCTGGCTTCCCCAGGAACCCCTAAGCTGTCTTCTAGTTTCAGAAAGGGGTAAGGCTGTAAATTGTTTCTTCCCTTTCCTGGGATGGGCTTCTCTGACCTTCTGTGAGAATGAAGCCCAGGCAGGTCACCGTAGTCTGTGATATTTGAGCTTTTTCGTGGACAACTTCTATCCTTTATTGGCTTGGTAGTTCTGAGGCCTCCTTAGTAGGGCTGGCGATCAGAATGTCGTCTGAATATTGAAGGAGTGTTTCCTTTTCCAGAGGTAGAACTTTTAGGTCTTTAGCTGAGCTTTCCCCAAAGATGGTGTGGGAATTTTTGAACCCTTGGGGCAAGACAGTCTGGAAGTATTGTTTTAGTTGTATGTTGAGTCCTGTCACTCACAAGCCAAAATTTCTTGTGACTCTGGGACTAATGGAATACAAAAGAAGGCATCAGTGAAGACTAATACAGAATACCAAGTCCTGGTGGTTGGTAGAATGACCAGCAGGGTGTAGGATTTAGGAACTACTGGAGGTATATCCTCGGTGGCTTCACTGACTGTCCTGACATCCTTTACCAGGACTCCAGCAGCCCATGAGGCTCTCGAGGTCAGGCCAATCCCAGGATATGGAGCTCACCTGGGCAGGTACCCCACCCCCACCCCAGCCCACGGGGCTCTCGTGTTCAGGCCCCTCCCAGGATATGGGATTCCCTCGGCAGGTCCTCTGCAGTCCATGGTGCTCCCGTGGTCAGGCCCCTCCCAGGATACAGAGCTACCCTTGCAGGTACCTTGGCAGGGCTGGGCACACAGGAACCGTGCACATAGCCCTCATTGCAGAGCACTCCCAGCTCACCTGTCGCTCAGATCTGACACAGAGCACCTCAGAGCAGGACTTGAACTAACAAACAGCAGCTCTGACAGGTCTGTGACCCTGGGCATCACTCTGTGCGGCCTCCTCCACCTGGTCTTCCAGAGACTTCCACTGCACCCGGGGCACCAGGCCTCTGTCTCCAACCACCACCCACCCCTCCTCTCCCTGACTCCTGGGTTCCTCTCATTAAGAGAGGGTTTTCTTGAAGTTGTCTCCCACTCATGGGCCAGATAATATAATTAGAAAACAAGCCAGAGCTGCAGCCCCTTGTCTATCCTGACTCTCAGGAGCCCACACCTGTTCCTTGGACCTGGCCGATTCAGCAAGTTCCATTTTCTGCAACTGTGAGCCCCTGAGTGGTGATTATTGGCTGGCCTGGGAAGCCTGACCGTGCTGGCCAGCCCTCCCCAGGTGTGCCTGTGTTGAGATCAATATAAACACCGCTCCAGGCAGCAAGAGCCCCTGCAGCTGTGCCTGACGCCATTTTCTCTGCCCTGTCAGCAGTCTCGGGGCTGGGCTGGTGGGAGGGAGTGAGAGGCCACGGCTTTGTGGGTGTCCCAGTGTGAGTGGGGCTCTGCTGGACTTTCTGCAGCAGTTGCCAAGATGCTACCTGCTAAAGAAGAGGATGTGTCACCCACACCTGCCGCTGGAATTTCTCCCTGGACACAGGTGAGCAAGGAAGAAAGCAGTGGAGGCCGGGACAGCAGGGGTATCTCAGGCAGGGAAATGGAGAGCTTCCAGAAGAGCACCCAGGGCCAGGACCATCCTGGCTGGCCTGCAGGCACCAAGTCGGCTGGCATGCTGTCCCTCATGTGGCTCCATGGCCCTTCCTCTAGGTTTTCAAGTCCTTGTACATATTCAGGTGTTTAGCCTTGGAAGGGTGGGAACATTTCAGCAGCAGCTGGCCTGGGGCTCAGCCCATGTTTACTCACAGATACCTCGGCACGGTCCCCCAGCTTTGCAGTGAGGACGCTTGTTGCGAGGAGCATGCTGGCTGAATGGGAGATGATTCCCCACCACTGACCAACTTCAGAATTGTTTGCAATTGGAGCAAGTGCCCTGAAACGGTTTTCCTCTGGTGGGTTCTGTTCTTTTTTATCTTTTTTTCGTTTTTGGTTCAAGGTAGATTTTATTCCTCTTTTGTGTATTTACAGATATAAGCATGGAAATAATTTATTCATATAAATACATGTATGTCAAGGGAAGAATATTTTTTCTGTTTTACTTTTTTAATTTTATTTTTTTATTTTGAATTTAATTTTATATTTTTATACAGCAGGTTGTTTTTGGTTATCTACTTTATACATATAAATGTATACATACCAATCCCAATATCTCAACTCCTCCCACCACCATCCCCAACAGCTTTCCCACCTTGTTGTCCATACGTTTGTTGTATACATGTATTGCTCTATTTCTGCCTTGCAAAACGGTTCATCTGTACAATTTTTCAAGGTTCCACATATATGCATTAATATACAAGATTTGTTTTTCTCTTTCTGACTTACTTCACTCTGTATGACAGTCTCTAGATCCATCAACGTCTCTACAAATGTCCCAATTTCATTCTTTTTTATGGCTTAGTAATATTCCATTTTATATATGTACCACATCTTTATGCATTCGTCTGTCTGTGGGCATTTAGGTTGCTTCCATTTCCTGGATAGTGTAAATAGTGATGCAATGAACATTGTGGTGAATGTCTCTTTTTGATTTATGGTTTTGTCTGGGTATATGCCCAGTAGAGGGATTGCTGTATCATATGGTAATTCTATTCTTAGTTTTATAAGAAACTCCATAATGTTCTCCACAGTGACTGTATCAATTTACGTTCCCAACAATAGTGGAAGAGGATTCCTTATCTCCACACCGTTTCCAGCATTTGTTGTTTGTAGATTTTCTGATGATGCCCATTCTAATAGGTGTGAGGTAATACACCATGGATGAGTCTATTTCGTTGAGCAAAGAGTAGGTCTTGTTTATTACGTATTTGGCTTATGGAATGGTATGTGTGCTAATTTCAATCTGTTTTTATACAGCAGCCCAACTCAACTTTCCCCTTAAGCAAGCATAAGGTTTTTATCTAAATGTGAGACTCTGTTCGGATTTGTAATTCAGTTTATGTGTAGCCAAGTTTACACTCCCTCTATTAGTGATATCTTATGATAATTATCTTTCTTTGTGTGACATATTTCTCTTAGAATCATCATAATTAAATCCACTCAATTTGCTGCTACAGGCCTGATGACATTGATTTCACTGCTGAGTGATATTCCGTTGTACGTAAGTAGCACAACTTCTTTATCCAGTTTTTTCTTTCTGGGATATTTAATTTGTACTGGACTCGAGGTTCTTGTAAACACAGCAGCCCTAAATTTTGTGTTGGCTGTGTCTTGTTGATTTTAATTTTCCTAAGCTATAGGGCCAAAAGTGGAAGTGCCCTAGGCTCTGTAGCTTTGTTTTTTAGATGTTTCAGGATACACCATGAACATCTCCAGAGTGTCTGTTGGCAATTTACATCCCGCCCATCAGCATAACACGGCTCCCTGTTCTCCATGGCCTGTCCTGTGTTTCTGGTTTTTACACTTTATTCAGATGGCCTTTTTGACGAATGGGAAATGTGACTTCATTGTAGTGTGGATTTCCATTGCTGGAGTGCTTGGTTGGCCAAAATGTTCATATGCATTTTTTCCTGAATATATTCAGGAAAAATGTATACGCACTTTTTGTCCATGTGCATCACTGTCAAAGATCTGCCGCTTTTCCTATGCTTTAAATGCAATTCCAATCTACCTCTTGAAATATGATTCCTGCAATTCTGCCTCATTTTCAAGTCCTCTTTGCAGACTTACTTCGATATATTTTTGCCAATAGCTGTCATTTATCTCTGCAGGTTTGTGAATTACAGTGCCCCTGAGCTCCTTTCTTAACTCGCTTCCTTGTACGCTGGCCACAAAACTGCAGGTTTGCTTCAGGCCATAATCAGGGTCCGGCACGGCACTCTGAGCCTTTGGTTAATTCCTCTTCCTGGTGGGAAATTAGAGTTAAATGTGCCCCTCCAGATACCTGCCTCACTCCCAGCCACATGGTGATGTATGTCCTCAGGTTTGAGGCCATATGTGATGGGTTCCTCATCTTTTGATGATGTGGCCCCACTGGTGTGTGGACACTCCTGCCTGGTTCCCATCCCCTTGGTGATGTGGGCCCTCTGGTGAGACTCTGATCCTGGTTGGGTTCCTCACACATCCGTGAGGTGAGCCCTCTTCTCTGAGGTCACTCCTGCCTGGCTGGCACAACCCGCCTTGTTGACTTCGGCACCCTGGTGTCAGTTGGAGCCTGCTGGGAGCCTCCTTCCCTCGGTGATGAGGCCCTCTGGCGTCAGACCCTAATGGCGGGGTTCCCACATTTTCTGATACGTGCTAAGTGGTACGAGGGCACTCCTGCCAGGTTCCCATCCTCATGAGCGTGTGGGCCTTCTGTTCTGAGGTCCTAACGGCTGGGTTGCTCACACTTTCATGATGTGGGCCCTCTGCTGTGAGGTCAATCCTGCCTGGCTGGCGCACGTCGCCTTGGCGACGTGGACCCTCTGGTGGCAGTTGGAGCGTGCTGGGGCCTCCTCCCCTCAGTGATGAGGGCCTTCTGGTGTCAGGCCCTAAGTGCTGGGCTCCACACATTTTCTGATGTGTGCCCAGTGGTGCGAGTCACTCCTGCCAGGTTCCCATCCCCATGGGCATGTGGGACTTCTGTTCTGTGGTCCCAACTGCTGGGTTGCTCACAGTTTCATGATGTGGGCCCTTTGCTGTGTGTTCACTCTGGCCTGTATCCCATAGTGTCAGTGCTCTGGGCCTCCAGCTTGGAGTTTCCAACTTCTCGATTCCTCACCTTTTTTATTCTATGGGCCCTCGGTTGTGCGTCTCCTCCTGCATGCCTCACTCCCAGCCCCTTCGTGATGTGTGTCCCCTTGTTTGAGGCCACATGTGCTGTGTTCCTCACCTTTCTATAATGTGGCCACACTGGTGTGAGGACACTCTTGCCTGGTTCCCATTCCCTTGGTGATGTTGGCCCCACTGCTGTTAGGACAGTCTTGCCTGGTTCCCATCACCTTGGTGATGTTGGCCCTCTGGTGAGAGTCTGATCCTGGTTAGGTTCCTCACCCTTCTGTGAGGTGGGTCCTCTGCTCTGAGGTCACTCCTGCCTGGCTGGCACACCCCGCCTTGGCAACGTCGGCCATATGGTGGCAGTTGGAGCCTGCTGGGAGCCTCCTCCCCTCGGTGATGAGGGCCCTCTGGCCTCAGGCCCTAACTGCTGGGTTCCCACATTTTCTGATTCGTGCTAAGTGGTGCAAGGACACTCCTGCCAGGTTCCCATCCCCATGGGGATGTGAGCCTTCTGCTCTGAGGTCCCAACGGCTGTGTTGCTCACAGTTTCATGATGAGGGCCCTCTGGTGTGAGTTCACTCCTGCCTAGATCCCATAGCCTCGCTGCTCCTGGCTGCCTGCCGGAGGTTCCAACTGTGGGATTCCTCACCTTTTTTATTCTATGGTCCCTCTGTTTTGAGGATCCTCTGGCCTGCCTCACTCCCAACCCCTTGGTGATGTGTGTCCTAAGGTTTGAGGCCACGTGTGCTGGGTCCCTCAAATTATGGTGATGTAGCCCCACTGGTGTGAGGACACTCCTGCCTGGTTACCATTCCCTTGGTGATGTTGGCCTCTGGTGACAGTCTGATCCTTGTTGGGTTCCTCACACTTCTGTGAGGTGGGCTTTCTGCTCTGAGGTCACTCCTGCCTGGTTGGCACACCCCGCCTTGGTGACATCGGCCTTATGGTGGCAGTTGGAGCCTGCTGGGAGCCTCCTCCCCTCGGTGATGAGGGTCCTCTGGCCTCAGGTCCTAACTGCTGGGTTCCCACATTTTCTGATTCGTGGAAGTGGGCCGAGGACACTCCTGTCAGGTTCCCATCCCCATAGGGATGTGGGCCTTCTGCTCTGAGGTCCCATCCGCTGGGTTGCTCACAGTTTCATGATGTGGGACCTCTGCTGTGAGTTTGCTGTGGCCTGGATCCCATAGACTCTGTGCTCTGGGCGGCCTACTGGCCGGTTCCAACTGCTGGATTCCTCACAACTTTTATTCTGTGGGCTCTGTTTTGTGAGGATACTCCTGCTTGCCTCACTCCTAGCCCCTTGGAGATGTGGGTCCCCTGTTTTAGGCCACATGTTCTGGGTTCCTCACCTTTCTATAATGTGGCCACACTGGTGTGAGGACCCTCCTGTCTGGTTCCGATCCCCTTGGTGATGTGGGCCCTCTGGTGAGAGTCTTATCCTGGCTGGTTTCCTCACCCTTCTGTGAGGTAGGCCCTCTGCGGTGAGGTCACTCCTGCCTGGCTGGCACACATCACCTTGGTGACGTGGGCCCTCAGTTGGGAGTTGGTGTCTGCTGCGAGTCTCCGTCCCTCGGTAATGAGGGCCCTCTTGCGTCAGACCCTAACTCCTGGGCTCCCAAAATTTGCAGATGTGCGACCTGTGGTGCGAGTACACTCCTGTCAGGTTCCCAACCTCATGGGAATTTGGGCCTTCTGCTCTGAGGTCCCAACAGCTGGGGTGCTCACAGTTTCATGATGAGGCCCCTCTGATGTGCGTTCATTCCGGCCTAGATCCCATAGGCTTGCTGCTCCTGGGTGCCTGCTGGGAGGTTCCAACTGCGGGATTCCTCACCTTTTTTATTCTATGGGCCCTCTGTTTTGAGGCTCCTCCTGCCTGCCTCAATCCCTACCCCGTTGTGATGTGTGTCCTCTGGTGTGAGGCCACGTGTGCTGGGTCCCTCACCTTTCGATGATGTGGCCCCAATGGTGTGAGGACACTCGTGCCTGTTTCCCAGCCCCTTGGTGATGTGGCCCCTCTGGTGAGAGTCTGATCCTGGCTGGGTTCCTTACCGTTCTGTGAGGTGGGCCCTGTGCTCTGAGGTAACTCCTGCCTGGCTTGCTCCCATTGCCTTGGTGACGTCGGCCCTCTGGTGGCAGTTGGATCCTTTTGGAGACTCCTGTCCTCGGTGATGAGGTCCCTCTGGCGTCAGGCTCTAACTGCTGGGCTCCCCAGGTTTTCTGATGTGAGCCCAGTGATGCCAGGACACTCGTGAAATGTTCCCATCCCCATGGCGATATGGGCCTTCTGCTCTGAGGTTCCAACGACTGGGTTGCTCACAGTTTCCTGATGTTAGCTCTCTGGTGTTAGTTCACTCATTCCTAGATCCCATAGCCTCTGTACTCTGGGCCGCCTGCTGGGAAGTTCCAACTGCTGGGTTCCTCACCTTTTTTATTCTTTGGGCCCTGTGTTGGGAGGTTCCTCCTGCCTGTGTCACTCCCAGCCCCTTGGTGATGTAGGTCCTCTGGTTTGTGGCCACATGTGCCAGTTTCCTCATCTTTTAGTGATGTGGCCCCACTGGTGTGAGGACACTCGTGCCTGGTTCCCGTCCCCTTGGTGATATGGGCCCTCTGGTGAGAGTCTGATCCTGGTTGGGTTCCTCACACTTCTTTGAGGTGGGCCGTCTGCTGTGAAGTCACTCCTGCTTGGCTGGCACACCCCGCCTTGGCGACGTGGGCCCTCTTGTGATAGTTGGAACATGCTGGGAGCCTCCTCCCCTCAGTGATGAGGGCCCTCTGGCGTCAGGCCCTAACTGCTGGGTACCCACATTTTCTGATATGTGCTAAGTGGTGCGAGGACACTCCTGCCATGCTCCCAACACCTTGGGGATGTGGACCTTCTGCTCTGAGGTCCAAATGGCTGGGTTGCTCGCAGTTTCATGATGTGGACCCTCTGCTGTGAGTTTACTGCGGCCTGAATCGCATAGACTTGGTGCTCTTGGCCGCCTGCTGGGAGGTTCCCATTGCTGGATTCCTCAGCTTTTTTATTCTATGGGCCCTGTGTTGTGAGGCTACTCCTGCCTGCCTCATTCCGAGCCCCTTGGAGATGTGGGTCTTCTGGTTTAGGCCACATGTGCTGGGTTCCTCACCTTTCTATGATGTGGCCACACTGGTGTGAAGACTCTCCTGCCTGGTTCTGATCACCTTGGTGATGTGGGCGCTCTGGTGAGAGTCTTATCCTGGCTGTGTTCCTCACCCTTCTGTGAGGTAGGCCCTCTGCGGTGAGGTCACTCCTACCTGGCTGTCACACGTCACCTTGGCGACGTGGGACCTCAGTTGGGTGTTGTTGCCTGATTGGAGTCTCCTCCCCTTGGTAATGAGGGCCCTCTGGCGTCAGGCCCTAACTCCTGGGTTCCCTAAATTCTCTGATGTGTGCCCTGTGGTGCGAGTACACTTCTGACAGGTTCCCAACCCCATGGGAATGTGGGCCTTCTGCTCTGAGATCTCAACGCCTAGGTTGCTCACAGTTTCATGATGACGGCCCTCTGGTGTGAGATCACTCCGGCCTGGATCCCATAGTCTCGCTGCTCCTGGCCGCCTGCTGGGAGGTTCCAACTGCGGGATTCTTCACCTCTTTAATTCTATGGTCCCTCTGTTTTGAGGCTCCTCCTGCCTGCCTCAATCCCAGCTCCCTTGTGATGTGTGTCCTCTGGTTTGAGGCCACGTGTGCTGGGTCCCTCACTTTTCGGTGATGTGGCCCCACTAGTGTGAGGACACTCCTGCCTGGTTCCCATTCCCTTGGTGATGTGGGCCCTCTGGTGAGAATCTGATCCTCTGGTTCTTCACACTTCTGTGAGGTTGACCCTCTGCTCTGAGGTCACTCCTGCCTGGTTGTCGCACTCCGCATTGGCGACGTCGCCCCTCTGGTAGCAGTCGGAGCTGGCTGGGAGCCACCGCCCCTCGGTGATGAGGGCCCTCTGGCATCAGGCACTAATTGCTGGGCTCCCCACATTTTTTCATGTGTGCCCACTCTTGCGATGACACTCCTGCTTGTTTCCCTTCCCCATGGGGATGTGGGCCTTCTGCTCTGAGGTCACAGCGGCTGGGTTGCTTACAGAATCACAATGAGGGCCCTCTGTTGTGAGTTCATGCCGGCCTGGATCTCATAGCCTCAGTGATCTGGGCCGCCTGCTAGGAAGATCCAACTGCTGGTTTCCACACCTTTTGTATACAATGGGACATGTGTTGTGAGGTTAATCCTGCCTGCCTCACTCCGAAACCCATGGTGATGTGGGTCCTCTGGTTTGAGGCCACATGTGCTGGGTACCTCAACTTTTGATGATGTGGCCCCACGGGTGTGAGGACACTCCTGCCTGGTTCCCATCACCTTGGTGATGTGGGCCCTCTGGGGAGAGTCTGATCCTGGCTGGGTTCCCTACCATTCTGTGAGGTGGGCCCTCTGATGTCAGGTCACTCCTGCCTGGCTAGCTCACATCGCCTTGGCGACGTGGGCCCTCTGTTGGCCACTGGAGCATGCTGGGAGCCTCCTACTCCCGTGAATGATGGCCCTGGAAAAAAGGCATATGCCCTTTTTGGACAAGTGCTTCATTGACGAGGTTCTGCCATTTCTCTTATGCTTTCAGAGCAATTCACGTCTACCTCCTGAAATCGGATTCCAGCAATTCTGCCCCACTTTCAAGTCCTCTTCGCAGCCTTAATTCAATATATTTTTGTACGATTTCTGTCATTTATAAGTCTGCAGGTATGTGAATGACAGTGCCCCTGAGCTCCTTTCCTCAACTCGCTTTCTTGTGAGCTGGCCACAAAACCGCAGGATTGCTTCAGGCCCTAATCTTGTTCCAGCACGGCATGCTGAGCCTTTGGTTAATTCCTTTTCCTGTTGGGAAATGAGTGTTAAAATTCCCCGTGCATACTGGGCATATACCTTGAGAAAACCAAAATTCAAAAAGAGTCATGTACCAAAATGTTCATTGCAGCTCTATTTACAATAGCCCGGAGGTGGAAAGAACCTAAGCGCCCATCATCGGACGAATGGATAAAGAAGATGTGGCACATATACACAATGGAATATTACTCAGCCTTAAAAAGAAATGAAACTGAGTTATTTGTAATGAGATGGATAGACCTAGAGTCTGTCATACAGAGAGAAGTAAGTCAGAAAGAAAAAGACAAATAGCATACGCTAACACATATATTTGGAATTTAAAGGAAAAAAATGTCATGAAGAACCTAGGGATAAGACAGGAATAGAGGCGCAGACCTACTGGAGAACGGAATTGAGGATATGGGGAGGGGGAATGGTGAGTTTTGACAGGGCGAGAGAGAGTCATGGACATATACAGACTAACAAATGTAGTAAGGTAGATAGCAAGGGGGAAGCAGCCACAAGGAACAGGGATATTAGCTCGGGGCGTTGGGACAGCCTGGAGGGGTGGAAGGGGGAGAGAGGGAGGGAGGGAGACACAAAAGGGAAGACACAGGGAGCATATGTATATGTATAGCTGATTCACTTTGTTATAAAGCAAAAACTAACACACCATTGTAAAGCAATTATACCCCAATAAAGATGTTAAAAAAATATTTGCCCGTGCACACACCTACAGATAGTCTCCCATTGGTTCTCCGTATTCCTGTTCATCTTGCGCAGAAATTGCAAACAGTGCCAAACAGGAGGTTAAAGGCACTGACACTCCAAATGGGGAGAGTGTAAGAAAAGGGTCTGGAATGGTGAACCTGAGTACCATGGGACGAAAACTGACATGCATGTAAAACGGTTTCCCAGTCACACGGTGGAGCATACTCTGGGTTTCCCATGCAAATTTTAGCAGAAGGAAGAATCCCTTAAACCTGGAGAGTTGGGAACCATGGAATGGGTACCAGGCAGTATGACATCAAAGGGTCTGCATTTGCTCACTGAACCTCACCAATGCTCTCAGCCCAAAGGGTCCAGCCTTATCTCTCACCCAGCTCTGGGTGTAGATGTGGTAAACCAGGTTGCATCACATGCCCTGTGTGAGTTATTTAAGAATTGCTCTCTATTTCACTGTCATTGTGTTTTGTTTTTGAAATTTCTTTTTGACACTGGGATTTATCGGATTTTCACTGCTGCGTTAATGCCGCTGTACACACTCTTGATTCTCTTACAGAGACATAAATATCCACGGGTTTTAAGATTCTTCCTAGTCAGGTATATTCTTAGGCGTTGAATATGTGGTGTTGAGTCCATTTCGTTGAGCAAGGAGTAGGTCTTGTCTATTACATATTTGGCTTATGGAACGGTATCTGTGCTAATTTCAGTCTCTGGTTTTATGCAGCACTCCAACGCACCTTTCTCCATAAGAAAGCACAAGTTGGTTTTCTAAATTTGAGACTGTTCTGTTTTGTAATTCAGTTCATGTGTAGTCAAGTTTACATACTGTGTATTAGTGACATTTTATGATGTTTCTTTTTATGTGTGACTTATTTCACGTAGAATCACCATACCTGAATCCACTCACTATGCCGCTACGGGCCTGATGACACAGATTTCATTGCTGAGTGATATTCCATTGTACGTACGTGCCACAACTTCTTTATCCTTTGTTTGCTCTCTGAGATATTTACCTGTTACTGTAAACGAGGTTCTTGTGAACAGGGAGGTCCCAAACTTTGAGGTGGCTGGGTGTTTTTGATTTTAATTTCCCTAAGCTCTAGGACCATAAGTGGAAGTGCCATAGGCTGTGTTGCTTTGTTTCTTATGTGTTTCACGAAACACATAACACTTCTCCAAAATGGCTGTCGGCAATTTACATCATATGCATCAGCATAATAAGGATCCCTGTTTTCCATTGCCTGTCCTCCGTTTCTGGATTTTACAATTTTTTTAAATGGCCCTTTTGCCCTGGGGGGCACTGAGACTTCATTGTAGTGCAGTTTTATTTACAAGCTTGCTTGGTTGGCCAAAAAGTGCGTATGCGTTTTTTCCTGAATATATTTAGGGAAAAAAGCATCCGCACTTTTTGGACAAGTGCATCATTATCGACGTTCTGCCTCTTTTCCTATACTTTAAGTGCAATTCCAGTTTAACCCTTCAATCGTTTTCCTGAATTTCTGCCCCGCTTTCAAGTCCCCTTTGCAGGCTTACTTCAATATATTTTGGGAGGATAGCTGTCATTTATAACTCTGCAAGTTTGTGAATTACAGTGCCCCTGCGCTCCTTTCTTCAACTCGCTTTCTTGTGAGCTGGGCCCAAAACCGCAGGATTGCTTCAGGCCCTAATCTGTTTCCAGCAGGGCACGCTGAGCCTTTGGTTAATTCCTCTTCCTGGTGGGAAATGAGCATTACATTAGGCCCTGCAGGCACCTATAGCTAGTCTCTCATTGGTTCTCCCTATTCCTTTTCATCTTGCACAGAAATTGCAAGCTTTGCCAAACAGGAGGTTAAAGGCACTGACTCTCCAAGCGGGGAGAGTGTTAGTAAAGCATCTGGAAGGGTGAACCCGAGGACCAGGATACGAAAACTGAGATGCATTTTAAATCGTTTCCCAATCACATGGTGGACGATACTCTGGGTTTCCCATGCATGTTTTAGCTGGAGGAAGAATCCCTTGAACCTGGAGAGTTGGGACCCATGGAATGGGTACCATGCAGTATGACTTCAAAGGGTCTGCATTTGCTCACCGAAACTCACCAATGCTATCAGCCTGAAGTGTCCAGCCTTATGTCTCAACCAGCTGTGGGTGTAGATGTGGTCAATCCCGGTTGCATCACATGCCCTGACTGAATTGTTTAAGAATTGCTCTCTATTTCACTGTCTTTGTGTTTTGTTTTTGAAATTTATTTTGATAATGGGATCTATCAGATTTTCACTGCTGCGTTTATGCCGCTGTACACACGCTTGATTCTCTTACGGAGACATATAAATCCATGGGTTTTAAAATTCTTCCTAGTCAGGTATACTCCTAGGCGTTGAATATGTGGTGTTGAGTCCATTTCGTTGAGCAAGGAGTAGGTCTTGTCTATTACATATTTGGCTTATGGAAAGTTATCTGTACTAATTTCAGTCTCTGGTTTTATGCAGCATCCCAACGCACATTTCCCCATAAGCAAGCACTAGTTGGTTTTCAAAATTTGAGACCCTGTTCTGTTTTGTAATTCAGTTCATGTGTAGTTAAATTTACATTCCGTGTATTAGTGATATCTTATGATGTTTCTATTTCTGTGTGACGTAGTTCACGTAGAATCACCGTACCCGCATCCACTCACTATGCCGCTACGGGCCTGATGACACAGATTTCATTGCTGAGTGATATTGCATTGCACGTACGTGCCACAACTTCTTTATCCATTTTTTGCTTTCTGGGATATTTACCTGGTACTGTAGACGAGCTTCTTGTGAACACAGCCGTCCCAAACATTGGTGTGGCTGTCTGTTTTTGATTTTAATTTCCTTAAGCTATAGGACCATAAGTTCAAGTGCCATAGGCTGTGTTGCTTTGTTTCTTATGTGTTTCAGGAAACACCATACACTTCTCCAGGGTGGCTGTTGGCAATTTACATCCTGCCAATCAGCATAACAAGGATCCCTCTTCTCCATATCCTGTCCTACCTTTGTAGATTTTACACTTTTTTCAGATGGCCCTTTTGCCCGGGGGGCAGTGAGACTTCATTGTAGTGCAGATTTCCTTTACAGGCTTGCTTGGTTGGCCAAAAAGGGCGTATGCGTTTTTTCCTGAATATATTCAGGAAAAAACGCATACGCCCTTTTTGGCCAAATGCATCATTGTCAACGTTGTGCCTCTTTTCCTATGCTTTCAGGGCAATTCCAGTCTACCCCCTGCAATGGTTTTCCTGAAACTCTGCCCCGCATTCAAGTCCCCTTCGCAGGCTTACTTCAATATATTTTTGGAGGATAGCTGTCATTTATAACTCTGCAGGTTTGTGAATTACAGTGCCACTGAGCTCCTTTCTTCAACTCGCTTTCTTGTGAGCTGGGCACAAAACCGCAGGATTGCTTCAGTCCCCAATCTGTTTCCAGCAGGGTACACTGAACCTTTGTTTAATTCCTCTTCCTGGTGGGCAATGAGCGTTACATTTGCCCGTGCAGACAGCTACAGCTAGTCTCTCATTGGTTCTCCCTATTCCTGTTCATCTTGCACAGAAATTGCATGCTGTGCCAAAGAGGAGGTTAAAGGCACTGACTCTCCAAGCGGGGAGAGTGTTAGTAAAGCATCTGGAATGGTGAACCCGAGGACCAGGATACGAAAACTGAGATGCATTTTAAATCGTTTCCCAATCACACGGTGGACGATACTCTGGGTTTCCCATGCATGTTTTAGCTGGAGGAAGAATCCCTTGAACCTGGAGAGTTGGGACCCATGGAATGGGTACCAGGCAGTATGACTTCAAAGGGTCTGCATTTGCTCACCGAAACTCACCAATGCTATCAGCCTGAAGTGTCCAGCCTTATGTCTCAACCAGCTCTGGGTGTAGATGTGGTCAATCCCGGTTGCATCACATGCCCTGAGTGAATTATTTAAGAATTGCTCACTATTTCACTGTCTTTGTGTTTTGTTTTCGAAATTTATTTTGATAATGGGATTTATCGGATTTTCACTGCTGCGTTTCGGCCGCTGTACACACGCTTGATTCTCTTACGGAGACATATATATCCATGGGTTTTAAGATTCTTCCTAGTCAGGTATATTGCTAGGCGTTGAATATGTGTTTTTGGGTCCATTTCGTTGAGCAAGGAGTAGGTCTTGTCTATTACATATTTGGCTTATGGAAAGTTATCTGTGCTAATTTCAGTCTCTGGTTTTATGCAGCACCCCAAGGCACCTTTCCCCATAAGCAGGCACCAGTTGGTTTTCTAAATTTGAGACCCTGTTCTGTTTTGTAATTCAGTTCATGTGTAGTCAAGTTTACATTCCGTGTATTAGTGATATCTTATGATGTTTCTTTTTCTGTGTGACGTAGTTCACGTAGAATCACTGTACGTGCATCCACTCACTATGCCGCTACGGGCCTGATGACACAGATTTCATTGCTGAGTGATATTGCATTGTACGTACGTGCCACAACTTCTTTATCCATTTTTTGCTTTCTGGGATATTTACCTGATACTGTAGACGAGCTTCTTGTGAACACAGCCGTCCCAAACATTGGTGTGGCTGTCTGTTTTTGATTTTAATTTCCTTAAGCTATAGGACCATAAGTTCAAGTGCCATAGGCTGTGTTGCTTTGTTTCTTATGTGTTTCAGGAAACACCATACACTTCTCCAGGGTGGCTGCTGGCAATTTACATCCTGCCAATCAGCATAACAAGGCTCCCTGTTCTCCATATCCTCTCCTACCTTTCTGGATTTTACACTTTTTTCAGATGGCCCTTTTGCCCGGGGTGGTCAGTGAGATTTCATTGTAGTGCAGATTTCCTTTACAGGCTTGCTTGGTTGGCCAAAAAGGGCGTATGCGTTTTTTCCTGAATATATTCAGGAAAAAACGCATACGCCCTTTTTGGCCAAGTGCATGATTGTCGACGTTCTGCCTCTTTTCCTATGCTTTCAGGGCAATTCCAGTCTACCCCCTGCAATCGTTTTCCTGAAATTCGGCCCCGCTTTCACGTCCCCTTCGCAGGCTTACTTCAATATATTTTTGGAGGATAGCTGTCATTTATAACTCTGCTGGTTTGTGAATTACAGTGCCCCTGAGCTCCTTTCTTCAACTCGCTTTCTTGTGAGCTGGGCACAAAACCGCAGGATTGCTTCAGGCCCTAATCTGTTTCCAGCAGGGCACACTGAGCCTTTGTTTAATTCCTCTACCTGGTGAGCAATGAGCGTTACATTTGCCCGTGCAGACACCTACAGCTACTCTCTCATTGGTTCTCCCTATTCCTGTTCATCTTGCACAGAAATTGCAAGCTGTGCCAAAGAGGAGGTAAAGGCACTGACTCTCCAAGCGGGGAGAGTGTTAGTAAAGCATCTGGAATGGTGAACCCGAGTACCAGGTTACGAAAACTGAGATGCATTTTAAATCATTTCCCAATCACACGGTGGACGATACTCTGGGGTTCCCATGCATGTTTTAGCTGGAGGAAGAATCCCTTGAACCTGGAGAGTTGGGACCCATGGAATGGGTACCATGCAGTATGACTTCAAAGAGTCTGCCTTTGCTCACCGAAACTCACCAATGCTATCAGCCTGACGTGTCCAGCCTTATGTCTCAACCAGCTCTGGGTGTAGATGTGGTCAATCCCGGTTGCATCACATGCCCTGAGTGATTTATTTAAGAATTGCTCTCTATTTCACTGTCTTTGTGTTTTGTTTTTGAAATTTATTTTGAAAATGGGTTTTATCGGATTTTCACTGCTGCGTTGCGGCCACTGTACACACGCTTGATTCTCTTACGGAGACATATATATCCATGGGTTTTAAGATTCTACCTAGTCAGGTATATTCCTAGGCGTTGAATATGTGGTGTTGGGTCCATTTCGTTGAGCAAGGAGTAGGTCTTGTCTATTACATTTTTGGCTTATGGAAAGTTATCTGTGCTAATTTCAGTTTCTGGTTTTATGAAGCACCCCAACGCACCTTTCCCCATAAGCAAGCACTAGTTGGTTTTCTAAATTTGAGACCCTGTTCTGTTTTGTAATTCAGTTCATGTGTAGTCAAGTTTACATTCCGTGTATTAGTGATATCTTATGATGTTTCTTTTTCTGTGTGACGTAGTTCACGTAGAATCACCGTACCTGCATCCACTCACTATGCCGCTACGGGCCTGATGACACAGATTTCATTGCTGAGTGATATTGCATTGTACGTACGTGCCACAACTTCTTTATCCATTTTTTGCTTTCTGGGATATTTACCTGATACTGTAGACGAGCTTCTTCTGAACACAGCCGTCCCAAATATTGGGGTGGCTGTCTCTTTTTGATTTTAATTTCCGTAAGCTATAGGACCATAAGTGGAAGTGCCATAGGCTGTGTTGCTTTGTTTCTTACGTGTTTCAGGAAACACCATACACTTCTCCAGGGTGGCTGCTGGCAATTTACATCCTGCCAATCAGCATAACAAGGCTCCCTGTTCTCCATATCCTGTCCTACCTTTCTGGATTTTACACTTTTTTCAGATGGCCCTTTTGCCCGGGGGGCAGTGAGACTTCATTGTAGTGCAGATTTCCTATACAGGCTTCCTTGGTTGGCCAAAAAGGGCGTATGCGTTTTTTCCTGAATATATTCAGGAAAAAACGCATACGCCCTTTTTGGCCAAGTGCATCATTGTCGACGTTCTGCCTCTTTTCCTATGCTTTCAGGGCAATTCCAGTCTACCCCCTGCAATCGTTTTCCTGAAATTCTGCCATGCTTTCAAGTCCCCTTCGCAGGCTTACTTCAATATATTTTTGGAGGATAGCTGTCATTTATAACTCTGCAGGTTTGTGAATTACAGTGCCCCTGAGCTCCTTTCTTCAACTCGCTTTCTTGTGAGCTGGGCACAAAACCGCAGGATTGCTTCAGGCCCTAATCTGTTTTCAGCAGGGCACGCTGAGCCTTTGTTTAATTCCTCTTCCTGGTCGGCAATGAGCGTTACATTTGCCCGTGCAGACACCTACAGCTAGTCTCTCATTGGTTCTCCCTATTCCTGTTCATCTTGCACAGAAATTGCAAGCTGTGCCAAAGAGGAGGTTAAAGGCACTGACTCTCCATGCAGGGCGAGTGTTAGTAAAGCATCTGGAATGGTGAACCCGAGGACCAGGATACGAAAACTGAGATGCATTTTAAATCGTTTCCCAATCACACGGTGGACGATACTCTGGGTTTCCCATGCATGTTTTAGCTGGAGGAAGAATCCCTTGAACCTGGAGATTTGGGACCCATGGAATGGGTTCCATGCAGTATGACTTCAAAGGGTCTGCATTTGCTCACCGAAACTCACCAATGCTATCAGCCTGAAGTGTCCAGCCTTATGTCTCAACCAGCTCTGGGTGTAGATGTGGTCAATCCCGGTTGCATCACATGCCCTGAGTGAATTATTTAAGAATTGCTCTCTATTTCACTGTCTTTGTGTTTTGTTTTCGAAATTTATTTTGATAATGGGATTTATCGGATTTTCACTGCTGCGTTTCGGCCGCTGTACACACACTTGATTCTCTTACGGAGACATATATATCCATGGGTTTTAAGATTCTTCCTAGTCAGGTATATTCCTAGGCGTTGAATATGTGGTGTTGGGTCCATTTCGTTGAGCAAGGAGTAGGTCTTGTCTATTACATATTTGGCTTATGGAATGTTATCTGTGCTAATTTCAGTCTCTGGTTTTATGCAGCACCCCAACGCACCTTTCCCCATAAGCAAGCACTAGTTGGTTTTCTAAATATGAGACCCTGTTCTGTTTTGTAATTCAGTTCATGTGTAGTCAAGTTTACATTCCGTGTATTAGTGATATCTTATAATGTTTCTTTTTCTGTGTGACGTAGTTCACGTAGAATCAGCGTACGTGCATCCACTCACTATGCCGCTATGGGCCTGATGACACAGATTTCATTGTTGAGTGATATTGCATTGCACGTACGTGCCACAACTTCTTTATCCATTTTTTCTTTCTGGGATATTTACCTGGTACTGTAGACGAGCTTCTTTGGAACACAGCCGTCCCAAACTTTGGGGTAGCTCTCTGTTTTTGATTTTAATTTCCCTAAGCAATAGGACCATAAGTGCAATTGCCATAGTCTGTGTTGCTTTATTTCTTACGTGTTTTAGGAAACACGATACACTTCTCCAGGGTGGTTGTTGGCAATTTACATCCTGCCAATCAGCATAAAAAGGCTCCCTGTTCTCCATATCCTGTCCTACCTTTCTGGATTTTACACTTTTTTCAGATGGCCCTTTTGCCCGGGGGGGGGGGGGCTGTGAGATTTCATTGTAGTGCAGATTTCCTTTAAAGGCTTGCTTGGTTGGCCAAAAAGGGCTTATGCGTTTTTTCCTGAATATATTCAGGAAAAAACGCATACGCCCTTTTTGGCCAAGTGCATCATTGTCGACGTTGTGCCTCTTTTCCTATGCTTTCAGGGCAATTCCAGTCTACCCCCTGCAATCGTTTTCCTGAAACTCTGCCCCGCTTTCAAGTCCACTTCGCAGGCTTACTTCTATATATTTTTGGAGGATAGCTGTCATTTATAACTCTGCAAGTTTGTGAATTACAGTGCCCCTGCGCTCCTTTCTTCAACTCGCTTTCTTGTGAGCTGGGCCCAAAACCGCAGGATTGCTTCTGGCCCTAATCTGTTTCCAGCAGGGCACGCTGAGCCTTTGGTTAATTCCTCTTCCTGGTGGGAAATGAGCATTACATTAGGCCCTGCAGGCATCTATAGCTAGTCTCTCATTGGTTCTCCCTATTCCTTTTCATCTTGCACAGAAATTGCAAGCTTTGCCAAACAGGAGGTTAAAGGCACTGACTCTCCAAGCGGGGAGAGTGTTAGTAAAGCATCTGGAATGGTGAACCCGAGGACCAGGATACGAAAACTGAGATGCATTTTAAATCGTTTCCCAATCACACGGTGGACCATACTCTGGGTTTCCCATGCATGTTTTAGCTGGAGGAAGAATCCCTTGAACCTGGAGAGTTGGGACCCATGGAATGGGTACCATGCAGTATGACTTCAAAGGGTCTGCATTGGCTCACCGAAACTCACCAATGCTATCAGCCTGAAGTGTCCAGCCTTATGTCTCAACCAGCTCTGGGTGTAGATGTGGTCAATCCCGGTTGCATCACATGCCCTGAGTGAATTATTTAAGAATTGCGCTCTATTTCACTGTCTTTGTGTTTTGTTTTTGAAATTTATTTTGATAATGGGATTTATCGGATTTTCACTGCTGCGTTTTGGCCACTGTACACACGTTTGATTCTCTTACGGAGACATATATATCCATGGGATTTAAGATTCTTTCTAGTCAGGTATATTCCTAGGAGTTGAATATGTGGTGTTGAGTCCATTTCGTTGAGCAAGGAGTAGGTCTTGTCTATTACATATTTGGCTTATGGAAAGTTATCTGTGCTAATTTCAGTCTCTGGTTTTATGCAGCACCCCAAGGCACCTTTCCCCATAAGCAAGCACTAGTTGGTTTTCTAAATTTGAGACCCTGTTGTGTTTTGTAATTCAGTTCATGTGTAGTCAAGTTTACATTCCGTGTATTAGTGATATCTTATGATGTTTCTTTTTCTGTGTGACGTAGTTCACGTAGAATCACCGTACCTGCATCCAGTCACTATGCCGCTACGGGCCTGATGACACAGATTTCATTGCTGAGTGATATTGCATTGTACGTACGTGCCACAACTTCTTTATCCATTTTTTGCTTTCTGGGATATTTACCTGATACTGTAGACGAGCTTCCTGTGAACACAGCCGTCCCAAATATTGGGGTGGCTGTCGGTTTTTGATTTTAATTTCCGTAAGCTATAGTACCACAAGTGGAAGTGCCATGGGCTGTGTTGCTTTGTTTCTTACGTGTTTCAGGAAACACCATACAATTCTCCAGGGTGGCTGCTGGCAATTTACATCCTGCCAATCAGCATAACAAGGCTCCCTATTCTCCATATCCTGTCCTACCTTTCTGGATTTTACACTTTTTTCAGATGGCCCTTTTGCCCGGGGGGCAGTGAGACTTCATTGTAGTGTAGATTTCCTTTACAGGCTTGCTTGGTTGGCCAAAAAGGGCGTATGCGTTTTTTCCTGAATATATTCAGGAAAAAATGCATACGCCCTTTTTGTCCAAGTGCATCATTGTCGACGTTCTGCCTCTTTTCCTATGGTTTCAGGGCAATTCCAGTCTACCCCCTGCAATCGTTTTCCCGAAATTCTGCCCCGCTTTCAAGTCCCCTTCGCAGGCTTACTTCAAAATATTTTTGGAGGATAGCTACCATTTATAACTCTGCTGGTTTGTGAATTACAGTAACCCTGAGCTCCTTTCTTCAACTCGCTTTCTTGTGAGCTGGGCACAAAACCGCAGGATTGCTTCAGGCCCTAATCTGTTTCCAGCAGGGCATGCTGTGCCTTTGGTTAATTCCTCTTCCTGGTGGGAAATGAGCATTACATTAGCCCCTGCAGGCACCTATAGCTAGTCTCTCATTGGTTCTCCCTATTCCTGTTCATCGTGCACAGAAATTGCAAGCTGTGCAAAAGAGGAGGTTAAAGGCACTGACTCTCCAAGCGGGGAGAGTGTTAGTAAAGCATCTGGAATGGTGAACCCGAGGACCAGGTTACGAAAACTGAGATGCATTTTAAATCGTTTCCCAATCACACGGTGGACGATACTCTGGGTTTCCCATGCATGTTTTAGCTGGAGGAAGAATGCCTTTAACCTGGAGAGTTGGGACCCATGGAATGGGTACCGTGCAGTATGACTTCAAAGGGTCTGCATTTGCTCACTGAAACTCACCAATGCTATCAGCCTGAAGTGTCCAACCTTATGTCTCAACCAGCTCTGGGTGTAGATGTGGTCAATCCCGGTTGCATCACATGCCCTGTGTGAATTATTTAAGAATTGCTCTCTATTTCACTGTCTTTGTGTTTTGTTTTCGAAATTTATTTTGATAATGGGATTTATCGGATTTTCACTGCTGCGTTTATGACACTGTACACACGCTTAATTCTCTTACGGAGACATATAAATCCATGGGTTTTAAGATTCTTCCTAGTCAGGTATATTCCTAGGCGTTGAATATGTGGTGTTGAGTCCATTTCGTTGAGCAAGGAGTAGGTCTTGTCTATTACATATTTGGCTTATGGAATGTTATCTGTGCTAATTTCAGTCTCTGGTTTTATGCAACACCCCAAGGCACCTTTCCCCATAAGAAAGCACTAGTTGGTTTTCTAAATTTGAGACCCTGTTCTGTTTTGCAATTCAGTTCATGTGTAGTCAAGTTTACATTCCGTGTATTAGTGATATCTTATGATGTTTCTTCTTCTGTGTGACGTAGTTCACGTAGAATCACCGTACCTGCATCCACTCACTATGCCGCTACGGGCCTGATGACACAGATTTCATTGCTGAGTGATATTGCATTGCACGTACGTGCCACAACTTCATTATCTATTTTTTGCTTTCTGGGATATTTACCTGGTACTGTAGACGAGCTTCTTGGGAACACAGCCGTCCCAAACTTTGGGGTGGCTCTCTGTTTTTGATTTTAATTTCCCTAAGCAATAGGACCATAAGTGCAATTGCCATAGGCTGTGTTGCTTTATTTCTTACGTGTTTCCGGAAACACCATACACTTCTCCAGGGTCGCTGTTCACAATTTACATCCTGCCAATCAGCATAACAAGGCTCCCTGTTCTCCATATCCTGTCCTACCTTTCTGGATTTTACACTTTTTTCAGATGGCCCTTTTGCCCGGGGGGCAGTGAGACTTCATTGTAGTGCAGATTTCCTTTACAGGCTTGCTGGGTTGGCCAAAAACGGCGTATGCGTTTTTTCCTGAATATATTCAGGAAAAAACGCATACGCCCTTTTTGGCCAAGTGCATAATTGTCGACGTTGTGCCTCTTTTCCTATGCTTTCAGGGCAATTCCAGTCTTCCCCCTGCAATCGTTTTCCTGAAATTCTGCCCCGCTTTCAAGTCCCCTTCGCAGGCTTAATTCAATATATTTTTGGAGGATAGCTGTCATTTATAACTCTGCAGGTTTGTGAATTACAGTGCCCCTGAGCTCCTTTCTTCAACTCGCTTTCTTGTGAGCTGGGCACAAAACCGCAGGATTGCTTCAGGCCCTAATCTGTTTTCATCAGGGCACGCTGAGCCTTTGTTTATTTCCTCTTCCTGGTCGGCAATGAGCGTTACATTTGCCCGTGCAGACACCTACAGCTAGTCTCTCATTGTTTCTCCCTATTCCTGTTCATCTTGCACAGAAATTGCAAGCTGTGCCAAAGAGGAGGTTAAAGGCACTGGCTCTCCAAGCGGGGAGAGTGTTAGTAAAGCATCTGGAATGGTGAACCCGAGGACCAGGATACAAAAACTGAGATGCATTTTAAATCGTTTCCCAATCACACGGTGGACGATACTCTGGGTTTCCCATGCATGTTTTAGCTGGAGGTAGAATGCCTTCCACCTGGAGAGTTGGGACCCATGGAATGGTTACCATGCAGTAAGACTTCAATGGGTCTGCATTTGCTTACCGAAACTCACCAATGCTATCAGCCTGAAGTGTCCAGCCTTATGTCTCAACCAGCTCTGGGTGTAGATGTGGTCAATCCCGGTTGCATCACATGCCCTGAGTGAATTATTTAAGAATTGCTCTCTATTTCACTGTCTTTGTGTTTTGTTTTCGAAATTTATTTTGATAATGGGATTTATCGGATTTTCACTGCTGCGTTTCGGCTGCTGTACACACGCTTGATTCTCTTACGGAGACATATATATCCATGGGTTTTAAGATTCTTCCTAGTCAGGTATATTCCTAGGCGTTGAATATGTGGTGTTGGGTCTATTTCGTTGAGCAAGGAGTAGGTCTTGTCTATTATATATTTGGCTTATGGAAAGTTATCTGTGCTAATTTCAGTCTCTGGTTTTATGCAGCACCCCAAGGCGCCTTTCCCCATAAGCAAGCACTAGTTGGTTTTCTAAATTTGAGACCCTGTTCTGTTTTGTAATTCAGTTCATGTGTAGTCAAGTTTACATTCCGTGTATTAGTGATATCTTATGATGTTTCTTTTTCTGTGTGACGTAGTTCACGTAGAATCACCGTACCTGCATCCACTCACTATGCCGCTACGGGCCTGATGACACAGATTTCATTGCTGAGAGATATTGCATTGCACGTACGTGCCACAACTTCTTTATCCATTTTTTGCTTTCTGGGATATTTACCTCGTACTGTAGACGAGCTTCTTGTGAACACAGCCCTCCCAAACATTGGGGTGGCTGTCTGTTTTTGACTTTTATTTCCGTAATCTTTGGGACCATAAGTGGAAGTGCCATAGGCTGTGTTGCTTTGTTTCTTATGGGTTTCAGGGAACACCATACACTTCTCCAGGGTGGCTGTTGGCAATTTACATCCTGCCAATTAGCATAACAAGGCTCCCTGTTCTCAATATCCTGTCCTACCTTTCTGGATTTTACACTTATTTCAGATGGCCCTTTTGCCCAGGGGGCAGTTAGACTTCATTGTAGTGCAGATTTCATTTACAGGCTTGCTTGGTTTGCGAAAAAGGGCATATGCGTTTTTTCCTGAATATATTCAGGAAAAAATGCATACGCACTTTTTGGCCAAGTGCACCATTGTCGACGTTCTGCCTCTTTTCCTATGCTTTCTGGGCAATTCCACTCTACCCCCTGCAATCGTTTTCCTGAAATTCTGCCCCGCTTTCAAGTCCCCTTCACAGGCTTACTTCAATATATTTTTGGAGGATAGCTGTCATTTATAACTCTGCAGGTTTGTGAATTATAGTGCTCCTGAGCTCCTTTCTTCAACTCGCTTTCTTGTGATCTGGGCACAAAACCGCAGGATTGCTTCAGGCCCTAATCTGTTTCCGGCAGGGCACGCTGAGCCTTTGGTTAATTCCTCTTCCTGGTGGGAAATGAGCCTTACATTTGCCCGTGCAGACACCTATAGCTAGTCTCTCATTGGTTCTCCCTATTCCTGTTCATCTTGCACAGAAATTGCAAGCTGTGCTAAACAGGAGGTTAAAGGCACTGACTCTCCAAGCGGGGAGAGTGTTAGTGAACCGTCTGGAATGGTGAACCCGGGGACCAGGATACGAAAACTGAGATGCATTTTATATCATTTCCTAATCACAGGGTGGACCATACTCGGCGTTTCCCACGCATGTTTTAGCTGAAGAAAGAATCCCTTGAACCTGGAGAGTTGGGACCCTTGGAATGGGTATCATGCAGTATGACTTCAAAGGATCTGCAGTTGTTCACCGAAACTCACCAATGCTATCAGCCTGAAGTGTCCAGCCTTATGTCTCAACCAGCTCTGGGTGTAGATGTGGTAAATCCAGGTTGCATCACATGCCCTGAGTGCATTATGTAAGAATTGCTACCTATTTCACTGTCATTGTGTTTTGTTTTTGAAATTTATTTTAATAATGGGATTTATCGGATTTTCACTGCTTCGTTTATGCCGCTGTACAGACGCTTGATTCTCTTCCGGAGACATATAAGTCCATGGGTTTTAAGATTCTTACTAATCCGGTATATTCTTAGGCATTGAATATGGCGTGTTGAGTCCATTTCGTTGAGGAAGGAGTAGGTCTTGACTCTTACATATTTGGCTTATGGAATGGTATCTGTGCTAATTTCAATCTCTGGTTTTATGCAGCACCCCAACTCACCTTTCCCCTTAAGGAAGCATAAGTTGGTTTTCTTAATTTGAAACCCTCTTCTCTTTTGTAATTCAGTTCATGTGTAGCCATGTTAACTTTCCATGTATTAGTGATATCTTATGTCTTTTTCTTTTTGAATTATGTGACTTCGAATGATCACACGTAACTCCTCTGGAGTTGTTATAACTGGCCGTATTTCATTGATTTCCAGGCTGAGTAGTATTCCACTCTACATAAGCACCACATCTCTGTCCGTTTTTTCTCTGCAGATACATTTAAGTTATATCCTAGTCGAGGATCTTTTAAACAGAGAGGTGGTAAACATTGGGCTGCCTGTGTCCTCTCGATTTTTGTTTTTCCCAAGGTATACGTCCATGAGTGCAAGTGCCCTGTGCTCGGTAGCTCATTTTTTAGATGCTTTAGTAAACACAATAGACTTATCCAGAGTGACCGTTGGCCATATACATTTCCACTATAAGACTCACAGGGCTCCATTTTCTCCTTGCCCTGTCCTGTATTTCTGGTGTTTACACTTTATGAGGACGGCTCTTCTGACTGATGCAAAGTGATATGTTTTGTAGTATTGATTTCCAGTGCCCACCTGTTTGGTTGGCTAAAAAAGTGTATGCCCTTTTCTTGAATATATACAGAAAAAGACGCATACACCCTTTTTGGCCAACTGCAATGTTGGCAATGTTCAGCCCCTTTTCTTGTGCTTAATGGCGAGTCCTTTCTACCTCTTCCAATCCCTTTCTTGCCATTCTCCGTTGCTTACAAGTCCTTTTCTCTGACTTTCCTCAAGACATTTTTCAGTGATAGATATTTTCAATTCTGCAGTTTCGTGAATTTTAGTGCCCCTGAGTTCCATTTTCCAACTTGTGTTTATGGGAACTGGCCACAAAGCATCAGGATTCCTCAAGCCCTATTCTGTTTCCATGGGCAACCCTAGCCTTTGGTCAATTCGTCTTCCTGATTGGAAATTAGAGTGGCATGTGCCTGTCCGAACACCTAGGACTTGTCTCTCATTGTTCCTCCTCCTTCTGCTTCATCCTCTGGACAAATTCCAAACTGTATGCAACAGGATGTTGACAGTGCTGACATCTCCAAGTGGGGAGACTGTTAGTAAAGACGCTGGAGTGGTGAACCCTAGCACCAAGAGATGAGGAGATGAGATGCCTTTTCCAAACTTTTCCCGATCAGATGGTATACCATCCTCTGGGTGTGACAGGCATGTTTTAGGTGTAGGAAGGGTCCCATTCATGTGAGGAGAACACCAGGGGATTTTAAATATCAGTGTCTCTCCGCAACCCAAACTGGGGAATTTTTTAAGCTACGGCTACACATATGTTCATTAAGGGCCTTGGGAAGTAGGCAGAGTCCAAACTTTAGATGATTGAAGTCTTCAGGGTCAGAAGCACTCACCACTGTCTTCCCTTAGATTCCATTTTTACTGTCATTGATGGATGACGTCAATAAAAATATCTATTCTTTTTCAGATCATTTCCCCTTATAGGTTATTGCAAAATATTGAGTGTAGTTCCCTGTGCTATACAGTAGTTCCTTGCTGATGATTTCATACATAGCAGTGTGTATGTGTTAATCCCAAACTGTTAATTTATCCCTCCTCCTACCATTTCCCTTTGGTAATAATAAATTATAAGATTTTATGCTTCTCAGAAATGGGGGAGCTGAAAGAGAGGTATCATTTTCAATGCAAAAGCATTTAAAACAAGATTGAAGCTTTAACCAAGATTATTAGATGTACATCCTTGGAGAGAAATCACTTTGTTTCTCTAATATTGACCTGACAAAGAAGACAAACCTTTTCACTGAACTTGCTTATAAGAAAGTGATGGAAATATCAAATGGAAGTGTTAGAAACATCTTATTTTACCCGAGCCTTATACACTGTTCTATGTGAATTACAGTTTGGCTCACACATCTGTTCATTGAAGTTACAATGTTCTCAATTTCTGTTACTGATCCTCCAGAGTGGACGCCAACAAGTGTCCCCCTGCCCAGTGTCATTGGAGCCAATAGATCGAGACTGAGTTTGGTTCAAAAGCAAAGGAAACTTTATATTTTGATCAGAGAATGGAGAGGTGCTACCCTGTGGGCTGTGGGCTGGGCTGCTGTGTAGAGATCCTGTCAGAGTCACTGGGAGGGAGGGGGCTGAGCTCTCGAGGACCTGGTTGGCTGCAGCTCAGGCTCTATGTCACGGAGTCTGAACTGGGCCCCAGGAGCTGAAGTGTCATCGAGCCATTCTGCTCTAGGAAATCTGGTCTGAAGTGCCGGGTGTGGAACCTCTGTATGCGGGACACTAGGAGCACCTGAAATTAGACAAAGCACAAAGGAGAAAAATGGTTAGACTTTATTTTATTGCCCAGATTCTATTTTTATCTCCCAGGCATTTTTAAGGGGCTTTGCCTGGGACAAACTTCTCTTCTGCCTTTTGTCCCTTTCCTCATTCTTGGAGTGCTGCGGGTGCAGACCCTTCTTCTGTAACTGCTGAGTGCTGAGTTAGGAGGCTTCATACCCGTGGGCGAGGGTCAGAACTTCTCCCCAGCAGCCTCCAGGTGACGTTGATTGTCCCCAGGCCTCCTGCCTCCCTGCTCGTCCACCTGAGCACCAGTATTGGAAGTGTTATAGATTCTAATGACCTTTAAGGGTCCAGAAAGGAGATGTGCAGTGGCACTGTGAGGTCCAGTTTCACTCCGCCCCACATTTGTTCGGCCACCTTAGGCTGACCGTTTCTGCCAGCCTAGATGCTCTGACTGACCGTTTCTGCCAGCCTAGATGCTCTGACCAACAGTCTGCGCTTTCTTCCATTAGGCCCCTGAATTAACGTAAAAACAGCACCAGGTGTCAGGATCCTGCCCGCTCAGCTCCCAGACAGTCCAGGGTCAGTGGTGATGAAGGATCATGATGGTCACTGAGTCAAGAGCCTTTGGAAGTAAACAGGAGTCCAGCCGGTCTTATTGGCCACCATCATCAGGGTGTCTGTAGGCTTTTCTATGGTGACAGCATGATATACGGTTCCCCCGACAAGATTATTAGCTCCCCTCTGGGTACAGTAAGTACTGCAAGCAGTAGTCTACTCTTTTGGGACACACTCTTGTTTTATGAGAGAAACTCCAGGTCAAGTGATGGTCACACGGGTCGTCATGGTGCCCCGTTGCCCCCGGTTATCTCTCTGGAGGTTGGAGTTGAAGGGCCTCCTCAATCGAGGTCAGTGTGCCCACGGAGCAAACCCTGCAACTTCAGGGCATGGTTGGGGGTTAGGATCACCACGTGGGGTCCGTTTCCCTTAGAAGGGAGGTGGCCTTTTGGGCTGCTGATTTCCAGGTTTTCAGATACCACCAGTATCTTGGCCAGATGTGGCGGTGGGCCAAGCCCCTTGGTGACCATAGTTTATCCTACCTGGATCGCATTCTTGCATTGTTCCATTTCAAGTGGTCCCAGTTTTTGCACTAATACTCCAATGGCGATTCACCTTTCACCAGGAATGTAAAGGTCAAAGGGTTTAGCTAAATTAGGGAGTTCCAGGGCAAGGGTCTGAATTGACTGCTCTTTCCATTCTTGAAAGGCCACTTCTGGATTCTATTCAAAAGGATCATCATCTTTTCCTTTCAGTGTTTCATATAGAGGCCCAGCTAGTAGACTGTAGTTAGGGATCCAGAGGCAGGAAACCCTGGCTTCCCCAGGAACCCCTAAGCTGTCTTCTAGTTTCAGAAAGGGGTAAGGCTGTAAATTGTTTCTTCCCTTTCCTGGGATGGGCTTCTCCGACCTTCTGTGAGAATGAAGCCCAGGCAGGTCACCGTAGTCTGTGATACTTGAGCTTTTTCGTGGACAACTTCTATCCTTTATTGGCTTGGTAGTTCTGAGGCCTCCTTAGTAGGGCTGGCGATCAGAATGTCGTCTGAATATTGAAGGAGTGTTTCCTTTTCCAGAGGTAGAACTTTTAGGTCTTTAGCTGAGCTTTCCCCAAAGATGGTGTGGGAATTTTTGAACCCTTGGGGCAAGACAGCCTGGAAGTATTGTTTTAGTTGTATGTTGAGTCCTGTCACTCACAAGCCAAAATTTCTTGTGACTCTGGGACTAATGGAATACAAAAGAAGGCATCAGTGAAGACTAATACAGAATACCAAGTCCTGGTGGTTGGTAGAATGACCAGCAGGGTGTAGGATTTAGGAACTACTGGAGGTATATCCTCAGTGGCTTCACTGACTGTCCTGACATCCTTTACCAGGACTCCAGCAGCCCATGGGGCTCTCGAGGTCAGGCCAATCCCAGGATATGGAGCTCACCTGGGCAGGTACCCTACCCCCCCCACCCCAGCCCACGGGGCTCTCGTGTTCAGGCCCCTCCCAGGATATGGGATTCCCTGGGCAGGTCCTCTGCAGTCCATGGGGCTCCCGTGGTCAGGCCCCTCCCAGGATACAGAGCTACCCTTGCAGGTACCTTGGCAGGGCTGGGCACACAGGAACCGTGCACATAGCCCTCATTGCAGAGCACTCCCAGCTCACCTGTCGCTCAGATCTGACACAGAGCACCTCAGAGCAGGACTTGAACTAACAAACAGCAGCTCTGACAGGTCTGTGACCCTGGGCATCACTCTGTGCGGCCTCCTCCACCTGGTCTTCCAGAGACTTCCACTGCACCTGGGGCACCAGGCCTCTGTCTCCAACCACCACCCACCCCTCCTCTCCCTGACTCCTGGGTTCCTCTCATTAGGAGAGGGTTTTCTTGAAGTTGTCTCCCACTCATGGGCCAGATAATATAATTAGAAAACAAGCCAGAGCTGCAGCCCCTTGTCTATCCTGACTCTCAGGAGCCCACACCTGTTCCTTGGACCTGGCCAATTCAGCAAGTTCCATTTTCAGCAACTGTGAGCCCCTGAGGGGTGATTATTGGCTGGCTTGGGAAGCCTGACCGTGCCGGCCAGCCCTCCCCAGGGGTGCCTGGGTTGAGATCAATATAAACACCGCTCCAGGCAGCAAGAGCCCCTGCAGCTGTGCCTGACGCCATTTTCTCTGCCCTGTCAGCAGTCTCGGGGCTGGGCTGGCGGGAGGGAGTGAGAGGCCACGGCTTTGTGGGTGTCCCAGTGTGAGTGGGGCTCTGCTGGACTTTCTGCAGCAGTTGCCAAGATGCTACCTGCTAAAGAAGAGGATGTGTCACCCACACCTGCCGCTGGAATTTCTCCCTGGGCACAGGTGAGGAAGGAAGAAAGCAGTGGGGGCCGGGACAGCAGGGGTATCTCAGGCAGGGAAATGGAGAGCTTCCAGAAGAGCACCCAGGGCCAGGACCATCCTGGCTGGCCTGCAGGCACCAAGTCGGCTGGCATGCTGTCCCTCATGTGGCTCCATGGCCCTTCCTCTAGGTTTTCAAGTCCTTGTACATATTCAGGTGTTTAGCCTTGGAAGGGTGGGAACATTTCAGCAGCAGCTGCCCTGGGGCTCGGCCCACGTTTACTCACAGATACCTCGGCACGGTCCCCCAGCTTTGCAGTGAGGACGCTTGTTGCGAGGAGCATGCTGGCTGAATGGGAGATGATTCCCCACCACTGACCAACTTCAGAATTGTTTGCAATTGGAGCAAGTGCCCTGAAACGGTTTTCCTCTGTGTAACTGGTGGGTTCTGTTCTTTTTTATCTTTTTTTCGTTTTTGGTTCAAGGTAGATTTTATTCCTCTTTTGTGTATTTACAGATATAAGCATGGAAATAATTTATTCATATAAATACATGTATGTGAAGGGAAGAATATTTTTTCTGTTTTACTTTTTTTAATTTTATTTTTTTAATTTGAATTTAATTTTATATTTTTATACAGCAGGTTGTTTTTGGTTATCTACTTTATACATATAAATGTATACATACCAATCCCAATATCTCAACTCCTCCCACCACCATCCCCAACAGCTTTCCCCCCTTGTTGTCCATACGTTTGTTGTATACATGTATTGCTCTATTTCTGCCTTGCAAAACGGTTCATCTGTACAATTTTTCTAGGTTCCACATATATGCATTAATATACAAGATTTGTTTTTCTCTTTCTGACTTACTTCACTCTGTATGACAGTCTCTAGATCCATCAACGTCTCTACAAATGTCCCAATTTCATTCCTTTTTATGGCTTAGTAATATTCCATTTTATATATGTACCACATCTTTATGCATTCGTCTGTCTGTGGGCATTTAGGTTGCTTCCATTTCCTGGATAGTGTAAATAGTGATGCAATGAACATTGTGGTGAATGTCTCTTTTTGATTTATGGTTTTGTCTGGGTATATGCCCAGTAGAGGGATTGCTGTATCATATGGTAATTCTATTCTTAGTTTTATAAGAAACTCCATAATGTTCTCCACAGTGACTGTATCAATTTACGTTCCCAACAATAGTGGAAGAGGATTCCTTATCTCCACACCGTTTCCAGCATTTGTTGTTTGTAGATTTTCTGATGATGCCCATTCTAATAGGTGTGAGGTGATACACCATGGATGAGTCTATTTCGTTGAGCAAAGAGTAGGTCTTGTTTATTACGTATTTGGCTTATGGAATGGTATGTGTGCTAATTTCAATCTGTTTTTATACAGCAGCCCAACTCAACTTTCCCCTTAAGCAAGCATAAGGTTTTTATCTAAATGTGAGACTCTGTTCGGTTTTGTAATTCAGTTTATGTGTAGCCAAGTTTACACTCCCTCTATTAGTGATATCTTATGATAATTATCTTTCTTTGTGTGACATATTTCTCTTAGAATCATCATAATTAAATCCACTCAATTTGCTGCTACAGGCCTGATGACATTGATTTCACTGCTGAGTGATATTCCGTTGTACGTAAGTAGCACAACTTCTTTATCCAGTTTTTTCTTTCTGGGATATTTAATTTGTACTGGACTCGAGGTTCTTGTAAACACAGCAGCCCTAAATTTTGTGTTGGCTGTGTCTTGTTGATTTTAATTTTCCTAAGCTATAGGGCCAAAAGTGGAAGTGCCCTAGGCTCTGTAGCTTTGTTTTTTAGATGTTTCAGGATACACCATGAACATCTCCAGAGTGTCTGTTGGCAATTTACATCCCGCCCATCAGCATAACACGGCTCCCTGTTCTCCATGGCCTGTCCTGTGTTTCTGGTTTTTACACTTTATTCAGATGGCCTTTTTGACGAATGGGAAATGTGACTTCATTGTAGTGTGGATTTCCATTGCTGGAGTGCTTGGTTGGCCAAAATGTTCATATGCGTTTTTTCCTGAATATATTCAGGAAAAATGTATACGCACTTTTTGTCCATGTGCATCACTGTCAAAGATCTGCCGCTTTTCCTATGCTTTAAATGCAATTCCAATCTACCTCTTGAAATATGATTCCTGCAATTCTGCCTCGTTTTCAAGTCCTCTTTGCAGACTTACTTCGATATATTTTTGCCAATAGCTGTCATTTATCTCTGCAGGTTTGTGAATTACAGTGCCCCCGAGCTCCTTTCTTAACTCGCTTCCTTGTAAGCTGGCCACAAAACTGCAGGTTTGCTTCAGGCCATAATCAGGGTCCGGCACGGCACTCTGAGCCTTTGGTTAATTCCTCTTCCTGGTGGGAAATTAGAGTTAAATGTGCCCCTCCAGATACCTGCCTCACTCCCAGCCACATGGTGATGTATGTCCTCAGGTTTGAGGCCATATGTGATGGGTTCCTCATCTTTTGATGATGTGGCCCCACTGGTGTGTGGACACTCCTGCCTGGTTCCCATCCCCTTGGTGATGTGGGCCCTCTGGTGAGACTCTGATCCTGGTTGGGTTCCTCACACATCCGTGAGGTGAGCCCTCTTCTCTGAGGTCACTCCTGCCTGGCTGGCACAACCCGCCTTGTTGACTTCGGCACCCTGGTGGCAGTTGGAGCCTGCTGGGAGCCTCCTTCCCGCGGTGATGAGGCCCTCTGGCGTCAGACCCTAATGGCGGGGTTCCCACATTTTCTGATACGTGCTAAGTGGTACGAGGGCACTCCTGCCAGGTTCCCATCCTCATGAGCGTGTGGGCCTTCTGTTCTGAGGTCCTAACGGCTGGGTTGCTCACACTTTCATGATGTGGGCCCTCTGCTGTGAGGTCAATCCTGCCTGGCTGGCGCACGTCACCTTGGCGACGTGGACCCTCTGGTGGCAGTTGGAGCGTGCTGGGGCCTCCTCCCCTCAGTGATGAGGGCCTTCTGGTGTCAGGCCCTAAGTGCTGGGCTCCACACATTTTCTGATGTGTGCCCAGTGGTGCGAGTCACTCCTGCCAGGTTCCCATCCCCATGGGCATGTGGGACTTCTGTTCTGTGGTCCCAACTGCTGGGTTGCTCACAGTTTCATGATGTGGGCCCTTTGCTGTGTGTTCACTCTGGCCTGTATCCCATAGTGTCAGTGCTCTGGGCCTCCAGCTTGGAGTTTCCAACTTCTCGATTCCTCACCTTTTTTATTCTATGGGCCCTCGGTTGTGCGTCTCCTCCTGCATGCCTCACTCCCAGCCCCTTCGTGATGTGTGTCCCCTTGTTTGAGGCCACATGTGCTGTGTTCCTCACCTTTCTATAATGTGGCCACACTGGTGTGAGGACACTCTTGCCTGGTTCCCATTCCCTTGGTGATGTTGGCCCCACTGCTGTTAGGACAGTCTTGCCTGGTTCCCATCACCTTGGTGATGTTGGCCCTCTGGTGAGAGTCTGATCCTGGTTAGGTTCCTCACCCTTCTGTGAGGTGGGCCCTCTGCTCTGAGGTCACTCCTGCCTGGCTGGCACACCCCGCCTTGGCAACGTCGGCCATATGGTGGCAGTTGGAGCCTGCTGGGAGCCTCCTCCCCTCGGTGATGAGGGCCCTCTGGCCTCAGGCCCTAACTGCTGGGTTCCCACATTTTCTGATTCGTGCTAAGTGGTGCAAGGACACTCCTGCCAGGTTCCCATCCCCATGGGGATGTGAGCCTTCTGCTCTGAGGTCCCAACGGCTGTGTTGCTCACAGTTTCATGATGAGGGCCCTCTGGTGTGAGTTCACTCCTGCCTAGATCCCATAGCCTCGCTGCTCCTGGCTGCCTGCCGGAGGTTCCAACTGTGGGATTCCTCACCTTTTTTATTCTATGGTCCCTCTGTTTTGAGGATCCTCTGGCCTGCCTCACTCCCAGCCCCTTGGTGATGTGTGTCCTCAGGTTTGAGGCCACGTGTGCTGGGTCCCTCAAATTATGGTGATGTAGCCCCACTGGTGTGAGGACACTCCTGCCTGGTTCCCATTCCCTTGGTGATGTTGGCCCTCTGGTGACAGTCTGATCCTTGTTGGGTTCCTCACACTTCTGTGAGGTGGGCTTTCTGCTCTGAGGTCACTCCTGCCTGGTTGGCACACCCCGCCTTGGTGACATCGGCCTTATGGTGGCAGTTGGAGCCTGCTGGGAGCCTCCTCCCCTCGGTGATGAGGGTCCTCTGGCCTCAGGTCCTAACTGCTGGGTTCCCACATTTTCTGATTCGTGGAAGTGGGCCGCGGACACTCCTGTCAGGTTCCCATCCCCATAGGGATGTGGGCCTTCTGCTCTGAGGTCCCATCCGCTGGGTTGCTCACAGTTTCATGATGTGGGACCTCTGCTGTGAGTTTGCTGTGGCCTGGATCCCATAGACTCTGTGCTCTGGGCGGCCTACTGGCCGGTTCCAACTGCTGGATTCCTCACAACTTTTATTCTGTGGGCTCTGTTTTGTGAGGATACTCCTGCTTGCCTCACTCCTAGCCCCTTGGAGATGTGGGTCCCCTGTTTTAGGCCACATGTTCTGGGTTCCTCACCTTTCTATAATGTGGCCACACTGGTGTGAGGACCCTCCTGCCTGGTTCCGATCCCCTTGGTGATGTGGGCCCTCTGGTGAGAGTCTTATCCTGGCTGGTTTCCTCACCCTTCTGTGAGGTAGGCCCTCTGCGGTGAGGTCACTCCTGCCTGGCTGGCACACATCACCTTGGTGACGTGGGCCCTCAGTTGGGAGTTGGTGTCTGCTGCGAGTCTCCGTCCCTCGGTAATGAGGGCCCTCTTGCGTCAGACCCTAACTCCTGGGCTCCCAAAATTTGCAGATGTGCGACCTGTGGTGCGAGTACACTCCTGTCAGGTTCCCAACCCCATGGGAATTTGGGCCTTCTGCTCTGAGGTCCCAACGGCTGGGGTGCTCACAGTTTCATGATGAGGGCCCTCTGATGTGTGTTCATTCCGGCCTAGATCCCATAGGCTTGTTGCTCCTGGGCGCCTGCTGGGAGGTTCCAACTGCGGGATTCCTCACCTTTTTTATTCTATGGGCCCTCTGTTTTGAGGCTCCTCCTGCCTGCCTCAATCCCAGCCCCGTTGTGATGTGTGTCCTCTGGTGTGAGGCCACGTGTGCTGGGTCCCTCACCTTTCGATGATGTGGCCCCAATGGTGTGAGGACACTCGTGCCTGTTTCCCAGCCCCTTGGTGATGTGGCCCCTCTGGTGAGAGTCTGATCCTGGCTGGGTTCCTTACCGTTCTGTGAGGTGGGCCCTGTGCTCTGAGGTAACTCCTGCCTGGCTTGCTCCCATTGCCTTGGTGACGTCGGCCCTCTGGTGGCAGTTGGATCCTTTTGGAGACTCCTGTCCTCGGTGATGAGGTCCCTCTGGCGTCAGGCTCTAACTGCTGGGCTCCCCAGGTTTTCTGATGTGAGCCCAGTGATGCCAGGACACTCGTGAAATGTTCCCATCCCCATGGCGATATGGGCCTTCTGCTCTGAGGTTCCAACGACTGGGTTGCTCACAGTTTCCTGATGTTAGCTCTCTGGTGTTAGTTCACTCATTCCTAGATCCCATAGCCTCTGTACTCTGGGCCGCCTGCTGGGAAGTTCCAACTGCTGGGTTCCTCACCTTTTTTATTCTTTGGGCCCTGTGTTGGGAGGCTCCTCCTGCCTGTGTCACTCCCAGCCCCTTGGTGATGTAGGTCCTCTGGTTTGTGGCCACATGTGCCAGTTTCCTCATCTTTTAGTGATGTGGCCCCACTGGTGTGAGGACACTCGTGCCTGGTTCCCGTCCCCTTGGTGATATGGGCCCTCTGGTGAGAGTCTGATCCTGGTTGGGTTCCTCACACTTCTTTGAGGTGGGCCGTCTGCTGTGAGGTCACTCCTGCCTGGCTGGCACACCCCGCCTTGGCGACGTGGGCCCTCTTGTGGTAGTTGGAACATGCTGGGAGCCTCCTCCCCTCAGTGATGAGGGCCCTCTGGCGTCAGGCCCTAACTGCTGGGTACCCACATTTTCTGATATGTGCTAAGTGGTGCAAGGACACTCCTGCCATGCTCCCAACACCTTGGGGATGTGGACCTTCTGCTCTGAGGTCCAAATGGCTGGGTTGCTCGCAGTTTCATGATGTGGACCCTCTGCTGTGAGTTTACTGCGGCCTGAATCGCATAGACTTGGTGCTCTTGGCCGCCTGCTGGGAGGTTCCCATTGCTGGATTCCTCAGCATTTTTATTCTATGGGCCCTGTGTTGTGAGGCTACTCCTGCCTGCCTCATTCCGAGCCCCTTGGAGATGTGGGTCTTCTGGATTAGGCCACATGTGCTGGGTTCCTCACCTTTCTATGATGTGGCCACACTGGTGTGAAGACTCTACTGCCTGGTTCTGATCACCTTGGTGATGTGGGCCCTCTGGTGAGAGTCTTATACTGGCTTGTTCCTCACCCTTCTGTGAGGTAGGCCCTCTGCGGTGAGGTCACTCCTACCTGGCTGTCACACGTCACCTTGGCGACGTGGGACCTCAGTTGGGTGTTGGTGCCTGATTGGAGTCTCCTCCCCTTGGTAATGAGGGCCCTCTGGCGTCAGGCCCTAACTCCTGGGTTCCCTAAATTCTCTGATGTGTGCCCTGTGGTGCGAGTACACTTCTGACAGGTTCCCAACCCCATGGGAATGTGGGCCTTCTGCTCTGAGATCCCAACGCCTAGGTTGCTCACAGTTTCATGATGACGGCCCTCTGGTGTGAGATCACTCCGGCCTGGATCCCATAGTCTCGCTGCTCCTGGCCGCCTGCTGGGAGGTTCCAACTGCGGGATTCTTCACCTCTTTAATTCTATGGTCCCTCTGTTTTGAGGCTCCTCCTGCCTGCCTCAATCCCAGCTCCCTTGTGATGTGTGTCCTCTGGTTTGAGGCCACGTGTGCTGGGTCCCTCACTTTTCGGTGATGTGACCCCACTAGTGTGAGGACACTCCTGCCTGGTTCCCATTCCCTTGGTGATGTGGGCCCTCTGGTGAGAATCTGATCCTCTTTGGTTCTTCACACTTCTGTGAGGTTGACCCTCTGCTCTGAGGTCACTCCTGCCTGGTTGTCACACTCCGCATTGGCGACGTCACCTCTCTGGTAGCAGTCGGAGCTGGCTGGGAGCCACCGCCCCTCGGTGATGAGGGCCCTCTGGCATCAGGCACTAATTGCTGGGCTCCCCATATTTTTTCATGTGTGCCCACTCTTGCGATGACACTCCTGCTTGTTTCCCTTCCCCATGGGGATGTGGGCCTTCTGCTCTGAGGTCACAATGGCTGGGTTGCTTACAGAATCACAATGAGGGCCCTCTGTTGTGAGTTCATGCCGGCCTGGATCTCATAGCCTCAGTGATCTGGGCCGCCTGCTAGGAAGATCCAACTGCTGGTTTCCACACCTTTTGTATACAATGGGACATGTGTTGTGAGGTTAATCCTGCCTGCCTCACTCCGAAACCCATGGTGATGTGGGTCCTCTGGTTTGAGGCCACATGTGCTGGGTACCTCAACTTTTGATGATGTGGCCCCATGGGTGTGAGGACACTCCTGCCTGGTTCCCATCACCTTGGTGATGTGGACCCTCTGGGGAGAGTCTGATCCTGGCTGGGTTCCCTACCATTCTGTGAGGTGGGCCCTCTGATGTCAGGTCACTCCTGCCTGGCTAGCTCACATCGCCTTGGCGACGTGGGCCCTCTGTTGACCACTGGAGCATGCTGGGAGCCTCCTACTCCCGTGAATGATGGCCCTGGAAAAAATGCATATGCCCTTTTTGGCCAAGTGCTTCATTGACGAGGTTCTGCCACTTCTCTTATGCTTTCAGAGCAATTCACGTCTACCTACTGAAATCGGATTCTAGCAATTCTGCCCCACTTTCAAGTCCTCTTCGCAGCCTTAATTCAATATATTTTTGTACGATTTCTGTCATTTATAAGTCTGCAGGTATGTGAATGACAGTGCCCCTGAGCTCCTTTCCTCAACTCGCTTTCTTGTGAGCTGGCCACAAAACCGCAGGATTGCTTCAGGCCCTAATCTTGTTCCAGCACGGCATGCTGAGCCTTTGGTTAATTCCTTTTCCTGTTGGGAAATGAGTGTTAAAATTCCCCGTGCATACTGGGCATATACCCTGAGAAAACCAAAATTCAAAAAGAGTCATGTACCAAAATGTTCATTGCAGCTCTATTTACAATAGCCCGGAGATGGAAAGAACCTAAGCGCCCATCATCGGACGAATGGATAAAGAAGATGTGGCACATATACACAATGGAATATTACTCAGCCTTAAAAAGAAATGAAACTGAGTTATTTGTAATGAGATGGATAGACCTAGAGTCTGTCATACAGAGTGAAGTAAGTCAGAAAGAAAAAGACAAATAGCGTATGCTAACACATATATATGGAATTTAAAGGAAAAAAATGTCATGAAGAACCTAGGGATAAGACAGGAATAGAGGCGCAGACCTACTGGAGAACGGAATTGAGGATATGGGGAGGGGGAATGGTGAGTTTTGACAGGGCGAGAGAGAGTCATGGACATATACACACTAACAAATGTAGTAAGGTAGATAGCAAGGGGGAAGCAGCCGCAAGGCAAAGGGATATTAGCTCGGGGCGTTGGGACAGCCTGGAGGGGTGGAAGGGGGAGAGAGGGAGGGAGGGAGACACAAGAGGGAAGACACAGGGAGCATATGTATATGTATAGCTGATTCACTTTGTTATAAAGCAAAAACTAACACACCATTGTAAAGCAATTATACCCCAATAAAGATGTTAAAAAGATATTTGCCCGTGCACACACCTACAGATAGTCTCCCATTGGTTCTCCATATTCCTGTTCATCTTGCACAGAAATTGCAAACAGTGCCAAACAGGAGGTTAAAGGCACTGACTCTCCAAATGGGGAGAGTGTAAGAAAAGGGTCTGGAATGGTGAACCTGAGTACCAGGGGACGAAAACAGACATGCATGTAAAAAGGTTTCCCAGTCACACGGTGGACCATACTCTGGATTTCCCATGCAAATTTTAGCAGAAGGAAGAATCCCTTGAACCTGGAGAGTTGGGAACCATGGAATGGGTACCAGGCAGTATGACATCAGAGGGTCTGCATTTGCTCACTGAACCTCACCAATGCTATCAGCCCAAAGGGTCCAGCCTTATATCTCACCCAGCTCTGGGTGTAGATGTGGTAAACCAGGTTGCATCACATGCCCTGTGTGAGTTATTTAAGAATTGCTCTCAATTTCACTGTCATTGTGTTTTGTTTTTGAAATTTTTTTTTGACACTGGGATTTATCGGATTTTCACTGCTGCGTTAATGCCGCTGTACACACTCTTGATTCTCTTACGGAGACATAAATATCCACGGGTTTTAAGATTCTTCCTAGTCAGGTATATTCCTAGGCGTTGAATATGTGGTGTTGAGTCCATTTCGTTGAGCAAGGAGTAGGTCTTGTCTATTACATATTTGGCTTATGGAACGGTATCTGTGCTAATTTCAGTCTCTGGTTTTATGCAGCACTCCAACGCACCCTTCTCCATAAGAAAGCACAAGTTGGTTTTATAAATTTGAGACTGTTCTGTTTTGTAATTCAGTTCATGTGTAGTCAAGTTTACATACTGTGTATTAGTGATATTTTATGATGTTTCTTTTTATGTGTGACTTATTTCACGTAGAATCACCATACCTGAATACACTCACTATGCCGCTACAGGCCTGATGACACAGATTTCATTGCTGAGTGATATTCCATTGTACGTACGTGCCACAACTTCTTTATCCATTGTTTGCTCTCTGAGATATTTACCTGGTACTGTAAACGAGGTTCTTGTGAACAGAGAGGTCCCAAACTTTGAGGTGGCTGGGTGTTTTTGATTTTAATTTCCCTAAGCTGTAGGACCATAAGTGGAAGTGCCATAGGCTGTGTTGCTTTGTTTCTTACGTGTTTCAGGAAACACATAACACTTCTCCAGAATGGCTGTCGGCAATTTACATCATATGCATCAGCATAATAAGGATCCCTGTTTTCCATTGCCTGTCCTCCATTTCTGGATTTTACAATTTTTTAAAATGGCCCTTTTGCCCTGGGGGGCACTGAGACTTCATTGTAGTGCAGGTTTTTTTACAAGCTTGCTTGGTTGGCCAAACAGTGCGTATGTGTTTTTTCCTGAATATATTCAGAAAAAAACGCATACGCCCTTTTTGGCCAAGTGCATCATTGTCGACGTTGTGCCTCTTTTCCTATGCTTTCAGGGCAATTCCAGTCTACCCCCTGCAATCGTTTTCCTGAAATTCTGCCCAGCTTTCAAGTCCCCTTCACAGGCTTACTTCAATATACTTTTGGAAGATAGCTGTCATTTATTACTCTGCAGGTTTGTGAATTACAGTGCCCCTGGGCTCCTTTCTTCAACTCGCTTTCTTGTGAGCTGGGCACAAAACCGCAGGATTGCTTCAGGCACTAATCTGTTTCCAACAGGGCACGCTGAGACTTTGGTTAATTCCTCTTCCTGGTGGGCAATGAGCGTTACATTTGCCCGTGAAGACACCTACAGCTAGTCTCTCATTGGTTCTCCCTATTCCTGTTCATCTTGCACAGAAATTGCAAGCTGTGCCAAACAGGAGGTTAAAGGCACTGACTCTCCAAGCGGGGAGAGTGTTAGTAAAGCGTCTGGAATGGTGAACCCGAGGACCAGGATACGAAAACTGAGATGCATTTTAAATCGTTTCCCAATCACACGGTGGACGATACTCTGGGTTTCCCATGCATGTTTTAGCTGGAGGAAGAATCCCTTGAACCTGGAGTGTTGGGACCCATGGAACGGGTACCATGCAGTATGACTTCAAAGGGTCTGCATTTACTCACCGAACCTCACAAATGCTATCAGCCTGAAGTGTCCAGCCTTATGTCTCAACCAGCTCTGGGTGTAGATGTGGTCAATCCCGGTTACATCACATGCCCTGAGTGAATTATTTAAGAATTGCTCTCTATTTCACTGTCTTTGTGTGTTGTTTTTGAAATTTATTTTTATAATGGGATTTATCGGATTTTCACTGCTGCGTTTCGGCCGCTGTACACACGCTTGTTTCTCTTACGGAGACATATATATCCATGGGTTTTAAGATTCTTCCTAGTCAGGTATATTCCTAGGCGTTGAACATGTGGTGTTGAGTCCATTTCTTTGAGCAAGGTGTAGGTCTTGTCTATTACATATTTGGCTTATGGAAAGTTATCTGTGCTAATTTCAGTCTCTGGTTTTATGCAGCACCCCAACGCACCTTTGCCCACAAGCAAGCACTAGTTGGTTTTATAAATTTGAGACCCTGTTCTGTTTTGTAATTCAGTTCATGTGTAGTCAAGTTTACATTCCGTGTATTAGTGATATCTTATGATGTTTCTTTTTCTGTGTGACGTAGTTCACGTAGAATCACCGTACCTGCATCCACTCACTATGCCGCTACGGGCCTGATGACACAGATTTCATTGCTGAGTGATATTGCATTGCACGTACATGCCATAACTTCTTTATCCATTTTTTGCTTTCTGGGATATTTACCTGGTACTGTAGACGAGCTTCTTGTGAACACAGCCGTCCCAAACATTGGTGTGGCTGTCTGTTTTTAATTTCCCTAAGGAATAGGACCATAAGTGGAAGTGCCATAGGCTGTGTTGCTTTGTTTCTTACGTGTTTCAGGAAACACCATACACTTCTCCAGGGTGGCTGTTGGCAGTTTACATCCTGCCAATCAGCATAACAAGGCTCCCTGTTCTCCATATCCTGTCCTACCTTTCTAGATTTTACACTTTTTTCAGATGGCCCTTTTTCCAGGGGGGCAGTGAGACTTCATTGTAGTGCAGATTTCCTTTACAGGCTTGCTTGGTTGGCCAAAAAGGGCGTATGCGTTTTTTCATGAATATATTCAGGAAAAAACGCATACGCCCTTTTTGGCCAAGTGCATCATTGTCGACGTTGTGCCTCTTTTCCTATGCTTTCAGGGCAATTCCAGTCTACCTCCTGCAATCGTTTTCCTGAAACTCTGCCCCGCTTTCAAGTCCCCTTCGCAGGCTTACTTCATTATATTTTTGGAGGATAGCTGTCATTTATAACTCTGCAGGTTTGTGAATTACAGTGCCCCTGAGCTCCTTTCTTCAACTCGCTTTCTTGTGAGCTGGGCAAAAAACCGCAGGATTGCTTCAGGCCCTAATCTCTTTCCGGCAGGGCACGCTGAGCTTTTGGTTAATTTCTCTTCCTGTTGGGAAATGAGCATTACATTTGCCCGTGCAGACACCTATAGCTAGTCTCTCATTGGTTCTCCCTATTCCTGTTAATCTTGCACAGAAATTGCAAGCTGTGCCAAACAGGAAGTTAAAGGCACTGACTCTCCAAGCGGGGAGAGTGTTAGTAAAGCATCTGGAATGGTGAACCCGAGGACCAGGATACGAAAACTGAGATGCATTTTAAATCGTTTCCCAATCACACGGTGGACGATACTCTGGGTTTCCCATGCATGTTTTAGCTGGAGGAAGAATCCCTTGAACCTGGAGAGTTGGGAACCATGGAATGGGTACCATGCAGTATGACTTCAAAGGGTCTGCATTTGCTCACCAAAACTCACCAATGCTATCAGCCTGAAGTGTCCAGCCTTATGTCTCAACCAGCTCTGGGTGTAGATGTGGTCAATCCCGATTGCATCACATGCCCTGAGTGAATTATTTAAGAATTGCTCTCTATTTCACTGTCTTTGTGTTTTGTTTTCGAAATTTATTTTGATAATGGGATTTATTGGATTTTCACTGCTGCGTTTCGGCCGATGTACACATGCTTGATTCTCTTACGGAGATATATATATACATGGGTTTTAAGATTCTTCCTAGTCAGTTATATTCCTAGGCGTTGAATATGTGGTGTTGGTTCCATTTCGTTGAGCAAGGAGTTAGTCTTGTCTATTACATATTTGGCTTATGGAATGTTATCTGTGCTAATTTCAGTCTCTGGTTTTATGCAGCACCCCAAGGCACCTTTCCCCATAAGCAAGCACTAGTTGGTTTTCTAAATTTGAGACCCTGTTCTGTTTTGTAATTCAGTTCATGTGTAGTCAAGTTTACATTCCGTGTATTAGTGATATCTTATGATGTTTCTTTTTCTGTGTGACGTAGTTCACGTAGAATCACCGTACCTGCATCCACTCACTATGCCGCTATGGGCCTGATGACACAGATTTCATTGCTGAGTGATATTGCATTGCACGTACGTGCCACAACTTCTATATCCATTTTTTGCTTTCTGGGATATTTACCTGGTACTGTAGACGAGCTTCTTGGGAACACAGCCGTCCCAAACTTTGGGGTGGCTCTCTGTTTTTGATTTTAATTTCCCTAAGCAATAGGACCATAAGTGGAAGTGCCATAGGCTGTGTTGCTTTGTTTCTTACGTGTTTCAGGAAACACCATACACTTCTCCAGGGTGGCTGTTGGCAATTTACATCCTGCCAATCAGCATAACAAGGCTCCCTGTTCTCCATATCCTGTCCTACCTTTCTGGATTTTACACTTTTTTCAGATGGCACTTTCGCCCGGGGGGCAGTGAGACTTCATTGTAGTGCAGATTTCCTTTACAGGCTTGCTTGGTTGACCAAAAAGTGCGTATGCGTTTTTTCCTGAATATATTGAGGAAAAAACGCATACGCCCTTTTTGGCCAAGTGCATCATTGTCGACGTTCTGCCTCTTTTCCTATGCTTTCAGGGCAATTCCAGTCTACCCCCTGCAATCGTTTTCCTGAACTTCTGCCCCGCTTTCAAGTCCCCTTCGCAGGCTTACTTCAATATATTTTTGGAGGATAGCTGTCATTTATAACTCTGCAGGTTTGTGAATTACAGTGCCCCTGAGCTCCTTTCTTCAACTCGCTTTCTTGTGAGCTCGGCACAAAACCGCAGGATTGCTTCAGGCCCTAATCTGTTTCCGGCTGGGCACGCTGAGCCTTTGGTTAATTCCTCTTCCTGGTTGGCAATGAGCATTACATTTGCCCGTGCAGACACCTACAGCTAGTCTCTCATTGGTTCTCCCTATTCCTGTTCATCTTGCACAGAAATTGCAAGCTGTGCCAAAGAGGAGGTTAAAGGCACTGACTCTCCAAGCGGGGAGAGTGTTAGTAAAGCATCTGGAATGGTGAACCTGAGGACCAGGATACGAAAACTGAGATGCATTTTAAATCGTTTCCCAATCACACGGTGGACGATACTCTGGGTTTCCCATGCATGTTTTAGCTGGAGGAAGAATCCCTTGAACCTGGAGAGTTGGGACCCATGGAATGGGTACCATGCAGTATGACTTCAAAGGGTCTGCATTTGCTCACCGAAACTCACCAATGCTATCAGCCTGAAGTGTCCAGCCTTATGTCTCAACCAGCTCTGGGTGTAGATGTGGTCAATCCCTGTTTCATCACATGCCCTGAGTGAATTATTTAAGAATTGCTCTCTATTTCACTGTCTTTTTGTTTTGATTTCGAAATTTATTTTGATAATGGGATTTATCGGATTTTCACTGCTGCGTTTCGGCCGCTGTACACACGCTTGATTCTCTTACGGAGACATATAAATCCATGGGTTTTAAGATTCTTCCTAGTCAGGTATATTCCTAGGCGTTGAATATGTGGTGTTGGGTCCATTTCGTTGAGCAAGGAGTAGGTCTTGTCTATTACATATTTGGCTTATGGAAAGTTATCTGTGCTAATTTCAGTCTCTGGTTTTATGCAGCACCCCAACGCACCTTTCCCCATAAGCAAGCACTAGTTGGTTTTCTAAATTTGAGATCCTGTTCTGTTTTGTAATTCAGTTCATGTGTAGTCAAGTTTACATTCCGTGTATTAGTGATATCTTATGATGTTTCTTTTTCTGTGTGACGTAGTTCACGTAGAATCACCGTACCTGCATCCACTCACTATGCCGCTACGGGCCTGATGACACAGATTTCATTGCTGAGTGATATTGCATTGCACGTACATGCCATAACTTCTTTATCCATTTTTTGCTTTCTGGGATATTTACCTGGTACTGTAGACGAGCTTCTTGTGAACACAGCCGTCCCAAACATTGGTGTGGCTGTCTGTTTTTAATTTCCCTAAGGAATAGGACCATAAGTGGAAGTGCCATAGGCTGTGTTGCTTTGTTTCTTACGTGTTTCAGGAAACACCATACACTTCTCCAGGGTGGCTGTTGGCAGTTTACATCCTGCCAATCAGCATAACAAGGCTCCCTGTTCTCCATATCCTATCCTACCTTTCTAGATTTTACACTTTTTTCAGATGGCCCTTTTTCCAGGGGGGCAGTGAGACTTCATTGTAGTGCAGATTTCCTTTACAGGCTTGCTTGGTTGGCCAAAAAGGGCGTATGCGTTTTTTCATGAATATATTCAGGAAAAAACGCATACGCCCTTTTTGGCCAAGTGCATCATTGTCGACGTTGTGCCTCTTTTCCTATGCTTTCAGGGCAATTCGAGTCTACCCCCTGCAATCGTTTTCCTGAAACTCTGCCCCGCTTTCAAGTCCCCTTCGCAGACTTACTTCATTATATTTTTGGAGGATAGCTGTCATTTATAACTCTGAAGGTTTGTGAATTACAGTGCCCCTGAGCTCCTTTCTTCAACTCGCTTTCTTGTGAGCTGGGCACAAAACCGCAAGATTGCTTCAGGCCCTAATCTCTTTCCGGCAGGGTACGCTGAGCTTTTGGTTAATTTCTCTTCCCTTTGAGAAATGAGCATTACATTTGCCCGTGCAGACACCTATAGCTAGTCTCTCATTGGTTCTCCCTATTCCTGTTAATCTTGCACAGAAATTGCAAGCTGTGCCAAACAGGAGGTTAAAGGCACTGACTCTCCAAGCGGGGAGAGTGTTAGTAAAGCATCTGGAATGGTGAACCCGAGGACCAGGATACGAAAACTGAGATGCATTTTAAATCATTTCCCAATCACACGGTGGACGATACTCTGGGTTTCCCATGCGTGTTTAAGCTGGAGGAAGAATCTCTTGAACCTGGAGAGTTGGGACCCATGGAATAGGTACCATGCAGTATGACTTCAAAGGGTCTGCATTTGCTCACCGAAACTCACCAATGCTATCAGCCTGAAGTGTCCAGCCTTATGTCTCAACCAGCTCTGGGTGTAGATGTGGTAAATCCCGGTCGCATCACATGCCCTGTGTGAATTGTTTAAGAATTGCTCTCTATTTCACTGTCTTTGTGTTTTGTTTTCGAAATTTATTTTGATAATGGGATTTATCGGATTTTCACTGCTGCGTTTCGGCCGCTGTACACACGCTTGATTCTCTTACGGAGACATATAAATCCATGGGTTTTAAGATTCTTCCTAGTCAGGTATATTCCTAGGCGTTGAACATGTGGTGTTGAGTCCATTTCGTTGAGCAAGGAGTAGGTCTTGTCTATTACATATTTGGCTTATGGAAAGTTATCTGTGCTAATTTCAGTCTCTTGTTTTATGCAGCACCCTAACACACCTTTCCCCATAAGCAAGCACTAGTTGGTTTTCTAAATTTGAGACCCAGTTCTGTTTTGTAATTCAGTTCATGTGTAGTCAAGTTTACATTCCGTGAATTAGTGATATCTTATGATGTTTCTTTTTCTGTGTGACGTAGTTCACGTAGAATCACCGTACCTGCATCCACTCACTATGCCGCTACGGGCCTGATGACACAGATTTCATTGCTGAGTGATATTGCATTGCACGTACGTGCCACAACTTCTTTATCCATTTTTGCTTTCTAGGATATATACCTGGTACTGTAGACGAGCTTATTGGGAACACAGCCGTCCCAAACTTTGGGGTGGCTCTCTGTTATTGATTTTAATTTCCGTAAGCTATAGGACCATAAGTGGAAGTGCCATAGGCTGTCTTGCTTTGTTTCTTACGTGTTTCAGGAAACACCATACACTTCTCCAGGGTGGCTGTTGGCAATTTACATCCTGCCAATCAGCATAACAAGGCTCCCTGTTCTCCATATCCTGTCCTACCTTTCTGGATTTTACACTTTTTTCAGATGGCCCTTTTGTCCGGGGGGCAGTGAGATTTCATTGTAGTGCAGATTTCCTTTACAGGCTTGCTTGGTTGGCCAAAAAGGGCGTATGCGTTTTTTCCTGAATATATTCAGGAAAAAACGCATAAGCCCTTTTCGGCCAAGTGCATCATTGTCGACGTTGTGCCTCTTTTCCTATGCTTTCAGGGCAGTTCCAGTCTACACCCTGCAATCGTTTTCCTGAAATTCTGCCCAACTTTCAAGTCCCCTTCGCAGGCTTACTTCAATATATTTTTGGAGGATAGCTGTCATTTATAACTCTGCAGGTTTGTGAATTACAGTGCCCCTGAGCTCCTTTCTTCAACTCGCTTTCTTGTGATCTGGGCAGAAAACCGCAGGATTGCTTCAGGCCCTAATCTGTTTCCGGCAGGGCACGCTGAGCCTTTGGTTAATTCCTCTTCCTGGTGGGCAATGAGCGTTACATTTGCCCGTGCAGACACCTACAGCTAGTGTCTCATTGGCTCTCCCTATTCCTGTTCATCTTGCACAGAAATTGCAAGCTGTGCCAAAGAGGAGGTTTAAGCACTGACTCTCCAAGCGGGGAGAGTGTTAGTAAAGCATCTGGAATGGTGAACCCGAGGACCAGGATACGAAAACTGAGATGCATTTTAAATCGTTTCCCAATCACACGGTGGACGATACTCTGGGTTTCCCATGCATGTTTTAGCTTTAGGAAGAATCCCTTGATTATGGAGAGTTGGGACCCATGGAATGGGTACCATGCAGTATGACTTCAAAGGGTCTCATTTGCTCACCGAAACTCACCAATGTTATCAGCCTGAAGTGTCCAGCCTTATGTCTCAACCAGCTCTGGGTGTAGATGTGGTCAATCCCGGTTGCATCAAATGCCCTGAGTGAATTATTTAAGAATTGCTCTCTATTTCACTGTCTTTGTGTTTTGTTTTCGAAATTTATTTTGATAATGGGATTTATCAGATTTTCACTGCTGCGTTTCGGCCGCTGTACACACGCTTGATTCTCTTACGGAGACATATATATCCATGGGTTTTAAGATTCTTCCTAGTCAGGTATATTCCTAGGCGTTGAATATGTGGTGTTGGGTCCATTTCGTTGAGCAAGGAGTAGGTCTTGTCTATTAAATATTTGGCTTATGGAAAGTTATCTGTGCTAATTTCAGTCTCTGGTTTTATGCAGCACCCTAAGGCACCTTTCCCCATAAGCAAGCACTAGTTGGTTTTCTAAATTTGAGACCCTGTTCTGTTTTGTAATTCAGTTCATGTGTAGTCAAGTTTACATTCCGTGTATTAGTGATATCTTACGATGTTTCTTTTTCTGTGTGACGTAGTTCACGTAGAATCACCGTACCTGCATCCACTCACTATGCCGCTACGGACCTGATGACACAGATTTCATTGCTGAGTGATATTGCATTGCACGTACTTGCCACAACTTCTTAATCCATTTTTTGCTTTCTGGGATATTTACCTGGTACTGTAGACGAGCTTCTTGGGAACACAGCCGTCCCAAACTTTGGGGTGGCTCTCTGTTTTTGATTTTAATTTCCCTAAGCAATAGGACCATAAGTGCAATTGCCATAGGCTGTGTTGCTTTATTTCTTATGTGTTTCAGGAAACACCATACAGTTCTCCAGGGTGGCTGTTGGCAATTTACATCCTGCCAATCAGCATAACAAGGCTCCCTGTTCTCCATATCCTGTCCTACCTTTCTGAATTTTACACTTCTTTCAGATGTCCCTTTTGCTAGGGGGGCAGTGAGACTTCATTGTAGTGCAGATTTCCTTTACAGGCTTGCTTGGTTGGCCAAAAAGGGCGTATGCGTTTTTTCCTGAATATATTCAGGAAAAATATTCCTGAAAAATATATTCCTGAATATATTCAGGAAAAAACGCATACGCCCTTTTTGGCCAAGTGCATCATTGTCGACGTTGTGCCTCTTTTCCTATGGTTTTCCTATGCTTTCAGGGCAATTCCAGTCTACCCCCTGCAATCGTTTTCCTGAAATTCTGCCCCGCTTTCAAGTCCCCTTCGCAGGCTTACTTCAATATATTTTTGGAGGATAGCTGTCATTTATAACTCTGCAGGTTTGTGAATTACAGTGCCCCTGAGCTCCTTTCTTCAACTCGCTTTCTTGTGAGCTGGGCAGAAAACCGCAGGATTGCTTCAGGCCCTAATCTGTTTCCAGCAGGGCACACTGAGCCTTTGTTTAATTCCTCTTCCTGGTGGGTAATGAGTGTTACATTTGCCCGTGCAGACACCTACAGCTAGTCTCTCATTGGTTCTCACTATTCCTGTTCATCTTGCACAGAAATTGCAAACTGTGCCAAACAGGAGGTTAAAGGCACTGACTCTCCAAGCGGGGAGAGTGTTAGTAAAGCTTCTGGAATGGTGAACCCGAGGACAAGGATACGAAAAGTGATATCCATTTTAAATCATTTCCCAATCTCACGGTGTACCATACTCTGTGTTTCCCATGCATGTTTTAGCTGAAGGAAGAATCCCTGGAACCTGGAGAGTTGGGACCCATGGAATGGGTACCATGCAGTATGACTTCAAAGGGTCTGCATTTGCTCACCGAAACTCACCAATGCTATCAGCATGAAGTGTCCAGCCTTATGTCTCAACCAGCTCTGGGTGTAGATGTGTTATATCCCGGTTGCATCACATGCCCTGAGTGAATTATTTAAGAATTGCTCTCTATTTCACTGTCTTTGTGTCTTGTTTTTGAAATTTATTTTCATAAAGGGATTTATCGGATTTTCACTGCTGTGTTTATGCCGCTGTACACATGCTTGATTCTCTTACGGAGACATATATATCCATGGGTTTTAAGATTCTTCCTAGTCAGGTATATTCGTAGGCGTTGAACATTTGGTGTTGGGTCCATTTCTTTGAGCAAGGAGTAGGTCTTGTCTATTACATATTTGGCTTATGGAAAGTTATCTGTGCTAATTTCAGTCTCTGGTTTTATGCAGCACCCCAACGCACCTTTCCCCATAAGCAAGCACTAGTTGGTTTTCTAAATTTGAGACCCTGTTCTGTTTTGTAATTCAGTTCATGTGTAGTCAAGTTTACATTCCGTGTATTAGTGATATCTTATGATGTTTCTTTTTCTGTGTGACGTAGTTCACGTAGAATCACCGTACCTGCATCCACTCACTATGCCGCTACGGGCCTGATGACACAGATTTCATTGCTGAGTGATATTCCATTGTACGTACATGCCACAACTTCTTTATCCATTTTTTGCTTTCTGGGATATTTACCTGGTACTGTAGACGAGCTTCTTGTGAACACAGCCGTCCCAAACATTGGTGTGGCTGTCTGTTTTTGATTTTAATTTCCCTAAGCTATAGGATCATAAGTGCAAGTGCCATAGGCTGTGTTGCTTTGTTTCTTACGTGTTTCAGGAAACACCATACACTTCTCCAGGGTGGCTGTTGGCAATTTACATCCAACCAATCAGCATAACAAGGCTCCCTGTACTCCATATCCTGTCCTAACTTTCTGGATTTTACACTTTTTTCAGATGGCTCTTTTTCCAGAGGGGCAGTGAGACTTCATTGTAGTGCAGATTTCCTTTACAGGATTGCTTAGTTGGCCAAAAAGTGCATATGCGTTTTTTCCTGAATATATTCAGGAAAAAACGCATACGCCCTTTTTGGCCAAGTGCATCATTGTCGACGTTCTGCCTCTTTTCCTATGCTTTCAGGGCAATTCCAGTCTACCCCCTGCAATCGTTTTCCTGAAATTCTGCCCCACTTTCAATCCCCTTCGCAGGCTTACTTCAATATACTTTTGGAAGATAGCTGTCATTTATAACTCTGCAGGTTTGTGAATTACAGTGCCCCTGAGCTCCTTTCTTCAACTCGCTTTCTTGTGAGCTGGGCACAAAACCGCAGGATTGCTTCAGGCCCTAATCTGTTTCCAGTGGGGCACACTGAGCCTTTGTTTAATTCCTCTTCCTGGTGGGAAATGAGCGTTACATTTGCCCGTGCAGACACCTACAGCTAGTCTCTCATTGCTTCTCCCTATTCCTGTTCATCTTGCGTAGAAATTGCAAGCTGTGCCACAGAGGAGGTTAAAGGCACTGACTCCCCAAGCGGGGAGAGTGTTAGTAAAGCATCTGGAATGGTGAACCCGAGGACCAGGATACGAAAACTGAGATGCATTTTAAATCGTTTCCCAATCACACGGTGGACGATACTCTGGGTTTCCCATGCATGTTGTAGCTGGAGGGAGAATCCCTTGAACCTGGAGAGTTGGGACCCATGGAATGGGTACCATGCAGTATGACTTCAAAGGGTCTGCATTTGCTCACCGAAACTCACCAATGCTATCAGCCTGAAGTGTCCAGCCTTATGTCTCAACCAGCTCTGGGTGTAGATGTGGTCAATCCCGGTTGCATCACATGCCCTGAGTGAATTATTTAAGAATTGCTCTCTATTTCACTGTCTTTGTGTTTTGTTTTCTAAATTCATTTTGAAAATGGGATTTATCGGATTTTCACTGCTGCGTATTGGCCGCTGTACACACGCTTGATTCTCTTACGGAGACATATATATCCATGGGTTTTAAGATTCTTCCTAGTCAGGTATATTCCTAGGCGTTGAATATGTGGTGTTGGGTCCATTTCGTTGAGCAAGGAGAAGGTCTTGTCTATTACATATTTGGCTTATGGAAAGTTATCTGTGCTAATTTCAGTCTCTGGTTTTATGCAGCACCCTAAGGCACCTTTCCCCATAAGCAAGCACTAGTTGGTTTTCTAAATTTGAGACCCTGTTCTGTTTTGTAATTCAGTTCATGTGTAGTCAAGTTTACATTCCGTGTATTAGTGATATCTTATGATGTTTCTTTTTCTGTGTGACGTAGTTCACGTAGAATCACCGTACCTGCATCCACTCACTATGCCGCTACGGGCCTGATGACACAGATTTCATTGCTGAGTGATATTGCATTGCACGTACGTGCTACAACATCTTTATTCATTTTTTGCTTTCTGGGATATTTACCTGGTACTGTAGACGAGCTTCTTGGGAACACAGCCGTCCCAAACTTTGGGGTGGCTCTCTGTTTTTGATTTTAATTTCCATACGCAATAGGACCATAAGTGCAATTGCCATAGGCTGTGTTGCCTTATTTCTTAGGTGTTTCAGGAAACACCATACACTTCTCCAGGGTGGCTGTTCACAATTTACATCCTGCCAATCAGCATAACAAGGCTCCCTGTTCTCCATATCCTGTCCTACCTTTCTGGATTTTACACTTTTTTCAGATATCCCTTTTGCCCGGGACGCAGTGAGACTTCATTGTAGTGCAGATTTCCTTTACAGGCTTGCTTGGTTGGCCAAAAAGGGCGTATGCGTTTTTTCCTGAATATATTCAGGAAAAAACGCATACGCCCTTTTTGGCCAAGTGCATCATTGTCGACGTTGTGCCTCTTTTCCTATGCTTTCAGGGCAATTCCAGTCTACCCCTGCTATCGTTTTCCTGAAATTCTGCCCCGCTTTCAAGTCCCCTTCACAGGCTTACTTCAATATATTTTTGGAGGATAGCTGTCATTTATAACTCGGCAGGTTTGTGAATTACAGTGCCCCTGAGCTCCTTTCTTCACCTCGCTTTCTTGTGAGCTGGGCACAAAACCGCAGGATTGCTTCAGTCCCTAATCTGTTTCCAGCATGGCACACTGAGCCTTTGTTTAATTCCTCTTCCTGGTGGGCAATGAGCGTTATATTTGCCCGTACAGACACCTATAGCTAGTCTCTCATTGGTTTTCCCTATTCCTGTTCATCTTGCACAGAAATTGCAAGCTGTGCCAAAGAGGAGGTTAAAGGCACTGACTCTCCAAGCGGGGAGAGTGTTAGTAAAGCATCTGGAATGGTGAACCCGAGGACCAGGATACGAAAACTGAGATGCATTTTAAGTCGTTTCCCAATCACACAGTGGACGATACTCTGGGTTTCCCATGCATGTCTTAGCTGGAGGAAGAATCCCTTGAACCTGGAGAGTTGGGACCCATGGAATGGGTACCATGCAGTATGACTTCAAAGGGTCTGCATTTGCTCACCGAAACTCACCAATGCTATCAGCCTGAAGTGTCCAGCCTTATGTCTGAACCAGCTCTGGGTGTAGATGTGGTAAATCCCGGTTGCATCACATGCCCTGAGTGAATTATTTAAGAATTGCTCTCTATTTCACTGTCTTTGTGTTTTGTTTTCTAAATTTATTTTGATAATGGGATTTATCGGATTTTCACTGCTGCGTTTCGGCCGCTGTACACACGCTTGATTCTCTTACGGAGACATATATATCCATGGGTTTTAAGATTCTTCCTAGTCAGGTATATTCCTAGGCGTTGAATATGTGGTGTTGAGTCCATTTCGTTGAGCAAGGAGTAGGTCTTGTCTATTACATATTTGGTTTATGGAATGTTATCTGTGCTAATTTCAGTCTGTGGTTTTATGCAGCACCCTAAGGCACCTTTCCCCATAAGCAAGCACTAGTTGGTTTTCTAAATTTGAGACCCTGTTCTGTTTTGTAATTCAGTTCATGTGTAGTCAAGTTTACATTCCGTGTATTAGTGATATCTTATGATGTTTCTTTTTCTGTGTGACGTAGTTCACGTAGAATCACCGTACCTGCATCCACTCACTATGCCGCTACGGGCCTGATGACACAGATTTCATTGCTGAATGATACTGCATTGCACGTACGTGCCACAACTTCTTTATCCATTTTTTGCTTTCTGGCATATTTACCTGGTACTGTAGACGAGCTTCTTGGGAACACAGCCGTCCCAAACTTTGGGGTGGCTCTCTGTTTTTGATTTTAATTTCCCTAAGGAATAGGACCACAAGTGCAATTGCCACAGGCTGTGTTGCTTTATTTCTTACGTGTTTCAGGAAACACCATACACTTCTCCAGGGTGGCTGTTGGCAATTTACATCCTGCCAATCAGCATAACAAGGCTCCCTGTTCTCCATATCCTGTCCTACCTTTCTGGATTTTACACTTTTTTCAGATGGCCCTTTTGCCCGGGGGGCAGTGAGATTTCATTGTAGTGCAGATTTCCTTTACAGGCTTGCTTGGTTGGCCAAAAAGGGCGTATGCGTTTTTTCCTGAATATATTCAGGAAAAAACGCATACGCCCTTTTTGGCCAAGTGCATCATTGTCGAAGTTGTGCCTCTTTTCCTATGCTCTCAGGGCAATTCCAGTCTACCCCCTGCAATCGTTTTCCTGAAATTCTGCCCCGCTTTAAAGTCCCCTTCGCAGGCTTACTTCAATATACTTTTGGAAGATAGCTGTCAATTATAACACTGCAGGTTTGTGAATTACAGTGCTCCTGAGCTCCTTTCTTCAACTCGCTTTCTTGTGAGCTGGGCACAAAACCGCAGGATTGCTTCAGGCCCTAATCTTTTTCCAGCAGGGCACACTGTGCCTTTGTTTAATTCCTCTTCCTGGTGGGCAATGAGTGTTACATTTGCCCGTGCAGACACCTACAGCTAGTCTCTCATTGGTTCTCCCTATTCCTGTTCATCTTGCACAGAAATTGCAAACTGTGCCAAACAGGAGGTTAAAGGCACTGACTCTCCAAGCGGGGAGAGTGTTAGTAAAGCTTCTGGAATGGTGAACCCGAGGACAAGGATACGAAAAGTGAGACCCATTTTAAATCATTTCCCAATCTCACGGTGTACCATACTCTGTGTTTCCCATGCATGTTTTAGCTGAAGGAAGAATCCCTGGAACCTGGAGAGTTGGGACCCATGGAATGGGTACCATGCAGTATGACTTCAAAGGGTCTGCATTTGCTCACCGAAACTCACCAATGCTATCAGCCTGAAGTGTCCAGCCTTATGTCTCAACCAGCTCTGGGTGTAGATGTGTTAAATCCCGGTTGCATCACATGCCCTGAGTGAATTATTTAAGAATTGCTCTCTATTTCACTGTCTTTGTGTCTTGTTTTTGAAATTTATTTTGATAATGGGATTTATCGGATTTTCACTGCTGCGTTTATGCCGCTGTACACATGCTTGATTCTCTTACGAAGACATATAAATCCATGGGTTTTAAGATTCTTCCTAGTCAGGTATATTCCTAGACGTTGAATATGTGGTGTTGAGTCCATTTCGTTGAGCAAGGAGTAGGTCTTGTCTCTTACATATTTGGATTATGGAATGTTATCTGTGCTAATTTCAGTCTCTGGTTTTATGCAGCACTCTAAGGCACCTTTCCCCATTAGCAAGCACTAGTTGGTTTTCTAAATTTGAGACCCTGTTTTGTTTTGTAATTCAGTTCATGTGTATTCAAGTTTACATTCCGTGTATTAATGATATCTTAAGATGTTTCTTTTTCTGTGTGACGTAGTTCACGTAGAATCACCGTACCTGCATCCACTCACTATGCCTCTACGGTCCTGATGACACAGATATCATTGCTGAGTGATATTGCATTGCACGTACGTGCCACAACTTCTTTATCCATTTTTTGCTTTCTGGGATATTTACCTGGTACTGTAGATGATCTTCTTGGGAACACAGCCGTCCCAAACTTTGGGGTGGCTCTCTGATTTTGATTTTAATTTCCCTTAAGCAATAGCACCATAAGTGCAATTGCCATAGGCTGTGTTGCTTTATTTCTTACGTGTTTCAGGAACACCATACACTTCTCCAGGGTGGCTGTTCACAATTTACATCCTGCCAATCAGCATATCAAGGCTCCCTGTTCTCCATATCCTGTCCTAACTTTCTGGATTTTACACTTTTTTCAGATGGCCCTTTTGCCCGGGGGCAGTGAAACTTCATTTTAGTGCAGATTTCCTTTACAGGCTTGCTTGGTTGGCCAAAAAGGGCGTATGCGTTTTTTCCTGAATATATTTAGGAAAAAACGCATTCGCCCTTTTTGGCCAAGTGCATCATTGTCGACGTTGTGCCTCTTTTCCTATGCTTTCAGGGCAATTACAGTCTACCCCCTGCAATCGTTTTCCTGAAATTCTGCCCCGCTTTCAAGTCCCCTTCACAGGCTTACTTCAATATACTTTTGGAAGATAGCTGTCATTTATAACTCTGCAGGTTTGAGAATTACAGTGCCCCTGAGCTCGTTTCTTCAACTCGCTTTCTTGTGAGCTGGGCACAAAACCGCAGGATTGCTTAAGGCCCTAATCTGTTTCCAGCAGGGCACACTGAGCCTTTCTTTAATACCTCTTCCTGGTGGGCAATGAGCGTTACATTTGCCCGTGCAGACACCTACAGCTAGTCTCTCATTGGTTCTCCCTATTCCTGTTCATCTTGCTCAGAAATTGCAAGCTGTGCCAAAGAGCAGGTTAAAGGCACTGACTCTCCAAGCGGGGAGAGTGTTAGTAAAGCATCTGGAATGGTGAACCCGAGGACCAGGATACGAAAACTGAGATGCATTTTAAATCGTTTCCCAATCACACGGTGGACGATACTCTGGGTTTCCCATGCATGTTTTAGTTGGAGGAAGAATCCCTTGAACCTGGAGAGTTGGGACCTATGGAATGGGTACCATGCAGTATGACTTCAAAGGGTCTGCATTTGCTCACCGAAACTCACCAATGCTATCAGCCTGAAGTGTCCAGGCTTATGTCGCAACCAGCTCTGGGTGTAGATGTGGTCAATCCCGGTTGCATCACATGCCCTGAGTGAATTATTTAAGAATTGCTCTCTATTTCACTGTCTTTGTGTTTTGTTTTCGAAATTTATTTTGATAATGGGATTTATCGGATTTTCACTGCTGCGTTTCGGCCGCTTTACACACGCTTGATTCTCTTATGGAGACATATATATCCATGGGTTTTAAGATTCTTCCTAGTCTGGTATATTCCTAGGTGTTGAATATGTGGTGTTGGGTCCATTTCGTTGAGCAAGGAGTAGGTCTTGTCTATTACATATTTGGCTTATGGAAAGTTATCTGTGCTAATTTCAGTCTCTGGTTTTATGCAGCACCCCAACGCACCTTTCCCCATAAGCAAGCACTAGTTGGTGTTCTAAATTTGAGACCCTGTTCTGTTTTGTAATTCAGTTCATGTGTAGTCAAGTTTACATTCCGTGTATTAGTGATATCGTATGATGTTTCTTTTTCTGTGTGACGTAGTTCACGTAGAATCACCGTACCTGCATCCACTCACTATGCCGCTACGGGCCTGATGACACAGATTTCATTGCTGAGTGATATTGCATTGTACGTACGTGCCACAACTTCTTTATCCATTTTTTGCTTTCTGGGATATTTACCTGGTACTGTAGACGAGCTTCTTGTGAACACAGCCGTCCCAAATATTGGGGTGGCTGTCTGTTTTTGATTTTAATTTCCCTAAGCTATAGGACCATAAGTGGAAGTGTCATAGGCTGTGTTGCTTTGTTTATTACGTGTTTCAGGAAACACCATACACTTCTCCAGTGTGGCTGTTCACAATTTACATCCTGCCAATCAGCATAACAAGGCTCCCTGTTCTCCATATCCTGTCCTACCTTTCTGGATTTTACACTTTTTTCAGATGGCCCTTTTGCCCGAGGGGCAGAGAGATTTCATTGTAGTGCAGATTTCCTTTACAGGCTTGCTTGGTTGGCCAAAAAGAGCGTATGCGTTTTTTCCAGAATATATTCAGGAAAAAACGCATACGCCCTTTTTGGCCAAGTGCATCATTGTGGACGTTGTGCCTCTTTTCCTATGATTTCAGGGCAATTCCTGTCTACCCCCTGCAATCGTTTTCCTGAAATTCTGCCCCGCTTTCAAGTCCCCTTCGCAGGCTTACTTCAATATACTTTTGGAAGATAGCTGTCATTTATAACTCTGCAGGTTTGTGAATTACAGTGCCCCTGAGCTCCTTTCTTCAACTCGCTTTCTTGTGAGCTGGGCACAAAACCGCAGGATTGCTTAAGGCCCTAATCTGTTTCCAGCAGGGCACACTGAGCCTTTCTTTAATACCTCTTCCTGGTGGGCAATGAGCGTTACATTTGCCCGTGCAGACACCTACAGCTAGTCTCTCATTGGTTCTCCCTATTCCTGTTCATGTTGCACAGAAATTGCAAGCTGTGCCAAAGAGCAGGTTAAAGGCACTGACTCTCCAAGCGGGGAGACTGTTAGTAAAGCATCTGGAATGGTGAACCCGAGGACCAGGATACGAAAAAAGAGATGCATTTTAAATCGTTTCCCAATCACACGGTGGACGATACTCTGGGTTTCCCATGCATGTTTTAGCTGGAGGAAGAATCCCTTGAACCTGAAGAGTTGGGACCCATGGAATACGTACCATGCAGTATGACTTCAAAGGGTCTGCATTTGCTCACCAAAACTCACCAATGCTATCAGCCTGAAGTGTCCAGCCTTATGTCTCAACCAGCTCTGGGTGTAGATGAGGTCAATCTCGGTTGCATCACATGCCCTGAGTGAATTATTTAAGAATTGCTCTCTATTTCACTGTCTTTGTGTTTTGTTTTCGAAATTTATTTTGATAATGGGATTTATCGGATTTTCACTGCTGCGTTTCGGCCGCTGTACACACGCTTCATTCTCTTACGGAGACATATATATCCATGGGTTTTAAGATTCTTCCTAGTCAGGTATATTCCTAGGCGTTGAATATGTGGTGTTGTGTCCATTTCGTTGAGCACGGAGTAGGTCTTGTCTATTACATATTTGGCTTATGGAAAGTTATCTGTGCTAATTTCCGTCTCTGGTTTTATGCAGCACCCCAAGGAACCTTTCCCCATAAGCAAGCACTAGTTGGTGTTCTAAATTTGAGACCCTGTTCTGTTTTGTAATTCAGTTCATGTGTAGTCAAGTTTACATTCCGTGTATTAGTGATATCTTACGATGTTTCTTTTTCTGTGTGACGTAGTTCACGTAGAATCACCGTACCTGCATCCACTCACTATGCCGCTACGGGCCTGATGACACAGATTTCATTGCTGAGTGATATTGCATTGCACGTACGTGCCACAAATTCTTTATCCATTTTTTGGTTTCTGGGATATTTACATCGTACTGTAGACGAGCTTCTTGGGAACACAGCCATCCCAAACTTTGTGGTGGCTGTCTGTTTTTGATTTTAATTTCCCTAAGGAATAGGACCATAAGTGCAATTGCCATAGGCTGTGTAGCTTTATTTCTTACGTGTTTCAGGAAACACCATACACTTCTCCAGGGTGGCTGTTCACAATTTACATCCTGCCAATCAGCATAACAAGGCTCCCTGTTCTCCATATCCTGTCCTACCTTTCTGGATTTTACACTTTTTTCAGATGGCCCTTTTGCCCGGGGGGCAGTGAGACTTCATTGTAGTGCAGATTTCCTTTACAGGCTTGCTTGGTTGGCCAAAAAGGGCATATGCGTTTTTTCCTGAATATATTCAGGAAAAAACGCATACACCCTTTTTGGCCAAATGCATCATTGTCCACGTTGTGCCTCTTTTCCTATGCTTTCAGTGCAATTCCAGTCTACCCCCTGCAATCGTTTTACTGAAATTCTGCACCGCTTTCAAGTCCCCTTCGCAGGCCTACTTCAATATATTTTTGGAGGATAGCTGTCATTTATAACTCTGCAGGTTTGTGAATTACAGTGCCCCTGAGCTCCTTTCCACAACTCGCTTTCTTGTGAGTTGGGCACAAAAACACAGGATTGCTTCAGGCCCTAATCTGTTTCCAGCAGGGCACACTGAGCCTTTGTTTAATTCCTCTTCCTGGTGGGCAATGAGCGTTACATTTGCCCGTGCAGACACCTACAGCTAGTCTCTCATTGGTTCTCCCTATTCCTGTTCATCTTGCACAGAAATTGCAAGCTGTGCCAAAGAGGAGGTTAAAGGCACTGACTCTCCAAGCAGGGAGAGTGTTAGTAAAGCATCTGGAATGGTGAACCCGAGGACCAGGATACGAAAACTGAGATGCATTTAAAATCGTTTCCCAATCACACGGTGGACGATACTCTGGGTTTCCCATGCATGTTTTAGCTGGAGGAAGAATCCCTTGAACCTGAAGAGTTGGGACCCATGGAATAGGTACCATGCAGTATGACTTCAAAGGGTCTGCATTTGCTCACCAAAACTCACCAATGCTATCAGCCTGAAGTGTCCAGCCTTATGTCTCAACCAGCTCTGGGTGTAGATGAGGTCAATCTCGGTTGCATCACATGCCCTGAGTGAATTATTTAAGAATTGCTCTCTATTTCACTGTCTGTGTGTTTTGTTTTCGAAATTTATTTTGATAATGGGATTTATCGGATTTTCACTGCTGCGTTTCCGCCGCTGTACCCACGCTTGATTCTCTTACGGAGACATATATATCCATGGGTTTTAAGATTCTTCCTAGTCAGGTATATTCCTAGGCATTGAATATGTGGTGTTGGGTCCATTTCGTTGAGCAAGGGGTAGGTCTTGTCTATTACATATTTGGCTTATGGAAAGTTATCTGTGCTAATTTCAGTCTCTGGTTTTATGCAGCAACCCAAGGCACCTTTTCCCATAAGCAAGCACTAGTTGGTTTAATAAATTTGAGACCCTGTTCTGTTTTGTAATTCAGTTCATGTGTAGTCAAGTTTACATTCCGTGTATTAGTGATATCTTATGATGTTTCTTTTTCTGAGTGACGTAGTTCACGTAGAATCACCGTACCTGCATCCACTCACTATGCCGCTACGGGCCTGATGACACAGATTTCATTGCTGAGTGATATTGCATTGTACGTACGTGCCACAACTTCTTTATCCATTTTTTGCTTTCTGGGATATTTACCTGATATTGTAGACGAGCTTCTTGTGAACACAGCCGTCCCAAATATTGGGGTGGCTGTCTGTTTTTGATTTTAATTTCCTTAAGCTATAGGACCATAAGTGGAAGTGCCATAGGCTGTGTTGCTTTGTTTCTTACGTGTTTCAGGAAACACCATACAATACTCCAGGGTGGCTGCTGGCAATTTACATCCTGCCAATCAGCATAACAAGGCTCCCTCTTCTCCATATCCTGTCCTACCTTTCTGGATTTTACACTTTTTTCAGATGGCCTTTCTGCCCGGGGGGCAGTGAGACTTCATTGTAGTGCAGATTTCTTTTACAGGCTTGCTTGGTTGGCCAAAAAGGGCGTATGCGTTTTTTCCTGAATATATTCAGGAAAAAACGCATATGCTCTTTTTGGCCAAGTGCATCATGGTCGACGTTGTGCCTCTTTTCCTATGCTTTCAGGGCAATTCCAGTCTACCCCCTGCAATCGTTTTCCTGAAATTCTTCCCCGCTTTCAAGTCCCTTTCGCAGGCTTACTTCAATATATTTTTGGAGGATAGCTGTCATTTATAACTCTGCAGGTTTGTGAATTACAGTGCCCCTGAGCTCCTTTCTTCAACTCGCTTTCTTGTGAGCTGGGCACAAAACCGCAGGATTGCTTCAGGCCCTAATCTGTTTTCAGCAGGGCATGCTGAGCCTTTGTTTAATTCCTCTTCCTGGTCGGCAATGAGCGTTACATTTGCCCGTGCAGACACCTACAGCTAGTCTCTCATTGGTTCTCCCTATTCCTGTTCATCTTGCACAGAAATTGCAAGCTGTGCCAAACAGGAGGTTAAAGGCACTGACTCTCCAAGCGGGGAGAGTGTTAGTAAAGCATCTGGAATGGTGAACCCGAGGACCAGGATACGAAAACTGAGATGCATTTTAAATCGTTTCCCAATCACACGGTGGACGATACTCTGGGTTTCCCATGCATGTGTTAGCTGGAGGAAGAATTCCTTGAACCTGGAGTGTTGGGACCCAAGGAATGGGTACCATGCAGTATGACTTCAAAGGGTCTGCATTTGCTCACCAAAACTCACCAATGCTATCAGCCTGAAGTGTCCAGCCTTATGTCTCAACCAGCTCTGAGTGTAGATGTGGTAAATCCCGGTTGCATCACATGCCCTGAGTGAATTATTTTAGAATTGCTCTCTATTTCACTGTCTTTGTGTTTTGTTTTCAAAATTTATTTTGATAATGGGATTTATCGGATTTTCACTGCTGCGTTTCGGCCCCTGTACACACGCTTGATTCTCTTACGGAGGCATATATATCCATGGGTTTTAAGATTCTTCCTAGTCAGGTATATTCCTAGGCGTTGAATATGTGGTGTTGGGTCCATTTCGTTGAGCAAGGAGTAGGTCTTGTCTATTACATATTTGGCTTATGGAAAGATATCTGTGCTAATTTCAGTCTCTGGTTTTATGCAGCACCCCAAGGCACCTTTTCCCGAAAGCAAGCACTAGTTGGTTTTCTAAATTTGAGACCCTGTTCTGTTTTGTAATTCAGTTCATGTGTAGTCAAGTTTACATTCCGTGTATTAGTGATATCTTATGATGTTTCTTTTTCTGTGTGACGTAGTTCACGTAGAATCACCGTACCTGCATCCACTCACAATGCTGCTACGGGCCTGATGACACAGATTTCATTTCTGAGTGATATTGCATTGTACGTACGTGCCACAACTTCTTTATCCATTTTTTGCTTTCTGGGATATTTACCTGATACTGTAGACGAGCTTCTTGTGAACACAGCCGTCCCAAATATTGGGGTGGCTGTCTGTTTTTGATTTTAATTTCCCTAAGCTATAGGACCATAAGTGGAAGTGCCATAGGCTGTGTTCCTTTGTTTCTTACGTATTTCAGGAAACACCATACACTTCTCCAGTGTGGCTGCTGGCAATTTACATCCTGCCAATCAGCATAACAAGGCTCCCTGTTCTCCATATCCTGTCCTACCTTTCTGGATTTTACACTTTTATCAGATGGCCCTTTTGCCCGGGGGGCAGTGAGACTTCATTGTAGTGCAGATTTCCTTTACAGGCTTGCTTGGTTGGCCAAAAAGTGCGTATGCGTTTTTTCCTGAATATATTCAGGAAAAAACGCATACGCCCTTTTTGGCCAAGTGCATCATTGTCGACGTTCTGCCTCTTTTCCTATGCTTTCAGGGCAATTCCACTCTACCCCCTGCAATCGTTTTCCTGAAATTCTGCCCCGCTTTCAAGTCCCCTTCGCAGGCTTACTTCAATATATTTTTGGAGGATAGCTGTCATTTATAACTCTGCAGGTTTGTGAATTACAGTGCCCCTGAGCTCCTTTCTTCAACTCGCTTTCTTGTGAGCTGGGCACAAAACCGCAGGATTGCTTCAGGCCCTAATCTGTTTCCAGCAGGGCACACTGAGCCTTTGTTTAATTCCTCTTCCTGGTGGGCAATGAGCGTTACATTTGCCCGTGCAGACTCCTACAGCTAGTCTCTCACTGGTTCTCCGTATTCCTGTTCATCTTGCACAGAACTTGCAAGCTGTGCCATACAGGAGGTTAAAGGCACTGATTCTCCAAGCGGGGAGAGTGTTAGTAAAGCATCTGGAATGGTGAACCCGAGGACCAGGATATGAAAACTGAGATGCATTTTAAACCATTTCCCAATCACACGGTGGACGATACTCTGGGTTTCCCATGCATGTTTTAGCTGGAGGAAGAATCCCTTGAACCTGGAGAGTTGGGAGCCATGGAATGGGTACCATGCAGTATGACTTCAAAGGGTCTGCATTTGCTCACCGAAACTCACCAATGCTATCAGCCTGAAGTGTCCAGCCTTATGTCTCAACCAGCTCTGGGTGTAGATGTGGTCAATCCCGGTTGCATCACATGCCCTGAGTGAATTAGTTAAGAATTGCTCTCTATTTCACTGTCTTTGTGTTTTGTTTTCGAAATTTATTTTGATAATGGGATTTATCGGATTTTCACTGCTGCGTTTCGGCCGCTGTACACACGCTTGATTCTCTTACGGAGACATATATATCCATGGGTTTTAAGATTCTTCCTAGTCAGGTATATTCCTAGGCGTTGAATATGTGGTGTTGGGTCCATTTCGTTGAGCAAGGAGTAGGTCTTGTCTATTACATATTTGGCTTATGGAAAGTTATCTGTGCTAATTTCAGTCTCTGCTTTTATGCAGCACCCCAACGCACCTTTCCCCATAAGCAAGCACTAGTTGGTTTTCTAAATTTGAGTCCCTGTTCTGTTTTGTATTTCAGTTCATGTGTAGTCAAGTTTACATTCCGTGTATTAGTGATATCTTATGATGTTTCTTTTTCTGTGTGACGTAGTTCACGTAGAATCACCATACCTGCATCCACTCACTATGCCGCTATGGGCCTGATGACACAGATTTCATTGCTGAGTGAAACTGCATTGCACGTACGTGCCACAACTTCTTTATCCATATTTTGCTTTCTGGGATATTTACCTGGTACTATAGGCGAGCTTCTTGGGAACACAGCCGTCCCAAACTTTGGGGTGGCTCTCTGTTTTTGATTTTAATTTCCCTAAGGGATAGGACCATAAGTGCAATTGCCATAGGCTGTGTTGCTTTATTTCTTACGTGTTTCAAGAAACACCATACACTTCTCCAGGGTGGCTGTTGGCAATTTACATCCTGCCAATCAGCATAACAATGCTCTCTGTTCTCCATATCCTGTCCTACCTTTCTGGATTTTACACTTTTTTCAGATGGCCCTTTTGCCCGGGGGGCAGTGAGACTTCATTGTAGTGCAGATTTCCTTTACAGGCTTGCTTGGTTGGCCAAAAAGTGCGTATGCGTTTTTTCCTGAATATATTCAGGAAAAAACGCATACGCACTTTTTGGCCAAGTGCATCATTGTCGACGTTCTGCCTCTTTTCCTATGCTTTCAGGGCAATTCCAGTCTACCCCCTGCAATCGATTTCCTGAAATTCTGCCCCGCTTTCAAGTCCCCTTCGCAGGCTTACTTCAATATATTTTTGGAGGATAGCTGTCATTTATAACTCTGCAGGTTTGTGAATTACAGTGCCCCTGAGCTACTTTCTTCAAATCGCTTTCTTGTGAGCTGGGCACAAAACCGCAGGATCGCTTCAGGCCCTAATCTGTTTCCGGCAGGGCACGCTGAGCCTTTGGTTAATTCCACTTCCTGGTGGGAAATGAGCGTTACATTTGCCTGTGCAGACACCTACATCTAGTCTCTCATTGGTTCTCCCTATTCCTGTTCATCTTGCACAGAAAGTGCAAGCTGTGCCAAAGAGGAGGTTAAAGGCACTGACTCTCCAAGCAGGGAGAGTGTTAATAAAGCATCTGGAATGGTGAACCCGAGGACCAGGATACGAAAACTGAGATGCATTTTAAATCGTTTCCCAATCTCATGGTGTACCATACTCTGTGTTTCCCATGCATGTTTTAGCTGAAGGAAGATTCCCTTGAACCTGGAGAGTTGGGACCCATGGAATGGGTACCATGCAGTATGACTTCAAAGGGTCTGCATTTGCTCACCGAAACTCACCAATGCTATCAGCCTGAACTGTCCAGCCTTATGTCTCAACCAGCTCTGGGTTTAGATGTGGTCAATCCCGGTTGCATCACATGCCCTGAGTGAATTATTTAAGAATTGCTCTCTATTTCACTGTCTTTGTGTTTGGTTTTTGAAATTTATTTTGATAATGGGATTTATCGGATTTTCACTGCTGTGTTTATGCCGCTGTACACATGCTTGATTCTCTTACGAAGACATATAAATCCATGGGTTTTAAGATTCTTCCTAGTCAGGTATATTCCTAGACGTTGAATATGTGGTGTTGAGTCCATTTCGTTGAGCAAGGAGTAGGTCTTGTCTCTTACATATTTGGATTATGGAATGTTATCTGTGCTAATTTCAGTCTGTGGTTTTATGCAGCACCCTAAGGCACCTTTCCCCATAAGCAAGCACTAGTTGGTTTTCTAAATTTGAGACCCTGTTCTGTTTTGTATTTCAGTTCATGTGTAGTCAAGTTACATTCCGTGTATTACTGATATCTTATGATGTTTCTTTTTCTGTGTGATGTAGTTCACGTAGAATCACCGTAACTGCATCCACTCACTATGCCGCTATGGGCCTGATGACACAGATTTAATTGGTGAGTGATATTGAATTGTACGTACGTGCCACAACTTCTTTATCCATTTTTTGCTCTCTGGGATATTTACCTGATACTGTAGACGAGCTTCTTGGTAACACAGCCGTCCCAAATATTGGGGTGGCTGTCTGTTTTTGATTTTAATTTCCCTAAACTATAGGACCATAATTGGAAATGCCATAGGCTGTGTTGCTTTGTTTCTTACGTGTTTCAGGAAACACCATACACTTCTTCAGGGTGGCTGCTGGCAATTTACATCCTGCCAATCAGCATAACAAGGCTCCCTGTTCTCCATATCCTGTCCTAACTTTCTGGATTTTACACTTTTTTCAGATGGCCCTTTTGCCCGGGGGGCAGTGAGACTTCATTGTAGTGCAGATTTCCTTTACAGGCTTGCTTTGTTGGCCAAAAAGGGCGTATGCGTTTTTTCCTGAATATATTCAGGAAAAAACGCATACGCCCTTTTTGGCCAAGTGCATCATTGTCGACGTTGTTCCTCTTTTCCTATGCTTTCAGGGCAATTCCAGTCTACCCCCTGCAATCGTTTTCCTGAAATTCTGCCCCGTTTTCAAGTCCCCTTCGCAGGCTTACTTCAATATATTTTTGGAGGATAGCTGTCATTTATAACTCTCCAGGATTTTGAATTACAGTGCCCCTGAGCTCCTTTCTTCAACTCGCTTTCTTGTGAGCTGGGCACAAAACCACAGGATTGCTTCAGGCCCTAATCTGTTTCCGGCAGGGCACGCTGAGCCTTTGGTTAATTCCTCTTCCTGGTGGGAAATGAGCCTTACATTTGCCCATGCAGACACCTACAGCTAGTCTCTCATTGGTTCTCCCTATTCCTGTTCATCTTGCACAGAAATTGCAAGCTGTGCCAAATAGGATGTTAAAGGCACTGACTCTTCAATCGGGGAGTGTGTTAGTAAAGCATCTGGAATGGTGTACCCGAGGACCAGGATACGAAAACTGAGATGCATTTTAAATCGTTTCCCAATAACACGGTGGACCATACTCTGGGTTTCCCATTCATGTTTCATCTGGAAGAAGAATCCCTTGACCCTGGAGAGTTGGGACCCATGGAATGGGTACCATGCAGTATGACTTCAAAAGGTCTGCAATTGCTCAATGAAACTCACCAATGCTATCAGCCTGAAGTGTCCAGCCTTATGTCTCAACCAGCTCTGGGTGTAGATGTGGTCAATCCCGGTTGCATCACATGCCCTGAGTGAATTATTTAAGAATTGCTCTCTATTTCACTGTCTTTGTATTTTGTTTTCGAAATTTATTTTGATAATGGGATTTATCGGATTTTCACTGCTGCGTTTCGGCCGCTGTACACACGCTTCATTCTCTTACGGAGACATATATATCCATGGGTTTTAAGATTCTTCCTAGTCAGGTATATTCCTAGGCGTTGAATATGTGGTGTTGTGTCCATTTCGTTGAGCACGGAGTAGGTCTTGTCTATTACATATTTGGCTTATGGAAAGTTATCTGTGCTAATTTCCGTCTCTGGTTTTATGCAGCACCCCAAGGAACCTTTCCCCATAAGCAAGCACTAGTTGGTGTTCTAAATTTGAGACCCTGTTCTGTTTTGTAATTCAGTTCATGTGTAGTCAAGTTTACATTCCGTGTATTAGTGATATCTTACGATGTTTCTTTTTCTGTGTGACGTAGTTCACGTAGAATCACCGTACCTGCATCCACTCACTATGCCGCTACGGGCCTGATGACACAGATTTCATTGCTGAGTGATATTGCATTGCACGTACGTGCCACAAATTCTTTATCCATTTTTTGGTTTCTGGGATATTTACATCGTACTGTAGACGAGCTTCTTGGGAACACAGCCATCCCAAACTTTGTGGTGGCTGTCTGTTTTTGATTTTAATTTCCCTAAGGAATAGGACCATAAGTGCAATTGCCATAGGCTGTGTAGCTTTATTTCTTACGTGTTTCAGGAAACACCATACACTTCTCCAGGGTGGCTGTTCACAATTTACATCCTGCCAATCAGCATAACAAGGCTCCCTGTTCTCCATATCCTGTCCTACCTTTCTGGATTTTACACTTTTTTCAGATGGCCCTTTTGCCCGGGGGGCAGTGAGACTTCATTGTAGTGCAGATTTCCTTTACAGGCTTGCTTGGTTGGCCAAAAAGGGCATATGCGTTTTTTCCTGAATATATTCAGGAAAAAACGCATACACCCTTTTTGGCCAAATGCATCATTGTCCACGTTGTGCCTCTTTTCCTATGCTTTCAGTGCAATTCCAGTCTACCCCCTGCAATCGTTTTACTGAAATTCTGCACCGCTTTCAAGTCCCCTTCGCAGGCCTACTTCAATATATTTTTGGAGGATAGCTGTCATTTATAACTCTGCAGGTTTGTGAATTACAGTGCCCCTGAGCTCCTTTCCACAACTCGCTTTCTTGTGAGTTGGGCACAAAAACACAGGATTGCTTCAGGCCCTAATCTGTTTCCAGCAGGGCACACTGAGCCTTTGTTTAATTCCTCTTCCTGGTGGGCAATGAGCGTTACATTTGCCCGTGCAGACACCTACAGCTAGTCTCTCATTGGTTCTCCCTATTCCTGTTCATCTTGCACAGAAATTGCAAGCTGTGCCAAAGAGGAGGTTAAAGGCACTGACTCTCCAAGCAGGGAGAGTGTTAGTAAAGCATCTGGAATGGTGAACCCGAGGACCAGGATACGAAAACTGAGATGCATTTAAAATCGTTTCCCAATCACACGGTGGACGATACTCTGGGTTTCCCATGCATGTTTTAGCTGGAGGAAGAATCCCTTGAACCTGAAGAGTTGGGACCCATGGAATAGGTACCATGCAGTATGACTTCAAAGGGTCTGCATTTGCTCACCAAAACTCACCAATGCTATCAGCCTGAAGTGTCCAGCCTTATGTCTCAACCAGCTCTGGGTGTAGATGAGGTCAATCTCGGTTGCATCACATGCCCTGAGTGAATTATTTAAGAATTGCTCTCTATTTCACTGTCTGTGTGTTTTGTTTTCGAAATTTATTTTGATAATGGGATTTATCGGATTTTCACTGCTGCGTTTCCGCCGCTGTACCCACGCTTGATTCTCTTACGGAGACATATATATCCATGGGTTTTAAGATTCTTCCTAGTCAGGTATATTCCTAGGCATTGAATATGTGGTGTTGGGTCCATTTCGTTGAGCAAGGGGTAGGTCTTGTCTATTACATATTTGGCTTATGGAAAGTTATCTGTGCTAATTTCAGTCTCTGGTTTTATGCAGCAACCCAAGGCACCTTTTCCCATAAGCAAGCACTAGTTGGTTTAATAAATTTGAGACCCTGTTCTGTTTTGTAATTCAGTTCATGTGTAGTCAAGTTTACATTCCGTGTATTAGTGATATCTTATGATGTTTCTTTTTCTGAGTGACGTAGTTCACGTAGAATCACCGTACCTGCATCCACTCACTATGCCGCTACGGGCCTGATGACACAGATTTCATTGCTGAGTGATATTGCATTGTACGTACGTGCCACAACTTCTTTATCCATTTTTTGCTTTCTGGGATATTTACCTGATATTGTAGACGAGCTTCTTGTGAACACAGCCGTCCCAAATATTGGGGTGGCTGTCTGTTTTTGATTTTAATTTCCTTAAGCTATAGGACCATAAGTGGAAGTGCCATAGGCTGTGTTGCTTTGTTTCTTACGTGTTTCAGGAAACACCATACAATACTCCAGGGTGGCTGCTGGCAATTTACATCCTGCCAATCAGCATAACAAGGCTCCCTCTTCTCCATATCCTGTCCTACCTTTCTGGATTTTACACTTTTTTCAGATGGCCTTTCTGCCCGGGGGGCAGTGAGACTTCATTGTAGTGCAGATTTCTTTTACAGGCTTGCTTGGTTGGCCAAAAAGGGCGTATGCGTTTTTTCCTGAATATATTCAGGAAAAAACGCATATGCTCTTTTTGGCCAAGTGCATCATGGTCGACGTTGTGCCTCTTTTCCTATGCTTTCAGGGCAATTCCAGTCTACCCCCTGCAATCGTTTTCCTGAAATTCTTCCCCGCTTTCAAGTCCCTTTCGCAGGCTTACTTCAATATATTTTTGGAGGATAGCTGTCATTTATAACTCTGCAGGTTTGTGAATTACAGTGCCCCTGAGCTCCTTTCTTCAACTCGCTTTCTTGTGAGCTGGGCACAAAACCGCAGGATTGCTTCAGGCCCTAATCTGTTTTCAGCAGGGCATGCTGAGCCTTTGTTTAATTCCTCTTCCTGGTCGGCAATGAGCGTTACATTTGCCCGTGCAGACACCTACAGCTAGTCTCTCATTGGTTCTCCCTATTCCTGTTCATCTTGCACAGAAATTGCAAGCTGTGCCAAACAGGAGGTTAAAGGCACTGACTCTCCAAGCGGGGAGAGTGTTAGTAAAGCATCTGGAATGGTGAACCCGAGGACCAGGATACGAAAACTGAGATGCATTTTAAATCGTTTCCCAATCACACGGTGGACGATACTCTGGGTTTCCCATGCATGTGTTAGCTGGAGGAAGAATTCCTTGAACCTGGAGTGTTGGGACCCAAGGAATGGGTACCATGCAGTATGACTTCAAAGGGTCTGCATTTGCTCACCAAAACTCACCAATGCTATCAGCCTGAAGTGTCCAGCCTTATGTCTCAACCAGCTCTGAGTGTAGATGTGGTAAATCCCGGTTGCATCACATGCCCTGAGTGAATTATTTTAGAATTGCTCTCTATTTCACTGTCTTTGTGTTTTGTTTTCAAAATTTATTTTGATAATGGGATTTATCGGATTTTCACTGCTGCGTTTCGGCCCCTGTACACACGCTTGATTCTCTTACGGAGGCATATATATCCATGGGTTTTAAGATTCTTCCTAGTCAGGTATATTCCTAGGCGTTGAATATGTGGTGTTGGGTCCATTTCGTTGAGCAAGGAGTAGGTCTTGTCTATTACATATTTGGCTTATGGAAAGATATCTGTGCTAATTTCAGTCTCTGGTTTTATGCAGCACCCCAAGGCACCTTTTCCCGAAAGCAAGCACTAGTTGGTTTTCTAAATTTGAGACCCTGTTCTGTTTTGTAATTCAGTTCATGTGTAGTCAAGTTTACATTCCGTGTATTAGTGATATCTTATGATGTTTCTTTTTCTGTGTGACGTAGTTCACGTAGAATCACCGTACCTGCATCCACTCACAATGCTGCTACGGGCCTGATGACACAGATTTCATTTCTGAGTGATATTGCATTGTACGTACGTGCCACAACTTCTTTATCCATTTTTTGCTTTCTGGGATATTTACCTGATACTGTAGACGAGCTTCTTGTGAACACAGCCGTCCCAAATATTGGGGTGGCTGTCTGTTTTTGATTTTAATTTCCCTAAGCTATAGGACCATAAGTGGAAGTGCCATAGGCTGTGTTCCTTTGTTTCTTACGTATTTCAGGAAACACCATACACTTCTCCAGTGTGGCTGCTGGCAATTTACATCCTGCCAATCAGCATAACAAGGCTCCCTGTTCTCCATATCCTGTCCTACCTTTCTGGATTTTACACTTTTATCAGATGGCCCTTTTGCCCGGGGGGCAGTGAGACTTCATTGTAGTGCAGATTTCCTTTACAGGCTTGCTTGGTTGGCCAAAAAGTGCGTATGCGTTTTTTCCTGAATATATTCAGGAAAAAACGCATACGCCCTTTTTGGCCAAGTGCATCATTGTCGACGTTCTGCCTCTTTTCCTATGCTTTCAGGGCAATTCCACTCTACCCCCTGCAATCGTTTTCCTGAAATTCTGCCCCGCTTTCAAGTCCCCTTCGCAGGCTTACTTCAATATATTTTTGGAGGATAGCTGTCATTTATAACTCTGCAGGTTTGTGAATTACAGTGCCCCTGAGCTCCTTTCTTCAACTCGCTTTCTTGTGAGCTGGGCACAAAACCGCAGGATTGCTTCAGGCCCTAATCTGTTTCCAGCAGGGCACACTGAGCCTTTGTTTAATTCCTCTTCCTGGTGGGCAATGAGCGTTACATTTGCCCGTGCAGACTCCTACAGCTAGTCTCTCACTGGTTCTCCGTATTCCTGTTCATCTTGCACAGAACTTGCAAGCTGTGCCATACAGGAGGTTAAAGGCACTGATTCTCCAAGCGGGGAGAGTGTTAGTAAAGCATCTGGAATGGTGAACCCGAGGACCAGGATATGAAAACTGAGATGCATTTTAAACCATTTCCCAATCACACGGTGGACGATACTCTGGGTTTCCCATGCATGTTTTAGCTGGAGGAAGAATCCCTTGAACCTGGAGAGTTGGGAGCCATGGAATGGGTACCATGCAGTATGACTTCAAAGGGTCTGCATTTGCTCACCGAAACTCACCAATGCTATCAGCCTGAAGTGTCCAGCCTTATGTCTCAACCAGCTCTGGGTGTAGATGTGGTCAATCCCGGTTGCATCACATGCCCTGAGTGAATTAGTTAAGAATTGCTCTCTATTTCACTGTCTTTGTGTTTTGTTTTCGAAATTTATTTTGATAATGGGATTTATCGGATTTTCACTGCTGCGTTTCGGCCGCTGTACACACGCTTGATTCTCTTACGGAGACATATATATCCATGGGTTTTAAGATTCTTCCTAGTCAGGTATATTCCTAGGCGTTGAATATGTGGTGTTGGGTCCATTTCGTTGAGCAAGGAGTAGGTCTTGTCTATTACATATTTGGCTTATGGAAAGTTATCTGTGCTAATTTCAGTCTCTGCTTTTATGCAGCACCCCAACGCACCTTTCCCCATAAGCAAGCACTAGTTGGTTTTCTAAATTTGAGTCCCTGTTCTGTTTTGTATTTCAGTTCATGTGTAGTCAAGTTTACATTCCGTGTATTAGTGATATCTTATGATGTTTCTTTTTCTGTGTGACGTAGTTCACGTAGAATCACCATACCTGCATCCACTCACTATGCCGCTATGGGCCTGATGACACAGATTTCATTGCTGAGTGAAACTGCATTGCACGTACGTGCCACAACTTCTTTATCCATATTTTGCTTTCTGGGATATTTACCTGGTACTATAGGCGAGCTTCTTGGGAACACAGCCGTCCCAAACTTTGGGGTGGCTCTCTGTTTTTGATTTTAATTTCCCTAAGGGATAGGACCATAAGTGCAATTGCCATAGGCTGTGTTGCTTTATTTCTTACGTGTTTCAAGAAACACCATACACTTCTCCAGGGTGGCTGTTGGCAATTTACATCCTGCCAATCAGCATAAAAATGCTCTCTGTTCTCCATATCCTGTCCTACCTTTCTGGATTTTACACTTTTTTCAGATGGCCCTTTTGCCCGGGGGGCAGTGAGACTTCATTGTAGTGCAGATTTCCTTTACAGGCTTGCTTGGTTGGCCAAAAAGTGCGTATGCGTTTTTTCCTGAATATATTCAGGAAAAAACGCATACGCACTTTTTGGCCAAGTGCATCATTGTCGACGTTCTGCCTCTTTTCCTATGCTTTCAGGGCAATTCCAGTCTACCCCCTGCAATCGATTTCCTGAAATTCTGCCCCGCTTTCAAGTCCCCTTCGCAGGCTTACTTCAATATATTTTTGGAGGATAGCTGTCATTTATAACTCTGCAGGTTTGTGAATTACAGTGCCCCTGAGCTACTTTCTTCAAATCGCTTTCTTGTGAGCTGGGCACAAAACCGCAGGATCGCTTCAGGCCCTAATCTGTTTCCGGCAGGGCACGCTGAGCCTTTGGTTAATTCCACTTCCTGGTGGGAAATGAGCGTTACATTTGCCTGTGCAGACACCTACATCTAGTCTCTCATTGGTTCTCCCTATTCCTGTTCATCTTGCACAGAAAGTGCAAGCTGTGCCAAAGAGGAGGTTAAAGGCACTGACTCTCCAAGCAGGGAGAGTGTTAATAAAGCATCTGGAATGGTGAACCCGAGGACCAGGATACGAAAACTGAGATGCATTTTAAATCGTTTCCCAATCTCATGGTGTACCATACTCTGTGTTTCCCATGCATGTTTTAGCTGAAGGAAGATTCCCTTGAACCTGGAGAGTTGGGACCCATGGAATGGGTACCATGCAGTATGACTTCAAAGGGTCTGCATTTGCTCACCGAAACTCACCAATGCTATCAGCCTGAACTGTCCAGCCTTATGTCTCAACCAGCTCTGGGTTTAGATGTGGTCAATCCCGGTTGCATCACATGCCCTGAGTGAATTATTTAAGAATTGCTCTCTATTTCACTGTCTTTGTGTTTGGTTTTTGAAATTTATTTTGATAATGGGATTTATCGGATTTTCACTGCTGTGTTTATGCCGCTGTACACATGCTTGATTCTCTTACGAAGACATATAAATCCATGGGTTTTAAGATTCTTCCTAGTCAGGTATATTCCTAGACGTTGAATATGTGGTGTTGAGTCCATTTCGTTGAGCAAGGAGTAGGTCTTGTCTCTTACATATTTGGATTATGGAATGTTATCTGTGCTAATTTCAGTCTGTGGTTTTATGCAGCACCCTAAGGCACCTTTCCCCATAAGCAAGCACTAGTTGGTTTTCTAAATTTGAGACCCTGTTCTGTTTTGTATTTCAGTTCATGTGTAGTCAAGTTACATTCCGTGTATTACTGATATCTTATGATGTTTCTTTTTCTGTGTGATGTAGTTCACGTAGAATCACCGTAACTGCATCCACTCACTATGCCGCTATGGGCCTGATGACACAGATTTAATTGGTGAGTGATATTGAATTGTACGTACGTGCCACAACTTCTTTATCCATTTTTTGCTCTCTGGGATATTTACCTGATACTGTAGACGAGCTTCTTGGTAACACAGCCGTCCCAAATATTGGGGTGGCTGTCTGTTTTTGATTTTAATTTCCCTAAACTATAGGACCATAATTGGAAATGCCATAGGCTGTGTTGCTTTGTTTCTTACGTGTTTCAGGAAACACCATACACTTCTTCAGGGTGGCTGCTGGCAATTTACATCCTGCCAATCAGCATAACAAGGCTCCCTGTTCTCCATATCCTGTCCTAACTTTCTGGATTTTACACTTTTTTCAGATGGCCCTTTTGCCCGGGGGGCAGTGAGACTTCATTGTAGTGCAGATTTCCTTTACAGGCTTGCTTTGTTGGCCAAAAAGGGCGTATGCGTTTTTTCCTGAATATATTCAGGAAAAAACGCATACGCCCTTTTTGGCCAAGTGCATCATTGTCGACGTTGTTCCTCTTTTCCTATGCTTTCAGGGCAATTCCAGTCTACCCCCTGCAATCGTTTTCCTGAAATTCTGCCCCGTTTTCAAGTCCCCTTCGCAGGCTTACTTCAATATATTTTTGGAGGATAGCTGTCATTTATAACTCTCCAGGATTTTGAATTACAGTGCCCCTGAGCTCCTTTCTTCAACTCGCTTTCTTGTGAGCTGGGCACAAAACCACAGGATTGCTTCAGGCCCTAATCTGTTTCCGGCAGGGCACGCTGAGCCTTTGGTTAATTCCTCTTCCTGGTGGGAAATGAGCCTTACATTTGCCCATGCAGACACCTACAGCTAGTCTCTCATTGGTTCTCCCTATTCCTGTTCATCTTGCACAGAAATTGCAAGCTGTGCCAAATAGGATGTTAAAGGCACTGACTCTTCAATCGGGGAGTGTGTTAGTAAAGCATCTGGAATGGTGTACCCGAGGACCAGGATACGAAAACTGAGATGCATTTTAAATCGTTTCCCAATAACACGGTGGACCATACTCTGGGTTTCCCATTCATGTTTCATCTGGAAGAAGAATCCCTTGACCCTGGAGAGTTGGGACCCATGGAATGGGTACCATGCAGTATGACTTCAAAAGGTCTGCAATTGCTCAATGAAACTCACCAATGCTATCAGCCTGAAGTGTCCAGCCTTATGTCTCAACCAGCTCTGGGTGTAGATGTGGTAAATCTCGGTTGCATCACATGCCCTGAGTGGATTATTTAAGAATTGCTCTCTATTTCACTGTCTTTGTGTTTTGTTTTGAATTTTATTTTGATAATGGGATTCATCAGATTTTCACTGCTGCGTTTATGCCGCTGCACACACGCTTGATTCTCTTATGGAGACATATAAATCCATGGGTTTTAAGATTCTTCCTAGTCAGGTATATTCCTAGGCGTTGAATATGTGGTGTTGAGTCCATTTCGTTGAGCAAGGAGTAGGTCTTGTCTATTACATATTTGGCTTATGGAATGTTATTTGTGCTAATTTCACTCTCTGGTTTTATGCAGCACCCGAACGCACCTTTCCCCATAAGCAAGCACTAGTTGGTTTTCTAAATTTTGGACCCTATTCTGTTTTGTAATTCAGTTCATGTGTAGTCAAGTTTACAATCCGTGTATTAGTGATATCTTATGATGTTTCTTTTTCTGTGTGATGTAGTTCACGTAGAATCACCGTACCTGCATCCACTCATTATGCCGCTACGGGCCTGATGACACAGATTTAATTGGTGAGTGATATTGAATTGTACGTACGTGCCACAACTACTTTATACATTTTTTGCTTTCTGGGATATTTACCTGGTACTGTAGACGAGCTTCTTGTGAACACAGCTGTCCCAAACATTGGGGTGGCTGTCTGTTTTTGATTTTAATTTCCCTAAGCTATACGACCATAAGTGGAAGTTCCATAGGCTGTTTTGCTTTGTTTCTTACGTGTTTCAGGAAACACCATACACTTGGCCAGGGTGGCTGTGGGCAATTTACATCCTGCCAATCAGCATAAGAAGGCTCCTTGTTCTCCATATCCTGTCCTACCTTTTTGGATTTTACACTTTTTTCAGATGGCCCTTTTGCCCTGGGGGCAGTGAGACATCATTGTAGATCAGATTTCCTTTACAGGCTTGCTTGGTTAGCCAAAAAGGGCGTATGCTTTTTTTCCTGAATATATTCAGGAAAAAACGCATACGCCCTTTTTGGCCAAGTGCATCATTGTCGACGTTCTGACTCTTTTCCTATGCTTTCAGGGCAATTCCAGTCTACCCCCTGCAATCGTTTTCCTGAAATTCTGCCCCGCTTTCAAGTCCCCTTCGCAGGCTTACTTCAATATATTTTTGGAGGATAGCTGTCATTTATAACTCTGCAGGTTTGTGAATTACAGTGCCCCTGAGCTCCTTTCTTCAACTCGCTTTCTTGTGAGCTGGGCACAAAACCGCAGGATTGCTTCAGGCCCTAATCTGTTTCCGGCAGGGCACGCTGAGCCTTTGGTTAATTCCTCTTCCTGGTGGGAAATGAGCATTACATTTGCCCGTGCAGACACCTACAGCTAGTCTCTCATTGGTTCTCCCTATTCCTGTTCATCTTGCACAGAATTTGCACACTGTGCCAAACAGGAGGTTAAAGGCGCTGACTCTCCTAGTGGGGAGATTGTTAGTAAACCGTCTGGAAAGGTGTACCCGAGGACCAGGATACGAAAACTGAGATGCATTTTAAATTGTTTCCCAATCACACGGTGGACCATACTCTGGTTTCCCTTGCATGTTTTACCTGAAGTAAGAATCACTTGGACCTGGAGAGTTGGGACCCATGGCATGGGTACCATGCAATATGACGTCAAAAGGTCTGCATTTGCTCACCGAAACTCACCAATGCTATCAGCCTGAAGTGTCCAGCCTTATGTCTCAAACAGCTCTGGGTGTAGATGTGGTCAATCCCGGTTGCATCACATGCCCTGAGTGAATTATTTAAGAGTTGCTCTCTATTTCACTGTCTTTGTGTTTTGTTTTTGAAATTTATTTTGATAATGGGATTTATCGGATTTTCACTGCTGCGTTTATGCCGCTGTACACACGCTTGATTCTCTTACGGAGACATATAAATCCATGAGTTTTAAGATTCTTCCTTGTCAGGTATATTCCTAGGTGTTGAATATGTGGTGTTGAGTCCATTTCGTTGAGCAAGGAGTAGGTCTTGTCTATTACATATTTGGCTTATATAAAGATATCTGTGCTAATTTCAGTCTCTGGTTTTATGCAGCACCCCAACACACCTTTCCCCATAAGCAAGCACTAGTTGGTTTTCTAAATTTGAGACCCTGTTCTGTTTTGTAATTCAGTTCATGTGTAGTCAAGTTTACATTCCGTGTATTAGTGATATCTTATGATATTTCTTTTTCTGTGGGACGTAGTTCACGTAGAATCACCGTACCTGCATCCACTCACTATGCCGCTACGGGCCTGATGACACAGATTTCATTGCTGAGTGGTATTCCATTGTACGTACGTGCCACAACTTCTTTATCCATTTTTTGCTTTCTGGGATATTTACCTAGTACTGTAGACGAGCTTCTTGTGAACACAGCCATCCCAAACATTGGGGTGGCTGTCTGTTTTTGATTTCAATTTGCCTAAACTATAAGACCATAAGTGGATGTGCCATAGGCTGTGCTGCATTGTTTCTTACGTGTTTCAGGAAACACCATACAATTCTCCAGGGTGACTGTTGGCAATTTACATCCTGCCAATCAGCATAACAAGGCTCCCTGTTCTCCATATCCTGTCCTACCTTTCTGGATTTTACAATTTTTTCAGATGGCCCTTTTGCCCGGGGGGCAGTAAGACTTCATTGTAGTGCAGATATCCTTTACAGGCTTGCTTGGTTGGCCAAAAAGGGCGTATGCGTTTTTTCCTGAATATATTCAGGAAAAAACGCATATGCCCTTTTAGGCAAAGTGCATCATTTTTGACGTTCTGCCTCTTTTCCTATGTTTTCAGGGCAATTCCAGTCTACCCCCTGCAATGGTTTTCCTGAAATTCTGCCCCGCATTCAAGTCCTCTTCGCAGGCTTACTTCAATATATTTTTGGAAGATAGCTGTCATTTATTACTCTCCAGGATTTTGAATTACAGTGCCCCTGAGCTCCTTTCTTCAACTCGCTTTCTTGTGAGCTGGGCACAAAACCGCCGCATTGCTTCAAGCCCTAATCTGTTTCCGGCAGGTCACGCTGAGCCTGTGGTTAATTCCTCTTCCTGGTGGGAAATGAGCGTTACATTTGCCCGTGCAGACACCTACAGCTAGTCTCTCATTGGTTCTCCCTATTCCTGTTCATCTTGCACAGAAATTGCAAGCTGTGCCAAAGAGGAGGTTAAAGGCACTGACTCTCCAAGCAGGAAGTGTGTTAGTAAATCATCTGGAATGGTGGACCCGAGGACCAGGATACGAAAACTGAGATGCATTTTAAATCGTTTCCCAATCACACGGTGGACGATACCCTGGGTTTCCCATGCATGTTTTAGCTAGAGGAAGAATCCCTTGAACCTGGAGAGTTGGGACCCATGGAATGGGTACCATGCAGTATGACTTCAAAGGGTCTGCATTTGCTCACCGAAACTCACCAATGCTATCAGCCTGAAGTGTTCAGCCTTATGTCTCAACCAGCTCTGGGTGTAGATGTGGTCAATCCCGGTTGCATCACATGCCCTGAGTGAATTATTTAAGAATTGCTCTCTATTTCACTGTCTTTGTGTTTTGTTTTTGAATTTTATTTTGATAATGGGATTTATCGGATTCTCACTGCTGCGTTTCGGCCGCTGTACACACGCTTGATTCTCTTATGGAGACATATATATCCATGGGTTTTAAGATTTTTCCTAGTCAGGTATATTTCTAGGCGTTGAATATGTGGTGTTGGGTCCATTTCTTTGAGCAAGGAGTAGGTCTTGTCTATTACATATTTGGCTTATGGAAAGTTATCTGTGCTAATTTCAGTCTCTGCTTTTATGCAGCACCCCAACGCACCTTTACCCATAAGCAAGCACTAGTTGGTTTTCTAAATTTGAGACCCTGTTCTGTTTTGTAATTCAGTTCATGTGTAGTCAAGTTTACATTCCGTGTATTAGTGATATCTTATGATGTTTCTTTTTCTGTGTGACGTAGTTCACGTAGAATCACCGTACCTGCATCCACTCACTATGCCGCTACGGGCCTGATGACACAGATTTCATTGCTGAGTGGTATTCCATTGTACGTACGTGCCACAACTTCTTTATCCATTTTTTGCTTTCTGGGATATTTACCTAGTACTGTAGACGAGCTTCTTGTGAACACAGCCATCCCAAACATTGGGGTGGCTGTCTGTTTTTGATTTCAATTTGCCTAAAATATAAGACCATAAGTGGATGTGCCATAGGCTGTGCTGCATTGTTTCTTACGTGTTTCAGGAAACACCATACAATTCTCCAGGGTGACTGTTGGCAATTTACATCCTGCCAATCAGCATAACAAGGCTCCCTGTTCTCCATATCCTGTCCTACCTTTCTGGATTTTACAATTTTTTCAGATGGCCCTTTTGCCCGGGGGGCAGTAAGACTTCATTGTAGTGCAGATATCATTTACAGGCTTGCTTGGTTGGCCAAAAAGGGCGTATGCGTTTTTTCCTGAATATATTCAGGAAAAAACGCATATGCCCTTTTAGGCAAAGTGCATCATTTTTGACGTTCTGCCTCTTTTCCTATGTTTTCAGGGCAATTCCAGTCTACCCCCTGCAATGGTTTTCCTGAAATTCTGCCCCGCATTCAAGTCCTCTTCGCAGGCTTACTTCAATATATTTTTGGAGGATAGCTGTCATTTATTACTCTCCAGGATTTTGAATTACAGTGCCCCTGAGCTCCTTTCTTCAACTCGCTTTCTTGTGAGCTGGGCACAAAACCGCCGCATTGCTTCAAGCCCTAATCTGTTTCCGGCAGGTCACGCTGAGCCTGTGGTTAATTCCTCTTCCTGGTGGGAAATGAGCGTTACATTTGCCCGTGCAGACACCTACAGCTAGTCTCTCATTGGTTCTCCCTATTCCTGTTCATCTTGCACAGAAATTGCAAGCTGTGCCAAAGAGGAGTTTAAAGGCACTGACTCTCCAAGCAGGGAGTGTGTTAGTAAATCATCTGGAATGGTGAACCCGAGGACCAGGATACGAAAACTGAGATGCATTTTAAATCGTTTCCCAATCACACGGTGGACGATACCCTGGGTTTCCCATGCATGTTTTAGCTAGAGGAAGAATCCCTTGAACCTGGAGAGTTGGGACCCATGGAATGGGTACCATGCAGTATGACTTCAAAGGGTCTGCATTTGCTCACCGAAACTAACCAATGTTATCAGCCTGAAGTGTTCAGCCTTATGTCTCAACCAGCTCTGGGTGTAGATGTGGTCAATCCCGGTTGCATCACATGCCCTGAGTGAATTGTTTAAGAATTGCTCTCTATTTCACTGTCTTTGTGTTTTGTTTTTGAATTTTATTTTGATAATGGGATTTATCGGATTCTCACTGCTGCGTTTCGGCCGCTGTACACACGCTTGATTCTCTTATGGAGACATATATATCCATGGGTTTTAAGATTTTTCCTAGTCAGGTATATTTCTAGGCGTTGAATATGTGGTGTTGGGTCCATTTCTTTGAGCAAGGAGTAGGTCTTGTCTATTACATATTTGGCTTATGGAAAGTTATCTGTGCTAATTTCAGTCTCTGCTTTTATGCAGCACCCCAACGCACCTTTACCCATAAGCAAGCACTAGTTGGTTTTCTAAATTTGAGACCCTGTTCTGTTTTGTAATTCAGTTCATGTGTAGTCAAGTTTACATTCCGTGTATTAGTGATATCTTATGATGTTTCTTTTTCTGTGTGACGTAGTTCACGTAGAATCACCGTACCTGCATCCACTCACTATGCCGCTACGGGCCTGATGACACAGATTTCATTGCTGAGTGATATTGCATTGTACATACGTGCCACAACTTCTTTATCCATTTTTTGCTCTCTGGGATATATACCTGGTACTGTAGACGAGCTTCTTGTGAACACAGCCGTCCCAAACATTGGGGTGGTTATCTGTTTTTGATTTTTATTTCCCTAAGCTATAGAACCATAAGTGGAAGTGCCATAGACTGTGTTGCTTTGTTTCTTACGTGTTTCAGGAAACACCATACTCTTCTCCAGGGTGGCTGTTGGCAATTTACATGCTGCCAATCAGCATAACAAGGCTCCCTGTTCTCCATATCCTGTCCTACCTTTCTGGATTTTACACTTTTTTCAGATGGCCCTTTTGCCCGGGGGGCAGTGAGACTTCATTGTAGTGCAGATATCCTTTACAGGCTTGCTTGGTTGGCCAAAAAGGGCTTATGCGTTTTTTCCTGAATATATTCAGGAAAAACGCATACGCCCTTTTTGGCCAAGTGCATCATTGTCGACGTTCTACCTCTTTTCCTATGCTTTCAGGGCAATTCCAGTCTACCCCCTGCAATGGTTTTCCTGAAATTCTGCCCCGCTTTCAAGTCCTCTTCGCAGGCTTACTTCAATATATTTTTGGAGGATAGCTGTCATTTATTACTCTCCAGGATGTTGAATTACAGTGCCACTGAGCTCCATTCTTCAACTCGCTTTCTTGTGAGCTAGGCACAAAACCGCAGGATTGCTTCAGGCACTAATCTGTTTCCGGCAGCGCATGCTGAGCTTTGTTTAATTCCTCTTCCTGGTGCGAATTGAGCGTTACCTTTGCCCGTGCAGACACCTACAGCTAGTCTCTCATTGGTTCTCCCTATTCCTGTTCATCTTGCGCAGAAATTGCAAACTTTGCGAAACAGGAAGTTAAAGGCACTGACTCCCCAAGCGGGGAGAGTGTTAGTAAAGCGTCTGGAATGGTGAACCCGAGGACCAGGATACGAAAACTGAGATGCATTTTAAATCGTTTCCCAGTCACAGGGTGGACCATACTCTGGTTTTCCCATGCATGTTTTACCTGGAGGAAGAAACCTTTGACCCTGGAGAGTTGGAACCAATGGAATGGGTACCATGCAGTATGACTTCAGAGGGTCTGCATTTGCTCACCGAAACTCACCAATGCTATCAGCCTGAAGTGTCCAGCCTTATGTCTCAACCAGCTCTGGGAGTAGATGTGGTAAATCCCGGTTGCATCACATGCCCTGAGTGAATTATTTAAGAATTGCTCTCTATTTCACTGTCTTTGTGTTTTGTTTTTGAAATTTATTTTGATAATGGGATTTATTGGATTTTCACTGCTGCGTTTTGGCCGCTGTACACACGCTTGGTTCTCTTACGGAGACATATAAATCCATGGGTTTTAAGATTCTTCCTAGTCAGGTATATTCCTAGGCATTGAATATGTGGTGTTGAGTCCATTTCGTTGAGCAAGGAGTAGGTCTTGTCTATTATATATTTTGCTTATGGAAAGTTATCTGTGCTAATTTCAGTCTCTGGTTTTATGCAGCATCCCAACTCACATTTCCCCATAAGCAAGCATTAGTTGGTTTTTTAAAATTTGAGACCCTGTTCTGTTTTGTAATTCAGTTCATGTTTAGTCAAGTTTACATTCCGTGTATTAGTGATATCTTATGATGTTTCTTTTTCTGTGTGATGTAGTTCACGTAGAATCACTGTACCTGCATCCACTCACTATGCCGCTACGGGCCTGATGACACAGATTTCATTGCTGAGTGATATTGCATTGTACATACGTGCCACAAGTTTTTTATCTATTTTTTCCTTCTGGGATATGTACCTGGTACTGTAGAAGAGTTTCTTTTGAACACACCCGTCCCAAAGATTGGGGTTGCTGTCTGTTTTTGATTTTAATTTCCCTAAGCTATAGGACCATAAGTGGAAGTGCCATAGGCTGTGTTGCTTTGTTTCTTTCGTGTTTCGGGAAACACCATACACTTCTCCAGGGTGGCTGTTGGCAATTCACATGCTGCCAATCAGAATAACAAGGCTCCCTGTTCTCCATATCCTGTGCTAACTTTCTGGATTTTACACTTTTTTCAGATGGCCCTTTTGCCCTGGGGGCAGTGAGACTTCATTGTAGTGCAGATTTCGTTTACAGGCTGGCTTGGTTGGCCAAAAAGTGCGCATGAGTTTTTTCCTGAATATATTCAGGAAAAAACGCATACGCCCTTTTTGGCCAAGTGCATCATTGTCGATGTTGTGCCTCTTTTCCTATGCTTTGAGGGCAATTCCAGTCAACCCCCTGCAATCGTTTTCCTGAAATTCTGCCTCAGTTTCAAGTCCCCTTCGCAGGCTTACTTCAATATATTTTTGGAGGATAGCTGTCATTTATAACTCTGCAGGTTTGTGAATTACAGTGCCCCTGAGCTCCTTTCTTCAACTCGCTTTCTTGTGAGCTGGGCACAAAACCGCAAGATTGCTTCAGGCCCTAATCTTTTTCCAGCAGGGCACACTGAGCCTTTGTTTAATTCCTCTTCCTGGTGGGAAATGAGCGTTACATTTGCCTGTGTAGACACCTATAGCTAGTCTCTCATTGGTTCTCCCTATTCCTGTTCATCTTGCAGAGAAATTGCAAGCTGTGCCAAACAGGAGTTTAAAGGCACTGACTCTCCAAGCGGGGAGAGTTTTAGTAAAGCATCTGAAATGGTGAAACCGAGGACCAGGATACGATAACTGAGATGCATTTTAAATCGTTTCAAAATCACACGGTGGACCATACTGTGGGTTTCTCATGCATGTTTTAGCTGGAGGAAGAATCACTTGACCCTGGAGCGTTGGAACCCATGGAATGGGTACCATGCAGTATGACTTCAAAGGGTCTGCATTTGCTCACCCAAACTCACCAATGCTATAAGCCTGAAGTGTCCAGCCTTATGTCTCAACCAGCTCTGGGTGTAGATGTGGTCAATCCCGGTTGCATCACATGCCCTGAGTGAATTATTTAAGAATTGCTCTCTATTTAACTGTCTTTGTGTTTTGTTTTTGAAATTTATTTTGATAGTGGGATTTATCGGATTTTCACTGCTGCGTTTCGGCCGCTGTACACACGCTTGATTCTCTTACGGAGACATATATATCCATGGATTTTAAGATTCTTCTTAGTCAGGTATATTACTAGGCGTTGAATATGTGGTGTTGGGTCCATTTCGTTGAGCAAGGAGTAGGTCTTGTCTATTACATATTTGGCTTATGGAAAGTTATCTGTGCTAATTTCAGTCTCTGGTTTTATGCAGCACCCCAACGCACCTTTCCCCATAAGCAAGCACTAGTTGGTTTTCTAAATTTGAGACCCTGTTCTGTTTTGTAATACAGTTCATGCGTAGTCAAGTTTTCATTCCGTGTATTAGTGATATCTTATGATGATTCTTTTTCTGTGTGACGTAGTTCACGTAGAATCACCGTACCTGCATCCACTCACTATGCCGCTACGGGCCTGATGACACAGATTTCATTGCTGAGTGATATTGCATTGCACGTACGTGCCACAACTTCTTTATCCATTTTTTGCTTTCAGGGATATTTACCTGGTACTGTAGACGAGCTTCTTGTGAACACAGCCGTCCCAAACATTGGGGTGGCTGTCTGTTTTTGATTTTAATTTCCGTAATCTTTGGGACCATAAGTGGAAGTGCCATAGGCTGTGTTGCTTTGTTTCTTATGGGTTTCAGGAAACACCATACAGTTTTCCAGGGTGGCTGTTGGCAATTTACATCCTGCCAATCAGCATAACAAGGCTCCCTGTTATCCATATCCTGTCCTACCTTTCTGGATTTTACACTTTTCTCAGTTGGCCCTTTTGCCCAGGGGGCTGTGAGACTTCATTGTAGTGCAGATTTCCTTACAGGCTTGCTTGGTTTGCGAAAAAGGGCGTATGCGTTTTTTCCTGAATATATTCAGGATAAAATGCATACGCACTTTTTGGCCAAGTGCACCATTGTCGACGTTCTGCCTCTTTTCCTATGCTTTCTGGGCAATTACAGTCTACCCCCTGCAATCGTTTTCCTGAAATTCTGCACCGCTTTCAAGTCCCCTTCACAGGCTTACTTCAATATATTTTTGGAGGATAGCTGTCATTTATAACTCTGCAGGTTTGTGAATTACAGTGCCCCTGAGCTCCTTTCTTCAACTCGCTTTCTTGTGAGCTGGGCACAAAGCCGCAGGATTGCTTCAGGCCCTAATCTGTTTCCGGCAGGGCACGCTGAGCCTTTGGTTAATTCCTCTTCCTGGTGGGAAATGAGCCTTACATTTGCCCGTGCAGACACCTATAGCTAGTCTCTCATTGGTTCTCTCTATTCCTGTTCATCTTGCGCAGAAATTGCAAGCTGTGCCAAACAGGAGGTTAAAGGCACTGACTCTCCAAGCGGGGAGAGTGTTAGTAAAGCATCTGGAATGGTGAACCCGAGGACCAGGATACGAAAACTGAGATGCATTTTAAATCGTTTCCCAATCACACGGTGGACCATACTGTGGGTTTCCCATGCATGTTTTAGCTGGAGGAAGAATCCCTTGAACCTGGAGAGTTGGGAACCATGGAATGTGTACCAAGCAGTATGACTTCCAAGGGTCTGCATTTGCTCACCGAAACTCACCAATGCTATCAGCCTGAAGTGTCCAGCCTTATGTCTCAACCAGCTCTGGGTGTAGATGTGGTCAATCCCGGTTGCATCACATGCCCTGAGTGAATTATTTAAGAATTGCTCTCTATTTCACTGTCTTTGTGTTTTGTTTTCGAAATTTATTTTGATAATGGGATTTATCGGATTTTCACTGCTGCGTTTCGGCCGCTGTACACACGCTTGATTCTCTTACGGAGACATATATATCCATGGGTTTTAACATTTTTCTTAGTCATGTATATTCCTAGGCGTTGATCATGTGGTGTTGGGTCTATTTCTTTGAGCAAGGGGTAGGTCTTGTCTATTATATATTTGGCGTATGTAAAGTTATCTTTGCTAATTTCAGTCTCTGGTTTTATGCAGCACCCCAACGCACCTTTCCCCATAAGCAAGCACTAGTTGGTTTTCTAAATTTGAGACCCTGTTCTGTTTTGTAATTCAGTTCATGTGTAGTCAAGTTTACATTCCGTGTATCAGTGATATCTTATGATGTTTCTATTTCTGTGTGAAGTAGTTCACGTAGAATCACCGTACATACATCCACTCACTAAGCGCTACGGGCCTGATGACACAGATTTCATTGCTGAGTGATATTCCATTGTACGTACGTGCCACAACTTCTTTATCCATTTTTTGCTTTCTGGGATATTTACCTGGTACTGTAGACGAGCTTCCTGTGAACACAGCTGTCCCAAACATTGGGGTGGCTGTCTGTTTTTGATTTTAATTTCCCTAAGCTATAGGACCGTAAGTGCAAGTGCCATAGGCTGTGTTGCTTTATTTCTTACCTGTTTCAGGAAACACCATACACTTCTCCAGGGTGGCTGTTGGCAATTTACATCCTGCCAATCGGCATAACAAGGCTCACTGTTCTCCATATCCTGCCATACCTTTCTGGATTTTCCACTATTTTCAGATGGCCCTTTTGCCAGGGGGGCAGTGAGACTTCATTGTAGTGCAGATTTCCTTTACAGGCTTGCTTGGTTGGCCAAAAAGTGCGTATGCATTTTTTCCTGAATATATTCAGGAAAAAACGCATACGCACTTTTTGGCCAAGTGCATCATTTTTGACGTTCTGCCTCTTTTCCTATGCTTTCAAGGCAATTCCAGTCTACCCCCTGCAATCGTTTTTCTGAAATTCTGCCCCGCTTTCCAGTCCCCTTCGCAGGTTTACTACAATATATTTTTGGAGGATAGCTGTCATTTATAACTCTGTAGGTTTGTGAATTACAGTCCCCTGAGCTCCTTTCTTCAACTCGCTTTCTTGTGAGCTGGGCCCAAAACCGCAGGATTGGTTCAGGCCCTAATCTGTTTCCGGCAGGGCATGCTGAGCCTTTGGTTAATTCCTCTTCCTGGTGGGAAATGAGTGTTACATTTGCCCGTGCAGACACCTACATCTAGTCTCTCATTGCTTCTCCTATTCCTGTTCATCTTGCACAGAAATTGCAAGCTGTGCCAAATACGAGGTTAAAGGCACTGATTCTCCAAGCGGGGAGATTGTTAGTAAAGCATCTGGAATGGTGTACCCGAGGACCAGGATACGAAAACTGAGATGCATTTTAAATCGTTTCCCAATCACACGGTGGACGATACTCTGGGTTTCTCATGCATGTATTAGCCGGAGGAAGAATCCTTTGAACCTGGAGAGTTGGGACCCATGGAAAGGGTACCATGCAGTATGACTTCAAAGGGTCTGCATTTGCTCACCGAAACTCACCAATGCTATCAGCCTGAAGTGTTCAGCCTTATGTGTCAACCAGCTCTGGGTGTAGTTGTTGTAAATCCCGGTTGCATCACATGCCCTGAGTGAATTATTTAAGAATTGCTCTCTATTTCACTGTCTTTGAGTTTTGTTTTTGAAATTTATTTTGATAATGGGATTTATCGGATTTTCACTGCTGCGTTTCGGCCGCAGTACACACGCTTGATTCTCTTATGGAGACATATATATCCATGGGTATTAAGATTCTTCCTAGTCAGGTATATTCCTAGGCGTTGAATATGTGGTGTTGAGTCCATTTCGTTGAGCAAGGAGTAGGTCTTGTCTATTACATATTTGGCTTATGGAATGTTATCTGTGCTAATTTTAGTCTCTGGTTTTATGCAGCACCCCAACGCACCTTTCCCCATAAGCAAGCACTAGTTGGTTTTCTAAATTTGAGACGCTGTTCTGTTTTGTAATTCAGTTCATGTGTAGTCAAGTTTACATTCCGTGTATTAGTGATATCTTATGATGTTTCTTTTTCTGTGAGACGTAGTTCACGTAGAATCACCGTACCTGCATCCACTCACTATGCCGCTACGGGCCTGATGACACAGATTTCATTGCTGAGTGATATTGCATTGCACGTACGTGCCACAACTTCTTTATCCATTTTTTGCTTTCAGTGATATTTACCTGGTACTGTAGACGAGCTTCTTGTGAACACAGCCGTCCCAAACATTGGGGTGGCTGTCTGTTTTTGATTTTAATTTCCTAAGCTATAGGACCATAAGTGGAAGTGCCATAGGCTGTGTTGCTTTGTTTCTTATGGGTTTCAGGAAACACCATACAGTTTTCCAGGGTGGCTGTTGGCAATTTACATCCTGCCAATCAGCATAACAAGGCTCCCTGTTCTCCATATCCTTTCCTACCTTTCTGGATTTTACACTTTTCTCAGATGGCCCTTTTGCCCAGGGGGCTGTGAGACTTCATTGTAGTGCAGATTTCCTTTACAGGCTTGCTTGGTTAGCGAAAAAGGGCGTATGCGTTTTTTCCTGAATATATTCAGGATAAAATGCATACACACTTTTTGGCCAAGTGCACCATTGTCGACGTTCTGCCTCTTTTCCTATGCTTTCTGGGCAATTACAGTCTACCCCCTGCAATCGTTTTCCTGAAACTCTGCCCCGCTTTCAAGTCCCCTTCGCAGGCTTACTTCAATATATTTTTGGAGGATAGCTGTCATTTATAACTCTGCAGGTTTGTGAATTACAGTGCCCCTGAGCTCCTTTCTTCAACTCGCTTTCTTGTGAGCTGGGCACAAAGCCGCAGGATTGCTTCAGGCCCTAATCTGTTTCCGGAAGGGCATGCTGAGCCTTTGGTTAATTCCTCTTCCTGGTGGGAAATGAGCCTTACATTTGCCCGTGCAGACACCTATAGCTAGTCTCTCATTGGTTCTCCCTATTCCTGTTTATCTTGCACAGAAATTGCAAGCCGTGCCAAACCGGAGGTTAAAGGCACTGACTCTCCAAGCGGGGAGAGTGTTAGTAAACCGTCTGGAATGGTGAACACGTGGACCAGAATACGAAAACTGAGATGCATTTTAAATCGTTTCCTAATCACACGGTAGACCATACTCGGCGTTTCCCACGCATGTTTTAGCTGAAGAAAGAATCCCTTGAACCTGGAGAGTTGAGACCCTTGGAATGGGTACCATGCAGTATGACTTCAAAGGATCTGCATTTGTTCACCGAAACTCACCAATGCTATCAGCCTGAAGTGTCCAGCCTTATGTCTCAACCAGCTCTGGGTGTAGATGTGGTAAATCCAGGTTGCATCACATGCCCTGAGTGAATTATTTAAGAATTGCTACCTATTTCACTGTCATTGTGTTTTGTTTTTGAAATTTATTTTAATAATTGGATTTATCGGATTTTCACTGCTTCGTTTATGCCGCTGTACACGCGCTTGATTCTCTTACGGAGATATATAAGTCCATGGGTTTTAAGATTCTTACTAATCCGGTATATTCTTAGGCATTGAATATGGCCTGTTGAGTCCATTTCGTTGAGCAAGGAGTAGGTCTTGACTATTACATATTTGGCTTATGGAATGGTATCTGTGCTAATTTCAATCTCTGGTTTTATGCAGCACCCCAACTCACCTTTCCCCTTAAGGAAGCATAAGTTGGTTTTCTTAATTTGAAACCCTCTTCTCTTTTGTAATTCAGTTCATGTGTAGCCATGTTAACATTCCATGTATTAGTGATATCTTATGTCTTTTTCTTTTTGAATTATGTGACTTCGAATGATCACACGTAACTCCTCTGGAGTTTTTATAACTGGCCGTATTTCATTGATTTCCAGGCTGAGTAATATTCCACTCTACATAAGCACCACATCTCTGTCCGTTTTTTCTCTGCAGATACATTTAAGTTATATCCTAGTCGAGGATCTTTTAAACAGAGAGGTGGTAAACATTGGGGTGCCTGTGTCCTCTCGATTTTTGTTTTTCCCAAGATATACGTCCATGAGTGCAAGTGCCCTGTGCTCGGTAGCTCATTTTTTAGATGCTTTAGTAAACACAATAGACTTATCCAGAGTGACCGTTGGCAATATACATTTCCACTATAAGACTCACAGGGCTCCCTTTTCTCCTTGCCCTGTCCTGCAATTCTGGTGTTTACACTTTATGAGGACGGCTCTTCTGACTGATGCAAAGTGATATGTTTTGTAGTATTGATTTCCAGTGCCCACCTGTTTGGTTGGCTAAAAAAGTGTATGCCCTTTTCTTGAATATATACAGAAAAAGACGCATACACCCTTTTTGGCCAACTGCAATGTTGGCAATGTTCAGCCCCTTTTCTTGTGCTTAATGGCGAGTCCTTTCTACCTCTTCCAATCCCTTTCCTGCCATTCTCCGTTGCTTACAAGTCCTTTTCTCTGACTTTCCTCAAGACATTTTTCAGTGATAGATATTTTCAATTCTGCAGTTTCGTGAATTTTAGTGCCCCTGAGTTCCATTTTCCAACTTGTGTTTATGGGAACTGGCCACAAAGCATCAGGATTCCTCAAGCCCTATTCTGTTTCCATGGGCAACCCTAGCCTTTGGTCAATTCGTCTTCCTGATTGGAAATTAGAGTGGCATGTGCCTGTCCGAACACCTAGGACTTGTCTCTCATTGTTCCTCCTCCTTCTGCTTCATCCTCTGGACAAATTCCAAACTGTATGCAACAGGATGTTGACAGTGCTGACATCTCCAAGTGGGGAGACTGTTACTAAAGACGCTGGAGTGGTGAACCCTAGCACCAAGAGATGAGGAGATGAGATGCCTTTTCCAAACTTTTCCCGATCAGACGGTATACCATCCTCTGGGTGTGACAGGCATGGTTTAGGTGTAGGAAGGGTCCCATTCATGTGAGGAGAACACCAGGGGATTTTAAATATCAGTGTCTCTCCGCAACCCAAACTGGGGAATTTTTTAAGCTACGGCTACACATATGTTCATTAAGGGCCTTGGGAAGTAGGCAGAGTCCAAACTTTAGATGATTGAAGTCTTCAGGGTCAGAAGCACTCACCACTGTCTTCCCTTAGATTCCATTTTTACTGTCATTGATGGATGATGTCAATAAAAATATCTGTTCTTTTTCAGATCATTTCCCCTTATAGGTTATTGCAAAATATTGAGTGTAGTTCCCTGTGCTATACAGTAGTTCCTTGCTGATGATTTCATACATAGCAGTGTGTATGTGTTAATCCCAAACTGTTAATTTATCCCTCCTCCTACCATTTCCCTTTGGTAATAATAAATTATAAGATTTTATGCTTCTCAGAAATGGGGGAGCTGAAAGAGAGGTATCATTTTCAATGCAAAAGCATTTAAAACAAGATTGAAGCTTTAACCAAGATTATTAGATGTACATCCTTGGAAAGAAATCACTTTGTTTCTCTAATATTGACCTGACAAAGAAGACAAACCTTTTCACTGAACTTGCTTATAAGAAAGTGATGGAAATATCAAATGGAAGTGTTAGAAACATCTTATTTTACCCGAGCCTTATACACTGTTCTATGTTAATTACAGTTTGGCTCACACATCTGTTCATTGAAGTTACAATGTTCTCAATTTCTGTTACTGATCCTCCAGAGTGGACGCCAACAAGTGTCCCCCTGCCCAGTGTCATTGGAGCCAATAGATCGAGACTGAGTTTGGTTCAAAAGCAAAGGAAACTTTATATTTTGATCAGAGAATGGAGAGGTGCTACCCTGTGGGCTGTGGGCTGGGCTGCTGTGTAGAGATCCTGTCAGAGTCACTGGGAGGGAGGGGGCTGAGCTCTCGAGGACCTGGTTGGCTGCAGCTCAGGCTCTATGTCACGGAGTCTGAACTGGGCCCCAGGAGCTGAAGTGTCATCGAGCCATTCTGCTCTAGGAAATCTGGTCTGAAGTGCCGGGAAGAATCCTTTGAACCTGGAGAGTTGGGACACATGGAAAGGGTACCATGCAGTATGACTTCAAAGGGTCTGCATTTGCTCACCGAAACTCACCAATGCTATCAGCCTGAAGTGTTCAGCCTTATGTGTCAACCAGCTCTGGGTGTAGTTGTTGTAAATCCCGGTTGCATCACATGCCCTGAGTGAATTATTTAAGAATTGCTCTCTATTTCACTGTCTTTGAGTTTTGTTTTTGAAATTTATTTTGATAATGGGATTTATCGGATTTTCACTGCTGCGTTTCGGCCGCAGTACACACGCTTGATTCTCTTATGGAGACATATATATCCATGGGTATTAAGATTCTTCCTAGTCAGGTATATTCCTAGGCGTTGAATATGTGGTGTTGAGTCCATTTCGTTGAGCAAGGAGTAGGTCTTGTCTATTACATATTTGGCTTATGGAATGTTATCTGTGCTAATTTTAGTCTCTGGTTTTATGCAGCACCCCAACGCACCTTTCCCCATAAGCAAGCACTAGTTGGTTTTCTAAATTTGAGACGCTGTTCTGTTTTGTAATTCAGTTCATGTGTAGTCAAGTTTACATTCCGTGTATTAGTGATATCTTATGATGTTTCTTTTTCTGTGAGACGTAGTTCACGTAGAATCACCGTACCTGCATCCACTCACTATGCCGCTACGGGCCTGATGACACAGATTTCATTGCTGAGTGATATTGCATTGCACGTACGTGCCACAACTTCTTTATCCATTTTTTGCTTTCAGTGATATTTACCTGGTACTGTAGACGAGCTTCTTGTGAACACAGCCGTCCCAAACATTGGGGTGGCTGTCTGTTTTTGATTTTAATTTCCTAAGCTATAGGACCATAAGTGGAAGTGCCATAGGCTGTGTTGCTTTGTTTCTTATGGGTTTCAGGAAACACCATACAGTTTTCCAGGGTGGCTGTTGGCAATTTACATCCTGCCAATCAGCATAACAAGGCTCCCTGTTCTCCATATCCTTTCCTACCTTTCTGGATTTTACACTTTTCTCAGATGGCCCTTTTGCCCAGGGGGCTGTGAGACTTCATTGTAGTGCAGATTTCCTTTACAGGCTTGCTTGGTTAGCGAAAAAGGGCGTATGCGTTTTTTCCTGAATATATTCAGGATAAAATGCATACACACTTTTTGGCCAAGTGCACCATTGTCGACGTTCTGCCTCTTTTCCTATGCTTTCTGGGCAATTACAGTCTACCCCCTGCAATCGTTTTCCTGAAACTCTGCCCCGCTTTCAAGTCCCCTTCGCAGGCTTACTTCAATATATTTTTGGAGGATAGCTGTCATTTATAACTCTGCAGGTTTGTGAATTACAGTGCCCCTGAGCTCCTTTCTTCAACTCGCTTTCTTGTGAGCTGGGCACAAAGCCGCAGGATTGCTTCAGGCCCTAATCTGTTTCCGGAAGGGCATGCTGAGCCTTTGGTTAATTCCTCTTCCTGGTGGGAAATGAGCCTTACATTTGCCCGTGCAGACACCTATAGCTAGTCTCTCATTGGTTCTCCCTATTCCTGTTCATCTTGCACAGAAATTGCAAGCCGTGCCAAACCGGAGGTTAAAGGCACTGACTCTCCAAGCGGGGAGAGTGTTAGTAAACCGTCTGGAATGGTGAACACGTGGACCAGAATACGAAAACTGAGATGCATTTTAAATCGTTTCCTAATCACACGGTAGACCATACTCGGCGTTTCCCACGCATGTTTTAGCTGAAGAAAGAATCCCTTGAACCTGGAGAGTTGAGACCCTTGGAATGGGTACCATGCAGTATGACTTCAAAGGATCTGCATTTGTTCACCGAAACTCACCAATGCTATCAGCCTGAAGTGTCCAGCCTTATGTCTCAACCAGCTCTGGGTGTAGATGTGGTAAATCCAGGTTGCATCACATGCCCTGAGTGAATTATTTAAGAATTGCTACCTATTTCACTGTCATTGTGTTTTGTTTTTGAAATTTATTTTAATAATTGGATTTATCGGATTTTCACTGCTTCGTTTATGCCGCTGTACACGCGCTTGATTCTCTTACGGAGATATATAAGTCCATGGGTTTTAAGATTCTTACTAATCCGGTATATTCTTAGGCATTGAATATGGCCTGTTGAGTCCATTTCGTTGAGCAAGGAGTAGGTCTTGACTATTACATATTTGGCTTATGGAATGGTATCTGTGCTAATTTCAATCTCTGGTTTTATGCAGCACCCCAACTCACCTTTCCCCTTAAGGAAGCATAAGTTGGTTTTCTTAATTTGAAACCCTCTTCTCTTTTGTAATTCAGTTCATGTGTAGCCATGTTAACATTCCATGTATTAGTGATATCTTATGTCTTTTTCTTTTTGAATTATGTGACTTCGAATGATCACACGTAACTCCTCTGGAGTTTTTATAACTGGCCGTATTTCATTGATTTCCAGGCTGAGTAATATTCCACTCTACATAAGCACCACATCTCTGTCCGTTTTTTCTCTGCAGATACATTTAAGTTATATCCTAGTCGAGGATCTTTTAAACAGAGAGGTGGTAAACATTGGGGTGCCTGTGTCCTCTCGATTTTTGTTTTTCCCAAGATATACGTCCATGAGTGCAAGTGCCCTGTGCTCGGTAGCTCATTTTTTAGATGCTTTAGTAAACACAATAGACTTATCCAGAGTGACCGTTGGCAATATACATTTCCACTATAAGACTCACAGGGCTCCCTTTTCTCCTTGCCCTGTCCTGCAATTCTGGTGTTTACACTTTATGAGGACGGCTCTTCTGACTGATGCAAAGTGATATGTTTTGTAGTATTGATTTCCAGTGCCCACCTGTTTGGTTGGCTAAAAAAGTGTATGCCCTTTTCTTGAATATATACAGAAAAAGACGCATACACCCTTTTTGGCCAACTGCAATGTTGGCAATGTTCAGCCCCTTTTCTTGTGCTTAATGGCGAGTCCTTTCTACCTCTTCCAATCCCTTTCCTGCCATTCTCCGTTGCTTACAAGTCCTTTTCTCTGACTTTCCTCAAGACATTTTTCAGTGATAGATATTTTCAATTCTGCAGTTTCGTGAATTTTAGTGCCCCTGAGTTCCATTTTCCAACTTGTGTTTATGGGAACTGGCCACAAAGCATCAGGATTCCTCAAGCCCTATTCTGTTTCCATGGGCAACCCTAGCCTTTGGTCAATTCGTCTTCCTGATTGGAAATTAGAGTGGCATGTGCCTGTCCGAACACCTAGGACTTGTCTCTCATTGTTCCTCCTCCTTCTGCTTCATCCTCTGGACAAATTCCAAACTGTATGCAACAGGATGTTGACAGTGCTGACATCTCCAAGTGGGGAGACTGTTACTAAAGACGCTGGAGTGGTGAACCCTAGCACCAAGAGATGAGGAGATGAGATGCCTTTTCCAAACTTTTCCCGATCAGACGGTATACCATCCTCTGGGTGTGACAGGCATGGTTTAGGTGTAGGAAGGGTCCCATTCATGTGAGGAGAACACCAGGGGATTTTAAATATCAGTGTCTCTCCGCAACCCAAACTGGGGAATTTTTTAAGCTACGGCTACACATATGTTCATTAAGGGCCTTGGGAAGTAGGCAGAGTCCAAACTTTAGATGATTGAAGTCTTCAGGGTCAGAAGCACTCACCACTGTCTTCCCTTAGATTCCATTTTTACTGTCATTGATGGATGATGTCAATAAAAATATCTGTTCTTTTTCAGATCATTTCCCCTTATAGGTTATTGCAAAATATTGAGTGTAGTTCCCTGTGCTATACAGTAGTTCCTTGCTGATGATTTCATACATAGCAGTGTGTATGTGTTAATCCCAAACTGTTAATTTATCCCTCCTCCTACCATTTCCCTTTGGTAATAATAAATTATAAGATTTTATGCTTCTCAGAAATGGGGGAGCTGAAAGAGAGGTATCATTTTCAATGCAAAAGCATTTAAAACAAGATTGAAGCTTTAACCAAGATTATTAGATGTACATCCTTGGAAAGAAATCACTTTGTTTCTCTAATATTGACCTGACAAAGAAGACAAACCTTTTCACTGAACTTGCTTATAAGAAAGTGATGGAAATATCAAATGGAAGTGTTAGAAACATCTTATTTTACCCGAGCCTTATACACTGTTCTATGTTAATTACAGTTTGGCTCACACATCTGTTCATTGAAGTTACAATGTTCTCAATTTCTGTTACTGATCCTCCAGAGTGGACGCCAACAAGTGTCCCCCTGCCCAGTGTCATTGGAGCCAATAGATCGAGACTGAGTTTGGTTCAAAAGCAAAGGAAACTTTATATTTTGATCAGAGAATGGAGAGGTGCTACCCTGTGGGCTGTGGGCTGGGCTGCTGTGTAGAGATCCTGTCAGAGTCACTGGGAGGGAGGGGGCTGAGCTCTCGAGGACCTGGTTGGCTGCAGCTCAGGCTCTATGTCACGGAGTCTGAACTGGGCCCCAGGAGCTGAAGTGTCATCGAGCCATTCTGCTCTAGGAAATCTGGTCTGAAGTGCCGGGAAGAATCCTTTGAACCTGGAGAGTTGGGACACATGGAAAGGGTACCATGCAGTATGACTTCAAAGGGTCTGCATTTGCTCACCGAAACTCACCAATGCTATCAGCCTGAAGTGTTCAGCCTTATGTGTCAACCAGCTCTGGGTGTAGTTGTTGTAAATCCCGGTTGCATCACATGCCCTGAGTGAATTATTTAAGAATTGCTCTCTATTTCACTGTCTTTGAGTTTTGTTTTTGAAATTTATTTTGATAATGGGATTTATCGGATTTTCACTGCTGCGTTTCGGCCGCAGTACACACGCTTGATTCTCTTATGGAGACATATATATCCATGGGTATTAAGATTCTTCCTAGTCAGGTATATTCCTAGGCGTTGAATATGTGGTGTTGAGTCCATTTCGTTGAGCAAGGAGTAGGTCTTGTCTATTACATATTTGGCTTATGGAATGTTATCTGTGCTAATTTTAGTCTCTGGTTTTATGCAGCACCCCAACGCACCTTTCCCCATAAGCAAGCACTAGTTGGTTTTCTAAATTTGAGACGCTGTTCTGTTTTGTAATTCAGTTCATGTGTAGTCAAGTTTACATTCCGTGTATTAGTGATATCTTATGATGTTTCTTTTCTGTGAGACGTAGTTCACGTAGAATCACCGTACCTGCATCCACTCACTATGCCGCTACGGGCCTGATGACACAGATTTCATTGCTGAGTGATATTGCATTGCACGTACGTGCCACAACTTCTTTATCCATTTTTTGCTTTCAGTGATATTTACCTGGTACTGTAGACGAGCTTCTTGTGAACACAGCCGTCCCAAACATTGGGGTGGCTGTCTGTTTTTGATTTTAATTTCCTAAGCTATAGGACCATAAGTGGAAGTGCCATAGGCTGTGTTGCTTTGTTTCTTATGGGTTTCAGGAAACACCATACAGTTTTCCAGGGTGGCTGTTGGCAATTTACATCCTGCCAATCAGCATAACAAGGCTCCCTGTTCTCCATATCCTTTCCTACCTTTCTGGATTTTACACTTTTCTCAGATGGCCCTTTTGCCCAGGGGGCTGTGAGACTTCATTGTAGTGCAGATTTCCTTTACAGGCTTGCTTGGTTAGCGAAAAAGTGCGTATGCGTTTTTTCCTGAATATATTCAGGATAAAATGCATACACACTTTTTGGCCAAGTGCACCATTGTCGACGTTCTGCCTCTTTTCCTATGCTTTCTGGGCAATTACAGTCTACCCCCTGCAATCGTTTTCCTGAAACTCTGCCCCGCTTTCAAGTCCCCTTCGCAGGCTTACTTCAATATATTTTTGGAGGATAGCTGTCATTTATAACTCTGCAGGTTTGTGAATTACAGTGCCCCTGAGCTCCTTTCTTCAACTCGCTTTCTTGTGAGCTGGGCACAAAGCCGCAGGATTGCTTCAGGCCCTAATCTGTTTCCGGAAGGGCATGCTGAGCCTTTGGTTAATTCCTCTTCCTGGTGGGAAATGAGCCTTACATTTGCCCGTGCAGACACCTATAGCTAGTCTCTCATTGGTTCTCCCTATTCCTGTTCATCTTGCACAGAAATTGCAAGCCGTGCCAAACCGGAGGTTAAAGGCACTGACTCTCCAAGCGGGGAGAGTGTTAGTAAACCGTCTGGAATGGTGAACACGTGGACCAGAATACGAAAACTGAGATGCATTTTAAATCGTTTCCTAATCACACGGTAGACCATACTCGGCGTTTCCCACGCATGTTTTAGCTGAAGAAAGAATCCCTTGAACCTGGAGAGTTGAGACCCTTGGAATGGGTACCATGCAGTATGACTTCAAAGGATCTGCATTTGTTCACCGAAACTCACCAATGCTATCAGCCTGAAGTGTCCAGCCTTATGTCTCAACCAGCTCTGGGTGTAGATGTGGTAAATCCAGGTTGCATCACATGCCCTGAGTGAATTATTTAAGAATTGCTACCTATTTCACTGTCATTGTGTTTTGTTTTTGAAATTTATTTTAATAATTGGATTTATCGGATTTTCACTGCTTCGTTTATGCCGCTGTACACGCGCTTGATTCTCTTACGGAGATATATAAGTCCATGGGTTTTAAGATTCTTACTAATCCGGTATATTCTTAGGCATTGAATATGGCCTGTTGAGTCCATTTCGTTGAGCAAGGAGTAGGTCTTGACTATTACATATTTGGCTTATGGAATGGTATCTGTGCTAATTTCAATCTCTGGTTTTATGCAGCACCCCAACTCACCTTTCCCCTTAAGGAAGCATAAGTTGGTTTTCTTAATTTGAAACCCTCTTCTCTTTTGTAATTCAGTTCATGTGTAGCCATGTTAACATTCCATGTATTAGTGATATCGTATGTCTTTTTCTTTTTGAATTATGTGACTTCGAATGATCACACGTAACTCCTCTGGAGTTTTTATAACTGGCCGTATTTCATTGATTTCCAGGCTGAGTAATATTCCACTCTACATAAGCACCACATCTCTGTCCGTTTTTTCTCTGCAGATACATTTAAGTTATATCCTAGTCGAGGATCTTTTAAACAGAGAGGTGGTAAACATTGGGGTGCCTGTGTCCTCTCGATTTTTGTTTTTCCCAAGATATACGTCCATGAGTGCAAGTGCCCTGTGCTCGGTAGCTCATTTTTTAGATGCTTTAGTAAACACAATAGACTTATCCAGAGTGACCGTTGGCAATATACATTTCCACTATAAGACTCACAGGGCTCCCTTTTCTCCTTGCCCTGTCCTGCAATTCTGGTGTTTACACTTTATGAGGACGGCTCTTCTGACTGATGCAAAGTGATATGTTTTGTAGTATTGATTTCCAGTGCCCACCTGTTTGGTTGGCTAAAAAAGTGTATGCCCTTTTCTTGAATATATACAGAAAAAGACGCATACACCCTTTTTGGCCAACTGCAATGTTGGCAATGTTCAGCCCCTTTTCTTGTGCTTAATGGCGAGTCCTTTCTACCTCTTCCAATCCCTTTCCTGCCATTCTCCGTTGCTTACAAGTCCTTTTCTCTGACTTTCCTCAAGACATTTTTCAGTGATAGATATTTTCAATTCTGCAGTTTCGTGAATTTTAGTGCCCCTGAGTTCCATTTTCCAACTTGTGTTTATGGGAACTGGCCACAAAGCATCAGGATTCCTCAAGCCCTATTCTGTTTCCATGGGCAACCCTAGCCTTTGGTCAATTCGTCTTCCTGATTGGAAATTAGAGTGGCATGTGCCTGTCCGAACACCTAGGACTTGTCTCTCATTGTTCCTCCTCCTTCTGCTTCATCCTCTGGACAAATTCCAAACTGTATGCAACAGGATGTTGACAGTGCTGACATCTCCAAGTGGGGAGACTGTTACTAAAGACGCTGGAGTGGTGAACCCTAGCACCAAGAGATGAGGAGATGAGATGCCTTTTCCAAACTTTTCCCGATCAGACGGTATACCATCCTCTGGGTGTGACAGGCATGGTTTAGGTGTAGGAAGGGTCCCATTCATGTGAGGAGAACACCAGGGGATTTTAAATATCAGTGTCTCTCCGCAACCCAAACTGGGGAATTTTTTAAGCTACGGCTACACATATGTTCATTAAGGGCCTTGGGAAGTAGGCAGAGTCCAAACTTTAGATGATTGAAGTCTTCAGGGTCAGAAGCACTCACCACTGTCTTCCCTTAGATTCCATTTTTACTGTCATTGATGGATGATGTCAATAAAAATATCTGTTCTTTTTCAGATCATTTCCCCTTATAGGTTATTGCAAAATATTGAGTGTAGTTCCCTGTGCTATACAGTAGTTCCTTGCTGATGATTTCATACATAGCAGTGTGTATGTGTTAATCCCAAACTGTTAATTTATCCCTCCTCCTACCATTTCCCTTTGGTAATAATAAATTATAAGATTTTATGCTTCTCAGAAATGGGGGAGCTGAAAGAGAGGTATCATTTTCAATGCAAAAGCATTTAAAACAAGATTGAAGCTTTAACCAAGATTATTAGATGTACATCCTTGGAAAGAAATCACTTTGTTTCTCTAATATTGACCTGACAAAGAAGACAAACCTTTTCACTGAACTTGCTTATAAGAAAGTGATGGAAATATCAAATGGAAGTGTTAGAAACATCTTATTTTACCCGAGCCTTATACACTGTTCTATGTTAATTACAGTTTGGCTCACACATCTGTTCATTGAAGTTACAATGTTCTCAATTTCTGTTACTGATCCTCCAGAGTGGACGCCAACAAGTGTCCCCCTGCCCAGTGTCATTGGAGCCAATAGATCGAGACTGAGTTTGGTTCAAAAGCAAAGGAAACTTTATATTTTGATCAGAGAATGGAGAGGTGCTACCCTGTGGGCTGTGGGCTGGGCTGCTGTGTAGAGATCCTGTCAGAGTCACTGGGAGGGAGGGGGCTGAGCTCTCGAGGACCTGGTTGGCTGCAGCTCAGGCTCTATGTCACGGAGTCTGAACTGGGCCCCAGGAGCTGAAGTGTCATCGAGCCATTCTGCTCTAGGAAATCTGGTCTGAAGTGCCGGGAAGAATCCTTTGAACCTGGAGAGTTGGGACACATGGAAAGGGTACCATGCAGTATGACTTCAAAGGGTCTGCATTTGCTCACCGAAACTCACCAATGCTATCAGCCTGAAGTGTTCAGCCTTATGTGTCAACCAGCTCTGGGTGTAGTTGTTGTAAATCCCGGTTGCATCACATGCCCTGAGTGAATTATTTAAGAATTGCTCTCTATTTCACTGTCTTTGAGTTTTGTTTTTGAAATTTATTTTGATAATGGGATTTATCGGATTTTCACTGCTGCGTTTCGGCCGCAGTACACACGCTTGATTCTCTTATGGAGACATATATATCCATGGGTATTAAGATTCTTCCTAGTCAGGTATATTCCTAGGCGTTGAATATGTGGTGTTGAGTCCATTTCGTTGAGCAAGGAGTAGGTCTTGTCTATTACATATTTGGCTTATGGAATGTTATCTGTGCTAATTTTAGTCTCTGGTTTTATGCAGCACCCCAACGCACCTTTCCCCATAAGCAAGCACTAGTTGGTTTTCTAAATTTGAGACGCTGTTCTGTTTTGTAATTCAGTTCATGTGTAGTCAAGTTTACATTCCGTGTATTAGTGATATCTTATGATGTTTCTTTTCTGTGAGACGTAGTTCACGTAGAATCACCGTACCTGCATCCACTCACTATGCCGCTACGGGCCTGATGACACAGATTTCATTGCTGAGTGATATTGCATTGCACGTACGTGCCACAACTTCTTTATCCATTTTTTGCTTTCAGTGATATTTACCTGGTACTGTAGACGAGCTTCTTGTGAACACAGCCGTCCCAAACATTGGGGTGGCTGTCTGTTTTTGATTTTAATTTCCTAAGCTATAGGACCATAAGTGGAAGTGCCATAGGCTGTGTTGCTTTGTTTCTTATGGGTTTCAGGAAACACCATACAGTTTTCCAGGGTGGCTGTTGGCAATTTACATCCTGCCAATCAGCATAACAAGGCTCCCTGTTCTCCATATCCTTTCCTACCTTTCTGGATTTTACACTTTTCTCAGATGGCCCTTTTGCCCAGGGGGCTGAGAGACTTCATTGTAGTGCAGATTTCCTTTACAGGCTTGCTTGGTTAGCGAAAAAGTGCGTATGCGTTTTTTCCTGAATATATTCAGGATAAAATGCATACACACTTTTTGGCCAAGTGCACCATTGTCGACGTTCTGCCTCTTTTCCTATGCTTTCTGGGCAATTACAGTCTACCCCCTGCAATCGTTTTCCTGAAACTCTGCCCCGCTTTCAAGTCCCCTTCGCAGGCTTACTTCAATATATTTTTGGAGGATAGCTGTCATTTATAACTCTGCAGGTTTGTGAATTACAGTGCCCCTGAGCTCCTTTCTTCAACTCGCTTTCTTGTGAGCTGGGCACAAAGCCGCAGGATTGCTTCAGGCCCTAATCTGTTTCCGGAAGGGCATGCTGAGCCTTTGGTTAATTCCTCTTCCTGGTGGGAAATGAGCCTTACATTTGCCCGTGCAGACACCTATAGCTAGTCTCTCATTGGTTCTCCCTATTCCTGTTCATCTTGCACAGAAATTGCAAGCCGTGCCAAACCGGAGGTTAAAGGCACTGACTCTCCAAGCGGGGAGAGTGTTAGTAAACCGTCTGGAATGGTGAACACGTGGACCAGAATACGAAAACTGAGATGCATTTTAAATCGTTTCCTAATCACACGGTAGACCATACTCGGCGTTTCCCACGCATGTTTTAGCTGAAGAAAGAATCCCTTGAACCTGGAGAGTTGAGACCCTTGGAATGGGTACCATGCAGTATGACTTCAAAGGATCTGCATTTGTTCACCGAAACTCACCAATGCTATCAGCCTGAAGTGTCCAGCCTTATGTCTCAACCAGCTCTGGGTGTAGATGTGGTAAATCCAGGTTGCATCACATGCCCTGAGTGAATTATTTAAGAATTGCTACCTATTTCACTGTCATTGTGTTTTGTTTTTGAAATTTATTTTAATAATTGGATTTATCGGATTTTCACTGCTTCGTTTATGCCGCTGTACACACGCTTGATTCTCTTACGGAGATATATAAGTCCATGGGTTTTAAGATTCTTACTAATCCGGTATATTCTTAGGCATTGAATATGGCCTGTTGAGTCCATTTCGTTGAGCAAGGAGTAGGTCTTGACTATTACATATTTGGCTTATGGAATGGTATCTGTGCTAATTTCAATCTCTGGTTTTATGCAGCACCCCAACTCACCTTTCCCCTTAAGGAAGCATAAGTTGGTTTTCTTAATTTGAAACCCTCTTCTCTTTTGTAATTCAGTTCATGTGTAGCCATGTTAACATTCCATGTATTAGTGATATCGTATGTCTTTTTCTTTTTGAATTATGTGACTTCGAATGATCACACGTAACTCCTCTGGAGTTTTTATAACTGGCCGTATTTCATTGATTTCCAGGCTGAGTAATATTCCACTCTACATAAGCACCACATCTCTGTCCGTTTTTTCTCTGCAGATACATTTAAGTTATATCCTAGTCGAGGATCTTTTAAACAGAGAGGTGGTAAACATTGGGGTGCCTGTGTCCTCTCGATTTTTGTTTTTCCCAAGATATACGTCCATGAGTGCAAGTGCCCTGTGCTCGGTAGCTCATTTTTTAGATGCTTTAGTAAACACAATAGACTTATCCAGAGTGACCGTTGGCAATATACATTTCCACTATAAGACTCACAGGGCTCCCTTTTCTCCTTGCCCTGTCCTGCAATTCTGGTGTTTACACTTTATGAGGACGGCTCTTCTGACTGATGCAAAGTGATATGTTTTGTAGTATTGATTTCCAGTGCCCACCTGTTTGGTTGGCTAAAAAAGTGTATGCCCTTTTCTTGAATATATACAGAAAAAGACGCATACACCCTTTTTGGCCAACTGCAATGTTGGCAATGTTCAGCCCCTTTTCTTGTGCTTAATGGCGAGTCCTTTCTACCTCTTCCAATCCCTTTCCTGCCATTCTCCGTTGCTTACAAGTCCTTTTCTCTGACTTTCCTCAAGACATTTTTCAGTGATAGATATTTTCAATTCTGCAGTTTCGTGAATTTTAGTGCCCCTGAGTTCCATTTTCCAACTTGTGTTTATGGGAACTGGCCACAAAGCATCAGGATTCCTCAAGCCCTATTCTGTTTCCATGGGCAACCCTAGCCTTTGGTCAATTCGTCTTCCTGATTGGAAATTAGAGTGGCATGTGCCTGTCCGAACACCTAGGACTTGTCTCTCATTGTTCCTCCTCCTTCTGCTTCATCCTCTGGACAAATTCCAAACTGTATGCAACAGGATGTTGACAGTGCTGACATCTCCAAGTGGGGAGACTGTTAGTAAAGACGCTGGAGTGGTGAACCCTAGCACCAAGAGATGAGGAGATGAGATGCCTTTTCCAAACTTTTCCCGATCAGACGGTATACCATCCTCTGGGTGTGACAGGCATGTTTTAGGTGTAGGAAGGGTCCCATTCATGTGAGGAGAACACCAGGGGATTTTAAATATCAGTGTCTCTCCGCAACCCAAACTGGGGAATTTTTTAAGCTACGGCTACACATATGTTCATTAAGGGCCTTGGGAAGTAGGCAGAGTCCAAACTTTAGATGATTGAAGTCTTCAGGGTCAGAAGCACTCACCACTGTCTTCCCTTAGATTCCATTTTTACTGTCATTGACGGATGATGTCAATAAAAATATCTGTTCTCTTTCAGATCATTTCCCCTTATAGGTTATTGCAAAATATTGAGTGTAGTTCCCTGTGCTATACAGTAGTTCCTTGCTGATGATTTCATACAGAGCAGTGTGTATGTGTTAATCCCAAACTGTTAATTTATCCCTCCTCCTACCATTTCCCTTTGGTAATAATAAATTATAAGATTTTATGCTTCTCAGAAATGGGGGAGCTGAAAGAGAGGTATCATTTTCAATGCAAAAGCATTTAAAACAAGATTGAAGCTTTAACCAAGATTATTAGATGTACATCCTTGGAAAGAAATCACTTTGTTTCTCTAATATTGACCTGACAAAGAAGACAAACCTTTTCACTGAACTTGCTTATAAGAAAGTGATGGAAATATCAAATGGAAGTGTTAGAAACATCTTATTTTACCCGAGCCTTATACACTGTTCTATGTGAATTACAGTTTGGCTCACACATCTGTTCATTGAAGTTACAATGTTCTCAATTTCTGTTACTGATCCTCCAGAGTGGACGCCAACAAGTGTCCCCCTGCCCAGTGTCATTGGAGCCAATAGATCGAGACTGAGTTTGGTTCAAAAGCAAAGGAAACTTTATATTTTGATCAGAGAATGGAGAGGTGCTACCCTGTGGGCTGTGGGCTGGGCTGCTGTGTAGAGATCCTGTCAGAGTCACTGGGAGGGAGGGGGCTGAGCTCTCGAGGACCTGGTTGGCTGCAGCTCAGGCTCTATGTCACGGAGTCTGAACTGGGCCCCAGGAGCTGAAGTGTCATCGAGCCATTCTGCTCTAGGAAATCTGGTCTGAAGTGCCGGGTGTGGAACCTCTGTATGCGGGACCCTAGGAGCACCTGAAATTAGACAAAGCACAAAGGAGAAAAATGGTTAGACTTTATTTTATTGCCCAGATTCTATTTTTATCTCCCAGGCATTTTTAAGGGGCTTTGCCTGGGACAAACTTCTCTTCTGCCTTTTGTCCCTTTCCTCATTCTTGGAGTGCTGCGGGTGCAGACCCTTCTTCTGTAACTGCTGAGTGCTGAGTTAGGAGGCTTCATACCCGTGGGCGAGGGTCAGAACTTCTCCCCAGCAGCCTCCAGGTGACGTTGATTGTCCCCAGGCCTCCTGCCTCCCTGCTCGTCCACCTGAGCACCAGTATTGGAAGTGTTATAGATTCTAATGACCTTTAAGGGTCCAGAAAGGAGATGTGCAGTGGTGCTGTGAGGTCCAGTTTCACTCCACCCCACATTTGTTCGGCCACCTTAGGCTGACCGTTTCTGCCAGCCTAGATGCTCTGACTGACCGTTTCTGCCAGCCTAGATGCTCTGACCAACAGTCTGCGCTTTCTTCCATTAGGCCCCTGAATTAACGTAAAAACAGCACCAGGTGTCAGGATCCTGCCCGCTCAGCTCCCAGACAGTCCAGGGTCAGTGGTGATGAAGGATCATGATGGTCACTGAGTCAAGAGCCTTTGGAAGTAAACAGGAGTCCAGCCGGTCTTATTGGCCACCATCATCAGGGTGTCTGTAGGCTTTTCTATGGTGACAGCATGATATACGGTTCCCCCGCCAAGATTATTAGCTCCCCTCTGGGTACAGTAAGTACTGCAAGCAGTAGTCTACTCTTTTGGGACACACTCTTGTTGTTTTATGAGAGAAACTCCAGGTCAAGTGATGGTCACACGGGTCGTCATGGTGCCCCGTTGCCCCCGGTTATCTCTCTGGAGGTTGGAGTTGGAGGGCCTCCTCAATCGAGGTCAGTGTGCCCACGGAGCAAACCCTGCAACTTCAGGGCATGGTTGGGGGTTAGGATCACCACGTGGGGTCCTTTTCCCTTAGAAGGGAGGTGGCCTTTTGGGCTGCTGATTTCCAGGTTTTCAGATACCACCAGTATCTTGGCCAGATGTGGCGGTGGGCCAAGCCCCTTGGTGACCATAGTTTATCCTACCTGGATGGCATTCTTGCATTGTTCCATTTCAAGTGGTCCCAGTTTTTGCACTAATACTCCAATGGCGATTCACCTTTCACCAGGAATGTAAAGGTCAAAGGGTTTAGCTAAATTAGGGAGTTCCAGGGCAAGGGTCTGAATTGACTGCTCTTTCCATTCTTGAAAGGCCACTTCTGGATTCTATTCAAAAGGATCATCATCTTTTCCTTTCAGTGTTTCATATAGAGGCCCAGCTAGTAGACTGTAGTTAGGGATCCAGAGGCAGGAAACCCTGGCTTCCCCAGGAACCCCTAAGCTGTCTTCTAGTTTCAGAAAGGGGTAAGGCTGTAAATTGTTTCTTCCCTTTCCTGGGATGGGCTTCTCCGACCTTCTGTGAGAATGAAGCCCAGGCAGGTCACCGTAGTCTGTGATACTTGAGCTTTTTCGTGGACAACTTCTATCCTTTATTGGCTTGGTAGTTCTGAGGCCTCCTTAGTAGGGCTGGCGATCAGAATGTCGTCTGAATATTGAAGGAGTGTTTCCTTTTCCAGAGGTAGAACTTTTAGGTCTTTAGCTGAGCTTTCCCCAAAGATGGTGTGGGAATTTTTGAACCCTTGGGGCAAGACAGCCTGGAAGTATTGTTTTAGTTGTATGTTGAGTCCTGTCACTCACAAGCCAAAATTTCTTGTGACTCTGGGACTAATGGAATACAAAAGAAGGCATCAGTGAAGACTAATACAGAATACCAAGTCCTGGTGGTTGGTAGAATGACCAGCAGGGTGTAGGATTTAGGAACTACTGGAGGTATATCCTCAGTGACTTCACTGACTGTCCTGACATCCTTTACCAGGACTCCAGCAGCCCATGGGGCTCTCGAGGTCAGGCCAATCCCAGGATATGGAGCTCACCTGGGCAGGTACCCTACCCCCACCCCAGCCCACGGGACTCTCGTGTTCAGGCCCCACCCAGGATATGGGATTCCCTGGGCAGGTCCTCTGCAGTCCATGGGGCTCCCGTGGTCAGGCCCCTCCCAGGATACAGAGCTACCCTTGCAGGTACCTTGGCAGGGCTGGGCACACAGGAACCGTGCACATAGCCCTCATTGCAGAGCACTCCCAGCTCACCTGTCGCTCAGATCTGACACAGAGCACCTCAGAGCAGGACTTGAACTAACAAACAGCAGCTCTGACAGGTCTGTGACCCTGGGCATCACTCTGTGCGGCCTCCTCCACCTGGTCTTCCAGAGACTTCCACTGCACCCGGGGCACCAGGCCTCTGTCTCCAACCACCACCCACCCCTCCTCTCCCTGACTCCTGGGTTCCTCTCATTAGGAGAGGGTTTTCTTGAAGTTGTCTCCCACTCATGGGCCAGATAATATAATTAGAAAACAAGCCAGAGCTGCAGCCCCTTGTCTATCCTGACTCTCAGGAGCCCACACCTGTTCCTTGGACCTGGCCAATTCAGCAAGTTCCATTTTCAGCAACTGTGAGCCCCTGAGGGGTGATTATTGGCTGGCTTGGGAAGCCTGACCGTGCCGGCCAGCCCTCCCCAGGTGTGCCTGGGTTGAGATCAATATAAACACTGCTCCAGGCAGCAAGAGCCCCTGCAGCTGTGCCTGACGCCATTTTCTCTGCCCTGTCAGCAGTCTCGGGGCTGGGCTGGTGGGAGGGAGTGAGAGGCCACGGCTTTGTGGGTGTCCCAGTGTGAGTGGGGCTCTGCTGGACTTTCTGCAGCAGTTGCCAAGATGCTACCTGCTAAAGAAGAGGATGTGTCACCCTCACCTGCTGCTGGAATTTCTCCCTGGGCACAGGTGAGGAAGGAAGAAAGCAGTGGGGGCCGGGACAGCAGGGGTATCTCAGGCAGGGAAATGGAGAGCTTCCAGAAGAGCACCCAGGGCCAGGACCATCCTGGCTGGCCTGCAGGAACCAAGTCGGCTGGCATGCTGTCCCTCATGTGGCTCCATGGCCCTTCCTCTAGGTTTTCAAGTCCTTGTACATATTCAGGTGTTTAGCCTTGGAAGGGTGGGAACATTTCAGCAGCAGCTGGCCTGGGGCTCGGCCCACGTTTACTCACAGATACCTCGGCACGGTCCCCCAGCTTTGCAGTGAGGACGCTTGTTGCGAGGAGCATGCTGGCTGAATGGGAGATGATTCCCCACCACTGACCAACTTCAGAATTGTTTGCAATTGGAGCAAGTGCCCTGAAACGGTTTTCCTCTGTGTAACTGGTGGGTTCTGTTCTTTTTTATCTTTTTTTCGTTTTTGGTTCAAGGTAGATTTTATTCCTCTTTTGTGTATTTACAGATATAAGCATGGAAATAATTTATTCATATAAATACATGTATGTGAAGGGAAGAATATTTTTTCTGTTTTACTTTTTTTAATTTTATTTTTTTATTTTGAATTTAATTTTATATTTTTATACAGCAGGTTGTTTTTGGTAATCTACTTTATACATATAAATGTATACATACCTATCCCAATATCTCAACTCCTCCCACCACCATCCCCAACAGCTTTCCCCCCTTGTTGTCCATACGTTTGTTGTATACATGTATTGCTCTATTTCTGCCTTGCAAAACGGTTCATCTGTACAATTTTTCAAGGTTCCACATATATGCATTAATATACAAGATTTGTTTTTCTCTTTCTGACTTACTTCACTCTGTATGACAGTCTCTAGATCCATCAACGTCTCTACAAATGTCCCAATTTCATTCTTTTTTAGGGCTTAGTAATATTCCATTTTATATATGTACCACATCTTTATGCATTCGTCTGTCTGTGGGCATTTAGGTTGCTTCCATTTCCTGGATAGTGTAAATAGTGATGCAATGAACATTGTGGTGAATGTCTCTTTTTGATTTATGGTTTTGTCTGGGTATATGCCCAGTAGAGGGATTGCTGTATCATATGGTAATTCTATTCTTAGTTTTATAAGAAACTCCATAATGTTCTCCACAGTGACTGTATCAATTTACGTTCCCAACAATAGTGGAAGAGGATTCCTTATCTCCACACTGTTTCCAGCATTTGTTGTTTGTAGATTTTCTGATGATGCCCATTATAATAGGTGTGAGGTAATACACCATGGATGAGTCTATTTCGTTGAGCAAAGAGTAGGTCTTGTTTATTACGTATTTGGCTTATGGAATGGTATGTGTGCTAATTTCAATCTGTTTTTATACAGCAGCCCAACTCAACTTTCCCCTTAAGCAAGCATAAGGTTTTTATCTAAATGTGAGACTCTGTTCGGTTTTGTAATTCAGTTTATGTGTAGCCAAGTTTACACTCCCTCTATTAGTGATATCTTATGATAATTATTTTTCTTTGTGTGACATATTTCTCTTAGAATCATCATAATTAAATCCACTCAATTTGCTGCTACAGGCCTGATGACATTGATTTCACTGCTGAGTGATATTCCGTTGTACGTAAGTAGCACAACTTCTTTATCCATTTTTTTCTTTCTGGGATATTTAATTTGTACTGGACTCGAGGTTCTTGTAAACACAGCAGCCCTAAATTTTGTGTTGGCTGTGTCTTGTTGATTTTAATTTTCCTAAGCTATAGGGCCAAAAGTGGAAGTGCCCTAGGCTCTGTAGCTTTGTTTTTTAGATGTTTCAGGATACACCATGAACATCTCCAGAGTGTCTGTTGGCAATTTACATCCCGCCCATCAGCATAACACGGCTCCCTGTTCTCCATGGCCTGTCCTGTGTTTCTGGTTTTTACACTTTATTCAGATGGCCTTTTTGACGAATGGGAAATGTGACTTCATTGTAGTGTGGATTTCCATTGCTGGAGTGCTTGGTTGGCCAAAATGTTCATATGCGTTTTTTCCTGAATATATTCAGGAAAAATGTATACGCACTTTTTGTCCATGTGCATCACTGTCAAAGATCTGCCGCTTTTCCTATGCTTTAAATGCAATTCCAATCTACCTCTTGAAATATGATTCCTGCAATTCTGCCTCGTTTTCAAGTCCTCTTTGCAGACTTACTTCGATATATTTTTGCCAATAGCTGTCATTTATCTCTGCAGGTTTGTGAATTACAGTGCCCCTGAGCTCCTTTCTTAACTCGCTTCCTTGTAAGCTGGCCACAAAACTGCAGGTTTGCTTCAGGCCATAATCAGGGTCCGGCACGGCACTCTGAGCCTTTGGTTAATTCCTCTTCCTGGTGGGAAATTAGAGTTAAATGTGCCCCTCCAGATACCTGCCTCACTCCCAGCCACATGGTGATGTATGTCCTCAGGTTTGAGGCCGTATGTGATGGGTTCCTCATCTTTTGATGATGTGGCCCCACTGGTGTGTGGACACTCCTGCCTGGTTCCCATCCCCTTGGTGATGTGGGCCCTCTGGTGAGACTCTGATCCTGGTTGGGTTCCTCACACATCCGTGAGGTGAGCCCTCTTCTCTGAGGTCACTCCTGCCTGGCTGGCACAACCCGCCTTGTTGACTTCGGCACCCTGGTGGCAGTTGGAGCCTGCTGGGAGCCTCCTTCCTGCGGTGATGAGGCCCTCTGGCGTCAGACCCTAATGGCGGGGTTCCCACATTTTCTGATACGTGCTAAGTGGTACGAGGGCACTCCTGCCAGGTTCCCATCCTCATGAGCGTGTGGGCCTTCTGTTCTGAGGTCCTAACGGCTGGGTTGCTCACACTTTCATGATGTGGGCCCTCTGCTGTGAGGTCAATCCTGCCTGGCTGGCGCACGTCGCCTTGGGGACGTGGACCCTCTGGTGGCAGTTGGAGCGTGCTTGGGCCTCCTCCCCTCAGTGATGAGGGCCTTCTGGTGTCAGGCCCTAAGTGCTGGGCTCCACACATTTTCTGATGTGTGCCCAGTGGTGCGAGTCACTCCTGCCAGGTTCCCATCCCCATGGGCATGTGGGACTTCTGTTCTGTGGTCCCAACTGCTGGGTTGCTCACAGTTTCATGATGTGGGCCCTTTGCTGTGTGTTCACTCTGGCCTGTATCCCATAGTGTCAGTGCTCTGGGCCTCCAGCTTGGAGTTTCCAACTTCTCGATTCCTCACCTTTTTTATTCTATGGGCCCTCGGTTGTGCGTCTCCTCCTGCATGCCTCACTCCCAGCCCCTTCGTGATGTGTGTCCCCTTGTTTGAGGCCACATGTGCTGTGTTCCTCACCTTTCTATAATGTGGCCACACTGGTGTGAGGACACTCTTGCCTGGTTCCCATTCCCTTGGTGATGTTGGCCCCACTGCTGTTAGGACAGTCTTGCCTGGTTCCCATCACCTTGGTGATGTTGGCCCTCTGGTGAGAGTCTGATCCTGGTTAGGTTCCTCACCCTTCTGTGAGGTGGGCCCTCTGCTCTGAGGTCACTCCTGCCTGGCTGGCACACCCCGCCTTGGCAACGTCGGCCATATGGTGGCAGTTGGAGCCTGCTGGGAGCCTCCTCCCCTCGGTGATGAGGGCCCTCTGGCCTCAGGCCCTAACTGCTGGGTTCCCACATTTTCTGATTCGTGCTAAGTGGTGCAAGGACACGCCTGCCAGGTTCCCATCCCCATGGGGATGTGAGCCTTCTGCTCTGAGGTCCCAACGGCTGTGTTGCTCACAGTTTCATGATGAGGGCCCTCTGGTGTGAGTTCACTCCTGCCTAGATCCCATAGCCTCGCTGCTCCTGGCTGCCTGCCGGAGGTTCCAACTGTGGGATTCCTCACCTTTTTTATTCTATGGTCCCTCTGTTTTGAGGATCCTCTGGCCTGCCTCACTCCCAGCCCCTTGGTGATGTGTGTCCTCAGGTTTGAGGCCACGTGTGCTGGGTCCCTCAAATTATGGTGATGTAGCCCCACTGGTGTGAGGACACTCCTGCCTGGTTCCCATTCCCTTGGTGATGTTGGCCCTCTGGTGACAGTCTGATCCTTGTTGGGTTCCTCACACTTCTGTGAGGTGGGCTTTCTGCTCTGAGGTCACTCCTGCCTGGTTGGCACACCCCGCCTTGGTGACATCGGCCTTATGGTGGCAGTTGGAGCCTGCTGGGAGCCTCCTCCCCTCGGTGATGAGGGTCCTCTGGCCTCAGGTCCTAACTGCTGGGTTCCCACATTTTCTGATTCGTGGAAGTGGGCCGAGGACACTCCTGTCAGGTTCCCATCCCCATAGGGATGTGGGCCTTCTGCTCTGAGGTCCCATCCGCTGGGTTGCTCACAGTTTCATGATGTGGGACCTCTGCTGTGAGTTTGCTGTGGCCTGGATCCCATAGACTCTGTGCTCTGGGCGGCCTACTGGCCGGTTCCAACTGCTGGATTCCTCACAACTTTTATTCTGTGGGCTCTGTTTTGTGAGGATACTCCTGCTTGCCTCACTCCTAGCCCCTTGGAGATGTGGGTCCCCTGTTTTAGGCCACATGTTCTGGGTTCCTCACCTTTCTATAATGTGGCCACACTGGTGTGAGGACCCTCCTGCCTGGTTCCGATCCCCTTGGTGATGTGGGCCCTCTGGTGAGAGTCTTATCCTGGCTGGTTTCCTCACCCTTCTGTGAGGTAGGCCCTCTGCGGTGAGGTCACTCCTGCCTGGCTGGCACACATCACCTTGGTGACGTGGGCCCTCAGTTGGGAGTTGGTGTCTGCTGCGAGTCTCCGTCCCTCGGTAATGAGGGCCCTCTTGCGTCGGACCCTAACTCCTGGGCTCCCAAAATTTGCAGATGTGCGACCTGTGGTGCGAGTACACTCCTGTCAGGTTCCCAACCCCATGGGAATTTGGGCCTTCTGCTCTGAGGTCCCAACGGCTGGGGTGCTCACAGTTTCATGATGAGGGCCCTCTGATGTGCGTTCATTCCGGCCTAGATCCCATAGGCTTGCTGCTCCTGGGCGCCTGCTGGGAGGTTCCAACTGCGGGATTCCTCACCTTTTTTATTCTATGGGCCCTCTGTTTTGAGGCTCCTCCTGCCTGCCTCAATCCCAGCCCCGTTGTGATGTGTGTCCTCTGGTGTGAGGCCACGTGTGCTGGGTCCCTCACCTTTCGATGATGTGGCCCCAATGGTGTGAGGACACTCGTGCCTGTTTCCCAGCCCCTTGGTGATGTGGCCCCTCTGGTGAGAGTCTGATCCTGGCTGGGTTCCTTACCGTTCTGTGAGGTGGGCCCTGTGCTCTGAGGTAACTCCTGCCTGGCTTGCTCCCATTGCCTTGGTGACGTCGGCCCTCTGGTGGCAGTTGGATCCTTTTGGAGACTCCTGTCCTCGGTGATGAGGTCCCTCTGGCGTCAGGCTCTAACTGCTGGGCTCCCCAGGTTTTCTGATGTGAGCCCAGTGATGCCAGGACACTCGTGAAATGTTCCCATCCCCATGGCGATATGGGCCTTCTGCTCTGAGGTTCCAACGACTGGGTTGCTCACAGTTTCCTGATGTTAGCTCTCTGGTGTTAGTTCACTCATTCCTAGATCCCATAGCCTCTGTACTCTGGGCCGCCTGCTGGGAAGTTCCAACTTCTGGGTTCCTCACCTTTTTTATTCTTTGGGCCCTGTGTTGGGAGGCTCCTCCTGCCTGTGTCACTCCCAGCCCCTTGGTGATGTAGGTCCTCTGGTTTGTGGCCACATGTGCCAGTTTCCTCATCTTTTAGTGATGTGGCCCCACTGGTGTGAGGACACTCGTGCCTGGTTCCCGTCCCCTTGGTGATATGGGCCCTCTGGTGAGAGTCTGATCCTGGTTGGGTTCCTCACACTTCTTTGAGGTGGGCCGTCTGCTGTGAGGTCACTCCTGCCTGGCTGGCACACCCCACCTTGGCGACGTGGGCCCTCTTGTGGTAGTTGGAACATGCTGGGAGCCTCCTCCCCTCAGTGATGAGGGCGCTCTGGCGTCAGGCCCTAACTGCTGGGTACCCACATTTTCTGATATGTGCTAAGTGGTGTGAGGACACTCCTGCCATGCTCCCAACACCTTGGGGATGTGGACCTTCTGCTCTGAGGTCCAAATGGCTGGGTTGCTCGCAGTTTCATGATGTGGACCCTCTGCTGTGAGTTTACTGCGGCCTGAATCGCATAGACTTGGTGCTCTTGGCCGCCTGCTGGGAGGTTCCCATTGCTGGATTCCTCAGCTTTTTTCTTCTATGGGCCCTGTGTTGTGAGGCTACTCCTGCCTGCCTCATTCCGAGCCCCTTGGAGATGTGGGTCTTCTGGTTTAGGCCACATGTGCTGGGTTCCTCACCTTTCTATGATGTGGCCACACTGGTGTGAAGACTCTCCTGCCTGGTTCTGATCACCTTGGTGATGTGGGCCCTCTGGTGAGAGTCTTATCCTGGCTGTGTTCCTCACCCTTCTGTGAGGTAGGCCCTCTGCAGTGAGGTCACTCCTACCTGGCTGGCACACGTCACCTTGGTGACGTGGGACCTCAGTTGGGTGTTGGTGCCTGATTGGAGTCTCCTCCCCTTGGTAATGAGGGCCCTCTGGCGTCAGGCCCTAACTCCTGGGTTCCCTAAATTCTCTGATGTGTGCCCTGTGGTGCGAGTACACTTCTGACAGGTTCCCAACCCCATGGGAATGTGGGCCTTCTGCTCTGAGATCCCAACGCCTAGGTTGCTCACAGTTTCATGATGACGGCCCTCTGGTGTGAGATCACTCCGGCCTGGATCCCATAGTCTCGCTGCTCCTGGCCGCCTGCTTGGAGGTTCCAACTGCGGGATTCTTCACCTCTTTAATTCTATGGTCCCTCTGTTTTGAGGCTCCTCCTGCCTGCCTCAATCCCAGCTCCCTTGTGATGTGTGTCCTCTGGTTTGAGGCCACGTGTGCTGGGTCCCTCACTTTTCGGTGATGTGACCCGACTAGTGTGAGGACACTCCTGCCTGGTTCCCATTCCCTTGGTGATGTGGGCCCTCTGATGAGAATCTGATCCTCTTTGGTTCTTCACACTTCTGTGAGGTTGACCCTCTGCTCTGAGGTCACTCCTGCCTGGTTGTCGCACTCCGCATTGGCGACGTCACCCCTCTGGTAGCAGTCGGAGTTGGCTGGGAACCACCGACCCTCGTTGATGAGGGCCCTCTGGCATCAGGCACTAATTGCTGGGCTCCCCACATTTTTTCATGTGTGCCCACTCTTGCGATGACACTCCTGCTTGTTTCCCTTCCCCATGGGGATGTGGGCCTTCTGCTCTGAGGTCACAGCGGCTGGGTTGCTTACAGAATCACAATGAGGGCCCTCTGTTGTGAGTTCATGCCGGCCTGGATCTCATAGCCTCAGTGCTCTGGGCCGCCTGCTAGGAAGATCCAACTGCTGGTTTCCACACCTTTTGTATACAATGGGACATGTGTTGTGAGGTTAATCCTGCCTGCCTCACTCCGAAACCCATGGTGATGTGGGTCCTCTGGTTTGAGGCCACATGTGCTGGGTACCTCAACTTTTGATGATGTGGCCCCACGGGTGTGAGGACACTCCTGCCTGGTTCCCATCACCTTGGTGATGTGGGCCCTCTGGGGAGAGTCTGATCCTGGCTGGGTTCCCTACCATTCTGTGAGGTGGGCCCTCTGATGTCAGGTCACTCCTGCCTGGCTAGCTCACATCGCCTTGGCGACGTGGGCCCTCTGTTGGCCACTGGAGCATGCTGGGAGCCTCCTACTCCCGTGAATGATGGCCCTGGAAAAATGCATATGCCCTTTTTGGCCAAGTGCTTCATTGACGAGGTTCTGCCACTTCTCTTATGCTTTCAGAGCAATTCACGTCTACCTCCTGAAATCGGATTCCAGCAATTCTGCCCCACTTTCAAGTCCTCTTCGCAGCCTTAATTCAATATATTTTTGTACGATTTCTGTCATTTATAAGTCTGCAGGTATGTGAATGACAGTGCCCCTGAGCTCCTTTCCTCAACTCGCTTTCTTGTGAGCTGGCCACAAAACCGCAGGATTGCTTCAGGCCCTAATCTTGTTCCAGCACAGCATGCTGAGCCTTTGGTTAATTCCTTTTCCTGTTGGGAAATGAGTGTTAAAATTGCCCGTGCATACTGGGCATATACCCTGAGAAAACCAAAATTCAAAAAGAGTCATGTACCAAAATGTTCATTGCAGCTCTATTTACAATAGCCCGGAGATGGAAAGAACCTAAGCGCCCATCATCGGACGAATGGATAAAGAAGATGTGGCACATATACACAATGGAATATTACTCAGCCTTAAAAAGAAATGAAACTGAGTTATTTGTAATGAGATGGATAGACCTAGAGTCTGTCATACAGAGTGAAGTAAGTCAGAAAGAAAAAGACAAATAGCGTATGCTAACACATATATATGGAATTTAAAGGAAAAAAATGTCATGAAGAACCTAGGGATAAGACAGGAATAGAGGCGCAGACCTACTGGAGAACGGAATTGAGGATATGGGGAGGGGGAATGGTGAGTTTTGACAGGGCGAGAGAGAGTCATGGACATATACACACTAACAAATGTAGTAAGGTAGATAGCAAGGGGGAAGCAGCCGCAAGGCACAGGGATATTAGCTCGGGGCGTTGGGACAGCCTGGAGGGGTGGAAGGGGGAGAGAGGGAGGGAGGGAGACACAAGAGGGAAGACACAGGGAGCATATGTATATGTATAGCTGATTCACTTTGTTATAAAGCAAAAACTAACACACCATTGTAAAGCAATTATACCCCAATAAAGATGTTAAAAAAAATATTTGCCCGTGCACACAACTACAGATAGTCTCCCATTGGTTCTCCGTATTCCTGTTCATCTTGCGCAAAAATTGCAAACAGTGCCAAACAGGAGGTTAAAGGCACTGACTCTCCAAATGTGGAGAGTGTAAGAAAAGGGTCTGGAATGGTGAACCTGAGTACCAGGGGACGAAAACAGAAATGCATGTAAAAAGGTTTCCCAGTCACACGGTGGAGCATACTCTGGGTTTCCCATGCAAATTTTAGCAGAAGGAAGAATCCCTTGAACCTGGAGAGTTGGGAACCATGGAATGGGTACCAGGCAGTATGACATCAAAGGGTCTGCATTTGCTCACTGAACCTCACCAATGCTATCAGCCCAAAGGGTCCAGCCTTATCTCTCACCCAGCTCTGGGTGTAGATGTGCTAAACCAGGTTGCATCACATGCCCTGTGTGAGTTATTTAAGAATTGCTCTCTATTTCACTGTCATTGTGTTTTCTTTTTGAAATTTCTTTTTGACACTGGGATTTATCGGATTTTCACTGCTGCGTTAATGCCGCTGTACACACTCTTGATTCTCTTACGGAGACATAAATATCCACGGGTTTTAAGATTATTCCTAGTCAGGTATATTCCTAGGCGTTGAATATGTGGTGTTGAGTCCATTTCATTGAGCAAGGAGTAGGTCTTGTCTATTACATATTTGGCTTATGGAACGGTATCTGTGCTAATTTCAGTCTCTGGTTTTATGCAGCACTCCAACGCACCTTTCTCCATAAGAAAGCACAAGTTGGTTTTCTAAATTTGAGACTGTTCTGTTTTGTAATTCAGTTCATGTGTAGTCAAGTTTACATACTGTGTATTAGTGATATTTTATGATACTTCTTTTTATGTGTGACTTATTTCACGTAGAATCACCATACCTGAATCCACTCACTATGCCGCTATGGGCCTGATGACACACATTTCATTGCTGAGTGATATTCCATTGTACGTACGTACCACAACTTCTTTATCCATTGTTTGCTCTCTGAGATATTTACCTGGTATTGTAAACGAGGTTCTTGTGAACACAGAGGTCCCAAACTTTGAGGAGGCTGGGTGTTTTTGATTTTAATTTCCCTAAGCTGTAGGACCATAAGTGGAAGTGCCATAGGCTGTGTTGCTTTGTTTCTTACGTGTTTCAGGAAACACATAACACTTCTCCAGAATGGCTGTCGGCAATTTACATCATATGCATCAGCATAATAAGGATCCCTGTTTTCCATTGCCTGTCCTCCGTTTCTGGATTTTACAATTTTTTTAAATGTCCCTTTTGCCCTGGGGGGCACTGAGACTTCATTGTAGTGCAGGTTTATTTACAGGCTTGCTTGGTTGGCCAAAAAGGGCGTATGCGTTTTTTCCTAAATATATTCACGAAAAAACGCATACGCCCTTTTTGGCCAAGTGCATCATTGTCGACGTTGTGCCTCTTTTCCTATGCTTTCAGGGCAATTCCAGTCTACCCCCTGCAATCGTTTTCCTGAAATTCTGCCCCGCTTTCACGTCCCCTTCGCAGGCTTACTTCAATATACTTTTGGAAGATAGCTGGCATTTATAACTCTGCAGCTTTGTGAATTACAGTGCCCCTGAGCTCCTTTCTTCAACTCGCTTTCTTGTGAGCTGGGCACAAAACCGCAGGATTGCTTCAGGCACTAATCTGTTTCCAGCAGGGCATGCTGAGCCTTTGGTTAATTCCTCTTCCTGGTGGGAAATGAGCGTTACATTTGCCCGTGCAGACACCTACAGCTAGTCTCTCATTGGTTCTCCCTATTCCTGTTTATCTTGCACAGAAATTGCAAGCTGTGCCAAACAGGAGGTTAAAGGCACTGACTCTCCAAGCAGGGAGAGTGTTAGTAAAGCGTCTGGAATGGTGAACCCGAGGACCAGGATACGAAAACTGAGATGCATTTTAAATCGTTTCCCAATCACACGGTGGACGATACTCTGGGTTTCCCATGCATGTTTTAGCTGGAGGAAGAATCCCTTGAACCTGGAGAGTTGGGACCCATGGAATGGGTACCATGCAGTATGACTTCAAAGGGTCTGCATTTGCTCACCGAAACTCACCAATGCTATCAGCCTGAAGTGTCCAGCCTTATGTCTCAACCACCTCTGGGTGTAGATGTGGTCAATCCCGGTTGCATCACATGCCCTGAGTGAATTATTTAAGAATTGCTCTCTATTTCACTGTCTTTGTGTTTTGTTTTCGAAATTTATTTTGATAATGGGATTTATCGGATTTTCACGGCTGCGTTTATGCGGCTGTACACACGCTTGATTCTCTTACGGAGACATATAAATCCATGGGTTTTAAGATTCTTCCTAGTCAGGTATATTCCTAGGCGTTGAATATGTGGTGTTGAGTCCATTTCGTTGAGCAAGGAGTAGGTCTTGTCTATTACATATTTGGCTTATGGAATGTTATCTGTGCTAATTTCAGTCTCTGGTTTTATGCAGCACCCCAAGGCACCTTTCCCCATAAGCAAGCACTAGTTGGTTTTCTCAATTTGAGACCCTGTTCTGTTTTGTAATTCAGTTCATGTGTAGTCAAGTTTACATTCCGTGTATTAGTGATATCTTATGATGTTTCTTTTTCTGTGTGACGTAGTTCACGTAGAATCACCGTACCTGCATCCACTCACTATGCCGCTACGGGCCTGATGACACAGATTTCATTGCTGAGTGACATTGCATTGCACGTACGTGCCACAAATTCTTTATCCATTTTTTGCTTTCTGGGATATTTACCTGGTACTGTAGACGAGCTTCTTGGGAACACAGCCGTCCCAAATATTGGGGTGGCTGTCTGTTTTTGATTTTAATTTCCGTAAGCTATAGGACCATAAGTGGAAGTGCCATAGGCTGTGTTGCTTTGTTTCTTACGTGTTTCAGGAAACACCATACACTTCTCCAGGGTGGCTGCTGGCAATTTACATCCTGCCAATCAGCATAACAAGGCTCCCTGTTCTCCATATCCTGTCCTACCTTTCTGGACTTTACACTTTTTTCAGATGGCCCTTTTGCCCGGGGGGCAGTGAGACTTCATTGTAGTGCAGATTTCCTTTACAGGCTTGCTTGGTTGGCCAAAAAGTTCTTATGCGTTTTTTCCTGAATATATTCAGGAAAAAACGCATACGCCCATTTTGGCCAAGTGCATCATTGTCGACGTTGTGCCTCTTTTCCTATGCTTTCAGGGCAATTCCAGTCTACCCCCTGCAATCGTTTTCATGAAATTCTGCCCCGCTTTCAAGTCCCCTTCGCAGGCTTACTTCAATATATTTTTGGAGGATAGCTGTCAATTATAACTCTGCAGGTTTGTGAATTACAGTGCCCTACAGCTCCTTTCTTCAACTCGCTTTCTTGTGAGCTGGGCACAAAACCGCAGGATTGCTTCTGGCCCTAATCTGTTTCCGGCAGGGCACGCTGATCCTTTGGTTAATTCCTCTTCCTGGTGGGCAATGAGCATTACATTTACCCGTGCAGACACCTACAGCTAGTCTCTCATTGGTTCTCCCTATTCCTGTTCATCTTGCACAGAAATTGCAAGCTGTGCCAAAGAGGAGGTTAAAGGCACTGACTCTCCAAGCGGGGAGAGTGTTAGTAAAGCATCTGGAATGGTGAAGCCGAGGACCAGGATACGAAAACTGAGATGCATTTTAAAACGTTCCCCAATCACACGGTGGACGATACTCTGGGTTTCCCATACATGTTTTAGCTGGAGGAAGAATCCCTTGAACCTGGAGAGTTGGGACCCATGGAATGGGTACCATGCAGTATGACTTCAAAGGGTCTGCATTTGCTCACCGAAACTCACCAATGCTATCAGCCTGAAGTGTCCAGCCTTATGTCTCAACCAGCTCTGGGTGTAGATGTGGTCAATCCCGGTTGCATCACATGTCCTGAGTGAATTATTTAAGAATTGCTCTCTATTTCACTGTCTTTGTGTTTTGTTTTCGAAATTTATTTTGATAATGGGATTTATCGGATTGTCACTGCTGCGTTTCGGCCACTGTACACACGCTTGATTCTCTTACAGAGACATATATATCCATGGGTTTTAAGATTCTTCCTAGTCAGGTATATTCCTCGGCGTTGAATATGTGGTGTTGGGTCCATTTCGTTGAGCAAGGAGTAGGTCTTGTCTATTACATATTTGGCTTATGGAAAGTTATCTGTGCTCATTTCAGTCTCTGTTTTTATGCAGCACCACAACGCACTTTCCCCATAAGCAAGCACTAGTTGGTTTTCTAAATTTGAGACCCTGTTCTGTTTTGTAATTCAGTTCATGTGTAGTCAAGTTTACATTCCGTGTATTAGTGATATCTTATGAAGTTTCTTTTTCTGTGTGACGTAGTTCACGTAGAATCACCGTATCTGCATCCACTCACTATGCCGCTACGGGCCTGATGACACAGATTTCATTGCTGAGTGATATTGCATTGTACGTACGTGCCACAACTTCTTTATCCATTTTTTGCTTTCTGGGATATTTTCCTGATACTGTAGACGAGCTTCTTGTGAACACAGCCGTCCCAAATATTGGGGTGGCTGTCTGTTTTTGATTTTAATTCACGTAAGCTATAGGACCATAAGTGGAAGTGACATAGGCTGTGTTGCTTTGTTTCTTACGTGTTTCAGGAAACACCATACACTTCTCCAGGGTGGCTGCTGGCAATTTACATTCTGCCTATCAGCATAACAAGGCTCCCTGTTCTCCATATCCTGTCCTACCTTTCTGGATTTTACACTTTTTTCAGATGGCCCTTTTGCCCGGGGGGCAGTGAGACTTCATTGTAGTGCAGATTTCCTTTACAGGCTTTCTTGGTTCGCCAAAAAGTGCGTATGCGTTTTTTCCTGGATATATTCAGGAAAAAACGCATACGCCCTTTTTGGCCAAGTGCATCATTGTCGACGTTGTGCCTCTTTTCCTATGATTTCAGGGCAATTCCAGTCTACACCCTGCAATCGTTTTCCTGAAATTCTGCCCCGCTTTCAAGTCCCCTTCGCAGGCTTACTTCAATATACTTTTGGATGATAGCTGTCATTTATAACTCTGCAGGTTTGTGAATTACAGTGCCCCTGAGCTCCTTTCTTCAACTCGCTTTCTTGTGAGCTGGGCACAAAACCGCAGGATTGCTTCAGGCCCTAATCTGTTTCCAGCAGGGCACACTGAGCCTTTGTTTAATTCATCTTCCTGGTGGGCAATGAGCGTTACATTTGCCCGTGCAGACACCTACAGCTAGTCTCTCATTGGTTCTCCCTATTCCTGTTCATCTTGCACAGAAATTGCAAGCTGTGCCAAAGAGGAGGTTAAAGGCACTGACTCTCCAAGCGGGGAGAGTGTTAGTAAAGCATCTGGAATGCTGAACCCAAGGACCAGGATACGAAAACTGAGATGCATTTTAAATCGTTTCCCAATCACACGGTGGACGATACTCTGGGTTTCCCATGCATGTTTTAGCTGGAGGAAGAATCTCTTGAACCTGGAGAGTTGGGACCCATGGAATGGGTACCATGCAGTATGACTTCAAAGGGTCTGCATTTGCTCACCGAAACTCACCAATGCTATCAGCCTGAAGTGTCCAGCCTTATGTCTCAACCAGCTCTGGGTGTAGATGTGTTAAATCCCGGTTGCATCACATGCCCTGAGTGAAATATTTAAGAATTGCTCTCTATTTCACTGTCTTTGTGTTTTGTTTTCGAAATTTATTTTGATAATGGGATTTATCGGATTTTCACTACTGCGTTTCGGCCGCTGTACCCACGCTTGATTCTCTTATGGAGACATATATATCCATGGGTTTTAAGATTCTTCCTAGTCCGGTATATTCCTAGGCGTTGAATATGTGGTGTTGGGTCCATTTCGTTGAGCAAGGAGTAGGTCTCGTCTATTACATATTTGGCATATGGAAAGTTATCTGTGCTAATTTCAGTCTCTGGTTTTATGCAGCACCCCAACGCACCTTTCCCCATAAGCAAGCACTAGTTGGTTTTCTAAATTTGAGACCCTGTTCTGTTTTGTAATTCAGTTCATGTGTAGTCAAGTTTACATTCCGTGTATTAGTGATATCTTATGATGTTTCTTTTTCTGTGTGACGTAGTTCACGTAGAATCACCGTACCTGCATCCACTCACTATGCCGCTACGGGCCTGATGACACAGCTTTCATTGCTGAGTGATATTGCATTGTACGTACGTGCCACAACTTCTTTATCCATTTTTTGCTTTCTGGGATATTTACCTGGTACCGTAGACGAGCTTCCTGGGAACACAGCCATCCCAAACTTTGGGGTGGCTCTCTGTTTTTGATTTTAATTTCCCTAAGGAATAGGACCATAAGTGCAATTGCCATAGGCTGTGTTGCTCTATTTCTTAGGTGTTTCAGGAAACACCATACACTTCTCCAGGGTGGCTGTTGGCAATTTACATCTTGCCAATCAGCATAACAAGGCTCCCTGTTTTCCATATCCTGTCCTACCTTTCTGGATTTTACAATTTTTTCAGATGGCCCTTTGCCTGGGGGGCAGTGAGACTTCATTGTAGTGCAGATTTCCTTTACAGGCTTGCTTGGTTGGCCAAAAAGTGCGTATGCGTTTTTTCCTGAATATATTCAGGAAAAAACGCATACGCCCTTTTTGGCCAAGTGCATCATTGTCGACGTTCTGCCTCTATTCCTATGCTTTCAGGGCACTTCCAGTCTACCCCCTGCAATCGTTTTCCTGAAATTCTGCCCCGCTTTCAAGTCCCCTTCGCAGGCTTACTTCAATATATTTTTGGAGGAGAGCTGTCATTTATAACTCTGCAGGTTTGTGAATTACAGTGCCCCTGAGCTCCTTTCTTCAAATCGCTTTCTTTTGAGCTGGGCACAAAACCACAAGATTGCTTCAGGCCCTAATCTGTTTCCGGCAGGGCACGCTGAGCCTTTGTTTAATTCCTCTTCCTGGTGGGCAATGAGAGTTACATTTGCCCGTGCAGACACCTACAGGTAGTCTCTCATTGGTTCTCCCTATTCCTGTTCATCTTGCACAGAAATTGCAAGCTGTGCCAAAGAGGAAGTTAAAGGCACTGACTCTCCAAGCAGGGAGAGTGTTAGTAAAGCATCTGGAATGGTGAACCCGAGGACCAGGATACGAAAACTGAGATCCATTTTAAATCGTTTCCCAATCACACAGTGGACGATACTCTGGGTTTCCCATGCATGTTATAGCTGGAGGAAGAATCCCTTGAACCTGGAGAGTTGGGACCCATGGAATGTGTACCATGCAGTATGACTTCAAAGGGTCTGAATTTGCTCATCAAAACTCACCAATGCTATCAGCCTGAAGTGTCCAGCCTTATGTCTCAACCAGCTCTGGGTGTAGATGTGGTCAAACCCGGTTGCATCACATGCCCTGAGTGAATTATTTAAGAATTGCTCTCTATTTCACTGTCTTTGTGTTTTGTTTTCGAAATTTATTTTGATAATGGGATTTATCGGATTTTCACTGCTGCGTTTCGGCCGCTGTACACACGCTTGATTCTCTTACGGAGACATATAAATCCATGGGTTTTAAGATTCTTCCTAGTCAGCTATATTCCTAGGCGTTGAATATGTGGTGTTGAGTCCATTTCTTTGAGCAAGGAGTAGGTCTTGTCTGTTACATATTTGGCTTATGGAAAGTTATCTGTGCTAATTTCAGTCTCTGGTTTTATGCAGCACCACAACGCACCTTTCCCCATAAGCAAGCACTAGTTGGTTTTCTAAATTTGAGACCCTGTTTTGTTTTGTAATTCAGTTCATGTGTAGCCAAGTTTACATTCCGTGTATTAGTGATATCTTATGATGTTTCTTTTTCTGTGTGACGTAGTTCACGTAGAATCACCGTACCTGCATCCACTCACTATGCCGCTACGGGCCTGATGACACAGATTTCATTGCTGAGTGATATTGCATTGTACGTACGTGCCACAACTTCTTTATCCATTTTTTGCTTTCTGGGATATTTACCTGATACTGTAGACGAGCTTCTTGTGAACACAGCCGTCCCAAATATTGGGGTGGCTGTCTGTTTTTGATTTTAATTTCCGTAAGCTATAGGACCATAAGTGGAAGTGCCATAGGCTGTGTTGCTTTGTTTCTTACGTGTTTCAGGAAACACCATACACTTCTCCAGGGTGGCTGCTGGCAATTTACATCCTGCCAATAAGCATAACAAGGCTCCCTGTTCTCCATATCCTGTCCTACCTTTCCGGATTTTACACTTTTTTCAGATGGCCCTTTTGCCCGGTGGGGGGGGCAGTGAGATTTCATTGTAGTGCAGATTTCCTTTACAGGCTTGCTTGGTTGGCCAAAAAGGGCGTATGCGTTTTTTCCTGAATATATTCAGGAAAAAACGCATACGCCCTTTTTGGCCAAGTGCATCATTGTCGACGTTCTGCCTCTTTTCCTATGCTTTCAGGGCAATTCCAGTCTACCCCCTGCAATCGTTTTCCTGAAATTCTGCCCCGCTTTCAAGTCCCCTTCGCAGGCTTACTTCAATATACTTTTGGAAGATAGCTGTCATTTATAGCTCTGCAGTTTTGTGAATTACAGTGCCTCTGAGCTCCTTTCTTCAACTCGCTTTCTTGTGAGCTGGGCACAAAACCGCAGGATTGCTTCACGCCCTAATCTGTTTCCAGCAGGGCACACTGAGCCTTTGTTTAATTCCTCTTCCTGGTGGGCAATGAGCATTACATTTGCCCGTGCAGACACCTACAGCTAGTCTCTCATTGGTTCTCCCTATTCCTGTTCATCTTGCACAGAAATTGCAAGCTGTGCGAAAGAGGAGGTTAAAGGCACTGACTCTCCAAGCGAGGAGAGTGTTAGTAATGCATCTGGAATGGTTAACCCGAGGAAAAGGATACGAAAACTGAGATCCATTTTAAATCGTTACTCAATCTCACGGTGTAGCATACTCTGTGTTTTCCATGCACGTTTTAGCTGAAGGAAGAATCCCTTGAACCTGGAGAGTTGGGACCCATGGAATGGGTACCATGCAGTATGACTTCACAGGGTCTGCATTTGCTCACCGAAACTCACCAATGCTATCAGCCTGACGTGTCCAGCCTTATGACTCAACCAGCTGTGGGTGTGGATGTGGTCAATCCCAGTTGCATCACATGCCCTGAGTGAATTATTTAAGAATTGCTCTCTATTTCACTGTCTTTGTGTTTTGTTTTCGAAATTTATTTTGATAATGGGATTTATCGGATTTTCCCTGCTGCGTTTATGCCACTGTACACACGCTTGATTCTCTTACGGAGACATATAAATCCATGGGTTTTAAGATTCTTCCTAGTCAGGTATATTCCTAGGCGTTGAATATGTGGTGTTGAGTCCATTTCGTTGAGCAAGGAGTAGGTCTTGTCTATTACATATTTGGCTTATGGAAAGTTATCTGTGCTAATTTCAGTCTCTGGTTTTATGCAGCACCCCAAGGCACCTTTCCCCATAAACAAGCACTAGTTGGTTTTCTAAATTTGAGACCCTGTTCTGTTTTGTAATTCAGTTCATGTGTAGTCAAGTTTACATTCCGTGTATTAGTGATATCTTATGATGTTTCTTTTTCTGTGTGACGTAGTTCACGTAGAATCACCGTACCTGCGTCCACTCACTATGCCGCTACTGGCCTGATGACACAGATTTCATTGCTGAGTGATATTGCATTGCACGTACGTGCCACAACTTCTTTATCCATTTTTTGCTTTCTGAGATATTTACCTGGTACTGTAGACGAGCTTCTTGGGAACACAGCCGTCCCAAACTTTGGGGTGGCTCTCTGTTTTTGATTTTAATTTCCCTAAGCAATAGGACCATAAGTGCAATTGCCATAGGCTGTGTTGCTTTATTTCTTAAGTGTTTCAGGAAACACCATACACTTCTTCAGGGTGGCTGCTGGCAATTTACATCCTGCCCATCAGCATAACAAGGCTCCCTGTTCTCCATATCCTGTCCTACCTTTCTGGATTTTACACTTTTTTCTGATGGCCCTTTTGCCCGGGGGGGGGGGCAGTGAGATTTCATTGTAGTGCAGATTTCCTTTACAGGCTTGCTTGGTTGGCCAAAAAGGGCGTATGCGTTTTTTCCTGAATATATTCAGGAAAAAAAGCATACGCCCTTTTTGGCCAAGTGCATCAGTGTCGACGTTGTGCCTCTTTTTTTCTATGCTTTCAGGGCAATTCCAGTCTACCCCCTGCAATCGTTTTCCTGAAATTCTGCCCCGCTTTCAAGTCCCCTTCGCAGGCTTACTTCAATATATTTTTGGAGGGTCCTGTCATTTATTACTCTGCAGGTTTGTGAATTACAGTGCCCCTGAGCTCCTTTCTTCAACTCGCTTTCTTGTGAGCTGGGCACAGAACCGCAGGATTGCTTCAGGCCCTAATCTGTTTCCGTCAGGGCATGCTGAGCCTTTGGTTAATTCCTCTTCCTGGTGGGAAATGAGCGTTACATTTGCCCGTGCAGACACCTACAGCTAGTCTCTCATTGGTTCTCCCTATTCCTGTTCATCTTGCACAGAAATTGCAAGCTGTGCCAAACAGGAGGTTAAAGGCACTGACTCTCCAAGCGGGGAGAGTGTTAGTAAAGCATCTGGAATGGTGAACGCGAGGACCAGGATACGAAAACTGAGATGCATTTTAAATCATTTCCCAATCACACGGTGGACCATACTGTGGGTTTCCCATGCATGTTTTAGCTGGAGGAAGAATCCCTTGAACCTGAAGAGTTGGGACCCATGGAATAGGTACCATGCAGTATGACTTCAAAGGGTCTGCATTTGCTCACCGAAACTCACCAATGCGATCAGCCTGAAGTGTCCAGCCTTATGTCTCAACCAGCTCTGGGTGTAGATGTGGTCAATCCCGGTTGCATCACATGCCCTGAGTGGATTATTTAAGAATTGCTCTCTATTTCACTGTCTTTGTGTTTTGTTTTCGAAATTTATTTTGATAATGGGATTTATCGGAATTTCACTGCTGCGTTTCGGCCGCTGCACACACGCTTGTTTCTCTTACGGAGACATATATATCCATGGGTTTTAAGATTCTTCCTAGTCAGGTATATTCCTAGGTGTTGAATATGTGGTGTTGGATCCATTTCGTTGAGCAAGGAGTAGGTCTTGTCTATTACATATTTGGCATATGGAAAGTTATCTGTGCTAATTTCAGTCTCTGGTTTTATGCAGCAGCCCAACGCGCCTTTCCCCATAAGCAAACACTAGTTGGTTTTGTAAATTTGAGACCCTGCTCTGTTTTGTAATTCAGTTCATGTGTAGTCAAGTTTAAATTCCGTGTATTAGTGATATCTTATGATGTTTCTTTTTCTGTGTGACGTAGTTCACGTAGAATCACCGTACCTGCATCCACTCACTATGCCGCTACGGGCCTGATGACACAGATTTCATTGCTGAGTGATATTGCATTGCACGTACGTGCCACAACTTCTTTATCCATTTTTTGCTTTCTGGGATATTTACCTCGTACTGTAGACGAGCTTCTTGGGAACACAGCCGTCCCAAACTTTGGGGTGGCTCTCTGTTTTTGATTTTAATTTCCCTAAGGAATAGGACCATAAGTGCAATTGCCATAGGCTGTGTTGCTTTATTTCTTACGTGTTTCAGGAAACACCATACACTTCTCCAGGGTGGCTGTTGGCAATTTACATCCTGCCAATCAGCATAACCAGGCTCCCTGTTCTCCATATCCTATCCTACCTTTCTGGATTTTACACTTTTTTCAGATGGCCCTTTTGCCCGGGGGGCAGTGAGACTTCATTGTAGTGCAGATTTCCTTTACAGGCTTGCTTGGTTGGCCAAAAAGGGCGTATGCGTTTTTTCCTGAATATATTCAGGAAAAAACGCATACGCACTTTTTGGCCAAGTGCAACATTGTCGACGTTCTGCCTCTTTTCCTATGCTTTCAGGGCAATTCCAGTCTACCCGCTGCAATCGTTTTCCTGAAATTCTGCCCCGCTTTCAAGTCCCCTTCGCAGGCTTACTTCAATATATTTTTGGAGGATAGCTGTCATTTATAACTCTGCAGGTTTGTGAATTACAGAGCCCCTGAGCTCCTTTCTTCAACTCGCTTTCTTGTGAGGTGGGCACAAAACCACTGGATTGCTTCAGGCCCTAATCTGTTTCCGGCAGGGCATGCTGAGCCTTTGGTTAATTCCTCTTCCTGGTGGGAAATGAGCGTTACATTTGCCCGTGCAGACACCTACAGCTAGTCTCTCATTGGTTCTCCCTATTCCTGTTCATCTTGCACAGAAATTGCAAGCTGTGCCAAACAGGAGGTTAAAGGCACTGACTCTCCAAGCAGGGAGAGTGTTAGTATAGCATCTGGAATGGTGAACCCGAGGACCAGGATACGAAAACTGAGATGCATTTTAAATCGTTTCCCAATCACACGGTGGACCATACTGTGGGTTTCCCATGCATGTTTTAGCTGGAGGAAGAATCCCTTCAACCTGAAGAGTTGGGACCCATGGAATAGGTACCATGCAGTATGACTTCAAAGGGTCTGCATTTGCTCACCGAAACTCACCAATGCGATCAGCCTGAAGTGTCCAGCCTTATGTCTCAACCAGCTCTGGGTGTAGATGTGTTAAATCCCGGTTGCATCACATGCCCTGAGTGAAATATTTAAGAATTGCTCTCTATTTCACTGTCTTTGTGTTTTGTTTTCGAAATTTATTTTGATAATGGGATTTATCGGATTTTCACTACTGCGTTTCGGCCGCTGTACACACGCTTGATTCTCTTATGGAGACATATATATCCATGGGTTTTAAGATTCTTCCTAGTCAGGTATATTCCTAGGCGTTGAATATGTGGTGTTGGGTCCATTTCGTTGAGCAAGGAGTAGGTCTCGTCTATTACATATTTGGCTTATGGAAAGTTATCTGTGCTAATTTCAGTCTCTGGTTTTATGCAGCACCCCAACGCACCTTTCCCCATAAGCAAGCACTAGTTGGTTTTCTAAATTTGAGACCCTGTTCTGTTTTGTAATTCAGTTCATGTGTAGTCAAGTTTACATTCCGTGTATTAGTGATATCTTATGATGTTTCTTTTTCTGTGTGACGTAGTTCACGTAGAATCACCATACCTGTATCCACTCACTATGCCGCTACGGGCCTGATGACACAGCTTTCATTGCTGAGTGATATTGCATTGTACGTACGTGCCACAACTTCTTTATCCATTTTTTGCTTTCTGGGATATTTACCTGGTACCGTAGACGAGCTTCCTGGGAACACAGCCATCCCAAACTTTGGGGTGGCTCTCTGTTTTTGATTTTAATTTCCCTAAGGAATAGGACCATAAGTGCAATTGCCATAGGCTGTGTTGCTCTATTTCTTAGGTGTTTCAGGAAACACCATACACTTCTCCAGGGTGGCTGTTGGCAATTTACATCTTGCCAATCAGCATAACAAGGCTCCCTGTTTTCCATATCCTGTCCTACCTTTCTGGATTTTACAATTTTTTCAGATGGCCCTTTGCCTGGGGGGCAGTGAGACTTCATTGTAGTGCAGATTTCCTTTACAGGCTTGCTTGGTTGGCCAAAAAGTGCGTATGCGTTTTTTCCTGAATATATTCAGGAAAAAACGCATACGCCCTTTTTGGCCAAGTGCATCATTGTCGACGTTCTGCCTCTATTCCTATGCTTTCAGGGCAATTCCAGTCTACCCCCTGCAATCGTTTTCCTGAAATTCTGCCCCGCTTTCAAGTCCCCTTCGCAGGCTTACTTCAATATATTTTTGGAGGAGAGCTGTCATTTATAACTCTGCAGGTTTGTGAATTACAGTGCCCCTGAGCTCCTTTCTACAAATCGCTTTCTTTTGAGCTGGGCACAAAACCACAAGATTGCTTCAGGCCCTAATCTGTTTCCGGCAGGGCACGCTGAGCCTTTGTTTAATTCCTCTTCCTGGTGGGCAATGAGAGTTACATTTGCCCGTGCAGACACCTACAGGTAGTCTCTCATTGGTTCTCCCTATTCCTGTTCATCTTGCACAGAAATTGCAAGCTGTGCCAAAGAGGAAGTTAAAGGCACTGACTCTCCAAGCAGGGAGAGTGTTAGTAAAGCATCTGGAATGGTGAACCCGAGGACCAGGATACGAAAACTGAGATCCATTTTAAATCGTTTCCCAATCACACAGTGGACGATACTCTGGGTTTCCCATGCATGTTATAGCTGGAGGAAGAATCCCTTGAACCTGGAGAGTTGGGACCCATGGAATGTGTACCATGCAGTATGACTTCAAAGGGTCTGAATTTGCTCATCAAAACTCACCAATGCTATCAGCCTGAAGTGTCCAGCCTTATGTCTCAACCAGCTCTGGGTGTAGATGTGGTCAAACCCGGTTGCATCACATGCCCTGAGTGAATTATTTAAGAATTGCTCTCTATTTCACTGTCTTTGTGTTTTGTTTTCGAAATTTATTTTGATAATGGGATTTATCGGATTTTCACTGCTGCGTTTCGGCCGCTGTACACACGCTTGATTCTCTTACGGAGACATATAAATCCATGGGTTTTAAGATTCTTCCTAGTCAGCTATATTCCTAGGCGTTGAATATGTGGTGTTGAGTCCATTTCTTTGAGCAAGGAGTAGGTCTTGTCTGTTACATATTTGGCTTATGGAAAGTTATCTGTGCTAATTTCAGTCTCTGGTTTTATGCAGCACCACAACGCACCTTTCCCCATAAGCAAGCACTAGTTGGTTTTCTAAATTTGAGACCCTGTTTTGTTTTGTAATTCAGTTCAAGTGTAGCCAAGTTTACATTCCGTGTATTAGTGATATCTTATGATGTTTCTTTTTCTGTGTGACGTAGTTCACGTAGAATCACCGTACCTGCATCCACTCACTATGCCGCTACGGGCCTGATGACACAGATTTCATTGCTGAGTGATATTGCATTGTACGTACGTGCCACAACTTCTTTATCCATTTTTTGCTTTCTGGGATATTTACCTGATACTGTAGACGAGCTTCTTGTGAACACAGCCGTCCCAAATATTGGGGTGGCTGTCTGTTTTTGATTTTAATTTCCGTAAGCTATAGGACCATAAGTGGAAGTGCCATAGGCTGTGTTGCTTTGTTTCTTACGTGTTTCAGGAAACACCATACACTTCTCCAGGGTGGCTGCTGGCAATTTACATCCTGCCAATAAGCATAACAAGGCTCCCTGTTCTCCATATCCTGTCCTACCTTTCCGGATTTTACACTTTTTTCAGATGGCCCTTTTGCCCGGTGGGGGGGGCAGTGAGATTTCATTGTAGTGCAGATTTCCTTTACAGGCTTGCTTGGTTGGCCAAAAAGGGCGTATGCGTTTTTTCCTGAATATATTCAGGAAAAAACGCATACGCCCTTTTTGGCCAAGTGCATCATTGTCGACGTTCTGCCTCTTTTCCTATGCTTTCAGGGCAATTCCAGTCTACCCCCTGCAATCGTTTTCCTGAAATTCTGCCCCGCTTTCAAGTCCCCTTCGCAGGCTTACTTCAATATACTTTTGGAAGATAGCTGTCATTTATAACTCTGCAGTTTTGTGAATTACAGTGCCTCTGAGCTCCTTTCTTCAACTCGCTTTCTTGTGAGCAGGGCACAAAACCGCAGGATTGCTTCACGCCCTAATCTGTTTCCAGCAGGGCACACTGAGCCTTTGTTTAATTCCTCTTCCTGGTGGGCAATGAGCATTACATTTGCCCGTGCAGACACCTACAGCTAGTCTCTCATTGGTTCTCCCTATTCCTGTTCATCTTGCACAGAAATTGCAAGCTGTGCGAAAGAGGAGGTTAAAGGCACTGACTCTCCAAGCGAGGAGAGTGTTAGTAATGCATCTGGAATGGTTAACCCGAGGAAAAGGATACGAAAACTGAGATCCATTTTAAATCGTTTCTCAATCTCACGGTGTAGCATACTCTGTGTTTTCCATGCACGTTTTAGCTGAAGGAAGAATCCCTTGAACCTGGAGAGTTGGGACCCATGGAATGGGTACCATGCAGTATGACTTCACAGGGTCTGCATTTGCTCACCGAAACTCACCAATGCTATCAGCCTGACGTGTCCAGCCTTATGACTCAACCAGCTGTGGGTGTGGATGTGGTCAATCCCGGTTGCATCACATGCCCTGAGTGAATTATTTAAGAATTGCTCTCTATTTCACTGTCTTTGTGTTTTGTTTTCGAAATTTATTTTGATAATGGGATTTATCGGATTTTCCCTGCTGCGTTTATGCCACTGTACACACGCTTGATTCTCTTACGGAGACATATAAATCCATGGGTTTTAAGATTCTTCCTAGTCAGGTATATTCCTAGGCGTTGAATATGTGGTGTTGAGTCCATTTCGTTGAGCAAGGAGTAGGTCTTGTCTATTACATATTTGGCTTATGGAAAGTTATCTGTGCTAATTTCAGTCTCTGGTTTTATGCAGCACCCCAAGGCACCTTTCCCCATAAACAAGCACTAGTTGGTTTTCTAAATTTGAGACCCTGTTCTGTTTTGTAATTCAGTTCATGTGTAGTCAAGTTTACATTCCGTGTATTAGTGATATCTTATGATGTTTCTTTTTCTGTGTGACGTAGTTCACGTAGAATCACCGTACCTGCGTCCACTCACTATGCCGCTACTGGCCTGATGACACAGATTTCATTGCTGAGTGATATTGCATTGCACGTACGTGCCACAACTTCTTTATCCATTTTTTGCTTTCTGAGATATTTACCTGGTACTGTAGACGAGCTTCTTGGGAACACAGCCGTCCCAAACTTTGGGGTGGCTCTCTGTTTTTGATTTTAATTTCCCTAAGGAATAGGACCACAAGTGCAATTGCCATAGGCTGTGTTGCTTTATTTCTTACGTGTTTCAGGAAACACCATACACTTCTCCAGGGTGGCTGTTGGCAATTTACATCCTGCCAATCAGCATAACCAGGCTCCCTGTTCTCCATATCCTATCCTACCTTTCTGGATTTTACACTTTTTTCAGATGGCCCTTTTGCCCGGGGGGCAGTGAGACTTCATTGTAGTGCAGATTTCCTTTACAGGCTTGCTTGGTTGGCCAAAAAGGGCGTATGCGTTTTTTCCTGAATATATTCAGGAAAAAACGCATACGCCCTTTTTGGCCAAGTGCATCATTGTCGACGTTCTGCCTCTTTTCCTATGCTTTCAGGGCAATTCCAGTCTACCCCCTTCAATCGTTTTACTGAAATTTTGCCCCGCTTTCAAGTCCCCTTCGCAGGCTTACTTCAATATATTTTTGGAGGATAGCTGTCATTTATAACTCTGCAGGTCTGTGAATTACAGTGCCCCTGAGCTCCTTTCTTCAACTCGCTTTCTTGTGAGCTGGGCCCAAAACCGCAGGATTGCTTCAGGCCCTAATCTGTTTCTAGCAGGGCACGTTGAGCCTTTGTTTAATTCCTCTTCTTGGTGGGCAATGAGCGTTACATTTGCCCGTGCAGACACCTACAGCTAGTCTCTCATTGGTTCTCCCTATTCCTGTTCATCTTGCACAGAAATTGCAAGCTGTGCCAAACAGGAGGTTAAAGGCACTGACTCTCCAAGCGCGGAGAGTGTTAGTAAAGCATCTGGAATGGTGAACCCGAGGACCAGGATATGAAAACTGAGATGCATTTTAAATCGTTTCCCAATCACACGGTGGACCATACTGTGCGTTTTCCATGCATGTTTTAGCTGGAGGAAGAATCCCTTGAACCTGAAGAGTTGGGACCCATGGAATAGGTGCCATGCAGTATGACTTCAAAGGGTCTGCATTTGCTCACCGAAACTCACCAATGCTATCAGCCTGAAGTGTCCAGCCTTATGTCTCAACCAGCTCAGGGTGTAGATGTGGTCAATCCCGGTTGCATCACATGCCCTGAGTGAATTATTTAAGAATTGCTCTCTATTTCACTGTCTTTGTGTTTTGTTTTCGAAATTTATTTTGATAATGGGATTTATCGGATTTTCACTGCTGCGTTTCGGCCGCTGTACACACGCTTGGTTCTCTTACGGAGACATATGTATCCATGGGTTTTAAGATTCTACCTAGTCAGGTATATTCCTAGGCATTGAATATGTGGTGTTGAGTCCATTTCGTTGAGCAAGGAGTAGGTCTTGTCTATTATATATTTGGCTTATGGAATGTTATCTGTGCTAATTTCAGTCTCTTGTTTTATGCAGCACCCCAAGGCACCTTTCCCCATAAGCAAGCACTAGTTGGTTTTCTAAATTTGAGTCCGTCTTCTGTTTTGTAATTCAGTTCATGTGTAGTGAAGTTTACATTCCGTGTATTAGTGATATCTTATGATGTTTCTTTTTCTGTGTGACGTAGTTCACGTAGAATCACCGTACCTGCATCCACTCACTATGCTGCTACGGGCCTGATGACACAGATTTCATTGCTGAGTGATATTGCATTGCACGTACGTGCCACAACTTCTTTATCCATTTTTTGCTTTCTGAGATATTTACCTGGTACTGTAGACGAGCTTCTTGGGAACACAGCCGTCCCAAACTTTGGGGTGGCTCTCTGTTTTTGATTTTAATTTCCCTAAGGAATAGGACCACAAGTGCAATTGCCATAGGCTGTGTTGCTTTATTTCTTACGTGTTTCAGGAAACACCATACACTTCTCCAGGGTGGCTGTTGGCAATTTACATCCTGCCAATCAGCATAACCAGGCTCCCTGTTCTCCATATCCTATCCTACCTTTCTGGATTTTACACTTTTTTCAGATGGCCCTTTTGCCCGGGGGGCAGTGAGACTTCATTGTAGTGCAGATTTCCTTTACAGGCTTGCTTGGTTGGCCAAAAATATATTTTCCTGAATATATTCAGGAAAAAACGCATACGCCCTTTTTGGCCAAGTGCATCATTGTCGACGTTCTGCCTCTTTTCCTATGCTTTCAGGGCAATTCCAGTCTACCCACTGCAATCATTTTCCTGAAATTCTGCCCCGCTTTCAAGTCCCCTTCGCAGGCTTACTTCAATATATTTTTGGAGGATAGCTGTCATTTATAACTCTGCAGGTTTGTGAATTACAGTGCCCCTGAGCTCCTTTCTTCAACTCGCTTTCTTGTGAGGTGGGCACAAAACCACAGGATTGCTTCAGGCCCTAATCTGTTTCCGGCAGGGCATCCTGAGCCTTTGGTTAATTCCTCTTCCTGGTGGGAAATGAGCGTTACATTTGCCCGTGCAGACACCTACAGCTAGTCTTTCATTAGTTCTCCCTATTCCTGTTCATCTTGCACAGAAATTGCAAGCTGTGCCAAACAGGAGGTTAAAGGCCCTGACTCTCCAAGCAGGGAGAGTGTTAGTAAAGCATCTGGAATGGTGAAACCAAGGACCAGGATACGAAAACTGAGATGCATTATAAATCGTTTCCCAATCACACGGTGGACCATACTGTGGGTTTCCCATGCATGTTTTAGCTGGAGGAAGAATCCCTTGAACCTGAAGAGTTGGGACCCATGGAATAGTTACCATGCAGTATGACTTCAAAGGGTCTGCATTTGCTCACCGAAACTCACAAATGCGATCAGCCTGAAGTGTCCAGCCTTATGTCTCAACCAGCTCTGGGTGTAGATGTGGTCAATCCCGGTTGCATCACATGCCCTGAGTGAATTATTTAAGAATTGCTCTCTATTTCACTGTCTTTGTGTTTCGTTTTCGAAATTTATTTTGATAATGGGATTTATCGGATTTTCACTGCTGCGTTTCGGCCGCTGTACACACGCTTGGTTCTCTTACGGAGACATATATATCCATGGGTTTTAAGATTCTTCCTAGTCAGGTATATTCCTAGGCGTTGAATATGTGGTGTTGGGTCCATTTCGTTGAGCAAGGAGTAGGTCTTTTCTATTATATATTTGGCTTATGGAATGTTATCTGTGCTAATTTCAGTCTCTTGTTTTATGCAGCACCCCAAGGCACCTTTCCCCATAAGCAAGCACTAGTTGGTTTTCTAAATTTGAGTCCGTCTTCTGTTTTGTAATTCAGTTCATGTGTAGTGAAGTTTACATTCCGTGTATTAGTGATATCTTATGATGTTTCTTTTTCTGTGTGACGTAGTTCACGTAGAATCACCGTACCTGCATCCACTCACTATGCCGCTACGGGCCTGATGACACAGATTTCATTGCTGAGTGATATTGCATTGCACGTACGTGCCACAACTTCTTTATCCATTTTTTGCTTTCTGAGATATTTACCTGGTACTGTAGACGAGCTTCTTGGGAACACAGCCGTCCCAAACTTTGGGGTGGCTCTCTGTTTTTGATTTTAATTTCCCTAAGGAATAGGACCACAAGTGCAATTGCCATAGGCTGTGTTGCTTTATTTCTTACGTGTTTCAGGAAACACCATACACTTCTCCAGGGTGGCTGTTGGCAATTTACATCCTGCCAATCAGCATAACCAGGCTCCCTGTTCTCCATATCCTATCCTACCTTTCTGGATTTTACACTTTTTTCAGATGGCCCTTTTGCCCGGGGGGCAGTGAGACTTCATTGTAGTGCAGATTTCCTTTACAGGCTTGCTTGGTTGGCCAAAAAGGGCGTATGCGTTTTTTCCTGAATATATTCAGGAAAAAACGCATTCGCCCTTTTTGGCCAAGTGCATCACTGTCGACGTTGTGCCTCTTTTCCTATGCTTTCAGGGCAATTCCAGTCTAACCCCTGCAATCGTTTTCCTGAAATTCTGCCCCGCTTTCAAGTCCCCTTCGCAGGCTTACTTCAATATATTTTTGGAGGATAGCTGTCATTTATAACTCTGCAGGTTTGTGAATTACAGTGCCCCTGAGCTCCTTTCTTCAACTCGCTTTCTTGTGAGCTCGGCACAAAACCGCAGGATTGCTTCAGGCCCTAATCTGTTTCCGGCAGGGCACGCTGAGCCTTTGGTTAATTCCACTTCCTGGTGGGAAATGAGGGTTACATTTGCCCGTGCAGACACCTACAGCTAGTCTCTCATTGGTTCTCCCTATTCCTGTTCATCTCGCACAGAAATTGCAAGCTGTGCCAAACAGGAGGTTAAAGGCACTGACTCTCCAAGCAGGGAGAGTGTTAGTAAAGCATCTGGAATGGTGAAACCGAGGACCAGGATATGAAAACTGAGATGCATTTTAAATCGTTTCCCAATCACACGGTGGACCATACTGTGGGTTTCCCATGCATGTTTTAGCTGGAGGAAGAATCCCTTGAACCTGAAGAGTTGGGACCCATGGAATAGGTGCCATGCAGTATGACTTCAAAGGGTCTGCATTTGCTCACCGAAACTCACCAATGCTGTCAGCCTGAAGTGTCCAGCCTTATGTCTCAACCAGCTCTGGGTGTAGATGTGGTCAATCCCGGTTGCATCACATGCCCTGAGTGAATTATTTAAGAATTGCTCTCTATTTCACTGTCTTTGTGATTGGTTTTCGAAATTTATTTTGATAATGGGATTTATCGGATTTTCACTGCTGCGTTTCGGTGGCTGTACACACGCTTGATTCTCTTACGGAGACATATATATCCATGGGTTTTAAGATTCTTCCTAGTCAGGTATATTCCTATGCGTTGAATATGTGGTGTTGGGTCCATTTCGTTGAGCAAGGAGTAGGTCTTGTCTATTACATATTTGGCTTATGGAATGTTATCTGTGCTAATTTCAGTCTCTGGTTTTATGCAGCACCCCAACGCACCTTTCCCCATAAGCAAGCACTAGTTGGTTTTCTAAATTTGAGACCCTGTTCTGTTTTGTAATTCAGTTCATGTGTAGTCAAGTTTACATTCCGTGTATTAGTGATATCTTATGATGTTTCTTTTTCTGTGTGACGTAGTTCACGTAGAATCACCGTACCTGCATCCACTCACTATGCCGCTACGGGCCTGATGACACAGATTTCATTGCTGAGTGATATTGCATTGCACGTACGTGCCACAACTTCTTTATCTATTTTTTGCTTTCTGGGATATTTACCTGGTACTGTAGACGAGCTTCTTGTGAACACAGCCGTCCCAAATATTGCGGTGGCTGTCTGTTTTTGATTTTAATTTCCGTAAGCTATAGGACCATAAGTGGAAGTGCCATAGGCTGTTTTGCTTTGTTTCTTACGTGTTTCAGGAAACACCATACACTTCTCCAGGGTGGCTGCTTGCAATTTCAATCCTGCCAATCAGCATAACAAGGCTCCCTGTTCTCCATATCCTGTCCTACCTTTCTGGATTTTACACTTTTTTCAGATGGCCCTTTTGCCCGGGAGGCAGTGAGACTTCATTGTAGTGTAGATTTCCTTTACAGGCTTGCTTGGTTGGACAAAAAGGGCGTATGCGTTTTTTCCTGAATATATTCAGGAAAAAACGCATACGCCCTTTTTGGCCAAGTGCATCATTGTCGACGTTCTGCCTCTTTTCCTATGCTTTCAGGGCAATACCAGTCTACCCACTGCAATCGTTTTCCTGAAATTCTGCCCCGCTTTCAAGTCCCCTTCGCAGGCTTACTTCAATATATTTTTGGAGGTTAGCTGTCATTTATTACTCTGCAGGTTTGTGAATTACAGTGCCCCTGAGCTCCTTTCTTCAACTCTCTTTCTTGTGAGCCTGGCCCAAAACCGCAGGATTGCTTCAGGCCCTAATCTGTTTACAGCAGGGCACACTGAGCCTTTGTTTAATTCCTCTTCCTGGTGGGCAATGAGCGTTACATTTGCCCGTGCAGACACCTACAGCTAGTCTCTCATTGGTTCTCCCTATTCCTGTTCATCTTGCACAGAAATTGCAAGCTGTGCCAAACAGGAAGTTAAAGGCACTGACTCTCCAAGCGTGGAGAGTGTTAGTAAAGCATCTGGAATGGTGAACCCGAGGACCAGGATACGAAAACTGAGATGCATTTTATATCGTTTCCCAATCAAACAGTGGACCATACTGTGGGTTTCCCATGCATGTTTTAGCTGGAGGAAGAATCCCTTGAACCTGAAGAGTTGGGACCCATGGAATAGGTACCACGCAGTATGATTTCAAAGGGTCTGCATTTGCTCACCGAAACTCACCAATGCTATCAGCCTGAAGTGTCCAGCCTTATGTCTCAACCAGCTCTGGGTGTAGATGTGGTCAATCCCGGTTGCATCACATGCCCTGAGTGAATTTTTTAAGAATTGCTCTCTATTTCACTGTCTTTGTGTTTTGTTTTCGAAATTTATTTTGATAATGGGATTTATCGGATTTTCACTGCTGCGTTTCGGTCGCTGTACACACGCTTGATTCTCTTACGGAGACATATATATCCATGGGTTTTAAGATTCTTCCTAGTCAGGTATATTCCTAGGCGTTGAATATGTGGTGTTGGCTCCATTTCGTTGAGCAAGGAGTAGGTCTTGTCTATTACATATTTGGCTTATGGAAAGTTATCTGTGCTAATTTCAGTCTCTGGTTTTATGCAGCACCCCAACGCACCTTTCCCCATAAGCAAGCACTAGTTGGTTTTCTAAATTTGAGGCCCTGTTCTGTTTTGTAATTCAGTTCATGTGTAGTCAAGTTTACATTCCGTGTATTAGTGATATCTTATGATGTTTCTTTTTCTGTGTGACGTAGTTCACGTAGAATCACCGTACCTGCATCCACTCACTATGCCGCTACGGGCCTGATGACACAGATTTGATTGCTGAGTGATATTGCATTGTACGTACGTGCCACAACTTTTTTATCCATTTTTTGCTTTCTGGGATATTTACCTGATACTGTAGACGAGCTTCTTGTGAACACAGCCGTCCCAAATATTGGGGTGGCTGTCTGTTTTTGATTTTAATTTCCGTAAGCTATAGGACCATAAGTGGAAGTGCCATAGGCTGTGTTGCTTTGTTTCTTACGTGTTTCAGGAAACACCATACACTTCTCCAGGGTGGCTGCTGGCAATTTACATCCTGCCAATCAGCATAACAAGGCTCCCTGTTCTCCATATCCTGTCCTACCTTTCTGGATTTTACACTTTTTTCAGAAAGCCCTTTTGCCCGGGGGGCAGTGAGACTTCATTGTAGTGCAGATTTCCTTTACAGGCTTGCTTGGTTGGCCAAAAATTGCGTATGCGTTTTTTCCTGAATATATTCAGGAAAAAACGCATATGCCCTTTTTGGCCAAGTGCATCATTGTCGACGTTCTGCCTCTTTTCCTATGCTTTCAGGGCAATTCCAGTCTACCCCCTGCAATCGTTTTCCTGAAATTCTGCCCCGCTTTCAAGTCCCCTTCGCAGGCTTACTTCAATATATTTTTGGAGGATAGCTGTCATTTATAACTCTGCAGGTTTGTGAATTACAGTGCCCCTGAGCTCCTTTCTTCAACTCGCTTTCTTTTAAGCTCAGCACAAAACCGCAGGATTGCTTCAGGCCCTAATCTGTTTTCATCAGGGCACGCTGAGCCTTTGTTTAATTCCTCTTCCTGGTGGGCAATGAGCATTACATTTGCCCGTGCAGACACCTACAGCTAGTCTCTCATTGGTTCTCCCTATTCCTGTTCATCTTGCACAGAAATTTCAAGCTGTGCCAAACAGGAGGTTAAAGGCATTGACTCTCCAAGCCGGGAGAGTGTTAGTAAAGCATCTGGAATGGTGGACCCGAGGACCAGGATACGAAAGCTGAGATGCATTTTAAATCGTTTCCCAATCACACAGTGGACGATACTCTGGGTTTCCCATGCATGTTTTAGCTGGAGGAAGAATGCCTTGAACCTCGAGAGTTGGGACCCATGGAATGGTTACCATGCAGTAAGACTTCAAAGGGTCTGCATTTGCTCACCGAAACTCACCAATGCTATCAGCCTGAAGTGTCCAGCCTTATGTCTCAACCAGCTCTGGGTGTAGATGTGGTCAATCCCGGTTGCATCACATGCCCTGAGTGAATTATTTAAGAATTGCTCTGTATTTCACGGTCTTTGTGTTTTGTTTTCGAAATTTATTTTGATAATGGGATTTATCAGATTTTCACTGCTGCGTTTCGGCCGCTGTAAACACGCTTGATTCTCTTCCGGAGACATATATATCCATGGGTTGTAAGATTCTTCCTAGTCAGGTATATTCCTAGGCGTTGAATATGTGGTGTTGGATCCATTTCGTTGAGCAAGGAGTAGGTCTTGTCTATTACATATTTGGCTTATGGAAAGTTATCTGTGCTAATTTCAGTCTCTGGTTTTATGCAGCACCCCAACGCACCTTTCCCCATAAGCAAGCACTAGTTGGTTTTCTAAATTTGAGACCCTGTTCTGTTTTGTAATTCAGTTCATGTGTAGTCAAGTTTACATTCCGTGTATTAGTGATATCTTATGATGTTTCTTTTTCTGTGTGACGTAGTTCACGTAGAATCACCGTACCTGCATCTACTCACTATGCCGCTACGGGCCTGATGACACAGATTTCATTGCTGAGTGATATTGCATTGTACGTACGTGCCACAACTTCTTTATCCATTTTTTGCTTTCTGGGATATTTACCTGATACTGTAGACGAGCTTCTTGTGAACACAGCCGTCCCAAATATTGGGGTGGCTGTCTGTTTTTGATTTTAATTTCCGTAAGCTATAGGACCATAAGTGGAAGTGCCATAGGCTGTGTTGCTTTGTTTCTTACGTGTTTCAGGATACACCATACACTTCTCCAGGGTGGCTGCTGGCAATTTACATCCTTCCAATCAGCATAACAAGGCTCCCTGATCTCCATATCCTGTCCTAACTTTCTGGATTTTACACTTTTTTCAGATGGCCCTTTTGCCCGGGGAGCAGTGAGACTTCATTGTAGTGCAGATTTCCTTTACAGGCTTGCTTGGTTGGCCAAAAAGGGCGTATGCGTTTTTTCCTGAATATATTCAGGAAAAAACGCATACAACCTTTTTGGCCAAGTGCATCATTGTCGACGTTCTGCCTCTTTTCCTATGCTTTCAGGGCAATTCCAGTCTACCCCCTGCAATGGTTTTCCTGAAACTCTGCCCCGCTTACAAGTCCACTTCGCAAGCTTACTTCAATATATTTTTGGAGGAGAGCTGTCATTTATAACTCTGCAGGTTTGTGAATTACAGTGCCCCTGAGCTCCTTTCTTCAACTCGCTTTCTTGTGAGCTGGGCAGAAAACCGCAGGATTGCTTCAGGCCCTAATCTGTTTCCGGCAGGGCACGCTGAGCCTTTGCTTAATTCCTCTTCCTGGTGGGAAATGAGCGTTACATTTGCCTGTGCAGACACGTACAGCTAGTCTCTCATTGGTACTCCCTATTCCTGTTCATCTTGCACAGAAATTGCAAGCTGTGCCAAAGAGGAAGTTAAAGGCACTGACTCTCCAAGCGGGGAGAGTGTTAGTAAAGCATCTGGAATGGTGAACCCGAGGACCAGGATACGAAAACTGAGATGCATTTTAAATCGTTTCCCAATCACACGGTGGACGATACTCTGTGTTTCCCATGCATGTTTTAGCTGGAGGAAGAATCCCTTGAACCTGGAGAGTTGGGACCCATGGAATGGGTACCATGCAGTATGACTTCAAAGGGTCTGCATTTGCTCTCTGAAACTCACCAATGCTATCAGCCTGAAGTGTCCAGCCTTATGTCTCAACCAGCTCTGGGTGTAGATGTGTTAAATCCCGGTTGCATCACATGCCCTGAGTGAATTATTTAAGAATTGCTCTCTATTTCACTGTCTTTGTGTTTTGTTTTTGACATTTATTTTGATAATGGGATTTATCGGATTTTCACTGCTGCGTTTATGCTGCTGTACACACGCTTGATTCTCTTACGGAGACACATAAACCCATGGGTTTTAAGATTCTTCCTAGTCAGGTATATTCCTAGGCGTTGAATATGTGGTGTTGAGTCCATTTCGATGAGCAAGGAGTAGGTCTTGTCTATTACATATTTGGCTTATGGAATGTTATCTGTGCTAATTTCAGTCTCTGGTTTTATGCAGCACCCCAAGGCACCTTTCCCCATAAGCAAGCACTAGTTGGTTTTCTAAATTTGAGACCCTGTTCTGTTTTGTAATTCAGTTCATGTGTAGTTAAGTTTACATTCCGTGTATTAGTGATATCTTATGATGTTTCTTTTTCTGTGTGACGTAGTTCACGTAGAATCACCGTACCTGCATCCACTCACAATGCCGCTAAGGGCCTGATGACACAGATTTCATTGCTGAGTGATATTGCATTGCACGTACGTGCCACAACTTCTTTATCCATTTTTTGCTTTCTGGGTTATTTACGTGGTACTGTAGACGAGCTTCTTGGGAACACAGCCATCCCAAACTTTGGGGTGGCTCTCTGTTTTTGATTTTAATTTTCCTAAGCAATAGGACCATAAGTGCAATTGCCATAGGCTGTGTTGCTTTATTTCTTACGTGTTTCAGGAAACACCATACACTTCTCCAGGGTGGCAGTTCACAATTTGCATCCTGCCAATCAGCATAACAAGGCTCCCTGTTCTCCATATCCTGTCCTACCTTTCTGGATTTTACACTTTTTTCAGATGGCCCTTTTGCCCAGGGGGGGCAGTGAGATTTCATTGTAGTGCAGATTTCCTTTACAGGCTTCTTTGGTTGGCCAAAAAGGGCATATGCGTTTTTTCCTGAATATATTCAGGAAAAAACGCATACGCCCTTTTTGGCCAAGTGCATCATTGTCGACGTTGTGCCTCTTTTCCTATGCTTTCAGGGCAATTCCAGTCTACCCCCTGCAATTGTTTTCCTGAAATTCTGCCCCGCTTTCAAGTCCCCTTCGCAGGCTTTCTTCAATATATTTTTGGAGGATAGCTGTCATTTATAACTCTGCAGGGTTTTGAATTACAGTGCCCCTGAGCTCCTTTCTTCAACTCACTTTCTTGTGAGCTGGGCACAAAACCGCAGGATTGCTTCAGGCCATAATCTGTTTCCAGCAGGGCACACTGAGCCTTTGTTTAATTCCTCTTCCTGGTGGGCAATGAGCATTACATTTGCCCGTGCAGACACCTACAGCTAGTCTCTCATTGGCTCTCCCTATTCCTGTTCATCTTGCACAGAATTTGCAAGCTGTGCCAAAGAGGAGGTTAAAGCACTGACTCTCCAAGCGGGAAGAGTGTTAGTAAAGCATCTGGAATGGTGAACCCGAGGACCAGGATACGAAAACTGAGATGCATTTTAAATCGTTTCCCAATCACACGGTGGACGATACTCTGGGTTTCCCATGCATGTTTTAGCTGGAGGAAGAATGCCTTGAACCTGGAGAGTTGGGACCCATGGAATGGGTACCATGCAGTATGACTTCAAAGGGTCTGCATTTGCTCACCGAAACTCACCACTGCTATCAGCCTGAAGTGTCCAGCCTTATGTCTCAACCAGCTCTGGGTGTAGATGTGGTCAATCCCGGTTGCATCACATGCCCTGAGTGAATTTTTAAAGAATTGCTCTCTATTTCACTGTCTTTGTGTTTTGTTTTCGAAATTTATTTTGATAATGGGATATATCGGATTTTCACTGCTGCGTTTCGGCCCCTGTACACATGCTTGATTGTCTTACGGAGATATATGTATACATGGGTTTTAAAATTCTTCCTAGACAGTTATATGCCTAGGCGTTGAATATGTGGTGTTGGGTGCATTTCGTTGAGCAAGGAGGAGGTTTTGTCTATTACATATTTGGCTTATGGAATGTTATCTGTGCTAATTTCAGTCTCTGGTTTTATGCAGCACCCCAAGGCACCTTTCCCCATAAGCAATCACTAGTTGGTTTTCTAAATTTGAGACCCTGTTCTGTTTTGTAATTCAGTTCATGTTTAGTCAAGTTTACATTCCGTGTATTAGTGATATCTTATGATGTTTCTTTTTCTGTGTGACGTAGTTCACGTAGAATCACCGTACCTGCATCCACTCACTATGCCGCTACGGGCCTGATGACACAGATTTCATTGTTGAGTGATATTGCATTGTACGTACGTGCCACAACATCTTTATCCATTTTTTGCTTTCTGGGATATTTACCTGATACTGTAGACGAGCTTCTTGTGAACACAGCCGTCCCAAATATTGGGGTGGCTGTCTGTTTTTGATTTTAATTTCCGTAAGCTATAGGACCATAAGTGGAAGTGCCATAGGCTGTGTTGCTTTGTTTCTTATTGGTTTCAGGAAACACCATACAGTTTTCCAGGGTGGCTGTTGGCAATTTACATCCTGCCAATCAGCATAACAAGGCTCCCTGTTCTCCATATCCTGTCCTAACTTTCTGAATTTTACACTTTTTTCAGATGGCCCTTTTGCCCAGGGGGCAGTGAGACTTCATTGTAGTGCAGATTTCCTTTACAGGCTTGCTTGGTTTGCGAAAAAGGGCGTATGCGTTTTATCCTGAATATATTCAGGAAAAAATTCATACCCACTTTTTGGCCAAGTGCACCATTGTCGACGTTCTGCCTATTTTCCTATGCTTTCTGGGCAATTCCAGTCTACCCCGTGCAATCGTTTTCCTAAAATTCTGCCCAGCTTTCAAGTCCCCTTCGCAGGCTTACTTCAATATATTTTTGGAGGATAGCTGTCATTTATAACTCTGAAGGTTTGTGAATTACAGTGCCCCTGAGCTCCTTTCTTCAACTCGCTTTCTTATGAGCTGGGCACAAAACCGAAAGATTGCTTCAGGCCCTAATCTGTTTCCGGCAGGGCACGCTGAGCCTTTGGTTAATTCCTCTTCCTGGTGGGAAATGAGCGTTACATTTGCCCGTGCAGACACCTATAGCTAGTCTCTCATTGGTTCTCCCTATTCCTGTTCATCTTGCACAGAAACTGCAAGCTGTGCCAAAGAGGATGTTAAAGGCACTGACTCTCCAAGCGGGGAGAGTGTTAGTAAAGCATCTGGAATGGTGAACCCGAGGACCAGGATACGAAAACTGAGATGAATTTTAAATCGTTTCCCAATCACACGGTGGACGATACTCTGGATTTCCAATGCATGTTTTAGCTGAAGGAAGTATCCCTTGAACCTGGAGAGTTGGGACCCATGGAATGGGTACCATGCAGTATGACTTCAAAGGGTCTGCATTTGTTCACCGAAACTCACCAGTGCTATCAGCCTGACGTGTCCAACCTTATGTCTCAACCAGCTCTGGGTGTAGATGTGGTCAATCCCGGTTGAATCACATGCCCTGAGTGAATTATTTAAGAATGGCTCTCTATTTCACTGTCTTTGTGTTTTGTTTTCGAAATTTATTTTGATAATGGGATTTATCGGATTTTCACTGCTGCGTTTCGGCCGCTGTACACACGCTTGATTCTCTTATGGAGACATATATATCCATGGGTTTTAAGATTCTTCCTAGTCAGGTATATTCCTAGGCGTTGAATATGTGGTGTTGGGTCCATTTCGTTGAGCAAGGAGTAGGTCTTGTCTATTACATATTTGGCTTATGGAAAGTTATCTGCGCTAATTTCAGTCTCTGGTTTTATGCAGCACCTCAAGGCACCTTTCCCCATAAGCAAGCACTAGTTGGTTTTCTAAATTTGAGACCCTGTTCTGTTTTGTAATTCAGTTCATGTGTAGTCAAGTTTACATTCCGTGTATTAGTGATATCTTATGATGTTTCTTTTTCTGTGTGACGTAGTTCACGTAGAATCACCGTATCTGCATCCACTCACTATGCCGCTATGGGCCTGATGACACAGATTTCACTGCTGAGTGATATTGCATTGTACGTACGTGCCACAACTTCTTTATCCATTTTTTGATTTCTGGGATATTTACCTGATACTGTAGACGAGCTTCTTGTGAACACAGCCGTCCCAAATATTGGGGTGGCTGTCTGTTTTTGATTTTAATTTCCGTAAGCTATTGGACCATAAGTGGAAATGCCATAGGCTGTGTTGCTTTGTTTCTTACGTGTTTCAGGAAACACCATACACTTCTCCAGGGTGGCTGCTGGCAATTTACATCCTGCCAATCAGCATAACAAGGCTCCCTGTTCTCCATATCCTGTCCTACCTTTCTGGATTTTACACTTTTTTCAGATGGCCCTTTTGCCCGTGGGGCAGTGAGACTTCATTGTAGTGCAGATTTCCTTTACAGGCTTGCTTGGTTGGCCAAAAAGGGCGTATGCGTTTTTTCCTGAATATATTCAGGAAAAAAAGCATACGCCCTTTTTGGCCAAGTGCATCATTGTCGACTTTCTGCCTCTTTCCTATGCTTTCAGGGCAATTCCAGTCTACCCCCTGCAATCGTTTTCCTGAAACACTGCCCCGCTTTCAAGTCCCCTTCGCAGGCTTACTTCAATATATTTTTGGAGGATAGCTGTCATTTATAACTCTGCAGGTTTGTGAATTACAGTGCCCCTGAGCTCCTTTCTTCAACTCGCTTTCTTGTGAGCTGGGCACAAAACCGCAGGATAGCTTCAGGCCCTAATCTGTTTCCAGCAGGGCACACTGAGCCTTTGTTTCATTCCTCTTCCTCGTGGGCAATGAGCGTTACATTTGCCTGTGCAGACACCTACAGCTAGTCTCTCATTGGTTCCCCAAATTCCTGTTCATCTTGCACAGAAATTGCAAGCTGTGCCAAAGAGGAGGTTAAAGGCACTGACTCTCCAAGCGGGGAGAGTGTTAGTAAAGCATCTGTAATGGTGAACCCGAGGACCAGGATACGAAAACTGAGATGCATTTTAAATCGTTTCCCAATCACACAGTGGACGATACTCTGGGTTTCCCATGCATGTTTTAGCTGGAGGAAGAATCCCTTGAACCTGGAGAGTTGGGACCCATGGAATGGGTACCATGCAGTATGACTTCAAAGGGTCTGCATTTGCTCACCGAAACTCACCAATGCTATCAGCCTGAAGTGTCCAGCCTTATGTCTCAACCAGCTCTGGGTGTAGATGTGGTCAATCCCGGTTGCATCACATGCCCTGAGTGAATTGTTTAAGAATTGCTCTCTATTTCACTGTCTTTGTGTTTTGTTTTCGAAATTTATTTTGATAATGGGATTTATCGGATTTTCGCTGCTGCGTTTCAGCCGCTGTACACACGCTTGATTCTCTTACGGAGACATATATATCCATGGGTTTTAAGATTCTTCCTAGTCAGGTATATTCCTAGGTGTTGAATATGTGGTGTTGGGTCCATTTCGTTGAGCAAGGAGTAGGTCTTGTCTATTACATATTTGGCTTATGGAAAGTTATCTGTGCTAATTTCAGTCTCTGGTTTTATGCAGCACCTCAAGGCACCTTTCCCCATAAGCAAGCACTAGTTGGTTTTCTAAATTTGAGACCCTGTTCTGTTTTGTAATTCAGTTCATGTGTAGTCAAGTTTACATTCCGTGTATTAGTGATATCTTATGATGTTTCTTTTTCTGTGTGACGTAGTTCACGTAGAATCACCGTACCTGCATCCACTCACTATGCCGCTATGGGCCTGATGACACAGATTTCATTGCTGAGTGATATTGCATTGTACGTACGTGCCACAACTTCTTTATCCATTTTTTGCTTTCTGGGATATTTACCTGATACTGTAGACGAGCTTCTTGTGAACACAGCCGTCCCAAATATTGGGGTGGCTGTCTGTTTTTGATTTTAATTTCCGTAAGCTATAGGACCATAAGTGGAAGTGCCATAGGCTGTGCTGCTTTGTTTCTTACTTGTTTCAGGAAACACCATACACTTCTCCAGGGTGGCTGCTGGCAATTTACATCCTGCCAATCAGCATAACAAGGCTCCCTGTTCTCCATATCCTGTCCTACCTTTCTGGATTTTACACTTTTTTCAGATGGCCCTTTGGCCCGGGCGGCAGTGAGACTTCATTGTAGTGCAGATTTCCTTTACAGGCTTGCTTGATTGGCCAAAAAGTGCGTATGCGTTTTTTCCTGAATATATTCAGGAAAAAACGCATACGCCCTTTTTGGCCAAGTGCATCATTGTCGACATTGTGCCTCTTTTCCTATGCTTTCACGGCAATTCCAGTCTACCCCCTGCAATGGTTTTCCTGAAACTCTGCCCCGCTTTCAAGTCCCCTTCGCAGGCTTACTTCAATATATTTTTGGAGGATAGCTGTCATTTATAACTCTACAGGTTTGTGAATTACAGTGCCCCTGAGCTCCTTTCTTCAACTCGCTTTCTTTTGAGCTGGGCACAAAACCGCAGGATTGCTTCAGGCCCTAATCTGTTTCCGGCAGGGCACGCTGAGCCTTTGGTTAATTCCTTTTCCTGGTGGGAAATGAGCGTTACATTTGCCGGTGCAGACACCTATAGCTAGTCTCTCATTGGTTCTCCCTATTCCTGTTCATCTTGCACAGAAATTGCAAGCTGTGCCAAACAGGAGGTTAAAGGCACTGACTCTCCAAGCGGGGAGACTGTTAGTAAAGCATATGGAATGGTGAACCCGAGAACCAGGATACTACAATTGAGATGCATTTTAAATCGTTTCCCAATCACACGGTGAACGATACTCTGGGTTTCCCATGCATGATTTAGCTGAAGGAAGAATCCCTTGAACCTGGAGAGTTGGGACCCCTGGAATGGGTACCATGCAGTATGACTTCAAAGGGTCTGCATTTGCTCACCGAAACTCACCAATGCTATCAGCATGACGTGTCCAACCTTATGTCTCAACCAGCTCTGGGTGTAGATGTGGTCAATCCCGGTTGCATCACATGCCCTGAGTGAATTATTTAAGAATTGCTCTCTATTTCACTGTCTTTGTGTTTTGTTTTTGAAATTTATTTTGATAATGGGATTTATCGGATTTTCACTGCTGCGTTTATGCCGCTGTACACACGCTTGATTCTCTTACGGAGACATATAAATCCATGGGTTTTAAGATTCTTCCTAGTCAGGTATATTCCTAGGCGTTGAATATGTGGTTTTGAGTCCGTTTCGTTGAGCAAGGAGTAGGTCTTGTCTATTACATATTTGGCTTATGGAATGTTATCTGTGCTAATTTCAGTCTCTGGTTTTATGCAGCACCCCAAGGCACCTTTCCCCATAAGCAAGCACTAGTTGGTTTTCTAAATTTGAGACCCTGTTCTGTTTTGTAATTCAGATCATGTGTAGTCAAGTTTACATTCCGTGTATTAGTGATATCTTATGATGTTTCTTTTTCTGTGTGACGTAGTTCACGTAGAATCACCGTACCTGCATCCACTCACTATGCCGCTACGGGACTGATGACACAGATTTCATTGCTGAGTGATATTGCATTGCACGTACGTGCCACAACTTCTTTATCCATTTTTTGCTTTCTGGGATATTTACCTGGTACTGTAGACGAGCTTCTTGGGAACACAGCCGTCCCAAACTTTGGGGTGGCTCTCTGTTTTTGATTTTAATTTCCGTAAGCTATAGGACCATAAGTGGAAGTGCCATAGGCTGTGTTGCTTTGTTTCTTATGTGTTTCAGGAAACACCATACATTTCTCCAGGGTGGCTGCTGGCAATTTACATCCTGCCAATCAGCATAACAAGGCTCCCTGTTCTCCATATCCTGTCCTACCTTTCTGGATTTTAGACTTTTTTCAGATGGCCCTTTTGCCCGGGGGGCAGTGAGACTTCATTGTAGTGCAGATTTCTTTACAGGCTTGCTTGGTTGGCCAAAAAGGGCAATGCGTTTTTTCCTGAATATATTCAGGAAAAAACGCATACGCCTTTTTCGGCCAAGTGCATCATTGTCGACGTTGTGCCTCTTTTCCTATGCTTTCAGGGCAATTCCAGTCTACCCCCTGCAATCGTTTTCCTGAAATTCTGCCCCGCTTTCAAGTCCCCTTCGCAGGCTTACTTCAATATATTTTTGGAGGATAGCTGTCATTTATAACTCTGCAGGTTTGTGAATTACAGTGCCCCTGAGCTCCTTTCTTCAACTACCTTTCTTGTGAGCTGGGCACAAAACCGCAGGATTGCCTCAGGCCCTAATCTGTTTTCAGCAGGGCACGCTGAGCCTTTGTTTAATTCCTCTACCTGGTCGGCAATGAGCGTTACATTTGCCCGTGCAGACACCTACAGCTAGTCTCTCATTGGTTCTCCCTATTCCTGTTCATCTTGCACAGAAATTGCAAGCTGTGCCAAACAGGAGGTTAAAGGCACTGACTCTCCAAGCGGGGAGAGTGTTAGTAAAGCATCTGGAATGGTGAACCCGAGGACCAGGATACGAAAACTGAGATGCATTTTAAAACGTTTCCCAATCACACGGTGGACGATACTCTGGGTTTCCCATGCATGTTTTAGCTGGAGGAAGAATCCCTTGAACCTGGAGAGTTGGGACACATGGAATGGGTACCATGCAGTATGACTTCAAAGGGTCTGCATTTGCTCACCGAAACTCACCAATGCTATCAGCCTGAAGTGTCCAGCCTTATGTCTCAACCAGCTCTGGGTGTAGATGTGGTCAATCCCGGTTGCATCACATGCCCTGAGTGTATTATTTAAGAATTGCTCGCTATTTCACTGTCTTTGTGTTTTGTTTTCGAAATTTATTTTGATAATGGGATTTATCGGATTTTCACTGCTGCGTTTCGGCCGCTGTACACACGCTTGATTCTCTTACGGAGACATACATATCCATGGGTTTTAAGATTCTTCCTAGTCAGGTATATTCCTAGGCGTTTAATATGTGGTGTTGGGTCCATTTGGTTGAGCAAGGAGTAGGTCTTGTGTATTACATATTTGGCTTATGGAAAGTTATCTGTGCTAATTTCAGTCTCTGGTTTTATGCAGCACCCCAAGGCACATTTCCCCATAAGGAAGCACTAGTTGGTTTTCTAAATTTGAGACCCTGTTCTGTTTTGTAATTCAGTTCATGTGTAGTCAAGTTTACATTCCGTGTATTAGTGATATCTTATGATGTTTCTTTTTCTGTGTGACGTAGTTCACGTAGAATCACCGTACCTGCATCCACTCACTATGCCGCTACGGGCCTGATGACACAGATTTCATTGCTGAGTGATATTGCATTGCACGTACGTGCCACAACTTCTTTATCCAGTTTTTGCTTTCTGGGATATTTACCTGGTACTGTAGACGAGCTTCTTGGGAACACAGCATCCCAAACTTTGGGGTGGCTCTCTGTTTTTGATTTTAATTTCCGTAAGCTATAGGACCATAAGTGGAAGTGCCATAGGCTGTGTTGCTTTGTTTCTTACGTGTTTCAGGAAACACCATACACTTCTCCAGGTTGGCTGCTGGCAATTTACATCCTGCCAATCAGCATAACAAGGCTCCCTGTTCTCCATATCCTGTCCTACCTTTCTGGATTTTACACTTTTTTCAGATGGCCCTTTTGCCCGGGGGGGCAGTGAGATTTCATTGTAGTGCAGATTTCCTTTACAGGCTTGCTTGGTTGGCCAAAAAGGGTGTATGCGTTTTTTCCTGAATATATTCAGGAAAAAACTCATACGCCCTTTTTGGCCAAGTGCATCATTGTCGACGTTCTGCCTCTTTTCCTATGCTTTCAGGGCAAATCCAGTCTACACCCTGCAATCGTTTTCCTGAAATTCTGCCCCGCTTTCAAGTCCCCTTCGCAGGCTTACTTCAATATATTTTTGGAGGATAGCTGTCATTTATAACTCTGCAGGTTTGTGAATTACAGTGTCCCTGAGCTCCTTTCTTCAACTTGCTTTCTTGTGAGCTGCGCACAAAACCGCAGGATTGCTTCAGGCCCTAATCTGTTTACGGCAGTGCATTCTGAGCCTTTGGTTAATTCCTCTTCCTGGTGGGAAATGAGCATTACATTTGCCCGTGCAGACACCTACAGCTAGTCTCTCATTGGTGCTCCCTATTCCTGTTCATCTTGCACAGAAATTGCAAGCTGTGCCAAACAGGAGGTTAAAGGCACTGACTCTCCAAGCGGGGAGAGTGTTAGTAAAGCATCTGGAGTGGTGAACCCGAGGACCAGGATTCGAAAACTGAGATGCATTTTAAATCGTTTCCCAATCACACGGTGGACGATACTCTGGGTTTCCCATGCATGTTTTAGCTGGAGGAAGAATCCCTTGAACCTGGACAGTTGGGACCCATGGAATGGGTACCATGCAGTATGACTTCAAAGGGTCTGCATTTGCTCACCGAAACTCACCAATGCTATCAGCCTGAAGTGTCCAGCCTTATGTCTCAACCAGCTCTGGGTGTAGATGTGGTCAATCCCGGTTGCATCACATGCCCTGAGTGTATTATTTAAGAATTGCTCGCTATTTCACTGTCTTTGTGTTTTGTTTTCGAAATTTATTTTGATAATGGGATTTATTGGATTTTCACTGCTGCGTTTATGCTGCTGTACACACGCTTGATTCTCTTACGGAGACATATAAATCCATGGGTTATAAGATTCTTCCTAGTCAGGTATATTCCTAGGCGTTGAATATGTGGTGTTGAGTCCATTTCGTTGAGCAAGGAGTAGGTCTTGTCTATTACATATTTGGCTTATGGAATGTTATCTGTGCTAATTTCAGTCTCTGGCTTTATGCAGCACCATAAGGCACCTTTCCCCATAAGCAAGCACTAGTTGTTTTTCTAAATTTGAGACCCTGTTCTGTTTTGTAATTCAGTTCATGTGTAGTCAAGTTTACATTCCGTGTATTAGTGATATCTTATGATGTTTCTTTTTCTGTGTGACGTAGTTCACGTAGAATCACCGTACCTGCATCCACTCACTATGCCGCTACGGGCCTGATGACACAGATTTCATTGCTGAGTGATATTGCATTGTACGTACGTGCCACAACTTCTTAATCCATTTTTTGCTTTCTGGGATATTTACCTGATACTGTAGATGAGCTTCTTGTGAACACAGCCGTCCCAAATATTGGGGTGGCTGTCTGTTTTTGATTTTAATTTTCGTAAGCTATAGGACCATAAGTGGAAGTGCCATAGGCTGTGTTGCTTTGTTTTCTACGTGTTTCAGGAAACACCATACACTTCTCCAGGGTGGCTGCTGGCAACTTACATCCTGCCAATCAGCATAACAAGGCTCACTCTTCTCCATATCCTATCATACCTTTCTGGATTTTACACTTTTTTCAGATGGCCCTTTTGCCTGGGGGGCAGTGAGACTTCATTGTAGTGCAGATTTCCGTTACAGGCTTGCTTGGTTGGCCAAAAAGGGCGTATGCGTTTTTTCCTGAATATATTCAGGAAAAAACACATACGCCCTTTTTGGCCAAGTGCATCATTGTCGACGTTGTGCCTCTTTTCCTATGCTTTCAGGGCAATTCCAGTCTACCCCCTGCAATCGTTTTCCTGAAATTCTGCCCCACTTTCAATTACCCTTCGCAGGCTTACTTCAATATATTTTTGGAGGATAGCTGTCATTTATAACTCTGCAGGTTTGTGAATTACAGTGCCCCTGAGCTCCTTTCTTCAACTCGCTTTCTTGTGAGCTGGGCACAAAACCGCAGGATTGCTTCAGGCCCTAATCTGTTTCCAGCAGGGCACGTTGAGCCTTTGTTTAATTCCTCTTCCTGGTGGGCAATGAGCGTTACATTTGCCCGTGCAGACACCTACAGCTAGTCTCTCATTGGTTCTCCCTATTCCTGTTCATCTTGCACAGAAATTGCAAGCTGTGCCAAACAGGAGGTTAAAGGCACTGACTCTCCAAGCGGGGAGAGTGTTAGTAAAGCATCTGGAATGGTGAACACGAGGACCAGGATACGGAAACTGAGATGCATTTTAAATCGTTTCCCAATCACACGGTGGATGATATTCTGGGTTTCCCATGCATGTTTTAGCTGGAGGAAGAATGCCTTGAACCTGGAGAGTTGGGACCCATGGAATGAGTACCATGCAGTATGACTTCAAAGGGTCTGCATTTGCTCACCGAAACTCACCAATGCTATCAGCCTGAAGTGTCTAGCCTTATGTCTCAACCAGCTCTGGGTGTAGATGTGGTCAATCCCGGTTGCATCACATGCCCTGAGTGAATTATTTAAGAATTGCTCTCTATTTCACTGTCTTTGTGTTTTGTTTTTGAAATTTATTTTGATAATGGGATTTATCGGATTATCACTGCTGCGTTTATGCCGCTGTACACACGCTTGATTCTCTTACGGAGACATATAAATCCATGGGTTTTAAGATTCTTCCTAGTCAGGTATATTCCTAGGCGTTGAATATGTGGTGTTGAGTCCATTTCGTTGAGCAAGGAGCAGGTTTGTCTATTACATATTTGGCTTATGGAATGTTATCTGTGCTAATTTCAGTCTCTGGTTTTATGCAGCACCCCAAGGCACCTTTCCCCATAAGCAAGCACTAGTTGGTTTTCTAAATTTGAGACCCTGTTCTGTTTTGTAATTCAGTTCATGTGTAGTCAAGTTTACATTCCGTGTATTAGTGATATCTTATGATGTTTCTTTTTCTGTGTGACGTAGTTCCCGTAAAATCACCGAACCTGCATCCACTAACTATGCCGCTACGGGCCTGATGACACAGATTTCATTGCTGAGTGATATTGCATTGCACGTACGTGCCACAACTTCTTTATCCATTTTTTGCTTTCTGGGATATTTACCTGGTACTGTAGACGAGCTTCTTGGGAACTCAGCCGTCCCAAACTTTGGGGTGGCTCTCTGTTTTTGATTTTAATTTCCCTAAGCAATAGGACCATAAGTGCAATTGCCATAGGCTGTGTTGCTTTATTTCTTACGTGTTTCAGGAAACACCATACACTTCTCCAGGGTGGCTGTTCACAATTTACATCATGCCAATCAGCATAACAAGGCTCCCTGTTCTCCATATCCTGTCCTGCCTTTCTGGATTTTGCACTTTTTTCAGATGGCCCTTTTGCCCGGGGGGGCAGTGAGATTTCATTGTAGTGCAGATTTCCTTTACGGGCTTGCTTGGTTGGCCAAAAAGGGCATATGCGTTTTTTCCTGAATATATTCAGGAAAAAACGCATACGCCCTTTTTAGCTAAGTGCATCATTGTCGACGTTGTGCCTCTTTTCCTATGCTTTCAGGGCAATTCCAGTCTAACCCCTGGAATGGTTTTCCTGAAACTCTGCCCCGATTTCAAGTCCCCTTCGCAGGCTTACTTCAATATATTTTTGGAGGATAGCTGTCATTTATAACTCTGCAGGTTTGTGAATTACAGTGCCCCTGAGCTCCTTTCTTCAACTCTCTTTCTTGTGAGCTGGGCAAAAAACCGCAGGATTGCTTCAGGCCCTAATCTGTTTCCGGCAGTGCACGCTGAGCCTTTGGTTAATTCCACTTCCTGGTGGGAAATGAGCGTTACATTTGCCCGTGCAGACACCTACAGCTAGTCTCTCATTTGTTCTCCCTATTCCTGTTCACCTTGCACAGAAATTGCAAGCTGTGCTAAAGAGGAGGTTAAAGGTACTGACTCTCCAAGCGGGGAGAGTGTTAGTAAAGCATCTGGAATGGTGAACCCGAGGACCAGGATACGAAAACTGAGATGCATTTTAAATCGTTTCCCAATCACACGGTGGACCATACTCTGGGTTTCCCATGCATGTTTTAGCTGGAGGAAGAATCCTTTGAACCTGGAGAGTTGGGACCCATGGAATGGGTACCATGCATTATGACTTCAAAGGGTCTGCATTTGCTCACCGAAACTCACCAATGCTATCAGCCTGAAGTGTCCAGCCTTATGTCTCAACCAGCTCTGGGTGTAGATGTGGTCAATCCCAGTTGCTTCACATGCCCTGAGTGAATTATTTAAGAATTGCTCTCTATTTCACTGTCTTTGTGTTTTGTTTCCGAAATTTATTTTGATAATGGGATTTATCGGATTTTCACTGCTGCGTTTCGGCCGCTGTACACACGCTTGATTCTCTTACGGAAACATATATATCCATGGGTTTTAAGATTCTTCTTAGTCATGTATATTCCTAGGCGTTGAACATGTGGTTTTGGGTCTATTTCTTTGAGCAAGGAATAGGTCTTGTCTATTATATATTTGGCTTATGGAAAGTTATCTGTGCTAATTTCAGTCTCTGGTTTTATGCAGCACCCCAAGGCACCTTTCCCCATAAGCAAGCACTAGTTGGTTTTCTAAATTTGAGACCCTGTTCTGTTTTGTAATTCAGTTCATGTGTAGTCAAGTTTACATTCCGTGTATTAGTGATATCTTATGATGTTTCTTTTTCTGTGTGACGTAGTTCACGTAGATTCACCGTACCTGCATCCACTCACTATGCCGCTACGGGCCTGATGACACAGATTTCATTGCTGAGTGATATTGCATTGTACGTACATGCCACAACTTCTTTATCCATTTTTTGCTTTCTGGGATATTTACCTGGAACTTTAGACGAACTTCTTGGGAACACAGCCGTCCCAAATATTGGGGTGGCTGTCTGTTTTTGATTTTAATTTCCGTAAGCTATAGGACCATAAGTGGAAGTGCCATAGGCTGTGTTGCTTTGTTTCTTACGTGTTTCAGGAAACACCATACACTTCTCCAGGGTGGCTGCTGGCAATTTACATCCTGCCAATCAGCATAACAAGGCTCCCTGTTCTCCATATCCTGTCCTACCTTTCTGGATTTTACACTTTTTTCAGATGGCCCTTTTGCCCGGGGGGCAGTGAGACTTCATTGTAGTGCAGATTTCCTTTACAGGCTTGCTTGGTTGGCCAAAAAGTGCGTATGCGTTTTTTCCTGAATATATTCAGGATAAAACGCATACGCCCTTTTTGGCAAAGTGCATCATTGTCGACGATGTGCCTCTTTTCCTATGCTTTCAGGGCAATTCCACTCTACCCCCTGCAATCGTTTTCCTGAAATTCTGCCCCGCTTTCAAGTCCCCTTCGCAGGCATACTTCAATATATTTTTGGAGGATAGCTGTCAATTATAACTCTGCAGGTTTGTGAATTACAGTGCCCCTGAGCTCCTTTCTTCAACTCGCTTTCTTGTGAGCTGGGCACAAAACCGCAGGATTGCTTCAGGCCCTAATCTGTTTCCAGCAGGGCACACTGAGCCTTTGTTTAATTCCTATTCCTGGTGGGCAATGAGTGTTACATTTGCCCGTGCAGACACCTACAGCTAGTCTCTCATTGGTTCTCCCTATTCCTGTTCATCTTGCACAGAAATTGCAAGCTGTGCCAAAGAAGAGGTTAAAGGCACTGACTCTCCAAGCGGGGAGAGTGTTAGTAAAGCATCTGGAATGGTGAACCCGAGGACCAGGATACGAAAACTGAGATGCATTTTAAATCGTTTCCCAATCACACGGTGGACGATACTCTGGGTTTCCCATGCATGTTTTAGCTGGAGGAAGAATGCCTTGAACCTCGAGAGTTGGGACCCATGGAATGGGTACCATGCAGTATGACTTCAAAGGGTCTGCATTTGCTCACCGAAACTCACCAATGCTATCAGCCTGAAGTGTCCAGCCTTATGTCTCAACCAGCTCTGGGTGTAGATGTGGTCAATCCCGGTTGCATCACATGCCCTGAGTGAATTATTTAAGAATTGCTCTCTATTTCACTGTCTTTGTGTTTTGTTTTTGAAATTTATTTTGATAATGGGATTTATCGGATTTTCACTGCTGCGTTTATTCCGCTGTACACACGCTTGATTCTCTTACCGAGACATATAAATCCATGGATTTTAAGATTCTTCCTAGTCAGGTATATTCCTAGGCGTTGAATATGTGGTGTTGGGTCCATTTCGTTGAGCAAGGAGTAGGTCTTGTCTATTACATATTTGGCTTATGGAAAGTTATCTGTGCTAATTTCAGTCTCTGGTTTTATGCAGCACCCCAAGGCACCTTTCCCCATAAGCAAGCACTAGTTGGTTTTCTAAATTTGAGACCCTGTTCTGTTTTGTAATTCACTTCATGTGTAGTCAAGTTTACATTCCGTGTATTAGTGATATCTTATGATGTTTCTATTTCTGTGTGACGTAGTTCACGTAGAATCACCGTACCTGAATCCACTCACTATGCCGCTACGGGCCTGATGACACAGATTTCATTGCTGAGTGATATTGCATTGCACGTACGTGCCACAACTTCTTTATCCATTTTTTGCTCTCTGGGATATTTACCTGGTAATATAGACGAGCTTCTTGGGAACACAGCCTTCCCAAACTTTGGGGTGGCTCTCTGTTTTTGATATTAATTTCCCTAAGGAATAGGACCATAAGTCCAATTGCCATAGGCTGTGTTGCTTTATTTCTTACGTGTTTCAGGAAACACCATACACTTCTCCAGGGTGGCTGTTCACAATTTACATCCTGCCAATCAGCATAACAAGGCTCCCTGTTCTCCATATCCTGTCCTACCTTTCTGGATTTTACACTTTTTTCAGATGGCCCTTTTGTCCGGGGGGCAGTGAGACTTCATTGTAGTGCAGATTTCCTTTACAGGCTTGCTTGGTTGGACAAAAAGGGCGTATGCGTTTTTTCCTGAATATATTCAGGAAAAAACGCATACGCCCTTTTTGGCCAAGTGCATCATTGTCGAAGTTGTGCCTGTTTTCCTATGCTTTCAGGGCAATTCCAGTCTACCCCCTGCAATCATTTTCCTGAAATTCTGCCCCGCTTTCAAGTCCCCTTCGCAGGCTTACTTCAATATATTTTTGGAGGATAGCTGTCATTTATAACTCTGCAGGTTTGTGAATTACAGTGCCCCTGAGCTCCTTTCTTCAACTCGCTTTCTTGTGAGCTGGGCACAAAACCGCAAGATTGCTTCAGGCCCTAATCTGTTTCCAGCAGGGCACACTGAGACTTTGTTTCATTCCTCTTCCTGGTGGGCAATGAGCGTTACATTTGCCCGTGCAGACACCTACAGCTAGTCTCTCATTGGTTCTCCCTATTCCTGTTCATCTTGCACAGAAATTGCAAGCTGTGCCAAAGAGGAGGTTAAAGGCCCTGACTCTCAAAGCGTGGAGAGTGTTAGTAAAGCATCTGGAATGGTGAACCCGAGGACCAGGATACGAAAACTGAGATGCATTTTAAATCGTTTCCCAATCACACGGTGGACCATACTCTGGGTTTCCCATGCATGTTTTAGCTGGAGGAAGAATCCCTTGAACCTGGAGAGTTGGGACCCATGGAATGGGTACCATGCATTATGACTTCAAAGGGTCTGCATTTGCTCACCGAAACTCACCAATGCTATCAGCCTGAAGTGTCCAGCCTTATGTCTCAACCAGCTCTGGGTGTAGATGTGGTCAATCCCGGTTGCATCACATGCCCTGAGTGAATTATTTAAGAATTGCTCTCTATTTCACTGTCTTTGTGTTTTGTTTTCGAAATTTATTTTGATAATGGGATTTATCGGATTGTCACTGCTGGGTTTCGGCCGCTGTACACCGCTTGATTCTCTTACGGAGACATATATATCCATGGGTTTTACGATTCTTCTTAGTCATGTATATTCCTAGGCGTTTAACATGTGGTTTTGGGTCTATTTCTTTGAGCAAGGGGTAGGTCTTGTCTATTATATATTTGGCTTATGGAAAGTTATCTGTGCTAATTTCAGTCTCTGGTTTTATGCAGCACCCCAAGGCACCTTTCCCCATAAGCAAGCACTAGTTGGTTTTCTAAATTTGAGACCCTGTTCTGTTTTGTAATTCAGTTCATGTGTAGTCAAGTTTAGATTCCGTGTATCAGTGATACCTTATGATGTTTCTATTTCTGTGTGACGTAGTTCACGTAGAATCACCATACCTGCATCGACTCACTAACAGCTTCGGGCCTGATAACACAGATTTCATTGCTGAGTGATATTCCATTGTACGTACGTGCCACAACTTCTTTATCCATTTTTTGCTTTCTGGGATATTTACCTGGTACTGTAGACGAGCTTATTGTGAACACAGCCGTCCCAAACATTGGGGTGGCTGTCTGTTTTTGATTTTAATTTCCCTAAGCTATAGGACCATAAGTGCAAGTGCCATAGGCTGTGTTGCTTTATTTCTTACGTGTTTCAGGAAACACCATACACTTCTCCAGGGTGGCTGTTGGCAATTTACATCCTGCCAATCGGCATAACAAGGCTCACTGTTCTCCATATCCTGCCATACCTTTCTGGATTTTCCACTATTTTCAGATGGTCCTTTTGCCAGGGGAGCAGTGAGACTTCATTGTAGTGCAGATTTCCTTTACAGGCTTGCTTGTTTGGCCAAAAAGTGCGTATGCGTTTTTTCCTGAATATATTCAGGAAAAAACGCATACGCACTTTTTGGCCAAGTGCATCATTGTCGACGTTCTGCCTCTTTTCCTGTGCTTTCAAGGCAATTCCAGTCTACCCCCTGCAATAGTTTTCCTGAAATTCTGCCCCGCTTTCCAGTCCCCTTCGCAGGCTTACTTCAATATATTTTTGGAGGATAGCTGTCATTTATAACTCTGCAAGTTTGTGAATTACAGTGCCCCTGAGCTCCTTTCTTCAACTCGCTTTCTTGTGAGCTGGGCACAAAACCGCAGGATTGCTTCAGGCCCTAATCTGTTTCTGGCAGGGCACGCTGAGCCTTTGGTTAATTCCTCTTCCTAGTAGGCAATGAGCGTTACATTTGCCCGTGCAGACACCTACAGCTAGTCTCTCATTGCATCTCCTAATCCTGTTCAACTTGCACAGAAATTGCAAGCTGTGCCAAATACGAGGTTAAAGGCACTGACTGTCCAAGCGGGGAGTTTGTTAGTAAAGCCTCTGGAATGGTGAACCCGAGGACCAGGATACGAAAACTGAGATGCATTTTAAATCGTTTCCCAATCACACGGTGGACGATACTCTGGGTTTACCATGCATGTTTTAGCTGGAGGAAGAATCCCTTGAACCTGGAGGGTTGGGACCCATGGAATAGGTACCATGCAGTATGACTTCAAATGGTCTGCATTTGCTCAGCGAAACTCACCAATGCTATCAGCCTGAAGTGTCCAGCCTTATGTCTCAACCAGCTCTGGGTGTAGATGTGGTCAATCCCGGTTGCATCACATGCCCTGAGTGAATTATTTAAGAATTGCTCTCTATTTCACTGTCTTTGTGTTTTGTTTTCGAAATTTATTTTGATAATGGGATTTATCGGATTTTCACTGCTGCGTTTCGGCCGCTGTACACACGCTTGATTCTCTTACGTAGACATATATATCCATGGGTTTTAAGATTCTTCCTAGTCAGGTATATTCCTAGGCGTTGAATATGTGGTGTTGGGTCCATTTCGTTGAGCAAGGAGTAGGTCTTGTCTATTACATATTTGGCTTATGGAAAGTTATCTGTGCTAATTTCAGTCTCTGGTATTATGCAGCACCCCAAGGCACCTTTCCCCATAAGCAAGCACTAGTTGGTTTTCTAAATTTGAGACCCTGTTCTGTTTTGCAATTCAGTTCAGGTTTAGTCAAGTTTACATTCCGTGTATCAGTGATATCTTATGATGTTTCTTTTTCTGTGTGACGTAGTTCACGTAGAATCACCGTACATGCATCCACTCACTAACCGCTATGGGCCTGATGACACAGATTTCATTGCTGAGTGATATTCCATTGTACGTACGTGCCACAACTTCTTTATCCATTTTTTGCTTTCTGGGATATTTACCTGGTACTGTAGACGAGCTTCCTGTGAACACAGCCGTCCCAAACTTTGGGGTGGCTCTCTGTTTTTGATTTTAATTTCCCTAAGCAATAAGAACATAAGTTCACTTGCCATAGGCTGTGTTGCTTTATTTCTTACGTGTTTCAGGAAACACCATACACTTCTCCAGGGTGGCAGTTCACAGTTTACATCCTGCCAATCAGCATAACAAGGCTCTCTTTTCTCCATATCATGTCCTACCTTTCTGGGTTTTACACTTTATTCAGATGGCCCTTTTGCCCAGGGGGCAGTTAGACTTCATTGTAGTGCAGATTTCCTTTACAGGCTTGCTTGGTTTCCAAAAAGGGCGTATGCGTTTTTTCCTGAATATATTCAGGAAATAATGCATACGCACTTTTTGGCCAAGTGCACCATTGTCGACGTTCTGCCTCTTTTCCTATGCTTTCTGGGCAATTCCAGTCTACCCCCTGCAATCGTTTTCCTGAAATTCTGCCCCGCTTTCAAGTCCCCTTCGCAGGCTTACTTCAATATATTTTTGGAGGATAGCTGTCATTTATAACTCTGCAGGTTTGTGAATTACAGTGCCCCTGAGCTCCTTTCTTCACCTCGCTTTCTTGTGAGCTGGGCACAAAACCGCAGGATTGCTTCAGGCCCTAATCTGTTTCCGGCAGGGCACGCTGAGCCTTTGGTTAATTCCTCTTCCTGGTGGGAAATGAGCCTTACATTTGCCCGTGCAGACACCTATAGCTAGTCTCTCATTGGTTCTCCCTATTCCTGTTCATCTTGCGCAGAAATTGCAAGCTGTGCCAAACAGGAGGTTAAAAGCACTGACTCTCCAAGCGGGGAGAGTGTTAGTAAACCGTCTGGAATGGTGAACCGGAGGACCAGGATACGAAAACTGAGATGCATTTTAAATCGTTTCCTAATCACACGGTGGACCATACTCGGCGTTTCCCACGCATGTTTTAGCTGAAGAAAGAATCCCTTGAACCTGGAGAGTTGAGACCCTTGGAATGGGTACCATGCAGTATGACTTCAAAGGATCTGCATTTGTTCACCGAAACTCACCAATGCTATCAGCCTTAAGTGTCCAGCCTTATGTCTCAACCAGCTCTGGGTGTAGATGTGGTAAATCCAGGTTGCATCACATGCCCTGAGTGAATTATTTAAGAATTGCTACCTATTTCACTGTCATTGTGTTTTGTTTTTGAAATTTATTTTAATAATGGGATTTATCGGATTTTCACTGCTTCGTTTATGCCGCTGTACACGCGCTTGATTCTCTTACGGAGACATATAAGTCCATGGGTTTTAAGATTCTTACTAATCCGGTATATTCTTAGGCATTGAATATGGCGTGTTGAGTCCATTTCTTTGAGCAAGGAGTAGGTCTTGACTATTACATATTTGGCTTATGGAATGGTATCTGTGCTAATTTCAATCTCTGGTTTTATGCAGCACTCCAACTCACCTTTCCCCTTAAGGAAGCATAAGTTGGTTTTCTTAATTTGAAACCCTCTTCTCTTTTGTAATTCAGTTCATGTGTAGCCATGTTAACTTTCCATGTATTAGTGATATCTTATGTCTTTTTCTTTTTGAATTATGTGACTTCGAATGATCACACGTAACTCCTCTGGAGTTTTTATAACTGGCCGTATTTCATTGATTTCCAGGCTGAGTAATATTCCACTCTACATAAGCACCACATCTCTGTCCGTTTTTTCTCTGCAGATACATTTAAGTTATAACCTAGTCGAGGATCTTTTAAACAGAGAGGTGGTAAACATTGGGGTGCCTGTGTCCTCTCGATTTTTGTTTTTCCCAAGATATACGTCCATGAGTGCAAGTGCCCTGTGCTCGGTAGCTCATTTTTTAGATGCTTTAGTAAACACAATAGACTTATCCAGAGTGACCGTTGGCAATATACATTTCCACTATAAGACTCACAGGGCTCCCTTTTCTCCTTGCCCTGTCCTGCATTTCTGGTGTTTACACTTTATGAGGACGGCTCTTCTGACTGATGCAAAGTGATATGTTTTGTAGTATTGATTTCCAGTGCCCACCTGTTTGGTTGGCTAAAAAAGTGTATGCCCTTTTCTTGAATATATACAGAAAAAGACGCATACACCCTTTTTGGCCAACTGCAATGTTGGCAATGTTCAGCCCCTTTTCTTGTGCTTAATGGCGAGTCCTTTCTACCTCTTCCAATCCCTTTCCTGCCATTCTCCGTTGCTTACAAGTCCTTTTCTCTGACTTTCCTCAAGACATTTTTCAGTGATAGATATTTTCAATTCTGCAGTTTCGTGAATTTTAGTGCCCTTGAGTTCCATTTTCCAACTTGTGTTTATGGGAACTGGCCACAAAGCATCAGGATTCCTCAAGCCCTATTCTGTTTCCATGGGCAACCCTAGCCTTTGGTCAATTCGTCTTCCTGATTGGAAATTAGAGTGGCATGTGCCTGTCCGAACACCTAGGACTTGTCTCTCATTGTTCCTCCTCCTTCTGCTTCATCCTCTGGACAAATTCCAAACTGTATGCAACAGGATGTTGACAGTGCTGACATCTCCAAGTGGGGAGACTGTTAGTAAAGACGCTGGAGTGGTGAACCCTAGCACCAAGAGATGAGGAGATGAGATGCCTTTTCCAAACTTTTCCCGATCAGACGGTATACCATCCTCTGGGTGTGACAGGCATGTTTTAGGTGTAGGAAGGGTCCCATTCATGTGAGGAGAACACCAGGGGATTTTAAATATCAGTGTCTCTCCGCAACCCAAACTGGGGAATTTTTTAAGCTACGGCTACACATATGTTCATTAAGGGCCTTGGGAAGTAGGCAGAGTCCAAACTTTAGATGATTGAAGTCTTCAGGGTCAGAAGCACTCACCACTGTCTTCCCTTAGATTCCATTTTTACTGTCATTGATGGATGATGTCAATAAAAATATCTATTCTTTTTCAGATCATTTCCCCTTATAGGTTATTGCAAAATATTGAGTGTAGTTCCCTGTGCTATACAGTAGTTCCTTGCTGATGATTTCATACATAGCAGTGTGTATGTGTTAATCCCAAACTGTTAATTTATCCCTCCTCCTACCATTTCCCTTTGGTAATAATAAATTATAAGATTTTATGCTTCTCAGAAATGGGGGAGCTGAAAGAGAGGTATCATTTTCAATGCCAAAGCATTTAAAACAAGATTGAAGCTTTAACCAAGATTATTAGATGTACATCCTTGGAAAGAAATCACTTTGTTTCTCTAATATTGACCTGACAAAGAAGACAAACCTTTTCACTGAACTTGCTTATAAGAAAGTGATGGAAATATCAAATGGAAGTGTTAGAAACATCTTATTTTACCCGAGCCTTATACACTGTTCTATGTTAATTACAGTTTGGCTCACACATCTGTTCATTGAAGTTACAATGTTCTCAATTTCTGTTACTGATCCTCCAGAGTGGACGCCAACAAGTGTCCCCCTGCCCAGTGTCATTGGAGCCAATAGATCGAGACTGAGTTTGGTTCAAAAGCAAAGGAAACTTTATATTTTGATCAGAGAATGGAGAGGTGCTACCCTGTGGGCTGTGGGCTGGGCTGCTGTGTAGAGATCCTGTCAGAGTCACTGGGAGGGAGGGGGCTGAGCTCTCGAGGACCTGGTTGGCTGCAGCTCAGGCTCTATGTCACGGAGTCTGAACTGGGCCCCAGGAGCTGAAGTGTCATCGAGCCATTCTGCTCTAGGAAATCTGGTCTGAAGTGCCGGGTGTGGAACCTCTGTATGCGGGACACTAGGAGCACCTGAAATTAGACAAAGCACAAAGGATAAAAATGGTTAGACTTTATTTTATTGCCCAGATTCTATTTTTATCTCCCAGGCATTTTTAAGGGGCTTTGCCTGGGACAAACTTCTCTTCTGCCTTTTGTCCCTTTCCTCATTCTTGGAGTGCTGCAGGTGCAGACCCTTCTGTAACTGCTGAGTGCTGAGTTAGGAGGCTTCATACGAGTGGGCGAGGGTCAGAACTTCTCCCCAGCAGCCTCCAGGTGACGTTGATTGTCCCCAGGCCTCCTGCCTCCCTGCTCGTCTGCCTGAGCACCAGTATTGGAAGTGTTATAGATTCTAATGACCTTTAAGGGTCCAGAAAGGAGATGTGCAGTGGCGCTGTGAGGTCCAGTTTCACTCCGCCCCACATTTGTTCGGCCACCTTAGGCTGACCGTTTCTGCCAGCCTAGATGCTCTGACTGACCGTTTCTGCCAGCCTAGATGCTCTGACCAACAGTCTGCGCTTTCTTCCATTAGGCCCCTGAATTAACGTAAAAACAGCACCAGGTGTCAGGATCCTGCCCGCTCAGCTCCCAGACAGTCCAGGGTCAGTGGTGATGAAGGATCATGATGGTCACTGAGTCAAGAGCCTTTGGAAGTAAACAGGAGTCCAGCCGGTCTTATTGGCCACCATCATCAGGGTGTCTGTAGGCTTTTCTATGGTGACAGCATGATATACGGTTCCCCCGCCAAGATTATTAGCTCCCCTCTGGGTACAGTAAGTACTGCAAGCAGTAGTCTACTCTTTTGGGACACACTCTTGTTGTTTTATGAGAGAAACTCCAGGTCAAGTGATGGTCACACGGGTCGTAATGGTGCCCCGTTGCCCCCGGTTATCTCTCTGGAGGTTGGAGTTGGAGGGCCTCCTCAATCGAGGTCAGTGTGCCCACGGAGCAAACCCTGCAACTTCAGGGCATGGTTGGGGGTTAGGATCACCATGTGGGTTCCGTTTCCCTTAGAAGGGAGGTGGCCTTTTGGGCTGCTGATTTCCAGGTTTTCAGATACCACCAGTATCTTGGCCAGATGTGGCAGTGGGCCAAGCCCCTTGGTGACCATAGTTTATCCTACCTGGATGGCATTCTTGCATTGTTCCATTTCAAGTGGTCCCAGTTTTTGCACTAATACTCCAATGGCGATTCACCTTTCACCAGGAATGTAAAGGTCAAAGGGTTTAGCTAAATTAGGGAGTTCCAGGGCAAGGGTCTGAATTGACTGCTCTTTCCATTCTTGAAAGGCCACTTCTGGATTCTATTCAAAAGGATCATCATCTTTTCCTTTCAGTGTTTCATATAGAGGCCCAGCTAGTAGACTGTAGTTAGGGATCCAGAGGCAGGAAACCCTGGCTTCCCCAGGAACCCCTAAGCTGTCTTCTAGTTTCAGAAAGGGGTAAGGCTGTAAATTGTTTCTTCCCTTTCCTGGGATGGGCTTCTCCGACCTTCTGTGAGAATGAAGCCCAGGCAGGTCACCGTAGTCTGTGATACTTGAGCTTTTTCGTGGACAACTTCTATCCTTTATTGGCTTGGTAGTTCTGAGGCCTCCTTAGTAGGGCTGGCGATCAGAATGTCGTCTGAATATTGAAGGAGTGTTTCCTTTTCCAGAGGTAGAACTTTTAGGTCTTTAGCTGAGCTTTCCCCAAAGATGGTGTGGGAATTTTTGAACCCTTGGGGCAAGACAGCCTGGAAGTATTGTTTTAGTTGTATGTTGAGTCCTGTCACTCACAAGCCAAAATTTCTTGTGACTCTGGGACTAATGGAATACAAAAGAAGGCATCAGTGAAGACTAATACAGAATACCAAGTCCTGGTGGTTGGTAGAATGACCAGCAGGGTGTAGGATTTAGGAACTACTGGAGGTATATCCTCAGTGGCTTCACTGACTGTCCTGACATCCTTTACCAGGACTCCAGCAGCCCATGGGGCTCTCGAGGTCAGGCCAATCCCAGGATATGGAGCTCAGCTGGGCAGGTACCCTACCCCCCCCACCCCAGGCCACGGGGCTCTCGTGTTCAGGCCCCTCCCAGGATATGGGATTCCCTGGGCAGGTCCTCTGCAGTCCATGGGGCTCCCGTGGTCAGGCCCCTCCCAGGATACAGAGCTACCCTTGCAGGTACCTTGGCAGGGCTGGGCACACAGGAACCGTGCACATAGCCCTCATTGCAGAGCACTCCCAGCTCACCTGTCGCTCAGATCTGACACAGAGCACCTCAGAGCAGGACTTGAACTAACAAACAGCAGCTCTGACAGGTCTGTGACCCTGGGCATCACTCTGTGCGGCCTCCTCCACCTGGTCTTCCAGAGACTTCCACTGCACCCGGGGCACCAGGCCTCTGTCTCCAACCACCACCCACCCCTCCTCTCCCTGACTCCTGGGTTCCTCTCATTAGGAGAGGGTTTTCTTGAAGTTGTCTCCCACTCATGGGCCAGATAATATAATTAGAAAACAAGCCAGAGCTGCAGCCCCTTGTCTATCCTGACTCTCAGGAGCCCACACCTGTTCCTTGGACCTGGCCAATTCAGCAAGTTCCATTTTCAGCAACTGTGAGCCCCTGAGGCGTGATTATTGGCTGGCTTGGGAAGCCTGACCGTGCCGGCCAGCCCTCCCCAGGTGTGCCTGGGTTGAGATCAATATAAACACCGCTCCAGGCAGCAAGAGCCTCTGAAGCTGTGCCTGACGCCATTTTCTCTGCCCTGTCAGCAGTCTCGGGGCTGGGCTGGTGGGAGGGAGTGAGAGGCCACGGCTTTGTGGGTGTCCCAGTGTGAGTGGGGCTCTGCTGGACTTTCTGCAGCAGTTGCCAAGATGCTACCTGCTAAAGAAGAGGATGTGTCACCCACACCTGCCGCTGGAATTTCTCCCTGGGCACAGGTGAGGAAGGAAGAAAGCAGTGGGGGCCGGGACAGCAGGGGTATCTCAGGCAGGGAAATGGAGAGCTTCCAGAAGAGCACCCAGGGCCAGGACCATCCTGGCTGGCCTGCAGGCACCAAGTCGGCTGGCATGCTGTCCCTCATGTGGCTCCATGGCCCTTCCTCTAGGTTTTCAAGTCCTTGTACATATTCAGGTGTTTAGCCTTGGAAGGGTGGGAACATTTCAGCAGCAGCTGGCCTGGGGCTCGGCCCACGTTTACTCACAGATACCTCGGCACGGTCCCCCAGCTTTGCAGTGAGGACGCTTGTTGCGAGGAGCATGCTGGCTGAATGGGAGATGATTCCCCACCACTGACCAACTTCAGAATTGTTTGCAATTGGAGCAAGTGCCCTGAAACGGTTTTCCTCTGTGTAACTGGTGGGTTCTGTTCTTTTTTATCTTTTTTTCGTTTTTGGTTCAAGGTAGATTTTATTCCTCTTTTGTGTATTTACAGATATAAGCATGGAAATAATTTATTCATATAAATACATGTATGTGAAGGGAAGAATATTTTTTCTGTTTTACTTTTTTTAATTTTATTTTTTTATTTTGAATTTAATTTTATATTTTTATACAGCAGGTTGTTTTTGGTTATCTACTTTATACATATAAATGTATACATACCAATCCCAATATCTCAACTCCTCCCACCACCATCCCCAACAGCTTTCCCCCCTTGTTGTCCATACGTTTGTTGTATACATGTATTGCTCTATTTCTGCCTTGCAAAACGGTTCATCTGTACAATTTTTCTAGGTTCCACATATATGCATTAATATACAAGATTTGTTTTTCTCTTTCTGACTTACTTCACTCTGTATGACAGTCTCTAGATCCATCAACGTCTCTACAAATGTCCCAATTTCATTCCTTTTTATGGCTTAGTAATATTCCATTTTATATATGTACCACATCTTTATGCATTCGTCTGTCTGTGGGCATTTAGGTTGCTTCCATTTCCTGGATAGTGTAAATAGTGATGCAATGAACATTGTGGTGAATGTCTCTTTTTGATTTATGGTTTTGTCTGGGTATATGCCCAGTAGAGGGATTGCTGTATCATATGGTAATTCTATTCTTAGTTTTATAAGAAACTCCATAATGTTCTCCACAGTGACTGTATCAATTTACGTTCCCAACAATAGTGGAAGAGGATTCCTTATCTCCACACCGTTTCCAGCATTTGTTGTTTGTAGATTTTCTGATGATGCCCATTCTAATAGGTGTGAGGTGATACACCATGGATGAGTCTATTTCGTTGAGCAAAGAGTAGGTCTTGTTTATTACGTATTTGGCTTATGGAATGGTATGTGTGCTAATTTCAATCTGTTTTTATACAGCAGCCCAACTCAACTTTCCCCTTAAGCAAGCATAAGGTTTTTATCTAAATGTGAGACTCTGTTTGGTTTTGTAATTCAGTTTATGTGTAGCCAAGTTTACACTCCCTCTATTAGTGATATCTTATGATAATTATCTTTCTTTGTGTGACATATTTCTCTTAGAATCATCATAATTAAATCCACTCAATTTGCTGCTACAGGCCTGATGACATTGATTTCACTGCTGAGTGATATTCCATTGTACGTAAGTAGCACAACTTCTTTATCCATTTTTTTCTTTCTGGGATATTTAATTTGTACTGGACTCGAGGTTCTTGTAAACACAGCAGCCCTAAATTTTGTGTTGGCTGTGTCTTGTTGATTTTAATTTTCCTAAGCTATAGGGCCAAAAGTGGAAGTGCCCTAGGCTCTGTAGCTTTGTTTTTTAGATGTTTCAGGATACACCATGAACATCTCCAGAGTGTCTGTTGGCAATTTACATCCCGCCCATCAGCATAACACGGCTCCCTGTTCTCCATGGCCTGTCCTGTGTTTCTGGTTTTTACACTTTATTCAGATGGCCTTTTTGACGAATGGGAAATGTGACTTCATTGTAGTGTGGATTTCCATTGCTGGAGTGCTTGGTTGGCCAAAATGTTCATATGCGTTTTTTCCTGAATATATTCAGGAAAAATGTATACGCACTTTTTGTCCATGTGCATCACTGTCAAAGATCTGCCGCTTTTCCTATGCTTTAAATGCAATTCCAATCTACCTCTTGAAATATGATTCCTGCAATTCTGCCTCGTTTTCAAGTCCTCTTTGCAGACTTACTTCGATATATTTTTGCCAATAGCTGTCATTTATCTCTGCAGGTTTGTGAATTACAGTGCCCCTGAGCTCCTTTCTTAACTCGCTTCCTTGTAAGCTGGCCACAAAACTGCAGGTTTGCTTCAGGCCATAATCAGGGTCCGGCACGGCACTCTGAGCCTTTGGTTAATTCCTCTTCCTGGTGGGAAATTAGAGTTAAATGTGCCCCTCCAGATACCTGCCTCACTCCCAGCCACATGGTGATGTATGTCCTCAGGTTTGAGGCCCTATGTGATGGGTTCCTCATCTTTTGATGATGTGGCCCCACTGGTGTGTGGACACTCCTGCCTGGTTCCCATCCCCTTGGTGATGTGGGCCCTCTGGTGAGACTCTGATCCTGGTTGGGTTCCTCACACATCCGTGAGGTGAGCCCTCTTCTCTGAGGTCACTCCTGCCTGGCTGGCACAACCCGCCTTGTTGACTTCGGCACCCTGGTGGCAGTTGGAGCCTGCTGGGAGCCTCCTTCCCGTGGTGATGAGGCCCTCTGGCGTCAGACCCTAATGGCGGGGTTCCCACATTTTCTGATACGTGCTAAGTGGTACGAGGGCACTCCTGCCAGGTTCCCATCCTCATGAGCGTGTGGGCCTTCTGTTCTGAGGTCCTAACGGCTGGGTTGCTCACACTTTCATGATGTGGGCCCTCTGCTGTGAGGTCAATCCTGCCTGGCTGGCGCACGTCGCCTTGGCGACGTGGACCCTCTGGTGGCAGTTGGAGCGTGCTGGGGCCTCCTCCCCTCAGTGATGAGGGCCTTCTGGTGTCAGGCCCTAAGTGCTGGGCTCCACACATTTTCTGATGTGTGCCCAGTGGTGCGAGTCACTCCTGCCAGGTTCCCATTCCCATGGGCATGTGGGACTTCTGTTCTGTGGTCCCAACTGCTGGGTTGCTCACAGTTACATGATGTGGGCCCTTTGCTGTGTGTCCACTCTGGCCTGTATCCCATAGTGTCAGTGCTCTGGGCCTCCAGCTTGGAGTTTCCAACTTCTCGATTCCTCACCTTTTTTATTCTATGGGCCCTCGGTTGTGCGTCTCCTCCTGCATGCCTCACTCCCAGCCCCTTCGTGATGTGTGTCCCCTTGTTTGAGGCCACATGTGCTGTGTTCCTCACCTTTCTATAATGTGGCCACAGTGGTGTGAGGACACTCTTGCCTGGTTCCCATTCCCTTGGTGATGTTGGCCCCACTGCTGTTAGGACAGTCTTGCCTGGTTCCCATCACCTTGGTGATGTTGGCCCTCTGGTGAGAGTCTGATCCTGGTTAGGTTCCTCACCCTTCTGTGAGGTGGGCCCTCTGCTCTGAGGTCACTCCTGCCTGGCTGGCACAACCCACCTTGGCAACGTCGGCCATATGGTGGCAGTTGGAGCCTGCTGGGAGCCTCCTCCCCTCGGTGATGAGGGCCCTCTGGCCTCAGGCCCTAACTGCTGGGTTCCCACATTTTCTGATTCGTGCTAAGTGGTGCAAGGACACTCCTGCCAGGTTCCCATCCCCATGGGGATGTGAGCCTTCTGCTCTGAGGTCCCAACGGCTGTGTTGCTCACAGTTTCATGATGAGGGCCCTCTGATGTGAGTTCACTCCTGCCTAGATCCCATAGCCTCGCTGCTCCTGGCTGCCTGCCGGAGGTTCCAACTGTGGGATTCCTCACCTTCTTTATTCTATGGTCCCTCTGTTTTGAGGATCCTCTGGCCTGCCTCACTCCCAGCCCCTTGGTGATGTGTGTCCTCAGGTTTGAGGCCACGTGTGCTGGGTCCCTCAAATTATGGTGATGTAGCCCCACTGGTGTGAGGACACTCCTGCCTGGTTCCCATTCCCTTGGTGATGTTGGCCCTCTGGTGACAGTCTGATCCTTGTTGGGTTCCTCACACTTCTGTGAGGTGGGCTTTCTGCTCTGAGGTCACTCCTGCCTGGTTGGCACACCCCGCCTTGGTGACATCGGCCTTATGGTGGCAGTTGGAGCCTGCTGGGAGCCTCCTCCCCTCGGTGATGAGGGTCCTCTGGCCTCAGGTCCTAACTGCTGGGTTCCCACATTTTCTGATTCGTGGAAGTGGGCCGAGGACACTCCTGTCAGGTTCCCATCCCCATAGGGATGTGGGCCTTCTACTCTGAGGTCCCATCCGCTGGGTTGCTCACAGTTTCATGATGTGGGACCTCTGCTGTGAGTTTGCTGTGGCCTGGATCCCATAGACTCTGTGCTCTGGGCAGCCTACTGGCCGGTTCCAACTGCTGGATTCCTCACAACTTTTATTCTGTGGGCTCTGTTTTGTGAGGATACTCCTGCTTGCCTCACTCCTAGCCCCTTGGAGATGTGGGTCCCCTCTTTTAGGCCACATGTTCTGGGTTCCTCACCTTTCTATAATGTGGACACACTGGTGTGAGGACCCTCCTGCCTGGTTCCGATCCCCTTGGTGATGTGGGCCCTCTGGTGAGAGTCTTATCCTGGCTGGTTTCCTCACCCTTCTGTGAGGTAGGCCTCTGCGGTGAGGTCACTCCTGCCTGGCTGGCACACATCACCTTAGTGACGTGGGCCCTCAGTTGGGAATTGGTGTCTGCTGCGAGTCTCCGTCCCTCAGTAATGAGGGCCCTCTTGCGTCAGACCCTAACTCCTGGGCTCCCAAAATTTGCAGATGTGCGACCTGTGGTGCGAGTACACTCCTGTCAGGTTCCCAACCCCATGGGAATTTGGGCCTTCTGCTCTGAGGTCCCAACGGCTGGGGTGCTCACAGTTTCATGATGAGGGCCCTCTGATGTGCGTTCATTCCGGCCTAGATCCCATAGGCTTGCTGCTCCTGGGCGCCTGCTGGGAGGTTCCAACTGCGGGATTCCTCACCTTTTTTATTCTATGGGCCCTCTGTTTTGAGGCTCCTCCTGCCTGCCTCAATCCCAGCCCCGTTGTGATGTGTGTCCTCTGGTGTGAGGCCACGTGTGCTGGGTCCCTCACCTTTCGATGATGTGGCCCCAATGGTGTGAGGACACTCGTGCCTGTTTCCCAGCCCCTTGGTGATGTGTCCCCTCTGGTGAGAGTCTGATCCTGGCTGGGTTCCTTACCGTTCTGTGAGGTGGGCCCTGTGCTCTGAGGTAACTCCTGCCTGGCTTGCTCCCATTGCCTTGGTGACGTCGGCCCTCTGGTGGCAGTTGGATCCTTTTGGAGACTCCTGTCCTCGGTGATGAGGTCCCTCTGGCGTCAGGCTCTAACTGCTGGGCTCCCCAGGTTTTCTGATGTGAGCCCAGTGATGCCAGGACACTCGTGAAATGTTCCCATCCCCATGGCGATATGGGCCTTCTGCTCTGAGGTTCCAACGACTGGGTTGCTCACAGTTTCCTGATGTTAGCTCTCTGGTGTTAGTTCACTCATTCCTAGATCCCATAGCCTCTGTACTCTGGGCCGCCTGCTGGGAAGTTCCAACTGCTGGGTTCCTCACCTTTTTTATTCTTTGGGCCCTGTGTTGGGAGGCTCCTCCTGCCTGTGTCACTCCCAGCCCCTTGGTGATGTAGGTGCTCTGATTTGTGGCCACATGTGCCAGTTTCCTCATCTTTTAGTGATGTGGCCCCACTGGTGTGAGGACACTCGTGCCTGGTTCCCGTCCCCTTGGTGATATGGGCCCTCTGGTGAGAGTCTGATCCTGGTTGGGTTCCTCACACTTCTTTGAGGTGGGCCGTCTGCTGTGAGGTCACTCCTGCCTGGCTGGCACACCCCGCCTTGGCGACGTGGGCCCTCTTGTGGTAGTTGGAACATGCTGGGAGCCTCCTCCCCTCAGTGATGAGGGCCCTCTGGCGTCAGGCCCTAACTGCTGGGTACCCACATTTTCTGATATGTGCTAAGTGGTGTGAGGACACTCCTGCCATGCTCCCAACACCTTGGGGATGTGGACCTTCTGCTCTGAGGTCCAAATGGCTGGGTTGCTCGCAGTTTCATGATGTGGACCCTCTGCTGTGAGTTTACTGCGGCCTGAATCGCATAGACTTGGTGCTCTTGGCCGCCTGCTGGGAGGTTCCCATTGCTGGATTCCTCAGCTTTTTTCTTCTATGGGCCCTGTGTTGTGAGGCTACTCCTGCCTGCCTCATTCCGAGCCCCTTGGAGATGTGGGTCTTCTGGTTTAGGCCACATGTGCTGGGTTCCTCACCTTTCTATGATGTGGCCACACTGGTGTGAAGATTCTCCTGCCTGGTTCTGATCATCTTGGTGATGTGGGCGCTCTGGTGAGAGTCTTATCCTGGCTGTGTTCCTCACCCTTCTGTGAGGTAGGCCCTCTGCGGTGAGGTCACTCCTACCTGGCTGTCACACGTCACCTTGGCGACGTGGGCCCTCAGTTGGTTGTTGGTGCCTGATTGGAGTCTCCTCCCCTTGGTAATGAGGGCCCTCTGGCGTCAGGCCCTAACTCCTGGGTTCCCTAAATTCTCTGATGTGTGCCCTGTGGTGCGAGTACACTTCTGACAGGTTCCCAACCCCATGGGAATGTGGGATTTCTGCTCTGAGATCCCAACGCCTAGGTTGCTCACAGTTTCATGATGACGGCCCTCTGGTGTGAGATCACTCCGGCCTGGATCCCATAGTCTCGCTGCTCCTGGCCGCCTGCTGGGAGGTTCCAACTGCGGGATTCTTCACCTCTTTAATTCTATGGTCCCTCTGTTTTGAGGCTCCTCCTGCCTGCCTCAATCCCAGCTCCCTTGTGATGTGTGTCCTCTGGTTTGAGGCCACGTGTGCTGGGTCCCTCACTTTTCGGTGATGTGGCCCCACTAGTGTGAGGACACTCCTGCCTGGTTCCCATTCCCTTGGTGATGTGGGCCCTCTGGTGAGAATCTGATCCTCTTTGGTTCTTCACACTTCTGTGAGGTTGACCCTCTGCTCTGAGGTCACTCCTGCCTGGTTGTCGCACTCCGCATTGGCGACTTCGCCCCTCTGGTAGCAGTCGGAGCTGGCTGGGAGCCACCGCCCCTCGGTGAAGAGGGCCCTCTGGCATCAGGCACTAATTGCTGGGCTCCCCACATTTTTTCATGTGTGCCCACTCTTGCGATGACACTCCTGCTTGTTTCCCTTCCCCATGGGGATGTGGGCCTTCTGCTCTGAGGTCACAACGGCTGGGTTGCTTACAGAATCACAATGAGGGCCCTCTGTTGTGAGTTCATGCCGGCCTGGATCCCATAGACTCAGTGCTCTGGGCCGCCTGCTAGGAAGATCCAACTGCTGGTTTCCACACCTTTTGTATACAATGGGACATGTGTTGTGAGGTTAAACCTGCCTGCCTCACTCCGAAACCCGTGGTGATGTGGGTCCTCTGGTTTGAGGCCACATGTGCTGGGTACCTCAACTTTTGATGATGTGGCCCCACGGGTGTGAGGACACTCCTGCCTGGTTCCCATCACCTTGGTGATGTGGGCCCTCTGGGGAGAGTCTGATCCTGGCTGGGTTCCCTACCATTCTGTGAGGTGGGCCCTCTGATGTCAGGTCACTCCTGCCTGGCTAGCTCACATCGCCTTGGCAACGTGGGCCCTCTGTTGGCCACTGGAGCATGCTGGGAGCCTCCTACTCCCGTGAATGATGGCCCTGGAAAAAATGCATATGCCCTTTTTGGCCAAGTGCTTCATTGGCGAGGTTCTGCCACTTCTCTTATGCTTTCAGAGCAATTCACGTCTACCTCCTGAAATCGGATTCCAGCAATTCTGCCCCACTTTCAAGTCCTCTTCACAGCCTTAATTCAATATATTTTTGTACGATTTCTGTCATTTATAAGTCTGCAGGTATGTGAATGACAGTGCCCCTGAGCTCCTTTCCTCAACTCGCTTTCTTGTGAGCTGGCCACAAAACCGCAGGATTGCTTCAGGCCCTAATCTTGTTCCAGCACGGCATGCTGAGCCTTTGGTTAATTCCTTTTCCTGTTGGGAAATGAGTGTTAAAATTGTCCGTGCATAGTGGGCATATACCCTGAGAAAACCAAAATTCAAAAAGAGTCATGTACCAAAATGTTCATTGCAGCTCTATTTACAATAGCCCGGAGATGGAAAGAACCTAAGCGCCCATCATCGGACGAATGGATAAAGAAGATGTGGCACATATACACAATGGAATATTACTCAGCCTTAAAAAGAAGTGAAACTGAGTTATTTGTAATGAGATGGATAGACCTAGAGTCTGTCATACAGAGTGAAGTAAGTCAGAAAGAAAAAGACAAATAGCGTATGCTAACACATATATATGGAATTTAAAGGAAAAAAATGTCATGAAGAACCTAGGGATAAGACAGGAATAGAGGCGCAGACCTACTGGAGAACGGAATTGAGGATATGGGGAGGGGGAATGGTGAGTTTTGACAGGGCGAGAGAGAGTCATGGACATATACACACTAACAAATGTAGTAAGGTAGATAGCAAGGGGGAAGCAGCCGCAAGGCACAGGGATATTAGCTCGGGGCGTTGGGACAGCCTGGAGGGGTGGAAGGGGGAGAGAGGGAGGGAGGGAGACACAAGAGGGAAGACACAGGGAGCATATGTATATGTATAGCTGATTCATTTTGTTATAAAGCAAAAACTAACACACCATTGTAAAGCAATTATACCCCAATAAAGATGTTAAAAAAAATATTTTCCCGTGCACACACCTACAGATAGTCTCCCATTGGTTCTCCATATTCCTGTTCATCTTGCGCAGAAATTGCAAACAGTGCCAAACAGGAGGTTAAAGGCACTGACTCTCCAAATGGGGAGAGTGTAAGAAAAGGGTCTGGAATGGTGTACCTGAGTACCAGGGGACGAAAACAGACATGCATGTAAAAAGGTTTTCCAGTCACACGGTGGAGCATACTCTGGGTTTCCCATGCAAATTTTAGCAGAAGGAAGAATCCCTTGAACCTGGAGAGTTGGGAACCATGGAATGGGTACCAGGCAGTATGACATCAAAGGATCTGCATTTGCTCACTGAACCTCACCAATGCTATCAGCCCAAAGGGTCCAGCCTTATCTCTCACCCAGCTCTGGGTGTAGATGTGGTAAACCAGGTTGCATCACATGCCCTGTGTGAGTTATTTAAGAATTGCTCTCTATTTCACTGTCATTGTGTTTTGTTTTTGAAATTTTTTTTTGACACTGGGATTTATCGGATTTTCACTGCTGCGTTAATGCCGCTGTACACACTCTTGATTCTCTTACGGAGACATAAATATCCACGGGTTTTAAGATTCTTCCTAGTCAGGTATATTCCTAGGCGTTGAATATGTGGTGTTGAGTCCATTTCGTTGAGCAAGGAGTAGGTCTTGTCTATTACATATTTGGCTTATGTAACGGTATCTGTGCTAATTTCAGTCTCTGGTTTTATGTAGCACTCAAACGCACCTTTCTCCATAAGAAAGCACAAGTTGGTTTTCTAAACTTGAGACTGTTCTGTTTTGTAATTCAGTTCATCTGTAGTCAAGTTTACATACTGTGTATTAGTGATATTTTATGATGTTTCTTTTTATGTGTGACTTATTTCACGTAGAATCACCATACCTGAATCCACTCACTATGCCGCTACGGGCCTGATGACACTGATTTCATTGCTGAGAGATATTCCATTGTACGTACGTGCCACAACTTCTTTATCCATTGTTTGCTCTCTGAGATATTTACCTGGTACTGTCAACGAGGTTCTTGTGAACAGAGAGGTCCCAAACTTTGAGGTGGCTGGGTGTTTTTGATTTTAATTTCCCTAAGCTGTAGGACCATAAGTGGAAGTGCCATAGGCTGTGTTGCTTTGTTTCTTACGTGTTTCAGGAAACACATAACACTTCTCAAGAATGGCTGTCAGCAATTTACATCATATGCATCAGCATAATAAGGATCCCTGTTTTCCATTACGTGTTCTCCGTTTATGGATTTTACAATTTTTTTAAATGGCCCTTTTGCCCTGGGGGGCACTGAGACTTCATTGTAGTGCAGGTTTATTTACAAGCTTGCTTGGTTGGCCAAAAAGTGCGTATGCGTTTTTTCCTGAATATATTTAGGGAAAAAAGCATCCGCACTTTTTGGACAAGTGCATCATTATCGACGTTTTGCCTCTTTTCCTATTCTTTAAGTGCAATTCCAGTTTAACCTTCAATCGTTTTCCTGAATTTCTGCCCCACATTCAAGTCCCCTTTGCAGGCTTACTTCAATATATTTTTGGAGGATAGCTGTCATTTATAACTCTGCAGGTTTGTGAATTACAGTGCCCCTGAGCTCCTTTCTTCAACTCGCTTTCTTGTGAGCTGGGCACAAAACCGCAGGAATGCTTCAGGCACTAATCTCTTTCCAGCAGGGCACGCTGAGCCTTTGGTTAATTCCTCTTCCTGGTGGAAATGAGCATTTCATTTGCCCGTGCAGACAATTACAGCTAGTCTCTCATTGGTTCTCCCTATTCCTGTTCATCTTGCACAGAAATTGCAAGCTGTGCCAAATACGAGGTTAAAGGCACTGACTCTCCAAGTGGGGAGAGTGTTAGTAAAGCATCTGGAATGGTGAACCCGAGGACCAGGATACGAAAACTGAGATGCATTTTAAATCGTTTCCCAATCACACGGTGGACCATACTCTGGGTTTCCCATGCATGTTTTAGCTGGAGGAAGAATCCCTTGAACCTGGAGAGTTGGGACCTATGGAATGGGTACCATGCAGTATGACTTCAAAGGGTCTGCATTTGCTCACCGAAACTCACCAATGCTATCAGCCTGAAGTGTCCAGCCTTATGTCTCAACCAGCTCTGGGTGTAGATGTGGTCAATCCCGGTTGCATCACATGCCCTGAGTGAATTATTTAAGAATTGCTCTCTATTTCACTGTCTTTGTGTTTTGTTTTCGAAATTTATTTTGATAATGGGATTTATCGGATTTTCACTGCTGCGTTTCACCCACGTACACATGCTTGATTCTCTTACGGAGACATATATATCCATGGGTTTTAAGATTCTTCCTAGTCAGGTATATTCCTAGGCGTTGAATATGTGGTCTTGGGTCCATTTCGTTGAGCAAGCAGTAGGTCTTGTCTATTACATATTTGGCTTATGGAAAGTTATCTGTGCTAATTTCAGTCTCTGGTTTTATGCAGCACCCCAACGCACCTTTCCCCATAAGCAAGCACTAGTTGGTTTTCTAAATTTGAGACCCTGTTCTGTTTTGTAATTCAGTTCATGTGTAGTCAAGTTTACATTCCGTGTATTAGTGATATCTTATGATGTTTCTTTTTCTGTGTGACGTAGTTCACGTAGAATCACCGTACCTGCATCCACTCACTATGCCGCTACGGGCCTGATGACACAGATTTCATTGCTGAGTGATATTGCATTGTACGTACGTGCCACAACTTCTTTATCCATTTTTTGCTTTCTGGGATATTTACCTGATACTGTAGACGAGCTTCTTGTGAACACAGCCGTCCCAAATATTGGGGTGGCTGTCTGTTTTTGATTTTAATTTCCGTAAGCTATAGGACCATAAGTGGAAGTGCCATAGGCTGTGTTGCTTTGTTTCTTAAGTGTTTCAGGGAACACCATACACTTCTCCAGGTTGGCTGCTGGCAATTTACATCCTGCCAATCAGCATAACAAGGCTCCCTGTTCTGCATATCCTGTCCTACCTTTCTGGATTTTACACTTTTTTCAGATGGCCCTTTTGCCCGGGGCAGGGAGACTTCATTGTAGTGCAGATTTCCTTTACAGGCTTGCTTGGTTGGCCAAAAAGGGCGTATGCGTTTTTTCCTGAATATATTCAGGAAAAAACGCATACGCCCTTTTTGGCCAAGTGCATCATTGTCGACGTTGTGCCTCTTATCCTATGCTTTCAGGGCAATTCCAGTCTACCCCCTGCAATCGTTTTCCTGAAATTCTGCCCCGCTTTCAAGTCCCCTTCGCAGGCTTACTTCAATATATTTTTGGAGGATAGCTGTCAATTATAACTCTGCAGGTTTGTGAATTACAGTGCCCCTGAGCTCCTTTCTTCAACTCGCTTTCTTGTGAGCTGGGCACAAAACCAGAGGATTGCTTCAGGCCCTAATCTGTTTCCAGCAAGGCACACTGAGCGTTTGTTTAATTCCTTTTCCTGCTGGGCAATGAGTGTTACATTTGCCCGTGCAGACACCTACAGCTAGTCTCTCATTAGTTCTCCCTATTCCTGTTCATCTTGCACAGAAATTGCAAACTGTGCCAAACAGGAGGTTAAAGGCACTGACTCTCCAAGCGGGGAGAGTGTTAGTAAAGCGTCTGGAATGGTGAACACGAGGACAAGGATACGAAAACTGAGATGCATTTTAAATCGTTTCCCAATCTCACGGTGTACCATACTCTGTGTTTCCCATGCATGTTTTAGCTGAAGGAAGAATCCCTTGAACCTGGAGAGTTGGGACCCATGGAATGAGTACCATGCAGTATGACTTCAAAGGGTCTGCATTTGCTCACCGAAACTCACCAATGCTATCAGCCTGAAGTGTCCAGCCTTATGTCTCAACCAGCTCTGGGTGTAGATGTGTTAAATCCCAGTTGCATCACATGCCCTGAGTGAATTATTTAAGAATTGCTCTCTATTTCACTGTCTTTGTGTTTTGTTTTTGAAATTTATTTTGATAATGGGATTTATCGGATTTTCACTGCTGCGTTTATGCCCCTGTACACACGCTTGATTCTCTTACTGAGACATATAAATCCATGGTTTTCAAGATTATTCCTAGTCAGGTATATTCCTATGCGTTGAATATGTGGTGCTGAGTCCATTTCTTTGAGGAAGGAGTAGGTCTTGTCTATTACATATTTGGCTTATGGAATGTTATCTGTGCTAATTTCAGTCTCTGGTTTTATGCAGCACCCTAAGGCACCTTTCCCCATAAGCAAGCACTAGTTCGTTTTCTAAATTTGAGACCCTGTTCTGTTTTGTAATTCAGTTCATGTGTAGTCAAGTTTACATTCCGTGTATTAGTGATATCTTATGATGTTTCTTTTTCTGTGTGACGTAGTTCACGTAGAATCACCGTACCTGCATCCACTCACTATGCTGCTACGGGCCTGATGACACAGATTTCATTGCTGAGTGATATTGCATTGCACGTACGTGCCACAAATTCTTTATCCATTTTTTGCTTTCTGGGATATTTACCTGGTACTGTAGACGAGCTTCTTGGGAACACAGCCATCCCAAACTTTGGGGTGGCTCTCTGTTTTTGATTTTAATTTCCCTAAGCAATAGGACCATAAGTGCAATTGCCATAGGCTGTGTTGCTTTATTTCTTACGTGTTTCAGGAAACACCATACACTTCTCCAGGTTGGCTGCTGGCAGTTTACATCCTGTCAATCAGCATAACAAGGCTCCCTGTGCTCCATATCCTGTCCTACCTTTCTGGATTTTACACTTTTTTCAGATGGCCCTTTTGCCCAGGGGGCAGTGAGACTTCATTGTAGTGCAGATTTCCTTTACAGGCTTGCTTGGTTGGCCAAAAAGGGCGTATGCGTTTTTTCCTGAATATATTCAGGAAAAAACGCATACGCCCTTTTTGGCCAAGTGCATCATTGTCCACTTTCTGCCTCTTTTCCTATGCTTTCAGGGCAATTCCAGTCTACCCCCTGCAATGGTTTTCCTGAAACTCTGCCCCGCTTTCAAGTCCCCTTCGCAGGCTTACTTCAATATATTTTTGGAGGATAGCTGTCATTTATAACTCTGCAGGTTTGTGAATTACAGTGCCCCTGAGCTCTTTCTTCACCTCGCTTTCTTGTGAGCTGGGCACAAAACCGCAGGATTGCTTCAGGCCCTAATCTGTTTCTGGCAGGGCACGCTGAGCCTTTGGTTAATTCCTCTTCCTGGTGGGCAATGAGCGTTACATTTGCCCGTGCAGACACCTACAGCTAGTCTCTCATTGGTTCTCCCTATTCCTGTTCATCTTGCACAGAAATTGCAAGCTGTGCCAAAGAGGAGGTTAAAGGCACTGACTCTCCAAGCGGGGAGAGTGTTAGTAAAGCATCTGGAATTTTGAACCCAAGGACCAGGATACGAAAACTGAGATGCATTTTAAATCGTTTCCCAATCACACGGTGGACGATACTCTGGGTTTCCCATGCATGTTTTAGGTGGAGGAAGAATCCCTTGAACCTGGAGAGTTGGGACCCATGGAATGGGTACCATGCAGTATGACTTCAAAGGGTCTGCATTTGCTCACCGAAACTCACCAATGCTATCAGCCTGAAGTGTCCAGCCTTATGTCTCAACCAGCTCTGGGTGTAGATGTGGTCAATCCCGGTTGCATCACATGCCCTGAGTGAATTATTTAAGAATTGCTCTCTATTTCACTGTCTTTGTGTTTTGTTTTTGACATTTATTTTAATAATCGGATTTATCGGATTTTCACAGCTGCGTTTATGCCGCTGTACACACGCTTGATTCTCTTACGGAGACATATAAATCCATGGGTTTTAAGATTCTTCCTAGTCAGGTATATTCCTAGGCGTTGAATATGTGGTGTTGAGTCCATTTTGTTGAGCAAGGAGTAGGTCTTGTCTATTACATATTTGGCTTATGGAATGTTATCTGTGCTAATTTCAGTCTCTGGTTTTATGCAGCACCCCAACGCACCTTTCCCCATAAGCAAGCACTAGTTGGTTTTCTAAATTAGAGACCCTGTTCTGTTTTGTAATTCAGTTCATGTGTAGTCAAGTTTACATTCCGTGTATTAGTGATATCTTATGATGTTTCTTTTTCTGTGTGACGTAGTTCACGTAGAATCACCGTACCTGCATCTGTGGGGCCTTTAGGGACTTTCCACCCCCTCACTTGTTCCCGTAAACCAATTCTTCTCCCTATCGTGCGCCACTCCTTCTCCCTATCGAAACCAATTCTTCTCCCTATCGTGCGCCACTCCTTCTCCTTATCGAAACCAATTCTTGGAGTTTTTCAGTTGACGGGGACTTGCCAGACAGCGGGTAATTTTCCAGTTGCCCGTAACAGGTATACGCCCTAACCGCCACAATGAACAGACAACTATAACGGCCAGAAGGTGGGACAAAAGTTCCTAAGCCAATGAATTCAAAAGTCACCACATTTACCCAATCATTGTGAGAATATACCCGCCCTATGAGTAAATAAACCTATAAAAAGTATGTGATTCCGCTTTTAGGGGTTCCCCATCGGCCTCCTGCGTGAGGTTCAGGGAACCCCGGTGCATCGGCTCCTAATAAACCTCTTGCGTGTTGCAACGGCTCTCGACTCTTGGCGGTTCTTGGGCGAGTTGGAATCCCTCGTAGACCGCTTGGGTCTAACATTTGGGGGCTCGTCCGGGATCCCCACTCGCCCCCGGGTCACAAGAACATCGGGAGTCGGAGGTATCAGGTAGGCTCGAGCCCAATTGTCTGTTTGTTTGTCGTTTGTTTGTTGCTAGCCGCCATTAGGAAAAAGCCGTGCGAACCGGCTTGCTGTGGAATCTGTATTGGACTCCTGGCTAGGCAGACGTGCCGAAAGCTGGTGTCCACGGGCCCCGGGGGACGCCCTGGTGGTCCATCTGGAAGGAGAAACAAATTTTGTCTCCCCTTCATCTGGTTCTGGCAGGTTATATAAGCTGCCATCTGAATTTGAGTTGGTTTCGGGTTTAAGTTCGCGGCGGCTGGTTCTGGCAGGTTATATAAGCTGCCATCTGAATTTGAGTTGGTTTCGGGTTTAAGTTCGCGGCGGCAATATCAATGTGTGTCTTTTGAAATTTTATTGTTTTTCTGTACTATTATCTTTCTTTTGACGGACGACAATGGGACAAACTATGACGACTCCTCTTTCTCTTACCCTAAGCCACTGGACCGAAGTTAGGGCTAGGGCCCACAACCTTTCGGTAGAAGTAAGGAAAGGAAAATGGCAAACGCTGTGTACCTCTGAGTGGCCTACATTTCAGACAGGGTGGCCACCCGAAGGATCTTTTTTGTTAGATAAGGTTGGGCTAGTCAAGTCTAGGGTCTTTAACACAGGACCCCACGGACACCCAGACCAGATACCATATATCTTGGTCTGGGAAGATCTAGTTCTCTCCCCGCCTCCGTGGGTCCGGCCCTTTGTTTCCTCAACAGGCACGTCTGCATGCGCTCCAGCACAATCGGAGATATTGGCCCTGAAGAAAACCCCAGACACGGAAAAGTCATCTGCTGCCCCGGACCCGCCAAAGGCGATATATCCTGACCTGCAGTCTGATTTGCTTCTTCTAGATTCCCCACCTCCTTATCCTCCGGCCCTAAATCCCATGTCGCCCCTAGGACCCCCAGCTTCACAACCCTCCGCACCAGTAGGGCCACCTGTTATGGCGGAAAGGGGGGGTCCCTCGGCGGGCACCAGAAGCCGGAGGGCTGTTTCCCCGGATTCTACTGCTTTACCCCTTAGAGAATATGGCCCCCCCGATAACCACGGGAATAGGCCCCTTCAATACTGGCCCTTTTCCTCCGCAGATCTTTATAATTGGAAGATGCATAACCCTACTTTCTCTGAAAACCCACAGGCTCTTACTGCTCTAATAGAGTCTCTTGTCTTCTCCCACCAACCCACCTGGGATGATTGTCAACAGCTCCTCCAGACTCTCCTCACAACTGAGGAGAGGCAACGGGTTCTCCTGGAGGCTAGAAAGAATGTGTTAGGCGCCAATGGACAACCTACCCAGTTGCCTAATGAGATTGATGCCGGTTTTCCACTCGTCAGGCCGAATTGGGACTTTAATACCCTGGAAGGTAAGGAGCACCTGAAAATGTATCGCCAGGCTCTGGTGGCGGGTCTCCATGGAGCGGCCAGGCGCCCCACGAATTTGGCTAAGGTAAGAGAGGTAACTCAGGGGCCCCAGGAATCGCCAACCGTGTTCCTAGAACGCTTAATGGATGCTTTTAGACGATTCACTCCTTATGATCCAACCTCTGAGGAACATAAGGCCACCATAGCAATGGCCTTTATTGACCAGGCGGCCCCTGATATTAGAAAGAAGTTACAAAGGCTGGATGGCCTACAAGGTTTCTCCCTTCAGGACTTAGTAAAAGAGGCAGATAAGGTATATAATAAGAGGGAGACAGAGGAAGAAAGGGAAGAAAGAAAGCAGAAGGAACAAGAGGCTCGTGAGGTAAGACGAGATAAGAGGCAAGAAAGACATTTGAGTAAGATACTGGCCACTGTAGTCAGAGGAGGAAACAGTAGAGACAGAAATAGACAGGAAGGGCGAACAACGGATAGAAGGCGGCCATTAGACAAGGACCAATGTGCCTACTGTAAAGAAAAAGGTCATTGGGCAAGAGAATGCCCTAAAAAAAGGAACGGGGGAAGGCCAACCAGAGATAAAATCTTAACATTGGAAGAGGAAGATTAGGGAAGTCAGGGCTCGGACCCTCTCCCCGAGCCCAGGGTAACTCTTAAAGTGGAGGGGGAACCCGTCCAGTTCTTGGTGGACACCGGAGCCCAGCACTCAGTCCTCCTTCATTCAAAGGGCCCCCTTTCAACTAAAAGGTCATGGGTCCAGGGGGCCACTGGAAATAAGCAGTACTCATGGACCACCCGAAGGACAGTAGATCTTGGGGTGGGACGAGTAACCCACTCATTCTTGGTCATACCTGAGTGCCCATACCCTCTGCTAGGTAGAGACTTACTCTCTAAGGTGGGGGCCCAAATCCACTTTCAACCAGAAGGGCCCACCATAACTGACAACCAAGGGAGATTACTCCAAATCTTGACCATGAAACTGGAAGATGAACACAGGATATATGAAACACCCTCGCCTCCACAAGCTGACATGCAGGATTGGATGACTAGGTTTCCACAGGCTTGGGCAGAAACTGCCGGTATGGGAATGGCAAAATATCGGCCCCCTGTGGTGGTAGAACTTAAAACAACCGCCACCCCAGTGACGGTCCGCCAATACCCCATGAGTAAAGAAGCCCGAGATGGCATCCGTCCTCAAATACAAAGGTTACTGGAATTAGGGATCCTGGTAAGGTGCCAATCTGCATGGAATACCCCTCTTTTGCCAGTTAAAAAGCCAGGAACTAATAATTACCGACCGGTACAAGACCTACGAGAGGTAAATAAGCGGGTGATGGACCTCCACCCCACGGTACCCAACCCCTACAATCTCTTAAGTACTCTTCCACCTCAGCACACTTGGTACACTGTTTTGGATCTTAAAGATGCTTTCTTCTGCCTGAGACTTTCTTCTCTCAGTCAGCCTTACTTTGCCTTCGAGTGGAAGGATCCAGCCTCTGGGATGTCAGGCCAGCTGACATGGACTCGCCTGCCACAAGGATTCAAGAACTCCCCCACCATTTTTGATGAGTCTCTCCACCAGGATTTGGCATCTTATAGAGAATCCAATCCCCAGGTAACTCTACTTCAATATGTCGATGATATTCTTTTAGCTGCTGAAACCCAAGAGGACTGCATCAAGGGAACCGAGAGGCTGTTAACAGAACTGGGAACATTGGGATATCGGGCTTCAGCAAAGAAAGCACAAATATGTCAACGACAGGTTAGTTACCTGGGGTACTTGTTAAAAGGAGGACAGAGATGGCTTTCGGAAAGCAGGAAAGACACTGTTGCCCGGATACCGGCCCCCAAGAGTCCCAAACAAGTTAGGGAATTTTTGGGGACGGCCGGATTTTGTAGGCTATGGATTCCGGGGTTTGCTGAATTAGCAGCCCCTTTATATCCCCTGACCAAAAATGGCATCCCTTTTGCTTGGGGTGATAAAGAACAACGGGCTTTTGACCGAATTAAACGAGCCCTACTATCAGCCCCGGCTCTGGGGCTACCAGATGTTACTAAGCCTTTTCATCTGTACGTGGCCGAGAATAAAGGCATCGCAAAGGGAGTACTAACTCAGAAACTGGGCCCCTGGAATCGCCCGGTTGCGTACCTATCAAAGAAATTGGATCCTGTGGCAGCAGGATGGCCCGCCTGTTTAAAAATAATCGCCGCGGTGGCCGCTTTGGTCAAAGATGCTGACAAACTGACTTTGGGGCAGAACCTAACGATAACAGCCCCCCATGCATTAGAAAGTGTAATTCGCCAGCCACCCGACAGATGGCTAACAAATGCCAGGATGACTCATTACCAAGCCCTGCTGTTAAACTCAGATCGTATTAAGTTTACCTCAGCCACAGGACTCAACCCGGCCACCTTGCTACCCGACCCTGACCTGGAAAGCACTACCGTCATCCATGATTGTCAGGAAGTACTGGCTGCAGCACACCGTAGCAGACCAGACTTGATGGATCAGCCCCTCCCCAACGCCGACGTTACCTGGTTTACTGACGGAAGCAGTTTCCTAGAGAAAGGTAAGCGTCGGGCGGGAGCTGCCGTGGTAGACGGGAAAGAGGTCATCTGGGCAGCCGCATTACCGCAAGGGACATCGGCCCAACGGGCTGAACTAATCGCCATGACTAGAGCATTGGAACTAGCAGAAAACAAAAAGGTAAACATCTATACGGACAGTAGGTACGCATTTGCTACCGCCCATGTCCATGGGGCCATTTACCAACAAAGAGGGTTGCTCACCTCGGCGGGCAAAGAAATTAAAAACAAAGAAGAAATAGTGGCACTGCTAGCTGCCCTCATGCTCCCCACTAAAGTCAGCATCATTCATTGCCCCGGACACCAGAAGGACAATACCCCGGTGACAAGAGGCAACAACATGGCAGATAGGGTGGCACGAGAAGTGGCTCTACGGGAAATCATACTAGAACTATCAGATGAGAGTCCTGGGAAACCAAATGATAGGGGAACAATTACCCCAGCCATAACTAAAGGAACATTATCTCCTCAACAAGCAAAATCCATGCTACAACAGATTCACAGATGGACACACTTGGGAACCAAGAAGATGGTATCCCTATTACATAAGACAGGTTATGATACCTCTGGATTAACCAAAATAGCTGAGCAGATTGCACGAGAGTGCATTCCATGCCAACAGGTAAACTCCCATAAAGGAAAACTTGAGGTCGGAAAAAGGCTCAGAGGAGACCGCCCAGGAGCCTATTGGGAGGTCGACTTCACTGAAATATGCCCTGGAAGGTACGGTAACAGGTATCTTCTAGTTTTTATAGATACCTTCTCAGGATGGGTAGAAGCTTTCCCGACGAAGAAGGAGACAGCTACTGTGGTGGCCAAAAAGATCTTAGAAGAAATTTTCCCCCGGTTCGGGGCACCAAAGGTAATAGGATCAGATAATGGTCCCGCCTTCGTCGCCCAGGTAAGTCAGGGTGTGGCCAAATACCTGGGGACTGATTGGAAATTACATTGTGCCTATAGACCCCAGAGTTCAGGACAGGTAGAGAGAATGAATAGAACTCTAAAAGAGACCCTAACTAAATTGTCCATAGAGACTGGCGGTACAGATTGGACGGTGCTCCTTCCCTTAGCCCTGTTCCGGGCTAGAAATACCCCCTCCCGCTATTATCTTACTCCATTTGAAATACTATACGGGGCCCCACCTCCTCTTTTTACGCTAAGGGAGAAATTAAGTCCTGACTGCCAGAATAACACTGACTTATATGCTAGGCTGTTGGGACTCCAGTTGGTCCAAAAGGAGGTGTGGTCCCAGCTGGCAGAGGCTTACCGACCAGGAACACCAGCAGAGGCTCATCCCTTCCAAGTCGGAGATTCCGTGTACGTCCGTCGGCACCGAACCCAGACTCTAGAGCCTCGGTGGAAAGGACCATACATCGTCCTGCTCACCACCCCCACGGCTATAAAGGTAGACGGCATCGCTGCGTGGATCCACGCTTCACACGTGAAGGCCGCACCAGCATCTGCAACATCGGAATGGCGAGCCCAAAAGACCAGCAACCCGCTCAAGCTCAAGCTTCTGCGATCATCAGATTTATAACTTTAACTTTGTTACCCCTACTGACTGTGAGTAATTTTAGTCCTCACCTGCCCCAGCATTTAACCTGGCAGGTAATTTCCCAAACTGGAGATGTAATATGGTCTGTTAGCCATACTGCTGCTCCTTGGACCTGGTGGCCAGACCTTTTCCCCGATGTTTGTAAATTAGCCATAGGAGCTCCCAATTGGGACACAGCACACTCCCATGATCGTCAAATTGCCCCATCCATACCCGGTCGGGCCGGCCAATACGGCTGCCAAAACTCGGGTACGCGACAGAAACTTAGCAACCCTACCTTTTATGTATGCCCGGGATTTCATCGCCATAGGTCCCTAAATTATCAATGTGGGGGAAAGGAACATTTTTATTGTAAAAGCTGGGGGTGTGAAACCACAGGAGACACCTATTGGAAGCCCACCTCTGGCTGGGACTTTATTAAGGTGACAGCCAATTATACACACCCAACCAACCCCTTAACTTATAGGCCTGAATGTACTAAATGGTGCCATCCCCTTAAGATCTCTTTTAGTGAACCAGGAAAAAAGGATAAAAACTGGATAAATGGCCATTCATGGGGAATCAGGTTTTATAAAGAAGGATATAATGATGGATTACTAATGACCATCAAACTAAAAATTGAAACCCCTACTCCAGTTCCTATAAGCCCCAACCCTGAGATAGGGCACTCTTCGCTACCTTTGGTCCCTCCCACAGCGTTACCAGAGATAAGAAACCAAACTTCTGAGCCAAAAGGAATAACAATCAAGCCCAAGACCCCCCGGGACCGAATGCTCTCATTGGTCCAGGCGGCTTTTGAGGTTTTAAATGCCACAAACCCGGAGGCTACCAAATCATGTTGGCTTTGCTATGCTGCTCCTCCCCCTTATTATGATGCTATAGGATATAATTCTAATTATAATAATGTTAACACTCCAGATCAATGTCGATGGAAACAAGAAGGAAATAGTAAATTGACCCTGGCCTCAGTATTAGGAAACGGTACATGTGTAGGAACGCCCCCCTCGTCCCACCGACATCTTTGTGCCAATTTAAGCCTCCCACAGGGCTCAGGGTATCTCCTCCCTCCTCCGGATGGATGGTGGGCATGTAACACAGGATTGACCCCCTGCATTTCTTTAGAGGTCCTTAAAGCTTCAACCGATTTTTGTGTGTTAGTTCAGCTGGTCCCCAGACTCATTTATCATTCAGATTCATCCTTTCTAGATGAATATGAGGGCAGAGGAAGGTTTAAGAGGGAACCCATAACACTCACCCTGGCTGTACTCCTAGGACTAGGAATGGCAGCCGGGGTAGGAACGGGTACAACAGCCCTCATCCAACAACCCCACTATTATGATGCCTTAAGGCAAGCTGTAGATGTTGACCTCCGGGCATTAGAAAGTTCCATAACTCAGTTAAAAGAATCCCTCACCTCGCTTTCAGAGGTGGTAATGCAAAACAGGAGGGGATTAGATCTGCTGTTCCTTAAGGAGGGCGGACTATGTGCTGCACTAAAAGAAGAATGCTGTTTTTATATTGATCATTCTGGGGCTATTACCAAAACTATGGACAAACTTAGGGAGCGCCTGGACAAAAGACAACAGGAAAGGGAAAATCAAAAAGGATGGTTTCAATCATGGTTTGATAAATCTCCCTGGCTTACTACTTTAGTTTCCACCTTGTTAGGGCCCCTCATTATTTTATTGTTGCTTTTAACTTTTGGACCATGCATTCTGAATCGCCTGATAGCCTTTATTAGAGAACGCATTAGTACGGTACAAGTTTTAATGCTAAGGCAACAATACCAAAACTCGCAAAAAGAAACTGAAATTCCATGATTGAAATTAGTTACAAAAAAAAAGGGGGGAATGTGGGGCCTTTAGGGACTTTCCACCCCCTCACTTGTTCCCGTAAACCAATTCTTCTCCCTATCGTGCGCCACTCCTTCTCCCTATCGAAACCAATTCTTCTCCCTATCGTGCGCCACTCCTTCTCCTTATCGAAACCAATTCTTGGAGTTTTTCAGTTGACGGGGACTTGCCAGACAGCGGGTAATTTTCCAGTTGCCCGTAACAGGTATACGCCCTAACCGCCACAATGAACAGACAACTATAACGGCCAGAAGGTGGGACAAAAGTTCCTAAGCCAATGAATTCAAAAGTCACCACATTTACCCAATCATTGTGAGAATATACCCGCCCTATGAGTAAATAAACCTATAAAAAGTATGTGATTCCGCTTTTAGGGGTTCCCCATCGGCCTCCTGCGTGAGGTTCAGGGAACCCCGGTGCATCGGCTCCTAATAAACCTCTTGCGTGTTGCAACGGCTCTCGACTCTTGGCGGTTCTTGGGCGAGTTGGAATCCCTCGTAGACCGCTTGGGTCTAACACATCCACTCACTATGCCGCTACGGGCCTGATGACACAGATTTCATTGCTGAGTGATATTGCATTGCACGTACGTGCCACAACTTCTTTATCCATTTTTTGCTTTCTGGGATATTTACCTCGTACTGTAGACGAGCTTGTTGTGAACACAGCCCTCCCAAACATTGGGGTGGCTGTCTGTTTTTGATTTTAATTTCCGTAATCTTTGGGACCATAAGTGGAAGTGCCATAGGCTGTATTGCTTTGTTTCTTATGGGTTTCAGGGAACACCATACACTTCTCCAGGGTGGCTGTTGGCAATTTACATCCTGCCAATCAGCATAACAAGGCTCCCTGTTCTCCATATCCTGTCCTACCTTTCTGGATTTTACACATTTTTCAGATGGCCCTTTTGCCCAGGGGGCAGTTAGACTTCATTGTAGTGCAGATTTCATTTACAGGCTTGCTTGGTGTGTGAAAAAGTGCGTATGCGTTTTTTCCTGAATATATTCAGGAAAAAATGCATACGCACTTTTTGGCCAAGTGCACCATTGTCGACGTTCTGCCTCTTTTCCTATGCTTTCTGGGCAATTCCACTCTACCCCCTGCAATCGTTTTCCTGAAATTGTGCCCCGCTTTCAAGTCCCCTTCGCAGGCTTACTTCAATATATTTTTGGAGGATAGCTGTCATTTATAACTCTGCAGGTTTGTGAATTACAGTGCTCCTGAGCTCCTTTCTTCAACTCGCTTTCTTGTGAGCTGGGCACAAAACCGCAGGATTGCTTCAGGCCCTAATCTGTTTCCGGCAGGGCACACTGAGCCTTTGGTTAATTCCTCTTCCTGGTGGGAAATGAGCCTTACATTTGCCCGTGCAGACACCTATAGCTAGTCTCTCATTGGTTCTACCTATTCCTGTTCATCTTGTACAGAAATTGCAAGCTGTGCCAAACAGGAGGTTAAAGACACTGACTCTCCAAGCGGGGAGAGTGTTAGTGAACCGTCTGGAATGGTGAACCCGAGGACCAGGATACGAAAACTGAGATGCATTTTAAATCGTTTCCTAATCACACGGTGGACCATACTCGGCGTTTCCCACGCATGTTTTAGCTGAAGAAAGAATCCCTTGAACCTGGAGAGTTGGGACCCTTGGAATGGGTATCATGCAGTATGACTTCAAAGGATCTGCAGTTGTTCACCGAATCTCACCAATGCTATCAGCCTGAAGTGTCCAGCCTTATGTCTCAACCAGCTCTGGGTGTAGATGTGGTAAATCCAGGTTGCATCACATGCCCTGAGTGCATTATTTAAGAATTGCTACCTATTTCACTGTCAATGTGTTTTGTTTTTGAAATTTATTTTAATAATGGGATTTATCGGATTTTCACTGCTTCGTTTATGCCGCTGTACACGCGCTTGATTCTCTTACGGAGAAATATAAGTCCATGGGTTTTAAGATTCTTACTAATCCGGTATATTCTTAGGCATTGAATATGGCGTGTTGAGTCCATTTCGTTGAGCAAGGAGTAGGTCTTGACTATTACATATTTGGCTTATGGAATGGTATCTGTGCTAATTTCAATCTCTGGTTTTATGCAGCACTCCAACTCACCTTTCCCCTTAAGGAAGCATAAGTTGGTTTTCTTAATTTGAAACCCTCTTCTCTTTTGTAATTCAGTTCATGTGTAGCCATGTTAACTTTCCATGTATTAGTGATATCTTATGTCTTTTTCTTTTTGAATTATGTGACTTCGAATGATCACACGTAACTCCTCTGGAGTTGTTATAACTGGCCGTATTTCATTGATTTCCAGGCTGAGTAGTATTCCACTCTACATAAGCACCACATCTCTGTCCGTTTTTTCTCTGCAGATACATTTAAGTTATATCCTAGTCGAGGATCTTTTAAACAGAGAGGTGGTAAACATTGGGGTGCCTGTGTCCTCTCGATTTTTGTTTTTCCCAAGATATACGTCCATGAGTGCAAGTGCCCTGTGCTCAGTAGCTCATTTTTTAGATGCTTTAGTAAACACAATACACTTATCCAGAGTGACCGTTGGCAATATACATTTCCACTATAAGACTCACAGGGCTCCCTTTTCTCCTTGCCCTGTCCTGCATTTCTGGTGTTTACACTTTATGAGGACGGCTCTTCTGACTGATGCAAAGTGATATGTTTTGTAGTATTGATTTCCAGTGCCCACCTGTTTGGTTGGCTAAAAAAGTGTATGCCCTTTTCTTGAATATATACAGAAAAAGACGCATACACCCTTTTTGGCCAACTGCAATGTTGGCAATGTTCAGCCCCTTTTCTTGTGCTTAATGGCGAGTCCTTTCTACCTCTTCCAATCCCTTTCCTGCCATTCTCCGTTGCTTACAAGTCCTTTTCTCTGACTTTCCTCAAGACATTTTTCAGTGATAGATATTTTCAATTCTGCAGTTTCGTGAATTTTAGTGCCCCTGAGTTCCATTTTCCAACTTGTGTTTATGGGAACTGGCCACAAAGCATCAGGATTCCTCAAGCCCTATTCTGTTTCCATGGGCAACCCTAGCCTTTGGTCAATTCGTCTTCCTGATTGGAAATTAGAGTGGCATGTGCCTGTCCGAACACCTAGGACTTGTCTCTCATTGTTCCTCCTACTTCTGCTTCATCCTCTGGACAAATTCCAAACTGTATGCAACAGGATGTTGACAGTGCTGACATCTCCAAGTGGGGAGACTGTTAGTAAAGACGCTGGAGTGGTGAACCCTAGCACCAAGAGATGAGGAGATGAGATGCCTTTTCCAAACTTTTCCCGATCAGATGGTATACCATCCTCTGGGTGTGACAGGCATGTTTTAGGTGTAGGAAGGGTCCCATTCATGTGAGGAGAACACCAGGGGATTTTAAATATCAGTGTCTCTCCGCAACCCAAACTGGGGAATTTTTTAAGCTACGGCTACACATATGTTCATTAAGGGCCTTGGGAAGTAGGCAGAGTCCAAACTTTAGATGATTGAAGTCTTCAGGGTCAGAAGCACTCACCACTGTCTTCCCTTAGATTCCATTTTTACTGTCATTGATGGATGATGTCAATAAAAATATCTGTTCTTTTTCAGATCATTTCCCCTTATAGGTTATTGCAAAATATTGAGTGTAGTTCCCTGTGCTATACAGTAGTTCCTTGCTGATGATTTCATACATAGCAGTGTGTATGTGTTAATCCCAAACTGTTAATTTATCCCTCCTCCTACCATTTCCCTTTGGTAATAATAAATTATAAGATTTTATGCTTCTCAGAAATGGGGGAGCTGAAAGAGAGGTATCATTTTCAATGCCAAAGCATTTAAAACAAGATTGAAGCTTTAACCAAGATTATTAGATGTACATCCTTGGAAAGAAATCACTTTGTTTCTCTAATATTGACCTGACAAAGAAGACAAACCTTTTCACTGAACTTGCTTATAAGAAAGTGATGGAAATATCAAATGGAAGTGTTAGAAACATCTTATTTTACCCGAGCCTTATACACTGTTCTATGTTAATTACAGTTTGGCTCACACATCTGTTCATTGAAGTTACAATGTTCTCAATTTCTGTTACTGATCCTCCAGAGTGGACGCCAACAAGTGTCCCCCTGCCCAGTGTCATTGGAGCCAATAGATCGAGACTGAGTTTGGTTCAAAAGCAAAGGAAACTTTATATTTTGATCAGAGAATGGAGAGGTGCTACCCTGTGGGCTGTGGGCTGGGCTGCTGTGTAGAGATCCTGTCAGAGTCACTGGGAGGGAGGGAGCTGAGCTCTCGAGGACCTGGTTGGCTGCAGCTCAGGCTCTATGTCACGGAGTCTGAACTGGGCCCCAGGAGCTGAAGTGTCATCGAGCCATTCTGCTCTAGGAAATCTGGTCTGAAGTGCCGGGTGTGGAACCTCTGTATGCGGGACACTAGGAGCACCTGAAATTAGACAAAGCACAAAGGATAAAAATGGTTAGACTTTATTTTATTGCCCAGATTCTATTTTTATCTCCCAGGCATTTTTAAGGGGCTTTGCCTGGGACAAACTTCTCTTCTGCCTTTTGTCCCTTTCCTCATTCTTGGAGTGCTGCGGGTGCAGACCCTTCTTCTGTAACTGCTGAGTGCTGAGTTAGGAGGCTTCATACCCGTGGGCGAGGGTCAGAACTTCTCCCCAGCAGCCTCCAGGTGACGTTGATTGTCCCCAGGCCTCCTGCCTCCCTGCTCGTCCACCTGAGCACCAGTATTGGAAGTGTTATAGATTCTAATGACCTTTAAGGGTCCAGAAAGGAGATGTGCAGTGGCGCTGTGAGGTCCAGTTTCACTCCGCCCCACATTTGTTCGGCCACCTTAGGCTGACCGTTTCTGCCAGCCTAGATGCTCTGACTGACCGTTTCTGCCAGCCTAGATGCTCTGACCAACAGTCTGCGCTTTCTTCCATTAGGCCCCTGAATTAACGTAAAAACAGCACCAGGTGTCAGGATCCTGCCCGCTCAGCTCCCAGACAGTCCAGGGTCAGTGGTGATGAAGGATCATGATGGTCACTGAGTCAAGAGCCTTTGGAAGTAAACAGGAGTCCAGCCGGTCTTATTGGCCACCATCATCAGGGTGTCTGTAGGCTTTTCTATGGTGACAGCATGATATACGGTTCCCCCGCCAAGATTATTAGCTCCCCTCTGGGTACAGTAAGTACTGCAAGCAGTAGTCTACTCTTTTGGGACACACTCTTGTTGTTTTATGAGAGAAACTCCAGGTCAAGTGATGGTCACACGGGTCGTCATGGTGCCCTGTTGCCCCCGGTTATCTCTCTGGAGGTTGGAGTTGGAGGGCCTCCTCAATCGAGGTCAGTGTGCCCACGGAGCAAACCCTGCAACTTCAGGGCATGGTTGGGGGTTAGGATCACCACGTGGGATCTGTTTCCCTTAGAAGGGAGGTGGCCTTTTGGGCTGCTGATTTCCAGGTTTTCAGATACCACCAGTATCTTGGCCAGATGTGGCGGTGGGCCAAGCCCCTTGGTGACCATAGTTTATCCTACCTGGATGGCATTCTTGCATTGTTCCATTTCAAGTGGTCCCAGTTTTTGCACTAATACTCCAATGGCGATTCACCTTTCACCAGGAATGTAAAGGTCAAAGGGTTTAGCTAAATTAGGGAGTTCCAGGGCAAGGGTCTGAATTGACTGCTCTTTCCATTCTTGAAAGGCCACTTCTGGATTCTATTCAAAAGGATCATCATCTTTTCCTTTCAGTGTTTCATATAGAGGCCCAGCTAGTAGACTGTAGTTAGGGATCCAGAGGCAGGAAACCCTGGCTTCCCCAGGAACCCCTAAGCTGTCTTCTAGTTTCAGAAAGGGGTAAGGCTGTAAATTGTTTCTTCCCTTTCCTGGGATGGGCTTCTCCGACCTTCTGTGAGAATGAAGCCCAGGCAGGTCACCGTAGTCTGTGATACTTGAGCTTTTTCGTGGACAACTTCTATCCTTTATTGGCTTGGTAGTTCTGAGGCCTCCTTAGTAGGGCTGGCGATCAGAATGTCGTCTGAATATTGAAGGAGTGTTTCCTTTTCCAGAGGTAGAACTTTTAGGTCTTTAGCTGAGCTTTCCCCAAAGATGGTGTGGGAATTTTTGAACCCTTGGGGCAAGACAGCCTGGAAGTATTGTTTTAGTTGTATGTTGAGTCCTGTCACTCACAAGCCAAAATTTCTTGTGACTCTGGGACTAATGGAATACAAAAGAAGGCATCAGTGAAGACTAATACAGAATACCAAGTCCTGGTGGTTGGTAGAATGACCAGCAGGGTGTAGGATTTAGGAACTACTGGAGGTATATCCTCAGTGGCTTCACTGACTGTCCTGACATCCTTTACCAGGACTCCAGCAGCCCATGGGGCTCTCGAGGTCAGGCCAATCCCAGGATATGGAGCTCACCTGGGCAGGTACCCTACCCCCCCCACCCCAGCCCACGGGGCTCTCGTGTTCAGGCCCCTCCCAGGATATGGGATTCCCTGGGCAGGTCCTCTGCAGTCCATGGGGCTCCCGTGGTCCGGCCCCTCCCAGGATACAGAGCTACCCTTGCAGGTACCTTGGCAGGGCTGGGCACACAGGAACCGTGCACATAGCCCTCATTGCAGAGCACTCCCAGCTCACCTGTCGCTCAGATCTGACACAGAGCACCTCAGAGCAGGACTTGAACTAACAAACAGCAGCTCTGACAGGTCTGTGACCCTGGGCATCACTCTGTGCGGCCTCCTCCACCTGGTCTTCCAGAGACTTCCACTGCACCCGGGGCACCAGGCCTCTGTCTCCAACCACCACCCACCCCTCCTCTCCCTGACTCCTGGGTTCCTCTCATTAGGAGAGGGTTTTCTTGAAGTTGTCTCCCACTCATGGGCCAGATAATATAATTAGAAAACAAGCCAGAGCTGCAGCCCCTTGTCTATCCTGACTCTCAGGAGCCCACACCTGTTCCTTGGACCTGGCCAATTCAGCAAGTTCCATTTTCAGCAACTGTGAGCCCCTGAGGGGTGATTATTGGCTGGCTTGGGAAGCCTGACCGTGCCAGCCAGCCCTCCCCAGGTGTGCCTGGGTTGAGATCAATATAAACACCGCTCCAGGCAGCAAGAGCCCCTGCAGCTGTGCCTGACGCCATTTTCTCTGCCCTGTCAGCAGTCTCGGGGCTGGGCTGGTGGGAGGGAGTGAGAGGCCACGGCTTTGTGGGTGTCCCAGTGTGAGTGGGGCTCTGCTGGACTTTCTGCAGCAGTTGCCAAGATGCTACCTGCTAAAGAAGAGGATGTGTCACCCACACCTGCCGCTGGAATTTCTCCCTGGGCACAGGTGAGGAAGGAAGAAAGCAGTGGGGGCCGGGACAGCAGGGGTATCTCAGGCAGGGAAATGGAGAGCTTCCAGAAGAGCACCCAGGGCCAGGACCATCCTGGCTGGCCTGCAGGCACCAAGTCGGCTGGCATGCTGTCCCTCATGTGGCTCCATGGCCCTTCCTCTAGGTTTTCAAGTCCTTGTACATATTCAGGTGTTTAGCCTTGGAAGGGTGGGAACATTTCAGCAGCAGCTGGCCTGGGGCTCGGCCCACGTTTACTCACAGATACCTCGGCACGGTCCCCCAGCTTTGCAGTGAGGACGCTTGTTGCGAGGAGCATGCTGGCTGAATGGGAGATGATTCCCCACCACTGACCAACTTCAGAATTGTTTGCAATTGGAGCAAGTGCCCTGAAACGGTTTTCCTCTGTGTAACTGGTGGGTTCTGTTCTTTTTTATCTTTTTTTCGTTTTTGGTTCAAGGTAGATTTTATTCCTCTTTTGTGTATTTACAGATATAAGCATGGAAATAATTTATTCATATAAATACATGTATGTGAAGGGAAGAATATTTTTTCTGTTTTACTTTTTTTAATTTTATTTTTTTATTTTGAATTTAATTTTATATTTTTATACAGCAGGTTGTTTTTGGTTATCTACTTTATACATATAAATGTATACATACCAATCCCAATATCTCAACTCCTCCCACCACCATCCCCAACAGCTTTCCCCCCTTGTTGTCCATACGTTTGTTGTATACATGTATTGCTCTATTTCTGCCTTGCAAAACGGTTCATCTGTACAATTTTTCTAGGTTCCACATATATGCATTAATATACAAGATTTGTTTTTCTCTTTCTGACTTACTTCACTCTGTATGACAGTCTCTAGATCCATCAACGTCTCTACAAATGTCCCAATTTCATTCCTTTTTATGGCTTAGTAATATTCCATTTTATATATGTACCACATCTTTATGCATTCGTCTGTCTGTGGGCATTTAGGTTGCTTCCATTTCCTGGATAGTGTAAATAGTGATGCAATGAACATTGTGGTGAATGTCTCTTTTTGATTTATGGTTTTGTCTGGGTATATGCCCAGTAGAGGGATTGCTGTATCATATGGTAATTCTATTCTTAGTTTTATAAGAAACTCCATAATGTTCTCCACAGTGACTGTATCAATTTACGTTCCCAACAATAGTGGAAGAGGATTCCTTATCTCCACACCGTTTCCAGCATTTGTTGTTTGTAGATTTTCTGATGATGCCCATTCTAATAGGTGTGAGGTGATACACCATGGATGAGTCTATTTCGTTGAGCAAAGAGTAGGTCTTGTTTATTACGTATTTGGCTTATGGAATGGTATGTGTGCTAATTTCAATCTGTTTTTATACAGCAGCCCAACTCAACTTTCCCCTTAAGCAAGCATAAGGTTTTTATCTAAATGTGAGACTCTGTTCGGTTTTGTAATTCAGTTTATGTGTAGCCAAGTTTACACTCCCTCTATTAGTGATATCTTATGATAATTATCTTTCTTTGTGTGACATATTTCTCTTAGAATCATCATAATTAAATCCACTCAATTTGCTGCTACAGGCCTGATGACATTGATTTCACTGCTGAGTGATATTCCGTTGTACGTAAGTAGCACAACTTCTTTATCCATTTTTTTGTTTCTGGGATATTTAATTTGTACTGGACTCGAGGTTCTTGTAAACACAGCAGCCCTAAATTTTGTGTTGGCTGTGTCTTGTTGATTTTAATTTTCCTAAGCTATAGGGCCAAAAGTGGAAGTGCCCTAGGCTCTGTAGCTTTGTTTTTTAGATGTTTCAGGATACACCATGAACATCTCCAGAGTGTCTGTTGGCAATTTACATCCCGCCCATCAGCATAACACGGCTCCCTGTTCTCCATGGCCTGTCCTGTGTTTCTGGTTTTTACACTTTATTCAGATGGCCATTTTGACGAATGGGAAATGTGACTTCATTGTAGTGTGGATTTCCATTGCTGGAGTGCTTGGTTGGCCAAAATGTTCATATGCGTTTTTTCCTGAATATATTCAGGAAAAATGTATACGCACTTTTTGTCCATGTGCATCACTGTCAAAGATCTGCCGCTTTTCATACGCTTTAAAGGCAATTCCAATCTACCTCTTGAAATATGATTCCTGCAATTCTGCCTCGTTTTCAAGTCCTCTTTGCAGACTTACTTCGATATATTTTTGCCAATAGCTGTCATTTATCTCTGCAGGTTTGTGAATTACAGTGCCCCTGAGCTCCTTTCTTAACTCGCTTCCTTGTAAGCTGGCCACAAAACTGCAGGTTTGCTTCAGGCCATAATCAGGGTCCGGCACGGCACTCTGAGCCTTTGGTTAATTCCTCTTCCTGGTGGGAAATTAGAGTTAAATGTGCCCCTCCAGATACCTGCCTCACTCCCAGCCACATGGTGATGTATGTCCTCAGGTTTGAGGCCCTATGTGATGGGTTCCTCATCTTTTGATGATGTGGCCCCACTGGTGTGTGGACACTCCTGCCTGGTTCCCATCCCCATGGGGATGTGAGCCTTCTGCTCTGAAATCCCAACGGCTGTGTTGCTCACAGTTTCATGATGAGGGCCCTCTGCTGTGAGTTCACTCCGGCCTAGACCCCGTAGCCTCGCTGCTCCTGGATGCCTGCCGGAGGTTCCAACTGTGGGATTCCTCACCTTTTTTATTCTCTGGTCCCTCTCTTTTGAGGATCTTCTGGCCTGCCTCACTCCAAGCCCCTTGGTGATGTGTGTCCTCAGGTTTGAGGCCACGTGTGCTGGGTCCCTCAAATTATGGTGATGTAGCCCCACTGGTGTGAGGACACTCCTGCCTGGTTCCCATTCCCTTGGTGATGTTGGCCCTCTGGTGACAGTCTGATCCTTGTTGGGTTCCTCACACTTCTGTGAGGTGGGCTTTCTGCTCTGAGGTCAATGCTGCCTGGTTGGCACACCCCGCCTTGGTGACATCAGCCTTATGATGGCAGTTGGAGCCTGCTGGAAGCCTCCTCCCCTCGGTGATGAGGGTCCTCTGGCCTCAGGTCCTAACTGCTGGGTTCCCACATTTTCTGATTCGTGGAAGTGGGCCGAGGACACTCCTGTCAGGTTCCCATCCCCATAGGGATATGGGCCTTCTGCTCTGAGGTCCCATCCGCTGGGTTGCTCACAGTTTCATGATGTGGGACCTCTGCTGTGAGTTCGCTGTGGCCTGGATCCCATAGACTCTGTGCACTGGGCGGCCTACTGGCCAGTTCCAACTGCTGGATTCCTCACAACTTTTATTCTGTGGGCTCTGTTTTGTGAGGATACTCCTGCTTGCCTCACTCCTAGCCCCTTGGAGATGTGGGTTCCCTGTTTTAGGCCACATGTTCTGGGTTTCTCACCTTTCTATAATGTGGCCACACTGGTGTGAGGACACTCTTGCCTGGTTCCAATCCCCTTGGTGATGTGGGAACTCTGGTGAGAGTCTTATCCTGGCTGGTTTCCTCACCCTTCTGTGAGGTAGGCCCTCTGCGGTGAGGTCACTCCTGCCTGGCTGGCACACATCACCTTGGTGACATGGGCCCTCAGTTGGGAGTTGGTGTCTGCTGCGAGTCTCCGTCCCTCGGTAATGAGGGCCCTCTTGCGTCAGACCCTAACTCCTGGGCTCCCAAAATTTGCAGATGTGCGACCTGTGGTGCGAGTACACTCCTGTCAGGTTCCCAACCTCATGGGAATTTGGGCCTTCTGCTCTGAGGTCCCAACGGCTGGGTTGCTCACAGTTTCATGATGAGGGCCCTCTGATGTGCGTTCATTCCGGCCTAGATCTCATAGGCTTGCTGCTCCTGGGCGCCTGCTGGGAGGTTCCAACTGCGGGATTCCTCACCTTTTTTATTCTATGGGCCCTCTGTTTTGAGGCTCCTCCTGCCTGCCTCAATCCCAACCCCGTTGTGATGTGTGTCCTCTGGTGTGAGGCCACGTGTGCTGGGTCCCTCACCTTTCGATGATGTGGCCCCAATGGTGTGAGGACACTCGTGCCTGTTTCCCAGCCCCTTGGTGATGTGTCCCCTCTGGTGAGAGTCTGATCCTGGCTGGGTTCCTTACCATTCTGTGAGGTGGGCCCTGTGCTCTGAGGTAACTCCTGCCTGGCTTGCTCCCATTGCCTTGGTGACGTCGGCCCTCTGGTGGCAGTTGAATCCTTTTGGAGACTCCTATCCTCGGTGATGAGGTCCCTCTGGCGTCAGGCTCTAACTGCTGGGCTCCCCAGGTTTTCTGATGTGAGCCCAGTGATGCCAGGACACTCGTGAAATGTTCCCATCCCCATGGCGATATGGGCCTTCTGCTCTGAGGTTCCAACGACTGGGTTGCTCACAGTTTCCTGATGTTAGCTCTCTGGTGTTAGTTCACTCATTCCTAGATCCCATAGCCTCTGTACTCTGGGCCGCCTGCTGGGAAGTTCCAACTGCTGGGTTCCTCACCTTTTTTATTCTTTGGGCCCTGTGTTGGGAGGCTCCTCCTGCCTGTGTCACTCCCAGCCCCTTGGTGATGTAGGTCCTCTGGTTTGTGGCCACATGTGCCAGTTTCCTCATCTTTTAGTGATGTGGCCCCACTGGTGTGAGGACACTCGTGCCTGGTTCCCGTCCCCTTGGTGATATGGGCCCTCTGGTGAGAGTCTGATCCTGGTTGGGTTCCTCACACTTCTTTGAGGTGGGCCGTCTGCTGTGAGGTCACTCCTGCCTGGCTGGCACACACCGCCTTGGCGACGTGGGCCCTCTTGTGGTAGTTGGAACATGCTGGGAGCCTCCTCCCCTCAGTGATGAGGGCCCTCTGGCGTCAGGCCCTAACTGCTGGGTACCCACATTTTCTGATATGTGCTAAGTGGTGCGAGGACACTCCTGCCATGCTCCCAACACCTTGGGGATGTGGACCTTCTGCTCTGAGGTCCAAATGGCTGGGTTGCTCGCAGTTTCATGATGTGGACCCTCTGCTGTGAGTTTACTGCAGCCTGAATCGCATAGACTTGGTGCTCTTGGCTGCCTGCTGGGAGGTTCCCATTGCTGGATTCCTCAGCTTTTTTATTCTATGGGCACTGTGTTGTGAGGCTACTCCTGCCTGCCTCATTCCGAGCCCCTTGGAGATGTGGGTCTTCTGGTTTAGGCCACATGTGCTGGGTTCCTCACCTTTCTATGATGTGGCCACACTGGTGTGAATACTCTCCTGCCTGGTTCTGATCACCTTGGTGATGTGGGCCCTCTGGTGAGAGTCTTATCCTGGCTGTGTTCCTCACCCTTCTGTGAGGTAGGCCCTCTGCGGTGAGGTCACTCCTACCTGGCTGTCACACGTCACCTTGGCGACGTGGGCCCTCAGTTGGGTGTTGGTGCCTGATTGGAGTCTCCTCCCCTTGGTAATGAGGGCCCTCTGGCGTCAGGCCCTAACTCCTGGGTTCCCTAAATTCTCTGATGTGTGCCCTGTGGTGCGAGTACACTTCTGACAGGTTCCCAACCCCATGGGTATGTGGGCCTTCTGCTCTGAGATCCCAACGCCTAGGTTGCTCACAGTTTCATGATGACGGCCCTCTGGTGTGAGATCACTCCGGCCTGGATCCCATAGTCTCGCTGCTCCTGGCCGCCTGCTGGGAGGTTCCAACTGCGGGATTCTTCACCTCTTTAATTCTATGGTCCCTCTGTTTTGAGGCTCCTCCTGCCTGCCTCAATCCCAGCTCCCTTTTGATGTGTGTCCTCTGGTTTGAGGCCACGTGTGCTGGGTCCCTCACTTTTCGGTGATGTGACCCCACTAGTGTGAGGACACTCCTGCCTGGTTCCCATTCCCTTGGTGATGTGGGCCCTCTGGTGAGAATCTGATCCTCTTTGGTTCTTCACACTTCTGTGAGGTTGACCCTCTGCTCTGAGGTCACTCCTGCCTGGTTGTCGCACTCCGCATTGGCGACGTCACCCCTCTGGTAGCAGTCGGAGCTGGCTGTGAGCCACCGCCCCTCGGAGATGAGGGCCCTCTGGCATCAGGCACTAATTGCTGGGCTCCCCATATTTTTTCATGTGTGCCCACTCTTGCGATGACACTCCTGCTTGTTTCCCTTCCCCATGGGGATGTGGGCCTTCTGCTCTGAGGTCACAATGGCTGGGTTGCTTAAAGAATCACAATGAGGGCCCTCTGTTGTGAGTTCATGCCGGCCTGGATCTCATAGCCTCAGTGATCTGGGCCGCCTGCTAGGAAGATCCAACTGCTGGTTTCCACACCTTTTGTATACAATGGGACATGTGTTGTGAGGTTAATCCTGCCTGCCTCACTGCGAAACCCATGGTGATGTGGGTCCTCTGGTTTGAGGCCACATGTGCTGGGTACCTCAACTTTTGATGATGTGGCCCCACGGGTGTGAGGACACTCCTGCCTGGTTCCCATCACCTTGGTGATGTGGGCCCTTTGGGGAGAGTCTGATCCTGGCTGGGTTCCCTACCATTCTGTGAGGTGGGCCCTCTGATGTCAGGTCACTCCTGCCTGACTAGCTCACATCGCCTTGGTGACGTGGGCCCTCTGTTGACCACTGGAGCATGCTGGGAGCCTCCTACTCCCGTGAATGATGGCCCTGGAAAAAATGCATATGCCCTTTTTGGCCAAGTGCTTCATTGACGAGGTTCTGCCACTTCTCTTATGGTTTCAGAGCAATTCACGTCTACCTCCTGAAATCGGATTCTAGCAATTCTGCCCCACTTTCAAGTCCTCTTCGCAGCCTTAATTCAATATATTTTTGTACGATTTCTGTCATTTATAAGTCTGCAGGTATGTGAATGACAGTGCCCCTGAGCTCCTTTCCTCAACTCACTTTCTTGTGAGCTGGCCACAAAACCGCAGGATTGCTTCAGGCCCTAATCTTGTTCCAGCACGGCATGCTGAGCCTTTGGTTAATTCCTTTTCCTGTTGGGAAATGAGTGTTAAAATTGCCCGTGCATACTGGGCATATACCCTGAGAAAACCAAAATTCAAAAAGAGTCATGTACCAAAATGTTCATTGCAGCTCTATTTACAATAGCCCGGAGATGGAAAGAACCTAAGCGCCCATCATCGGACGAATGGATAAAGAAGATGTGGCAAATATACACAATGGAATATTACTCAGCCTTAAAAAGAAATGAAACTGAGTTATTTGTAATGAGATGGATAGACCTAGAGTCTGTCATACAGAGTGAAGTAAGTCAGAAAGAGACAAATAGCGTATGCTAACACATATATATGGAATTTAAAGGAAAAAAATGTCATGAAGAACCTAGGGATAAGACAGGAATAGAGGCGCAGACCTACTGGAGAACGGAATTGAGGATATGGGGAGGGGGAATGGTGAGTTTTGACAGGGCGAGAGAGAGTCATGGACATATACACACTAACAAATGTAGTAAGGTAGATAGCAAGGGGGAAGCAGCCGCAAGGCACAGGGATATTAGCTCGGGGCGTTGGGACAGCCTGGAGGGGTGGAAGGGGGAGAGAGGAAGGGAGGGAGACACAAGAGGGAAGACACAGGGAGCATATGTATATGTATAGCTGATTCACTTTGTTATAAAGCAAAAACTAACAAACCATTGTAGAGCAATTATACCCCAATAAAGATGTTAAAAAAAATATTTGCCCGTGCACACACCTACAGATAGTCTCCCATTGGTTCTCCATATTCCTGTTCATCTTGCGCAGAAATTGCAAACAGTGCCAAACAGGAGGTTAAAGGCACTGACTCTCCAAATGGGGAGAGTGTAAGAAAAGGGTCTGGAATGGTGAACCTGAGTACCAGGGGACAAAAACAGACATGCATGTAAAAAGGTTTCCCAGTCACACGGTGGAGCATACTCTGGGTTTCCCATGCAAATTTTAGCAGAAGGAAGAATCCCTTGAACCTGGAGAGTTGGGAACCATGGAATGGGTACCATGCAGTATGACATCAAAGGGTCTGCATTTGCTCACTGAACCTCAACAATGCTATCAGTCCAAAGGGTCCAGCCTTATCTCTCACCCAGCTCTCGGTGTAGATGTGGTAAACCAGGTTGCATCACATGCCCTGTGTGAGTTATTTAAGAATTGCTCTCTATTTCACTGTCATTGTGTTTTGTTCTTGAAAATTTTTTTTGACACTGGGATTTATCGGAATTTCACTGCTCCGTTAATGCCGCTGTAAACACTCTTGATTCTCTTACGGAGACATATAAATCCATGGGTTTTAAGATTCTTCCTAGTCAGGTATATTCCTAGGCGTTGAATATGTGGTGTTGAGTCCATTTCGTTGAGCAAGGAGTAGGTCTTGTCTATTACATATTTGGCTTATGGAACGGTATCTGTGCTAATTTCAGTCTCTGGTTTTATGCAGCACTCCAACGCACCTTTCTCCATAAGCAAGCACAAGTTGGTTTTCTAAATTTGAGACCCTGTTCTGTTTTGTAATTCAGTTCATCTGTAGTCAAGTTTACATACTGTGTATTAGTGATATTTTATGATGTTTCTTTTTATGTGTGACTTATTTCACGTAGAATCACCATACCTGAATCCACTCACTATGCCGCTACGGGCCTGATGACACAGATTTCATTGCTGAGTGATATTGCATTGCACGTACGTGCCACATCTTCTTTATCCATTTTTGGCTTTCTGGGATATTTACCTGGTACTGTAGACGAGCTTCTTGGGAACACAGCCGTCCCAAACTTTGGGGTGGCTCTCTGTTTTTGATTTTAATTTCCCTAAGCTGTAGGGCCATAAGTGGAAGTGCCATAGGCTGTGTTGCTTTGTTTCTTAAGTGTTTCAGGAAACACAAAACACTTCTCCAGAATGGCTGTCGGCAATTTACATCATATGCATCAGCATAATAAGGATCCCTGTTCTCCATTGCCTGTCCTCCGTTTCTGGATTTTACAATTTTTTTAAATGGCCCTTTTGCCCTGGGGGGCACTGAGAGTTCACTGTAGTGCAGATTTATTTACAAGCTTGCTTGGTTGGCCAAAAAGTGCGTATGCGTTTTTTCCTGAATATATTTAGGGAAAAAAGCATCCGCACTTTTTGGCCAAGTGCATCATTGTCGATGTTCTGCCTCTTTTCCTATGCTTTCAGGGCATTTCCTGTCTACCCCCTGCAATCGTTTTCCTGAAATTCTGTCCTGCTTTCAAGTCCCCTTCGCAGGCTTACTTCAATATATTTTTGGAGGATAGCTGTCATTTATTACTCTCCAGGATTGTGAATTACATTGCCCTGAGCTCCTTTCTTCAACTTGCTCTCTTGTGAACTGGGCACAAAACTGCAGGATTGCTTCAGGCCCTAATCTGTTTCTGGCAGGGCACACTGAGCCTTTGTTTAATTCCTCTTCCTGGTGAGAAATGAGCGTTACATTTGCCCGTGCAGAAACCTACAGCTAATCTCTCATTGGTTCTCCCTATTCCTGTTCATCTTGCACAGAAATTGCAAGCTGTGCCAAAGAGGAGGTTAAAGGCACTGACTCTCCAAGCGGGGAGAGTGTTAGTAAAGCATCTGGAATGGTGAACCCGAGGACCAGGATACGTAAACTGAGATGCATTTTAAATCGTTTCCCAATCACACGGTGGACGATACTCTGGGTTTCCCATGCATGTTTTAGCTGGAGGAAGAATCCCTTGAACCTGGAGGGTTGGGACCCATGGAATAGGTACCATGCAGTATGACTTCAAATGGTCTGCATTTGCTCAGCGAAACTCACCAATGCTATCAGCCTGAAGTGTCCAGCCTTATGTCTCAACCAGCTCTGGGTGTAGATGTGGTCAATCCCGGTTGCATCACATGCCCTGAGTGAATTATTTAAGAATTGCTCTCTATTTCACTGTCTCTGTGTTTTGTTTTCGAAATTTATTTTGATAATGGGATTTATCGGATTTTCACTGCTGCGTTTCGGCCGCTGTACACATGCTTGATTCACTTATGGAGACATATATATCCATGGATTTTAAGATTCTTCCTAGTCAGGTATATTCCTAGGCGTTGAATATGTGGTGTTGGGTCCATTTCGTTGAGCAAGGAGTCGGTCTTGTCTATTACATATTTGGCTTATGGAATGTTATCTGTGCTAATTTCAGTCTCTGGTTTTATGCAGCACCCCAAGGCACCTTTCCCCATAAGCAAGCACTAGTTGGTTTTCTAAATTTGAGACCCTGTTCTGTTTTGTAATTCAGTTCATGTGTAGTCAAGTTTACATTCCGTGTATTAGTGATATCTTATCATGTTTCTTTTTCTGTGTGACGTAGTTCACGTAGAATCACCGTACCTGCATCCACTCACTATGCCGCTACGGGCCTGATGACACAGATTTCATTGCTGAGTGATATTGCATTGCACGTACATGCCACAACTTCTTTATCCATTTTTTGCTTTCTGGGATATATACTTGGTACTGTAGACGAGCTTCTTGGGAAAACAGCCATCCCAAACTTTGGGGTGGCTCTCTGTTTTTGATTTTAATTTCCCTAAGCTATAGGACCATAAGTGGAAGTGCCATAGGCTGTGTTGCTTTGTTTCTTACGTGTTTCAGGAAACACCATACACTTCTCCAGGGTGGCTGTTGGCAATTTACATCCTGCCAATCAGCATACCAAGGCTCCCTGTTCTCCATATCCTGTCCTACCTTTCTGGATTTTACACTTTTTTCAGATGGCCCTTTCGCCCGGGGGGCAGTGAGACTTCATTGTAGTGCAGATTTCCTTTACAGGCTTGCTTGGTTGGCCAAAAAGGGCGTATGCGTTTATTCCTGAATATATTCAGGAAAAAACGCATACGCCCTTTTTGGCCAAGTGCATCATTGTCGACGTTGTGCCTCTTTAACTATGCTTTCAGGGCAATTCCAGTCTACCCCCTGCAATCGTTTTCCTGAAATTCTGCCCCGCTTTCAAGTCCCCTTCGCAGGCTTACTTCAATATATTTTTGGAGGATAGCTGTCATTTATAACTCTGCAGGTTTGTGAATTACAGTGCCCCTGAGCTCCTTTCTTCAACTCGCTTTCTTGTGAGCTGGGCACAAAACCGCAGGATTGATTCAGGCCCTAATCTGTTTCTGGCAGGGCACGCTGAGCCTTTGGTTAATTCCTCTTCCTGGTGGGAAATGAGCGTTACATTTGCCCGTGCAGAAACCTATAGCTAGTCTCTCATTGGTTCTCCCTATTGCTGTTCATCTTGCACAGAAATTGCAAGCTGTGCCAAAGAGGAGGTTAAAGGCACTGACTCTCCAAGCGGGGAGAGTCTTAGTAAAGCATCTGGAATGGTGAACCTGAGGACCAGGATACGAAAACTGAGATGCATTTTAAATCGTTTCCCAATCACACGGTGGACGATACTCTGGGTTTCCCATGCATGTTTTAGCTGGAGGAAGAATCCCTTGAACCTGGAGAGTTGGGACCCATGGAATGGGTACCTTGCAGTATGACTTCAAAGGGTCTGGATTTGCTCACCGAAACTCACCAACGCTATCAGCCTGAAGTGTCCAGCCTTATGTCTCAACCAGCTCTGGGTGTAGATGTGGTCAATCCCCGTTGCATCACGTGCCCTGAGTGAATTATTTAAGAATTGCTCGCTATTTCACTGTCTTTGTGTTTTGTTTTCGAAATTTATTTTGATAATGGGATTTATCGGATTTTCACTGCTGCATTTTGGCCGCAGTACACACGCTTGATTCTCTTACGGAGACATATATATCCATGGGTTTTAAGATTCTTCCTAGTCAGGTATATTCCTAGGCGTTGAATATGTGATGTTGGGTCCATTTCGTTGAGCAAGGAGTAGGTCTTATCTATTACATATTTGGCTTATGGAAAGTTATCTGTGCTAATTTCAGTCTCTGGTTTTATGCAGCACCCCAAGGCACCTTTCCCCATAAGCAAGCACTAGTTGGTTTTCTAAATTTGAGACCCTGTTCTGTTTTGTAATTCAGTTCATGTGTAGTCAAGTTTACATTCCGTGTATTAGTGATATCTTATGATGTTTCTTTTTCTGTGTGACGTAGTTCACGTAGAATCACCATACCTGCATCCACTCACTATGCCGTTATTGACCTGCTGACACAGATTTAATTGCTGAGTGATATTGCATTGCACGTACGAGCCACAACTTCTTTATCCATTTTTTGCTTTCTGGGATATTTACCTGGTACTGTAGACGAGCTTCTTGGGAACACAGCCGTCCCAAACTTTGGGGTGGCTCTCTGTTTTTGATTTTAATTTCACTAAGCTATAGGACCATAAGTGGAAGTGCCATAGGCTGTGTTGCTTTGTTTCTTACATGTTTCAGGAAACACCATACACTTCTCCAGGGTGGCTGTTGGCAATTTACATCCTGCCAATCAGCATAACAAGGCTCCCTGTTCTCCTTATCCTGTCCTACCTTTCTGGATTTTACACTTTTTTCAGATGGCCCTTTTGCCCGGGGGGCAGTGAGATTTCATTGTAGTGCAGATTTCCTTTACAGGCTTGCTTGGTTGGTCAAAAAGGGCGTATGCGTTTTTTCCTGAATATATTCAGGAAAAAACGCATACGCCCTTTTCGGCCAAGTGCATCATTGTCGACGTTGTGCCTCTTTAACTATGCTTTCAGGGCAATTCCAGTCTACCCCCTGCAATCGTTTTCCTGAAATTCTGCCCCGCTTTCAAGTCCCCTTCGCACGCTTACTTCAATATATTTTTGGAGGATAGCTGTCATTTATAACTCTGCAGGTTTGTGAATTACAGTGCCCCTGAGCTCCTTTCTTTAACTCGCTTTCTTGTGAGCTGGGCACAAAACCGGAGGATTGCTTCAGGCCCTAATCTGTTTCCAGCAGGGCACACTGAGCCTTTGTTTAATTCCTCTTCCTGGTGGGCAATGATCGTTACATTTGCCCGTGCAGACACCTACAGCTAGTCTCTCATTGGTTCTCCCTATTCCTGTTCATCTTGCACAGAAATTGCAAGCTGTGCCAAAGAGGAGGTTAAAGGCACTGACTCTCCAAGCGGGGAGAGTGTTAGTAAAGCGTCTGGAATGGTGAACCCGAGGACCAGGATACGAAAACTGAGATGCATTTTAAATCGTTTCCCAATCACACGGTGGACGATACTCTGGGTTTCCCATGCATGTTTTAGCTGGAGGAAGAATCCCTTGAACCTGAAGAGTTGAGACGCATGGAATGGGTACCATGCAGTATGACTTCAAAGGGTCTGCATTTGCTCACCGAAACTCACCAGTGCTATCATCCTGAAGTGTCCAGCCTTATGTCTCAACCAGCTGTGGGTGTAGATGTGGTCAATCCCGGTTGCATCACATGCCCTGAGTGAATTATTTAAGAATTGCTCTCTATTTCACTGTCTTTGTGTTTTGTTTTCGAAATTTATTTTGATAATGGGGTTTATTGGATTTTCACTGCTGCGTTTCGGCCGCTGTACACATGCTTGATTCTCTTACGGAGACATATATATCCATGGGTTTTAAGATTCTTCCTAGTCAGGTATATTCCTAGGCTTTGAATATGTGGTGTTGGGTCCATTACGTTGAGCAAGGAGTAGGTCTTGTCTATTACCTATTTAGCTTATGGAACGTTATCTGTGCTAATTTCAGTCTCTGGTTTTATGCAGCACCCCAACGCGCCTTTCCCCATAAGCAAGCACTAGTTGGTTTTCTAAATTTGAGTCCCTGTTCTGTTTTGTAATTTAGTTCATGTGTAGTTAAGTTTACATTCCATGTATTAGTGATATCTTATGATGTTTCTTTTTCTGTGTGACGTAGTTCACGTAGAATCACCGTATCTGCATCCACTCACTATGCCGCTACGGGCCTGATGACACAGATTTCATTGCTTAGTGATATTGCATTGTACGTACGTGCCACAACTTCTTTATCCATTTTTTGCTTTCTGGGATATTTACCTGATACTGTAGACGAGCTTCTTGTGAACACAGCCGTCCCAAATATTGGGGTGGCTGTCTGTTTTTGATTTTAATTTCCCTAAGGAATAGGACCATAAGTGGAAGTGCCATAGGCTGTGTTGCTTTGTTTCTTACGTGTTTCAGGAAACACCATACACTTTTCCAGGGTGGCTGCTGGCAATTTACATCCTGCCAATCAGCATAACAAGGCTCCCTGTTCTCCATATCCTGTCCTACCTTTCTGGATTTTACACTTTTTTCAGATGGCCCTTTTGCCCGGGGGGCAGTGAGACTTCATTGTAGTGCTGATTTCCTTTACAGGCTTGCTTGTTTGGCCAAAAAGGGCGTATGCGTTTTTTCCTGAATATATTCAGGAAAAAACGCATACGCCCTTTTTGGCCAAGTGCATCATTGTCGACGTTGTGCCTCTTTTCCTATGCTTTCAGGGCAATTCCAGTCTACCCCCTGCAATCGTTTTCCTGAAATTCTGCCCCGCTTTCAAGTCCCCTTCGCAGGCTTACTTCAATATACTTTTGGAAGATAGCTGTCATTTATAACTCTGCAGTTTTGTGAATTACAGTGCCCCTGAGCTCCTTTCTTCAACTCGCTTTCTTGTGAGCTGGGCACAAAACCGCAGGATTGCTTCAGGCCCTAATCTGTTTCCAGCAGGTCACACTGAGCCTTTGTTTAATTCCTCTTCCTGGTGGGCAATGAGCGTTACATTTGCCCGTGCAGACACCTACAGCTAGTCTCTCATTGGTTCTCCCTATTCCTGTTCATCTTGCACAGAAATTGGAAGCTGTGCCAAAGAGGAGGTTAAAGGCACTGACTCTCCAAGCGAGGAGAGTGTTAGTAAAGCATCTGGAATGGTGAACCCGAGGACCAGGATACGAAAAATGAGATGCATTGTAAATCGTTTCCCAATCACACGGTGGACGATACTCTGGGTTTCCCATGCATGTTTTAGCTGGAGGAAGAATCCCTTGAACCTGAAGAGTTGAGACGCATGGAATGGGTACCATGCAGTATGACTTCAAAGGGTCTGCATTTGCTCACCGAAACTCACCAGTGCTATCATCCTGAAGTGTCCAGCCTTATGTCTCAACCAGCTGTGGGTGTAGATGTGGTCAATCCCGGTTGCATCACATGCCCTGAGTGAATTATTTAAGAATTGCTCTCTATTTCACTGTCTTTGTGTTTTGTTTTCGAAATTTATTTTGATAATGGGGTTTATTGGATTTTCACTGCTGCGTTTCGGCCGCTGTACACACGCTTGATTCTCTTACGGAGACATATATATCCATGGGTTTTAAGATTCTTCCTAGTCAGGTATATTCCTAGGCTTTGAATATGTGGTGTTGGGTCCATTTCGTTGAGCAAGGAGTAGGTCTTGTCTATTACCTATTTGGCTTATGGAACGTTATCTGTGCTAATTTCAGTCTCTGGTTTTATGCAGCACCCCAACGCTCCTTTCCCCATAAGCAAGCACTAGTTGGTTTTCTAAATATGAGTCCCTGTTCTGTTTTGTAATTTAGTTCATGTGTAGTTAAGTTTACATTCCATGTATTAGTGATATCTTATGATGTTTCTTTTTCTGTGTGACGTAGTTCACGTAGAATCACCGTATCTGCATCCACTCTCTATGCCGCTACGGGCCTGATGACACAGATTTCATTGCTTAGTGATATTGCATTGTACGTACGTGCCACAACTTCTTTATCCATTTTTTGCTTTCTGGGATATTTACCTGATACTGTAGACGAGCTTCTTGTGAACACAGCCGTCCCAAATATTGGGGTGGCTGTCTGTTTTTGATTTTAATTTCCCTAAGGAATAGGACCATAAGTGGAAGTGCCATAGGCTGTGTTGCTTTGTTTCTTACGTGTTTCAGGAAACACCATACACTTTTCCAGGGTGGCTGCTGGCAATTTACATCCTGCCAATCAGCATAACAAGGCTCCCTGTTCTCCATATCCTGTCCTACCTTTCTGGATTTTACACTTTTTTCAGATGGCCCTTTTGCCCGGGGGGCAGTGAGACTTCATTGTAGTGCTGATTTCCTTTACAGTCTTGCTTGTTTGGCCAAAAAGGGCGTATGCGTTTTTTCCTGAATATATTCAGGAAAAAACGCATACGCCCTTTTTGGCCAAGTGCATCATTGTCGACGTTGTGCCTCTTTTCCTATGCTTTCAGGGCAATTCCAGTCTACCCCCTGCAATCGTTTTCCTGAAATTCTGCCCCGCTTTCAAGTCCCCTTCGCAGGCTTACTTCAATATACTTTTGGAAGATAGCTGTCATTTATAACTCTGCAGTTTTGTGAATTACAGTGCCCCTGAGCTCCTTTCTTCAACTCGCTTTCTTGTGAGCTGGGCACAAAACCGCAGGATTGCTTCAGGCCCTAATCTGTTTCCAGCAGGTCACACTGAGCCTTTGTTTAATTCCTCTTCCTGGTGGGCAATGAGCGTTACATTTGCCCGTGCAGACACCTACAGGTAGTCTCTCATTGGTTCTCCCTATTCCTGTTCATCTTGCACAGAAATTGGAAGCTGTGCCAAAGAGGAGGTTAAAGGCACTGACTCTCCAAGTGGGGAGAGTGTTAGTAAAGCATCTGGAATGGTGAACCCGAGGACCAGGATACGAAAAATGAGATGCATTGTAAATCGTTTCCCAATCACACGGTGGACCATACTGTGGGTTTCCCATGCATGTTTTAGCTGGAGGAAGAATCCCTTGAACCTGAAGAGTTGGGACCCATGGAATAGGTACCATGCAGTATGACTTCATAGGGTCTGCATTTGCTCACCGAAACTCACCAATGCTATCAGCCTGAAGTGTCCAGCCTTATGACACATCCAGCTCTGGGTGTAGATGTGGTCAATCCCGGTTGCATCACATCCCCTGAGTGAATTATTTAAGAATTGCTCTCTATTTCACTGTGTTTGTGTTTTGTTTTCGAAATTTATTTTGATAATGGGATTTATCGGATTTTCACTGCTTAGTATCGGCTGCTGTACACACGCTTGATTCTCTTACGGAGACAAATATATCCATGGGTTTTAAGATTCTTCCTAGTAAGGTATATTCCTAGGCGTTGAATATGTGGTGTTGGGTCCATTTCGTTGAACAAGGAGTAGGTCTTGTCTATTACATATTAGGCTTATGGAAAGTTATCTGTGCTAATTTCAGTCTCTGGTTTTATGCAGCACCCCAACGCACCTTTCCCCATAAGCAAGCACTAGTTGGTTTTCTAAATTTGAGACCCTGTTCTGTTTTGTAATTCAGTTCATGTGTAGTCAAGTTTACATTCCGTGTATTAGTGATATCTTATGATGTTTCTTTTTCTGTGTGACGTAGTTCACGTAGAATCACCGTACCTGCATCCACTCACTATGCCGCTATGGGCCTGATGACACAGATTTCATTGCTGACTGATACTGCATTGCACGTACGTGCCACAACTTCTTTATCCATTTTTTGCTTTCTGGGATATTTACCTGGTACTCTAGACGAGTATCTTGGGAACACAGCCGTCCGAAACTTTGGGGTGGCTCTCTGTTTTTGATTTTCATTTCCATAAGCAATAGGACCATAGGTGCAATTGCCATAGGCTGTGTTGCTTTATTTCTTACCTGTTTCAGGAAACACCATACACTTCTCCAGGGTGGCTGTTCACAATTTACATCCTGCCGATCAGCATAACAAGGCTCCCTGTTCTCCATATCCTGTCCTACCTTTCTGGTTTTTACACTTTTTTCAGATGGCCCTTTTGCCCGGGGGGGCAGTGAGATTTCATTGTAGTGCAGATTTCCTTTACTGGCTTGCTTGGTTGGCCAAAAAGGGCATATGCGTTTTTTCCTGAATATATTCAGGAAAAAACGCATATGCCCTTTTTGGCCAAGTGCATCATTGACGACGTTCTGCCTCTTTTCCTATGCTTTCAGGGCAATTCCAGTCTACCCCTGCAATCGTTTTCCTGAAATTCTGCCCCGCTTTCAAGTGCCCTTCGCAGGCTTACTTCAATATATTTTTGGAGGATAGCTGTCATTTATAACTCTGCAGGTCTGTGAATTACAGTGCCCCTGAGCTCCTTTCTTCAACTCGCTTTCTTGTGAGCTGGGCACAAAACCGCAGGATTGCTTCAGGCCCTAATCTGTTTCCAGCAGGTCACACTGAGCCTTTGTTTAATTCCTCTTCCTGGTGGGCAATGAGCGTTACATTTGCCCGTGCAGACACCTACAGCTAGTCTCTCATTGGTTCTCCCTATTCCTGTTCATCTTGCACAGAAATTGCAAGCTGTGCCAAAGAGGAGGTTAAAGGCACTGACTCTCCAAGCGGGGAGAGTGTTAGTAAAGCATCTGGAATGGTGAACCCGAGGACCAGGATACGAAAACTGAGATGCATTTTAAATCGTTTCCCAATCACACGGTGGACAATACTCTGGGTTTCCCATGCATGTTTTAGCTGGAGGAAGAATCCCTTGAACCTGGAGAGTTGGGACACATGGAATGGGTACCATGCAGTATGACTTCAAAGGGTCTGCATTTGCTCACCGAAACTCACCAATGCTATCAGCCTGAAGTGTCCAGGTTTATGTCTCAACCAGCTCTGGGTGTAGATGTGGTCAATCCCGGTTGCATCACATGCCCTGAGTGAATTATTTAAGAATTGTTCTCTATTTCACTGTCTTTGTGTTTTGTTTTCGAAATTTATTTTGATAATGGGATTTATCGGATTTTCACTGCTGTGTTTTGGCCGCTGTACACACGCTTGATTCACTTACGGAGACATATATATCAATGGGCTTTAAGATTCTTCCTAGTCAGTTATATTGCTAGGCGTTGAATATGTGGTGTTGGGTCCATTTCGTTGAGCAAGGAGTAGGTCTTGTCTGTTACATATTTGGCTTATGGAAAGTTATCTGTGCTAATTTCAGTCTCTGGTTTTATGCAGCACCCCAAGGCACCTTTCCCCATAAGCAAGCACTAGTTGGTTTTCTAAATTTGAGACCCTGTTCTGTTTTGTAATTCAGTTCATGTGTAGTCAAGTTTACATTCCGTGTATTAGTGATATCTTATGATGTTTCTTTTTCTGTGTGACGTAGTTCACGTCGAATCACCGTACCTGCATCCACTCACTATGCCGCTACGGGCCTGGTGACAGAGATTTCATTGCTGAGTGTTATTGCATTGTACGTACGTGCCACAACTTCTTTATCCATTTTTTGCTTTCTGGGATATTTACCTGATACTGTAGACGAGCTTCTTGTGAACACAGCCGTCCCAAATATTGGGGTGGCTGTCTGTTTTTGATTTTAATTTCCGTAAGCTATAGGACCATAAGTGGAAGTGCCATAGGCTGTGTTGCTTTGTTTCTTACGTGTTTCAGGAAACACCATACACTTCTCCAGGGTGGCTGCTGGCAATTTACATCCTGCCAATCAGCATAACAAGGCTCCCTGTTCTCCATATCCTGTCCTACCTTTCTGGATTTTACACTTTTTTCAGATGGCCCTTTTGCCCGGGGGGCAGTGAGACTTCATTGTAGTGCAGATTTCCTTTACAGGCTTGCTTGGTTGGCCAAAAAGGGCATATGCGTTTTTTCCTGAATATATTCAGGAAAAAACGCATATGCTCTTTTTGGCCAAGTGCATCATTGTCGACGTTCTGCCTCTTTTCCTATGCTTTCAGGGCAATTCCAGTCTACCCCCTGCAATCGTTTTCCTGAAATTCTGCCCCTCTTTCAAGTCCCCTTCGCAGGCTTACTTCAATATATTTTTGGAGGATAGCTGTCATTTATAACTCTGCAGGTTTGTGAATTACAGTGCCCCTGAGCTCCTTTCTTCAACTCGCTTTCTTGTGAGCTGGGCACAAAACCGCAGGATTGATTCAGGCCCTAATCTGTTTCCAGCAGGGCACACTGAGCCTTTGTTTAATTCCTCTTCCTCGTGGGCAATGAGCGTTACATTTGCCCGTGCAGACACCTACAGCTAGTCTCTCATTGGTTCTCCCTATTCCTGTTCATCTTGCACAGAAATAGCAAGCTGTGCCAAAGAGGAGGTTAAAGGCACTGACTCTCCAAGCGGGGAGAGTGTTAGTAAAGCATCTGGAATGGTGAACCCGAGGACCAGGGTACGAAAACTGAGATGCATTTTAAATCGTTTCCCAATCACACGGTGGACGATACTCTGGGTTTCCCATGCATGTTTTAGCTGGAGGAAGAATGCCTTGAACCTGGAGAGTTGGGACCCATGGAATGGGTACCATGCAGTATGACTTCAAAGGGTCTGCATTTGCTCACCGAAACTCACCAATGCTATCAGCCTGAAGTGTCCAGCCTTATGTCTCAACCAGCTCTGGGTGTAGATGTGTTAAATCCCGGTTGCATCACATGCCCTGAGTGAATTATTTAAGAATTGCTCTCTATTTCACTGTCTTTGTGTTTTGTTTTCGAAATTTATTTTGATAATGGGATTTATCGGATTTTCACTCCTGCGTTTCGGCCGCTGTACACACGCTTGATTCTCTTACGGAGACATATATATCCATGGATTTTAAGATTCTTCCTAGTCAGGTATATTCCTAGGCGTTGAATATGTGGTGTTGGGTCCATTTCGTTGAGCAAGGGGTAGGTCTTGTCTATTACATATTTGGCTTATGGAAAGTTATCTGTGCTAATTTCAGTCTCTGGTTTTATGGAGCACCCCAACGCACCTTTCCCCATAAGCAAGCACTAGTTGGTTTTCTAAATTTGAGACCCTGTTCTGTTTTGTAATTCAGTTCATGTGTAGTCAAGTTTACATTCCGTGTATTAGTGATATCTTATGATGTTTCTTTTTCTGTGTGACGTAGTTCACGTAGAATCACCGTACCTGCATCCACTCACTATGCCGCTACGGGCCTGATGACACAGATTTCATTGCTGAGTGATATTGCATTGTACGTACGTGCCACAACTTCTTTATCCATTTTTTGCTTTCTGGGATATTTACCTGATACTGTAGACGAGCTTCTTGTGAACACAGCCGTACCAAATATTGGGGTGGCTGTCTGTTTTTGATTTTAATTTCCGTAAGCTATAGGACCATAAGTGGAAGTGCCATAGGCTGTGTTGCTTTGTTTCTTACGTGTTTCAGGAAACACCATACACTTCTCCAGGGTGGCTGCTGGCAATTTACATCCTGCCAATCAGCATAACAAGGCTCCCTGTTCTCCATATCCTGTCCTACCTTTCTGGATTTTACACTTTTTTCAGATAGCCCTTTTGCCCGTGGGGCAGTGAGACTTCATTGTAGTGCAGATTTCCTTTACAGGCTTGCTTGGTTGGCCAAAAAGGGCGTATGCGTTTTTTCCTGAATATATTCAGGAAAAAACGCATACGCCCTTTTTGGCCAAGTGCATCATTGTCGACGTTGTGCCTCTTTTCCTATGCTTTCAGGGCAATTCCAGTCTACACCTGCAATCGTTTTCCTGAAATTCTGCCCCGCTTTCAAGTCCCCTTCGCAGGCTTACTTCAATATATTTTTGGAGGATAGCTGTCATTTATAACTCTGCAGGTTTGTGAATTACAGTGCCCCTGAGCTCCTTTCTTCAACTCGCTTTCTTGTGAGCTGGGCACAAAACCGCAGGATTGCTTCAGGCCCTAATCTGTTTCCAGCAGGGCACACTGAGCCTTTGTTTAATTCCTCTTCCTGGTGGGCAATGAGCGTTACATTTGCTCGTGCAGACACCTACAGCTAGTCTCTCATTGGTTCTCCCTATTCCTGTTCATCTTGCACAGAAATTGCAAGCTGTGCGAAACAGGAGGTTAAAGGCACTGACTCTCCAAGCGGGGAGAGTGTTAGTAAAGCATCTGGAATGGTGAACCCGAGGACCAGGATACGAAAACTGAGATGCATTTTAAATCGTTTCCCAATCACACGGTGGATGATACTCTGGGTTTCCCATGCATGTTTTAGCTGGAGGAAGAATGCCTTGAACCTGGAGAGTTGGGACCCATGGAATGGGTACCATGCAGTATGACTTCAAAGGGTCTGCATTTGCTCACCGAAACTCACCAATGCTATCAGCCTGAAGTGTCCAGGTTTATGTCTCAACCAGCTCTGGGTGTAGATGTGTTAAATCCCGGTTGCATCACATGCCCTGAGTGAATTATTTAAGAATTGCTCTCTATTTCACTGTCTTTGTGTTTTGTTTTCGAAATTTATTTTGATAATGGGATTTATCGGATTGTCACTCCTGCGTTTCAGCCGCTGTACACACGCTTGATTCTCTTACAGAGACATATATATCCATGGGTTTTAAGATTCTTCCTAGTCAGGTATATTCCTAGGCGTTGAATATGTGGTGTTGGGTCCATTTCGTTGAGCAAGGGGTAGGTCTTGTCTATTACATATTTGGCTTATGGAAAGTTATCTGTGCTAATTTCAGTCTCTGGTTTTATGGAGCACCCCAACGCACCTTTCCCCATAAGCAAGCACTAGTTGGTTTTCTAAATTTGAGACCCTGTTCTGTTTTGTAATTCAGTTCATGTGTAGTCAAGTTTACATTCCGTGTATTAGTGATATCTTATGATGTTTCTTTTTCTGTGTGACGTAGTTCACGTAGAATCACCGTACCTGCATCCACTCACTATGCCGCTACGGGCCTGATGACACAGATTTCATTGCTGAGTGATATTGCATTGTACGTACGTGCCACAACTTCTTTATCCATTTTTTGCTTTCTGGGATATTTACCTGATACTGTAGACGAGCTTCTTGTGAACACAGCCGTCCCAAATATTGGGGTGGCTGTCTGTTTTTGATTTTAATTTCCGTAAGCTATAGGACCATAAGTGGAAGTGCCATAGGCTGTGTTGCTTTGTTTCTTACGTGTTTCAGGAAACACCATACACTTCTCCAGGGTGGCTGCTGGCAATTTACATCCTGCCAATCAGCATAACAAGGCTCCCTGTTCTCCATATCCTGTCCTACCTTTCTGGATTTTACACTTTTTTCAGATGTCCCTTCTGCCCGGGGGGCAGTGAGACTTCATTGTAGTGCAGATTTCCTTTACAGGCTTGCTTGGTTGGCCAAGAAGGGCGTATGCGTTTTTTTCTGAATATATTCAGGAAAAAACGCATACGCCCTTATTGGCCAAGTGCATCATTGTCGACGTTCTGCCTCTTTTCCTATGCTTTCAAGGCAATTCCAGTCTACCCCCTGCAATCGTTTTCCTGAAATTCTGCCCCGCTTTCAAGACCGCTTCGCAGGCTTACTTCAATATATTTTGGAAGATAGCTGTCATTTATAACTCTGCAGGTTTGTGAATTACAGTGTCCCAGAGCTCCTTTCTTCAACTCGCTTTCTTGTGAGCTGGGCACAAAACCGCCAGGATTGCTTCAGGCCCTAATCTGTTTCCAGCAGGGCACACTGAGCCTTTGTTTAATTCCTCTTCCTGGTGGGCAATGAGCGTTACATTTGCCCGTGCAGACACCTACATCTAGTCTCTCATTGCTTCTCCTATTCCTGTTCATCTTGCTCAGAAATTGCAAGCTGTGCCAAATACGAGGTTAAAGGCACTGACTCTCAAAGCGGGGAGATTGTTAGTAAAGCATCTGGAATGGTGAACCCGAGGACCAGGATACGAAAACTGAGATGCATTTTAAATCATTTCCCAATCACACGGTGGACGATACTCTCGGTTTCCCATGCATGTTTTAGCTGGAGGAAGAATGCCTTGAACCTGGAGAGTTGGGACCCATGGAATGGGTATCATGCAGTATGACTTCAAAGGGTCTGTATTTGCTCACCGAAACTCACCAATGCTATCAGCCTGAAGTGTCCAGCCTTATGTCTCAACAAGCTCTGGGTGTAGATGTGTTAAATCCCGGTTGCATCACATGCCCTGAGTGAATTATTTAAGAATTGCTCTCTATTTCACTGTCTTTGTGTTTTGTTTTCGAAATTTATTTTGATAATGGGATTTATCGGATTTTCACTCCTGTGTTTCGGCCGCTGTACACACGCTTGATTCTCTTATGGAGACATATATATCCATGGGTTTTAAGATTCTTCCTAGTCAGGTATATTCCTAGGCGTTGAATATGTGGTGTTGGGTCCATTTCGTTGAGCAAGGGGTAGGTCTTGTCTATTACATATTTGGCTTAAGGAAAGTTATCTGTGCTAATTTCAGTCTCTGGTTTTATGGAGCACCCCAACGCACCTTTCCCCATAAGCAAGCACTAGTTGGTTTCTAAATTTGAGACCCTGTTCTGTTTTGTAATTCAGTTCATGTGTAGTCAAGTTTACATTTGGTGTATTAGTGATATCTTATGATGTTTCTTTTTCTGTGTGACGTAGTTCACGTAGAATCACCGTACCTGCATCCACTCACTATGCCGCTAAGGGCCTGATGACACAGATTTCATTGCTGAGTCATATTGCATTGTACGTACGTGCCACAACTTCTTTATCCATTTTTTGCTTTCTGGGATATTTACCTGATACTGTAGACGAGCTTCTTGTGAACACAGCCGTCCCAAATATTGGGGTGGCTGTCTGATTTGATTTTAATTTCCGTAGGCTATAGTACCATAAGTGGAAGTGCCATAGGCTGTGTTGCTTTGTTTCTTACGTGTTTCAGGAAACACCATACACTTCTCCAGGGTGGCTGCTGGCAATTTACATCCTGCCAATCAGCATAACAAGGCTCCCTGTTCTCCATATCCTGTCCTAACTTTCTGGATTTTACACTTTTTTCAGATGGCCCTTCTGCCCGTGGGGCAGTGAGACTTCATTGTAGTGCAGATTTCCTTTACAGGCTTGCTTGGTTGGCCAAAAAGGGCGTATGCATTTTTTCCTGAATATATTCAGGAAAAAACGCATACGCCCTTTTTGGCCAAGTGCATCATTGTCGACGTTGTGCCTCTTTTACTATGCTTTCTGGGCAATTCCAGTCTACCCCGTGCAATCGTTTTCCTGAAATTCTGCCCCGCTTTCAAGTCCCCTTCGCAGGCTTACTTCAATATATTTTTGGAGGATAGCTGTCATTTATAACTCTGCAGGTTTGTGAATTACAGTGCCCCTGAGCTCCTTTCTTCAACTCGTTTTCTTGTGAGCTGGGCACAAAACCGCAGGATTGATTCAGGCCCTAATCTGTTTCCAGCAGGGCACACTGAGCCTTTGTTTAATTCCTCTTCCTGGTGGGCAATGAGCGTTACATTTGCCCGTGCAGACACCTAGAGCTAGTCTCTCATTGGTTCTCCCTATTCCTGTTCATCTTGCACAGAAATTGCAAGCTGTGCCAAAGAGGAGGTTAAAGGCACTGACTCTCCAAGCGGGGAGAGTGTTAGTAAAGCATCTGGAATGGTGAACCCGAGGACCAGGATACGAAAACTGAGATGCATTTTAAATCGTTTCCCAATCACACGGTGGACGATGCTCTGGGTTTCCCATGCATGTTTTAGCTGGAGGAAGAATCCCTTGAACCTGGAGAGTTGGGACCCATGGAATGGGTACCATGCAGTATGACTTCAAAGGGTCTGCATTTGCTCACCGAAACTCACCAATGCTATCAGCCTGAAGTGTCCAGCCTTATGTCTCAACCAGCTCTGTGTGTAGATGTGGTCAATCCCGGTTGCATCACATGCCCTGAGTGAATTATTTAAGAATTGCTCTCTATTTCACTGTCTTTGTGTTTTGTTTTCGAAATTTATTTTGATAATGGGATTTATCGGATTTTCCCTGCTGCGTTTCGGCCGCTGTACACATGCTTGATTCTCTTACGGAGACATATATATCCATGGGTTTTAAGATTCTTCCTAGTCAGGTATATTCCTAGGCGTTGAATATGTGGTGTTGGGTCCATTTCGTTGAGCAAGGAGTAGGTCTTGTCTATTACATATTTGGCTTCTGGAAAGTTATCTGTGCTAATTTCAGTCTCTGGTTTTATGCAGCACCCCAAGGCACCTTTCCCCAAAAGCAAGCACTAGTTGGTTTTCTAAATTTGAGACCCTGTTCTGTTTTGTAATTCAGTTCATGTGTAGTTAAATTTACATTCCGTGTATTAGTGATATCTTATGATGTTTCTTTTTCTGTGTGACGTAGTTCACGTAGAATCACCGTACCTGCATCCACTCACTATGCCGCTACGGGCCTGATGACACAGATTTCATTGCTGAGTTATATTGCATTGCACGTACGTGCCACAACTTCTTTATCCATTTTTTGCTTTCTGGGATATTTACCTGATAGTGTAGACGAGCTTCTTGTGAACACAGCCGTCCCAAATATTGGGGTGGCTGTCTGTTTTTGATTTTAATTTCCGTAAGCTATAGGACCATAAGTGGAAGTGCCATAGGCTGTGTTGCTTTGTTTCTTACGTGTTTCAGGAAACACCATACACTTCTCCAGGGTGGCTGCTGGCAATTTACATCCTGCCAATCAGCATAACAAGGCTCCCTGTTCTCCATATCCTGTCCTACCTTTCTGGATTTTACACTTTTTTCAGATGGCCCTTTTGCCCGGGGGGCAGTGAGACTTCATTGTAGTGCAGATTTCCTTTACAGGCTTGCTTGGTTGGCCAAAAAGGGCGTATGCGTTTTTTCCTGAATATATTCAGGAAAAAACGCATACGCACTTTTTGGCCAAGTGCATCATTGTCGACGTTCTGCCTCTTTTCCTATGCTTTCAGGGCAACTCCAGTCTAACCCCTGCAATGGTTTTCCTGAAACACTGCCCCGCTTTCAAGTCCCCTTCGCTATATATTTTTGGAGGACAGCTGTCATTTATAACTCTGCAGGTTTGTGAAGTACAGTGCCCCTGAGCTCCTTTCTTCAACTCGCTTTCTTGTGAGCTGGGCACAAAACCGCAGGATTGCTTCAGGCCCTAATCTGTTTCTGGCAGGGCACGCTGAGCCTTTGGTTAATTCCTCTTCCTGGTGGGAAATGAGCGTTACATTTGCCCGTGCAGACGCCTACAGCTAGTCTCTCATTGGTTCTCCCTATTCCTGTTCATCTTGCACAGAAAATGCAAGCTGTGCCTAACAGGAGGTTAAAGGCACTGACTCTCCAAGCACGGAGAATGTTAGTAAAGCGTCTGGAATGGTGAACCCGAGGACCAGGATACGAATACTGAGATGCATTTTAAATCGTTTTCCAATCAGACTGTGGACCATACTCTGGGTTTCCCATGCATGTTTTAGCTGGAGAAAGAATCCCTTCAACCTGGAGAGTTGGGACCCATGGAATGGGTACCATGCAGTATGACTTCAAAGGGTCTGCATTTGCTCACCGAAACTCCCCAATGCTATCAGCCTGAAGTGTCCAACCTTATGTCTCAACCAGCTCTGGGTGTAGATGTGGTAAATCCCGGTTGCATCACATGCCCTGAGTGAATTATTTAAGAATTGCTCTCTATTTCACTGTCTTTGTGTTTTGTTTTTGAAATATATTTTGATAATGGGATTTATCGGATTTTCACTGCTGCGTTTATGCCGCTGTACACACGCTTGATTCTCTTACGGAGACATATAAATCCATGGGTTTTAAGAATTTTCCTAGTCAGGTATATTCCTAGGCGTTGAATATGGGGTGTTGAGTCCATTTTGTTCAGCAAGTAATAGGTCTTCTCTATTACTTGTTTGGGTTATAGAACGGTATCTGTGCTAATTTCAATCTCTGGTTTTATGCAGCACCCCAACTCACCTTTCCCATTAAGCAAGCATAACTTGGTCTTCTTAATTTGAGACCCTCTTCTGTTTGTAATTCAATTCATGTATAGCCAAGTTTTCATTCCCTGTATTAGTGACATCTTATGATGTTTCTCTTTCTGTTGACTTATTTCACGTATTATCATCGTACCTGAATCCAATCATTATGCCGCGACGGGCCTGATGACATAGATTTCTTTGCTGGGTGATATTCCATTTTACGTACGTACCGAAATTTCTTTATCCATTTTTCGCCTTTTGGCATATATGACTTGTAGCGTAGACGAGGTTCTTGGAAACAGAGCCGTCCGAAACTTTGGGGTGGATGTGTGTTTTTTATCTTAATTTCCCTAACCTATAGGACAATAAGTGGAAGTGCCATAGGTTCTGTTGCTTTGTTTTTTAGGTATTCAGGAAACACCATACACTTCTCCAGAGTGTCTGTTGGCAATTTACATCACACCCATCAGCATAACAAGGCTCCCTGTTCTCCATGCCCTGTCCTGCCTTTCTGGATTTTACTCTTTTTCAAGATGACCTTTTTGAACGGGGGGCAGTGAGACTTCATTGTAGTGCAGATTACCTTTACATGCTTGCTTGGTTGGCCATAAAGTGCGTATGCGTTTTTTCCTGAATATATTCAGGAAAAAACGCATACGCACTTTTGGGCCAAGTGCATCATTGTCGACGTTCTGCCACTATTCCTATGCTTTAAATACAATTCCAGTCTACCCCGTGAAATCAATTTCCTGCAATTCTACCCCACTTTCAAGTCCTCTTCACAGCATTACTTCAATACATTTTTAGACGATAGCTGTCATTTATAATTCTGCAGGTTTGTGAATTACAGTGCCCCTGAGCTCCTTTCTTCAACTCGATTTCTTGTGAGGTGGCCGCCAAAACGCAGGATTGCTTCAGGCCCTAATCTGGTTCCAGCAGGGCACACTGAACCTTTGGTTAATTCTTCTTCCTGGTGGGTAATGAGCGTTAAATTTGCCCGTGGAAACACCTACAGCTAGTCTCTCAGTGGTTCTCCCTATTGCTATTCATCTTCCTCAGAAATTGCAAACTCTGCCAAATAGGAGGTTAAAGGCAGTGACTCTCCAAGTGGAGAGAGTGTTAATAAAGTGTCTGGAATGGTGAACCCGAGTACCAGGGGACGAAAACCGAGATGCATTTTAAATCGTTTCCCAGTCACACAGTGGACCATACTCTGGGTTTCCCATGCATGTTTTAGCTGAAGGAAGAATCCCTTGAACCTGGAGTGTTGGGACCCATGGAATGGGTATCATGCAGTATGACGTCAAAGGGTCTGTATTTGCTCACTGAAGCTCACCAATGCTATTAGCTGGAGGTGTCCAGCCTCATGTCTCTCCTAGCACTGGGTGTAGATTTGGTTAATCCAGGTTGCATCACAAGCCCTGAATGAATTATTTAAGAATTGCTCTCAGGCTTCCCTGGTGGCGCAGTGGTTGAGAATCTGCCTGCCGTTGCAGGGGACACAGATTCATTCCCCAGTCTGGGAGAATCCCACATGCCGTGGAGCGGCTGGGCCCGTTGGCCGTGGCTGCTGGTCCTGCGCGTCCGGAGCCTGTGCTCCACAACGGGAGAGGCCACAACAGTGAGAGACCCACTACTGCAAGAAAAAAAAAAAAACTCTTGCTCTCTATTTCACTGTCTTCGTGTTTTGTTTTAGAAATTTATTTTGAAAATGGCATTTATCGGATTTTCACTGCTGGCTTTAGGATGCTGTACACACCCTTGATTCTCTTACGGAGACATATAAATCCATGGGTTTTAACATTCTTAGTAGTCAGGTATATTTCTAGGCGTTGAATATGGGTTGTTGAGTCTATTTCATTGAGCAAGGAGTAAGACTTGTGTATTACATATTTGGCTTATGGAAAGGTATCTGTGCTAATTTCAATCTCTGGTTTTATGCAGCACCCCAACTCACCTTTCCCCTTAAGCAAGCATAAGTTTGTTTTCTAAATTTGAGACCCTGTTCTGTTTTGTAATTCAGTTCATGTGTAGCCAAGTTTACATTCCGTGTATGACTGATATCTTATGATGTTTCTTTTTCTGTGTGACTTATTTCACGTAGTATCATTGTACCTGAATCCACTCACTACACCGCTACGGGCCTGCTGACGTAGATTTCAATGCTGTGTGATATTCCATTGTACGTAAGTACCACAAGTTCTTTGTCCATTTTTCGCTTTCTGGGATATGTAACTTGTATGGTAGAGGATGTTGTTGTAAACAGAGCCATCTGAATCTTTGGGGTGGCTGTGTCTTTTTTATTTTAATTTCCCTGAGCTATAGGACCATAAGTGGAAGTACCATAGGCTGTGTTGCTTTGTTTCTTATATGTTTCAGGAAACACCATACAGGTCTCCAGAATGGCTGTTGGCAATTTACGTCCCGCCCATCGGCATAACAAGGCTCCCTCTTCTTGGTGGTGTTTCCTGGCTTTGGAATTTTACACTTTTTATAGATGACCCTTTTGATCTGGGGGGGGGAGTTTGACTTTATTGTAGTGCAGATTTCCTTTTCATGCTTGCTTATTTGGCCAAAAAGCACGTATGCGTTTTTTCCTGAATATATTCAGGAAAAAAGCATACGCGCTTTTTTTGCCAAGTGCATCATTGTCCTCGTTCTGCCTGTTTTCCTATGTTTTAAATGCAACTCCAGTCTTCCTCCCAGATTGGTTTCCTGCAATTCTGCCTCACTTTCAAGTCCTCTTCGCAGCCTTACTTCAATATAATTTTGGACGATTGCTGTCACTTATAACTGTGCAGGTTTGTGAATTACAGTGCCCCTGAGCTCCTTTCTCCAACTCGCTTTCTTGTGAGCTGACCGCAAAACCGCAAGATAGCTTCAGACCCTAATCTGGTTCCGGCAGTGTATGCTGAGCATTTGGTTAATTCATCTTCCTGTTGGGAAATGAGACTTAAATTTGCCCTTCCAAACATCTACAGCTACTTTCTCATTGGTTCTCCCTATTCCTGTTCATCTTCCACAGAAATTGCAAACTGAGCCAAACAGGAGGTTAAAGGCACCGACTCACCTAGTTGGGTGAGTGTTAGTAAAGCATCTGGAATGCCGAGCCCGAGTACAAGGGAATGAAATTTGAGATGCCTTTAAAAACGTTTCCAGATCACACAGTGGACAATATTCTGGGCTCCCCGTGCATTTTTTAGCTGAAAGAAGAATCCCTTTAACCTGGACAGTTGGGACTCATGGAATAGGTACCATGCAGTATGACTTCAAAGGGTCTGCTTTTGCTCACCGAACCTCAACAAACCAATGAGCCCAAGTGTTCTGCCTTATGTCTCACCCAGCTCTATGTGTAGATGTGCTGAATCCAGGTTGCATCACTAGCCCTCATTGAAATATTTAAGAATTGTTCTGTATTTCTCTGTTATTGTGGTTTTTCTTGAAATTTATATTGATAATGGGATTTAGATGATTTTCACTGCTGCGTTTATGCTGCTGTACACACGCTTGATTCTCTTACGGGGACATATAAATCCATAGGTTTTTAGATTCTTACTAGTCAGGTATATTCCTAGGTCTTGAATATGGGGTGTCAAGTCCATTTCGTTGAGCAAGGAGTAGGTCTATTCTATTACATATTTGTTTTAGGAACGGTATGTGTGCTAATTTCAGTCTCTGGTTTTATGCAGCAGCCCAACCCACCTTTCCCATTAGCAAGCATAAGTAGGTTTTCTAAATTTGAGACCCTGTTCTGTTTTGTAATTCAGTTCATGTGTAGCCAAGATTAAGTTCCGTGTATTAGTGACATCTTATGATGTTTCTTTTTCTGTGTGACTTATTTCACTTAGAATCATCATACCTGAATCCACTCATTATGTTGCTTCGGACCTGAAGACATAGATTTCATTGCTGAGTGATATTCAGTTGCAGGTAAGTACCACTAATTCTTTATCCAGATTTCACTTTCTGGGATATTTAACTTGTATTATAGACGAGGTTCTTGTAAAAGGAGCCATCCCAAACTTTGGCATAGATGTGTCTTTTTGATTTCATTTCCCTAAGGTAAAGAACCATAAGAGGAAGTGCTCTGGGTTGGGGTTAGGGTTAGGGTTTGGGGATGGGGATGGTTTAAGGTACAGGTTATATTACTACAACAATTTAGGGTGAGCATAGGTGTGAGGGTACGGATTAGTGTTAGTGTATGGATTAACATTAGGAGACAGGTTAAGGTAAGGCTTCACGTAAGGTTTAGGGTTAGGGTTAATGGACAGGGACGGATTCGGGTAAAGGTTAGGGTACGAAAACGGCTTAGGGTGAGCATACGTGTTACGGTAATGGTTAGTGTCACCGTATGGGCTAGGAATAGGGGACGGGTTAGGGTAAGTCTTCGCATAAGTGTTAGGGGTAGGGTTAGGGGAAGGGGATGGTTTAGGGTACATGTTAGGGTACGACAATGGTTTAGGGGAGCGTACGTGTTTGGGTATGGTTTAGTGTAAGTGAACTGGTTAGGAATAGGGGACGCATTAGGGTTCGGCTTTGGGTAAGGGTTAGGTTTAGGGTTAGGCTCAGGGGACGGGTAAGGTTTAGGGTGAGCGTATGTATTAGAGTACGGGATAGTGTTAGTGTACGGGTTAGGGTTAGGGGAAGGGTTAGGGTAAGGTTTAGTGTAAGGGTTAGTTTTAGCATTTGGGTTAGGGGACAGGAATGGTTTAGTGTACAGGTTAGGTACGACAACATTTTTGGGTGAGCGTAACAGTTAGGGTACGTATTAGTGTTAGCGTACGGTTTAGGGTTAGATGACGTGTTAGGGTAAGGCTTCGGGTAAGGGTTAGTGTTAAGTTTAGGGTTAGGGTATGGGGAAGGTTTAGGATACAGGTTGGGGTACGACAACTAATTAAGTAGAACATATATGTTAGGGGATGGGTTCATGTTAGTGTATGGGTTAGGATTAGCGGACGGGTTAGTGTAATGCTTTGGGAAAGGGTTAGGTTTAGAGTTAGGGTTAGGGCACAGGGATGGTTTACGGTTCAGATCATGGTAGGACAATGGTTTAGGATCTGCGTATGTGTTAGGGTATTGGTTAGGGTTAGCGTACAGTTTAGGATTAGGGGACGGGTTAGGGTAAGGCTTCAGGTAAGGGTTAGGGGTAGGGTTAGGGTTAGGGTTAGGGGATGGGGACAGGGACGGTTTAGGGTACAGGTTAGTGTAAGACAAAGGTTTAGGGTGAGCGTAGCAGTTAGAGTAAGAGTTAGTGTTAGCGTACGGGTTTAGATTAGGGGACGGGTTACTGTAAGGTTTAGGGAAAGTGTTAGGGTTAGGGGATGGGGACGGTTTAGGGTACAGTGTAGGGTAAAACAAGAGTTTTGGTTGAGCGTACATTTTAGGCTACGGGTTAGTGTTAGCGTATGGGTTAAGATTAGAGGACGTGTTAGGGTAAGGTTTCAGATAAGAGTTAGGGTTAAGGTTAGGGGATGGGGACGGTTTTTGTTACAGGTTAGGGTATGACAACGGTTTAGGGTGAGTGTACGTGATAGGGTATGGGTTAGCGTTAGCGTACAGTTTCGGATTATGGGACGGGTTAAGGTAAGACTTCGGGTAAGGGTAAGATTTAGGGTTCGGGTTGGGGGACGGGGACGGTTTAGGGTACAGTTTAGTGTATGACAACAGTTTAGGTTGACTACACGTGTTAAGGTATGGGTTAGTGTTTGCAAACGGGTTAGGATTACGGGAGGTGTTAGGGTAAGGCTTCGGCTAAGGCTTAAGTTTAGGTTTAGGGGATGGGGACGTTTTAGGGTACAGGATAGGGTACGACAATTGTTTAGTGTGAGTGTACATGTTAGGATACAGGTTAGTGATAGCGTACGGGTTAGGATTACCGATGGGTTAGCGTAAGGCTTTGGGTAAGGGTTAGGGTTAGGGTTAGGGTTAGGGTTAGGGGATGGGGACAGTTTAGGGTACAATTTAAGGTACGACAACGGTATAGGGTGAGTGTAAGTGTTAGGGTACATGTTAGTGTTAGTTTACGGGTTAGGATTAGGGGAAGGGTTAGTATAAGGTTTCGGGAAACGGTTTGAGGTTGGGGACAACGACGATTTATGGTACAGGTTAGGGTATGACAATGATTTAGGGTGAGCGTACGTGTTAGGTTATGGGTTAGTATTAGCGTACGGGTTAGGATTAAGGGACGGGTTAGGGTAAGGCTTCACGTAACGGTTAGGTTTAGGTTTAGGTTTAGGGTTATTGTTAGGGGACTGGGACAATTTAGGATACAGGTTAGGAAATGACAAAAGTTTAGGGTGAGCGTATGTGTTAGGGTACATGTTAGTGCTACCGTAAGGGTTAGGATTAGTGTAAGGTTTAGAGACATGATTCGGGTATGTGTTAGTGTTAGGGAACAGGGACAGGGACGGTTTAGGGTACAGGTTAGGGTACGACAACAGTTTAGGGTGAGCATACATGTTAGGGCACAGGTTAGTGTTAGCATATGGGTTAGAATTAGGGGACGGGTTAGGGTAAGGCTTAGGGTAAGGGTTAGGGTTAGGGTTAGGGTTAGGAAATGGAGACGGTTCAAGGTACAGGTTAGGGTACCACAATGTGTTAGTGTGAGAATACATGTTAGGGTAAGGTTTAGTGTCAGCGTATGGTCCATGATTAGTGGAAGGGATAGGGTAAGACGTTGGGTTAGGGTTAGGGGATGGGAACGGTTTAGGGTATAGGTTAGAATACGACAGCAGTTTAGGTTGAGTGTACATGTTAGGGTATGTGTTAGTGCTAGCATACGGTTTAGGATTAGGGAACAGTTTAGACTAAGGCTTCGGGTAATGATTAGGTTTATGGTTAGGGTTAGGGATTAGGTTAGGGAATGGAAACGGTTTAGGGTACAATTTAGTGTACGACAACGATTTAAGGTGAGCGTAGGTGTTAGGGTATGGGTTAGTGTTGGCGTACGGATTAGGATTAGGGGACGCGTTAGGATAAGGCTTCGGGTAAGGGTTAGGGTTATGGTTAATGTTAGGGGACAGGGCCAGGGACGATTTAAGGTACAGGTTTGGGTAAGACAATGGTTTAGGGTGAGTGTACATGTTAGGGTATGTGTTAGTGTTAGCGTACCAGTTAGGCTTAGGTGACGGGTTAGGGTAAGGCTTCGGATAAGGGTTAGGGTTAGGGTTATGGGACAGGGACTGTTTAGGTACAGGTTAGTGTATGACAACGGTTTTCGTTGAGCATACAACTTAGGGTAGGTGTAAATGTTAGCATACGGGTTAGGATTAGGGGACGGGTTAGGGTAAATTTTCCGGTAAGGATTAGGGTTAGGGTTAGGGGACAGGGAAGGTTTAGAGTACAGGTTAGTGTACGACAACGGTTTAGTGTGATCATACGAGTTAGGGTATGGGTTAGTGTTAGCGCACGGTTTAGGATTAGGGGATGTGTTAGGGTAAGGCTTCAGGTAAGTGTTAGAGTTAGGGTTAGTGGATGAGGACGTGTTAGGGTACAGGTTAGGGTAGGACAATGCTTTAGGGTGAGCGTACATGTTAGGGTACTGGTCAGTGTTAGCATTTGGGTTAGGATTAGGGGACAGGTTAGAGTAAGGCTTCGTGTAAGTGTTAGGGTGAGGGATAGGGTTGGGGAAAGGGACGGTTTAGGGTACAGATTAGGGTACGACAGCGATTTAGGGTGAGCCTACGTGTTAGGGTACAGTTTAGTGTTAGCGTATGGGTTAGGATTTGGGGATGGTTTAGGGACAGGCATCTGTAAAGATTTAGGTTTAGCATTATGGGACGGGGACGGTTTAGGGAAAAGGTTAGGATACCACAGCGGTTTAGGGTGAGCGTAGGTGTTAGGGTACAGGTTAGTGTTAGCGTACGGGTTAGGTATAGGGGACGTGTTAGGGTAAGGCTTCGGGTAAGTGTTAGGGTTAGGGTTAGGGTTAGGTTTAGGGTTAGGGGACGGGGACGGTTTAGGGGACAGGTTAGGGTATGACAACGGTTTAGGGTGAGCGTACGTGTTAGGGTACGGGTTAGTGTTAGCGTACGGCTTAGAATTAGGGGACGGGTTAGGGTAAGGCATAGGGTAAGGGTTAGGTTTAGGGTTAGGGTTAGGGGACGGGCACGGGGACGGTTTACGGGACAGGTTAGGGTTAGGGGTAGGGTTAGGGTTAGGGGACGGGGACAGTTTAGGGGAACGGTTAGAGTTCGACAACTCTTTAGGGTGAGCGTACATGTTAGGGAACGGGTTAGTGTTAGCGTACGGGTTAGGATTAGGGGACGGGTTAGTGTAAGGCTTTGGGTAAGTGTTACGGTTAGGGTTAGGGTTAGGGTTAGGTTTAGGGGACGCGGACGGTTTAGGGGACGCGGACGGTTTAGGGGACAGGTTAGGGTACGACAATGGTTTAGGGTGAGCGTACGTGTTAGGGTACGGGTTAGTGTTAGCATACAGGTTAGGATTAGGGGACGGGTTAGGGTAAGGCTTCGGGTAAGGGTTATGGTTAGGGTTAGGGTTAGGGGAAGGGAACGGTTTAGCGGACAGGTTAGGTTATGACGATTTAGGGTGAGCGTACATGTTAGGGTACGGATTAATGTTAGCGTACGGGTTAGGATTAGGGGACAGGTTAGCGTAAGGCTTAGGGTAAGGGCTAGGGTTAGGGTTAGGGTTAGGATTAGAGGGCGGGGACAGTTTAGGGGACAGGTTAGGGTTAGGGTTAGGGTTAGGGGATGGGTACGGTTTAGGGGACAGGTTAGGGTACGACAACGGTTAGGGTGAGCGTACGTGTTAGGGTACTGGTTAGTGTTAGCGTACACGTTAGGATTAGGGGATGGGTTAGGGTAAGGCTTCAGGTAAGGGTTAGGGTTAGAGTTAGGGCTAGGGTTAGGGTTAGGGGATGGGTACGGTTTAGGGGACAGGTTAGGGTACGACAACGGTTTAGGGTGAGCGTACGTGTTAGGGTACTGGTTAGTGTTAGCGTACGCGTTAGGATTAGGGGACGGGTTAGTGTAAAGCTTCAGGTAAGGGTTAGGGTTAGGGTTTTGGTTAGGGTTAGGGGACGGGGATGGTTTAGGGGACAGGTTAGGGTACGACAATGGTTTAGTGTGAGCGTACGTGTTAAGGTATGGGTTAGTTTTAGCGTACGGGTTAGGATTAAGGGACGGGTTAGGGTAAGGCTTCGGGTAAGGGTTAGGGTTAGGGTTAGGGTTAGGGGACGGGGACGGTTTAGGGGACAGTTTAGGGTACAGCAAAGGTTTAGGGTGAGCGTACGTGTTAGGGTACGGGTTAGTGTTAACGTACGGATTAGGATTAGGGGACGGGTACGGGTAAGGCTTCGGGTAAGTGTTAGGGTTAGGGTTAGTGTTAGGGTTAGGGTTAGGGGACGGGGACGGTTTAGGGGACAGGTTAGGGTACGATAACATTTTAAGGTGAGCGTACGTGTTAGGGTATGGGTTAGTTTTAGAGTACGCGTTAGGATTTGTGGACGGGTTAGGGTAAGGCTTTGGCTAACGGTTAGGGTTAGGGTTAGGGTTAGGTTTAGGGTTAGGGTACGGGGATGGTTCACGGGACAGGTTAGGGTACGACAACGGTTTAGGGTGAGCCTACTTGTTAGGGTACGGGTTACTGTTAGCGTACGATTTAGGATTGGGGATGGGTTAGGGTAAGGCTTCGGGTAAGGGTTAGGGTTAGGGTTAGGGGACGGGGATGGTTTAGGGAACAGGTTAGTGTACGATAACGGTTTAGGGTGAGCGTACGTGTTAGGGTACTGTTTAGTGTTAGTACGTGTTAGGATTAGGGGTCGGGTTAGGGTAAGGCTTACGGTAAGGTTAGGGTTAGGGTTAGGGTTAGGGGATGGGGACGGTTTAGTGGACAGGTTAGGGTACGACAACGTTTTAGGGTGAGCGTACGTGTTAGGGTACGGGTTAGTGTTAGCGTACGGGTTAGGATTATTGGAAGGGTTAGGGTAAGGCTTCGGGTAAGGGTTATGGTTAGGGATAGGGTTAGGTTTAGGGTTAGGCTTAGGGTTAGGGGACGGGGACGGTTTAGGGGACAGGTTAGGGTATGACAACGGTTTAGGTTGAGCGTACGTGTTAGGGTACGGGTTAGTGTTAGCGTACGTGTTAGGATTAGGGTACGGCTTAGGGTAAGGCTTCGGGCAAGGGTTAGGGTTAGGGTTAGGTTTAGGGTTAGGGGATGGGGACGGTTTAGGAGACAGGTTAAGGTACGACAACGGTTTAGGGTGAGCGTACGTGTTAGGGTACGGGTTAGTGTTAGCGTACGGGTTAGGATTAGGGGACGGGTTAGGGTAAGGCTTCGGGTAAGGTTTAGGGTTAGGGTTAGGGGATGGGGACTGTTTAGGGGACAGGTTAGGGTACGACAATGATTTAGGGTGAGCGTACGTGTTAGGGTACGGGTGAGTGTTAGCGTACGGTTTAGGATTAGGGGACGGGTTAGGGTAAGGCTTCGGGTAAGGGTTAGGATTAGGGTTAGGGTTAGGGTTATGGGACAGAGACGGTTTAGGGGACAGGTTAGGGTACGAAAACGGTTTAGGGTGAGTGTAAGTGTTATGGTACGGGTTAGTGTTAGCGTACGGGTTAGGGTTAGGGGACGGGTTAGTATAAGGCTTCGGGTAAAACTTAGGGTTAGGGTTAGGGGACTGGGACGGTTTAGGGGACAGGTTAGGGTACGACAAACGTTTAGGGTGAGCGTACGTGTTAGGGTATGGGTTAGTGTTAGCGTACGGGTTAGGATTAGGGGACGGGTTAGTGTAAGGCTTTTGGGAAGTGTTAGGGTTAGGTTTAGGGTTAGGGTTAGGGTTAGGGGATGGGGACGGTTTAGGGGAGAGGTTAGGGTGTGACAACGGTTTAGGGTGAGCGTACGTGTTAGGGTATGGGTTAGTGTTAGCGTACGGGTTAGGGTTAGGGGACGGGTTAGGGTAAGGCTTCGATTTAGGGTTAGGGTTAGTGTTAGGGTTAGGGTTAGTGGACGGGGACGGTTTAGGGGACAGGTTACGGTACGACAACGGTTTAGGGTGAGCGTACGTGTTAGGGTAAGGTTTAGTGTTAGCGTACGGGCTAGTATTAGGGGACGGTTTAGGGTAAGGCTTTGGGTAATTTTTAGGGTTAGGGTTAGGGTTAGGTTTAGGGGACGGGGATGGTTTAGGGGACAGGTTAGGGTTCGACAACTGTTTAGAGTGAGCGTAATTGTTAGGGTAAGGCTTAGTGTTAGCGTACGCGTTAGGATTAGGGCACGGGTTAGGTTAAGGCTTCGGGGAAGGGTTACGTTTATGGTTAGGGTTAGGGTTAGGAGACGGGAATGGTTTAGGGGACAGTTTCGCGTACGAAAACGGTTTAGGGTGAGCGTACGTGTTAGGGTACGGGTTAGTGTTAGTGTATGGGTTAGGATTTGGGGACGGCTTAGGGTTAGGCCTCGGGTAAGGGTTAGGGTTAGGTTTAGAGTTAGGCTTAGGGTTAGGAGACGGGTACGGTGTAGGGGACAGGTTAGGGTACGACAACTGTTTAGGGTGAGCGTACGTGTTAGGGTAAGGGTTATTGTTAGCGTACGGTTTAGGATTAGGGGACGGGTTTTGGTAAGGCTTCGGGTAAAGGTTAGGGTTAGGGTTAGGGGACGGAGACGGTTTAGGAGACAGGTTAGGGTACAACGGTTTAGGGTGAGCGTAGGTGTTAGGGTACGGGTTATTGTTAGCATACGGGTTAAGATTAGGGGACGGGTTAGGGTAAGTGTTCGGGTAATGGTGAGGGTTAGGGTTAGGGTTAGTGTTAGGGTTAGGGGACGGGGATGGTTTAGGGGACAGGTTAGGGTACAACAACTGTTTAGGATGAGCTTACGTGTTAGGGTATGGGTTAGTGTTAGCATACGGGTTAGGATTACTGGACGGGTTAGGGTAAGGCTTAAGGTAAGGGTTAGGGTTAGGGTTAGGGTTAGGGTACGGGGACGATTTAGGGGACAGGTTAGGGTACGACCACGGTTTAGGGTGAGCGTACATGTTAGGGTATGGGTTAGGGTTAGCGTGCGGGTTAGGATTAGGGGACGGGTTACGGTAAGGCTTCGGGTTAGAGTTAGGGTTAGTGTTAGGTTTAGGGTTAGGGGATGGGGACGCTTTAGGGGACAGGTTAGGGTACGACAGCGGTTTAGGGTGAGCGTACGTGTTAGGGTATGGGATAGTGTTAGCGTACGGGTTAGGATTAGGGGACGGGTTAGGGTAAGGCTTCGGGTAAGGGTTAGGGTTAGGGGACGGGGACGGTATAGGGGACAGGTTAGGGTACGACAACGGTTTAGGGTTAGGGTTAGGGATAGGGTTAGGGTTAGGGTTATGGGACGTGGACGGGGAAGGTTTGGGGGACAGGTTAGTGTACGACAACGGTTTAGGGTGAGCGTACGTGTTAGAGTACCGTTTAGTGTTAGCGTACGGGTTAGGATTAGGGGACGGGTTAGGGTAAGGCTTCGGGTAAGGGTTAGGGTTAGTGTTAGGGTTAGGGTTAGGGGACGGGGACGGGAACGGTTTAGGGGACAGTTTAGGGTACGACAACGGTTTAGGGTGAGCGTACGTTTTAGGGTACGGGTTAGTGTTAGCGTACGGGTTAGGATTAGGGGACGGGTTAGGGTAAGGCTTCGGGTAAGGGTTAGGATTAGGGTTAGGGTTAGGGTTATGGGACAGGGACGGTTTAGGGGAGAGGTTAGGGTACGACAATGATTTAGGGTGAGCGTAGGTGTTAAAGTACCGTTTAGTTTTAGCGTACGGGTTAGGATTAGGGGACGGGTTTCAGTAAGGATTCGGGTAAGCGTTAGGGTTAGGGTTAGGGTTAGGGTTAGGGTACGGGGACGGTGTAGGGGACAGGTCAGGGTACGACAATGGTTTAGGGTGAGCGTACATGTTAGGGTATGGGTTAGTGTTAGCGTACGGGTTAGGATTAGAGGACAGGTTAGTTTAATGCTTCGGGTAAGGATTAGGGTTAGGGTTAGGGTTAGGTTTAGGGTTAGGGTTAGGGGACGGGGACGGTTTATGGGACAGGTTAGGGTACGTCAATGGTTTAGTGTGAGCGTACGTGTTAGGGTACGGGTTAGTGTTAGCGTACCGGTTAGGATTAGGGGACGGGTTAGGTTAAAGCTTCGGGTAAGGCTTAGGGTTAGGGTTAAGGTTAGGGTTAGGGTTGTGGGATGGGGCCTTTTTAGGGGACAGATTAGGGTACGAAAACGGTTTAGGGTGAGCGTACGTGTTAGGGTACGGGTTAGTGTTAATGTAGGGAGTAGGATTAGGGGACGGGTTAGTGTAAGGCTTCGGGTAAGGGTTAGGGTTAGGGTTCGGGTTAGGTTTAGCAGATGGGGACGGTCTAAGGGACTCGTTAGTGTACGACAAAATTTTAGGGTGAGCGTACGTGTTAGGGTACCGTTTAGTGTTAGCGTACGGGTTAGGATTAGGGGACGGGTTAGGGTAAGGCTTCGGGTAAGGTTTAGCCTTAGGGTTAGGGTTAGGGGACGGGAAATGTTTAGGGGACAGGTTAGGGTACGTCGACGGTTTAGGGTGATCGTACGTGTTAGGGTACGGGTTAGTGTTAGCGTACGGGTTAGGAGTAGGGGACGTGTTAGTGTAAGAATTCGGTTAAGAATTAGGGTTAGGGATAGGCTAAGGGTTAGGGTTAGGGGACGGGGACGGTTGAGGGGAAAGGTTAGGGTACGGCAACGGTTTAGTGTGAGCGTATGTTTTAGGTTACGGGTTAGTGTTAGCGTACGGGTTAGGATTAGGGGACCTCTTAGAGTAAGGCTTCGGGTAAGGTTTAGGGTTAGGTTTAGGGTTAGGTGATGGGGACGTTTTAAGGGACAGGTTAGGGTACGACAACGGTTTAGGGTGAGCGTACGTGTTAGGGTACGGGTTAGTGTTAGCGTACGGGTTAGGGTAAGGCTTCGGGTAAGGGTTAGGATTAGGGTTAGCGTTAGGGTTAAGGGACGGGGACGGTTTAGGGGACAGGTGAGGGTACGACAATGGTTTAGTGTGAGCGTACGTGTTAGGGTAAGGGTTAGTGTTAACGTACGGGTTAGGATTATTGGACGGGTTAGGGTAAGGCTTCGGGTAAGGGTTAGGTTTAGGGTTAGGGTTAGGATTAGGGGATGGGGAAGGTTTAGGGGACAGGTTAGGGTACGACAACGGTTTAGGGTGAGCGTACGTGTTAGGGTACGTGTTAGTGTTAGCGTACGTGGTAGGATTAGGGGATGGGTTAGGGTAATGTTTCGTTTAAGGGTTAGATTTAGGGTTAGTGTTAGGGTTAGGGTTAGGGGAAAGGACTGTTTAGGGGAAAGGTTAGGATACGACTACGGTTTAGGGTGAGAGTACGTGTTAGGGTACCTGTTAGTGTTAGCGTACGTGTTAGGATTAGGGGACGGGTTAGGGTAAGGCTTCGGTTAAGGGTTAGGGTTAGGGGACGGGGACGGGGACGGTTTAGGGGACAGGTTAATGTACGACAACGGTTTAGGGTGAGCGTACGTGTTAGGGTACGGTTTAGTGTTAGCGTACTGGTTAGGATTAGGGCACGGGTTAGGATAAGGCTTCGCGTAAGGGTTAGGTTTAGGGTTAGGGTTAGGGTAAGTGTTAGGGCACGGGGACGGTTTAGAGGACAAGTTAGGGTACGACAACTGTTTAGGGTGAGCGTATTTGTTAGGGTAAGGGTGAGTGTTATCGTACGGGTTAGGATTAGGGGACGGGTTAGTGTAAGGCTTCAGGTAAGGGTTAGGGTTAGGTTTAGGGTTAGGGTTAGGGTTAGGGGTTGGGGACGGTTTAGGGGACAGGTTAGGGTAAGACAACGGTTTAGGGTGACCGTACGTGTTAGGGTATGGGTTAGTGTTAGCTTATGGGTTAGGATTAGGGGACGGGTTAGGGTAAGGCTTCGGGTAACTGTTAGGTTCAGGGTTAGGTTTAGGGTTAGGGTTAGGGGACGGGGATGGTTTAGGGGACAGGTTAGGGTACGACAACCTTTTAGGGTGAGTGTAGGTGTTAGGGTACATTTTAGTGTTAGCGTACGGGTTAGGATTAGGGGACGGGTTAGTGTAAGTCTTCAGGTAAGGGTTAGGGTTAGCGTTAGGGTTAGGGATAGCGGACGGGGACGGTTTAGGGGACAGGTTAGGGTACGGCAACGGTTTAGGGTGAGCGTACGTGTTAGGCTACGGGTTAGTGTTAGCATACGGGTTAGTATTAGGTGACAGGTTACGGTAAGGCTTCGGGTAAGGGTTAGGTTTACGGATAGGGTTAGTGTTAGGGTTAGGGGACGGGGACGGGGATGGTTTAGGGGACCGGTTAGGGTTAGGGTTAGGGTTAGGGGACGGGGACGGTTTAGGAGACAGGTTAGGGTACGACAACGGTTTAGGCTGAGCGTACATGTTAGGGTACAGGTTAGTGTTAGCTTATGGGTTAGTATTAGGGGCGGTTTAGTGTAAGGCTTCGGGTAAGGTTTAGGGTTAGGGTTAGGGTTAGGGGACGGGGACGGTTTAGGGGACTGGTTAGGGTATGGCAACGGTTTACGGTGAGCGTACGTGTTAGGGTACGGGTTAATGTTAGCGTACAGGTTAGGATTAGGGGACCGGTAAGGATAAGGCTTCGGGTAAGGGTTAGGGTTAGGGTTAGGGGACGGGGACGATTTAGGTGACAGGTTAGGGTACGACAACGGTTTAGGGTGAGCGTACGTGTTAGGGTATGGGTTAGTGTTAGCGTACGGGTTAGGGTTAGGTGACGGGTTAGGGTAAGGCTTCGGGTAAGGTTTAGGGTTAGGGTTATGGTTAAGGTTAGGGTTAGTGGACGGGGAGGTTTAGGGGACAGGTAAGGGTACGACAATGGTTTAGGTTGAGCGTACGTTTTAGGGTATGGCTTAGTGTTTGCGTACGGATTAGAATTAGGGGACAGCTTAGCGTAAGGCTTCGGGTTAGGGTTAGGGTAAGGATTAGGGTTAGGGTTAGGGTTAGGAGATGGGGACGGTTTAGGGGACAGGTTAGTGTACGACAGCGGTTTAGGGTGAGTGTACGTGTTAGGGTACAGGTTACTGTTAGCGTACGGGTTAGGATTAGGGGACGGGTTAGCGTAAGGCTTAGGGTAAGGGCTAGGGTTAGGGTTAGGGTTAGGGTACGTAGAGGATTTAGGGGACATGTTAGGGTACGACAACGATTTAGAATGAGCGTACGTGTTAGGGTATGGATTAGTGTTAGCGAACATGTTAGGATTAGGGGACGGGTTAGTGTAAGGCTTCGGGTAAGGGTTAGGGTTAGGGTTAGGGTTAGGCTTAGGGGACGGGGATGGTTTAGGGGACAGGTTAGGGTACGACAATGGTTTAGGGTTAGTGTACGTCTTAGGGTACGGGTTAGTGTTAGGGTACGGGTTAGGATTAGGGGACGGATTAGGGTAAGGCTTCGTGTAAGATATAGGGTTACGGTTAGGGTTAGGGTTAGGGGATGGGGATGGTTTAGGGGACAGGTTAGGGTACGACAACGGTTTAGGGTGAGAGTATGTGTTAGGGTACGGTTTAGTGTTAGCGTACGTGTTAGGATTAGGGGACGGGTTAGGGTAAGGCTTCGGGTAAGGGTTAAGGTTAGGGTAAGGGTTAGGGGACGGGGACGGTTTAGGGGACAGTTTAAGGTACGACAATGGTTTAGGGTGTGCGTACGTGTTAGGGTACGGGTTAGTGTTAGCGTACGTGTTAGGATTACGGGACGGGTTAGGGTAAGGCTTTGGGTAAGTGTTAGGGTTAGGATTAGGGTTAGGGTTAGGGTTAGTGGACGGGAACGGTTGAGGGTACAGGTTAGGGTACGACAACGTTTTAGGGTGAACGTACGTGTTAGGGTATGGTTTAGTGTTAGCGTACGGGTTAGGATTAGGGGATGGGTTAGGGTAAGGCTTCAGGTAAGGGTTAGGCTTAGGGTTAGGGTTAGGGGATGGGGACGGTTTAGGGGACAGGTTAGGGTACCACAACGGTTTAGGGTGAGCGTACGTGTTAGGGTACGGTTTAGTGTTAGCGTACAGTATAAGATTAGGGGACGGTTTAGTGTAAGGTTTCGGGTAAGGGTTAGGGTTAGGGTTAGGCTTAGGGTTCGGGACGGGGATGGGGACGGTTTAGGGGACAGGTTAGGCTATGACAACGGTTTATGGTGAGCGTACATGTTAGGGTACAGGTTAGTGTTAGCGTATGGGTTACGATTAAGGGAAGTGTTAGGGGAAGGCTTCGGGTAAGTGTTAGGGTTAGGGTTAGGGTTAGGGTTAGGGTTAGGGGACGGGGACGGTTTAGGGGACAGGTTAGGGTACGACAACAGTTTAGGGTGAGCGTACGTGTTAGGGTACGGGTTAGTGTTAGCGTACGGGTTAGGATTAGGGGACGGGTTAGTGTAAGGCTTTGGTAAGCGTTAGGGTTACGGTTAGGGTTAGGTTTAGGGGACGGTGACGGTTTAGGGGACAGGTTAGGGTAAGACAGTGGTTTAGGGTGAGCGTATGTGTTAGGGTATGGGTTAGTGTTAGAGTATGGGTTAGGATTAGGGGACAGGTTAGGGTAAGGCTTCGGGTAAGTGTTAGGTTTAGGATTAGATTTAGGGTTAGGGTTAGGGGACGGGGACGATTTAGGGGACAGGTTAGTGTATGACAACGGTTTAGGGTGAGCGTACGTGTTAGGGTATGGGTTAGTGTTAGCGTACGGCTTAGGATTATGGGACGGGTTAGGTTAAGGCTTCGGGAAAGGGTTAGCGTTAGGGTTAGGCTTAGGGTTAGGGGACTGGGCAGGGGACGGTTTAGGGGACCGGTTAGGTTTAGGGTTAGGGTTAGGGTTAGGGTTATGGGACGGGGATGGTTTAGGGGACAGGTTAGGGTACGACAATGGTTTAGGGTAAGCGTACATTTTGGGGTACGGGTTAGTGTTAGCGTACGGGTTAGGATTAGGGGACGGGTTAGGGTAAGGCTTCAGGTAAGGGTTAGGGTTAGGGTTAGGTGACAGGGACGGTTTAGGGGACAGTTTAGGGTATGGCAACGGTTTAGGGTGAGCGTACGTGTTAGGCTATGGGTTAGTGTTAGCGTACGGGTTAGTATTAGGTGACAGGTTATTGTAAGGCTTCGGGTAAGGGTTAGGGTTAGGGATAGGGTTAGTGTTAGGGTTAGGGGGCGGGGACAGTTTAGGGGAAAGGTTAGGATACGACAACAGTTTAGGGTGAGCGTACATGTTAGGGTACAGGTTAGTGTTACCGCACGGCTTAGGATTAGTGGAAGGGTTTGTGTAAGGCTTCGGGTAAGGGTTAGGGTTAGGGTTAGGGGACGGGGACGGTTTAGGGGACATGTTAGTGTATGACAGTGGTTTAGGGTGAGCGTACGTGTTAGGGTATGGGTTAGTGTTAGCGTACGGTTTAGGATTATGGGACGGGTTAGGTTAAGGCTTCGGGTAAGTGTTAGCGTTAGGGTTAGGCTTAGGTTTAGGGGACGGGGCAGGGGACGGTTTAGAGGACAGGTTAGGGTACGACAATGGTTTATGGTGAGCGTACGTGTTAGGGTACGGGTTAGTGTTAGCGTACGGGTTAGGATTAGGGGACGGTTTAGTGTAAGGCTTCGGGTAAGGGTTAGGGTTAGGGTTAGGGTTAGGGGACGGGGACGGTTTAGGGGACTGGTTAGTGTACGACAACGTTTTAGGGTGAGCGTACGTGTTGGGTACGGGTTAGTGTTAGCGTACGGTTTAGGATTAGGGTATGGTTTAGGGTAAGGCTTCGTTTAAGGGTTAGGGTTACGGTGAGGTTTAGGGGTAGGGGACCGGGACGGTTTAGGGGACAGGTTAGGCTATGACAATGGTTTATGGTGAGCGTACGTGTTAGGGTACGGGTTAGTGTTAGCGTATGGGTTACGATTAAGGGACGTGTTAGGGGAAGGCTTCGGGTAATTGTTAGGGTTTGGGTTAGGGTTAGGGTTAGGGTTAGGGGACGGGAACGGTTTAGGGGACAGGTTAGGGTACAACAACAGTTTAGGGTGAGCGTACGTGTTAGGGTACGGGTTAGTGTTGGCGTACGGGTTAGGATTAGGGGACGGGTTAGTGTAAGGCTTTGGTAAGCGTTAGGGTTAGGGTTAGTGTTAGGTTTAGGGGACGGGGACGGTTTAGGAGAAATGTTAGGGTATTGCAACGGTTTAGGGTGAGTGTACGTGTTAGGGTATGGGTTATTGTTAGCATACGGGTTAGGATTAGGTGACGGGTTAGGGTAAGGCTTAGGGAAAGGGTTAGGGATAGTGTTAGGGTTATGGTTAGGGGACGGGGACGGTTTAGGGAAAAGGTTAGGATACGACAACGATTTAGGGTGAGCGTACGTGTTACGGTACGGGTTAATGTTAGCGTACTTGTTCGGATTAGGGGACGGGTTAGTGTAAGGCTTCGGCTAAGGGTTAGGGTTAGGGTTAGGGTTAGGGGACAGGGACGGTTTAGGGGACATGTTAGTGTACGACAACGGTTTAGGGTGAGCGTAAGTGTTAGGGTATGGGTTAGTGTTAGCGTACGGGTTAGGATTAGGGGACGGGTTAGGGTAAGGCTTCGGGTAAGGGTTACGGTTAGGTTTAGGGTTAGGTTTAGGGTTAGGGGACGGGGACGGTTTAGGGGACAGGTTAGGGTAAGACAACGGTTTAGGGTGAGCGTATGTGTTAGGGTATGGTTTAGTGTTAGAGTATGGGTTAGGATTAGGGGACAGGTTAGGGTAAGGCTTCGGGTAAGTGTTAGGTATAGGATTAGATTTAGGGTTAGGGTTAGGGGACGGGGACGGTTTAGGGGAGAGGTTAAGGTACGACAGCATTTAGGGTGAGCGTACATGTTAGGGTTAGGGTTAGTGTTAGCGTACGGCTTATGATTAGGGGACAGGTTTGGGTAAGGCTTCGGGTAAAGGTTAGGGTTAGGGTTAGGGGACGGGGACGGTTTAGGGGACAGGTTAGTGTATGACAACGGTTTTGGGTGTGCGTACGTGTTAGGGTATGGTTTAGTGTTAGCGTACAGGTTAGGATTATGGGACGGGTTAGGTTAAGGCTTCGGGAAAGGGTTAGCGTTAGGGTTAGGCTTAGGGTTAGGGGACTGGGCAGGGGACGGTTTAGGGGACCGGTTAGGTTTAGGGTTAGGGTTTGGGTTAGGGTTAGGGTTAGGGGACGGGGACGGTTTAGGGGACAGGTTAGGGTACGACAATGGTTTAGGGTAAGCGTACATTTTAGGGTACGGGTTAGTGTTAGCGTACGGGTTAGGATTAGGGGACGGGTTAGGGTAAGGCTTCAGGTAAGGGTTAGGGTTAGGGTTAGGGTTAGGGGACGGGGACGGTTTAGGGGACAGGTTAGGGTATGGCAACGGTTTAGGGTGAGCGTACGTGTTAGGCTATGGGTTAGTGTTAGTGTACGGGTTAGTATTAGGTGACAGGTTAGGGTAAGGCTTCGGGTAAGGGTTAGGGTTAGGGATAGGGTTAGTGTTAGGGTTAGGGGACGGGGACAGTTTAGGGGAAAGGTTAGGATATGACAACGGTTTAGGGTGAGCGTACATGTTAGGGTACGGGTTAATGTTACCGTACGGCTTAGGATTAGTGGACGGGTTTGTGTAAGGCTTCGGGTAAGGGTTAGGGTTAGGGTTAGGGGACGGGGACGGTTTAGGGGACCTGTTAGTGTATGACAACGGTTTAGGGTGAGCGTACGTGTGTAGGGTACAGGTTAGTGTTAGCGTATGGGTTAGGATTAGGGGACGGTTTAGTGTAAGGCTTCGGGTAAGGGTTAGGGTTAGGCTTAGGGTTAGGGTTAGGGGACGGGGACGGTTTAGGGGACTGGTTAGTGTACGACAACGTTTCAGGGTGAGCGTACGTGTTGGGTACGGGTTAGTGTTAGCGTACGTTTTAGGATTAGGGGACGGGTTAGGGTAAGGCTTCGTTTAAGGGTTAGAATTACGGTTAGGTTTAGGGGTAGGGGACGGGGACGGTTTAGGGGACAGGTTAGGGTACGGCAATGGTTTAGGGTGAGCGTATGTGTTAGGGTACGGGTTAGTGTTAGGGTACGGGTTAGGTTTAGGGCACGGGTTAGGGTAAGGCTGCGGGTAAGGGTTAGGGTTAGGGTTGGCATTAGGGTAAGGGGACGGGGATGGTTTAGGGGACATGTTACGGTACAACAACGGTTTAGGGTGTGCGTACGTGTTAGGGTACGGGTTAGTGTTAGCGTACGGGTTAGGATTAGGGAATGTGTTAGGGTAAGGCTTCGGGTAAGGTTTAGGGTTAGGTTTAGGGTTAGGGTTAGTGTTAGGGAATGGCGACGGTTTAGGGGACGCGTTAGGTTACGACAACGGTTTAGGGAGAGCGTACGTGTTAAGGTACGGGTTAGTGTTAGCGTACGGGTTAGGATTAGGGAACGGGTTAGGGTAAGGCTTTGGGTAAGGGTAAGGGGTAGGGTTAGGGTTAGGTTTAGGGGATGGGTACGGGGACGGGGACGGTTTAGGGGACAGGTTAGGGTACGACAATGGTTTAGTGTGAGCGTACGTGTTAGAGTACGGGTTATTGTTAGCGTACGGGTTAGGATTAGGGGACGGGTTAGGGTAAGGCTTCAGGTAAGGTTTAGGGTTAGTGTTAGGGTTAGGGTTAGGGGACGGGGACGGTTTAGGGGACAGTTTAGTGTACAACAACGGTTTAGGGTGAGCATACGTGTTAGGGTACGGGTTAGTGTTAACGTACGGAGTAGGATTAGGGGACGGGTTAGGGTAAGGCTTCGGGTAAGGGTTAGGGTTAGGGTTAGGGTTAGGGTTAGTGTTAGGGGACGGGGATGGTTTAGGGGACAGGTGAGGGTACGATAAAAGTTTAAGTTGAGCGTACGTGTTAGGGTATGGGTTATTTTCAGCGTACGCATTAGGATTATTGGACGGGTTAGTGTAAGGCTTTGGGTAAGAGTTAGGGTTAGGGTTAGGGTTAGGGTTATGGTTAGGGGACGGGGATGGTTTAGGGGACATGTTAGTGTACGACAACGGTTTAGGATGAGCCTACGTGTTAGGGTCCAGGTTAGTGTTTGCGTACGAGTTAGGATTAGGGGATGGTTTAGGGTAAGGCTTCGGGTAAGGGTTAGGGTTAGGGTTGGGTTAGGGTTAGTGGTCGGGGACGGTTTAGGGAACAGGTTATGGTACGACAGTGGTTTAGGTTGAGCGTACGTGTTAGGGTACGGGTTAGTTTTAGCGTACGCGTTAGGATTTGTGGAAGGTTTAGGGTAAGGCTTTGGGTAAGGGTTAGGGTTAGGGTTAGGGTTAGGGGACAGGGATGGTTTAGGGGACAGGTTAGTGTACGACAACGGTTTAGGGTGAGCCTACCTGTTAGGGTACGGGTTAGTGTTAGCGTACGAGTTAGGATTAGGGGATTGGTTAGTGTAAGGCTTCGGGTAAGGGTTAGGTTTAGGGTTAGGGTTAGGGTTAGGGGTAGGGTTAGGGGACGGGGACGGTTTAGGGAACAGCTTATGGTATGACAATGGTTTAGGGTGAGGGAACGTGTTAGGGTAGAGGTTAGTGTTAGCGTACGGGTTAGGATGAGGGGACGGGTTAGTGTAAGGCTTCGGGTAAGGGTTAGGGTTAGGGTTAGTGTTAGGGTTAGGGTTAGGGGACGCGGATGGTTTGGGGCACAGGTTAGGGTACGACAATGATTTAGGGTGAGCGTACGTGTTAGGGTACGGGTTAGTGTTAGAGTACGTGTTAGGATTAAGGGACGAGTTAGTGTAAGGCTTCAGGTAAGGGTTAGGGTTAGGGTTAGGGTTAGGGTTAGGGGACGGGGATGGTTTAGGGGACAGGTTAGGATACGACAACGGTTTAGGGTTAGCGTACGTGTTAGGGTATGGGTTAGTGTTAGGGTACGTGTTAGGATTAGGGGACGGATTAGGGTAAGACTTCGCGTAAGGTTTAGGGTTACGGTTAGGGTTAGGGTTAGGGTTAGGGGATGGGGATGGTTTAGGGGACAGGTTAGGGTACGACAACGGTTTAGGGTGAGCGTATGTGTTAGGGTACGGGTTAGTGTTAGCGTACGGGTTAGGATTAGGGGACGGTTTAGGGTAAGTCTTCGGGTAAGGGTTAGGGTTAGGGTTAGGGGACGGGGATGGTTTAGGGGACAGGTTAGGGTACGACAACGATTTAGGGTGAGCGTACGGGTTAGGGTACGGTTTAGTGTTAGCATACAGTATAGGATTAGGGGACGGGTTAGTGTAAGGTTTCGGGTAAGGGTTAGGGTTAGGGTTAGGATTAGGGTTAGGGGACGGGGAAGGGGATGGTTTAGGGGACAGGTTAGGCTATGACAACGGTTTAGGGTGAGCTTAGGTGTTAGGGTACGGGTTAATGTTAGCGTATGGGTTAGGATTAGGGGACGTGTTAGGGTAAGGCTTCGGTTAAGTGTTAGGGTTAGGGTTAGGTTTAGGGTTAGGGTTAGGGGATGGGAACGGTTTAGGGGACAGGTTAGGGTACGACAACAGTTTAGGGTGAGCGTACGTGTTAGGGTACGGTTTAGTGTTAGCGTATGGGTTAGGATTAAGGCACGGGTTAGTGTAAGTCTTTGGTAAGCATTAGGGTTAGGGTTAGGGTTAGGTTTAGGAGACGGGGACGGTTTAAGAGAAAGGTTAGGGTACGGCAACGGTTTAGGGTGAGCGTACGTGTTACCGTACGGGTTAGTGTTAGCGTACGGGTTAGGATTAGGTGACGGTTTAGGGTAAGGCTTCGGGTAAGGGTTAGGGTTAGGGATAGGGTTAGGGTTATGGTTAGGGGACGGGGATGGTTTAGGGGAAAGTTTAGGATACGACAACGATTTAGTGTGAGCGTACGTGTTATGGTATGGGTTAGTGTTAGCGTACAGGTTAGGATTAGAGGACGGGTTAGTGTAAGGCTTCGGGTAAGTTTTAGGGTTAGGGTTAGGGTTAGGGTTAGGATTAGGGGACGGGGACTGTTTAGGGGACCGGTTAGTGTACGAAAACGGTTTAGTGTGAGCGTACGTTAGGGTACGGTATAGTGTTAGCGTACGGGTTAGGATTAGTGGACGGGTTAGGATAAGGCTTCAGGTAAGGGTTAGGGTTAGGGTTAGGTTTAGGGTTAGGGTACGGGACGGTTTAGGGGACAGGTTAGGGTACGGCAACGGTTTAGGGTGAGCGTACGTTTTAGGCTATGGGTTAGTGTTAGCGTACGGGTTAGTATTAGGTGACAGGTTAGGGTAAGGCTTCGGGTAAGGGTTACGTTTAGGGATAGGGTTAGTGTTAGGGTTAGGGGACAGGGACGGTTTAGGGGACAGGTTAGGGTACGACAAGGTTTTAGGGTGAGTGTAGGTGTTAGGGTACGGTTTAGTGTTAGCGTACGGGTTAGGATTATGGGACGGGTTAGGGTAAGGCTTCAGGTAAGGGTTAGGGTTAGGGTTAGGGGACGGGACGGTTTAGGGGACAGGTTAGGGTACGGCAACGGTTTAGGGTGAGCGTACGTGTTAGGCTACGGGTTAGTGGTAGCGTACGGGGTAGTATTAGGTGACAGGTTAGGGTATAGCTTCGGGTAAGGGTTAGGTTTAGGGATAGGGTTAGTGTTAGGGTTAGGGGACGGGGACGGTTAAGGGGAAAGGTTAGATTACAACAACGGTTTAGGGTGAGCGTACGTGTTAGCGTACGGGTTAGTGTTAGCGTACGGCTTAGGATTAGGGGACGGGTTTGCGTAAGGCTTCGGGTAAGGGTTAGGTTTAGGGTTAGGGGTAGGTTTAGGGGACGGGGACGATTTAGGGGACAGGTTAGTGTATGACAATGGTTTAGGGTGAGCGTACGTGTAAGGGTATGGGTTAGTGTTAGCGTACGGCTTAGGATTATGGGACGGGTTAGGGTAAGGCTTCGGGTAAGGGTTAGCATTAGCGTTAGGCTTAGGGTTAGGGGATGGGGACGGGGACGGTTTAGGGGACCGGTTGGTGTTAGGGTTAGGGTTAGGGTTAGTGGACTGGGATGGTTTAGGGAACAGGTTAGGGTACGACAATGGTTTAGGGTAAGCGTACATGTTAGGGTAAGTGTTAGTGTTATCGTAAGGGTTAGGATTAGGGGATGGGTTAGGGTAAGGCTTCAGGTAAGGGTTAGCATTAGAGTTAGGCTTAGGGTTAGGGGACGGGGACGGGGACGGTTTAGGGGACCGATTAGGGTTAGGGTTATGGTTAGGGTTAGGGGATGGGGACGGTTTAGGAGACAGGTTAGGGTACGACAACGGTTTAGGGTGAACGTACGTGTTAGGGTATGGGTTAGTTTTAGTGTACGCATTAGAATTGGGGGACGGCTTAGTGTAAGGGTTTGGGTAAGAGTTAGGGTTAGGATTAGGTTTAGGGTTAGGGTTAGGGGACGGGGATGGTTTAGGGGACAGGTTAGGGTAGGACAACGGTTTAGGGTGAACGTACGTGTTAGGGTATGGGTTAGTGTTAGTGTACGGGTTAGGATTAAGGGACGGGTTAGGGTAAGGCTTCGGGTAAGGGTTAGGGTTAGGGTTAGGGTTAGAGGATGGGGACGGTTTAGGTGACAGGTTAGTGTACGACAAAGGTTTAGGGTGAGCGTACGTTTTAGGGTACGGGTTAGTGTATGCGTATGGTTTAGGATTAGGGGACGGGTTAGAGTAAGGCTTCGGGTAAGGGTTATGGTTAGGGTTAGGGTTAGGGTTAGGGTTTGTGAACGGCGACTGTTTAGAGGACAGGTAAGGGTACGACAATGGTTTAGGGTGAGCATACGTGTTAGGGCACGAATTAGTGTTACCGTACGGGTTAGCATTAGGGGACGGCTTAGGGTAAGGCTTCGGGTAATGGTTAGGGTTAGGGTTAGGGTTAGGGTTAGGGGATGGGGATGGTTTAGTGGACAGGTTAGTGTACGACAACGGTTTAGGGTGAGCGTACGTGTTAGGGTACAGGTTAGTGTTAGCGTACAGATTAGGATTAGGGTACGGGTAACGATAAGGCTTTGGGTAAGGGTTAGGGTTAGGTTTAGGGTTAGGGGACAGGGACTGTTTAGGTGACAGGTTAGGGTACGACAACGGTTTAGGGTGAGCGTACGTGTTAGGGTACGGGTTAGTGTTAGCGTATGGGTTACGGTTAGGTGAAGGGTTAGGGTAAGGCTTCGGGTAAGGTTTAGGGTTAGGGTTAGGGTTAAGGTTAGGGTTAGTAGACGGGGACGGTTTAGGGGACAGGTTAGGGTATGACAACGGTTTAGGGTGAGCGTACGTGTTAGGGTACGGGTTAGTGTTAGCGTACGGATTAGGATTAGGGGACGGCTTAGTGTAAGGCTTCGGGTTAGTGTTAGGGTAAGGATTGGGGTTAGGGTTAGGGTTAGGGGACGGGGACGGTTTAGGAGACAGGTTAGGGTACGACAACCATTTAGGGTGAGCGTACGTGTTAGGGTACGGGTTAGTGTTAGCCTAAGGGTTAGGATTAGGGGACGGTTTAGTGTAAGGCTTCGGGTAAGGGTTAGGGTTAGGGTTAGGGTTAGGGGACGGGGACGGTTTAGGGGACTGCTTAGTGTATGACAACGTTTTAGGGTGAGCGTACGTGTTGGGTACGTGTTAGTGTTAGCGTACGGTTTAGGATTAGGGTCCGGGTTAGGGTAAGGCTTCGGTTAAGGGTTAGGGTTAGGGTTAGGGTTAGGTTTAGGGGTAGGGGACGGGGACAGTTTAGGGGACACGTTAGGGTACGGCAACCGTTTAGGGTGAGCGTACGTGTTAGGGTACGGGTTAGTGTTAGCGTACGGGCTAGGATTATGGGGCGGGTTAGTGTAAGGCTTCGGGTAAGCGTTAGGGTTAGGGTAAGGGTTAGGTTTAGGGGACGGGGACAGTTTAGGAGACTGGTTAGTGTACGGCAACGGTTTAGGGTGAGCATACGTTTTAGGGTATGGGTACGTTTTAGCGTATGGGTTAGGATTCGGTGACGGGTTAGGGTAAGGCTTCAGGTAAGGGTTAGGGTTAGGGATAGGGTTAGGGTTAGCAGACGGGGAGGGTTTAGGGGATATGTTAGGGTACATCAATGGTTTAGGGTGAGCGTATGTGTTAGGGTACGGGTTAGTGTTAGCGTACGGGTTAGGATTAGGTAATGTGTTAGCCTAAGGCTTCGGGTAAGGGTTAGGGTTAGGGTTAGGGTTAGTGTTAGGGGACGTGGACGGTTTAGGGGACACGTTAGGTTACGACAACGGTTTAGTGTGAGCGTACGTGTTAAGGTATGGGTTAGTGTTAGCGTACGGGTTAGGATTAGGGGACGGGTTAGTGTAAGGCTTTGGGTAAGGGTTAGGGTTAGGTTTAGGGTTAGGGTTAGGGGACGGGGACGGTTTAGGGGACAGGTTAGTGTACGACAACGGTTTAGGGTGAGCGTACGTGTTAGGGTAAGGGTTAGTGTTAGCGTACAGGTTAGGATTAGGGGACGGGTTAGTGTAAGTCTTCGGGTAAGGGTTAGGGTAGGGTTAGGTTTAAGGTTAAGGTTAGGAGACGGGGACGGGGACGGTTTAGGGGACAGGTTAGGGTACGACAATGGTTTAGGGTGAGCGTACGTGTTAGGGTACGGGTTAGTGTTAGCGTACGGGCTAGGATTATGGGACGGGTTAGTGTAAGGCTTCGGGTAAGTGTTAGGGTTAGGGTAAGGGTTAGGTTTAGGGGACGGGGACGGTTTAGGAGACTGGTTAGTGTACGGCAACGGTTTAGGGTGAGCATACGTTTTAGGGTATGGGTACGTTTTAGCGTATGGGTTAGGATTAGGTGACGGGTTAGGGTAAGGCTTCAGGTAAGGGTTAGGGTTAGGGATAGGGTTAGGGTTAGGGGACGGGGAGGGTTTAGGGGATATGTTAGGGTACGTCAATGGTTTAGGGTGAGCGTATGTGTTAGGGTACGGTTTAGTGTTAGCGTACGGGTTAGGATTAGGTAATGTGTTAGCGTAAGGCTTCGGGTAAGGGTTAGGGTTAGGGTTAGGGTTAGTGTTAGGGGACGTGGACGGTTTAGGGGACACGTTAGGTTACGACAACGGTTTAGTGTGAGCGTACGTGTTAAGGTATGGGTTAGTGTTAGTGTACGGGTTAGGATTAGGGGACGGGTTAATGTAAGGCTTTGGGTAAGGGTTAGGGTTAGGTTTAGGGTTAGGGTTAGGGGACGGGGATGGTTTAGGGGACAGGTTAGTGTACGACAACGGTTTAGTGTGAGCGTACGTGTTAGGGTAAGGGTTAGTGTTAGCGTACAGGTTAGGATTAGGGGACAGGTTAGTGTAAGTCTTCGGGTAAGGGTTAGGGTAGGGTTAGGTTTAAGGTTAAGGTTAGGAGATGGGGACGGGGACGGTTTAGGGGACAGGTTAGGGTACGACAATGGTTTAGGGTGAACGTACGTGTTAGGGTACGGGTTAGTGTTAGTGTACGGGTTAGGATTAGGGGATGGGTTAGTGTAAGGCTTCGGGTAAGGGTTATGGTTAGGGTTAGGGTTAGGTTTAAAGTTATGGAACGGGGACTGTTTAGGGGACAGGTTAGGGTACGACAACGTTTTAGGGTGGGCGTACTTGTTAGGGTACGGTTTAGTGTTAGCGTACGGGTTAGGATTAGGGGACAGGTTAGGGTAAGGCTTCGGGTAAGGGTTAGGGTTAGGGTTAGGATTAGGGGACGGGGACGGGGACGGTTTAGGGGACAGGTTAGGGTACGACAGCGGTTTAGGGTGAGCGTACATGTTAGGGTACGGGTTAGTGTTAGCGTACAGGTTAGGATTAGTGGACGTGTAAGGATAAGGCTTCCGGTAAGGGTTAGGGTTAGCTTTAGGGGACGGGGACGGTTTAGGCGACAGGTTAGGGTACGACAACGGTTTAGGGTGGGCGTACGTGTTAGGGTAATTGTTAGTGTTAGTGTACGGGTTAGGATTAGGTGACGGTTTAGGGTAAGGCTTCGGGTAATTGTTAGGGTTAAGGTTAGGCTTAGTTGACGGGGACGTTTTAGCCACAGGTTAGGGTACGACAACGGTTTAGGGTGAGCGTACGTGTTAGGGTACGTGTTAGTGTTAGCGTACGGGTTAGGATTAGGGGACGGGTTAGTGTAAGGGTTCGGGTAAGAGTTAGGGTTAGGGTTAGGGTTAGACTTAGGGTTAGGGGATGGACACGGATTATGGGACATGTTAGGGTACGACAACGTTTTAGGTTAAGCGTACGTGTTAGGGTGTGGGTTAGTGTTAGCGTACGGGTTAGAATTAGGGGACGGGTTAGCGTAAGGCTTAGGGTAAGGGCTAGGGTTAGGGTTAGGTTTAGGGTAAGGGTTAGAGGACGGGGACAGTTTAGGGGACAGGTTAGTGTACGACAAGGGTTTAGGTTAGCATACGTGTTAGGGTACTGGTTAGTGTTAGTGTACGGTTTAGGTTTAGGGCACGGGTTAGGGTACAGCTGCGGGTAAGGGTTAGGGTTATTGTTAGGGTTAGGGGACGGGGACGGTTTAAGGTACAGTTTAGGGTACAACAACGGTTTAGGGAGAGCGTACGTTTTAGGGTACGGGTTAGTGTTAACATACGGAGTAGGATTAGGGGACGGGTTAGTGTAATGCTTCGGGTAAGGGTTAGGGGACGGGGACGGGGACGGGGAAGGGGACGGTTTAGGGGACAGGTTAGGGTATGATAACAGTTTAAGTTGAGCGTACGTGTTAGGGTATGGGTTAGTTTTAGCGTACGGGTTAGGATTAGGGGACGGGTTAGTGTAAGGCTCCGGGTAAGGGTTAGGGTTAGGGTTAGGATTAGGGTTAGGGTTAGGGGACACGGACGGTTTAGGGGACAGGTTAGGGTACGACAATGGTTTAGGTAGAGCGTACGTGTTAGGGTACTGTTTAGTGTTACTGTACGGGTTAGGTTTAGGGCACGGGTTAGGGTAAGGCTGCGGGTAAGGGTTAGGGTTAGAGTTGTGGTTAGGGTAAGGGGACGGGGACCATTTAGAGGATAGGTTAGTGTACGACAACGGTTTAGGGTGAGCGTACGTGTTAAGGTATGGGTTAGTGTTAGCGTACGGTTAAGGATTAGGGGACGGGTTAGTGTAAGGCTTTGGGTAAGGGTTAGGGGTAGGGTTAGGGTTAGGGTTAGGGGATGGGGACGGGGACGGGGACGATTTAGGGGACAGGTTAGGTTAAGACAAAGGTTTAGGGTGAGCGTACGTGTTAGGGTACGTGTTAGTGTTAGCGTACGGGTTAGGATTAGGGGACGGGTTAGGGTAAGGCTTCGGGTAAGGGTTAGGGTTAGAGTTAGAGTTAGGGTTAGGGTTAGGGGATGGGGACGATTTAGGGGACATGTTAGTGTACGCCAACGTTTTAGGGTGAGCGTACGTTTTAGGGTACTGTTTAGTGTTAACGTACGCGTTAGGATTAGGGGACGGGTTAGGGTAAGGCTTCGTGTAAGGGTTAGGGTTAGAGTTTGGGCTAGGGTTAGGGTTAGGGGATGGGGACGTTTTAGGGGACAGGTTAGTGTACGACAAAGGTTTAGGGTGAGCGTACGTGTTAGGGTACCGGTTAGTGTTAGCGTACGCGTTAGGATTAGGGGACAGGTTAGTGTAAGGTTTCGGGTAAGGGTTAGGGTTAGGGTTAGGGTTAGGGGACGGGGACGGTTTAGGGGACAGGTTAGGGTACGACAATGGTTTAGTGTGAGCGTACATGTTAGGGTACAGGTTATTGTTAGCGTACAGGTTAGGATTAGGGGACGGGTTAGGGTAAGGCTTCGGGTAAGGTTTAGGGTTAGTGTTAGGGTTAGGGGACGGGGATGGTTTAGGGGACAGTTTAGGGTACAACAACGGTTTAGGGAGAGCGTACGTGTTAGGGTACGGGTTAGTGTTAACGTATGGAGTAGGATTAGGGGACGGGTTAGGGTAAGGCTTCGGGTAAGTGTTAGGGTTAGGGTTAGGGTTAGGGTTAGGGAACGGGGACAGGGACGGTTTAGGGGACAGGTTAGGGTACGATAACAGTTTAAGGTGAGCGTACGTGTTAGGGTATGGGTTAGTTTTAGCATACGGGTTAGGATTGGGAATGTATTAGTTTAAGGCTTCGGGTAAACGTTAGGGATAGGGTTAGGGTTAGGGTTAGTGTTAGGGGACGGGGACGGTTTAGGGGACACGTTAGGTTACGACAACGGTTTAGGGTGAGCGTACGTGTTAAGGTATGGGTTAGTGTTAGCGTACGGTTAAGGATTAAGGGACGGGTTAGTGTAAGGCTTTGGGTAAGGGTTAGGGGTAGGGTTAGGGATAGGGTTAGGGGATGGGGATGGGGACGGGGACGGTTTAGGGGATAGGTTAGGGTAAGACAAAGGTTTAGGGTGAGCGTACGTGTTAGGGTACGGGTTAGTGTTAGCGTACGGGTTAGGATTAGTGGACGGGTTACGGTAAGGATTCGGGTAAGGGTTAGGGTTAGAGTTAGGGGTAGGGTTAGGGTTAGGGGATGGGGACAGTTTAGGGGACAGGTTAGTGTACGACAACGTTTTAGGGTGAGCGTACGTTTTAGGGTACTGGTTAGTGTTAGCGTACGCGTTAGGATTAGGGGACGGGTTAGGGTAAGGCTTCGGGTAAGGGTTAGGGTTAGAGTTAGGGCTAGGGTTAGGGTTAGGGCATGGGGACGCTTTAGGGTACAGTTTAGGGTACAACAACGGTTTAGGGAGAGCGTACGTGTTAGGGTACGGGTTAATGTTAACGTACGGAGTAGGATTAGGGGACGGGTTAGCGTAAGGCTTCGGGTAAGGGTTAGGGTTAGGGTTAGGGTTAGGGGACGGGGATGGTTTAGGGGACAGGTTAGGGTACGATAACAGTTTAAGGTGAGCGTATGTGTTAGGGTATGGGTTAGTTTTAGCGTACGGGTTAGGATTAGGGGAAGGGTTAGTGTAAGGCTTCGGGTAAGGATTACGGTTAGGGTTAGGGTTAGGTTTCGGGTTAGGGTTAGGGTTAGGGGACATGGACGGTTTAGGGGACAGGTTAGGGTACGACAATGGTTTAGGGTGAGCGTACATGTTAGGGTACGGGTTAGTGTTAGCATACAGGTTAGGATTAGGGCACGGGTTAGGGTAAGGCTTCGGGTAAGTGTTATGGTTAGGGTTAGGGTTAGGGGACTGGGACGGTTTAGGGGACATGTTAGGGTACGTCAACGGTTTAGGGTGAGCGTACGTGTTAGGGTACGGGTTAGTGTTAGCGTACGGGTTAGGATTAGGGAATGTGTTAGGTTAAGGCTTCGGGTAAGGGTTAGGTTTAGGGTTAGCGTTAGTGTTAGGGGACGAGGACAGTTTAGGGGATACGTTAGGTTACGACAACGGTTTAGGGTGAGCGTACGTGTTAAGGTATGGGTTAGTTTTAGCGTACGGTTTAGGATTAGGGGACGGGTTAGTGTAAGGCTGTGGGTAAGGGTTAGAGGTAGGTTTAGGGTTAGGGTTAGGGGACAGGGACGGTTTAGGGGACAGTTTAGGGTACAACAATGGTTTACGGTGAGCGTACGTGTTAGGGTACGGGTTAGTGTTAACGTACGGAGTAGCATTAGGGGACGGGTTAGGATAAGGCTTCGGGTAAGGGTTAGGATTAGGGTTAGGGTTAGGGTTAGGGGACGGGGACGGGGACGGGGACGGTTTGGGGGACAGGTTAGCGTACGATAACAGTTTAAGGTGAGCGTACGTGTTAGGGTATGGGTTAGTTTTAGCGTACGCGTTAGGATTAGTGGACGGGTTAGAGTAAGGTTTTGGGTAAGGTTTAGGGTTAGGGTTAGGGTTAGTGTTAGGGGACGGGGATGGTTTAGGGGACAGGTTAGTGTACAACGGTTTAGGGTGAGCCTACGTGGTAGGGTACGGGTTAGTGTTAGCGTACGAGTTAGGATTAGGGGATGGGTTAGTGTAAGGCTTCGGGTAAGGGTTAGGGTTAGGGTTAGGGTAAGGTGACGGGGACGGGACGGGGACGGTTTAGGGAACAGGTTATGGTACGACAATGGTTTAGGGTGAGCGTACGTGTTAGGGTACGGTTTAGTGTTAGCGTACGGGTTAGGATTAGGGGACGGGTTAGTGTAAAGCTTTGGTTAAGGGTTAGGGTTAGGGTTAGGGTTAGGTTTAGGCTTAGGGTTAGGGGACGCGGACAGTTTAGGGGACAGGTTAGGGTACGAAAATTGTTTAGGGTGAGCGTACGTGTTAGGGTATGTGTTAGTGTTAGCATACAGTATAGGATTAGGGGACGGGTTAGGGTAAGGCTTCGGGTAAGGGTTATGGTTAGGGTTAGGGTTAGTGTTAGGGTTACGGGACGGGAACGGTTTAGGGCACAGGTTAGGTTATGACTATGGTTTAGGGTGAGCATACGTGTTAGGGTACATGTTACTGTTATCGTTCGGGTTAGGATTAGGTGACGGGTTAGCGTAAGGCTTAGGGTAAGGGTTAGGGTTAGGGTTAGGGTTAGAGTTAGAAGACGGGGACAGTTTAGGGGACAGGTTAGTGTACGACAAGTGTTTAGGTTAAGCATACCTGTTAGGGTACTGGTTAGTGTTAGTGTATGGGTTAGGTTTAGGGCACGGGTTAGGTTAAGGCTGCGGGTAAGGGTTAGGGTTAGGGTTGGGGTTAGGGTTAGGGGACGAGGACGGTTTAGAGGATAGGTTAGGGTACGACAACGGTTTAGGGTGAGCGTAAGTGTTAGGGTATGGGTTAGTGTTAGCGTACGGTTTACGATGAGGGAATGTGTTAGGGTAAGGCTTCGGGTAAGGATTAGGGTTAGGGTTAGGGTTAGGGTTAGTGTTAGGGGACGGGGACGGTTTAGGGGACACGTTAGTTTATGACAACAGTTTAGGGTGAGCGTACGTGTTAAGGTACGGGTTAGTGTTAGCGTACGGGTTAGGATTGGGGGACGGGTTAGGGTAAGGCTTTGGGTAAGGATTAGGGGTAGGGTTAGGGTTAGGTTTAGGGGATGGGGACGGAGATGGGGACGGTTTAGGGGACAGATTAGGGTAAGAAAAAGTTTTAGGGTGAACGTACGTGCTGGGGTACGGGTTAGTGTTAGCGTACGGGTTAGGATTAAGGGACGGGTTAGGGTAAGGCTTCGGGTAAGGGTTAGGGTTAGAGTTAGGGTTAGGGTTAGGGTTAGGAGATGGGGACGGTTTAGGGGACAGGTTAGGGTACGACAACGGTTTAGGGTGAGCCTACGTGTTAGGGTACTGGTTAGTGTTAGCATACGCTTTAGGATTAGGGGACGGGTTAGGGTAAGGCTTCGGGTAAGGGTTAGGGTTAGAGTTAGGGCTAGGGTTAGGGTTAGGTGATGGGGACGTTTTAGGGGGCAGGTTAGGGTACGACAACGTTTTAGGGTGAGCGTACATGTTAGGGTACTGGTTAGTGTTAGCGTACGGTTTAGGATTAGGGGACGGGTTAGTGTAAGGCTTCGGGTAAGGGTTAGGGTTAGGGTTAGGGTTAGGGTTAGGGGACGGGGACGGTTTAGGGGACAGGTTAGGGTACGACAGTGGTTTAGTCTGAGCGTACGTGTTAGGGTACGGGTTATTGTTAGCGTACGGGTTAGGATTAGGGGACGGGTTAGGGTAAGGCTTCGGGTAAGGTTTAGGGTTAGTGTTAGGGTTAGGTTTAGGGGACGGGGACGTTTTAGGGGGCAGGTTAGGGTACGACAACGTTTTAGGGTGAGCGTACGTGTGAGGGTATGGGTTAGTTTTAGCGTACGCGTTAGGATTAGTGGACGGGTTAGGGTAAGGCTTTGGGTAAGGGTTAGGGTTAGGGTTAGGGTTAGGTTTAGGGGACGGGGATGGTTTAGCGGACAGGTTAGTGTACGACAATGGTTTAGGGTGAGCCTACGTGTTAGGATACGGGTTAGTGTTAGCGTACGAGTTAGGATTAGGGGATGGGTTAGGGTAAGGCTTCGGGTAAGGGTTAGGGTTAGGGTTAGGGTTAGGGTTAGCGGACGGGGACGGGGACGGTTTAGGGAACAGGTTATGGTACGACAATTGTTTAGGGTGAGCGTACGTGTTAGGGTACGGGTTAGTGTTAGCGTGCGGTTAGGATTAGGGAACTGGTTAGTGTAAGGCTTCGGGTAAGGGTTAGGGTTAGGGTTAGGGTTAGGGTTCGGGTTAGGGTTAGGGGATGCGGACGGTTTAGGGGACTGGTTAGGGTATGACAATGGTTTAGGGTGAGCGTACGTGTTAGGGTACGGGTTAGTGTTAACGTACGGTGTAGGATTAGGGGACGGATTAGGGTAAGGCTTCAGGTAAGGGTTAGGGTTACGGTTAGGGTTAGGGTTAGAGTTAGGAGACGGGGACGTTTTAGGGGACATGTTAGGGTACGACAACGGTTCAGAGTGAGCGTACGTGTTAGGGTATGTGTTAGTGATAGCGAAAGGGTTAGGATAGGGGACGGGTTAGGGTAAGGCTTTGGGTTAGGGTTACGGTTAGGGTTAGGGTTAGGGGATGTGGACGGTTTAGGGGACAGGTTAGGGTACAACAACAGTTTAGGGTGAGCGTAAGTGTTAGGGTACGGGTTAGTGTTAGTGTACGGGTTAGGATTAGGAGACAGGTTAGGATAAGGCTTCGGGTAAAGGTTAGGGTTAGGGTTAGGGTTAGGAGACGGGGACGGTTTAGGGGACAGGTTAGTATACGACAACAGTTTAGAGTGAGCGTACCTGTTAGGGTACGGATTAGTGTTAGCGTACGGGTTAGATTAGGGGACGGGTTAGGATAAGGCTTCGGGTAAAGGTTAGGTTTAGGGTTAGGGTTAGGGGATGGGGACGGTTTATGGCACAGGTTAGGGAGGTCAATGGTTTAGGGTGAGCGTACGTGTTAGGGTACATGTCAGTGTTAGGGTACGGGTTAGGATTAGGGGACGCGTTAGGGTAAGGCTTCGCGTAAGTTTTAGTGTTAGGATTAGGGTTAGGGTTTGGGGATGTGGATGGTCTAGGGGACAGGTTATGGTACGACAACGGTTTAGGGTGATTCTATTGTTAGGGTACGGGTTAGTGTTAACGTACGGTTTAGGATTAGGGGATGGGTTAGGGTAAGGCTTCGGGTAAGGGTTAGGTTTTGGGTTAGCTTTAGGGTTAGTGTTAGGGGACGGGGATGGTTTAGGGAACAGGTTAGTGTACGGCAACGTTTTAGGGTGAGCGTACGTGTTAGGGTACGGTTTAGTGTTAGCGTAACCGTTAGGATTAGGGGACGGGTTAGGTTACGGCTTTGGGTAAGGGTTAGGTTTAGGGTTAGGGTTAGGGGACGGGGACGGTTTAGGGGACAGGTTAGAGTACGAAAAAGTTTTAGGGTGAGCGTTCGTGTTAGGGTACGGGTTAGTGTTAGCGTACGTGCTAGGATTAGTGGACGGGTTAGGGTAAGGCTTCGGGTAAGGTTTAGTGTTAGTGTTAGGTTTAGGGTTAGGGGACGGGGACATGAACGGTTTAGGGGACAGTTTAGGGTGCGACAAAGGTTTAGGGTGAGCGTACGTTTTAGGGTATGGGTTAGTGTTAGCGTACGTGTTAGGATTAGGGGACGGGTTAGGGTAAGGCTTCGGGTAAGGGTTAGGGTTAGGGTTAGGTTTAGGGGGCGGGGACGGTTTAGGGGACAGGTTAGGGTACGACAACTGTTTAGGGTGATCGTACGTGTTAGGGTACAGGTTAGTGTTAGCGTATGTGTTAGGGTAAGGCTTCGGGTAAGGGTTAGTGTTAGGGTTAGGGTTAGGGGACGGGGACGGTTTAGGGGACAGGTGAGGGTACGACAATGGTTTAAGGTGAGCGTACGTGTTAGGGTAAGGTTTAGAGTTAGCGTACATGTAAGGATTAGGGGACGGGTTAGGGTAAGGCTTCGGTTAAGTGTTAGGTTTAGGGTTAGGGTTAGGGATAGGTGACTGGGACTGTTTAGTGGAGAGGTTAGGGTACGCCAACGGTTTAGTGTGAGCGTACGTGTTAGGTTACGGGTTAGTGTTCGCGTACGGGTTAAGTTTAGGTGACGGGTTAGGTTAAGGCTTCGGGTAAGGGTTAGGGTTAGGGTTAGGGTTAGGGTTACGGGACGGGGACGGTTTAGGGGACAGGTTAGTGTATGACAACAATTTAGGGTGAGCGTACGTGTTAAGGTACGGGTTAGTGTTAGCGTACGGGTTAGGATTAGGGGACGGGTTAGTTTAAGGCTTCTGGTAAGGGTTAGGGTTAGGGTTAGGTTTAGGGTTAGGGTTAGAGTACGGGGACGGTTTAGGGGACTGGTTAGGTTACGTCAATGGTTTAGGGTGAGCATACGTGTTAGGGTATGGGTTAGTGTTAGCGTATGGGTTAGGATTAGGAGACGGGTTAGGGTAAAGCTTCGGGTAAGGGTTAGGGTTATCGTTAGGGTTACGGTTAGGTTTAGGGTTAGAGGATGGGGATGGTTTAGGGGAGAGTTTAGGGTACGACAACGGTTTAGGTTGAGCGTATGTGTTAGGGTACGTGTTAGTGTTAGCGTATGGGTTAGGATTAGGGGACGGGTTAGGGTAAGGCTTCGGGTAAGTGTTAGGGTTATGGTTAGGGTTAGGGGACAGGGACGGGGACGGTTTATGGGACAGGTTAGGGTACGACAACGGTTTAGGATGAGCGTACGTTTTAGGATACGGTTTAGTGTTAGTGTATGGGTTAGGATTAGGGGACGGGTTAGGGTAAGGCTTCCGAAAGGGGTTAGGGTTAGGGTTAGGGTTAGGGTTAGTGTACAGGGACAGTTTAGGGGACAGATTAGGGTACGACAATGTTTTAGAGTGATAGTACGTGTTAGGGTACGGGTTAGTTTTAGCGTACGGGTTAGGGAAAGGCTTCTGGTAAGTGTTAGGGTTAGGGTTAGGGTTAGGGTTAGGGTTAGGTGACGGGGACGGTTTAGGGGACAGTTTAGGGTACGACAAGGGTTTAGGGTGAGCGTACGTGTTACGGTACGGGTTAGTTTTAGCGTACTGGTTAGGATAAGGGGACGGGTTAGAGTAAGGCTTCGGGTAAGGGTTAGGGTTAGGGTTAGTGTTAGAGTTAGGGGACAGGGACGGTTTAGGGGACAGGTTAGGGTACGACAATGATTTAGGGTGAGCGTACGTGTTAAAGTACGGTTTAGTTTTAGCGTACGGGTTAGGATTAGGGGACGGGTTAGTGTAAGGCTTCGGGTAAGTGTTCGGGTTAGGGTTAAGGTTAGGGTTAGGGTTAGGGTTAGGGTTAGGGGAAGGGGACGGCTTAGGGGACTGGTTAGGATACGACACGTTTGAGTGTGAGCGTACCTGTTAGTGTACGGGTTAGTGTTAGCGTACGGGTTAGGATTAGGGGATGGGTTAGGGTAAGGCTTCGGGTAAGGTTTTGGGTTAGGGTTAGGGTTAGGGTTAGGGGACGGGGACAGTTTAGGGGACAGGTTAGTGTATGACAATGTTATAGGGTGAGCGTAAGTGTTAGGGTATGGGTTAGTGTTAGCCTACGGTTTAGGATTAGGGGACGGGTTAGGGTAAGGTTTAGCGTAAGGGTTAGGGTTACTGTTAGGGTTAGGTTTAGGGGACGGGGACGGATTAGGGGACAGGTTAGGGTACGACAACGGTTTAGGGTGAGCGTACGTGTTAGGGTACGGGTTAGTTTTAGCGTACGGGTTAGGATTATGGGATGGGTTAGGGTAAGGCTTCGGGTAAGCATTAGGGTTAGGTTTATGGTTAGAGTTAGGGTTAGGGGACGGGGACGGTTTAGGGGACAGGTTAGTGTACGACAACAGTTTAGGGTGAGCGTACGTGTTAGGGTACGGTTAGTGTTTGCGTACGGGTTAGAATTAGGGGACGGGTTAGTGTAAGGCTTCGCGTAAGGTTTAGGTTTAGGGTTAGGGTAAGGTTTAGGGTTAGGGTTACGGGATGAGGACGGTTTAGGGGACAGGTTAGTGTTTGGGTTAGGGTTAGGGTTAGGGTTAGGGTTAAGGTACGGGGACGGTTTAGGGCACAGGTTAGGGTACGACAATGGTTTAGGATGAGCATACGTGTTAGGGTACGGGTTAGTGTTAGCGTACGTGTTAGGATTAGGGGACTGGTTAGGATAAGGCTTCGGGGAAGGGTTAGGTTTACGGTTAGGGTTAGGGTTAGGTTTAGGGGACTGGGACGATGTAGGGTACAGGTTAGTGTACAACAAAGGTTTAGGGTGATCGTACGTGTTAGGGTATGGGTTAGTGTTAGCGTACGGGTTAGTGTAAGGCTTTGGGTAAGGGTTAGGTTTAGGGTTAGGGTTAGGGTTAGGGTTAGGGGATGGGGAAGGTTTAGGGGACAGTTTAGGGTAAGAAAACGGTTTAGGGTGAGCGTACGTGTTAGGGTACGGTTTAGTGTTAGCGTACGGATTAGGATTACGGGACGGGTTAGGGTAAGGCTTTGGGTAAAGGTTAGGGTTAGGGTTAGGGTTAGGGGACGGGGAATGTTTAGGGGACAGGTTAGGGTAAGAAAACGTTTTATTGTGAGCGTACATGTTAGTGTAAGGGTTAGTGTTAGCGTACGGGTTAGGATTAAGGGTCGGGGTACGGTAAGGCTTCGGGTAAGGTTTAGGGTTAGGGTTAGGGTTAGGGGACGTGGGCGGTTTAGGGGACAGGTTAGGGTACGACAGTGGTTTAGGGTGAGCGTACGTGATAGGGTACGGGTTAGTGTTAGTGTACGGTTTAGATAAGGGGACGGGTTAGGGTAAGGCTTCGGGTAAGGGTTATGGTTAGGGTAAGGGTTAGGGGACTGGGACGGTGTAGGGGACAGGTTAGGGTACGACAACTGTTTAGGGTGAGTGTACGGATTAGGGTACGGGTTAGTGTTAGCGTATGGTTTAGGATTAGGTGATGGGTTAGGGTAAGGCTTCGGGTAAGGGTTAGTGTTAGGGTTAGGGTTAGGGTTAGGGATAGGGGACGGGGACGGTTTAGGGGAAAGGTAGGATACGACAACGATTTAGGGTGTGCGTACGTGTCAGGGAACGGTTTAGTGTTAGCGTACGGTTTAGGATTAGGGGACGGGTTAGGGTAAGGCTTCGGGTAAGGTTTAGGGTTAGGGTTAAAGGACGGGGACGGTTTAGGGGACATGTTACGGTACGACAACGATTTAGAGTGAACGTACGTGTTAGGGTACGGGTTATTGTTAGCGTACGGGGTAGGCTTAGGGGATGGGTTCGGGTAAGGCTTCGGGTAAGGTTTAGGGTTAGGTTTAGGGTTAGGGTTAGGGTTAGGGGACATGGAAGGTTTAGGGGACATGTTAGGGTACGCCCACCGTTTAGGGTGAGCGTACGTGTTAGGGTATGGGTTAGTGTTAGCGTACGGGTTAGGATTAGGGGATGGGTTAGGGTAAGGCCTCGGGTAAGTGTTAGGTTTAGGGTTAGGGTTAGGGTTAGCGTTAGGGGACAGGGACGGTTTAGGGGACATGTTAGGGTACGACAAATGTTTAGGGTGAGCGTACGTGTTAAGGTATGGGTTAGTGTTAGCGTACGGTTAAGGATTATGGTACGGATTAGTGTAAGGCTTCGGGTAAGGGTTAGGGTTAGGGTTAGGGTTATGGGATGGGGACGGTTTAGGGTACATGTTAGGGTACGCAACGGTTTAGGGTGAGAGTACGTGTTAGGGTACGGGTTAGTTTTAGCGTATGGGTAGGATTAGGGGATGGGTTAGGGTAAGGCTTCGGGTAAGTGTTAGGGTTAGGGTTAGGTTTGAGTTCGGGTTAGGGGACGGGGACAGTTTAGGGGACAGGTTAGGGTACGACAACGTTTTAGGGTGAGTGTACGTGTTAGGGTACGGTTTAGTGTTAGCGTACGAGTTAGGATTAGGGCACGGGTTAGGGTAAGGCTTCGGGTAAGTGTTAGGGTTAGGGATAGTGTTAGTGTTAGGGTTAGGGGACGGGGACTGTTTAAGGGAAAGGTTAGGATATGACAACGGTTTAGGGTGAGCGTACGTGTTAGGGTACGCCTTATTGTTAGCGTACGGGTTAGGATTAGGGGACGGGTTTGTGTAAGGCTTCAGGTAAGGGTTAGGGTTAGGGTTAGGGTAAGGGTTAGGGGACGGGGACGGGGACGGTTTAGGGGACATGTTAGTGTATGAGAATGGTTTAGGGTGAGCGTTTGTGTTAGGGTACGGGTTAGTGTTAGCGTACGGGTTTGGCTTATGGGACGGCTTAGGGTAAGGCTTCGGGTAAGGGTTAGGGTTACGGTTAAGATTAGGGTTAGGGTTAGGGTTAGGGGATGGGGACGGTTTAGGGGAAAGGTTAGTGTATGCCAACGGTTTAGGTTGAGCATACGTGTTAGGGTACGGGTTAGTGTTAGCGTACGGTTTATGATTAGGGGACGGTTTACGTTAAGGCTTCGGGTAAGGGTTATTGTTAGGGTTAGGGTTAGGGGACAGGGACGGTTTAGGGGACAGGTTAGGGTACGACAATGGTTTAGGGTAAGCGTACGTGTTAGGGTACGTTTTAGTGTTAGCGTACGGGTTAGGATTAGGGGACGGGTTAGTGTAAGGCTTCGGGTAAGCGTTAGCATTAGGGTTAGGGTCAGGGGACGGGGACGGGGACGGTTTAGGGGACCGGTTAGGGTTAGGGTTAGGGATAGGGCTAGGGGACGGGGACGGTTTAGTTGACAGGTTAGGGTACGACAACAGTTTAGGGTGAGTGTACGTGTTAGGGTACGGATTAGTTTTAGCGTACGAGTTAGGATTAGGGGACGGGTTTGGGTAAGGATTCGTGTAAGGGTAAGTGTTAGGGTTAGGGTTAGGGTTAGGGCATGGGGACTGTTTAGGGGACAGGTTGGGGTACAAAAACTGTTTAGGTTGAGCATACGTGTTAGGGTACGGGTTAGTGTTAGGGTACGGGTTAGGATTACGGGACAGGTTAGGGGAAGGCTTCGGTTAATTGTTAGGGGTAGGGTTAGGGTTAGTGTTACGGGTAGGGGATGGGGACGGTTTAAGGGACAGGTTAGGGTACGACAACGGTTTAGGGTGATTGTACATGTTAGGCTAAGGTTTAGTGTTAACGTACGGGTTAGGATTAGGGGACGGGTTAGGTTAAGTCTTCGGGTAAGGGTTAAGGTTAGAGTTAGGGTTAGGGTTAGGTTTAGGGGATGGGGACGGTTTAGGGGACAGGTTAGGGTACCGCAACGGTTTAGGGTGAGCGTACGTGTTAGGGTAAGGTTTAGTGATAGCGTACCGGTTCGGATTAGAGGACGGGTTAGGTTAAGCCTTCGGGTAAGGCTTAGTGTTAGGGTTAGGGATGGGGGACGGGGACGGTTTAGGGGACAGGTTAGGGTACGAAAACGATTTAGGGTGAGCATACGTGTTAGGGTATGGGTTAGTGTTAGCGTACGGGTTAGAATTATGGGACGGGTTAGGGTAAGGCTTCGGGTAAGGGTTAGGGTTAGGGTTAGGGTTAGGGTTAGCGGATGGGGACGGTTTAAGGGACAGGTTAGTGTATGACAAAGTTTTAGGGTGAGCGTACGTGTTAGGGTACGGGTTAGTGTTAGCGTACGGGTTAGGATTAGGGGACGGGTTAGGGTAAGGCTTCGGGTAAGGTTTAGGGTTAGGGTTAGGGTTAGGGTTAGGGGACGGGGACTGTTTAGGGGACAGGTTAGTGTACGAAAACGGTTTAGGGTGAGCGTACGTTAGGGTACGGGTTAGTGTTAGCGTACGGGTTAGGATTAGGGGACGGTTAGGTTAAGGCTTCGGGTAAGGGTTAGGTTTTGGGTTAGGGTTAGGGTTAGGGTTAGGGTTAGGGTTAGGGAACGGGGACGGTTTAAGGGACAGGTTAGTGTACGATAACTGTTTAAGTTGAGCGTACGTGTTAGGGTATGGGTTAGTTTTAGCGTACGCATTAGCTTTAGTGGACAGGTTAGGGTAAGGCTTTGGGTAAGGGTTATTGTTAGGGTTAGGGTTAGGGTTAGGGGACGGGGATGGTTTAGGGGACAGGTTAGTGTACCAAAACAGTTTAGGGTGAGCGTACGTTAGGGTATGGGTTAGTGTTAGCGTACGGGTTAGGATTAGGGGACGGGTTAGGGTAAGGCTTTGGCTAAGGGTTAGGGTTAGGTTTAGGGTTAGGGTTAGGGGATGGGGACGGTTTAGGGGACACGTTAGGATACGGCAACGTTTTAGGGTGAGTGTAGGTGTTAGGGTATGGTTTAGTGTTAGCGTACGGGTTAGGATTAGGGGACGGGTTAGGGTAAGGCTTCAGGTAAGGTTTAGGATTAGGTTTAGGGTTAGGGTTAGGGGACGGGGACGGTTTAGGGGAAAGGTTAGGATACGACAACGGTTTAGGGTGAGCGTACGTGTTAGGCTATGGGTTAGTGTTAGCGTACGGATTAGTATTAGGTGACAGGTCAGGGTAAGGCTTCGGGTAAGGATTAGGTTTAGTGTTAGGGTTAGGGGACGGGGACGGTTTAGGGGAAAGGTTAGGATACGACAACGGTTTAGGGTGAGCGTACGTGTTAGGGCACGGGTTAGTGTTAGCCTACGGCTTAGGATTAGGGGACGGGTTTGGGTAAGGCTTCGGGTAAGGGTTAGGGTTAGGGTTAGGGTTAGGTTTAGGGTTAGGGTTAGGGGACGGGGACGGTTTAGGAGATGGGTTAGGGTACGGCAACGTTTTAGGGTGAGCGTATGTGTTAGGGTACAGGTTAGTGTTAGCATACGGGTTAGGATTAGGTGACGGGTTAGGGTAAGGCTTCGGTTAAGGGTTAGGTTAGGGATAGGTTTAGGGTTAGGGTTAGGGGACGGGGACGGTTTAGGGGAAAGGTTAGCATAAGACAACGGTTTAGGGTGAGCGTACGTGTTAGGGTACGGGTTAGTGTTAGCGTACGGGTTAGGATGAGGGGACGGGTTAGTGTAAGGCTTCGGGAAAGGTTTAGGTTTAGTGTTAGGGTTAGGGTTAGGGTTAGGATTAGGGGACGGGGACTGTTTAGGGGACAGGTTAGTGTACGAAAACGGTTTAGGGTGAGCGTACGTTAGGGTACGGGTTAGTGTTAGCGTACAGGTTAGGATTAGGGGACGGGTTAGGGTAAGACTTCGGCTAAGGGTTAGGGTTAGGTTTAGGGTTAGGGTTAGGGAATGGGGACGGTTTAGGGGACAGGTTAGGTACGACAACGGTTTAGGGTGCGCGTACATGTTACGGTACGGGTTTGTGTTAGCGTACGGGTTCGGATTAGGGGACGGGTTAGGGTAAGGCTTCGGGTAAGGATTAGGGTTAGGGTTAGGGTTAGGCTTAGGGTTAGGGGACGGGGACGGTTTAGGGGACAGGTTATGGTAAGACAACGGTTTAGGCTGAGCGTACGTGTTAGGGTACGGGTTTGTGTTAGTGTATGGGTTAGGATTAGGGGACGGGTTAGGGTAAGGCTTCGGGTAAGTGTTAGGTTTAGGGTTAGGTTTAGGGTTAGGGTTAGGGGACGGGGACGGTTTAGTGGCCAGGTTAGGATACGACAACGTTTTAGAGTGAGTGTAGGTGTTAGGGTACGGTTTAGTGTTAGCGTACGGGTTAGGATTAGGTGACGGGTTAGGGTAAGGCTTCAGATAAGGTTTAGGGTTAGGGTTAGGGTTAGGGGATGGGGACGGTTTAAGGGACAGGTTAGGGTACGGCAACGGTTTAGGGTGAGCGTGCGTGTTAGGCTACGGGTTAGTGTTAGCCTACGGATTAGTATTAGGTGACAGGTCAGGGTAAGGCTTCGGGTAAGGGTTAGGGTTAGGGATAGGGTTAGTGTTAGGGTTAGGGGATGGGGACGGTTTAGGGGAAAGGTTAGGATACGACAACAGTTAAGGGTGAGCGTACGTGTTAGGGTACGGGTTAGTGTTAGCGTACGGCTTAGGATTAGGGGACGGGTTTGGGTAAGGCTTCGGGTAAGGGTTAGTGTTAGGGTTAGGGTTAGGGGACGGTGACGGGGACGGTTTAGGGGACAGGTTAGAATATGACAACGGGTTAGGGTGAGCGTACGTTGTATGGTATGGGTTAGTGTTAGTGTATGGTTTAGGATTAGGAAAGGGTTAGTGTAAGGCTTCGGGTAAGTTTTAGCGTTAGGTTTAGGCTTAGGGTTAGGGGACGGTGATGGGGACAGTTTAGGGGACCGGTTAGGGTTACGGTTAGGGTTAGGGTTAGGGTTAGGGGACGGGGACGGTTTACGGGACAGGTTAGGGTACGACAATGGTTTAGGGTAAGCGTTCATGTTAGGGTACGGGTTAGTGTTAGCATACGGTTAGGATTAGGGGACGGGTTAGGGTAAAGCTTCGGGTAAGGGTTAGGGTTAGGGTTAGGGTTAGGGTTAGGGGATGGGGACGGTTTAGGGAACACGTTAGTTTACGACAATGGTTTAGCGTGAGCGTACGTGTTAGGGTATGGGTTAATGTTAGCGTACGGCTTAGGATTAGTGGACGGGTTTGAGTAAGGCTTCGGGTAAGGGTTAGGGTTACAGTTAGGGTTAGGGTTAGGGGATGGGGACGGTTTAGGGGACAGGTTAGTGTATGACAACGTTTTAGGGTGAGCGTACGTGTTAGGGTATGGGTTAGTGTTAGCGTATGGGTTAGGATTAGGGGACGTGTTAGTGTAAGGCTTCGGGTAAGGGTTAGGGTTAGGGTTAGGCTTAGGGTTAGTGTTAGGGTTAGGGGACGGGAACGGTTTAGGGGACAGTTTTGGGTACGACAACGGTTTATGGTGTGCGTATGTGTTACGGTACGGGTTAGTGTAAGCGTACGGGTTAGGATTAGGGGACGGGTTAGGGTAAGGCTGCGGGTAAGGTTTAGGGTTAGGGTTAAGGGATGGGGACAGTTTATGGGACAGGTTAGGTTACGACAACGGTTTAGGGTGAGCGTACGTGTTAGGGTATGGGTTAGTGTTAGCGTATGGGTTAGGATTAGGGGATGGGTTAGGGTAAGCCTTCGGGTTAGGGTTAGGTTTAGGTTTAGGGTTCGGTTTAGGGGACAGGGACGGTTTAGGGGACAGGTTAGGGTGCGACAATGGTTTAGGGTGAGCGTACGTGTTAGGGTACGGGTTAGTGTTAGTGTACGGTTTAGGATTAGGGGACGGGTTAGGGTAAGGCTTCGGGTAAGGGTTAGGATTAGGGTTAGGGTTAGGGTTAGTGGACGGGGACGGGTGAGGGTACAGGTTAGGGTCCGACAACGTTTTAGGGTGAACATACGTGTTAGGGTATGGTTTAGTGTTAGTGTACAGTATAGGATTAGGGGACGTGTTAGTGTAAGGTTTCGGGTAAGGGTTAGGGTTAGGCTTAGGGTTAGGGGACGGGGACGGGGACGGTTTAGGGGACAGGTTAGGCTATGACAACGGTTTAGGGTGAGGGTACGTGTTAGCGTACGGGTTAGTGTTAGCGTATGGGTTAGGATTAGGGGACGTGTTAGGGTAAGGCTTCGGGTAAGGGTTAGGCTTAGGGTTAGACTTAGGGTTATTGTTAGGGTTAGGGGACGGGGACGGTTTAGGGGACAGGTTAGGTTACGACAACAGTTTACAGTGAGCGTACGTGTTAGGATACAGTTTAGTGTTAGCGTACGGGTTAGGATTAGGGGACGGGTTAGTGTAAGGCTTTGGTAAGCGTTAGGGTTAGTGTTAGGGTTAGGTTTATGGGACGGGGACGGTTTAGGAGACAGGTTAGTGTACGGCAACGGTTTAGGGTGAGCGTACGTGTTAGGGTATGGGTTAGTGTTAGCGTACGGGTTAGGATTAGGTAACGGGTAAGGGTAAGGCTTCGGGAAAGGTTTAGGGTTAGGGATAGGGTTATGGTTATGGTTAGGGTACGGGGACGGTTTAGGGGAAAGGTTAGGATACGACAAAGATTTAGGGTGAGCGTACGTGTTAGGGTACGGGTTAGTGTTAGCGTACGGGTTAGGATTAGGGAACGGTTTAGTGTAATGCTTCGGGTAAGGTTTAGGGTTAGGGTTAGGGTTAGGGTTAGGATTAGGGGACGGGGACTGTTTAGGTGACAGGTTAGTGTACGAAAACGGTTTAGGGTGAGCGTACTTTAGAGTACGGCTTAGTGTTAGTGTACGGGTTAGGATTAGGGGACGGGTTAGGGTAAGGCTTCGGCTAAGGGTTAGGGTTAGGGTTAGGGTTAAGGTTAGGGGATGGGGACGGTTTAGGGGACTGGTTAGGGTACAACAACGGTTTAGGGTGAGCGTACGTGTTACGGTACGGGTTAGGGTTAGCGTATGGGTTAGCATTAGGGGACGGGTTAGGGTAAGGCATCGGCCGAGGGTTAGGGTTAGGGTTAGGGTTAGGGTTAGGGGACAGGGACGTTTTAGGGGACATGTTAGTGTATGACAACGGTTTATGGTGAGCGTAAGTGTTAGGGTATGGGTTAGTGTTATCGTACGGGTTACGAGTAGGGGACGGGTTAGGGTAAGGCTTCGGGTAAGGGTTAGGTTTAGGTTTAGGGTTAGGGTTAGGGGATGGGGTTGGTTTAGGGGACAGGTTAGGGTAAGACAACGGTTTAGGGTGAGCGTACGTGTTAGGGTACGGGTTAGTGTTAGCGTATGGGTTAGGATTAGGGGACGCGTTAGGGTAAGGCTTCGGGTAAGTGTTAGGTTTAGGGTTAGGTTTAGGGTTAGGGTTAGGGGACGGGGATTGTTTAGGGGACAGGTTAGGGTACGACAACGTTTTAGGGTGAGTGTAGGTGTTAGGGTACAGTTTAGTGTTAGCGTACGGTTTAGGATTAGGGGACGGGTTAGGGTAAGGCTTCAGGTAAGTGTTAGGGTTAGCGTTAGGGTTAGGGTTAGCGGACGGGGATGGTTTAGGGGACAGGTTAGGGTACGGAAACGGTTTAGGGTGAGCGTACGTGTTAGGCTACGGGTTACTGTTAGCGTACGGGTTAGTATTAAGTGACAGGTTAGGGTAAGGCTTCGTGTAAGGGTTAGGGTTAGGCATAGGGTTAGTGTTAGCTTTAGGGGACGGGGACGGTTTAGGGGAAAGGTTAGGATACGACAACGGTTTAGCGTGAGCGTACATGTTAGGGTATGGGTTAGTGTTAGCGTATGGCTTAGGATTAGGGGATGGGTTTGGGTAAGGCTTCGGGTAAGGGTTAGGGTTAGAGTTAGGGTTAGGGTTAGGGGACGGGGACGGTTTAGGGGACAGGTTAGTGTATGACAACGTTTTAGGGTGAGCGTACGTGTTAGGGTATGGGTTAGTGTTAGCGTACGGGTTAGGATTATGGGACGGGTTAGGGTAAGGCTTCAGGTAAGTGTTAGCGTTAGGGTTAGGCTTAGGGTTAGGGGACGGGGACGGGGACGGTTTAGGGGACCGGTTAGGGTTAGGGGACGGGGACGGTTTAGGAGACAGGTTAGGGTACGACAACGTTTTAGGGTTAGCGTACATGTTAGGGTACGGCTTAGTGTTAGCTTACGGGTTAGGATTAGGGGACGGTTTAGTGTAAGGCTTCGGGTAAGGGTTAGGGTTAGTGTTAGGCTTAGGGGACGGGGACAGTTTAGGGGACTGGTTAGGGTATGACAACATTTTAGGGTGAGCGTACGTGTTAGGGTATGGGTTAGTGTTAGCCTACAGTTTAGGATTAGGGGACGGGTTAGGGTAAGGCTTCGGGTAAGGGTCAGGGTTAGGGTTAGGTTTAGGGGTAGGGGACGGGGACGGTTTAGGGGACAGGTTAGTGTACGGCAACGGCATAGGGTGTGCATACGATTTAGGGTACGGGTTAGTTTTAGCATACGGGTTAGGATTAGGTGACGGGTTAGGGTAAGGCTTCGGGTAAGTGTTAGGTTAGGGATAGGGTTAGGGTTAGGGGACGGGGAGGTTTTAGGGGCAAGATTAGTATACGACAAATATTTAGGGTGAGCGTACGTGTTAAGTTACGGGTTAGTGTTAGCGTACGGGTTAGGATTAGGGGACGGGTTAGGGTAAGGCTTCGGGTAAGGGTTAGGGTTAGGATTAGGGTTAGGGTTAGGAGACGGGGACGGTTTAGGGGATGGTTTAGGGTACGACAACGGTTTAGGGTGAGCGTACGTCTTAGGGTATGGGTTAGTGTTAGCGTACGGTTTAGGATTAGGAGACGGGTTAGGGTAAGGCTTCGGGTAAGGTTTAGGGTTACGGTTAGGTTTAGGTTTAGGGTTAGGGGACGGGGACGGTTTAGGGGACAGGTTAGGGTATGACAACGGTTTAGGGTGAGCGTACGTGTTATGGTACGGGTTAGTGTTAGCGTACAGGTTAGGATTAGGGGACGGGTAAGGATAAGGCTTCGGGTAAGTGTTAGTTTTAGGGTTAGGGTTAGGGGACGGGGACGGTTTAGGCGACAGGTTAGGGTACGACAACGGTTTAGGCTGAGCGTACGTGTTAGGGTACGGGTTAGTGTTAGCGTACGGATTAGGATTAGGGGACGGCTTAGGGTACGACAATGGTTTACGGTGAGCGTACGTGTTAGGGTACGGGTTAGTGTTAGCGTACGGGTTAGGATTAGGGGACGGGTTAGTGTAACGCTTCGGGTAAGGGTTAGGGTAAGGGTTAGGGTTAGGGTTAGGGTTAGTGGACGGGGACGTTTGAGGGTACAGGTTAGGGTACGACAACCTTTTAGGGTGAACGTACGTGTTAGGGTATGGTTTAGTGTTAGCGTATGAGTTAGGTTTAGGGGACGGGTTAGGGTAAGGCTTCGGGTAAGGTTTAGGGTTAGGGTTAGGGGACAGGGACGGTTTAGGGGACAGGTTAGGGTACGACAATGGTTTAGGGTGACCGTACGTGTTAAGGTTCGGTTTAGTGTTAGCATACAGTATAGGATTAGGGGACGGGTTAGTGTAAGGTTTCGGGTAAGAGTTAGGGTTAGGGTTAGGCTTAGGGTTAGGGGACAGGGACGGGGACGGTTTAGGGGACAGGTTAGGCTATGACAATGGCTTATGGTGAGCGTACGTGTTAGGGTACGGGTTAGTGTTAGCGTATAGGTTAGGATTAGGGGACGTGTTAGGGTAAGGCTTCGGGTAAGGTTTAGGGTTAGAGTTAGGTTTAGGGTTAGGGTTAGGTGACGGGAACGGTTTAGGGGACAGTTTAGGGTACGACAACAGTTTAGGGTGAGCGTACGTGTTAGGGTATGGGTTAGTTTTAGCGTACGGTTTAAGATAAGGGACGGGTTAGTGTAAGGCTTTGGTAAGTGTTAGGGTTAGGGTTAGGGTTAAGTTTAGGGGACGGGGACGGTTTAGGTGACAGGTTAGGTTATGGCAACGGTTTAGGGTGAGCGTACGTGTTAGGGTACGGGTTACTGTTAGCGTACGGTTTAGGATTAGGTGACGGATTATTGTAAGGCTTCGGGTAAGGTTTAGGGTTAGGGATAGGGTTAGGGTTATGGTTAGGGGACGGGGATGGTTTAGGGGAAAGGTTAGGGTACGACAACGATTTAGGGTGAGCGTACGTGTTAGGGTATGGGTTAGTGTTAGCGTACGGGTTAGGATTAGCGGACGGGTTAGTGTAAGGCTTCGGGTAAGATTTAGGATTAGGGTTAGGGTTAGGGTTAGGATTAGGGGACGGGGACTGTTTAGGGGACAGTTTAGTGTACGAAAACGGTTTAGTGTGAGCGTACGTTAGGGTACGTGTTAGTGTTAGCGTACGGGTTAGGATTAGGGGACGGGTTTGGTTAAGGCTTTGGCTAAGGTTTAGGGTTAGGGTTAGGGTTAGGGTTAGGGGATGGGCACGGTTTGGGGACCGGTTAGGGTACGACAAATGTTTAGGGTGAACGTACGTGTTACGGTACAGGTTAGTGTTAGCGTACGGGTTCGGATTAGGGGACGGTTTAGGATAAGGCTTCGGGTAAGGGTTAGGGTTAGGGTTAGGGTTAGGGTTAGGGGACGGGGAGAGTTTAGGGGACAGTTTAGGGTAAGACAACGGTTTAAGGTGAGCGTAAGTGTTAGGGTACGGTTTAGTTTTAGCGTACATGGTAAGATTAGAAGACGGGTTAGGGTAAGTCTTCGGGTAAGGTTTAGTGTTAGGGTTAGGTTTAGGGTTAGGGTTAGGGGACGGGGACCGTTTAGGGGACAGGTTCCTGTACGACAATGGTTTAGGGTGAGCGTACGTGTTAGGGTATGGGTTAGTGTTAGCGTACGGGTTAGGATTAGGAGACGGGTTAGGGTAAGGCTTCGGGTAAGGGTTAGGGTTAGGGTTAGGGTTAGTGTTAGGTTTAGGGTTAGGGTTAGGTTTAGGGGACGGCGACGGTTTAGGGGACAGGTTAGGTACGACAACGGTTTAGTGTGTGCGTACGTGTTGGTGTATGGTTTAGTGTTAGCGTACGGGTTAGGACAAGGGGACGGGTTAGGGTAAGGCTTCGGGTAAGGGTTAGGGTTAGGGTTAGGGTTAGGTTTAGGGTTAGGGGATGGGGACGGTTTAGGGGACAGTTTAGGGTACGACAATGGTTTAGGGTTAGTGAACGTGTTAGGGTACGAGTTAGTGTTAGGGTACGGGTTAGGATTAGGAGACAGGTTAGCGTAAGGCTTCGTGTAAGGGTTAGCGTTAGGTTTAGGTTTAAGGGATGGGGATGGTTTAGGGGACTGGTTAGGGTACGACAAAGGTTTAGGGTGAGCGTACGTGTTAGGGTACGTGTTAGTGTTAGCGTATGTGTTAGGAATAGGGAACGTGTTAGGGTAAGGCTTCGGGTAAGTGTTAGTGTTAGGGTTAGGGTTAGGGTTAGGGGATGGGAACGGTTTAGGGGACTGGTTAGGGTACGACAACGGTTTAGGGTGAGTGTACGTGTTAGGGTACTGGTTAGTGTTAGTGTATGGGTTAGGAGTAGGGAACGGGTTACGGTAAGGCTTACGGTAAGTGTTAGGTTTAGGGTTAGGGTTTGAGTTAGGGTTAGGGGACGGGGACGGTTTAGGGGACAGGTTAGTGTACGGCAACGGTTTAGGGTGAGCGAACGTGTTAGGGTAAGGGTTAGTGTTAGCATACAGGTTAGGATTAGGGGACGGGTTAGTATAAGTCTTCGGGTAAGGGTTAGGGTTAGGGTTATGGTTAAGTTTAAGGTTATGAGACGGGGACGGGGACAGTTTAGGGGACAGGTTAGGGTACGACAATGGTTTAGGGTGAACGTACGTGTTAGGGTACGGGTTAGTGTTAGCGTACGGTTTAGGATTAGGGGACGGGTTAGGGTAAGGCTTCGGGTAAGTGTTAGGGTTAGGGTTAGGGTTAGGGTTAGAGGACGGGGACGGTTTAGGGGACAGGTTAGGATACGACAACGGTTTAGGGTGAGCGTACGTGTTAGGGTACGGGTTAGTGTAAGCGTACGGGTTAGGATTAGGGGACGGGTTAATGTAAGGCTTCGGGTAAGGGTTATGGTTAGGGTTACGGATAGGGTTAGGGTTTGGGAACGGAGACTGTTTAGGGAACAGGTTAGGATACGACAACGGTTTAGGGTGAGAATACGTGTTAGGGCACGGGTTATTGTTAGCGTACGGGTTAGGATTAGGGGACGGGTTAGGGTAAGGCTTCGGGTAACGGTTAGGTTTAGGGTTAGGATTAGGGTTAGGGTTAGAAGTCGGGGATGGTTTAGGGGACAGTTTAGGGTACGACAACGGTTTAGGGTGAGCGTACGTGTTAGGGTACGGGTTAGTGTTAGCGTACGGTTTAGGATTAGGGGACGGGTTAGGGTAAGGCTTCAGGTAAGGTTTAGGGTTAGGGTTAGGGGACGGGGACAGGGAAGGTTTAGGGGACAGGTTAGGGTACGACAACGGTTTAGGGTGAGCGTACGTGTTAGGGTACGTGTTAGTGTTAGCGTACGGGATAGGATTAGGGGACGGGTTAGTGTAAGGCTTCGGGTAAGAGTTAGGGTTAGGGTTAGGGTTAGGCTTAGTGTTAGGGGATGGGGACGGATTATGGGACATGTTAGGGTACGACAACGTTTTAGGTTAAGCGTACGTGTTAGGGTGCGGGTTAGTGTTAGCGTACGCGTTAGGATTAGGGGACAGGTTAGGGTAAGGTTTCGGTTAAGGATTTGGGTTAGTTTTATGGTTACGGTTAGGGGATGGGGACGTTTTAGGGGACAGGTTAGGGTTCGACAACGGTTTAGGGTGAGCGTACGTGTTAGGGTACTGGTTAGGGTTAGCGTACGCCTTAGGATTATGGGACGGGTTAGTGTAAGGCTTCGGGTAAGGGTTATGGTTAGGGTTAGGGGACGGGCACGGTTTAGGGGACAGGTGAGGGTATGACAACGGTTTAGTGTGAGCGTATGTGTTAGGGTACTGGTCATTGTTAGGGTACGGGTTAGGATTAGGGGACGGGTTAGGATAAGGCTTCGGGTAAGGTGTAGGGTTAGTGTTAGGGATAGGGTTAGGGGACGGGGACGGGTTAGGGGACAGTTTAGGGTACAACAACGGTTTAGGGTGAGCGTACGTGTTAGGGTATGGGTTAGTGTTAACGTACGGTGTAGGATTAGGGGACGGGTTAGTGTAAGGCTTCGGGTAAGTGTTAGGGTTATGTTTAGGGCTAGGGTTAGGGGACGGGGATGGTTTAGGGGACAGGTTAGGGTACGATAACAGTTTAAGTTGAGCGTACGTGTTAGGGTATGGGTTAGTTTTAGCGTAAGCGTTAGGATTAGTGGACGGGTTAGGGTAAGGCTTTGGGTAATGGTTAGGGTTAGGGTTAGCTTTAGGGTTATGGTTAGGGGACCGGAATGGTTTAGGGGACATGTTAGTGTACGACAACGGTTTAGGATGAGCCTACGTGTTAGGGTACGGGTTAGTGTTAGCGTACGAGTTTGGATTAGGGGATGGTTTAGGGTAAGGCTTCGGGTATGTGTTAGGGTTAGGGTTGGGTTAGGGGACGCGGACGGTTTAGGGAACAGGTTATGGTACGACAATGGTTTAGGGTGAGCGTACGTGTTAGGGTATGGGTTAGTTTTAGATTACGCGTTAGGATTAGTGGACGGGTTAGGGTAAGGCTTTGGGTAAGGGTTAGGGTTAGGGTTAGGGTTAGGGGACAGGGATGGTTTAGGGGACAGGTTAGTGTACGACAACGGTTTAGGGTGAGCCTACGTGTTAGGGTACGGGTTAGTGTTAGCGTACGAGTTAGGATTAGGGGATGGGTTAGGGTAAGGCTTCGGGTAAGGGTTAGGGTTAGGGTTAGGGTTAGGGTGAGGGTTAGGGGACGGGGACGGTTTAGGGAACAGCTTATGGTACGACAATGGTTTAGGGTGAGCTTACGTGTTAGGGTACGGGTTAGTGTTAGCGTACGTGTTAGGATTAGGGTACGGGTTAGTGTAAGGCTTCGGGTAAGGGTTAGGGTTAGGGTTAGGGTTAGGGTGAGGGTTAGGGGACGGGGACGGTTTAGGGAACAGCTTATGGTACGACAATGGTTTAGGGTGAGCTTACGTGTTAGGGTACGGGTTCGTGTTAGCGTACGTGTTAGGATTAAGGTACGGGTTAGTGTAAGGCTTCGGGTAAGGGTTAGGGTTAGGTTTAAGGTTAGGGTTAGGGTTAGGGTTAGGGTTAGGGGAGGGGGATTGTTTAGGGGACAGGTTAGGGTATGACAATGGCTTAGGGTGAGCGTACGTGTTAGGGTACGGATTAGTGTGAGCATACAGGTTAGGATTAGGGGACGGGTTAGGGTAAAGCTTCGGGTAAGGGTTATGGTTAGGGTTAGGGTTAGGGTTAGGGGACGGGAACGGTTTAGGGGACAGGTTAGGTTATGACAACGGTTTAGGGTGAGCGTACGTGTTAGGGTACGGGTTAATGTTAGCGTACGGGTTAGGATTAGGGGACGGGTTAGCGTAAGGCTTAGGGTAAGGGCTAGGGTTTGGTTTAGGGTTAGGGTTAGGGTTAGGGTTAGAGGATGGGGACAGTTTAGGGGACAGGTTAGTGTACGATAAGGGTTTAGGTTAAGCGTAGTTGTTAGGGTACTGGTCAGTGTTAGTGTACGGGTTAGGTTTAGGGCACGGGTTAGGGTAAGGCTGCAGGTAAGGGTTAGGGTTAGGGTTGGGGTTAGGGTTAGGGGACGGGGACGGTTTAGAGGATAAGTTAGGGTACGAAAACGGTTTAGGGTGAGCGTACGTGTTAGGGTATGGGTTAGTTTTAGCGTACGGTTTAGGATTAGGGGACGGGTTAGTGTAAGGCTTCGGATAAGATTTAGGTTTAGGGTTAGGGTTAGGGTTAGGGTACGGGGACGGTTTAGGGGACATGTTAGTGTACGACATTGGTTTAGGGTGAGCGTACGTGTTAGGGTATGGTTTAGTGTTAGCGTACGGGTTAGGATTAGGGAATGTGTTAGGGTAAGACTTCGGGTAAGTGTTAGGGTTAGGTTTAAGGTTAGGGTTAGTGTTAGGGGACGGGGACGGTTTACGGGACATGTTAGGTTACGACAACGGCTTAGGGTGGGCGTACGTGTTAAGATACGAATTAGGGTTAGCGTACGGGTTAGGATTAGGGGATGGGTTAGGTTAAGGCTTTGGGTAAGTGTTATGGGTAGGGTTAGGGTTAGGTTTAGGGGATGGGGACGGGGACGGGGACGGTTTAGGGGACAGTTTAGGGTAAGACAAAGGTTTAGGGTGAGCGTACGTGTTAGGGTACGGGTTAGTGTTAGCGTACGGGTTAGGATTAAGGGACGGGTTAGGGTAAGGCTTCGGGTAAGGGTTAGGTTTAGAGTTAGTGTTAGGGTTAGGGTTAGGGGATGGGGACGGTTTAGGGGACAGGTTAGGGTACGAAAACGGTTTAGGGTGAGCGTACGTGTTAGGGTACTGGTTAGTGTTAGCGTACGCGTTAGGATTAGGGGACGGTTTAGGGTAAGGCTTCGGGTAAGTGTTAGGGTTAGAGTTTTGGCTAGGGTTAGGGTTAGGGGATGGGGAAGTTTTAGGGGACAGGTTAGGGCACGACAACGGTTTAGGGTGAGCGTACGTGTTAGGGTACTGGTTAGTGTTAGCGTACGGGTTAGGATTAGGGGACGGGTTAGGGTAAGGCTTCGGGTAAGGTTTAGGGTTAGTGTTAGGGTTAGGGTAGGGGACGGGGACGGTTTTGGGGACAGTTTAGGGTACAACAACGGTTTAGGGTGAGCGTACGTGTTAGGGTACGGGTTAGTGTTAACTTACGGAGTAGGATTAGGGGACAGGTTAGGGTAAGGCTTCTGGTAAGGGTTAGGTTTAGGGTTAGGGTTAGGGGACGGGGACGGGGATGGGTACGGTTTAGGGGACAGGTTAGGGTACGATAATAGTTTAAGGTGAGCGTACGTGTTAGGGTATGGGTTAGTTTTAGCGTACGCATAAGGATTAGGGGACGGGTTAGGGTAAGGCTTTGGGTAAGGGTTAGGGTTAGGGTTAGGGTTAGGGTTAGGGGACAGGGATGGTTTAGGGGACAGGTTAGTGTACCACAACGGTTTAGGGTAAGCCTAAGTGTTAGGGTACGAGTTAGTGTTAGCGTACGAGTTAATATTAGGGGATGGGTTAGGGTAAGGCTTCGGGTAAGGGTTAGGGTTAGGTTTAGGGTTAGGGTTAGGGGACGCGTACGGTTTAGGGGACAGGTTAGGGTACGACAATGGTTTAGGGTGAGCGTACATGTCAGGGTACGGGTTAGTGTTAGCATACAGGTTAGGATTAGGGGACGGTTTTGCGTAAGGCTTCGGGTAAGGGTTATGGTTAGGGTTAGGTTTAGGGTTAGGGTTATTGGACGGGAACGGTTTAGGGGACAGGTTAGGTTATGACAACGGTTTAGGGTTAGCGTACGTGTTAGGGTACGGGTTACTGTTAGCGTACGGGTTACGATTAGGGGACGGGTTAGCGTAAGGCTTAGGGTAAGCGCTAGGGTTAGGGTTAGTCTTAGGGTTAGGGTTAGAGGACGGGGACTGTTTGGGGGACTGGTTAGTGTACGACAAGGGTTAAGGTTAAGCATACGTGTTAGGGTACTGGTTAGTGTTAGTGTACCGGTTAGGATTAGGGGACGGGTTAGGGTAAGGCTTCGGGTAAGGTTTAGGGTTAGTGTTAGGGTTAGGGTTAGGGGACGGGGACGGTTTAGGGGACAGTTTAGGGTACAACAACCGTTTACGGTGAGCGTACGTATTAGCGTACGGGTTAGTGTTAACGTACGGAATAGGATTAGGGGACGGGTTAGGATAAGGCTTCGGGTAAGGGTTAGGGTTTGGGTTAGGGTTAGGGTTAGGGTTAGGGTTAGGGGACGGGGATGGTTTAAGTGACAGGTTAGGGTACGATAACAGTTTAGGATGAGCGTAAGTGTTAGGGTATGTGTTAGTTTTAGCGTACACGTTAGGATTAGTGGACGGGTTAGGGTAAGGCTTTGGGTAAGGGTTAGGGTTAGGGTTAGGGTTAGGGTTAGGGGACGGGGATGGTTAAGGGGACAGGTTAGGGTACGACAACGGTTTAGGGTGAGCCTACGTGTTAGGGTACTTGTTAGAGTTAGCGTACGAGTTAGGATTAGGGGACGGGTTAGGGTAAGGCGTCGGGTAAGGGTTAGGGTTAGGGTTAGGGTTAGGGTTAGGGTTAGGGTTAGGGGAAGGGGACGGTTTAGGGGACAGTTTAGGGTACGATAATATTTTAAGGTGAGCGTACGTGTTAGGGTATGGGTTACTTTTAGCGTAAGCGTTAGGATTAGTGGACGGGTTAGGGTAAGGCTTTGGGTAAGGGTTAGGGTTAGGGTTATGGTTAGGGGACGGGGATGGTTTAGGGGACAGGTTAGTGTACGACAACGGTTTAGGGTGAGCCTAAGTGTTAGGGTACGAGTTAGTGTTAGCGTACGAGTTAGTATTAGGGGATGGGTTAGGGTAAGGCTTCGGGTAAGGGTTAGGGTTAGGGTTAGGGTTAGGGGAGGGGGACGGTTTAGGGAACAGGTTATGGTACGACAATGGTTTAGGATGAGCGTACGTGTTAGGGTACGGTTTAGTGTTAGCGTACGGGTTAGGATTAGGGGACGGGATAGTGTAAGGCTTCGGGTAAGGTTTATGGTTAGGGTTAGGTTTAGGGTTAGGGTTAGGGGATGGGGACGGTTTAGGGGACATGTTAGTGTACGACAACGGTTTGGGTGAGCGTACGTGTCAGGGTACGGGTTAGTGTTAGCGTACGGGTTAGGATTAGGGAATGTGTTAGGTTAAGGCTTTGGGTAAGGGTTAGCGTTAGGGTTAGGGTTAGGGTTAGGGTTAGTGTTAGGGGGCGGGGACGGTTTAGGGGACACGTTAGTTTACGACAACGGTTTAGGGTGAGCGTACGTGTTAAGGTACGTGTTAGTGTTAGCGTACGGGTTAGGATTAGGGGACGGTTAGGTTAAGGCTTCGGGTAAGGGTTAGGTTTTGGGTTAGGGTTAGGGTTAGGGTTAGGGTTAGGGTTAGGGAACGGGGACGGTTTAAGGGACAGGTTAGTGTACGATAACTGTTTAAGTTGAGCGTACGTGTTAGGGTATGGGTTAGTTTTAGCGTACGCATTAGCTTTAGTGGACAGGTTAGGGTAAGGCTTTGGGTAAGGGTTATTGTTAGGGTTAGGGTTAGGGTTAGGGGACGGGGATGGTTTAGGGGACAGGTTAGTGTACCAAAACAGTTTAGGGTGAGCGTACGTTAGGGTATGGGTTAGTGTTAGCGTACGGGTTAGGATTAGGGGACGGGTTAGGGTAAGGCTTTGGCTAAGGCTTAGGGTTAGGTTTAGGGTTAGGGTTAGGGGATGGGGACGGTTTAGGGGACACGTTAGGATACGGCAACGTTTTAGGGTGAGTGTAGGTGTTAGGGTACGGTTTAGTGTTAGCGTACGGGTTAGGATTAGGGGACGGGTTAGGGTAAGGCTTCAGGTAAGGTTTAGGATTAGGTTTAGGGTTAGGGTTAGGGGACGGGGACGGTTTAGGGGAAAGGTTAGGATACGACAACGGTTTAGGGTGAGCGTACGTGTTAGGCTATGTGTTAGTGTTAGCGTACGGATTAGTATTAGGTGACAGGTCAGGGTAAGGCTTCGGGTAAGGGTTAGGTTTAGTGTTAGGGTTAGGGGACGGGGACGGTTTAGGGGAAAGGTTAGGATACGACAACGGTTTAGGGTGAGCGTATGTGTTAGGGTACAGGTTAGTGTTAGCGTACGGGTTAGGATTAGGTGACGGGTTAGGGTAAGGCTTCGGTTAAGGGTTAGGTTAGGGATAGGGTTAGGGTTAGGGTTAGGGGACGGGGACGGTTTAGGGGAAAGGTTAGCATAAGACAACGGTTTAGGGTGAGCGTACGTGTTAGGGTACGGGTTAGTGTTAGCGTACGGGTTAGGATGAGGGGACGGGTTAGTGTAAGGCTTTGGGAAAGGTTTAGGTTTAGGGTTAGGGTTAGGGTTAGGGTTAGGATTAGGGGACGGGGACTGTTTAGGGGACAGGTTAGTGTACGAAAACGGTTTAGGGTGAGCGTACGTTAGGGTACGGGTTAGTGTTAGCGTACAGGTTAGGATTAGATGACGGGTTAGGGTAAGACTTCGGCTAAGGGTTAGGGTTAGGTTTAGGGTTAGGGTTAGGGAATGGGGACGGTTTAGGGGACAGGTTAGGTACGACAACGGTTTAGGGTGCGCGTACATGTTACGGTACGGGTTTGTGTTAGCGTACGGGTTCGGATTAGGGGACGGGTTAGGGTAAGGCTTCGGGTAAGGATTAGGGTTAGGGTTAGGGTTAGGCTTAGGGTTAGGGGACGGGGACGGTTTAGGGGACAGGTTATGGTAAGACAACGGTTTAGGCTGAGCGTACGTGTTAGGGTACGGGTTTGTGTTAGTGTATGGGTTAGGATTAGGGGACGGGTTAGGGTAAGGCTTCGGGTAAGTGTTAGGTTTAGGGTTAGGTTTAGGGTTAGGGTTAGGGGACGGGGACGGTTTAGTGGCCAGGTTAGGATACGACAACGTTTTAGAGTGAGTGTAGGTGTTAGGGTACGGTTTAGTGTTAGCGTACGGGTTAGGATTAGGTGACGGGTTAGGGTAAGGCTTCAGATAAGGTTTAGGGTTAGGGTTAGGGTTAGGGGATGGGGACGGTTTAGGGGACAGGTTAGGGTACGGCAACGGTTTAGGGTGAGCGTGCGTGTTAGGCTACGGGTTAGTGTTAGCGTACGGATTAGTATTAGGTGACAGGTCAGGGTAAGGCTTCGGGTAAGGGTTAGGGTTAGGGATAGGGTTAGTGTTAGGGTTAGGGGACGGGGACGGTTTAGGGGAAAGGTTAGGATACGACAACAGTTTAGGGTGAGCGTACGTGTTAGGGTACGGGTTAGTGTTAGCGTACGGCTTAGGATTAGGGGACGGGTTTGTGTAAGGCTTCGGGTAAGGGTTAGTGTTAGGGTTAGGGTTAGGGGACGGTGACGGGGACGGTTTAGGGGACAGGTTAGAATATGTCAACGGGTTAGGGTGTGTGTACGTTTTATGGTATGGGTTAGTGTTAGTGTATGGTTTAGGATTAGGAAAGGGTTAGTGTAAGGCTTCGGGTAAGTTTTAGCGTTAGGTTTAGGCTTAGGGTTAGGGGACGGTGATGGGGACAGTTTAGGGGACCGGTTAGGGTTACGGTTAGGGTTAGGGTTAGGGTTAGGGGACGGGGACGGTTTACGGGACAGGTTAGGGTACGACAATGCTTTAGGGTAAGCGTACATGTTAGGGTACGGGTTAGTGTTAGCATACGGTTAGGATTAGGGGACGGGTTAGGGTAAAGCTTCGGGTAAGGGTTAGGGTTAGGGTTAGGGTTAGGGTTAGGGGATGGGGACGGTTTAGGGGACAGGTTAGGTTACGACAATGGTTTAGCGTGAGCGTACGTGTTAGGGTATGGGTTAATGTTAGCGTACGGCTTAGGATTAGTGGACGGGTTTGAGTAAGGCTTCGGGTAAGGGTTAGGGTTACAGTTAGGGTTAGGGTTAGGGGATGGGGACGGTTTAGGGGACAGGTTAGTGTATGACAACGTTTTAGGGTGAGCGTACGTGTTAGGGTATGGGTTAGTGTTAGCGTATGGGTTAGGATTAGGGGACGTGTTAGTGTAAGGCTTCGGGTAAGGGTTAGGGTTAGGGTTAGGCTTAGGGTTAGTGTTTGGGTTAGGGGACGGGAACGGTTTAGGGGACAGTTTTGGGTACGACAACGGTTTATGGTGTGCGTATGTGTTACGGTACGGGTTAGTGTAAGCGTACGGGTTAGGATTAGGGGACGGGTTAGGGTAAGGCTGCGGGTAAGGTTTAGGGTTAGGGTTAAGGGATGGGGACAGTTTATGGGACAGGTTAGGTTACGACAACGGTTTAGGGTGAGCGTACGTGTTAGGGTACGGGTTAGTGTTAGCCTATGGGTTAGGATTAGGGGATGGGTTAGGGTAAGGCTTCGGGTTAGGGTTAGGTTTAGGTTTAGGGTTCGGTTTAGGGGACAGGGATGGTTTAGGGGACAGGTTAGGGTGCGACAATGGTTTAGGGTGAGCGTACGTGTTAGGGTACGGGTTAGTGTTAGTGTACGGTTTAGGATTAGGGGACGGGTTTAGGGTAAGGCTTCGGGTAAGGGTTAGGATTAGGGTTAGGGTTAGGGGTTAGGGTTAGTGGACGGGGGACGGGTGAGGGTACAGGTTAGGGTCCGACAACGTTTTAGGGTGAACGTACGTGTTAGGGTATGGTTTAGTGTTAGTGTACAGTATAGGATTAGGTGACGGGTTAGTGTAAGGTTTCGGGTAAGGGTTAGGGTTAGGGTTAGGCTTAGGGTTAGGGGACGGGGACGGGGACGGTTTAGGGGACAGGTTAGGCTATGACAACGGTTTAGGGTGAGGGTACGTGTTAGGGTACGGGTTAGTGTTAGCGTATGGGTTAGGATTAGGGGACGTGTTAGGGTAAGCTTCGGGTAAGGGTTAGGCTTAGGGTTAGACTTAAGGTTAGTGTTAGGGTTAGGGGACGGGGACGGTTTAGGGGACAGGTTAGGGTACGACAACAGTTTTACGGTGAACGTACGTGTTAGGATACAGGTTAGTGTTAGCGTACGGGTTAGGATTAGGGGACGGGTTAGTGTAAGGCTTTGGTAAGCGTTAGGGTTAGTGTTAGGGTTAGGTTTATGGGACGGGGACGGTTTAGGAGACAGGTTAGTGTACGGCAACGGTTTAGGGTGAGCGTACGTGTTAGGGTATGGGTTAGTGTTAGCGTACGGGTTAGGATTAGGTGACGGGTAAGGGTAAGGCTTCGGGTAAGGTTTAGGGTTAGGGATAGGGTTATGGTTATGGTTAGGGTACGGGACGGTTTAGGGGAAAAGTTAGGATACGACAAAGATTTAGGGTGAGCGTACGTGTTAGGGTACGGGTTAGTGTTAGCGTACGGGTTAGGATTAGGGAACGGTTTAGTGTAATGCTTCGGGTAAGGTTTAGGGTTAGGGTTATGGTTAGGGTTAGGATTAGGGGACGGGGACTGTTTAGGTGACAGGTTAGTGTACGAAAACGGTTTAGGGTGAGCGTACTTTAGAGTACGGCTTAGTGTTAGTGTACGGGTTAGGATTAGGGGACGGGTTAGGGTAAGGCTTCAGCTAAGGGTTAGGTTTAGGGTTAGGGTTAAGGTTAGAGGATGGGGACGGTTTAGGGGACTGGTTAGGGTACAACAACGGTTTAGGGTGAGCGTACGTGTTACGGTACGGGTTAGGGTTAGCGTATGGGTTAGCATTAGGGGACGGGTTAGGGTAAGGCATCGGCCAAGGGTTAGGGTTAGGGTTAGGGTTAGGGGACAGGGACGTTTTAGGGGACATGTTAGTGTACTACAACGGTTTATGGTGAGCGTAAGTGTTAGGGTATGGGTTAGTGTTATCGTACGGGTTACGAGTAGGGGACGGGTTAGGGTAAGGCTTCAGGTAAGGGTTAGGGTTAGGTTTAGGGTTAGGGTTAGGGGATGGGGTTGGTTTAGGGGACAGGTTAGGGTAAGACAATGGTTTAGGGTGAGCGTACGTGTTAGGGTACGGGTTAGTGTTAGCGTATGGGTTAGGATTAGGGGACGGGTTAGGGTAAGGCTTCGGGTAAGTTTTAGGTTTAGGGTTAGGTTTAGGGTTAGGGTTAGGGGACGGGGATTGTTTAGGGGACAGGTTAGGGTACGACAACGTTTTAGGGTGAGTGTAGGTGTTAGGGTACAGTTTAGTGTTAGCGTACGGTTTAGGATTAGGGGACGGGTTAGGGTAAGGCTTCAGGTAAGTGTTAGGGTTAGCGTTAGGGTTAGGGTTAGCGGACGGGGATGGTTTAGGGGACAGGTTAGGGTACGGAAACGGTTTAGGGTGAGCGTACGTGTTAGGCTACGGGTTACTGTTAGCGTACGGGTTAGTATTAAGTGACAGGTTAGGGTAAGGCTTCGTGTAAGGGTTAGGGTTAGGCATAGGGTTAGTGTTAGCTTTAGGGGACGGGGACGGTTTAGGGGAAAGGTTAGGATACGACAACGGTTTAGCGTGAGCGTACATGTTAGGGTATGGGTTAGTGTTAGCGTATGGCTTAGGATTAGGGGATGGGTTTGGGTAAGGCTTCGGGTAAGGGTTAGGGTTAGAGTTAGGGTTAGGGTTAGGGGACGGGGACGGTTTAGGGGACAGGTTAGTGTATGACAACGTTTTAGGGTGAGCGTACGTGTTAGGGTATGGGTTAGTGTTAGCGTACGGGTTAGGATTATGGGACGGGTTAGGGTAAGGCTTCAGGTAAGTGTTAGCGTTAGGGTTAGGCTTAGGGTTAGGGGACGGGGACGGGGACGGTTTAGGGGACCAGTTAGGGTTAGGGGACGGGGACGGTTTAGGAGACAGGTTAGGGTACGACAACGTTTTAGGGTGAGCGTACATGTTAGGGTACGGCTTAGTGTTAGCTTACGGGTTAGGATTAGGGGATGGTTTAGTGTAAGGCTTCGGGTAAGGGTTAGGGTTAGTGTTAGGCTTAGGGGACGGGGACAGTTTAGGGGACTGGTTAGGGTATGACAACATTTTAGGGTGAGCGTACGTGTTAGGGTATGGGTTAGTGTTAGCCTACAGTTTAGGATTAGGGGACGGGTTAGGGTAAGGCTTCGGGTAAGGGTCGGGGTTAGGGTTAGGTTAGGGGTAGGGGACGGGGACGGTTTAGGGGACAGGTTACTGTACGGCAACGGTATAGGGTGTGCATACGATTTAGGGTACGGGTTAGTTTTAGCGTACGGGTTAGGATTAGGTGACGGGTTAGGGTAAGGCTTCGGGTAAGTGTTAGGTTAGGGATAGGGTTAGGGTTAGGGGACGGGGAGGTTTTAGGGGCAAGATTAGTATACGACAAATATTTAGGGTGAGCGTACGTGTTAAGTTACGGGTTAGTGTTAGCGTACGGGTTAGGATTAGGGGACGGGTTAGGGTAAGGCTTCGGGGTAAGGGTTAGGGTTAGGATTAGGGTTAGGGTTAGGAGACGGGGACGGTTTAGGGGACGGTTTTAGGGTACGACAACGGTTTAGGGTGAGCGTACGTCTTAGGGTATGGGTTAGTGTTAGCGTACGGTTTAGGATTAGGAGACGGGTTAGGGTAAGGCTTCTGGTAAGGTTTAGGGTTACGGTTAGGTTTAGGTTTAGGGTTAGGGGACGGGGACGGTTTAGGGGACAGGTTAGGGTATGACAACGGTTTAGGGTGAGCGTACGTGTTATGGTACGGGTTAGTGTTAGCGTACAGGTTAGGATTAGGGGACGGGTAAGGATAAGGCTTCGGGTAAGTGTTAGTTTTAGGGTTAGGGTTAGGGGACGGGGACGGTTTAGGCGACAGGTTAGGGTACGACAACGGTTTAGGCTGAGCGTACGTGTTAGGGTACGGGTTAGTGTTAGCGTACGGATTAGGATTAGGGGACGGCTTAGGGTACGACAATGGTTTACGGTGAGCGTACGTGTTAGGGTACGGGTTAGTGTTAGCGTACGGGTTAGGATTAGGGGACGGGTTAGTGTAACGCTTCGGGTAAGGGTTAGGGTAAGGGTTAGGGTTAGGGTTAGGGTTAGTGGACGGGGACGTTTGAGGGTACAGGTTAGGGTACGACAACCTTTTAGGGTGAACGTACGTGTTAGGGTATGGTTTAGTGTTAGCGTACGAGTTAGGTTTAGGGGACGGGTTAGGGTAAGGCTTCGGGTAAGGTTTAGGGTTAGGGTTAGGGGACAGGGACGGTTTAGGGGACAGGTTAGGGTACGACAATGGTTTAGGTTGACCGTACGTGTTAAGGTTCGGTTTAGTGTTAGCATACAGTATAGGATTAGGGGACGGGTTAGTGTAAGGTTTCGGGTAAGGGTTAGGGTTAGGGTTAGGCTTAGGGTTAGGGGACAGGGACGGGGACGGTTTAGGGGACAGGTTAGGCTATGACAATGGCTTATGGTGAGCGTACGTGTTAGGGTACGGGTTAGTGTTAGCGTATAGTTTAGGATTAGGGGACGTGTTAGGGTAAGGCTTCGGGTAAGGTTTAGGGTTAGAGTTAGGTTTAGGGTTAGGGTTAGGTGATGGGAACGGTTTAGGGGACAGTTTAGGGTACGACAACAGTTTAGGGTGAGCGTACGTGTTAGGGTATGGGTTAGTTTTAGCGTACGGTTTAAGATAAGGGACGGGTTAGTGTAAGGCTTTGGTAAGTGTTAGGGTTAGGGTTAGGGTTAAGTTTAGGGGACGGGGACGGTTTAGGTGACAGGTTAGGTTATGGCAACGGTTTAGGGTGAGCGTACGTGTTAGGGTACGGGTTACTGTTAGCGTACGGTTTAGGATTAGGTGACGGATTATTGTAAGGCTTCGGGTAAGGTTTAGGGTTAGGGATAGGGTTAGGGTTATGGTTAGGGGACGGGGATGGTTTAGGGGAAAGGTTAGGGTACGACAACGATTTAGGGTGAGCGTACGTGTTAGGGTATGGGTTAGTGTTAGCGTACGGGTTAGGATTAGCGGACGGGTTAGTGTAAGGCTTCGGGTAAGATTTAGGATTAGGGTTAGGGTTAGGGTTAGGATTAGGGGACGGGGACTGTTTAGGGGACAGTTTAGTGTACGAAAACGGTTTAGGGTGAGCGTACGTTAGGGTACGTGTTAGTGTTAGCGTACGGGTTAGGATTAGGGGACGGGTTTGGTTAAGGCTTCGGCTAAGGTTTAGGGTTAGGGTTAGGGTTAGGGTTAGGGGATGGGCACGGTTTGGGGACCGGTTAGGGTACGACAAATGTTTAGGGTGAACGTACGTGTTACGGTACAGGTTAGTGTTAGCGTACGGGTTCGGATTAGGGGACGGGTTAGGATAAGGCTTCGAGTAAGGGTTAGGGTTAGGGTTAGGGTTAGGGTTAGGGGACGGGGAGAGTTTAGGGGACAGTTTAGGGTAAGACAACGGTTTAAGGTGAGCGTAAGTGTTAGGGTACGGTTTAGTTTTAGCGTACATGGTAAGATTAGAAGACGGGTTAGGGTAAGTCTTCGGGTAAGGTTTAGTGTTAGGGTTAGGTTTAGGGTTAGGGTTAGGGGACGGGGACCGTTTAGGGGACAGGTTCCTGTACGACAATGGTTTAGGGTGAGCGTACGTGTTAGGGTATGGGTTAGTGTTAGCGTACGGGTTAGGATTAGGAGACGGGTTAGGGTAAGGCTTCGGGTAAGGGTTAGGGTTAGGGTTAGGGTTAGTGTTAGGTTTAGGGTTAGGGTTAGGTTTAGGGGACGGCGACGGTTTAGGGGACAGGTTAGGTACGACAACGGTTTAGTGTGTGCGTACGTGTTAGGGTATGGTTTAGTGTTAGCGTACGGGTTAGGACAAGGGGACGGGTTAGGGTAAGGCTTCGGGTAAGGGTTAGGGTTAGGGTTAGGTTTAGGGTTAGGGGATGGGGACGGTTTAGGGGACAGTTTAGGGTACGACAATGGTTTAGGGTGAGTGAACGTGTTAGGGTACGAGTTAGTGTTAGGGTACGGGTTAGGATTAGGAGACAGGTTAGCGTAAGGCTTCGTGTAAGGGTTAGCGTTAGGTTTAGGTTTAAGGGATGGGGATGGTTTAGGGGACTGGTTAGGGTACGACAAAGGTTTCGGGTGAGCGTACGTGTTAGGGTACGTGTTAGTGTTAGCGTATGTGTTAGGAATAGGGAACGTGTTAGGGTAAGGCTTCGGGTAAGTGTTAGTGTTAGGGTTAGGGTTAGGGTTAGGGGATGGGAACGGTTTAGGGGACTGGTTAGGGTACGACAACGGTTTAGGGTGAGTGTACGTGTTAGGGTACTGGTTAGTGTTAGTGTATGGGTTAGGAGTAGGGAACGGGTTACGGTAAGGCTTACGGTAAGTGTTAGGTTTAGGGTTAGTGTTAGAGTTAGGGTTAGGGGACGGGGACGGTTTAGGGGACAGGTTAGTGTACGGCAACGGTTTAGGGTGAGCGAACGTGTTAGGGTAAGGGTTAGTGTTAGCATACAGGTTAGGATTAGGGGACGGGTTAGTATAAGTCTTCGGGTAAGGGTTAGGGTTAGGGTTATGGTTAAGTTTAAGGTTAGGAGACGGGGACGGGGACGGTTTAGGGGACAGGTTAGGGTACGACAATGGTTTAGGGTGAACGTACGTGTTAGGGTACGGGTTAGTGTTAGCGTACGGTTTAGGATTAGGGGACGGGTTAGGGTAAGGCTTCGGGTAAGTGTTAGGGTTAGGGTTAGGGTTAGGGTTAGAGGACGGGGACGGTTTAGGGGACAGGTTAGGATACGACAACGGTTTAGGGTGAGCGTACGTGTTAGGGTACGGGTTAGTGTAAGCGTACGGGTTAGGATTAGGGGACGGGTTAATGTAAGGCTTCGGGTAAGGGTTATGGTTAGGGTTACGGATAGGGTTAGGGTTTGGGAACGGAGACTGTTTAGGGGACAGGTTAGGGTACGACAACGGTTTAGGGTGAGAATACGTGTTAGGGCACGGGTTATTGTTAGCGTACGGGTTAGGATTAGGGGACGGGTTAGGGTAAGGCTTCGGGTAAGGGTTAGGTTTAGGGTTAGGATTAGGGTTAGTGTTAGAAGTCGGGGATGGTTTAGGGGACAGTTTAGGATACGACAACGTTTTAGGGTGAGCGTACGTGTTAGGGTACGGGTTAGTGTTAGCGTACGGTTTAGGATTAGGGGACGCGTTAGGGTAAGGCTTCAGGTAAGGGTTAGGGTTAGGGTTAGGGGACGGAGACAGGGACGGTTTAGGGGACAAGTTAGGGTACGACAACGGTTTAGGGTGAGCGTACGTGTTAGGGTACGGGTTAGTGTTAGCGTACAGGTTAGGATTAGGGGACGGGTAAGGATAAGGCTTCGGGTAAGGTTTAGGGTTAGGGTTAGGGTTAGGGTTAGGGTTAGGGGACGGGGACGGTTTAGGCGACAGGTTAGGGTAGCACAACGGTTTAGGGTGAGAATACGTGTTAGGGTACTGGTTAGTGTTAGCGTACGGGTTAGGATTAGGTGACGGCTTAGGGTAAGGCTTCGGGTAAGTGTTAGGGTTAGTGTTAGGGATAAAGTTAGGGTTAGTGGACGAGGACGTTTTAGGGGACAGGTTAGGGTACGACAATGGTTTAGGGTGAGCGTACGTGTTAGGGTACGTGTTAGTGTTAGCGTACGGGATAGGATTAGGGGACGGGTTAGTGTAAGGCTTCGGGTAAGAGTTAGGGTTAGGGTTAGGGTTAGGCTTAGTGTTAGGGGATGGGGACGTTTTAGGGGACAGGTTAGGGTTCGACAACGGTTTAGGGTGAGCGTACGTGTTAGGGTACTGGTTAGTGTTAGCGTACGCGTTAGGATTATGGGACGGGTTAGTGTAAGGCTTCGGGTAAGGGTTAGGGTTAGGGTTAGGGGACGGGGACGGTTTAGGGGACAGGTGAGGGTATGACAACGGTTTAGTGTGAGCGTACGTGTTAGGGTACTGGTCATTGTTAGCGTACGGGTTAGGATTAGGGGACGGGTTAGGATAAGGCTTCGGGTAAGGTTTAGGGTTAGTGTTAGGGATAGGGTTAAGGGACGGGGACGGGTTAGGGGACAGTTTAGGGTACAACAACGGTTTAGGGTGAGCGTACGTGTTAGGGTATGGGTTAGTGTTAACGTACGGTGTAGGATTAGGGGACGGGTTAGTGTAAGGCTTCGGGTAAGTGTTAGGGTTAGGGTTAGGGTTAGGGTTAGGGGACGGGGATGGTTTAGGGGACAGGTTAGGGTACGATAACAGTTTAAGTTGAGCGTACGTGTTAGGGTATGGGTTAGTTTTAGCGTACGCGTTAGGATTAGTGGAGCGGTTAGGGTAAGGCTTTGGGTAAGGGTTAGGGTTAGGGTTAGGTTTAGGGTTATGGTTAGGGGACCGGAATGGTTTAGGGGACATGTTAGTGTACGACAACGGTTTAGGATGAGCCTACGTGTTAGGGTACGGGTTATTGTTAGCGTACGAGTTTGGATTAGGGGATGGTTTAGGGTAAGGCTTCGGGTATGTGTTAGGGTTAGGGTTGGGTTAGGGGACGCGGACGGTTTAGGGAACAGGTTATGGTACGACAATGGTTTAGGGTGAGCGTACGTGTTAGGGTATGGGTTAGTTTTAGAATACGCGTTAGGATTAGTTGACGGGTTAGGGTAAGGCTTTGGGTAAGGGTTAGGGTTAGGGTTAGGGTTAGGGTTAGGGGATGGGACGGTTTAGGGGACAGGTTAGGGTACGGCAACGGTTTAGGGTGAGTGTACGTGTTAGGCTACGGGTTAGTGTTAGCGTACGGGTTAGTATTAGGTGACAGGTTAGGGTAAGGCTTCGGGTAAGGGTTAGGGTTAGGGATAGGTATAGTGTTAGGGTTAGGGGACGGGGACGATTTAGGGGAAAGGTTAGGATACGACAACGGTTTAGGGTGAGCGTATGTGTTAGGGTATGGGTTAGTGTTAGCGTACGGCTTAGGATTAGGTGAAGGGTTTGCGTAAGGCTTCAGGTAAGGGTTAGGTTTAGGGTTAGGGTTAGGGTTAGGGGACGGGGACGGTTTAGGGGACAGGTTAGGGTACGACAAAGGTTTAGGGTGATCGTACGTGTTAGAGTATGGGTTAGTTTTAGCGTACGGGTTAGGATTATGGGACGGGTTAGGGTAACGCTTCGGGTAAGGTTTAGGGTTAGGATTAAGGGACGGGGACAGTTTAGGGTACAGGTTAGGGTACGACAACGGTTTAGGGTGAGTGTACGTGTTAGTGTATGTGTTAGTGTTAGCGTACGGGTTAGGATTAGGGGATGGGTTAGTGTAAGGCTTCGGGTAAGGGTTAGGGTTAGGGTTTGATTTAGAGTTAGGGTTATGGGACGGGGACGGTTTAGGGGACAGGTTAGGGTACGACAACGGTTTAGGGTGAGCGTACGTGTTAGGGTATGGGTTAGTGTTAGCGTATGGGTTAGGATTAGGGGACGGGTTAGGGTAAGGCTTCGGGTAAGTGTTAGTGTTAGGGTTAGGTTTAGGGTTAGGGTTAGGGGAAGTGGAAGCTTTAGGGGACAGGTTAGTGTACGACAACGTTTTAGGATGAGTGTACGTGTTAGGGTACGGTTTAGTGTTAGCGTACAGTTTAGGATTAGGGGACGGGTCAGTGTAAGGCTTTGTGTAAGGGTTAGGGTTAGGGTAAGGGTTAGGGGACGGGGACGGTTTAGGGGACAGGTTAGGGTACGACAACGGTTTAGGGTGAGTGTACGTGATAGGGTACGGGTTAGTGTTAGCGTACGGGTTAGTATTAGGGGACAGGTTTAGTTAAGGCTTCGGGTAAGGTTTAGGTTTAGGGTTAGTGTTAGGTTTAGGGAACAGGGACGGTTTAGGGGACAAGTTAGGGTACGAAAACGGTTTAGGGTGAGCGTACGTGTTAGGATACGGGTTAGTATTAGCCTACGGTTTAGGATTAGGGGACAGTTTAGGGTAAGGCTTAGGGTAAGAGTTAGGGTTAGGGTTAGGTTTAGGGTTAGGTTTAGGGGACGGGGACGGTTTAGGGGACAGGTTAGGATATGACAACGGTTTAGGGTGAGCATACGTGTTAGGGTACAGTTTAATGTTAGCGTACGGATTAGGATTAGGGGACGGGTTAGTGTAAGGCTTCGGGTAAGGGTTAGGGTTAGGTTTATGGTTAGGGTAAGGGTTAGGGGACGGGGACGGTTTAGGGGACAGGTTAGTGTACGACAACAGTTTAGGGTGAGCTAACGTGTTAGGGTACGGGTTAGTGTTAGCGTACGGGTTAGTATTAGGTGACAAGTTAGGGTAAGGCTTCGGGTAAGGGTTAGGTTTATGGATAGGGTTAGTGTTAGGTTTAGGGGACGGGGACGGATTAGGGGACAGGTTAGGGTACGACAACGTTTTAGGGTGAGTGTAGGTGTTAGAGTACGGTTTAGTGTTAGCGTACGGGTTAGGATTATGGGACGGCTTAGGTTAAGGCTTCAGTTAAGGGTTAGGGTTAGGGTTAGGGTTAGGGTTAGGGGACGGGACGGTTTAGGGGACAGGTTAGGGTACGGCAACGGTTTAGGGTGAGCGTACGTGTTAGGCTACGGGTTAGTGTTAGCGTACGGGTTAGTATTAGGTGACAGGTTAGGGTAAGGCTTCGGGTAAGAGTTAGGCTTAGGCATAGGGTTAGTGTTAGGGTTAGGGGACGGGGACGGTTTAGGGGAAAAGTTAGGATACGACAACGGTTTAGGGTGAGCGTACATGTTAGGGTTTGGGTTAGTGTTAACGTACGGCTTAGGATTAGGTGACGGGTTTGCGTAAGTCTTCGGGTAAGGGTTAGGTTTAGGGTTAGGGTTAGGGGACGGGGACGGTTTAGGGGACAGGTTAGTGTATGACAATGGTTTAGGGTGAGCATACGTGTTAGGGTATGGGTTAGTGTTAGCGTACGGCTTAGGATTATGGGACGGGTTAGTGTAAGGCTTCGGGTAAGGGTTAGCATTAGGGTTAGGCTTAGGGTTAGGGGACGGGGACGGTGACGGTTTAGGGGGCCCGTTAGTGTTAGGGTTAGGGTTAGGGTTAGGGTTAGGGTTAGGGTTAGTGGACTGGGACGTTTTAGGGAACAGGTTAGCGTACGACAATGGTTTAGGGTAAGCGTACATGTTAGGGTACGGTTTAGTGTTATCGTAAGGGTTAGGATTAGGGGATGCGTTAGGGTAAGGCTTCGGGTAAGGGATAGCGTTAGTGTTAGGCTTAAGGTTAGGGGACGGGGAGGGGGACGGTTTAGGGGACTGGTTAGGGTTAGGGTTATGGTCAGGGTTAGGGGACGGGGACTGTTTAGGAGACAGGTTAAGGTACGACAACTGTTTAGGGTGAACGTACGTGTTAGGGTATGGGTTAGTTTTAGTGTACGCATTAGAATTGGGGGACGGGTTAGTGTAAGGGTTTGGGTAAGATTTAGGGTTAGGGTTAGGGTTAGGGTTAGGGTTAGGGGACGGGGATGGTTTAGGGGACAGGTTAGGGTAGGACAACGGTTTAGGGTGAACGTACGTGTTAGGGTATGGGTTAGTGTTAGCGTACGGGTTAGGATTTTGGGACGGGTTAGTGTAAGTCTTCGGGTAAGAGTTAGGGTTAGGGTTAGGGTTAAGGTTAAGGTTAGGAGACGGGGACGGGGACGGTTTAGGGGACAGGTTAGTGTATGACAATGGTTTATGGTGAACGTACGTGTTAGGGTATGGGTTAGTGTTAGCGTACGGGTTAGGATTAAGGGACTGATTAGGGTAAGACTTCGGGTAAGGGTTAGGGTTAGGGTTAGGGTTAGGGTTAGAGGACGGGGACGCTTTAGGGGACAAGTTAGGGTACGACAACGGTTTAGGGTGAGCGTACGTTTTAGGGTACGGGTTAGTGTAAGCGTACGGTTTAGGATTAGGGGACGGGTTAGAGTAAGGCTTCGGGTAAGGGTTATGGTTAGGGTTAGGGTTAGGGTTAGGGTTTGTGAACGGGGACTGTTTAGAGGACAGGTTAGTGTACGACAACGATTTAGGGTGAGCATACGTGTTAGGGCACGAGTTAGTGTTAGCGTACGGGTTAGGATTAGGGGATGGGTTAGGGTAAGGATTTGGGTAAGGGTTAGGGTTAGGGTTGGTATTAGGGTTAGGGTTAGGAGACGGGGACGGTTTAGGGGACAGTTTAGGGTACGACAACGGTTTAGGGTGAGCGTACGTGTTAGGGTATGGGTTAGTGTTAGCGTACGGGTTAGGATTAGGGGACGGGTTAGGGTAAGGCTTCGGGTAAGGGTTAGGGTTAGGGTTAGGTTTAGGGGATGGGGACGGTTTAGTGGACAGGTTAGGGTACGACAACGGTTTAGGGTGAGCGTACGTGTTAGGGTACGGGTTAGTGTTAGCGTAGAGGTTAGGATTAGGGGAAGGGTAAGGATAAGGCTTCGGGTAAGTTTCAAGTTTAGGTTTAGGGTTGGGGACGGGGACGTTTTAGGTGACAGGATAGGGTACGACAACGGTTTAGGGTGAGCGTATGTGTTAGGGTACGGGTTAGTGTTAGCGTACGGGTTAGGATTAGGTGACGGGTTAGTGTAAGGCTTCGGGTAAGTTTAGGGTTAGGGTTAGGGTTAAGGTTGGGGTTAGTGCACGGGGACGGTTTAGGGGACAGGTTAGGGTACGACAAGGGTTTACGGTGAGCGTACGTGTTAGGGTAAGGGTTAGTGTTAGCGTACGGATTAGGATTAGGGATCGGCTTAGTGTAAGGCTTCGTGTTAGGGTTAGGGTAAGGATTAGAGTTAGGGTTAGGGTTAGGGGACGGGGAAGGTTTAGGGGACAGCTTAGGGTACGACAACAGTTTAGGGTGAGCGTACGTGTTAGGGTACAGGTTACAGTTAGCGTACGGGTTAGGATTAGGAGACGGGTTAGCGTAAGGCTTAGGGTAAGGGCTAGGGTTAGGGTTAAGGTTAGGGGACGGAGAGTATTTAGGGGACATGTTAGGGTACGACAATGGTTTAGGGTTAGCGTACATCTTAGGGTACGGGTGAGTGTTATCGTACGGGTTAGGATTAGGGGACGGGTTAGGGTAAGGCTTCGGGTAAGGGTTAGGGTAAGGGTTAGGGTTAGGATTAGGGTTAGGGTTAGGGGACGGGGACGGTTTAGGGGACAGGTTAGGGTACGAAAACGGTTTAGGGTGAGCGTACGTGTTAGGGTACGGTTTAGTGTTAGCGTACAGTATAGGATTAGGCGACGGTTTATTGTAAGGTTTCGGGTAAGGGTTAGGGTTAGGGTTAGGATTAGGGTTAGGGTTAGGGGACGGGGACGGTTTAGGGGACAGGTTAGGGTACGACAACAGTTTAGGGTGAGCGTACGTGTTAGGGTACCAGTTAGTGTTAGCGTACGGGTTAGGATTAGGGGACGGGTTAGTGTAAGGCTTTGGTAAGCGTTAGGGTTAGGGTTAGGATTAGGGGACGGGGACTGTTTAGGGGCCAGGTTAGGGTACGAAAACGGTTTAGGGTGAGCATACGTGTTACGGTACGGGTTAGTGTTAGCGTACGGGTTCCGATTAGGGGACGGGTTAGTGTAAGGCTTCGGCTAAGGGTTAGTGTTATGGTTAGGGTTAGGGTTAGGGGACAGTGACGGTTTAGGGGACATGTTAGTGTACGACAATGGTTTAGGGTCAGCGTAAGTGTTAGGGTATAGGTTAGTGTTAGAGTACGGGTTAGGATTAGGGGACGGGCTAGGGTAAGGCTTCGGGTAAGGGTTAGGGTTATGGATAGGGTTAGTGTTAGGGTTAGGGAACGGGGACGGTTTAGGGGACAGGTTAGGGTAAGACAACGGTTTAGGGTGAGCGTACGTGTTAGGGTACGGATTAGTGTTAGAGTATGGGTTAGGATTATGGGACGGGTTAGTGTAAGGCTTCGGGTAAGTGTTCGGTTTAGGGTTAGGTTTAGGGTTAGGGTTAGGGGACGGGGACGGTTTAGGGGACAGGTTAGGGTACGACAATGTTTTAGGATGAGTGTAGGTGTTAGGGTACCGTTTAATGTTAGCGTACGCGTTAGGATTCAGGGACGGGTTAGGGTAAGGCTTCAGGTAAGGTTTAGGGTTAGGGTTAGGGGACGGGGACGGTTTAGGGGACAGGTTAGGGTACGGCAACGGTTTACAGTGAGCATACGTGTTAGGCTATGGGTTAGTGTTAGCATATGGGTTAGTATTAGGTGACAGGTTAGGGTAAGGCTTCGGGTAAGGTTTAGTGTTAGGGATAGGGTTAGTGTTATGATTAGGGGACGGGGACATTTTAGGGGAAAGGTTAGGATACGACAACGGTTTATGGTGAGCGTACATGTTAGGGTACGGGTTAGTGTTAGCGTACGGCTTAGGATTAGGGGACGGGTTTGGGTAAGGCTTCGGGTAAGGGTTTGGATTAGGGTTAGGGTTAGGGGACGGGGACGGTTTAGGGGACCGATTAGGGTTAGGGTAAGGGTTATGATTAGGGTTAGGGTTAGGGGACGGGGAAGGTTTAGGGGACAGGTTAGGGTATGACAATGATTTAGTGTAAGCGTACATTTTAGGATACGGGTTATTGTTAGCGTACGGATTAGGATTAGGGGACAGGTTAGGGTAAGGCTTCGGGTAAGGGTTAGCGTTAGGGATAGGCTTAGGGTTAGGGGACGGGGACGGTTTAGGGGAACGTTTAGGGTTAGGGTTAGGGTTAGGGTTAGGGGACGGGGACGGTTTAGGAGACAGGTTAGGGTACAACAACGGTTTAGGGTGAGCGTACGTGTTAGGGTACAGGTTAGTGTTAGCGAACCGGTTAGGATTAGGGGAGGGGTTAGCGTAAGTCTTCGGGTAAGGTTTAGGGTTAGGGTTAAGGTTAAGGAACGGGGACGGTTTAGGGGACTGGTTAGGGTACGACAAAGGTTTAGGGTGAGCGTACGTGTTAGGGCACGACTTAGTGTTAGCGTACGGGTTAGGAATAGGGGACGGGTTAGGGTAAGGCTTCGGGTAAGTGTTAGGGTTAGGGTTAGGGTTAGGGTTAGGGTTACGGGATGGGGACGGTTTAGGGGACTGGTTAGGGTACGACAACGGTTTAGGGTGAACGTACGTGTTAGGGTACTGGTTAGTGTTAGTGTACCGGTTCGGATAAGGGGATGGGTTACGGTAAGGCTTACGGTAAGGGTTAGGGTTAGGGTTAGGTTTAGAGTTAGGGTTAGGGGACGGGGACGGTTTAGGGGACAGGTTAGTGTACGAAAACGGTTTAAGGTGACCGTACGTGTTAGGGTAAGGGTTAGTGTTAGCGTACAGGTTAGGATTAGGGGACGGGTTAGTGTAAGTCTTCGGATAAGTGTTAGGGTTAGGGTTAGGGTTAAGGTTAAGGTTAGGAGATGGGGACGGGGACGGTTTATGGGACAGGTTAGGGTACGACAATGGTTTAGGGTGAACGTATGTGTTAGGGTACGGGTTAGTGTTAGCGTACGGGTTAGGAATAGGGGACGGGTTAGGGTAAGGCTTCGGGTAAGGGTTAGGGTTAGAGTAAGGGTTAGGGTTAGAGGACGGGAACGGTTTAGGGGACAGGTTAGGGTACGACAACAGTTTAGGGTGAGCGTACGTGTTAGGGTACGGATTAGTGTTAGCGTACAGATTAGGATTAGGGGACGTATTAGTATAAGGCTTCGGGTAAGGGTTAGGGTTAGGGGATGGGGACGGTTTAGGCGACAGGTTAGGGTACGACAACGTTTTAGGGTGAGCATACGTGTTAGGGTATGGGTTAGTTTTAGCGTACGGGTTAGGATTAGGGGATGGGTTAGGGTAGGGCTTCAGGTAAGTGTTAGGGTTGGGGTTAGGGTTAGGGTTAGGGGACGGGGACGGTTTAGGGGACAGGTTAGGTTATGACAACTGTTTAGGGTGAGCGTACGTGTTAGCGTACGGGTTACTGTTATCGTACGGTTTAGGATTAAGGGACGGGTTAGCGTAAGGCTTAGGGTAAGGGTTAGGGTTAGGGTTAGGGTTAGGGTTAGGGTTAGGGCACGGGGACGGTTTAGAGGATAGGTTAGGGTACGACAACGGTTTAGGTTGAGCGTACGTGTTAGGGTATGGGTTAGTTTTAGCGTACGGTTTAGGATTAGGGGACGGGTTAGCGTAAGGCTTCAGGTAAGGGTTAGGTTTACGGTTAGGGTTAGGGTTAGGGGACGGGGACGGTTTAGGGGACATGTTAGGGTACGACAACGGTTTAGGGTGAGCGTACGTGTTAGGGTACGGGTTAGTGTTAGCGTACGGTTTAGGATTATGGAATGTGTTAGGTTAAGGCTTCGGGTAAGGGTTAGGGTTAGGGTTAGGGTTAGGGTTAGTTTTAGGGGACGGGGACGGTTTAGGGGACACGTTAGATTACGACAACGGTTTAGGGTGAGCGTACGTGTTAAGGTACGAGTTAGTGTTAGCGTACGGTTAAGGATTAGGGGACGGGTTAGTGTAAGGTTTTGGGTAAGGGTTAGGTGTAGGGTTAGGGTTAGGGTTAGGGGATGGTGACGGGGACGGGGACGGTTTAGGGGACAGGTTAGGATATGACAACAGTTTAGGGTGAGCGTACGTGTCAGGGTACGGGTTAGTGTTAGCGTACGGGTTAGGATTAGGGGATGGGTTAGGGTAAGGCTTCGGGTAAGGGTTAGGGTTAGGGTTAGTGTTAGGGTTAGGGTTAGGTTTAGGGGACGGCGACGGTTTAGGGGACAGGTTAGGGTACGTCAACGGTTAAGTGTGAGCGTACGTGTTAAGTAACGGGTAAGTTTTAGCGTACGGGTTAGGACTAGGGGACGGGTTAGGGTAAGGCTTCGGGTAAGGGTTAGGTTTAGGGTTAGGGTTAGGTTTAGGGTTAGGGGATGGAGACGGTTTAGGTGACAGGTTAGGGTACGACAATGGTTTAGGGTGAGTGTACGTGTTAGGGTACGAGTTAGTGTTAGGGTACGGGTTAGGATTAGGAGACAGGTTAGGGTAAAGCTTCGGTTAAGTGTTAGCGTTAGCGTTAGGGTTAGGGTTAGGGGACGGGGACGGGGACGGGGACAGGTTAGTGTACCCCAACAGTTTAGGGTGAGCGTACGTGTTAGGGTACAGGTTATTGTTAGCGTACCGGTTAGGATTAGGGGAGGGGTTAGGGTAAGGCTTCGGGTAAGGTTTAGGGTTAGGGTTAAGGTTAAGGAACGGGGACGGTTTAGGGGACTGGTTAGGGTACGACAACGGTTTAGGGTGAACGGACGTGTTAGGGTACTGGTTAGTGTTAGTGTACCGGTTCGGATTAGGGGATGGGTTACGGTAAGGCTTACGGTAAGGGTTAGGGTTAGGGTTAGCTTTAGAGTTAGGGTTAGGGGACGGGGACGGTTTAGGGGACAGGTTAGTGTACGAAAACGGTTTAAGGTGACCGTACGTGTTAGGGTAAGGGTTAGTGTTAGCGTACAGGTTAGGATTAGGGGACGGGTTAGTGTAAGTCTTCAGATAAGTGTTAGAGTTAGGGTTAGGGTTAAGGTTTAGGTTAGGAGATGGGGAAGGGGACGGTTTATGGGACAGGTTAGGGTACGACAATGGTTTAGGGTGAACGTATGTGTTAGGGTACGGGTTAGTGTTAGCGTACGGGTTAGGAATAGGGGACGGGTTAGGGTAAGGCTTCGGGTAAGGGTTAGGGTTAGAGTAAGGGTTAGGGTTAGAGGACGGGAACGGTTTAGGGGACAGGTTAGGGTACGACAACAGTTTAGGGTGAGCGTACGTGTTAGGGTACGGATTAGTGTTAGCGTACAGATTAGGATTAGGGGACATATTAGTATAAGGCTTCGGGTAAGGGTTAGGGTTAGGGTTAGGGTTAGGGGACGGGGACGGTATAGGCGACAGGTTAGGGTACGACAACGGTTTAGGGTGAGCGTACGTGTTAGGGTATGGGTTAGTTTTAGCGTACGGGTTAGGATTAGGGGACGGGTTAGGGTACGGCTTCGGGTAAGTGTTAGGGTTGGGGTTAGGGTTAGGGTTAGGGGACGGGGACGGTTTAGGGGACAGGTTAGGTTATGACAACGGTTTAGGTTGAGCGTACGTGTTAAGGTATGGGTTAGTGTTAGCGTACGGGTTAGGATTAGGGGACGGGTTAGGGTAAGGCTTTGGGTAAGGGTTAGGGGTAGGGTTAGGGTTAGGGTTAGGGGACGGGGACGGGGACGGCTTAGGGAACAGGTTATGGTACGACAATGGTTTAGGGTGAGCGTACGTGTTAGGGTACGGGTTAGTGTTAGCGAACGGGTTAGGATTAGGGGACAGGTTATTTTAAGGCTTCCGGTAAGGTTTAAGGATAGGGTTAGGGTTAGGGTTAGGGATAGGGTTAGGGTTAGGGGATGCGGATGGTTTAGGGGACAGGTTAGTGTACGACAATGGTATAGGGTGAGCGTACATGTTAGGGTACAGGTTAGTGTTAGCATACAGGTTAGGATTAGGGGACGGGTTATGGTAAGGCTTCGGGTAAGGGTTATGGTTAGGGATAGGATTATGGGACGGGAACGGTTTAGGGGACAGGTTATGTTATGACAACTGTTTAGGGTGAGCGTACGTGTTAGCGTACGGGTTACTGTTATCGTACGGTTTAGGATTAAGGGACGGGTTAGCGTAAGGCTTAGGGTAAGGGTTAGGGTTAGGGTTAGGGTTAGGGTTAGGGGACGGGACGGTTTAGATTATAGGTTAGGGTACGACAACGGTTTAGGTTGAGCGTACGTGTTAGGGTATGGATTAGTTTTAGCGTACGGTTTAGGATTAGGAGACGGGTTAGGGTAAGGCTTCAGGTAAGGGTTAGGTTTACGGTTAGGGTTAGGGTTAGGGGACGGGGACGGTTTAGGGGACATGTTAGGGTACGACAACGGTTTAGGGTGAGCGTACGTGTTAGGGTACGGGTTAGTGTTAGCGTACAGATTAGGATTAGGGGACGTATTAGTATAAGGCTTCGGGTAAGGGTTAGGGTTAGGGTTAGGGTTAGGGGACGGGGACGGTTTAGGCGACAGGTTAGGGTACGACAACGGTTTAGGCTGAGCATATGTGTTAGGGTAAGGGTTAGTGTTAGCGTACGGGTTAGGATTAGGTGACGGGTTAGGGTAAGGCTTCGGGTAAATGTTAGGGTTAGTGTTAGGGTTAAGTTTAGGGTTAGTGGACGGGGACGTTTTAGGGGACAGGTTAGGGTACGACAACGGTTTAGGGTGAGCGTACGTGTTAGGGTACGTGTTAGTGTTAGCGTACGGTTTAGGATTAGGGGACGGGTTAGTGTAAGGCTTCGGGTAAGAGTTAGGGTTAGGGTTAGGTTTAGGCTTAGGGTTAGGGGATGGGGACGGATTATGGGACATGTTAGGGTACGACAATGTTTTAGTTAAGCGTACTTGTTAGTGTGCGGGTTAGTGTTAGCGTACGGGTTAGGATTAGGGGACAAGATAGGGTAAGGTTTCGGGTAAGGATTAGGGTTAGTGTTAGGGTTAGGGTTAGGGGGTGGGGACGGTTTAGGGGACAGGATAGGGTATGACAACGGTTGAGAGTGAGCGTACGTGTTAGGGTACGGGTTATTGTTAGCGTACGGATTAGGATTGGGGACGGGTTAAGGTAAGGCTTCAGGTAAGGGTTAGGTTTAGGGTTACGGTTAGGGTTAGGGTTCGAGGATGGAGACGGTTTAGGGGACAGGTTAGGGTACGAGAACGGTTTAGGGTGAGCGTAGGTGTTAGTGTACGGGTTAGTGTTAGCATACGGGTTAGGATTAGGGGAAGGGTTAGGGTAAGGCTTCCGGTAAGGGTTAGGGTTAGGGTCAGGGTTAGGGGACGGGTTAGGGGACGGGGAAGGTTTAGGGGACCGGTTAGGTTTCGACAACTCTTTAGGGTGAGCGTACATGTTAGGGAACGGGTTAGTGTTAGCGTACGGGTTAGGATTAGGGGACGGGTTAGGGTAAGGCTTCGGGTAAGGTTTAGGGTTAGGGTTAGGGTTAGGGTTAGGGGACGCGGACGGTTTAGGGGACAGGTTAGGGTACGACAACGGTTTAGGGTGAGCGTACGTGTTAGTGTACGGGTTAGTGTTAGCATACAGGTTAGGATTAGGGGACGGGTTAGGGTAAGGCTTCGGGTAAGAGTTATGATTAGGGTTAGGATTAGGGTTAGGGTTAGGGGACGGGAACGGTTTAGTGGACAGTTTAGGTTATGACAACGGTTTAGGGTGAGCGTACTTGTTAGGGTACGGGTTATTGTTAGCGTACGGGTTAGGATTAGGGGACGGGTTAGCGTAAGGCTTAGGGTAAGGGCTAGGGCTAGGGTTAGGTTTAGGGTAAGGGTTAGAGGATGGGGACAGTTTAGGGGACAGGTTATTGTACGAGAAGGGTTTAGGTTAAGTGTACGTGCTGGGTACTCGTTAGTGTTAGTGTACGGGTTAGGTTTAGGGCACGGGTTAGGTTACTGCTGCGGGTAAGTGTTAGGGTTAGGGTTGGGGTTAGGGTTAGGGGACGGGGATGGTTTATAGGATAGCTTAGGGTACGACAACGGTTTAGGGTGAGCGTACGTGTTAGGGTATGGGTTAGTTTTAGCGTACGGGTTAGGATTAGGGGACGGGTTAGTGTAAGGCTTCGGGTAAGTGTTAGGGTTAGGGTTAGGGTTAGGGTTAGGGGACGGGGACGGTTTAGGGAACAGGTTATGGTACAACAATAGTTTAGGGTGAGCGTACGTGTTAGGGTATGGGTTAGTGTTAGCGAATGGGTTAGGATTAGGGGACAGGTTATTTTAAGGCTTCGGGTAAGGTTTAGGGATAGGGTTAGGGTTAGGGTTAGGGATAAGGTTAGGGTTAGGGGACGCGGATGGTTTAGGGGACAGGTTAGTGTACGACAATGGTTTAGGGTGAGCGTACGTGTTAGGGTACGGTTAGTGTTAGCATACAGGTTAGGATTAGGGGACGGGTTAGTGTAAGGCTTCGGGTAAGGGTTATGGTTAGCGATAGGGTTAGGGGACGGGAACGGTTTAGGAGACAGGTTAGGTTATGACAACTGTTTAGGGTGAGCGTACGTGTTAGGGTACGGGTTACTGTTATCGTACGGTTTAGGATTAAGGGATGGGTTAGCGTAAGGCTTAGGTTAAGGGTTAGGGTTAGGGTTAGGGTTAGGGTTAGGGTTAGGGGACGGGGACGGTTTAGAGGATAGGTTAGGGTACGACAACAGTTTAGGGTGAGCGTACGTGTTAGGGTATGGGTTAGTTTTAGCGTACGGTTTAGGATTAGGGGACGGGTTAGGGTAAGGCTTCAGGTAAGGTTTAGGTTTACGGTTAGGGTTAGGGTTAGGGTTAGGGGACGGGGACTGTTTAGGGGACATGTTAGGGTACGACAACGGTTTAGGGTGAGAGTACGTGTTAGGGTACGGGTTAGTGTTAGCGTACGGTTTAGGATTAGGGAATGTGTTAGCTTAAGGCTTCGGGTAAGGGTTAGGGTTAGGGTTAGTTTAAGGGGACGGGGACGGTTTAGGGGACACGTTAGGTTACGACAACGGTTTAGGGTGAGCGTACGTGTTAAGGTACGAGTTAGTGTTAGCGTACGGTTAAGGATTAGGGGACGGGTTAGTGTAAGGTTTTGGGTAAGGGTTAGGGGTAGGGTTAGGGTTAGGGTTAGGGGATGGTGACGGGGACGGGTACGGTTTAGGGGACAGGTTAGGATACGACAACAGTTTAGGGTGAGCGTACGTGTTAGGGTACGGGTTAGGGTTAGCGTACGGGTTAGGATTAGGGGATGGGTTAGGGTAAGGCTTCGGGTAAGGGTTAGGGTTAGGGTTAGTGTTAGGGTTAGGGTTAGGTTTAGGGGATGGCGACGGTTTAGGGGACAGGTTAGGGTACGTCAACGGTTAAGTGTGAGCGTACGTGTTAGGTAACGGGTAAGTTGTAGCGTACGGGTTAGGACTAGGGGACGGGTTAGGGTAAGGCTTCGGGTAAGGGTTAGGTTTAGGGTTAGGGTTAGGTTTAGGGTTAGGGGATGGAGACGGTTTAGGTGACAGGTTAGGGTACGACAACGATTTAGGGTGAGTGTACGTGTTAGGGTACGAGTTAGTGTTAGCGAACGCGTTAGGATTAGGGGACGGGTTAGTGTAAGGCTTCGGGTAAGGGTTAGGGTTACGGTTAGGGTTAGGGTTAGGGGACGGGTACGGTTTAGGGGACAGGTTAGGGTACGACAATGGTTTAGTGTGAGCGTACGTGTTAGGGTATGGGTTAGTTTTAGCGTACGGGTTAGGATTAGGGGACCGTTTAGGGTAAGGCTTCGGGTAAGGGTTAGGGTTAGGGTTAGGGTTAGGGTTAGGGGATGGGGACGGTTTAGGGGACAGTTTAGGGTACAACAATGGTTTAGGGAGAGCGTATGTGTTAGGGTACGGGTTAGTATTAACGTACGGAGTAGGATTAGGGGAAGGGTTAGGGTAAGGCTTCAGGTAAGGGTTAGGGTTAGGGTTAGGTTTAGGGTTAGGGTTAGGGGCCGGGGATGGGGACGGTTTCGGGGACAGGTTAGGGTACGAAAACATTTTAAGGTGAGCGTACGTGTTAGGGTATGGGTTAGTTTTAGCATACGCGTTAGGATTAGTGGACGGGTTAGGGTAAGGCTTTGGGTAAGTGTTAGGGTTAGGGTTAGGGTTAGGGTTAGGGTTAGGGGACGGGGAAGGTTTAGGGGACAGCTTAGGGTACGACAACAGTTTAGGGTGAGCGTACGTGTTAGGGTACAGGTTACAGTTAGCGTACGGGTTAGGATTAGGAGACGGGTTAGCGTAAGGCTTAGGGTAAGGGCTAGGGTTAGGGTTAAGGTTAGGGGACGGAGAGTATTTAGGGGACATGTTAGGGTACGACAATGGTTTAGGGTTAGCGTACATCTTAGGGTACGGGTGAGTGTTATCGTACGGGTTAGGATTAGGGGACGGGTTAGGGTAAGGCTTCGGGTAAGGGTTAGGGTAAGGGTTAGGGTTAGGATTAGGGTTAGGGTTAGGGGACGGGGACGGTTTAGGGGACAGGTTAGGGTACGAAAACGGTTTAGGGTGAGCGTACGTGTTAGGGTACGGTTTAGTGTTAGCGTACAGTATAGGATTAGGCGACGGTTTATTGTAAGGTTTCGGGTAAGGGTTAGGGTTAGGGTTAGGATTAGGGTTAGGGTTAGGGGACGGGGACGGTTTAGGGGACAGGTTAGGGTACGACAACAGTTTAGGGTGAGCGTACGTGTTAGGGTACCGGTTAGTGTTAGCGTACGGGTTAGGATTAGGGGACGGGTTAGTGTAAGGCTTTGGTAAGCGTTAGGGTTAGGGTTAGGATTAGGGGACGGGGACTGTTTAGGGGCCAGGTTAGGGTACGAAAACGGTTTAGGGTGAGCATACGTGTTACGGTACGGGTTAGTGTTAGCGTACGGGTTCCGATTAGGGGACGGGTTAGGGTAAGGCTTCGGCTAAGGGTTAGTGTTATGGTTAGGGTTAGGGTTAGGGGACAGTGACGGTTTAGGGGACATGTTAGTGTACGACAATGGTTTAGGGTCAGCGTAAGTGTTAGGGTATAGGTTAGTGTTAGAGTACGGGTTAGGATTAGGGGACGGGCTAGGGTAAGGCTTCGGGTAAGGGTTAGGGTTATGGATAGGGTTAGTGTTAGGGTTAGGGAACGGGGACGGTTTAGGGGACAGGTTAGGGTAAGACAACGGTTTAGGGTGAGCGTACGTGTTAGGGTACGGATTAGTGTTAGAGTATGGGTTAGGATTATGGGACGGGTTAGTGTAAGGCTTCGGGTAAGTGTTCGGTTTAGGGTTAGGTTTAGGGTTAGGGTTAGGGGACGGGGACGGTTTAGGGGACAGGTTAGGGTACGACAATGTTTTAGGATGAGTGTAGGTGTTAGGGTACCGTTTAATGTTAGCGTACGCGTTAGGATTCAGGGACGGGTTAGGGTAAGGCTTCAGGTAAGGTTTAGGGTTAGGGTTAGGGGACGGGGACGGTTTAGGGGACAGGTTAGGGTACGGCAACGGTTTACAGTGAGCATACGTGTTAGGCTATGGGTTAGTGTTAGCATATGGGTTAGTATTAGGTGACAGGTTAGGGTAAGGCTTCGGGTAAGGTTTAGTGTTAGGGATAGGGTTAGTGTTATGATTAGGGGACGGGGACATTTTAGGGGAAAGGTTAGGATACGACAACGGTTTATGGTGAGCGTACATGTTAGGGTACGGGTTAGTGTTAGCGTACGGCTTAGGATTAGGGGACGGGTTTGGGTAAGGCTTCGGGTAAGGGTTTGGATTAGGGTTAGGGTTAGGGGACGGGGACGGTTTAGGGGACCGATTAGGGTTAGGGTAAGGGTTATGATTAGGGTTAGGGTTAGGGGACGGGGAAGGTTTAGGGGACAGGTTAGGGTATGACAATGATTTAGTGTAAGCGTACATTTTAGGATACGGGTTATTGTTAGCGTACGGATTAGGATTAGGGGACAGGTTAGGGTAAGGCTTCGGGTAAGGGTTAGCGTTAGGGATAGGCTTAGGGTTAGGGGACGGGGACGGTTTAGGGGAACGTTTAGGGTTAGGGTTAGGGTTAGGGTTAGGGGACGGGGACGGTTTAGGAGACAGGTTAGGGTACAACAACGGTTTAGGGTGAGCGTACGTGTTAGGGTACAGGTTAGTGTTAGCGAACCGGTTAGGATTAGGGGAGGGGTTAGCGTAAGGCTTCGGGTAAGGTTTAGGGTTAGGGTTAAGGTTAAGGAACGGGGACGGTTTAGGGGACTGGTTAGGGTACGACAAAGGTTTAGGGTGAGCGTACGTGTTAGGGCACGACTTAGTGTTAGCGTACGGGTTAGGAATAGGGGACGGGTTAGGGTAAGGCTTCGGGTAAGTGTTAGGGTTAGGGTTAGGGTTAGGGTTAGGGTTACGGGATGGGGACGGTTTAGGGGACTGGTTAGGGTACGACAACGGTTTAGGGTGAACGTACGTGTTAGGGTACTGGTTAGTGTTAGTGTACCGGTTCGGATAAGGGGATGGGTTACGGTAAGGCTTACGGTAAGGGTTAGGGTTAGGGTTAGGTTTAGAGTTAGGGTTAGGGGACGGGGACGGTTTAGGGGACAGGTTAGTGTACGAAAACGGTTTAAGGTGACCGTACGTGTTAGGGTAAGGGTTAGTGTTAGCGTACAGGTTAGGATTAGGGGACGGGTTAGTGTAAGTCTTCGGATAAGTGTTAGGGTTAGGGTTAGGGTTAAGGTTAAGGTTAGGAGATGGGGACGGGGACGGTTTATGGGACAGGTTAGGGTACGACAATGGTTTAGGGTGAACGTATGTGTTAGGGTACGGGTTAGTGTTAGCGTACGGGTTAGGAATAGGGGACGGGTTAGGGTAAGGCTTCGGGTAAGGGTTAGGGTTAGAGTAAGGGTTAGGGTTAGAGGACGGGAACGGTTTAGGGGACAGGTTAGGGTACGACAACAGTTTAGGGTGAGCGTACGTGTTAGGGTACGGATTAGTGTTAGCGTACAGATTAGGATTAGGGGACGTATTAGTATAAGGCTTCGGGTAAGGGTTAGGGTTAGGGGATGGGGACGGTTTAGGCGACAGGTTAGGGTACGACAACGTTTTAGGGTGAGCATACGTGTTAGGGTATGGGTTAGTTTTAGCGTACGGGTTAGGATTAGGGGATGGGTTAGGGTAGGGCTTCGGGTAAGTGTTAGGGTTGGGGTTAGGGTTAGGGTTAGGGGACGGGGACGGTTTAGGGGACAGGTTAGGTTATGACAACTGTTTAGGGTGAGCGTACGTGTTAGCGTACGGGTTACTGTTATCGTACGGTTTAGGATTAAGGGACGGGTTAGCGTAAGGCTTAGGGTAAGGGTTAGGGTTAGGGTTAGGGTTAGGGTTAGGGTTAGGGCACGGGGACGGTTTAGAGGATAGGTTAGGGTACGACAACGGTTTAGGTTGAGCGTACGTGTTAGGGTATGGGTTAGTTTTAGCGTACGGTTTAGGATTAGGGGACGGGTTAGCGTAAGGCTTCAGGTAAGGGTTAGGTTTACGGTTAGGGTTAGGGTTAGGGGACGGGGACGGTTTAGGGGACATGTTAGGGTACGACAACGGTTTAGGGTGAGCGTACGTGTTAGGGTACGGGTTAGTGTTAGCGTACGGTTTAGGATTATGGAATGTGTTAGGTTAAGGCTTCGGGTAAGGGTTAGGGTTAGGGTTAGGGTTAGGGTTAGTTTTAGGGGACGGGGACGGTTTAGGGGACACGTTAGATTACGACAACGGTTTAGGGTGAGCGTACGTGTTAAGGTACGAGTTAGTGTTAGCGTACGGTTAAGGATTAGGGGACGGGTTAGTGTAAGGTTTTGGGTAAGGGTTAGGTGTAGGGTTAGGGTTAGGGTTAGGGGATGGTGACGGGGACGGGGACGGTTTAGGGGACAGGTTAGGATATGACAACAGTTTAGGGTGAGCGTACGTGTCAGGGTACGGGTTAGTGTTAGCGTACGGGTTAGGATTAGGGGATGGGTTAGGGTAAGGCTTCGGGTAAGGGTTAGGGTTAGGGTTAGTGTTAGGGTTAGGGTTAGGTTTAGGGGACGGCGACGGTTTAGGGGACAGGTTAGGGTACGTCAACGGTTAAGTGTGAGCGTACGTGTTAAGTAACGGGTAAGTTTTAGCGTACGGGTTAGGACTAGGGGACGGGTTAGGGTAAGGCTTCGGGTAAGGGTTAGGTTTAGGGTTAGGGTTAGGTTTAGGGTTAGGGGATGGAGACGGTTTAGGTGACAGGTTAGGGTACGACAATGGTTTAGGGTGAGTGTACGTGTTAGGGTACGATTTAGTGTTAGGGTACGGGTTAGGATTAGGAGACAGGTTAGGGTAAAGCTTCGGTTAAGTGTTAGCGTTAGCGTTAGGGTTAGGGTTAGGGGACGGGGACGGGGACGGGGACAGGTTAGTGTACCCCAACAGTTTAGGGTGAGCGTACGTGTTAGGGTACAGGTTATTGTTAGCGTACCGGTTAGGATTAGGGGAGGGGTTAGGGTAAGGCTTCGGGTAAGGTTTAGGGTTAGGGTTAAGGTTAAGGAACGGGGACGGTTTAGGGGACTGGTTAGGGTACGACAACGGTTTAGGGTGAACGGACGTGTTAGGGTACTGGTTAGTGTTAGTGTACCGGTTCGGATTAGGGGATGGGTTACGGTAAGGCTTACGGTAAGGGTTAGGGTTAGGGTTAGCTTTAGAGTTAGGGTTAGGGGACGGGGACGGTTTAGGGGACAGGTTAGTGTACGAAAACGGTTTAAGGTGACCGTACGTGTTAGGGTAAGGGTTAGTGTTAGCGTACAGGTTAGGATTAGGGGACGGGTTAGTGTAAGTCTTCAGATAAGTGTTAGAGTTAGGGTTAGGGTTAAGGTTTAGGTTAGGAGATGGGGAAGGGGACGGTTTATGGGACAGGTTAGGGTACGACAATGGTTTAGGGTGAACGTATGTGTTAGGGTTAGGGTTAGGGGACGGGGACGGGGACGGGGACAGGTTAGTGTACCCCAACAGTTTAGGGTGAGCGTACGTGTTAGGGTACAGGTTATTGTTAGCGTACCGGTTAGGATTAGGGGAGGGGTTAGGGTAAGGCTTCGGGTAAGGTTTAGGGTTAGGGTTAAGGTTAAGGAACGGGGACGGTTTAGGGGACTGGTTAGGGTACGACAACGGTTTAGGGTGAACGGACGTGTTAGGGTACTGGTTAGTGTTAGTGTACCGGTTCGGATTAGGGGATGGGTTACGGTAAGGCTTACGGTAAGGGTTAGGGTTAGGGTTAGCTTTAGAGTTAGGGTTAGGGGACGGGGACGGTTTAGGGGACAGGTTAGTGTACGAAAACGGTTTAAGGTGACCGTACGTGTTAGGGTAAGGGTTAGTGTTAGCGTACAGGTTAGGATTAGGGGACGGGTTAGTGTAAGTCTTCAGATAAGTGTTAGAGTTAGGGTTAGGGTTAAGGTTTAGGTTAGGAGATGGGGAAGGGGACGGTTTATGGGACAGTTTAGGGTACGACAATGGTTTAGGGTGAACGTATGTGTTAGGGTACGGGTTAGTGTTAGCGTACGGGTTAGGAATAGGGGACGGGTTAGGGTAAGGCTTCGGGTAAGGGTTAGGGTTAGAGTAAGGGTTAGGGTTAGAGGACGGGAACGGTTTAGGGGACAGGTTAGGGTACGACAACAGTTTAGGGTGAGCGTACGTGTTAGGGTACGGATTAGTGTTAGCGTACAGATTAGGATTAGGGGACATATTAGTATAAGGCTTCGGGTAAGGGTTAGGGTTAGGGTTAGGGTTAGGGGACGGGGACGGTATAGGCGACAGGTTAGGGTACGACAACGGTTTAGGGTGAGCGTACGTGTTAGGGTATGGGTTAGTTTTAGCGTACGGGTTAGGATTAGGGGACGGGTTAGGGTACGGCTTCGGGTAAGTGTTAGGGTTGGGGTTAGGGTTAGGGTTAGGGGACGGGGACGGTTTAGGGGACAGGTTAGGTTATGACAACGGTTTAGGTTGAGCGTACGTGTTAAGGTATGGGTTAGTGTTAGCGTACGGGTTAGGATTAGGGGACGGGTTAGGGTAAGGCTTTGGGTAAGGGTTAGGGGTAGGGTTAGGGTTAGGGTTAGGGGACGGGGACGGGGACGGCTTAGGGAACAGGTTATGGTACGACAATGGTTTAGGGTGAGCGTACGTGTTAGGGTACGGGTTAGTGTTAGCGAACGGGTTAGGATTAGGGGACAGGTTATTTTAAGGCTTCCGGTAAGGTTTAAGGATAGGGTTAGGGTTAGGGTTAGGGATAGGGTTAGGGTTAGGGGATGCGGATGGTTTAGGGGACAGGTTAGTGTACGACAATGGTATAGGGTGAGCGTACATGTTAGGGTACAGGTTAGTGTTAGCATACAGGTTAGGATTAGGGGACGGGTTATGGTAAGGCTTCGGGTAAGGGTTATGGTTAGGGATAGGATTATGGGACGGGAACGGTTTAGGGGACAGGTTATGTTATGACAACTGTTTAGGGTGAGCGTACGTGTTAGCGTACGGGTTACTGTTATCGTACGGTTTAGGATTAAGGGACGGGTTAGCGTAAGGCTTAGGGTAAGGGTTAGGGTTAGGGTTAGGGTTAGGGTTAGGGGACGGGACGGTTTAGATTATAGGTTAGGGTACGACAACGGTTTAGGTTGAGCGTACGTGTTAGGGTATGGATTAGTTTTAGCGTACGGTTTAGGATTAGGAGACGGGTTAGGGTAAGGCTTCAGGTAAGGGTTAGGTTTACGGTTAGGGTTAGGGTTAGGGGACGGGGACGGTTTAGGGGACATGTTAGGGTACGACAACGGTTTAGGGTGAGCGTACGTGTTAGGGTACGGGTTAGTGTTAGCGTACAGATTAGGATTAGGGGACGTATTAGTATAAGGCTTCGGGTAAGGGTTAGGGTTAGGGTTAGGGTTAGGGGACGGGGACGGTTTAGGCGACAGGTTAGGGTACGACAACGGTTTAGGCTGAGCATATGTGTTAGGGTAAGGGTTAGTGTTAGCGTACGGGTTAGGATTAGGTGACGGGTTAGGGTAAGGCTTCGGGTAAATGTTAGGGTTAGTGTTAGGGTTAAGTTTAGGGTTAGTGGACGGGGACGTTTTAGGGGACAGGTTAGGGTACGACAACGGTTTAGGGTGAGCGTACGTGTTAGGGTACGTGTTAGTGTTAGCGTACGGTTTAGGATTAGGGGACGGGTTAGTGTAAGGCTTCGGGTAAGAGTTAGGGTTAGGGTTAGGTTTAGGCTTAGGGTTAGGGGATGGGGACGGATTATGGGACATGTTAGGGTACGACAATGTTTTAGTTAAGCGTACTTGTTAGTGTGCGGGTTAGTGTTAGCGTACGGGTTAGGATTAGGGGACAAGATAGGGTAAGGTTTCGGGTAAGGATTAGGGTTAGTGTTAGGGTTAGGGTTAGGGGGTGGGGACGGTTTAGGGGACAGGATAGGGTATGACAACGGTTGAGAGTGAGCGTACGTGTTAGGGTACGGGTTATTGTTAGCGTACGGATTAGGATTGGGGACGGGTTAAGGTAAGGCTTCAGGTAAGGGTTAGGTTTAGGGTTACGGTTAGGGTTAGGGTTCGAGGATGGAGACGGTTTAGGGGACAGGTTAGGGTACGAGAACGGTTTAGGGTGAGCGTAGGTGTTAGTGTACGGGTTAGTGTTAGCATACGGGTTAGGATTAGGGGAAGGGTTAGGGTAAGGCTTCCGGTAAGGGTTAGGGTTAGGGTCAGGGTTAGGGGACGGGTTAGGGGACGGGGAAGGTTTAGGGGACCGGTTAGGTTTCGACAACTCTTTAGGGTGAGCGTACATGTTAGGGAACGGGTTAGTGTTAGCGTACGGGTTAGGATTAGGGGACGGGTTAGGGTAAGGCTTCGGGTAAGGTTTAGGGTTAGGGTTAGGGTTAGGGTTAGGGGACGCGGACGGTTTAGGGGACAGGTTAGGGTACGACAACGGTTTAGGGTGAGCGTACGTGTTAGTGTACGGGTTAGTGTTAGCATACAGGTTAGGATTAGGGGACGGGTTAGGGTAAGGCTTCGGGTAAGAGTTATGATTAGGGTTAGGATTAGGGTTAGGGTTAGGGGACGGGAACGGTTTAGTGGACAGTTTAGGTTATGACAACGGTTTAGGGTGAGCGTACTTGTTAGGGTACGGGTTATTGTTAGCGTACGGGTTAGGATTAGGGGACGGGTTAGCGTAAGGCTTAGGGTAAGGGCTAGGGCTAGGGTTAGGTTTAGGGTAAGGGTTAGAGGATGGGGACAGTTTAGGGGACAGGTTATTGTACGAGAAGGGTTTAGGTTAAGTGTACGTGCTGGGTACTCGTTAGTGTTAGTGTACGGGTTAGGTTTAGGGCACGGGTTAGGTTACTGCTGCGGGTAAGTGTTAGGGTTAGGGTTGGGGTTAGGGTTAGGGGACGGGGATGGTTTATAGGATAGCTTAGGGTACGACAACGGTTTAGGGTGAGCGTACGTGTTAGGGTATGGGTTAGTTTTAGCGTACGGGTTAGGATTAGGGGACGGGTTAGTGTAAGGCTTCGGGTAAGTGTTAGGGTTAGGGTTAGGGTTAGGGTTAGGGGACGGGGACGGTTTAGGGAACAGGTTATGGTACAACAATAGTTTAGGGTGAGCGTACGTGTTAGGGTATGGGTTAGTGTTAGCGAATGGGTTAGGATTAGGGGACAGGTTATTTTAAGGCTTCGGGTAAGGTTTAGGGATAGGGTTAGGGTTAGGGTTAGGGATAAGGTTAGGGTTAGGGGACGCGGATGGTTTAGGGGACAGGTTAGTGTACGACAATGGTTTAGGGTGAGCGTACGTGTTAGGGTACGGTTAGTGTTAGCATACAGGTTAGGATTAGGGGACGGGTTAGTGTAAGGCTTCGGGTAAGGGTTATGGTTAGCGATAGGGTTAGGGGACGGGAACGGTTTAGGAGACAGGTTAGGTTATGACAACTGTTTAGGGTGAGCGTACATGTTAGGGTACGGGTTACTGTTATCGTACGGTTTAGGATTAAGGGATGGGTTAGCGTAAGGCTTAGGTTAAGGGTTAGGGTTAGGGTTAGGGTTAGGGTTAGGGTTAGGGGACGGGGACGGTTTAGAGGATAGGTTAGGGTACGACAACAGTTTAGGGTGAGCGTACGTGTTAGGGTATGGGTTAGTTTTAGCGTACGGTTTAGGATTAGGGGACGGGTTAGGGTAAGGCTTCAGGTAAGGTTTAGGTTTACGGTTAGGGTTAGGGTTAGGGTTAGGGGACGGGGACTGTTTAGGGGACATGTTAGGGTACGACAACGGTTTAGGGTGAGAGTACGTGTTAGGGTACGGGTTAGTGTTAGCGTACGGTTTAGGATTAGGGAATGTGTTAGCTTAAGGCTTCGGGTAAGGGTTAGGGTTAGGGTTAGTTTAAGGGGACGGGGACGGTTTAGGGGACACGTTAGGTTACGACAACGGTTTAGGGTGAGCGTACGTGTTAAGGTACGAGTTAGTGTTAGCGTACGGTTAAGGATTAGGGGACGGGTTAGTGTAAGGTTTTGGGTAAGGGTTAGGGGTAGGGTTAGGGTTAGGGTTAGGGGATGGTGACGGGGACGGGTACGGTTTAGGGGACAGGTTAGGATACGACAACAGTTTAGGGTGAGCGTACGTGTTAGGGTACGGGTTAGTGTTAGCGTACGGGTTAGGATTAGGGGATGGGTTAGGGTAAGGCTTCGGGTAAGGGTTAGGGTTAGGGTTAGTGTTAGGGTTAGGGTTAGGTTTAGGGGATGGCGACGGTTTAGGGGACAGGTTAGGGTACGTCAACGGTTAAGTGTGAGCGTACGTGTTAGGTAACGGGTAAGTTGTAGCGTACGGGTTAGGACTAGGGGACGGGTTAGGGTAAGGCTTCGGGTAAGGGTTAGGTTTAGGGTTAGGGTTAGGTTTAGGGTTAGGGGATGGAGACGGTTTAGGTGACAGGTTAGGGTACGACAACGATTTAGGGTGAGTGTACGTGTTAGGGTACGAGTTAGTGTTAGCGAACGCGTTAGGATTAGGGGACGGGTTAGTGTAAGGCTTCGGGTAAGGGTTAGGGTTACGGTTAGGGTTAGGGTTAGGGGACGGGTACGGTTTAGGGGACAGGTTAGGGTACGACAATGGTTTAGTGTGAGCGTACGTGTTAGGGTATGGGTTAGTTTTAGCGTACGGGTTAGGATTAGGGGACCGTTTAGGGTAAGGCTTCGGGTAAGGGTTAGGGTTAGGGTTAGGGTTAGGGTTAGGGGATGGGGACGGTTTAGGGGACAGTTTAGGGTACAACAATGGTTTAGGGAGAGCGTATGTGTTAGGGTACGGGTTAGTATTAACGTACGGAGTAGGATTAGGGGAAGGGTTAGGGTAAGGCTTCAGGTAAGGGTTAGGGTTAGGGTTAGGTTTAGGGTTAGGGTTAGGGGCCGGGGATGGGGACGGTTTCGGGGACAGGTTAGGGTACGAAAACATTTTAAGGTGAGCGTACGTGTTAGGGTATGGGTTAGTTTTAGCATACGCGTTAGGATTAGTGGACGGGTTAGGGTAAGGCTTTGGGTAAGTGTTAGGGTTAGGGTTAGGGTTAGGGTTAGGGTTAGGGGACGGGGATGGTTTAGGGGACAGGTTAGTGTACGACAACGGTTTAGGGTGAGCCTAAGTGTTAGGGTACGGGTTAGTGTCAGCGTACGAGTTAGGATTAGGGGATGGGTTAGGGTAAGGCTTCGGGTAAGGTTTAGGGTTAGGGTTAGGTTTAGGGTTAGGGGACGGGGACGGTTTAGGGAACAGGTTATGGTACGACAATGGTTTAGGGTGAGCGTACGTGTTAGGGTACGGTTTAGTGTTATTGTACGGGTTAGGATTAGGGGACGGGTTAGTGTAAGGCTTCGGGTAAGGTTTAGGGTTAGGGTTAGGGTTAGGGTTAGGGTTAGGGTTAGGATTAGGGTTAGGGGATGCGGACGGTTTAGGGGACAGGATAGGGTACGACAATGGTTTAGGGTGAGCGTACGTGTTAGGGTACGGGTTAGTGTCAGCGTACGAGTTAGGATTAGGGGATGGGTTAGGGTAAGGCTTCGGGTAAGGTTTAGGGTTAGGGTTAGGTTTAGGGTTAGGGGACGGGGACGGTTTAGGGAACAGGTTATGGTACGACAATGGTTTAGGGTGAGCGTACGTGTTAGGGTACGGTTTAGTGTTATTGTACGGGTTAGGATTAGGGGACGGGTTAGTGTAAGGCTTCGGGTAAGGTTTAGGGTTAGGGTTAGGGTTAGGGTTAGGGTTAGGATTAGGGTTAGGGGACGCGGACGGTTTAGGGGACAGGATAGGGTACGACAATGGTTTAGGGTGAGCATACATGTTAGGGTACGGGTTAGTGTTAGCATACAATTTAGGATTAGGGGACGGGTTAGGTTAAGGCTTCGGGTAAGGGTTATGGTTAGGGTTAGGGTTAGGGTTAGGTTTAGAGGACGGGAATGGTTTAGGGGACTGGTTAGGTTATGACAACGGTTTAGGGTGAGCGTACCTGTTAGTGTATGGGTTACTGTTAGCATACGGGTTAGGATTAGGGGACGGGTTAGGGTAAGGCTTCGGGTAAGGGTTAGGGTTAGGGTTAGGGTTAGAGGACGGGGACAGTTTAGGGGACAGGTTAGTGTACGACAAGGGTTTAGGTTAAGCGTACGTGTTAGGGTACTGGTTAGTGTTAGTGTACGGGTTAGGTTTAGAGCACGGGTTAGCGTAAGGCTGCGGGTAAGTGTTAGGGTTAGGGTTGGGGTTAGGGTTAGGGGATGGGGACGTTTTAGGGGACAGGTTAGGGTATGACAATGGTTTAGGGTGAGCGTACGTGTTAGGGTACTGGTTAGTGTTAGCGTACGCATTAGGATTAGGGGACGGGTTAGTGTAAGGCTTCCGGTAAGCGTTAGGGTTAGGGTTAGGGGACAGGGAAGGTTTAGGGGACAGGTTAGTGTACGACAATGTTTTAGTGTGAGCGTACGTGTTAAGGTATGGCTTAGTTTTAGCGTACGGGTTAGAATTAGGGGACGGGTTAGGGTAAGGCTTCGGGTAAGGGTTAGGGTTAGGGTTAGGGTTACGGTTAGGGTTAGTGTTTGGGGACGGGGACGGTTTAGGGGATACGTTAGGTTACGACAACGGTTTAGGGTGAGCGTACGTGTTAAGGTACAGGTTAGTGTTAGCGTACGGTTTAGGATTAGGGGACATGTTAGAGTAAGGCTTTGCGTAATGGTTAGGGTTAGGGTTAGGGTTAGGGTTAGGGGATGGGGACGGGTACGGGGACGGTGTAGGGGACAGGTTAGTGTAAGACAAAGGTTTAGGGTGAGCCTACGTGTTAGGGTACTGTTTAGTGTTAGCGTACGGGTTAGGATTATGGGACGTGTTAGGGTAAGGCTTCGGTTAAGGGTTAGGGTTCGAGTTAAGGCTAGGGTTAGGGTTAGGTGATGGGGACGTTTTAGGGGACAGGTTAGGGTACGACAATAGTTTAGGGTGAGCGTACGTGTTAGGGTATGGGTTAGTTTTAGCGTACGGTTTAGGTTAGGGGATGGGTTAGGGTAAGGCTTCGGGTAAGGGTTAGGGTTAGGGTTAGGGTTAGGGTTAGTGTTAGGGGATGGGGACGGTTTAGGGGACATGTTACGGTACGACAACGGTTTAGGGTGAGCGTTCGTATTAGGGTACAGGTTAGTGTTAGCGTACAGATTAGGATTAGGGGACGGGTTAGGTTAAGGCTTTGGGTAAGGGTTAGGGGTAGGGTTAGGCTTAGGGTTAGGGGATGGGGACGGGGACGGGGACGGTTTAGGGGACAGGTTAGTGCAAGACAAAAGTTTAGGGTGAGTGTACGTGTTAGGGCAGGGGTTAGTGTTAGCGTATGGGTTAGGATTAGGGGACGGGTTAGGGTAAGGCTTCGGGTAAGGGTTAGGGTTAGAGTTAGGGTTAGGGTTAGGGTTAGGGGATGGGGTCAGTTTAGGGGACAGTTTAGGGTACAACAAATGTTTAGGTTGAGCGTACGTGTTAGGGTACGAGTTAGTGTTAACGTACGGAGTAGGATTAGGGGACGGGTTAGGGTAAGGCTTCGGGCAATTGTTAGGGTTAGGGTTAGGGTTAGGGTTAGGCTTAGGGGACGGGGACGGATTAGGGGACAGGTTAGTGTACGATAACAGTTTAAGGTGAGCGTACGTGTTAGGGTATGGGTTAGTTTTAGGGTACGCGTTAGGATTAGTGGACGGGTTAGGGTAAGTCTTTGGGTAAGGGTTAGGGTTAGGGTTAAGGTCAGGGGACGGGGATGGTTTAGGGGACAGGTTAGGGTACGACAATGGTTTAGGGTGAGCCTACGTGTTAGGGTACGGGTTAGTGTTAGCGTACGAGTTAGAATTAAGGGATGGGTTAGGGAAAGGCTTCGGGTAAGGGTTAGGGTTAGGGTTAGGGTTAGGGGACAGGGACGTTTTAGGGAACAGGTTATGGTGCGACAATGTTTTAGGGTGAGCGTACGTGTTAGGGTACGGTTTAGTGTTAGCGTACGGGTTAGGTTTAGGGGACGGGTTAGTGTAAGGCTTCGGGTAAGGGTTAGGGTTAGGGTTAGGGTTAGGGGATGCGGACGGTTTAGGGGACAGGTTAGGGCACGACAATGGTTTAGGTTGAGTGTACGTGTTAGGGTACGGGTTAGTGTTAGCATACAGTTTAGGATTAGGGGACGGGTTAGGGTAAGGCTTCGGGTAAGGGTTAGGGTTAGGGTTAGGGTTAGGGTTAGGGGACAGTGACGGTTTAGGGGACAGGATAGGGTACCACAATGATTTAGTGTGAGCATACGTGTTAGGGTACGGGTTATTGTTAGCGTACGGGTTATGATTAGGGGACGGGTTAGGGTAAGGCTTCGGGTAAGGTTTAGGGTTAGTGTTAGGGTTAGGGTTGGGGACGGGGACGGTTCAGGGGACAGTTTAGAGTACAACAACGGTTTAGGTTGAGCGTACGTGTTAGGGTACAGATTAGTGTTAACGTACGGATTAGGATTAGGGGACGGGTTAGGGTAAGGCTTCGGGAAAGGGTTAGGATTAGGGTTAGGGTTAGGGTTAGGGTTAGGGTTAGGGGACGGGGACGGGGACGGTTAGGGGACAAGTTAGGTTATGATAACAGTTTCAGGTGAGCGTACGTGTTAGGGTATTGGTTAGTGTTAGCGTACGAGTTAGGATTAGGGAAAGGCTTTGGGTAAGGGTTAGCTTTAGGGTTAGGGTTACGGTTAGATTTAGGGGATGGGGATGATTTAGCGGACAGGTTAGTGTACGACAATGGTTTAGGGTGACCCTACGTGTTAGGGTACGGGTTAGTGTTAGCGTACGAGTTAGGATTAGGGGATGGGTTAGGGAAAGGCTTCGGGTAAGTGTTAGGGTTAGTGTTAGGGTTAACGTTAGGGTTAGGGGACGGGGACGGTTTAGGGAACAGGTTATGGTACGACAAAGGTTTAGGGTGAGCGTACGTGTTAGGGTACGTGTTAGTGTTAGCGTACGGGTTAGGTTTAGGGGACGGGTTAGTGTAAGGCTTCGGGTAAGGGTTAGGGTTAGGGTTAGGGTTAGGGTTAGGGGACGCGGACGGTTTAGGGGACAGGTTAGGGTACGACAATGGTTTAGGGTGAGCATACGTGTTATGGTACGGTTTAATGTTAGCATACAGGTTAGGATTATGGGACGGGTTAGGGTAAGGCTTTGGGTAAGGGTTATGGTTAGGGTTAGGGTTAGGGTTAGGGGACGGGAATGGTTTAGGGGACAGATTAGGTTATGACAACGGTTTAGGGTGAGCGTACGTGTTAGGGTACGTGTTACCGTTGGCGTACCGGTTAGGATTAGGAGACGGGTTAGCGTAAGGCTTAGGGTAAGGGCTAGGGTTAGGGTTAGGGTTAGGGTTAGGGTTAGAGGACGGGGACAGTTTAGGCGACAGGTTAGTGTACGACGAGGGTTTAGGTTAAGCGTACGTGTTAGGGTACTGGTTAGTGTTAGTTTACGGGTTAGGTTTAGGGCACGGGTTAGGGTAAGGCTGCGGGTAAGGGTTAGGGTTATGGTTGGGGTTAGGGTTAGGGTACGGGGACGGTTTAGAGGATAGGATAGGGTACGACAACGGTTTAGGGTGAGCGTATGTGTTAAGGTATGGGTTAGTTTTAGCGTACGGGTTAGGATTAGGGGACGGGTTAGTGTAAGGCTTCGGGTAAGGGTTAGGGTTAGGGTTAGGGTTAGGGGACGGGGACGGTTTAGGGGATATGTTAGGGTACGACAACGGTTTACGGTGAGCGTACGTGTTTGGGTACTGGTTAGTGTTACCGTAAGGGTTAGGATTAGGGAATGTGTTAGGGTAAGGCTTCGGTTAAGGGTTAGGGTTAGAGTTAGGGTTAGGGTTAGTGTTAGGGGACGGGGACAGTTTAGGGGACACGTTAGGTTACGAAAGCGGTTTAGGGTGAGCATACGTGTCAAGGTACGGGTTAGTGTTAGCGTTCGGGTTAGGATTAGGGACGGGTTAGGGTAAGGCTTTGGGTAAGGGTTAGGGGTAGGGTTAGGGTTAGGGTTAGGGGATGGGGACGGGGAAGGGGAAGGTTTAGTGGACAGGTTAGGGTAAGACAAAGGTTTAGGGTGAGCGTACGTGTTAGGGTACGGGTTAGTGTTAGCGTACGGGTTAGAATAAATTGACGGGTTAGGGTAAGGCTTCGGGTAACGGTTAGGGTTAGAGTTAGGGTTAGGGTTAGGTTTAGGGGATGGGGACGGTTTAGGTGACAGGTTAGGGTATGACAACGTTTTAGGGTGAGCGTACGTGTTAGGGTACTGGTTAGTGTTAGCGTACGCGTTAGGATTATGGGACAGGTTAGGGTAAGGCTTCGGGTAAGGGTTAGGGTTAGAGTTAGGGCTAGGGTTAGGGTTAGGGGATGGGGACGTTTTAGGGGACAGGTTAGGGTACGACAACGGTTTAGGGTGAGCGTACGTGTTAGGGTACTGGTTAGTGTTAGCGTACGCGTTAGGATTTGGGGACGGGTTAGTGTAAGGCTTCGGGTATGGGTTAGGGTTAGGGTTGGGGTTAGGGGACGGGGAAGGTTTAGGGGACAGCTTAGGGTACGACAATGATTTGGTGTGAGCGTACGTGTTAGGGTACGGGTTATTGTTAGCTTACGCATTAGGATTAGGGGACGGGTTAGGGTAAGGCTTCGGGTAAGGTTTAGGGTTAGTGTTAGGGTTAGGGTTATGGGACGGGGACGGTTTCGGGGACAGTTTAGGGTACAACAACGGTTTAGGGTGAGCGTACGTGTTAGGGTACGGGTTAGTGTTAACGTACGGAGTAGGATTAGGGGACGGGTTAGTGTAAGGCTTTGGGTAAGGGTTAGGGTTAGGGTTAGGGTTAGGGTTAGGGGACTGGGACGGGGACGGTTTAGGGGACATATTAGGGTACGATAAGAGTTTAAGATGAGCGTACGTGTTAGGGTATGGGTTAGTTTTAGCGTACGCGTTAGGATTAGTGGACGGGTTAGGGTAAGGCTTTGGGTAAGGGTTAGGGTTAGGGTTAGGGGTAGGGTTAGGGTTAGGGGACGAGGATGATTTAGGTGACAGGTTAGTGTATGACAACGGTTTAGGTTGAGCCTACGTGTTAGGGTATGGGTTAGTGTTAGCGTACGAGTTAGGATTAGGGGATAGGTTAGGGTAAGGCTTTGGGTAAGAGTTAGGTTTAGGGTTAGGTTTAGGGTTAGGGTTATGGGACGCGGACGGTTTAGGGGACAGGTTAGGGTACGACAATGGTTTAGGGTGAGCGTACGTGTTAGGGTACGGTTTAGTGTTAGCATACAGTTTAGGATTAGGGGACGCGTTAGGGTAAGGCTTCGGGTAAGGGTTATGGTTAGGATTAGGGTTAGGGTTAGGGGACGGGAACAGTTTAGGGGACAGGTTAGGTTATGACAACGGTTTAGGGTGAGTGTACGTCTTAGGGTATGGGTTACTGTTAGCGTACGGGTTAGTATTAGGAGACGGGTTAGCGTAAGGCTTATAGTAAAGGCTAGGGTTAGGGTTAGGGTTAGGTTTAGGGTTAGAGGACGGGGACAGTTTAGGGGACAGGTTAGTGTACGACAAGGGTTTAGGTTAAGCGTACGTGTTAGGGTACTGGTTAGTTTTAGTGTACGGGTTAGGTTTAGGGCACGGGTTAGGGTAAGGCTGCGGGTAAGGGTTAGGGTTAGGGTTGGGGTTAGGGTTAGGAGACGGGGACGGTTTAGAGGATAGGTTAGGGTACGACAACGGTTTATGTTGAGCGTACGTGTTAGGGTATGGTTTAGTTTTAGCGTACGGGTTAGGATTAGGGGACGGATTAGGGTAAGGCTTCGGGTAAGGGTTAGGGTTAGGGTTAGGGTTAGGGTTAGGGTTAGGTTTAGGGGACAGGGATGGTTTAGGGGACATGTTAGTGTACGACAACGGTTTAGGGTGAGCGTACGTGTTAAGGTACGGGTTAGTGTTAGCGTACGGGTTAGGATTAGGGAATGTGTTAGGGTAAGGCTTCGGGTAAGGGTTAGGGTTAGGGTTAGGGATAAGGTTAGTGTTAGGGAACGGGGACGGTTTAGGGGACACGTTAGGTTATGACAACGGTTTAGGGTGAGCGTACGTGTTAAGGTACGGTTTAGTGTTAGCGTACTGGTTAGGATTAGGGGACGGGTTAGGGTAAGGCTTTGGGTAAGTGTTAGGGGTAGGGTTAGGGTTAGGGTTAGGGGATGGGGGTGGGTAAGTTTACGGTTTAGGGGACAGGTTAGGGTAAGACAAAGGTTTAGTGTGAGCGTACGTGTTAGGGTACGGTTTAGTGTTAGCGTACGTGTTAGGATTATGGGACGGGTTAGTATAAGGCTTCGGGTAAGGGTTAGGGTTAGAGTTAGGGTTAGGGTTACGCTTAGGGGATGGGGACGGTTTAGGGGACAGGTTAGGGTACGACAACGTTTTAGGGTGAGTGTCCGTGTTAGGGTACTGGTTAGTGTTAGCGTACGCGTTAGGATTAGGGGACGGGTTAGAGTAAGGCTTCGGGTAAGGGTTAGGGTTATAGTTAGGGCTAGGGTTAGGGTTAGGGGATGGGGACGATTTAGGGGACAGGATAGGGTACGACAATGGTTTAGGGTGAGCGTACGTGTTAGGGTACTGGTTAGTGGTAGCGTACGCGTTAGGATTAGGGGACGGGTTAGAGTAAGGCTTCGGGTAAGGGTTAGTGTTAGGGTTAGGGTTAGGGTTAGGGGACGGGGACGGTTTAGGGGACAGGTTAGGGTATGACAATGGTTTAGTGTGAGCGTACGTGTTAGGGTATGGGTTATTCTTAGCGTACGGGGTAGGTTTAGGGGACGGGTTAGGGTAAGGCTTCGGGTTAGCGTTCGGGTTAGGGTTAGGGTGAGGGGACCGGGACGGGGATGGTTTAGGGGACAGTTTAGGGTACAACAACCGTTTAGGGTGATCATACATGTTAGGGTACTGGTTAGTGTAAACGTACGGGTTATGATTAGGGGACGGGTCAGGGTAAGGCTTCCGGTAAGTGTTAGGGTTAGGGATAGGGTTAGGATTAGGGTTAGGCTTAGGGGACGGGGACGGTTTAGGGGACAGGTTAGGGTACGATAACAGTTTAAGATGAGCGTACGTGTTAGGGTATGGGTTAGTTTTAGCGTACGCGTTAGGATTAGTGGACGGGTTAGGGTAAGGCTTTGGGTAAGGGTTAGGGTTAGGGTTATGGTTAGGGTTAGTGTTAGGGGACGGGGATGGTTTAGGGGACAGGTTAGTGTACGACAACAGTTTAGGGTGAGCCTACGTGTTAGGGTATGGGTTAGTGTTAGCCTACGAGTTAGGATTAGGCGATGGGTTAGGGTAAGGCTTCGGGTAAGGGTTAGGGTTAGGGTTAGGGTTAGGGTTAGGGTTAGGGTTAGGGGACGGGGACCGTTTAGGGAACAGGTTATGGTGCGACAATGGTTTAGGGTGAGCGTACGTGTTAGGGTACGGTTTAGTGTTAGCGTACGGGTTAGGTTTAGGGGACGGGTTAGTATAAGGCTTCGGGTAAGGGTTAGGGTTAGGGTTAGGGTTAGGGGATGGGGACGGTTTAGGGGACAGGATAGGGTACCACAATGGTTTAGTGTGAGCATACCTGTTAGGGTACGGGTTAGTGTTAACGTACGGAGTAGGATTAGGGGACGGGTTAGTGTAAGGCTTCGGGTAAGGGTTAGGATTAGGGTTAGGGTTAGGTTTAGGGTTAGGGTTAGGGGACGGGGACGGTTAGGGGACAAGTTAGGGTATGATAACAGTTTCAGGTGAGCGTACGTGTTAGGGTATTGGTTAGTGTTAGCGTACGAGTTAGGATTAGGGGATGGGTTAGGGAAAGGCTTTGGGTAAGGGTTAGCTTTAGGGTTAGGGTTACGGTTAGATTTAGGGGACGGGGATGATTTAGGGGACAGGTTAGTTTACGACAACGGTTTAGGGAGAGCTTACGTGTTAGGGTACGGGTTAGTGTTAGCATACGAGTTAGGATTAGGGGATGGGTTAGGGAAAGGCTTCGGGTAAGGGTTAGGGTTAGTGTTAGGGTTAAGGTTAGGGTTAGGGGACGGGGACGGTTTAGGGAACAGGTTATGGTACGACAATGGTTTAGGGAGAGCGTACATGTTAGGGTACGTGTTAGTGTTCGCGTACGGGTTAGGATTAGGGGACGGGTTAGTGTAAGGCTTCGGGTAAGGGTTAGGGTTAGGGTTAGGGGTAGCGGACGGTTTAGGGGACAGTTTACGGTACGACAATGGTTTAGGTTGAGCGTACGTGTTAGGGTACGGGTTAGTGTTAGCATACAGGTTAGGATTAAGGGACGGGTTAGGGTAAGGCTTCGGATAAGGGTTATGGTTATGGTTAGGGTTAGGGTTAGGGTTAGGGGACGGGAACGGTTTAGGGGACAGGTTAGGTTATGACAACGGTTTCGGGTGAGCGTACGTGTTAGGGTACGGGGCACTGTTAGCGTACGGGTTAGGATTAGGGGACGGGTTAGCGTAAGGCTTAGGGTAAGGGCTAGGGTTAGGGTTAGGTTTAGGGTTGTTGTTAGAGGACGGGGACAGTTTAGGGGACAGTTTAGTGACCGACAAGGGTTTAGGTTAAGCGTACGTGTTAGGGTACTGGTTAGTGTTAGTGTACGGGTTAGATTTAGGGCACGGGTTAGGGTAAGGGTGCAGGTAAGGGTTAGGGTTAGGGTTGGGCTTAGGGTTAGGGGACTGGTACGGTTTAGAGGATAGGTTAGGGTACGACAACGGTTTAGGGTGAGCGTACGTGTTAGGGTATGGGTTAGTTTTAGCGTACGGTTTAGGATTAGGGGACGGGTTAGGGTAAGGCTTCGGGTAAGGGTTAGGGTTAGGGTTAGGCTTAGGGTTAGGTTTAGGGGACGGGGACGGTATAGGGGACATGTTAGTGTACGACAACGGTTTAGGGTGAGCGTACATGTTAGGTTACGGGTTACTGTTAGCGTACGGGTTAGGATTAGGGAATGTGTTAGGGTAAGGCTTCGGGTAAGGGTTAGGGTTAGGGTTAGGGTTAGGGTTAGTGTTAGGGGACGGGGACGGTTTAGGGGACACGTTAGGTTACGACAACGGTTTAGGGTTAGCGTACGTGTTAAGGTACGTGTTAGTGTTAGCATACTGGTTAGGATTAGGGGACGGGTTAGGGTAAGGCTTTCGGTAAGGGTTAGGGGTAGGGTTATGGTTAGGGTTAGGGGATGGGGACGGGGACGGGTACGGTTTAGGGGACAGGTTAGGGTAAGACAAAAGTTTAGGGTGAGCGTACGTGTTAGGGTACGGGTTAGTGTTAGCGTACCGGTTAGGATTAGGGGACGGGTTAGGGTAAGGCTTCGGGTAAGGGTTAGGGTTAGAGTTAGGGTTAGGGTTAGTGTTAGGGGATGGGGACGGTTTAGGGGACAGGTTAGTGTACAATAACGGTTTAGGGTGAGCGTACGTTTTAGGGTACTGGTTAGTGTTAGCGTACGCGTTAGGATTAGGGGACGGGTTAGGGTAAGGCTTCGGGTAAGTGTTAGGGTTAGGCTTAGGGTTAGGATTAGGGTTAGGGTTAGGGGACGGGGACGGTTTAGGGGACAGGTTAGGGTACGACAATGGTTTAGTGTGAGCGTACGTGTTAGGGTATGGGTTATTCTTAGCGTACGGGGTAGGTTTAGGGGACGGGTTAGGGTAAGGCTTCGGGTAAGCGTTCGGTTTAGGGTTAGGGTGAGGGGACCGGGACGGGGATGGTTTAGGGGACAGTTTAGGGTACAACAACCGTTTAGGGTGATCATACATGTTAGGGTACTGGTTAGTGTAAACGTACGGGTTATGATTAGGGGACGGGTCAGGGTAAGGCTTCCGGTAAGTGTTAGGGTTAGGGATAGGGTTAGGAATAGGGTTAGTGTTAGGGGACGGGGACGGTTTAGGGGACAGGTTAGGGTACGATAACAGTTTAAGATGAGCGTACGTGTTAGGGTATGGGTTAGTTTTAGCGTACGGGTTAGGATTAGGGGACGGGTTAGTGTAAGGCTTCGGGTAAGGGTTAGGGTTAGGGTTAGGGTTAGGGGACGGGGACGGTTTAGGGGATATGTTAGGGTACGACAACGGTTTACGGTGAGCGTACGTGTTTGGGTACTGGTTAGTGTTACCGTAAGGGTTAGGATTAGGGAATGTGTTAGGGTAAGGCTTCGGTTAAGGGTTAGGGTTAGAGTTAGGGTTAGGGTTAGTGTTAGGGGACGGGGACAGTTTAGGGGACACGTTAGGTTACGAAAGCGGTTTAGGGTGAGCATACGTGTCAAGGTACGGGTTAGTGTTAGCGTTCGGGTTAGGATTAGGGACGGGTTAGGGTAAGGCTTTGGGTAAGGGTTAGGGGTAGGGTTAGGGTTAGGGTTAGGGGATGGGGACGGGGACGGGGAAGGTTTAGTGGACAGGTTAGGGTAAGACAAAGGTTTAGGGTGAGCGTACGTGTTAGGGTACGGGTTAGTGTTAGCGTACGGGTTAGAATAAATTGACGGGTTAGGGTAAGGCTTCGGGTAACGGTTAGGGTTAGAGTTAGGGTTAGGGTTAGGTTTAGGGGATGGGGACGGTTTAGGTGACAGGTTAGGGTATGACAACGTTTTAGGGTGAGCGTACGTGTTAGGGTACTGGTTAGTGTTAGCGTACGCGTTAGGATTATGGGACAGGTTAGGGTAAGGCTTCGGGTAAGGGTTAGGGTTAGAGTTAGGGCTAGGGTTAGGGTTAGGGGATGGGGACGTTTTAGGGGACAGGTTAGGGTACGACAACGGTTTAGGGTGAGCGTACGTGTTAGGGTACTGGTTAGTGTTAGCGTACGCGTTAGGATTTGGGGACGGGTTAGTGTAAGGCTTCGGGTATGGGTTAGGGTTAGGGTTGGGGTTAGGGGACGGGGAAGGTTTAGGGGACAGCTTAGGGTACGACAATGATTTGGTGTGAGCGTACGTGTTAGGGTACGGGTTATTGTTAGCTTACGCATTAGGATTAGGGGACGGGTTAGGGTAAGGCTTCGGGTAAGGTTTAGGGTTAGTGTTAGGGTTAGGGTTATGGGACGGGGACGGTTTCGGGGACAGTTTAGGGTACAACAACGGTTTAGGGTGAGCGTACGTGTTAGGGTACGGGTTAGTGTTAACGTACGGAGTAGGATTAGGGGACGGGTTAGTGTAAGGCTTTGGGTAAGGGTTAGGGTTAGGGTTAGGGTTAGGGTTAGGGGACTGGGACGGGGACGGTTTAGGGGACATGTTAGGGTACGATAAGAGTTTAAGATGAGCGTACGTGTTAGGGTATGGGTTAGTTTTAGCGTACGCGTTAGGATTAGTGGACGGGTTAGGGTAAGGCTTTGGGTAAGGGTTAGGGTTAGGGTTAGGGGTAGGGTTAGGGTTAGGGGACGAGGATGATTTAGGTGACAGGTTAGTGTATGACAACGGTTTAGGTTGAGCCTACGTGTTAGGGTATGGGTTAGTGTTAGCGTACGAGTTAGGATTAGGGGATAGGTTAGGGTAAGGCTTTGGGTAAGAGTTAGGTTTAGGGTTAGGTTTAGGGTTAGGGTTATGGGACGCGGACGGTTTAGGGGACAGGTTAGGGTACGACAATGGTTTAGGGTGAGCGTACGTGTTAGGGTACGGTTTAGTGTTAGCATACAGTTTAGGATTATGGGACGCGTTAGGGTAAGGCTTCGGGTAAGGGTTATGGTTAGGATTAGGGTTAGGGTTAGGGGACGGGAACAGTTTAGGGGACAGGTTAGGTTATGACAACGGTTTAGGGTGAGTGTACGTCTTAGGGTATGGGTTACTGTTAGCGTACGGGTTAGTATTAGGAGACGGGTTAGCGTAAGGCTTATAGTAAAGGCTAGGGTTAGGGTTAGGGTTAGGTTTAGGGTTAGAGGACGGGGACAGTTTAGGGGACAGGTTAGTGTACGACAAGGGTTTAGGTTAAGCGTACGTGTTAGGGTACTGGTTAGTTTTAGTGTACGGGTTAGGTTTAGGGCACGGGTTAGGGTAAGGCTGCGGGTAAGGGTTAGGGTTAGGGTTGGGGTTAGGGTTAGGAGACGGGGACGGTTTAGAGGATAGGTTAGGGTACGACAACGGTTTATGTTGAGCGTACGTGTTAGGGTATGGTTTAGTTTTAGCGTACGGGTTAGGATTAGGGGACGGATTAGGGTAAGGCTTCGGGTAAGGGTTAGGGTTAGGGTTAGGGTTAGGGTTAGGGTTAGGTTTAGGGGACAGGGATGGTTTAGGGGACATGTTAGTGTACGACAACGGTTTAGGGTGAGCGTACGTGTTAAGGTACGGGTTAGTGTTAGCGTACGGGTTAGGATTAGGGAATGTGTTAGGGTAAGGCTTCGGGTAAGGGTTAGGGTTAGGGTTAGGGATAAGGTTAGTGTTAGGGAACGGGGACGGTTTAGGGGACACGTTAGGTTATGACAACGGTTTAGGGTGAGCGTACGTGTTAAGGTACGGTTTAGTGTTAGCGTACTGGTTAGGATTAGGGGACGGGTTAGGGTAAGGCTTTGGGTAAGTGTTAGGGGTAGGGTTAGGGTTAGGGTTAGGGGATGGGGGTGGGTAAGTTTACGGTTTAGGGGACAGGTTAGGGTAAGACAAAGGTTTAGTGTGAGCGTACGTGTTAGGGTACGGTTTAGTGTTAGCGTACGTGTTAGGATTATGGGACGGGTTAGTATAAGGCTTCGGGTAAGGGTTAGGGTTAGAGTTAGGGTTAGGGTTACGCTTAGGGGATGGGGACGGTTTAGGGGACAGGTTAGGGTACGACAACGTTTTAGGGTGAGTGTCCGTGTTAGGGTACTGGTTAGTGTTAGCGTACGCGTTAGGATTAGGGGACGGGTTAGAGTAAGGCTTCGGGTAAGGGTTAGGGTTATAGTTAGGGCTAGGGTTAGGGTTAGGGGATGGGGACGATTTAGGGGACAGGATAGGGTACGACAATGGTTTAGGGTGAGCGTACGTGTTAGGGTACTGGTTAGTGGTAGCGTACGCGTTAGGATTAGGGGACGGGTTAGAGTAAGGCTTCGGGTAAGGGTTAGTGTTAGGGTTAGGGTTAGGGTTAGGGGACGGTGACGGTTTAGGGGACAGGTTAGGGTATGACAATGGTTTAGTGTGAGCGTACGTGTTAGGGTATGGGTTATTCTTAGCGTACGGGGTAGGTTTAGGGGACGGGTTAGGGTAAGGCTTCGGGTTAGCGTTCGGGTTAGGGTTAGGGTGAGGGGACCGGGACGGGGATGGTTTAGGGGACAGTTTAGGGTACAACAACCGTTTAGGGTGATCATACATGTTAGGGTACTGGTTAGTGTAAACGTACGGGTTATGATTAGGGGACGGGTCAGGGTAAGGCTTCCGGTAAGTGTTAGGGTTAGGGATAGGGTTAGGATTAGGGTTAGGCTTAGGGGACGGGGACGGTTTAGGGGACAGGTTAGGGTACGATAACAGTTTAAGATGAGCGTACGTGTTAGGGTATGGGTTAGTTTTAGCGTACGCGTTAGGATTAGTGGACGGGTTAGGGTAAGGCTTTGGGTAAGGGTTAGGGTTAGGGTTATGGTTAGGGTTAGTGTTAGGGGACGGGGATGGTTTAGGGGACAGGTTAGTGTACGACAACAGTTTAGGGTGAGCCTACGTGTTAGGGTATGGGTTAGTGTTAGCCTACGAGTTAGGATTAGGCGATGGGTTAGGGTAAGGCTTCGGGTAAGGGTTAGGGTTAGGGTTAGGGTTAGGGTTAGGGTTAGGGTTAGGGGACGGGGACCGTTTAGGGAACAGGTTATGGTGCGACAATGGTTTAGGGTGAGCGTACGTGTTAGGGTACGGTTTAGTGTTAGCGTACGGGTTAGGTTTAGGGGACGGGTTAGTATAAGGCTTCGGGTAAGGGTTAGGGTTAGGGTTAGGGTTAGGGGATGGGGACGGTTTAGGGGACAGGATAGGGTACCACAATGGTTTAGTGTGAGCATACCTGTTAGGGTACGGGTTAGTGTTAACGTACGGAGTAGGATTAGGGGACGGGTTAGTGTAAGGCTTCGGGTAAGGGTTAGGATTAGGGTTAGGGTTAGGTTTAGGGTTAGGGTTAGGGGACGGGGACGGTTAGGGGACAAGTTAGGGTATGATAACAGTTTCAGGTGAGCGTACGTGTTAGGGTATTGGTTAGTGTTAGCGTACGAGTTAGGATTAGGGGATGGGTTAGGGAAAGGCTTTGGGTAAGGGTTAGCTTTAGGGTTAGGGTTACGGTTAGATTTAGGGGACGGGGATGATTTAGGGGACAGGTTAGTTTACGACAATGGTTTAGGGAGAGCTTACGTGTTAGGGTACGGGTTAGTGTTAGCATACGAGTTAGGATTAGGGGATGGGTTAGGGAAAGGCTTCGGGTAAGGGTTAGGGTTAGTGTTAGGGTTAAGGTTAGGGTTAGGGGACGGGGACGGTTTAGGGAACAGGTTATGGTACGACAATGGTTTAGGGAGAGCGTACATGTTAGGGTACGTGTTAGTGTTCGCGTACGGGTTAGGATTAGGGGACGGGTTAGTGTAAGGCTTCGGGTAAGGGTTAGGGTTAGGGTTAGGGGTAGCGGACGGTTTAGGGGACAGTTTACGGTACGACAATGGTTTAGGTTGAGCGTACGTGTTAGGGTACGGGTTAGTGTTAGCATACAGGTTAGGATTAAGGGACGGGTTAGGGTAAGGCTTCGGATAAGGGTTATGGTTATGGTTAGGGTTAGGGTTAGGGTTAGGGGACGGGAACGGTTTAGGGGACAGGTTAGGTTATGACAACGGTTTCGGGTGAGCGTACGTGTTAGGGTACGGGGCACTGTTAGCGTACGGGTTAGGATTAGGGGACGGGTTAGCGTAAGGCTTAGGGTAAGGGCTAGGGTTAGGGTTAGGTTTAGGGTTGTTGTTAGAGGACGGGGACAGTTTAGGGGACAGTTTAGTGACCGACAAGGGTTTAGGTTAAGCGTACGTGTTAGGGTACTGGTTAGTGTTAGTGTACGGGTTAGATTTAGGGCACGGGTTAGGGTAAGGGTGCAGGTAAGGGTTAGGGTTAGGGTTGGGCTTAGGGTTAGGGGACTGGTACGGTTTAGAGGATAGGTTAGGGTACGACAACGGTTTAGGGTGAGCGTACGTGTTAGGGTATGGGTTAGTTTTAGCGTACGGTTTAGGATTAGGGGACGGGTTAGGGTAAGGCTTCGGGTAAGGGTTAGGGTTAGGGTTAGGCTTAGGGTTAGGTTTAGGGGACGGGGACGGTATAGGGGACATGTTAGTGTACGACAACGGTTTAGGGTGAGCGTACATGTTAGGTTACGGGTTACTGTTAGCGTACGGGTTAGGATTAGGGAATGTGTTAGGGTAAGGCTTCGGGTAAGGGTTAGGGTTAGGGTTAGGGTTAGGGTTAGTGTTAGGGGACGGGGACGGTTTAGGGGACACGTTAGGTTACGACAACGGTTTAGGGTTAGCGTACGTGTTAAGGTACGTGTTAGTGTTAGCATACTGGTTAGGATTAGGGGACGGGTTAGGGTAAGGCTTTCGGTAAGGGTTAGGGGTAGGGTTATGGTTAGGGTTAGGGGATGGGGACGGGGACGGGTACGGTTTAGGGGACAGGTTAGGGTAAGACAAAAGTTTAGGGTGAGCGTACGTGTTAGGGTACGGGTTAGTGTTAGCGTACCGGTTAGGATTAGGGGACGGGTTAGGGTAAGGCTTCGGGTAAGGGTTAGGGTTAGAGTTAGGGTTAGGGTTAGTGTTAGGGGATGGGGACGGTTTAGGGGACAGGTTAGTGTACAATAACGGTTTAGGGTGAGCGTACGTTTTAGGGTACTGGTTAGTGTTAGCGTACGCGTTAGGATTAGGGGACGGGTTAGGGTAAGGCTTCGGGTAAGTGTTAGGGTTAGGCTTAGGGTTAGGATTAGGGTTAGGGTTAGGGGACGGGGACGGTTTAGGGGACAGGTTAGGGTACGACAATGGTTTAGTGTGAGCGTACGTGTTAGGGTATGGGTTATTCTTAGCGTACGGGGTAGGTTTAGGGGACGGGTTAGGGTAAGGCTTCGGGTAAGCGTTCGGTTTAGGGTTAGGGTGAGGGGACCGGGACGGGGATGGTTTAGGGGACAGTTTAGGGTACAACAACCGTTTAGGGTGATCATACATGTTAGGGTACTGGTTAGTGTAAACGTACGGGTTATGATTAGGGGACGGGTCAGGGTAAGGCTTCCGGTAAGTGTTAGGGTTAGGGATAGGGTTAGGAATAGGGTTAGTGTTAGGGGACGGGGACGGTTTAGGGGACAGGTTAGGGTACGATAACAGTTTAAGATGAGCGTACGTGTTAGGGTGTGGGTTAGTTTTAGCGTACGCGTTAGGATTAGTGGACGGGTTAGGGTAAGGCTTTGGGTAAGGGTTAGGGTTAGGGTTATGGTTAGGGTTAGTGTTAGGGGACGGGGATGGTTTAGGGGACAGGTTAGTGTACGACAACAGTTTAGGGTGAGCCTACGTGTTAGGGTATGGGTTAGTGTTAGCCTACGAGTTAGGATTAGGCGATGGGTTAGGGTAAGGCTTCGGGTAAGGGTTAGGGTTAGGGTTAGGGTTAGGGTTAGGGTTAGGGTTAGGGGAAGGGGACCGTTTAGGGAACAGGTTATGGTGAGACAATGGTTTAGGGTGAGCGTACGTGTTAGGGTACGGTTTAGTGTTAGCGTACGGGTTAGGTTTAGGGGACGGGTTAGTATAAGGCTTCGGGTAAGGGTTAGGGTTAGGGTTAGGGTTAGGGTTAGTGTTAGGGGACGCGGACGGTTTAGGGGACAGGTTAGGGTACGACAATGGTTTAGGTTGAGTGTACGTGTTAGGGTACGGTTTAGTGTTAGCGTACGGGTTAGGTTTAGGGGACGGGTTAGTATAAGGCTTCGGGTAAGGGTTAGGGTTAGGGTTAGGGTTAGGGTTAGTGTTAGGGGACGCGGACGGTTTAGGGGACAGGTTAGTGTACGACAACGGTTTAGGTTGAGCCTACGTGTTAGGGTACGGGTTAGTGTTAGCGTACGATTTAGGATTAGGGTATGGGTGAGGGTAAGGCTTCGGGTAAGGGTTAGGGTTAGCGGTAGGGTTAGGGTTAGGGTTAGGGGACGCGGACAGTTTAGGGGACAGGTTAGGGCACGACAATGGTTTAGGGTGAGCGTACGTGTTAGTGTACGGGTTAGTGTTAGCATACAGGTTAGGATTAGGGGAAGGGTTAGGATAAGGCTTCGGTTAAGGGTTATGGTTAGGATTAGGGTTAGGGTTAGGGGACGGGAACGGTTTATGGGACAGGTTTGGTTATGACAACGGTTTAGGGTGAGCGTACGTGTTAGGGTACGGGTTACTGTTAGCGTACGGGTTAGGATTAGGGCATGGGTTAGAGTAAGGCTTAGGGTAGGGCTAGGATTAGGGTTAGGGTTAGGTTTAGGGTTAGAGCACGGGGACAGTTTAGGGGACAGGTTAGTGTACGACAAGGGTTTAGGTTAAGCGTACGTGTTAGAGTACTGGTTAGTGTTAGTGTACGGGTTAGGTTTAGGGCACGGGTTAGGTTAAGGCTGCGGATAAGGGTTAGGGTTAGGGTTGTGGTTAGGGTTAGGGGACGGGGACGGTTTAGAGGATAGGTTAGGGTACGACAACGGTTTAGGGTGAGCGTACGTGTTAGGGTATGGGTTAGTTTTAGCATACGGGTTAGGATTAGGGGATGGGTTAGTGTAAGGCTTCGGGTAAGGGTTAGGGTTAGGGTTAGGGTTAGGGTTAGGGTTAGGGGACGGGGACGGTTTAGGGGACACGTTAGGTTATGCCAACAGTTTAGGGTGAGCGTACGTGTTAAGGTATGGGTTAGTGTTAGCGTACGGGTTAGGATTAGGGGACGGGTTAGGGTAAGGCCTTGGGTAAGGGTTAAGGGTAGGGTTAGGGTTAGGTTTAGGGGATGGGGACGGTTTAGGGGACAGGTTATGTAAGACAAAGATTTAGGGTGAGCGTACGTGTTAGGGTACGGGTTAGTGTTAACGTACGGGTTAGGATTAGGGGACGGGTTAGGGTAAGGCTTCGGGTAAGGGTTAGGGTTAGAGTTAGGGTTAGGGTTAGGGTTAGGGTATGAGGATTGTTTAGGGGACAGGTTAGGGTACGACAACGGTTTAGGGTGAGCGTACGTATTAGGGTACTGGTTAGTATTAGTGTACGGGTTAGGTTTAGGGCACGGGTTAGGGTAAGGGTGCAGGTAAGGGTTAGGGTTAGGGTTGGGCTTAGGGTTAGGGGACTGGTACGGTTTAGAGGATAGGTTAGGGTACGACAACGGTTTAGGATGAGCGTACGTGTTAGGGTATGGGTTAGTTTTAGCATACGGTTTAGGATTAGGGGACGGGTTAGGGTAAGGCTTCGGGTAAGGGTTAGGGTTAGGGTTAAGGTTAGGGTTAGGTTTAGGGGACGGGGACGGTATAGGGGACATGTTAGTGTACGACAACGGTTTAGGGTGAGCGTACATGTTAGGTTACGGGTTACTGTTAGCGTACGGGTTAGGATTAGGGAATGTGTTAGGGTAAGGCTTCGGGTAAGGGTTAGGGTTAGGGTTAGGGTTAGGGTTAGTGTTAGGGGACGGGGACGGTTTAGGGGACACGTTAGGTTACGACAACGGTTTAGGGTTAGCGTACGTGTTAAGGTACGTGTTAGTGTTAGCATACTGGTTAGGATTAGGGGATGGGTTAGGGTAAGGCTTTCGGTAAGGGTTAGGGGTAGGGTTATGGTTAGGGTTAGGGGATGGGGACGGGGACGGGTACGGTTTAGGGGACAGGTTAGGGTAAGACAAAAGTTTAGGGTGAGCGTACGTGTTAGGGTACGGGTTAGTGTTAGCGTACGGGTTAGGATTAGGGGACGGGTTAGGGTAAGGCTTCGGGTAAGTGTTAGGGTTAGAGTTAGGATTAGGGTTAGTGTTAGGGGATGGGGACGGTTTAGGGGACAGGTTAGTGTACAATAACGGTTTACGGTGAGCGTACGTTTTAGGGTACTGGTTAGTGTTAGCGTACGCGTTAGGATTAGGGGACGGGTTAGGGTAAGGCTTCGGGTAAGTGTTAGGGTTAGGCTTAGGGTTAGGATTAGGGTTAGGGTTAGGGGACGGGGACGGTTTAGGGGACAGGTTAGTGTACGATAACAGTTTAAGATGAGCGTACGTGTTAGGGTATGAGTTAGTTTTAGCATACGCGTTAGGATTAGTGGACGGGTTTGATAAGGCTTAGGGTAAGGGTTAGGGTTAGGGTTAGGGTTAGGGTTAGGGGACGGGGATGGTTTAGGGGACAGGTTAGTGTACGACAACGGTTTAGGGTGAGCCTACGTGTTAGGGTACGGGTTAGTGTTAGCGTACGATTTAGGATTAGGGTATGGGTGAGGGTAAGGCTTCGGGTAAGGGTTAGGGTTAGGGGTAGGGTTAGGGTTAGGGTTAGGGGATGCGGACAGTTTAGGGGACAGGTTAGGGCACGACAATGGTTTAGGGTGAGCGTACGTGTTAGGGTACGGGTTAGTGTTAGCATACAGGTTAGGATTAGGGGAAGGGTTAGGATAAGGCTTCGGTTAAGGTTTATGGTTAGGATTAGGGTTAGGGTTAGGGGACGGGAACGGTTTATGGGATAGGTTAGGTTATGACAACGGTTTAGGGTGAGCGTACGTGTTAGGGTACGGGTTACTGTTAGCGTACGGGTTAGGATTAGGGCACGGGTTAGGGTAAGGCTTAGGGTAGGGCTAGGGTTAGGGTTAGGGTTAGGTTTAGGGTTAGAGCACGGGGACAGTTTAGGGGACAGGTTAGTGTACGACAAGGGTTTAGGTTAAGCGTACGTGTTAGAGTACTGGTTAGTGTTAGTGTACGGGTTAGGTTTAGGGCACGGGTTAGGTTAAGGCTGCGGATAAGGGTTAGGGTTAGGGTTGTGGTTATGGTTAGGGGACGGGGACGGTTTAGAGGATAGGTTAGGGTACGACAACGGTTTAGGGTGAGCGTACGTGTTAGGGTATGGGTTAGTTTTAGCGTACGGGTTACGATTAGGGGATGGGTTAGTGTAAGGCTTCCCGTAAGGGTTAGGGTTAGGGTTAGGGTTAAGGTTAGGGTTAGGGGACGGGGACGGTTTAGGGGACACGTTAGGTTATGCCAACAGTTTAGGGTGAGCGTACGTGTTAAGGTATGGGTTAGTGTTAGCGTACGGGTTAGGATTAGGGGACGGGTTAGGGTAAGGCCTTGGGTAAGGGTTAAGGGTAGGGTTAGGGTTAGGTTTAGGGGATGGGGACGGTTTAGGGGACAGGTTATGTAAGACAAAGATTTAGGGTGAGCGTACGTGTTAGGGTACGGGTTAGTGTTAGCGTACGGGTTAGGATTAGGGGACGGGTTAGGGTAAGGCTTCGGGTAAGGTTTAGGGTTAGAGTTAGGGTTAGGGTTAGGGTTAGGGGATGAGGATTGTTTAGGGGACAGGTTAGGGTACGACAACGGTTTAGGGTGAGCGTACGTGTTAGGGTACTGGTTATGGTTAGCGTACGCGTTAGGATTAGGGGACGGGTTAGGGTAAGGCTTCGGGTAAGGGTTAGGGTTAGAGTTAGGGCTAGGTTTAGGGCTAGGGGATGGGGACGTTTTAGGGGACAGGTTAGGGTACGACAACGGTTTAGGGTGAGTGTACGTGTTAGGGTACTGGTTAGTGTTAGCGTACGCGTTAGGATTATGGGACGGCTTAGTGTAAGGCTTCGGGTAAGGGTTAGGGTTAGGGTTAGGGTTAGGTTTAGGGTTAGGGTTAGGGGAGAGGGACGGTTTAGGGCACAGGTTAGGGTACGACAATGGTTTAATGTGAGCGTACATGTTAGGGTATAGGTTATTGTTAGCGTACGGGTTAGGATTAGGGGACGGGTTAGGGTAAGGCTTCGGGCAAGGTTTAGGGTTAGTGTTAGGTTTAGGGTTAGGGGACGGGGACGGTTTAGGGGACAGTTTAGGGTACAAAAACGGTTTAGGGTGAGCGTACCTGTTAGGGTACGTGTTAGTGTTAACGTACGGAGTAGGATTAGGGGACGGGTTAGGGTAAGGCTTCGGGTAAGTGTTAGGGTTAGGGTTAGGGTTAGGGGACGGGGACAGGTTAGGGGACAGGTTAGGGTGCGATAACATTTTAAGATGAGCGTACGTGTTAGGGTATGGTTTAGTTTTAGCCTACGCGTTAGGATTAGTGGACGGGTTAGGATAAGGCTTTGGGTAAGGGTTAGGTTTAGGTTTAGGTTTAGAGTTAGGGTTAGGGGACGGGGATGGTTTAGGGGACAGGTTAGTGTACGACAACGGTTTAGGGTGAGCCTACGTGTTAGGGTACGGGTTAGTGTTAGTGTACGATTTAGGATTAGGGGATGGGTTAGAGTAAGGCTTCGGGTAAGGGTTAGGGTTAGGGTTAGGGTTTGAGTTAGGGTTAGGGTTAGAGGACGGGGACAGTTTAGTGGACAGGTTAGTGTACAACAAGGGTTTAGGTTAAGCGAACGTCTTAGGTTAATGTTTAGTGTTAGTGTACGGGTTAGATTTAGGGCACGGGTTAGGGTAAGGCTGCCGGTAAGATTTAGGGTTAGGGTTGGGGTTAGGGTTAGGGGACGGGGACGGTTTAGAGGATAGGTTAGGGTACGACAACGGTTTAGGGTGAGCGTACTTGTTATGGTACGGGTTAGTGTTAGCGTACGGTTTAGGATTAAGGAATGTGTTAGGGTAAGGCTTCGGGTAAGGGTTAGTGTTAGGGTTAGGGTTAGGGTTAGTGTTAGGGGACGGGGATGGTTTAGGGGACACGTGAGGTTACGACAATGGTTTAGGGTGAGCGTACGTGTTAAGGTATGGGTTAGTGTTAGAGTACGGGTTAGGATTAGGGGACGGGTTGGGGTAAGGCTTTGGGTAAGGGTTAGGGGTAGGGTTAGGGTTAGGGTTAGGGGATGGGGACGGGGACGGGGACGGTTTAGGGGACAGGTTAGGGTAAGACAAAGGTTTAGGGTGAGCGTATGTGTTAGGGTACGGGTTAGTGTTAATGTACGGAGTAGGTTTAGGGGACGGGTTAGGGTAAGGCTTCGGGTAAGGGTTAGGGTTAGGGTTAGGGTTAGGGTTAGGGTTAGGGGACGGGGATGCTTTAGGGGACAGGTTAGTGTACGACAACGGTTTAGAGTGAGCCTACGTGTTAGGGTACGGGTTAGTGTTAGCGTACGAGTTAGGATTAGGGGATGGGTTAGGGTAAGGCTTCAGGTAAGGGTTAGGGTTAGGGTTAGGGTTAGTGTTAGGGGACGAGGACGGTTTAGGTAACAGGTTATGGTATGACAATGGTTTAGGTTGAGCGTACATATTAGGGTACGGGTTACTGTTAGCGTACGGTTTAGGATTAGGGGACGGGTTAGTGTAAGGCTTCGGGTAAGGGTTAGGGTTAGTGTTAGGGTTAGGGTTAGGGTTAGGGTTAGGGGACGCGGACGGTTTAGGGGACAGGTTAGTGTACGACAATGGTTTAGGGTGAACGTACGTGTTAGGGTACGGGTTAGTGTTAGCATACAGTTTAGGATTAGGGGACGGGTTACGGTAAGGTTCGGGTAAGGGTTATGGTTAGGGTTAGGGTTAGGGTTAGGGCACGGGAACGGTTTAGGGGACAGGTTACGTTATGACAACGGTTTAGGGTGAGCGTACGTGTTAGGGTACGGGTTTCTGTTAGCGTATGGGTTAGGATTAGGCGACGGGTTAGCGTAAGGCTTAGGGTAAGGGCTAGGGTTAGGGTTAGCGTTAGGGTTAGGGTTAGAGGACGGGGACAGTTTAGGGGACGGGTTAGTGTACGACAAGGGTTTAGGTTAAGCGTACGTGTTAGGGTACTGGTTAGTGTTAGTGTACAAGTTAGGTTTAGGGCACGGGTTAGGGTAAGGCTGCGGGTAAGGGTTAGGTTTAGGTTTGGGGTTAGGGTTAAGGGACGGGGATGGTTTAGAGGATGGGTTAGGGTACGACAACGGTTTAGGGTGAGCGTACGTTTTTGGGTATGGGTTAGTTTTAGCGTACGGGTTAGGATTAGGGGATGAGTTAGGATAAGGCTTCGGGTAAGCGTTAGGGTTAGGGTTAGGGTTAGGGTTAGGGTTAAGTGACGGGACGGTTTCGGGTACATGTTAGGGTACGACAACGGTTTAGGTTGAGCGTACGTGTTAGGGTATGGGTTAGATTTAGCGTACGCGTTAGGATTAGTGGACGGGTTAGGGTAAGGCTTTGGGAAAGGGTTAGGGTTAGGGTTAGGGTTAGGGTTAGGGGACGAGGATGATTTAGGGGACAGGTTAGTGTACGACAATGGTTTAGGGTGAGCCTACGTGTTAGGGTACGGGTTAGTGTTAGCGTACAAGTTTGGATTAGGGGATAGGTTAGGGTAAGGCTTCGGGTAAGGGTTAGGGCTGGGGTTAGGGTTAGGGTTAGGGTTAGGGGACGGGGACGGTTTAGGGAACAGGTTATGGTACGACAATTGTTTAGGGTGAGCGTACGTGTTAGGGTACGGGTTACTGTTAGTGTACGGGTTAGGGGTCGGGTTAGTGTAAGGCTTCGGATAAGGGTTAGGGTTAGGGTTAGGGGACGCGGACGGTTTATGGGACAGGTTAGGGTACGACAATGGTTTAGGGTGAGCATACGTGTTATGGTATGGTTTAATGTTAGCATACAGGTTAGGATTAGGGGACGGGTTAGTGTAAGGCTTCGGGTAAGGGTTATGGTTAGGGTTAGGGTTACGGTTAGGGTTAGGGGACGGGAATGGTTTAGGGGACAGGTTAGGTTATGACAACGGTTTAGGGTGAGCGTACGTGTTAGGGTATGGGTTGCCGTTGGCGTACCGGTTAGGATTAGGAGACGGGTTAGCGTAAGGCTTAGGGTAAGGGCTAGGGTTAGGGTTAGGGTTAGGGTTAGGGTTAGAGGACGTGGACAGTTTAGGGGACAGGTTAGTGTACGACGAGGGTTTAGGTTAAGCGTACGTGTTAGGGTACTGGTTAGTTTTAGTGTACGGGTTAGGTTTAGGGCACGGGTTAGTGTAAGGCTGCGGGTAAGGGTTAGGGTTAGGGTTGGGGTTAGGGTTAGGGTACGGGGACGGTTTAGATGATAGGTTAGGGTACGACAACGGTTTAGGGTGAGCGTACGTGTTAGGGTATGGGTTAGTTTTAGCGTACGGGTTAGGATTAGGGGACGGGTTAGGGTAAGGCTTCGGGTAAGGGTAGGGTTAGGGTTAGGGTTAGGGGACGGGGACGGGGATGGTTTAGGGGATATGTTAGGGTACGACAACGGTTTACGGTGAGCGTACGTGTTAGGGTACGTGTTAGTGTTACCGTACGGGTTAGGATTAGGGAATGTGTTAGGGTAAGGCTTCGGTAAAGGGTTAGGGTTAGGGTTAGGGTTAGGGTTAGTGTTAGGGTACGGGGACGGTTTAGGGGTCACGTTAGGTTACGACAGCGGTTTAGGGTGAGCATACGTGTCAAGGTACGGGTTAGTGTTAGCGTACGGGTTAGGATTAGGGGACGGGTTAGGGTAAGGCTTTGGGTAAGGGTTAGGGGTAGGGTTAGGGTTAGGGTTAGGGGATGGGGACGGGGACGGGGAAGGTTTAGGGGACAGGTTAGGGTAAGACAAAGGTTTAGGGTGAGCGTACGTGTTAGGGTACGGTTTAGTGTTAGCGTACGGGTTAGAACAAGGGGACGGGTTAGGGTAAGGCTTCGGGTAACGGTTAGGGTTAGAGTTAGGGTTAGGGTTTGGTTTAGTGGATGGGGACAGTTTAGGTGACAGGTTAGGGTATGACAACGTTTTAGGGTGAGCGTACGTGTTAGGGTACTGGTTAGTGTTGGCGTACGCATTAGGATTATGGGACAGGTTAGGGTAAGGCTTCGGGTAAGGGTTAGGGTTAGAGTTAGGGCTAGGGTTAGGGTTAGGGGATGGGGACGTTTTAGGGGACAGGTTAGGGTACGACAACGGTTTAGGGTGAGCGTACGTGTTAGGGTACTGGTTAGTGTTAGCGTACGCGTTAGGATTTGGGGACGGGTTAGTGTAAGGCTTCGGGTAAGGGTTAGGGTTAAGGTTAGGGTTAGGGTTAGGGGACGGGGATGGTTTAGGTGACAGGTTATGGTACGACAATGATTTAGTGTGAGCGTACGTGTTAGGGTACGGGTTATTGTTAGCTTACGCGTTAGGATTAGGGGACGGGTTAGGGTAAGGCTTCGGGTAAGGTTTAGGGTTAGTGTTAGGGTTAGGGGACGGGGACGGGGACGGTTTAGGGGACAGTTTAGGGTACAACATCGGTTTAGGGTGAGCATATGTGTTAGGGTACGGGTTAGTGTTAACGTACGTAGTAGGATTAGGGGACGGGTTAGGGTAAGGCTTTGGGTAAGGGTTAGGGTTAGGGTTAGGGTTAGGGTTAGGGGACGGGGTCGGGGACGGTTTAGGGGACAGGTTAGTGTACGATAAGAGTTTAAGATGAGCGTACGTGTTAGGGTATGGGTTAGTTTTAGCGTACGCGTTAGGATTAGTGGACGGGTTAGGGTAAGGCTTTGGGTAAGGGTTAGGGTTAGGGTTAGGGATAGGTTTAGGGTTAGGGGACGAGGATGATTTAGCTGACAGGTTAGTGTACGACAACGGTTTAGGGTGAGCCTACGTGTTAGGGTATGGGTTAATGTTAGCGTACGAGTTACGATTAGGGGATAGGTTAGGGTAAGGCTTCGGGTAAGAGTTAGGTTTAGGGTTAGGTTTAGGGTTAGGGTTAGGGGACGCGGACGGTTTAGGGGACAAGTTATGGTACGACAATGGTTTAGGGTGAGCGTACGTGTTAGGGTACGGTTTAGTGTTAGCATACAGTTTAGGATTAGGGGACGCGTTAGGGTAAGGCTTCGGGTAAGGGTTATGGTTAGGGTTAGGGTTAGGGTTAGGGTTAGGGGACGGGAACGGTTTAGGGGACAGGTTAGGTTATGACAACGGTTTAGGGTGAGCGTACGTGTTAGGGTACGGGTTGCCGTTGGCGTACCGGTTAGGATTAGGAGACGGGTTAGCGTAAGGCTTAGGGTAAGGGCTAGGGTTAGGGTTAGGGTTAGGGTTAGGGTTAGAGGACGGGGACAGTTTAGGGGACAGGTTAGTGTACGACGAGGGTTTAGGTTAAGCGTACGTGTTAGGGTACTGGTTAGTGTTAGTGTACGGGTTAGGTTTAGGGCACGGGTTAGGGTAAGGCTGCGGGTAAGGGTTAGGGTGAGGGTTGGGGTTAGGGTTAGGGTACGGGGACGGTTTAGATGATAGGTTAGGGTATGACAACGGTTTAGGGTGAGCGTACGTGTTAGGGTATGGGTTAGTTTTAGCGTACGGGTTAGGATTAGGGGACGGGTTAGGGTAAGGCTTCGGGTAAGGGTTAGGGTTAGGGTTAGGGTTAGGGGACGGGGACGGGGATGGTTTAGGGGATATGTTAGGGTACGACAACGGTTTACGGTGAGCGTACGTGTTAGGGTACGTGTTAGTGTTACCGTACGGGTTAGGTTTAGGGAATGTGTTAGGGTAAGGCTTCGGTAAAGGGTTAGGGTTAGGTTTAGGGTTAGGGTTAGTGTTAGGGTACGGGGACGGTTTAGGGGTCACGTTAGGTTACGACAGCGGTTTAGGGTGAGCATACGTGTCAAGGTACGGGTTAGTGTTAGCGTATGGGTTAGGATTAGGGGACGGGTTAGGGTAAGGCTTTGGGTAAGGTTTAGGGGTAGGGTTAGGGTTAGGGTTAGGGGATGGGGACGGGGACGGGGAAGGTTTAGGGGACAGGTTAGGGTAAGACAAAGGTTTAGGGTGAGCGTACGTGTTAGGGTACGGTTTAGTGTTAGCGTACGGGTTAGAACAAGGGGACGGGTTAGGGTAAGGCTTCGGGTAACGGTTAGGGTTAGAGTTAGGGTTAGGGTTTGGTTTAGTGGATGGGGACGGTTTAGGTGACAGGTTAGGGTATGACAACGTTTTAGGGTGAGCGTACGTGTTAGGGTACTGGTTAGTGTTAGCGTACGCATTAGGATTATGGGACAGGTTAGGGTAAGGCTTCGGGTAAGGGTTAGGGTTAGAGTTAGGGCTAGGGTTAGGGTTAGGGGACGGGGACGTTTTAGGGGACAGGTTAGGGTATGACAACGGTTTAGGGTGAGCGTACGTGTTAGGGTACTGGTTAGTGTTAGCGTACGCGTTAGGATTTGGGGACGGGTTAGTGTAAGGCTTCGGGTAAGGGTTAGGGTTAAGGTTAGGGTTAGGGTTAGGGGACGGGGATGGTTTAGGTGACAGGTTAGGGTACGACAATGATTTAGTGTGAGCGTACGTGTTAGGGTACGGGTTAGTTTTAGTGTACGGGTTAGATTTAGGGCACGGGTTAGGGTAAGGCTGCGGGTAAGAGTTAGGGTTAGGGTTGGGGTTAGGGTTAGGGGATGGGGACGGTTTAGAGGATAGGTTAGGGTACGACACGGTTTATGGTGAGCGTACGTGTTAGGGTATGGTTTAGTTTTAGCGTACGGGTTAGGATTAGGGGACGGATTAGGGTAAGGCTTCGGGTAAGGGTTAGGGTTAGGGTTAGGGTTAGGGTTAGGTTTAGGGGACGGGGATGGTTTAGGGGACATGTTAGTGTACGACAACGGTTTAGGGTGAGCGTACGTGTTAGGGTACGGATTAGTGTTAGCGTACGGGTTAGGATTAGGGAATGTGTTAGGGTAAGGCTTCGTGTAAGGGTTAGGGTTAGGGTTAGGGATAGGGTTAGTGTTAGGGAACGGGGACGGTTTAGGGGACACGTTAGGTTATGACAACGGTTTAGGGTGAGCATACGTGTTAAGGTACGGGTTAGTGTTAGCATACTGGTTAAGATTAGGGGACGGTTAGGGTAAGGCTTTGGGTAAGTGTTAGGGGTAGGGTTATGGTTAGTGTTAGGGGATGGGGGCGGGGACGTGTACGGTTTAGGGGACAGGTTAGGGTAAGACAAAGGTTTAGTGTGAGCGTACGTGTTAGGTTACGTGTTAGTGTTAGCGTACGGGTTAGGATTATGGGACGGGTTAGGGTAAGGCTTCGGGTAAGGGTTAGGGTTAGAGTTAGGGTTAGGGTTAGGGTTAGGGGATGGGGACGATTTAGGGGACAGGATAGGGTACGACAACGGTTTAGGGTGAGAGTACGTGTTAGGGTACTGGTCAGTGGTAGCGTACGCGTTAGGATTAGGGGACGGGTTAGGGTAAGGCTTCGGGTAAGGGTTAGGGTTAGGGTTAGGGTTAGGGGACGGGGACGGTTTAGGGGACAGGTTAGGGTACGACAATGGTTTAGTGTGAGCGTACGTGTTAGGGTACGGGTTATTGTTAGCGTACGGGGTAGGATTAGGGGACGGGTTAGGGTAAGGCTTCGGGTAAGGGTTCGGGTTAGGGTTAGGGTGAGGGGAAGGAGACGGGGACGGTTTAGGGGACAGTTTAGGGTACAACAACCGTTTAGGGTGATCATACATGTTAGGGTACCGGTTAGTGTAAACGTACGGGTTAGAATTAGGGGACGGGTCAGGGTAAGGCTTCCGGTATGTGTTCGGGTTAGGGTTAGGGTTAGGGTTAGGGGACGGGGACAGTTTAGGGGACAGGTTAGGGTACGACAAAGGTTTAGGGTGAGCCTACGTGTTAGGGTATGGGTTAGTGTTAGCCTACGAGTTAGGATTAGGGGATGGGTTAGGGTAAGGCTTCGGGTAAGTGTTCGGGTTAGGGTTAGGGTTAGGGTTATGGGACGGGGATGGTTTAGGGGACAGGTTAGGGTACGACAAAGGTTTAGGGTGAGCGTACGTGTTAGGGTACGGGTTAGTGTTAGCTTACGGGTTAGGATTAGGGGACGGGTTATAGTAAGGCTTCGGGTAAGTGTTTGGGTTAGGGTTAGGGTTAGGGTTAGGGGACGGGGACAGTTTAGGGGACAGGTTAGGGTACGACAAAGGTTTAGGGTGAGCGTACGTGTTAGGGTACCGGTTAGTGTTAGCGTACGGTTTAGGATTAGGGGACGGGTTAGGGTAAGGCTTCGGGTAAGGGTTAGGGTTAGAGTTAGGGTTAGGGTTAGTGTTAGGGGACGGGGACGGTTTAGGGGACAGGTTAGTGTACGACAACGGTTTAGGGTGAGCGTACGTGTTAGGGTATGGGTTAGTTTTAGCGTACGCGTTAGGATTAGTGGACGGGTTAGGGTAAGGCTTTGGGTAAGGGTTAGGGTTAGGGTTAGGGTTATGGTTAGTGTTAGGGGACGGGGATGGTTTAGGGAACAGGTTAGTGTACGACAACGGTTTAGGGTGAGCCTACGTGTTAGGGTATGGGTTAGTGTTAGCCTACGAGTTAGGATTAGGGGATGGGTTAGGCTAAGGCTTCGGGTAAGTGTTCGGGTTAGGGTTAGGGTTAGGGTTATGGGACGGGGACTGTTTAGGGCACAGGTTAGGGTACGACAAAGGTTTAGGGTGAGCGTACGTGTTAGGTTACGGGTTAGTGTTAGCTTACGGGTTAGGATTAGGGGACGGGTTAGAGTAAGGCTTCGGGTAAGTGTTCGGGTTAGGGTTAGGGTTAGGGTTAGGGGACGGGGACAGTTTAGGGGACAGGTTAGGGTTCGACAAAGGTTTAGGGTGAGCGTACGTGTTAGTGTACGTGTTAGTGTTAGCGTACGGTTTAGGATTAGGGGACGGGTTAGGGTAAGGCTTCGGGTAAGGGTTAGGGTTAGAGTTAGGGTTAGGGTTAGTGTTAGGGGACGGGGACGGTTTAGGGGACAGGTTAGTGTACGACAACGGTTTAGGGTGAGCGTACGTGTTAGGTTACGGGTTAGTGTTCGCGTACGGTTTAGGATTAGGGGACGGGTTAGGGTAAGGCTTCGGGTAAGGGTTAGGTTAGGGTTAAGGTTAGCGTTAGGGTTACGGGACGGGGACGGTTTAGGGGACAGGTTAGGGTATGACAACGCTTTAGGGTGAGCGTACGTGTTAGGATACGATTTAGTGTTAGCGTACGGGTTAGGATAAGAGGACCGGTTAGTTTAAGGCTTCGGGTAAGGTTTAGGGTTAGGGTTAGGGGACGGGGACTGTTTAGAGGACAGGTTAGGGTACGACAACGGTTTAGGGTGAGCGCACGTGTTAGGGTACGGGATAGTGTTAGCGTACGGGTTAGGATTAGGGGTCGGGTTAGAGTAAGGCTTCGGGTAAAGGTTAGGGTTAGGTTTAGGGTTAGGGTTAGGGTTAGGGTACGGGGACGGTTTAGGGGACAGGTTAGGGTAGGACAACGCTTTAGTGTGAGCGTACGTGTTAGGGTACGGATTAATGTTAGTGTACGGGTTAGGATTACGGGACGGGTTAAGATAAGGCTTCGGGTAAGGGTTAGGGTTAGGATTAGGGTTAGGTTTAGGGGACGGGGACGGTTTAGGGGATAGGTTAGTGTACGACAATGGTTTAGGGTGAGCGTACGTGTTAGGGCACGGGTTAGTGTTAGCGTACGGGTTAGGATTAGGGGACGTGTTAGTGTAAGGCTTCGGGTAAGGGCTAGGGTTAGGGTTAGGGTTAGGGTTAGGGTTAGGGTTAGGGGATGGGGACGGTTTAGGGGTCATGTTAGGTTACGACAACGGTTTAGGGTGAGCAAACGTGTTAGGGTACGGGTTAGTATAAACGTACGGGTTAGGATTAGGGAACGGGTTAGGGTAAGGCTTCTGGTAAGGTTTAAGGTTAGGGTTAGGTTTAGGGTTAGTGTTAGGGGACGGGGACGGTTTAGGGGACAGGTTAGTTTACGACAACGGTTTAGGGTTAGCGTACGTGTTACGGTACGGGTTAGTGTTAGCGTAAGGGTTAGGATTATTGGACGGGTTAGGGTAAGGCTTCCGGTAAGTGTTATGGTTAGTGATAGGGTTAGGTTTAGGGTTAGGGTTAGTGTTAGGGCACGGGGACGGTTTAGGGCACAGGTTAGGGTACGACAAATATTTAGCGTGAGCGTACGTGTTAGGGTACGGGTTACTGTTAGCGTACGTGTTAGGATTAGGTTACGGCTTACGGTAAGGCTTTGGGTAAGGGTTAGGGTTAGGTTTAGGGTTAGGTTTAGGGGATGGGGATGGTTTAGGAGACAGGTTAAGGTACGACAACGGTTTAGGGTTAGCGTACGTGTTAGGGTACGGGTTATTGTTAGCGTACGGTTTAGGATTAGGGGACGGGTTAGGGTAAGGCTTCGGGTAAGGGTTAGGGTTAGGGTTAGGTTTAGGGTTATGGTTAGGGGACGGGGACGGATTAAGGGACAGGTTCGGGTACGACAACCGTTTAGGGTGAGCGTACGTGTTAGGGTATGTGTTAGTGTTAGCGTACGGTTTAGGATTACGGGACGGGTTAGTGTCAGGCTTCGGGTAAGATTTATGGTTAGGTTTAAGGTTAGCGTTAGGGTTAGGGGACTGGGATGGTTTAGGGGACAGGTTAGTGTACGACAACGCTTTAGGGTGAGCGTACGTCTTAGGGTACGGGTTAGTGTTAGCGTACGGGTTAGGATTAGGGGACGGGTTAGTGTAAGGCTTCGGGTAAGGGTTAGTTTTAGGGTTAGGTTTGGGTTAGGGTTAGGGTTAGGGGACAGGGACGGTTTAGAGGACAGGTTAGCGTACAACCGCGGTTTAGGGTGAGCTTACATCCTAGGGTACGATTTAGTGTTAGCGTACGGGTTAGGATTAGGGGACGGCTTAGGGTACGGCTTCGGGTAAGGGTTAGAGTTAGGTTTAGGGTTAGGGTTAGGGTTAGGGGACTGGGACGGGGACGGTTTAGGGGACATATTAGGGTACGATAAGAGTTTAAGATGAGCGTACGTGTTAGGGTATGGGTTAGTTTTAGCGTACGCGTTAGGATTAGTGGACGGGTTAGGGTAAGGCTTTGGGTAAGGGTTAGGGTTAGGGTTAGGGGTAGGGTTAGGGTTAGGGGACGAGGATGATTTAGGTGACAGGTTAGTGTATGACAACGGTTTAGGTTGAGCCTACGTGTTAGGGTATGGGTTAGTGTTAGCGTACGAGTTAGGATTAGGGGATAGGTTAGGGTAAGGCTTTGGGTAAGAGTTAGGTTTAGGGTTAGGTTTAGGGTTAGGGTTATGGGACGCGGACGGTTTAGGGGACAGGTTAGGGTACGACAATGGTTTAGGGTGAGCGTACGTGTTAGGGTACGGTTTAGTGTTAGCATACAGTTTAGGATTAGGGGACGCGTTAGGGTAAGGCTTCGGGTAAGGGTTATGGTTAGGATTAGGGTTAGGGTTAGGGGACGGGAACAGTTTAGGGGACAGGTTAGGTTATGACAACGGTTTAGGGTGAGTGTACGTCTTAGGGTATGGGTTACTGTTAGCGTACGGGTTAGTATTAGGAGACGGGTTAGCGTAAGGCTTATAGTAAAGGCTAGGGTTAGGGTTAGGGTTAGGTTTAGGGTTAGAGGACGGGGACAGTTTAGGGGACAGGTTAGTGTACGACAAGGGTTTAGGTTAAGCGTACGTGTTAGGGTACTGGTTAGTTTTAGTGTACGGGTTAGGTTTAGGGCACGGGTTAGGGTAAGGCTGCGGGTAAGGGTTAGGGTTAGGGTTGGGGTTAGGGTTAGGAGACGGGGACGGTTTAGAGGATAGGTTAGGGTACGACAACGGTTTATGTTGAGCGTACGTGTTAGGGTATGGTTTAGTTTTAGCGTACGGGTTAGGATTAGGGGACGGATTAGGGTAAGGCTTCGGGTAAGGGTTAGGGTTAGGGTTAGGGTTAGGGTTAGGGTTAGGTTTAGGGGACAGGGATGGTTTAGGGGACATGTTAGTGTACGACAACGGTTTAGGGTGAGCGTACGTGTTAAGGTACGGGTTAGTGTTAGCGTACGGGTTAGGATTAGGGAATGTGTTAGGGTAAGGCTTCGGGTAAGGGTTAGGGTTAGGGTTAGGGATAAGGTTAGTGTTAGGGAACGGGGACGGTTTAGGGGACACGTTAGGTTATGACAACGGTTTAGGGTGAGCGTACGTGTTAAGGTACGGTTTAGTGTTAGCGTACTGGTTAGGATTAGGGGACGGGTTAGGGTAAGGCTTTGGGTAAGTGTTAGGGGTAGGGTTAGGGTTAGGGTTAGGGGATGGGGGTGGGTAAGTTTACGGTTTAGGGGACAGGTTAGGGTAAGACAAAGGTTTAGTGTGAGCGTACGTGTTAGGGTACGGTTTAGTGTTAGCGTACGTGTTAGGATTATGGGACGGGTTAGTATAAGGCTTCGGGTAAGGGTTAGGGTTAGAGTTAGGGTTAGGGTTACGCTTAGGGGATGGGGACGGTTTAGGGGACAGGTTAGGGTACGACAACGTTTTAGGGTGAGTGTCCGTGTTAGGGTACTGGTTAGTGTTAGCGTACGCGTTAGGATTAGGGGACGGGTTAGAGTAAGGCTTCGGGTAAGGGTTAGGGTTATAGTTAGGGCTAGGGTTAGGGTTAGGGGATGGGGACGATTTAGGGGACAGGATAGGGTACGACAATGGTTTAGGGTGAGCGTACGTGTTAGGGTACTGGTTAGTGGTAGCGTACGCGTTAGGATTAGGGGACGGGTTAGAGTAAGGCTTCGGGTAAGGGTTAGTGTTAGGGTTAGGGTTAGGGTTAGGGGACGGGGACGGTTTAGGGGACAGGTTAGGGTATGACAATGGTTTAGTGTGAGCGTACGTGTTAGGGTATGGGTTATTCTTAGCGTACGGGGTAGGTTTAGGGGACGGGTTAGGGTAAGGCTTCGGGTTAGCGTTCGGGTTAGGGTTAGGGTGAGGGGACCGGGACGGGGATGGTTTAGGGGACAGTTTAGGGTACAACAACCGTTTAGGGTGATCATACATGTTAGGGTACTGGTTAGTGTAAACGTACGGGTTATGATTAGGGGACGGGTCAGGGTAAGGCTTCCGGTAAGTGTTAGGGTTAGGGATAGGGTTAGGATTAGGGTTAGGCTTAGGGGACGGGGACGGTTTAGGGGACAGGTTAGGGTACGATAACAGTTTAAGATGAGCGTACGTGTTAGGGTATGGGTTAGTTTTAGCGTACGCGTTAGGATTAGTGGACGGGTTAGGGTAAGGCTTTGGGTAAGGGTTAGGGTTAGGGTTATGGTTAGGGTTAGTGTTAGGGGACGGGGATGGTTTAGGGGACAGGTTAGTGTACGACAACAGTTTAGGGTGAGCCTACGTGTTAGGGTATGGGTTAGTGTTAGCCTACGAGTTAGGATTAGGCGATGGGTTAGGGTAAGGCTTCGGGTAAGGGTTAGGGTTAGGGTTAGGGTTAGGGTTAGGGTTAGGGTTAGGGGACGGGGACCGTTTAGGGAACAGGTTATGGTGCGACAATGGTTTAGGGTGAGCGTACGTGTTAGGGTACGGTTTAGTGTTAGCGTACGGGTTAGGTTTAGGGGACGGGTTAGTATAAGGCTTCGGGTAAGGGTTAGGGTTAGGGTTAGGGTTAGGGGATGGGGACGGTTTAGGGGACAGGATAGGGTACCACAATGGTTTAGTGTGAGCATACCTGTTAGGGTACGGGTTAGTGTTAACGTACGGAGTAGGATTAGGGGACGGGTTAGTGTAAGGCTTCGGGTAAGGGTTAGGATTAGGGTTAGGGTTAGGTTTAGGGTTAGGGTTAGGGGACGGGGACGGTTAGGGGACAAGTTAGGGTATGATAACAGTTTCAGGTGAGCGTACGTGTTAGGGTATTGGTTAGTGTTAGCGTACGAGTTAGGATTAGGGGATGGGTTAGGGAAAGGCTTTGGGTAAGGGTTAGCTTTAGGGTTAGGGTTACGGTTAGATTTAGGGGACGGGGATGATTTAGGGGACAGGTTAGTTTACGACAACGGTTTAGGGAGAGCTTACGTGTTAGGGTACGGGTTAGTGTTAGCATACGAGTTAGGATTAGGGGATGGGTTAGGGAAAGGCTTCGGGTAAGGGTTAGGGTTAGTGTTAGGGTTAAGGTTAGGGTTAGGGGACGGGGACGGTTTAGGGAACAGGTTATGGTACGACAATGGTTTAGGGAGAGCGTACATGTTAGGGTACGTGTTAGTGTTCGCGTACGGGTTAGGATTAGGGGACGGGTTAGTGTAAGGCTTCGGGTAAGGGTTAGGGTTAGGGTTAGGGGTAGCGGACGGTTTAGGGGACAGTTTACGGTACGACAATGGTTTAGGTTGAGCGTACGTGTTAGGGTACGGGTTAGTGTTAGCATACAGGTTAGGATTAAGGGACGGGTTAGGGTAAGGCTTCGGATAAGGGTTATGGTTATGGTTAGGGTTAGGGTTAGGGTTAGGGGACGGGAACGGTTTAGGGGACAGGTTAGGTTATGACAACGGTTTCGGGTGAGCGTACGTGTTAGGGTACGGGGCACTGTTAGCGTACGGGTTAGGATTAGGGGACGGGTTAGCGTAAGGCTTAGGGTAAGGGCTAGGGTTAGGGTTAGGTTTAGGGTTGTTGTTAGAGGACGGGGACAGTTTAGGGGACAGTTTAGTGACCGACAAGGGTTTAGGTTAAGCGTACGTGTTAGGGTACTGGTTAGTGTTAGTGTACGGGTTAGATTTAGGGCACGGGTTAGGGTAAGGGTGCAGGTAAGGGTTAGGGTTAGGGTTGGGCTTAGGGTTAGGGGACTGGTACGGTTTAGAGGATAGGTTAGGGTACGACAACGGTTTAGGGTGAGCGTACGTGTTAGGGTATGGGTTAGTTTTAGCGTACGGTTTAGGATTAGGGGACGGGTTAGGGTAAGGCTTCGGGTAAGGGTTAGGGTTAGGGTTAGGCTTAGGGTTAGGTTTAGGGGACGGGGACGGTATAGGGGACATGTTAGTGTACGACAACGGTTTAGGGTGAGCGTACATGTTAGGTTACGGGTTACTGTTAGCGTACGGGTTAGGATTAGGGAATGTGTTAGGGTAAGGCTTCGGGTAAGGGTTAGGGTTAGGGTTAGGGTTAGGGTTAGTGTTAGGGGACGGGGACGGTTTAGGGGACACGTTAGGTTACGACAACGGTTTAGGGTTAGCGTACGTGTTAAGGTACGTGTTAGTGTTAGCATACTGGTTAGGATTAGGGGACGGGTTAGGGTAAGGCTTTCGGTAAGGGTTAGGGGTAGGGTTATGGTTAGGGTTAGGGGATGGGGACGGGGACGGGTACGGTTTAGGGGACAGGTTAGGGTAAGACAAAAGTTTAGGGTGAGCGTACGTGTTAGGGTACGGGTTAGTGTTAGCGTACCGGTTAGGATTAGGGGACGGGTTAGGGTAAGGCTTCGGGTAAGGGTTAGGGTTAGAGTTAGGGTTAGGGTTAGTGTTAGGGGATGGGGACGGTTTAGGGGACAGGTTAGTGTACAATAACGGTTTAGGGTGAGCGTACGTTTTAGGGTACTGGTTAGTGTTAGCGTACGCGTTAGGATTAGGGGACGGGTTAGGGTAAGGCTTCGGGTAAGTGTTAGGGTTAGGCTTAGGGTTAGGATTAGGGTTAGGGTTAGGGGACGGGGACGGTTTAGGGGACAGGTTAGGGTACGACAATGGTTTAGTGTGAGCGTACGTGTTAGGGTATGGGTTATTCTTAGCGTACGGGGTAGGTTTAGGGGACGGGTTAGGGTAAGGCTTCGGGTAAGCGTTCGGTTTAGGGTTAGGGTGAGGGGACCGGGACGGGGATGGTTTAGGGGACAGTTTAGGGTACAACAACCGTTTAGGGTGATCATACATGTTAGGGTACTGGTTAGTGTAAACGTACGGGTTATGATTAGGGGACGGGTCAGGGTAAGGCTTCCGGTAAGTGTTAGGGTTAGGGATAGGGTTAGGAATAGGGTTAGTGTTAGGGGACGGGGACGGTTTAGGGGACAGGTTAGGGTACGATAACAGTTTAAGATGAGCGTACGTGTTAGGGTATGGGTTAGTTTTAGCGTACGGGTTAGGATTAGGGGACGGGTTAGTGTAAGGCTTCGGGTAAGGGTTAGGGTTAGGGTTAGGGTTAGGGGACGGGGACGGTTTAGGGGATATGTTAGGGTACGACAACGGTTTACGGTGAGCGTACGTGTTTGGGTACTGGTTAGTGTTACCGTAAGGGTTAGGATTAGGGAATGTGTTAGGGTAAGGCTTCGGTTAAGGGTTAGGGTTAGAGTTAGGGTTAGGGTTAGTGTTAGGGGACGGGGACAGTTTAGGGGACACGTTAGGTTACGAAAGCGGTTTAGGGTGAGCATACGTGTCAAGGTACGGGTTAGTGTTAGCGTTCGGGTTAGGATTAGGGACGGGTTAGGGTAAGGCTTTGGGTAAGGGTTAGGGGTAGGGTTAGGGTTAGGGTTAGGGGATGGGGACGGGGACGGGGAAGGTTTAGTGGACAGGTTAGGGTAAGACAAAGGTTTAGGGTGAGCGTACGTGTTAGGGTACGGGTTAGTGTTAGCGTACGGGTTAGAATAAATTGACGGGTTAGGGTAAGGCTTCGGGTAACGGTTAGGGTTAGAGTTAGGGTTAGGGTTAGGTTTAGGGGATGGGGACGGTTTAGGTGACAGGTTAGGGTATGACAACGTTTTAGGGTGAGCGTACGTGTTAGGGTACTGGTTAGTGTTAGCGTACGCGTTAGGATTATGGGACAGGTTAGGGTAAGGCTTCGGGTAAGGGTTAGGGTTAGAGTTAGGGCTAGGGTTAGGGTTAGGGGATGGGGACGTTTTAGGGGACAGGTTAGGGTACGACAACGGTTTAGGGTGAGCGTACGTGTTAGGGTACTGGTTAGTGTTAGCGTACGCGTTAGGATTTGGGGACGGGTTAGTGTAAGGCTTCGGGTATGGGTTAGGGTTAGGGTTGGGGTTAGGGGACGGGGAAGGTTTAGGGGACAGCTTAGGGTACGACAATGATTTGGTGTGAGCGTACGTGTTAGGGTACGGGTTATTGTTAGCTTACGCATTAGGATTAGGGGACGGGTTAGGGTAAGGCTTCGGGTAAGGTTTAGGGTTAGTGTTAGGGTTAGGGTTATGGGACGGGGACGGTTTCGGGGACAGTTTAGGGTACAACAACGGTTTAGGGTGAGCGTACGTGTTAGGGTACGGGTTAGTGTTAACGTACGGAGTAGGATTAGGGGACGGGTTAGTGTAAGGCTTTGGGTAAGGGTTAGGGTTAGGGTTAGGGTTAGGGTTAGGGGACTGGGACGGGGACGGTTTAGGGGACATGTTAGGGTACGATAAGAGTTTAAGATGAGCGTACGTGTTAGGGTATGGGTTAGTTTTAGCGTACGCGTTAGGATTAGTGGACGGGTTAGGGTAAGGCTTTGGGTAAGGGTTAGGGTTAGGGTTAGGGGTAGGGTTAGGGTTAGGGGACGAGGATGATTTAGGTGACAGGTTAGTGTATGACAACGGTTTAGGTTGAGCCTACGTGTTAGGGTATGGGTTAGTGTTAGCGTACGAGTTAGGATTAGGGGATAGGTTAGGGTAAGGCTTTGGGTAAGAGTTAGGTTTAGGGTTAGGTTTAGGGTTAGGGTTATGGGACGCGGACGGTTTAGGGGACAGGTTAGGGTACGACAATGGTTTAGGGTGAGCGTACGTGTTAGGGTACGGTTTAGTGTTAGCATACAGTTTAGGATTATGGGACGCGTTAGGGTAAGGCTTCGGGTAAGGGTTATGGTTAGGATTAGGGTTAGGGTTAGGGGACGGGAACAGTTTAGGGGACAGGTTAGGTTATGACAACGGTTTAGGGTGAGTGTACGTCTTAGGGTATGGGTTACTGTTAGCGTACGGGTTAGTATTAGGAGACGGGTTAGCGTAAGGCTTATAGTAAAGGCTAGGGTTAGGGTTAGGGTTAGGTTTAGGGTTAGAGGACGGGGACAGTTTAGGGGACAGGTTAGTGTACGACAAGGGTTTAGGTTAAGCGTACGTGTTAGGGTACTGGTTAGTTTTAGTGTACGGGTTAGGTTTAGGGCACGGGTTAGGGTAAGGCTGCGGGTAAGGGTTAGGGTTAGGGTTGGGGTTAGGGTTAGGAGACGGGGACGGTTTAGAGGATAGGTTAGGGTACGACAACGGTTTATGTTGAGCGTACGTGTTAGGGTATGGTTTAGTTTTAGCGTACGGGTTAGGATTAGGGGACGGATTAGGGTAAGGCTTCGGGTAAGGGTTAGGGTTAGGGTTAGGGTTAGGGTTAGGGTTAGGTTTAGGGGACAGGGATGGTTTAGGGGACATGTTAGTGTACGACAACGGTTTAGGGTGAGCGTACGTGTTAAGGTACGGGTTAGTGTTAGCGTACGGGTTAGGATTAGGGAATGTGTTAGGGTAAGGCTTCGGGTAAGGGTTAGGGTTAGGGTTAGGGATAAGGTTAGTGTTAGGGAACGGGGACGGTTTAGGGGACACGTTAGGTTATGACAACGGTTTAGGGTGAGCGTACGTGTTAAGGTACGGTTTAGTGTTAGCGTACTGGTTAGGATTAGGGGACGGGTTAGGGTAAGGCTTTGGGTAAGTGTTAGGGGTAGGGTTAGGGTTAGGGTTAGGGGATGGGGGTGGGTAAGTTTACGGTTTAGGGGACAGGTTAGGGTAAGACAAAGGTTTAGTGTGAGCGTACGTGTTAGGGTACGGTTTAGTGTTAGCGTACGTGTTAGGATTATGGGACGGGTTAGTATAAGGCTTCGGGTAAGGGTTAGGGTTAGAGTTAGGGTTAGGGTTACGCTTAGGGGATGGGGACGGTTTAGGGGACAGGTTAGGGTACGACAACGTTTTAGGGTGAGTGTCCGTGTTAGGGTACTGGTTAGTGTTAGCGTACGCGTTAGGATTAGGGGACGGGTTAGAGTAAGGCTTCGGGTAAGGGTTAGGGTTATAGTTAGGGCTAGGGTTAGGGTTAGGGGATGGGGACGATTTAGGGGACAGGATAGGGTACGACAATGGTTTAGGGTGAGCGTACGTGTTAGGGTACTGGTTAGTGGTAGCGTACGCGTTAGGATTAGGGGACGGGTTAGAGTAAGGCTTCGGGTAAGGGTTAGTGTTAGGGTTAGGGTTAGGGTTAGGGGACGGTGACGGTTTAGGGGACAGGTTAGGGTATGACAATGGTTTAGTGTGAGCGTACGTGTTAGGGTATGGGTTATTCTTAGCGTACGGGGTAGGTTTAGGGGACGGGTTAGGGTAAGGCTTCGGGTTAGCGTTCGGGTTAGGGTTAGGGTGAGGGGACCGGGACGGGGATGGTTTAGGGGACAGTTTAGGGTACAACAACCGTTTAGGGTGATCATACATGTTAGGGTACTGGTTAGTGTAAACGTACGGGTTATGATTAGGGGACGGGTCAGGGTAAGGCTTCCGGTAAGTGTTAGGGTTAGGGATAGGGTTAGGATTAGGGTTAGGCTTAGGGGACGGGGACGGTTTAGGGGACAGGTTAGGGTACGATAACAGTTTAAGATGAGCGTACGTGTTAGGGTATGGGTTAGTTTTAGCGTACGCGTTAGGATTAGTGGACGGGTTAGGGTAAGGCTTTGGGTAAGGGTTAGGGTTAGGGTTATGGTTAGGGTTAGTGTTAGGGGACGGGGATGGTTTAGGGGACAGGTTAGTGTACGACAACAGTTTAGGGTGAGCCTACGTGTTAGGGTATGGGTTAGTGTTAGCCTACGAGTTAGGATTAGGCGATGGGTTAGGGTAAGGCTTCGGGTAAGGGTTAGGGTTAGGGTTAGGGTTAGGGTTAGGGTTAGGGTTAGGGGACGGGGACCGTTTAGGGAACAGGTTATGGTGCGACAATGGTTTAGGGTGAGCGTACGTGTTAGGGTACGGTTTAGTGTTAGCGTACGGGTTAGGTTTAGGGGACGGGTTAGTATAAGGCTTCGGGTAAGGGTTAGGGTTAGGGTTAGGGTTAGGGGATGGGGACGGTTTAGGGGACAGGATAGGGTACCACAATGGTTTAGTGTGAGCATACCTGTTAGGGTACGGGTTAGTGTTAACGTACGGAGTAGGATTAGGGGACGGGTTAGTGTAAGGCTTCGGGTAAGGGTTAGGATTAGGGTTAGGGTTAGGTTTAGGGTTAGGGTTAGGGGACGGGGACGGTTAGGGGACAAGTTAGGGTATGATAACAGTTTCAGGTGAGCGTACGTGTTAGGGTATTGGTTAGTGTTAGCGTACGAGTTAGGATTAGGGGATGGGTTAGGGAAAGGCTTTGGGTAAGGGTTAGCTTTAGGGTTAGGGTTACGGTTAGATTTAGGGGACGGGGATGATTTAGGGGACAGGTTAGTTTACGACAATGGTTTAGGGAGAGCTTACGTGTTAGGGTACGGGTTAGTGTTAGCATACGAGTTAGGATTAGGGGATGGGTTAGGGAAAGGCTTCGGGTAAGGGTTAGGGTTAGTGTTAGGGTTAAGGTTAGGGTTAGGGGACGGGGACGGTTTAGGGAACAGGTTATGGTACGACAATGGTTTAGGGAGAGCGTACATGTTAGGGTACGTGTTAGTGTTCGCGTACGGGTTAGGATTAGGGGACGGGTTAGTGTAAGGCTTCGGGTAAGGGTTAGGGTTAGGGTTAGGGGTAGCGGACGGTTTAGGGGACAGTTTACGGTACGACAATGGTTTAGGTTGAGCGTACGTGTTAGGGTACGGGTTAGTGTTAGCATACAGGTTAGGATTAAGGGACGGGTTAGGGTAAGGCTTCGGATAAGGGTTATGGTTATGGTTAGGGTTAGGGTTAGGGTTAGGGGACGGGAACGGTTTAGGGGACAGGTTAGGTTATGACAACGGTTTCGGGTGAGCGTACGTGTTAGGGTACGGGGCACTGTTAGCGTACGGGTTAGGATTAGGGGACGGGTTAGCGTAAGGCTTAGGGTAAGGGCTAGGGTTAGGGTTAGGTTTAGGGTTGTTGTTAGAGGACGGGGACAGTTTAGGGGACAGTTTAGTGACCGACAAGGGTTTAGGTTAAGCGTACGTGTTAGGGTACTGGTTAGTGTTAGTGTACGGGTTAGATTTAGGGCACGGGTTAGGGTAAGGGTGCAGGTAAGGGTTAGGGTTAGGGTTGGGCTTAGGGTTAGGGGACTGGTACGGTTTAGAGGATAGGTTAGGGTACGACAACGGTTTAGGGTGAGCGTACGTGTTAGGGTATGGGTTAGTTTTAGCGTACGGTTTAGGATTAGGGGACGGGTTAGGGTAAGGCTTCGGGTAAGGGTTAGGGTTAGGGTTAGGCTTAGGGTTAGGTTTAGGGGACGGGGACGGTATAGGGGACATGTTAGTGTACGACAACGGTTTAGGGTGAGCGTACATGTTAGGTTACGGGTTACTGTTAGCGTACGGGTTAGGATTAGGGAATGTGTTAGGGTAAGGCTTCGGGTAAGGGTTAGGGTTAGGGTTAGGGTTAGGGTTAGTGTTAGGGGACGGGGACGGTTTAGGGGACACGTTAGGTTACGACAACGGTTTAGGGTTAGCGTACGTGTTAAGGTACGTGTTAGTGTTAGCATACTGGTTAGGATTAGGGGACGGGTTAGGGTAAGGCTTTCGGTAAGGGTTAGGGGTAGGGTTATGGTTAGGGTTAGGGGATGGGGACGGGGACGGGTACGGTTTAGGGGACAGGTTAGGGTAAGACAAAAGTTTAGGGTGAGCGTACGTGTTAGGGTACGGGTTAGTGTTAGCGTACCGGTTAGGATTAGGGGACGGGTTAGGGTAAGGCTTCGGGTAAGGGTTAGGGTTAGAGTTAGGGTTAGGGTTAGTGTTAGGGGATGGGGACGGTTTAGGGGACAGGTTAGTGTACAATAACGGTTTAGGGTGAGCGTACGTTTTAGGGTACTGGTTAGTGTTAGCGTACGCGTTAGGATTAGGGGACGGGTTAGGGTAAGGCTTCGGGTAAGTGTTAGGGTTAGGCTTAGGGTTAGGATTAGGGTTAGGGTTAGGGGACGGGGACGGTTTAGGGGACAGGTTAGGGTACGACAATGGTTTAGTGTGAGCGTACGTGTTAGGGTATGGGTTATTCTTAGCGTACGGGGTAGGTTTAGGGGACGGGTTAGGGTAAGGCTTCGGGTAAGCGTTCGGTTTAGGGTTAGGGTGAGGGGACCGGGACGGGGATGGTTTAGGGGACAGTTTAGGGTACAACAACCGTTTAGGGTGATCATACATGTTAGGGTACTGGTTAGTGTAAACGTACGGGTTATGATTAGGGGACGGGTCAGGGTAAGGCTTCCGGTAAGTGTTAGGGTTAGGGATAGGGTTAGGAATAGGGTTAGTGTTAGGGGACGGGGACGGTTTAGGGGACAGGTTAGGGTACGATAACAGTTTAAGATGAGCGTACGTGTTAGGGTGTGGGTTAGTTTTAGCGTACGCGTTAGGATTAGTGGACGGGTTAGGGTAAGGCTTTGGGTAAGGGTTAGGGTTAGGGTTATGGTTAGGGTTAGTGTTAGGGGACGGGGATGGTTTAGGGGACAGGTTAGTGTACGACAACAGTTTAGGGTGAGCCTACGTGTTAGGGTATGGGTTAGTGTTAGCCTACGAGTTAGGATTAGGCGATGGGTTAGGGTAAGGCTTCGGGTAAGGGTTAGGGTTAGGGTTAGGGTTAGGGTTAGGGTTAGGGTTAGGGGAAGGGGACCGTTTAGGGAACAGGTTATGGTGAGACAATGGTTTAGGGTGAGCGTACGTGTTAGGGTACGGTTTAGTGTTAGCGTACGGGTTAGGTTTAGGGGACGGGTTAGTATAAGGCTTCGGGTAAGGGTTAGGGTTAGGGTTAGGGTTAGGGTTAGTGTTAGGGGACGCGGACGGTTTAGGGGACAGGTTAGGGTACGACAATGGTTTAGGTTGAGTGTACGTGTTAGGGTACGGTTTAGTGTTAGCGTACGGGTTAGGTTTAGGGGACGGGTTAGTATAAGGCTTCGGGTAAGGGTTAGGGTTAGGGTTAGGGTTAGGGTTAGTGTTAGGGGACGCGGACGGTTTAGGGGACAGGTTAGTGTACGACAACGGTTTAGGTTGAGCCTACGTGTTAGGGTACGGGTTAGTGTTAGCGTACGATTTAGGATTAGGGTATGGGTGAGGGTAAGGCTTCGGGTAAGGGTTAGGGTTAGCGGTAGGGTTAGGGTTAGGGTTAGGGGACGCGGACAGTTTAGGGGACAGGTTAGGGCACGACAATGGTTTAGGGTGAGCGTACGTGTTAGTGTACGGGTTAGTGTTAGCATACAGGTTAGGATTAGGGGAAGGGTTAGGATAAGGCTTCGGTTAAGGGTTATGGTTAGGATTAGGGTTAGGGTTAGGGGACGGGAACGGTTTATGGGACAGGTTTGGTTATGACAACGGTTTAGGGTGAGCGTACGTGTTAGGGTACGGGTTACTGTTAGCGTACGGGTTAGGATTAGGGCATGGGTTAGAGTAAGGCTTAGGGTAGGGCTAGGATTAGGGTTAGGGTTAGGTTTAGGGTTAGAGCACGGGGACAGTTTAGGGGACAGGTTAGTGTACGACAAGGGTTTAGGTTAAGCGTACGTGTTAGAGTACTGGTTAGTGTTAGTGTACGGGTTAGGTTTAGGGCACGGGTTAGGTTAAGGCTGCGGATAAGGGTTAGGGTTAGGGTTGTGGTTAGGGTTAGGGGACGGGGACGGTTTAGAGGATAGGTTAGGGTACGACAACGGTTTAGGGTGAGCGTACGTGTTAGGGTATGGGTTAGTTTTAGCATACGGGTTAGGATTAGGGGATGGGTTAGTGTAAGGCTTCGGGTAAGGGTTAGGGTTAGGGTTAGGGTTAGGGTTAGGGTTAGGGGACGGGGACGGTTTAGGGGACACGTTAGGTTATGCCAACAGTTTAGGGTGAGCGTACGTGTTAAGGTATGGGTTAGTGTTAGCGTACGGGTTAGGATTAGGGGACGGGTTAGGGTAAGGCCTTGGGTAAGGGTTAAGGGTAGGGTTAGGGTTAGGTTTAGGGGATGGGGACGGTTTAGGGGACAGGTTATGTAAGACAAAGATTTAGGGTGAGCGTACGTGTTAGGGTACGGGTTAGTGTTAACGTACGGGTTAGGATTAGGGGACGGGTTAGGGTAAGGCTTCGGGTAAGGGTTAGGGTTAGAGTTAGGGTTAGGGTTAGGGTTAGGGTATGAGGATTGTTTAGGGGACAGGTTAGGGTACGACAACGGTTTAGGGTGAGCGTACGTATTAGGGTACTGGTTAGTATTAGTGTACGGGTTAGGTTTAGGGCACGGGTTAGGGTAAGGGTGCAGGTAAGGGTTAGGGTTAGGGTTGGGCTTAGGGTTAGGGGACTGGTACGGTTTAGAGGATAGGTTAGGGTACGACAACGGTTTAGGATGAGCGTACGTGTTAGGGTATGGGTTAGTTTTAGCATACGGTTTAGGATTAGGGGACGGGTTAGGGTAAGGCTTCGGGTAAGGGTTAGGGTTAGGGTTAAGGTTAGGGTTAGGTTTAGGGGACGGGGACGGTATAGGGGACATGTTAGTGTACGACAACGGTTTAGGGTGAGCGTACATGTTAGGTTACGGGTTACTGTTAGCGTACGGGTTAGGATTAGGGAATGTGTTAGGGTAAGGCTTCGGGTAAGGGTTAGGGTTAGGGTTAGGGTTAGGGTTAGTGTTAGGGGACGGGGACGGTTTAGGGGACACGTTAGGTTACGACAACGGTTTAGGGTTAGCGTACGTGTTAAGGTACGTGTTAGTGTTAGCATACTGGTTAGGATTAGGGGATGGGTTAGGGTAAGGCTTTCGGTAAGGGTTAGGGGTAGGGTTATGGTTAGGGTTAGGGGATGGGGACGGGGACGGGTACGGTTTAGGGGACAGGTTAGGGTAAGACAAAAGTTTAGGGTGAGCGTACGTGTTAGGGTACGGGTTAGTGTTAGCGTACGGGTTAGGATTAGGGGACGGGTTAGGGTAAGGCTTCGGGTAAGTGTTAGGGTTAGAGTTAGGATTAGGGTTAGTGTTAGGGGATGGGGACGGTTTAGGGGACAGGTTAGTGTACAATAACGGTTTACGGTGAGCGTACGTTTTAGGGTACTGGTTAGTGTTAGCGTACGCGTTAGGATTAGGGGACGGGTTAGGGTAAGGCTTCGGGTAAGTGTTAGGGTTAGGCTTAGGGTTAGGATTAGGGTTAGGGTTAGGGGACGGGGACGGTTTAGGGGACAGGTTAGTGTACGATAACAGTTTAAGATGAGCGTACGTGTTAGGGTATGAGTTAGTTTTAGCATACGCGTTAGGATTAGTGGACGGGTTTGATAAGGCTTAGGGTAAGGGTTAGGGTTAGGGTTAGGGTTAGGGTTAGGGGACGGGGATGGTTTAGGGGACAGGTTAGTGTACGACAACGGTTTAGGGTGAGCCTACGTGTTAGGGTACGGGTTAGTGTTAGCGTACGATTTAGGATTAGGGTATGGGTGAGGGTAAGGCTTCGGGTAAGGGTTAGGGTTAGGGGTAGGGTTAGGGTTAGGGTTAGGGGATGCGGACAGTTTAGGGGACAGGTTAGGGCACGACAATGGTTTAGGGTGAGCGTACGTGTTAGGGTACGGGTTAGTGTTAGCATACAGGTTAGGATTAGGGGAAGGGTTAGGATAAGGCTTCGGTTAAGGTTTATGGTTAGGATTAGGGTTAGGGTTAGGGGACGGGAACGGTTTATGGGATAGGTTAGGTTATGACAACGGTTTAGGGTGAGCGTACGTGTTAGGGTACGGGTTACTGTTAGCGTACGGGTTAGGATTAGGGCACGGGTTAGGGTAAGGCTTAGGGTAGGGCTAGGGTTAGGGTTAGGGTTAGGTTTAGGGTTAGAGCACGGGGACAGTTTAGGGGACAGGTTAGTGTACGACAAGGGTTTAGGTTAAGCGTACGTGTTAGAGTACTGGTTAGTGTTAGTGTACGGGTTAGGTTTAGGGCACGGGTTAGGTTAAGGCTGCGGATAAGGGTTAGGGTTAGGGTTGTGGTTATGGTTAGGGGACGGGGACGGTTTAGAGGATAGGTTAGGGTACGACAACGGTTTAGGGTGAGCGTACGTGTTAGGGTATGGGTTAGTTTTAGCGTACGGGTTACGATTAGGGGATGGGTTAGTGTAAGGCTTCCCGTAAGGGTTAGGGTTAGGGTTAGGGTTAAGGTTAGGGTTAGGGGACGGGGACGGTTTAGGGGACACGTTAGGTTATGCCAACAGTTTAGGGTGAGCGTACGTGTTAAGGTATGGGTTAGTGTTAGCGTACGGGTTAGGATTAGGGGACGGGTTAGGGTAAGGCCTTGGGTAAGGGTTAAGGGTAGGGTTAGGGTTAGGTTTAGGGGATGGGGACGGTTTAGGGGACAGGTTATGTAAGACAAAGATTTAGGGTGAGCGTACGTGTTAGGGTACGGGTTAGTGTTAGCGTACGGGTTAGGATTAGGGGACGGGTTAGGGTAAGGCTTCGGGTAAGGTTTAGGGTTAGAGTTAGGGTTAGGGTTAGGGTTAGGGGATGAGGATTGTTTAGGGGACAGGTTAGGGTACGACAACGGTTTAGGGTGAGCGTACGTGTTAGGGTACTGGTTATGGTTAGCGTACGCGTTAGGATTAGGGGACGGGTTAGGGTAAGGCTTCGGGTAAGGGTTAGGGTTAGAGTTAGGGCTAGGTTTAGGGCTAGGGGATGGGGACGTTTTAGGGGACAGGTTAGGGTACGACAACGGTTTAGGGTGAGTGTACGTGTTAGGGTACTGGTTAGTGTTAGCGTACGCGTTAGGATTATGGGACGGCTTAGTGTAAGGCTTCGGGTAAGGGTTAGGGTTAGGGTTAGGGTTAGGTTTAGGGTTAGGGTTAGGGGAGAGGGACGGTTTAGGGCACAGGTTAGGGTACGACAATGGTTTAATGTGAGCGTACATGTTAGGGTATAGGTTATTGTTAGCGTACGGGTTAGGATTAGGGGACGGGTTAGGGTAAGGCTTCGGGCAAGGTTTAGGGTTAGTGTTAGGTTTAGGGTTAGGGGACGGGGACGGTTTAGGGGACAGTTTAGGGTACAAAAACGGTTTAGGGTGAGCGTACCTGTTAGGGTACGTGTTAGTGTTAACGTACGGAGTAGGATTAGGGGACGGGTTAGGGTAAGGCTTCGGGTAAGTGTTAGGGTTAGGGTTAGGGTTAGGGGACGGGGACAGGTTAGGGGACAGGTTAGGGTGCGATAACATTTTAAGATGAGCGTACGTGTTAGGGTATGGTTTAGTTTTAGCCTACGCGTTAGGATTAGTGGACGGGTTAGGATAAGGCTTTGGGTAAGGGTTAGGTTTAGGTTTAGGTTTAGAGTTAGGGTTAGGGGACGGGGATGGTTTAGGGGACAGGTTAGTGTACGACAACGGTTTAGGGTGAGCCTACGTGTTAGGGTACGGGTTAGTGTTAGTGTACGATTTAGGATTAGGGGATGGGTTAGAGTAAGGCTTCGGGTAAGGGTTAGGGTTAGGGTTAGGGTTTGAGTTAGGGTTAGGGTTAGAGGACGGGGACAGTTTAGTGGACAGGTTAGTGTACAACAAGGGTTTAGGTTAAGCGAACGTCTTAGGTTAATGTTTAGTGTTAGTGTACGGGTTAGATTTAGGGCACGGGTTAGGGTAAGGCTGCCGGTAAGATTTAGGGTTAGGGTTGGGGTTAGGGTTAGGGGACGGGGACGGTTTAGAGGATAGGTTAGGGTACGACAACGGTTTAGGGTGAGCGTACTTGTTATGGTACGGGTTAGTGTTAGCGTACGGTTTAGGATTAAGGAATGTGTTAGGGTAAGGCTTCGGGTAAGGGTTAGTGTTAGGGTTAGGGTTAGGGTTAGTGTTAGGGGACGGGGATGGTTTAGGGGACACGTGAGGTTACGACAATGGTTTAGGGTGAGCGTACGTGTTAAGGTATGGGTTAGTGTTAGAGTACGGGTTAGGATTAGGGGACGGGTTGGGGTAAGGCTTTGGGTAAGGGTTAGGGGTAGGGTTAGGGTTAGGGTTAGGGGATGGGGACGGGGACGGGGACGGTTTAGGGGACAGGTTAGGGTAAGACAAAGGTTTAGGGTGAGCGTATGTGTTAGGGTACGGGTTAGTGTTAATGTACGGAGTAGGTTTAGGGGACGGGTTAGGGTAAGGCTTCGGGTAAGGGTTAGGGTTAGGGTTAGGGTTAGGGTTAGGGTTAGGGGACGGGGATGCTTTAGGGGACAGGTTAGTGTACGACAACGGTTTAGAGTGAGCCTACGTGTTAGGGTACGGGTTAGTGTTAGCGTACGAGTTAGGATTAGGGGATGGGTTAGGGTAAGGCTTCAGGTAAGGGTTAGGGTTAGGGTTAGGGTTAGTGTTAGGGGACGAGGACGGTTTAGGTAACAGGTTATGGTATGACAATGGTTTAGGTTGAGCGTACATATTAGGGTACGGGTTACTGTTAGCGTACGGTTTAGGATTAGGGGACGGGTTAGTGTAAGGCTTCGGGTAAGGGTTAGGGTTAGTGTTAGGGTTAGGGTTAGGGTTAGGGTTAGGGGACGCGGACGGTTTAGGGGACAGGTTAGTGTACGACAATGGTTTAGGGTGAACGTACGTGTTAGGGTACGGGTTAGTGTTAGCATACAGTTTAGGATTAGGGGACGGGTTACGGTAAGGTTCGGGTAAGGGTTATGGTTAGGGTTAGGGTTAGGGTTAGGGCACGGGAACGGTTTAGGGGACAGGTTACGTTATGACAACGGTTTAGGGTGAGCGTACGTGTTAGGGTACGGGTTTCTGTTAGCGTATGGGTTAGGATTAGGCGACGGGTTAGCGTAAGGCTTAGGGTAAGGGCTAGGGTTAGGGTTAGCGTTAGGGTTAGGGTTAGAGGACGGGGACAGTTTAGGGGACGGGTTAGTGTACGACAAGGGTTTAGGTTAAGCGTACGTGTTAGGGTACTGGTTAGTGTTAGTGTACAAGTTAGGTTTAGGGCACGGGTTAGGGTAAGGCTGCGGGTAAGGGTTAGGTTTAGGTTTGGGGTTAGGGTTAAGGGACGGGGATGGTTTAGAGGATGGGTTAGGGTACGACAACGGTTTAGGGTGAGCGTACGTTTTTGGGTATGGGTTAGTTTTAGCGTACGGGTTAGGATTAGGGGATGAGTTAGGATAAGGCTTCGGGTAAGCGTTAGGGTTAGGGTTAGGGTTAGGGTTAGGGTTAAGTGACGGGACGGTTTCGGGTACATGTTAGGGTACGACAACGGTTTAGGTTGAGCGTACGTGTTAGGGTATGGGTTAGATTTAGCGTACGCGTTAGGATTAGTGGACGGGTTAGGGTAAGGCTTTGGGAAAGGGTTAGGGTTAGGGTTAGGGTTAGGGTTAGGGGACGAGGATGATTTAGGGGACAGGTTAGTGTACGACAATGGTTTAGGGTGAGCCTACGTGTTAGGGTACGGGTTAGTGTTAGCGTACAAGTTTGGATTAGGGGATAGGTTAGGGTAAGGCTTCGGGTAAGGGTTAGGGCTGGGGTTAGGGTTAGGGTTAGGGTTAGGGGACGGGGACGGTTTAGGGAACAGGTTATGGTACGACAATTGTTTAGGGTGAGCGTACGTGTTAGGGTACGGGTTACTGTTAGTGTACGGGTTAGGGGTCGGGTTAGTGTAAGGCTTCGGATAAGGGTTAGGGTTAGGGTTAGGGGACGCGGACGGTTTATGGGACAGGTTAGGGTACGACAATGGTTTAGGGTGAGCATACGTGTTATGGTATGGTTTAATGTTAGCATACAGGTTAGGATTAGGGGACGGGTTAGTGTAAGGCTTCGGGTAAGGGTTATGGTTAGGGTTAGGGTTACGGTTAGGGTTAGGGGACGGGAATGGTTTAGGGGACAGGTTAGGTTATGACAACGGTTTAGGGTGAGCGTACGTGTTAGGGTATGGGTTGCCGTTGGCGTACCGGTTAGGATTAGGAGACGGGTTAGCGTAAGGCTTAGGGTAAGGGCTAGGGTTAGGGTTAGGGTTAGGGTTAGGGTTAGAGGACGTGGACAGTTTAGGGGACAGGTTAGTGTACGACGAGGGTTTAGGTTAAGCGTACGTGTTAGGGTACTGGTTAGTTTTAGTGTACGGGTTAGGTTTAGGGCACGGGTTAGTGTAAGGCTGCGGGTAAGGGTTAGGGTTAGGGTTGGGGTTAGGGTTAGGGTACGGGGACGGTTTAGATGATAGGTTAGGGTACGACAACGGTTTAGGGTGAGCGTACGTGTTAGGGTATGGGTTAGTTTTAGCGTACGGGTTAGGATTAGGGGACGGGTTAGGGTAAGGCTTCGGGTAAGGGTAGGGTTAGGGTTAGGGTTAGGGGACGGGGACGGGGATGGTTTAGGGGATATGTTAGGGTACGACAACGGTTTACGGTGAGCGTACGTGTTAGGGTACGTGTTAGTGTTACCGTACGGGTTAGGATTAGGGAATGTGTTAGGGTAAGGCTTCGGTAAAGGGTTAGGGTTAGGGTTAGGGTTAGGGTTAGTGTTAGGGTACGGGGACGGTTTAGGGGTCACGTTAGGTTACGACAGCGGTTTAGGGTGAGCATACGTGTCAAGGTACGGGTTAGTGTTAGCGTACGGGTTAGGATTAGGGGACGGGTTAGGGTAAGGCTTTGGGTAAGGGTTAGGGGTAGGGTTAGGGTTAGGGTTAGGGGATGGGGACGGGGACGGGGAAGGTTTAGGGGACAGGTTAGGGTAAGACAAAGGTTTAGGGTGAGCGTACGTGTTAGGGTACGGTTTAGTGTTAGCGTACGGGTTAGAACAAGGGGACGGGTTAGGGTAAGGCTTCGGGTAACGGTTAGGGTTAGAGTTAGGGTTAGGGTTTGGTTTAGTGGATGGGGACAGTTTAGGTGACAGGTTAGGGTATGACAACGTTTTAGGGTGAGCGTACGTGTTAGGGTACTGGTTAGTGTTGGCGTACGCATTAGGATTATGGGACAGGTTAGGGTAAGGCTTCGGGTAAGGGTTAGGGTTAGAGTTAGGGCTAGGGTTAGGGTTAGGGGATGGGGACGTTTTAGGGGACAGGTTAGGGTACGACAACGGTTTAGGGTGAGCGTACGTGTTAGGGTACTGGTTAGTGTTAGCGTACGCGTTAGGATTTGGGGACGGGTTAGTGTAAGGCTTCGGGTAAGGGTTAGGGTTAAGGTTAGGGTTAGGGTTAGGGGACGGGGATGGTTTAGGTGACAGGTTATGGTACGACAATGATTTAGTGTGAGCGTACGTGTTAGGGTACGGGTTATTGTTAGCTTACGCGTTAGGATTAGGGGACGGGTTAGGGTAAGGCTTCGGGTAAGGTTTAGGGTTAGTGTTAGGGTTAGGGGACGGGGACGGGGACGGTTTAGGGGACAGTTTAGGGTACAACATCGGTTTAGGGTGAGCATATGTGTTAGGGTACGGGTTAGTGTTAACGTACGTAGTAGGATTAGGGGACGGGTTAGGGTAAGGCTTTGGGTAAGGGTTAGGGTTAGGGTTAGGGTTAGGGTTAGGGGACGGGGTCGGGGACGGTTTAGGGGACAGGTTAGTGTACGATAAGAGTTTAAGATGAGCGTACGTGTTAGGGTATGGGTTAGTTTTAGCGTACGCGTTAGGATTAGTGGACGGGTTAGGGTAAGGCTTTGGGTAAGGGTTAGGGTTAGGGTTAGGGATAGGTTTAGGGTTAGGGGACGAGGATGATTTAGCTGACAGGTTAGTGTACGACAACGGTTTAGGGTGAGCCTACGTGTTAGGGTATGGGTTAATGTTAGCGTACGAGTTACGATTAGGGGATAGGTTAGGGTAAGGCTTCGGGTAAGAGTTAGGTTTAGGGTTAGGTTTAGGGTTAGGGTTAGGGGACGCGGACGGTTTAGGGGACAAGTTATGGTACGACAATGGTTTAGGGTGAGCGTACGTGTTAGGGTACGGTTTAGTGTTAGCATACAGTTTAGGATTAGGGGACGCGTTAGGGTAAGGCTTCGGGTAAGGGTTATGGTTAGGGTTAGGGTTAGGGTTAGGGTTAGGGGACGGGAACGGTTTAGGGGACAGGTTAGGTTATGACAACGGTTTAGGGTGAGCGTACGTGTTAGGGTACGGGTTGCCGTTGGCGTACCGGTTAGGATTAGGAGACGGGTTAGCGTAAGGCTTAGGGTAAGGGCTAGGGTTAGGGTTAGGGTTAGGGTTAGGGTTAGAGGACGGGGACAGTTTAGGGGACAGGTTAGTGTACGACGAGGGTTTAGGTTAAGCGTACGTGTTAGGGTACTGGTTAGTGTTAGTGTACGGGTTAGGTTTAGGGCACGGGTTAGGGTAAGGCTGCGGGTAAGGGTTAGGGTGAGGGTTGGGGTTAGGGTTAGGGTACGGGGACGGTTTAGATGATAGGTTAGGGTATGACAACGGTTTAGGGTGAGCGTACGTGTTAGGGTATGGGTTAGTTTTAGCGTACGGGTTAGGATTAGGGGACGGGTTAGGGTAAGGCTTCGGGTAAGGGTTAGGGTTAGGGTTAGGGTTAGGGGACGGGGACGGGGATGGTTTAGGGGATATGTTAGGGTACGACAACGGTTTACGGTGAGCGTACGTGTTAGGGTACGTGTTAGTGTTACCGTACGGGTTAGGTTTAGGGAATGTGTTAGGGTAAGGCTTCGGTAAAGGGTTAGGGTTAGGTTTAGGGTTAGGGTTAGTGTTAGGGTACGGGGACGGTTTAGGGGTCACGTTAGGTTACGACAGCGGTTTAGGGTGAGCATACGTGTCAAGGTACGGGTTAGTGTTAGCGTATGGGTTAGGATTAGGGGACGGGTTAGGGTAAGGCTTTGGGTAAGGTTTAGGGGTAGGGTTAGGGTTAGGGTTAGGGGATGGGGACGGGGACGGGGAAGGTTTAGGGGACAGGTTAGGGTAAGACAAAGGTTTAGGGTGAGCGTACGTGTTAGGGTACGGTTTAGTGTTAGCGTACGGGTTAGAACAAGGGGACGGGTTAGGGTAAGGCTTCGGGTAACGGTTAGGGTTAGAGTTAGGGTTAGGGTTTGGTTTAGTGGATGGGGACGGTTTAGGTGACAGGTTAGGGTATGACAACGTTTTAGGGTGAGCGTACGTGTTAGGGTACTGGTTAGTGTTAGCGTACGCATTAGGATTATGGGACAGGTTAGGGTAAGGCTTCGGGTAAGGGTTAGGGTTAGAGTTAGGGCTAGGGTTAGGGTTAGGGGACGGGGACGTTTTAGGGGACAGGTTAGGGTATGACAACGGTTTAGGGTGAGCGTACGTGTTAGGGTACTGGTTAGTGTTAGCGTACGCGTTAGGATTTGGGGACGGGTTAGTGTAAGGCTTCGGGTAAGGGTTAGGGTTAAGGTTAGGGTTAGGGTTAGGGGACGGGGATGGTTTAGGTGACAGGTTAGGGTACGACAATGATTTAGTGTGAGCGTACGTGTTAGGGTACGGGTTAGTTTTAGTGTACGGGTTAGATTTAGGGCACGGGTTAGGGTAAGGCTGCGGGTAAGAGTTAGGGTTAGGGTTGGGGTTAGGGTTAGGGGATGGGGACGGTTTAGAGGATAGGTTAGGGTACGACACGGTTTATGGTGAGCGTACGTGTTAGGGTATGGTTTAGTTTTAGCGTACGGGTTAGGATTAGGGGACGGATTAGGGTAAGGCTTCGGGTAAGGGTTAGGGTTAGGGTTAGGGTTAGGGTTAGGTTTAGGGGACGGGGATGGTTTAGGGGACATGTTAGTGTACGACAACGGTTTAGGGTGAGCGTACGTGTTAGGGTACGGATTAGTGTTAGCGTACGGGTTAGGATTAGGGAATGTGTTAGGGTAAGGCTTCGTGTAAGGGTTAGGGTTAGGGTTAGGGATAGGGTTAGTGTTAGGGAACGGGGACGGTTTAGGGGACACGTTAGGTTATGACAACGGTTTAGGGTGAGCATACGTGTTAAGGTACGGGTTAGTGTTAGCATACTGGTTAAGATTAGGGGACGGTTAGGGTAAGGCTTTGGGTAAGTGTTAGGGGTAGGGTTATGGTTAGTGTTAGGGGATGGGGGCGGGGACGTGTACGGTTTAGGGGACAGGTTAGGGTAAGACAAAGGTTTAGTGTGAGCGTACGTGTTAGGTTACGTGTTAGTGTTAGCGTACGGGTTAGGATTATGGGACGGGTTAGGGTAAGGCTTCGGGTAAGGGTTAGGGTTAGAGTTAGGGTTAGGGTTAGGGTTAGGGGATGGGGACGATTTAGGGGACAGGATAGGGTACGACAACGGTTTAGGGTGAGAGTACGTGTTAGGGTACTGGTCAGTGGTAGCGTACGCGTTAGGATTAGGGGACGGGTTAGGGTAAGGCTTCGGGTAAGGGTTAGGGTTAGGGTTAGGGTTAGGGGACGGGGACGGTTTAGGGGACAGGTTAGGGTACGACAATGGTTTAGTGTGAGCGTACGTGTTAGGGTACGGGTTATTGTTAGCGTACGGGGTAGGATTAGGGGACGGGTTAGGGTAAGGCTTCGGGTAAGGGTTCGGGTTAGGGTTAGGGTGAGGGGAAGGAGACGGGGACGGTTTAGGGGACAGTTTAGGGTACAACAACCGTTTAGGGTGATCATACATGTTAGGGTACCGGTTAGTGTAAACGTACGGGTTAGAATTAGGGGACGGGTCAGGGTAAGGCTTCCGGTATGTGTTCGGGTTAGGGTTAGGGTTAGGGTTAGGGGACGGGGACAGTTTAGGGGACAGGTTAGGGTACGACAAAGGTTTAGGGTGAGCCTACGTGTTAGGGTATGGGTTAGTGTTAGCCTACGAGTTAGGATTAGGGGATGGGTTAGGGTAAGGCTTCGGGTAAGTGTTCGGGTTAGGGTTAGGGTTAGGGTTATGGGACGGGGATGGTTTAGGGGACAGGTTAGGGTACGACAAAGGTTTAGGGTGAGCGTACGTGTTAGGGTACGGGTTAGTGTTAGCTTACGGGTTAGGATTAGGGGACGGGTTATAGTAAGGCTTCGGGTAAGTGTTTGGGTTAGGGTTAGGGTTAGGGTTAGGGGACGGGGACAGTTTAGGGGACAGGTTAGGGTACGACAAAGGTTTAGGGTGAGCGTACGTGTTAGGGTACCGGTTAGTGTTAGCGTACGGTTTAGGATTAGGGGACGGGTTAGGGTAAGGCTTCGGGTAAGGGTTAGGGTTAGAGTTAGGGTTAGGGTTAGTGTTAGGGGACGGGGACGGTTTAGGGGACAGGTTAGTGTACGACAACGGTTTAGGGTGAGCGTACGTGTTAGGGTATGGGTTAGTTTTAGCGTACGCGTTAGGATTAGTGGACGGGTTAGGGTAAGGCTTTGGGTAAGGGTTAGGGTTAGGGTTAGGGTTATGGTTAGTGTTAGGGGACGGGGATGGTTTAGGGAACAGGTTAGTGTACGACAACGGTTTAGGGTGAGCCTACGTGTTAGGGTATGGGTTAGTGTTAGCCTACGAGTTAGGATTAGGGGATGGGTTAGGCTAAGGCTTCGGGTAAGTGTTCGGGTTAGGGTTAGGGTTAGGGTTATGGGACGGGGACTGTTTAGGGCACAGGTTAGGGTACGACAAAGGTTTAGGGTGAGCGTACGTGTTAGGTTACGGGTTAGTGTTAGCTTACGGGTTAGGATTAGGGGACGGGTTAGAGTAAGGCTTCGGGTAAGTGTTCGGGTTAGGGTTAGGGTTAGGGTTAGGGGACGGGGACAGTTTAGGGGACAGGTTAGGGTTCGACAAAGGTTTAGGGTGAGCGTACGTGTTAGTGTACGTGTTAGTGTTAGCGTACGGTTTAGGATTAGGGGACGGGTTAGGGTAAGGCTTCGGGTAAGGGTTAGGGTTAGAGTTAGGGTTAGGGTTAGTGTTAGGGGACGGGGACGGTTTAGGGGACAGGTTAGTGTACGACAACGGTTTAGGGTGAGCGTACGTGTTAGGTTACGGGTTAGTGTTCGCGTACGGTTTAGGATTAGGGGACGGGTTAGGGTAAGGCTTCGGGTAAGGGTTAGGTTAGGGTTAAGGTTAGCGTTAGGGTTACGGGACGGGGACGGTTTAGGGGACAGGTTAGGGTATGACAACGCTTTAGGGTGAGCGTACGTGTTAGGATACGATTTAGTGTTAGCGTACGGGTTAGGATAAGAGGACCGGTTAGTTTAAGGCTTCGGGTAAGGTTTAGGGTTAGGGTTAGGGGACGGGGACTGTTTAGAGGACAGGTTAGGGTACGACAACGGTTTAGGGTGAGCGCACGTGTTAGGGTACGGGATAGTGTTAGCGTACGGGTTAGGATTAGGGGTCGGGTTAGAGTAAGGCTTCGGGTAAAGGTTAGGGTTAGGTTTAGGGTTAGGGTTAGGGTTAGGGTACGGGGACGGTTTAGGGGACAGGTTAGGGTAGGACAACGCTTTAGTGTGAGCGTACGTGTTAGGGTACGGATTAATGTTAGTGTACGGGTTAGGATTACGGGACGGGTTAAGATAAGGCTTCGGGTAAGGGTTAGGGTTAGGATTAGGGTTAGGTTTAGGGGACGGGGACGGTTTAGGGGATAGGTTAGTGTACGACAATGGTTTAGGGTGAGCGTACGTGTTAGGGCACGGGTTAGTGTTAGCGTACGGGTTAGGATTAGGGGACGTGTTAGTGTAAGGCTTCGGGTAAGGGCTAGGGTTAGGGTTAGGGTTAGGGTTAGGGTTAGGGTTAGGGGATGGGGACGGTTTAGGGGTCATGTTAGGTTACGACAACGGTTTAGGGTGAGCAAACGTGTTAGGGTACGGGTTAGTATAAACGTACGGGTTAGGATTAGGGAACGGGTTAGGGTAAGGCTTCTGGTAAGGTTTAAGGTTAGGGTTAGGTTTAGGGTTAGTGTTAGGGGACGGGGACGGTTTAGGGGACAGGTTAGTTTACGACAACGGTTTAGGGTTAGCGTACGTGTTACGGTACGGGTTAGTGTTAGCGTAAGGGTTAGGATTATTGGACGGGTTAGGGTAAGGCTTCCGGTAAGTGTTATGGTTAGTGATAGGGTTAGGTTTAGGGTTAGGGTTAGTGTTAGGGCACGGGGACGGTTTAGGGCACAGGTTAGGGTACGACAAATATTTAGCGTGAGCGTACGTGTTAGGGTACGGGTTACTGTTAGCGTACGTGTTAGGATTAGGTTACGGCTTACGGTAAGGCTTTGGGTAAGGGTTAGGGTTAGGTTTAGGGTTAGGTTTAGGGGATGGGGATGGTTTAGGAGACAGGTTAAGGTACGACAACGGTTTAGGGTTAGCGTACGTGTTAGGGTACGGGTTATTGTTAGCGTACGGTTTAGGATTAGGGGACGGGTTAGGGTAAGGCTTCGGGTAAGGGTTAGGGTTAGGGTTAGGTTTAGGGTTATGGTTAGGGGACGGGGACGGATTAAGGGACAGGTTCGGGTACGACAACCGTTTAGGGTGAGCGTACGTGTTAGGGTATGTGTTAGTGTTAGCGTACGGTTTAGGATTACGGGACGGGTTAGTGTCAGGCTTCGGGTAAGATTTATGGTTAGGTTTAAGGTTAGCGTTAGGGTTAGGGGACTGGGATGGTTTAGGGGACAGGTTAGTGTACGACAACGCTTTAGGGTGAGCGTACGTCTTAGGGTACGGGTTAGTGTTAGCGTACGGGTTAGGATTAGGGGACGGGTTAGTGTAAGGCTTCGGGTAAGGGTTAGTTTTAGGGTTAGGTTTGGGTTAGGGTTAGGGTTAGGGGACAGGGACGGTTTAGAGGACAGGTTAGCGTACAACCGCGGTTTAGGGTGAGCTTACATCCTAGGGTACGATTTAGTGTTAGCGTACGGGTTAGGATTAGGGGACGGCTTAGGGTACGGCTTCGGGTAAGGGTTAGAGTTAGGTTTAGGGTTAGGGTTAGGGTTAGGGAACTTTGACGGTTTTGGGGACAGGTTAGGGTACGAAAATGGTTTAGGTTGAGCGTACGTTTTAGGGTACGGATTAGTGTTAGCATACGGGTTAGGATTAGGGGACGGGTTAGGGTAAGACTACGGTAAGGGTTATGGTTAAGGTTAGGGTTAGGGGATGGGGACGGTTTAGGGGACAGGTTAGGGTACGACTATGGTTTAGGTTGAGCGTACGTGTTAAGGTACGGGTTAGTGTTAGCATACGGGTTATTATTAGGGAACGTTTTAGGGTAAGGCTTCGGGTAAGGGTTAGGGTTAGGGTTAGGTTTAGGGTTAGGGTTAAGGGACGGGGACGGTTTAGCGGACAGTTTAGGGTATGACAACGGTTTAGGGTGAGGGTACGTTTTAGGGTACGGGTTAGTGTTAGCGTACGGTTTAGGATTAGGGGACGGGTTAGGGTAAGGCTTCGGGTAAGGTTTAGGGTTAGTGTTAGGGTTAGGTTTAGGGTTAGGGTTAGGGTTAGGGGACGCGGACGGTTTAGCGGACAGGTTAGGGTACGACAATGGTTTAGGGTGAGCGTACGTGTTAGGGTACAGGTTAGTGTTAGCATACAGGTTAGGATTAGGGGACGGGTTAGGGTAAGGCTTCGGGTAAGGGTTATGGTTAGGGTTAGGGTTAGGGGACTGGAACGGTTTAGGGGACAGGTTAGGTTACGTCAAAGTTTTAGTGTGAGCGTACCTGTTAGGGTACGGGTTACTCTTAGCGTACGGGTTAGGATTAGGTGACAGGTAAGCGTAAGGCTTAGGGTGAGGGCTAGGGTTAGGGTTAGGTTAAGGGTTAGGGTTAGGAGACGGGGACCGTTTAGGGGAGAGGTTAGTGTACGACAAGGTTTTAGGTTAAGTGTACGTATTAGGGTACTGGTTAGTGTTAGTGTACGGGTTAGGTTTAGGGCACGGGTTATGGTAAGGCTTCGGGTAAGGGTTAGGGTTAGGGTTGTGGTTAAGGTTAGGGGACGGGGACGGTTTAGAGGATAGGTTAGGGTACAACGGTTTAGGGTGAGTGTACGTGTTAGGGTATGGGTTAGTTTTAGCGTACGGGTTAGGATTAGGGGACGGGTTAGGGTAAGGCTTCGGGTAAGGGTTAGGGTTAGGTTTAGGATGACGGGGACGGTTTAGGGGACAGGTTAGGTTACGAAAACGATTTAGGGTGACCGTACGTGTTAGGATATGGGTTAGTGTTAGCGTACGGGTTAGGATTATGGGATGGGTTAGGTTAAGGCTTCGGGTAAGTGTTTGGCTTAGGGTTAGTGTTAGGGTTAGTGCTAGGGTTAGGGTTATGGGACGGGGACCGTTTAGGGGACAGTTTAGGGTACGACAACGTTTTAGTGTGAGCGTACGTGTTTGGGTACGTGTTAGTGTTAGCGTACTGGTTAGGATTAGGGGATGGGTTAGTTTAAGGCTTCGGGTAAGGGTTAGGGTTAGGGTTAAGGTTAGGGTTAGGGGATGGGACGGTTTAGGGGACAGGTTAGGGTACGACAACAGTTTAGTGTGAGCGTACATGTTAGAGTACGGGTTAGTGATAGCCTACGGGTTAGGATAAAGGGACGGGTAAGTGTAAGGCTTCGGGTAAGGGTTAGTGTTAGGGTTAGGGTTAGGGTTACGGTTAGGGGACGGGGACGGTTTAGCGGACAGGTTAGTGTAGGAGAACGGTTTAGGTTGAGCGTACGTGTTAGGGTACGGGATAGTGTTAGCGTACGTGTTAGAATTGGGGACGTGTTAGTGGAAGGCTTCAGGTAAGGGTTAAGGTTAGGATTTGGTTTAGGGGACGGGGACGATTAAGGATACAGATTACGATACGACAACCGTGTATGTTGAGCCTACGGGTTAGGGTACGGGTTAGTGTTAGCGTACGGTTTAGGATTAAGTGACGGTTTAGCATAAGACTTCGGGTAAGGGTTAGGTTTAGGTTTATGGTTAGGGTTAGGGTTAGGGGACGAGGACGATTTAGGTGACAGTTTAGGGTACAGCAAAGGTTTAGGGTGAGTGTAGGTTTTAGGGTATGGGTTATGGTTAGGGTTAGGGTTAGGTGATGAGGACGATTTAGGGGACAGGTTACCATACGACAACGGTTTAGGGTGAGCGTACGTGTTAGGGTACGGGTTAGTGTTAGCGTATGGGTTAGGATTAGGGAACGGGTTAGGTTAAGGCTTCAGGTAAAGCTTAGTGTATGTCTTTTCTATTATATATTTGGCATATGGGCCGGAGTCTGTGCTAATTTCAATCTCTGGTTTTATGCGGCACCCTAACTCACCTTTCCCCATAAGCAAGCGAAAGTTGTTTTTCTAAATTTGAAACCCTGTTCTCTATTGTAATTCAGTTCATGTGTAGTCAAGTTTACATCTCGTGTATTAGTCATATCTTATGATGTTTCTTTTTCTCTGTGACTTATTTCACGTAGTATCACCGTACCTGAAGCCACTCAGTATACCGCTTCGGGCCTGATGTCAGAGATTTCATTGCTGAGTGATATTCCATTGTACGTACGTACCACAACTTCTTTATCCATTTTTCGCTTTCTGGGATATTGAACGTGTACCGCAGACGAGGTTCTTGTAAACAGAGCCGTCCCAAACTTTGGGGTGGCTGTGTGTTTTTGATTTTAATTTCCCTAAGCTATAGGACCATAAGTGTAAGTGCCATAGGCTGTGTTGCTTCGTTTCTTACATGTTTAAGGAAACACCATACACTTCTCCAGAGTGGCTGTTGGCAATTTACATCCCGCCCATCAGCAAAACAATGCTCCCTCTTCTCCATGGCCTGTCCTGCCTTTCTAGATTTTACACTTTTTTCAGATGGCCGTTTTGACCGGGGGGTAGTGAGACTTCAATGTAGTGCAGATTTCCTTTACAGGCTTGCTTGGTTGGCCAAAGAGGGCGTATGCGTTTTTTCCTGAATATATTCAGGAAAAAACGCATACGCCCTTTTTGGCCAAGTGCATCATTGTCGACGTTTTGCCTCTTTTCCTGTGCTTTAAGTGCAATTCCAGTCTACCCCCTGAAATCGTTTTCTTGAAATTCTGCCCCGCTTTGAAGTCCTCTTCGCAGGCTTACTTCAATATATTTTTGGACGTTAGCTGTCACTTATAACTCTGCAGGTTTGTGAATTACAGTGCCCCTGAGCTCCTTTCTTCAACTCGCTTTCTTGTGAGCTGGGCAACAAATCCCATTATTGCTTCAAGGCCTAATGTGTTTATGGCAGGGCACGCTGAGCCTTTGGTTAATTCCTCTTCCTGGTGGGAAATGAGCGTTACATTTACCAGTGCAGACACCTACAGCTAGTCTCTTATTGGTTCTCCCTATTCCTGTTCATCTTGCGCAGAAATTGCAAGCTGTGCCAAACAGGAGGTTAAAGGCACTGACTCTCCAAGTGGGGAGAGAGTTAGTAAAGCGTCTGGAATGGTGAACCCGAATACCAGGGGACGAAAACTGAGATGCATTTAGAAACGTTTCCGAATCACACGGTGGACCATGTTCTGGGTTTCCCATGCATATTTTAGCTGAAGGAAGAATCCCTTGTACCTGGAGAGTTGGGACCCATGGAATGGGTACCATGCAGTATGACCAAAAGGTGTGCATGTGCTCACTGTACCTCATCAATTCTATCATCCCAAAGTATCCATCTTTATGTTTCACCCAGCTCTGGGTGTAGTTGTGGTAAATCCAGGTTGCATCACAAGCCCTCAGTGAATTATTTAAGAATTGCTCTCTATTTCACTGTCATTGTGTTTTGTTTTCGATATTTATTTTGATACTGGGATTTATCGGATTTTCACTGCTGCGTTTATCCGTCTGTAGACACATTTGATTCACTTACTGAGACATATAAATCCATGGGTTTTAAGTTTCTTCCTAGTCAGATATATTCCTAGGCGTTGAATATGTGGTGTTGAGTCCATTTCTTTAAGCAAGGGGTAGGTCTTGTCTATTAGAAGTTTGGCTTATGGAACGGTATCTGTGCTAATTTAAATCTCTGGTTTCATGCGGCACCCCTACTCACCTTTCCCCATAAGCAAGCGCAAGTTGTATTTCTAAATTTGAGACCCTGTTCTCTATTGTAATTCAGTTCATGTGTAGTCAAGTTTACATCCCGTGTATTAGTCATATCTAATGATGTTTCTCTTTCTGTGTGACTTATTTCACGTAGAATCACCGTACCCGAATCCACCCACTATGCCGCTACGGGCCTGATGACATAGATTTCATTGCTCAGTGATATTCCATTTTACGTACATACCACAACTTCTTTATCCATTTTTCGCTTTCTGGGATATTTAACTTGTACCGTAGACGAGGTTCTTGTAAACAGAGCCGTCCCAAACTTTGGGGTGGCTGTGTGTTTTTTATTTTATTTTCCCTAAGCTATAGGACCATAAGTGTAAGTGCCATAGGCTGTGTTGCTTCGTTTCTTACGTGTTTCAGGAAACACCATACACGTCTCCAGAGCGGCTGTTGGCAATTTACACCCCGTCCATCAGCATAACAAGGCTCCCCGTTCTCCATGGCCTGTCCTGCCTTTCTGGATTTTACACTTTTTTCAGATGGCCCTTTTGCCAAGGGGGCAGTGAGACTTCATTGTAGTGCAGATTTCCTTCATAGGCTTGCTTGGTTGGCCAAAAAGTGCGTATGCGTTTTTTCCTGAATATATTCAGGAAAAAACGCATACGCACTTTTTGGCCGAGTGCATCATTGTCGACGATCTGCCTCTTTTCCTATGCTTTAAGTGCAATACCAGTCTATCCCCTGAAATAGCTTTCCTGAAATTCTGCCCCGCTATCAAGTCCTCTTTGCAGGCTTACTTCAATATATTTCTGGAAGATAGCTGTCATTTACAACTCTGTAAGTTTGTGATTTACAGTGCCCCTGAGCTCCTTTCTTCAGCTAGCTTTCTTGTCAGCTGGCCGCAAAACCACAGGATTGCTTCAGGCCCTAATCTGGTTTCGGCAGGCACGCTGAGCCTTTGGCTAATTCTTCTTCCTTGTGGGAAATGAGCATTACATTTGCCTGTGCAGACACCTACAGCTAGTCTCTCTTTGGTTCTCCCTATTCCTGTTCATCTTGCGCAGAAATAGCAAACTGTGCCAAAGAGGAGGTTAAAGGCACTGACTCTCCAAGTGGGGAGAGTGTTAGTAAAGCGTCTGGAATGGTGAACCTGAATACCAGGGGACAAAAACTGAGATGCATTTAAAAACTTTTCTCAATCACATGGTGGACCATACTCTGTGTTTCCCATGTATGTTTTAACTGAAGGAAGATTCGCTTAAACCTGGAGAGTTGGGACCCATCTAATGGGTTTCTCTGCAGTATGACTTCAAACGGTCTGCATTTGCTCACCAATCCTCACCAATGCTATCAGCCCGAAGTGTCCAGCCCTATGTCTCACCAGCTCTGGGTGTCGATGTGGGAAATCCATGTTGCATCACAAGCCCTGAGTGAATTATTTAAGAATTCTTGTCTATTTCACTGTCATTTTGTTTTGTGTTTAAAATATATTTTGGTAATGGGATTTATCGGATTTTCACTGCTGCGTTTTTGCTGCTGTACACATGCTTGATTCTCTTATGGAGACCTATAAATTCATGGGTTTTAAGGTTGTTACCAGTCAGGTATATTCCTAAGTGTTGAATATGTGGTGTTGAGTCCACTTCGTTGAGCAAGGAGTAGGTCTTGTCTATTATATATTTGGCTTTTGGAACGGTATCTGTGCTAATTTCAATATCTGGTTTTATGCAGCACCCCAACTCACCTTTCTCCATAAGAAAGCATAAGTTGGTTTTCTTAATTTGAGACCCTGTTCTGTTTTGTAATTCAGTGCATGTGTAGCCAAGTTTATATTCCATGTATTAGTGATATCTTATGTGTTTTTCTTTTAGTATTTTGTGACTTTTTATGATCATACTTAAGTCCTCTGGAGTTGTTACAAATGGCAATATTTCATTATTTTCCGGGCTGAGTAATATTCCACTCTACCTAAGTACCTCATCTCTATCCATTTTTTCCCTCCAGAGACATTTATGTTATATCCTAGTCGAGGATCTTTTAAACAGAGAGGCGGTAAACGTTGGCATGCCTGTGTCCTCCCCATTTTTGTTTTTCCCAAGATATACGTCCATGAGTGCAAGTGCCCTGTGTTCTGTAGCTCATTTTTTAGATGCTTTAGTAAACACAATACACTTCTCCAGAGTGAACGTTGGCAACATACATTTCCACTATAAGCCTCACAGTGCTCCCTTTTCTCCTTGCCCTGTCCTGCATTTCTGGTGTTTACACTTTATGAGGACGGCTCTTCTGACTGATGCAAAGTGATGTGTTTTGTAGTATTGATTTCCAGTGCCCACCTGTTTGGTTGGCTAAAAATGTGTATGCCCTTTTCTTGAATTTATACAGAAAAAGATGCATACACCCTTTTTGGCCAACTGCAATGTTGGCAATGTTCAGCCCCTTTTCTTGTGCTTAATGGCGAGTCCTTTCTACCTCTTCCAATCCCTTTCTTGCCATTCTCTGTTGCTTACAAGTCCTTTTTTCTGACCTTCCTCAAGACATTTTTCAGTGATAGATATTTTGAGCTCTGCAGTTTCGTGAATTTTGTGCCCCTGAGTTCCATTTTTCCACTTGTGTTTATGGGAACTGGCCACAAAGCAGCGGGATTTCCTCAAGCCCTATTCTGTTTCCATGGGCAACCCTAGCCTTTGGTTAATTCGTCTTCCTGATTGGAAATTAGAGTGACATGTGCCTGTCTGAACACCTAGGACTTGTCTCTCATTGTTCCTCCTCCTTCCGATTCATGCTCTGGACAAATTCCAAACTGTGCACAACAGGATGTTGACAGTGCTGACATCTCCAAGTGGGGAGACTGTTAGTAAAGACTCTGGAGGGGTGAACCCGAGCACCAGGTGATGAGGAGATGAGATTCCTTTTCCAAACTCTTCCCGATCAGATGGTATACCATCCTCTGTGTGTGACAGGCATGTTTTAGCTGTAGGAAGGGTCCCATTCATGTGAGGAGAACACCAGGGCTTTTTCAAAATCAGTGTCTCTCTGCAACCCAAACTGGGGGATTTTTTAAGCTACGGCTACACATATGTTCATTAAGGGCCTTGGGAAGTAGGCAGAGTCCAAACTTTAGATGATTGAAGTCTTCAGGGTCAGAAACACTCACCACCGGCTTCCCTTAGGTTCGATTTTAACTGTCAGTGATAGATGATGTCAATAAAAATATCTATTCTTTTTCAGATCATTTCCCCTTATAGGTTATTGCAAAATATTGAGTGTAGTTCCCTGTGCTATACAGTAGTTCCTTGTTGCTGATCGATTTTATACATAGCATTGTGTATGTGTTAATCCCAAACTGTTAATTTATCCCTCCTCCCACCCTTTCCCCTTTGGTAATAATAAATTATAAGATTTTATACTTCTCAGAAATGGGGAAGCTGAAAGAGAGGTATCATTTTCAATGGAAAAGCATTTAAAACAAGATTGAAGCTTTAAGCAAGATTATTAGATGTACATGCTTGGAAAGAAATCACTTCGTTTCTCTAATATTGACCTGACAAAGAAGACAAACCTTTTCACTGAACTTGCTTATAAGAAAGTGATGGAAATATCAAATGGAAGTGTTAGAAACATCTTATTTCTAACAGTGTATAACATCTTATACACTGTTCTCTGTTAATTACAGTATGGCTCACACATCTGTTCATTAAAGTTACAATGTTCTCAATTTCTGTTACTGATCCTCCAGAGTGGACCCCAACAAGTGTCCCCCTGCTCAGTGTCACTGGAGCCAAACAGATTGAGACTGAGTTTGGTTCAGAAGCAAAAGAAACTTTATATTTTGATCAGAGAATGGAGAGGTGAGAGCATGTGCTACCCTGTGGGCTGTGGGCTGGGCTGCTCTGTAGAGATCCTGTCAGAGTCAGTGGGAGGGAAGCGGTGGAACTCTCGAGGGCCCTGTTGGCTACAGCTCAGGCTCTATATCGCAGAGTCTGCACTGGGCCCCAGGAGCTGATGTGTCGACCCAGCCATTCTGCACTAGGAAATCTGGTCTGAAGTGCCGGGTGTGGAACCTCTGTATGCGGGACACTAGGAGCACCTGAAATTAGACAAAGCACAAAGGATAAAAATGGTTAGACTTTATTTTATTGCCCAGATTCTATTTTTATCTCCCAGGGATTTTTAAGGGGCTTTGCCTGGGACAAACCTCTCTTCTGCCTTTTGTCCCCTTCCTCATTCTTGGAGTGCTGAGGGTGCAGACCTTTCTTCTGTAACTACTCAGTGCTGAGTTAGGAGCCCTCACACTTGTGGGCGAGGGTCAGAACTTCTTCCCAGCAGTCTCCAGGTGACGTTGATTGTCCCCAGGTCTCCTGCCTCCGTGCTCGTCTGCCTGAGCACCAGTATTGGAAGTGTTATAGATTCTAATGACCTTTAAGGGTCCAGGAAGGAGATGTGCAGTGACGCTGTGAGGTCCAGTTTCACCCCGCCCCACATTTGTTGGGCCACCTTAGGCTGACCGTTTCTGCCAGCCTAGATGCTCTGACCAGTAGTCTGCACTTTCTTCAATTAGGCCCCTGAATTAACGTAAAAACAGCACCAGGTGTCAGGAACCTGCCCGCTCAACTCCCAGACAGTCCAGGGTCAGTGGTGATGAAGGACCATGATGGCCACTGAGTCAACAGCCTTTTGAAGTAAACAGGAGTCCAGCCGGTCTTATTGGCCACCATCATCATGGTGTCTGTAGGCTTTTCTATGGTGACAGCATGATATACGGTTCCCCCGCCAAGATTATTAGCTCCCCTCTGGGTGCAGTAAGTCCTGCAAGCAGTAGTCTACTCTTTAGAGACACACTCTTGTTGTTTTATGAGAGAAACTCCAGGTCAAATGATGATCACACGAGTTGTCATGGTGCCCCGTTGCTCCCGGTTATCTCTCTGGAGGTTGGAGTTGGAGGGCCTCCACACTCGAGGTCAGTGTGCCCACGGAGCAAACCCTGCAACTTCAGGGCATGGTTGGGGGTTAGGATCACCACGTGGGGTCCTTTACCCTTAGGAGGGAGGTGGCCTTTTGGGCTGTTGATTTCCAGGTTTTTAGATACCACCAGTATCTTGGCCAGATGTGGCGGTGGGCCAAGTCCCTTGGTGACCGTAGTTTATCTTACCTGGATGGCATTCTTGCATTGTTCCATTTCAAGTGGACCCAGTTTTTACACTAATACTCCAATGGCGATTCACCTTTCACCAGGAATGTAAAGGTCAAAGGGTTTAGCTAAATTAGGGAGTTCCAGGGCAAGGGTCTGAATTGACTGCTCTTTCCATTCTTGAAAGGCCACTTTTGGATTCTATTGAAAAGGATCATCAACTTTTCCTTTCAGTGTTTCATATAGAGGCCCAGCTAGTAGACTGTAGTTAGGGATCCAGAAGCAGCAAACCCTGGCCTCCCCAGGAACCCCTAAGCTGTCTTCTAGTTTCAGAAAGGGGTAAGGCTGTAAATTGTTTCTTCCCTTTCCTGGGATGGGCTTCTCCAACCTTCTGTGAGAATGAAGCCCAGGCAGGTCACTGTAGTCTGTGCTATCTGAGCTTCTTCTTGGACAACTTCTATCCTTTATTGGCTTGGTAGTTCAGAGGCCTCCTTAGTAGGGCTGATGATCAGAATGTCGTCTGCATATTGAAGGAGTGTTTCCTTTTCCAGAGGTAGAACTTTGAGGTCTTTAGCTGAGCTTTCCCCAAAGATGGTGTGGGAAGTTTTGAACCCTTGGTGCAAGATGGCCCGGAAGTATTGTTTTAGTTTTATGTTGAGTCCTGCCACTCACAAGCCAAAATGTCTTGTGACTCTGGGACTAATGGAATACAGAAGAAGGCATCATTGAAGACTAATACAGAATACCAAGTCCTGGTGGTTGGTAAAATGACCAGCAGGCTGTAGGATTTAGGAACTACTGGAGGTATATCCTTGGTGGCTTCACTGACTGTCCTGACATCTTTTACCAGGACTCCAGCAGCCCATGGGGCTATCGAGGTCAGGCCAATCGCAGGATATGGAGCTCACCCGAGCAGGTACCCCACCCCCACCGAAGCCCACGGGGCTCTCGTGGTCAGGCCCCTCCCAGGACATGGGGTTCCCTGGGCAAGTCCCCTGCAGCCCATGGGGCTCTCGTTGTCAGGCCTCTCCCAGGATACAGAGCTACCCTTGCAGGTACCGTGGCAGGGCTGGGCACACAGGAACCGTGCACATAGCCCTCATTGCAGAGCACTCCCAGCTCACCTGTCGCTCAGATCTGACACAGAGCACCTCAGAGCAGGACTTGAACTAACAAACAGCAGCTCCAACAGGTCTGTGACCCTGGGCATCACTCAGTGCGGCCTCCCTCCACCTGGTCTTCCAGAGACTTCCACTGCACCCGGGGCACCAGGCCTCTGTCTCCACCCACCACCCACCCATCCTCTCCCTGACACCTGGGTTCCTTTCATTAGGAGAGGGTTTTCTTGAAGTTGTCTCCCACTCACGGGCCAGATAATATGATTAGAAAACAAGGCAGAGCTGCAGCCCCTTGTCTATCCTGACTCTCAGGAGCCCACACCTGTTCCTTGGACCTGGCCGATTCAGCAAGTTCCATTTTCTGCAACTGTGAGCCCCTGAGGGGTGATTATTGGCTGGCCTGGGAAGCCTGACCGTGCCGGCCAGCCCTCCCCAGGTGTGCCTGGGTTGAGATCAATATAAATACCGCCCCAGGCAGCAAGAGCCCCTGCAGCTGTGCCTGACGCCATTTTCTCTGCCCTGTCAGCAGTCTCGGGGCTGGGCTGGTGGGAGGGAGTGAGAGGCCACGGCTTTGTGGGTGTCCCAGTGTGAGTGGGGCTCTGCTGGACTTTCTGCAGCAGTTGCCAAGATGCCACCTGCTAAAGAAGAGGATGTGTCACCCACACCTGCTGCTGGATTTTCTCCCTGGGCAGAGGTGAGGAAGGAAGAATGCAGTGGGGGCTGGGACAGCAGGGGTATCTCAGTCAGGGAAATGGAAAGCTTCCAGAAGAGCACCCAGGGACAGGACCATCCTGGCTGACCTGTAGGCACCAAGTCGGCTGGCATGCTCTCGCTCATGTGGTTCCATGGCCCTTCCTCTAGGCTTTCAAGTCCTTGTACATATTCAGGTGTTTTACCTGGGAAGGGTGGGAACATTGCAGCAGCAGCTGGCCTGGGGCTCGGCCCATGTTTACTCACAGATGCCTCGGCATGGTCCCTTAGCTTTGGATGAGGACGCTTGTTGCGTGGGGCCTGCTCGCTGAATGGGAGATGATTCCCCATCACTGACCAACTTCAGAATTGTTTACAACTGGAGCAAGTGCCCTGATATGATTTTCCTCTGTGTAACTGGTGGGTTCTGTTTTCATTTTTCTTTTTATCATTTTTGGTTCAAGGTAGATTTTATTCCTCTTTTGTGTATTTACAGATATAAGCATGGAAATAATTTATTCATATAAATACATGTATGTGAAGGGCAGAATATTTTTTCTGTTTTACTTTTTTTAATTTTTTTTAATTTAATTTTATTTTTTGTAGAGCAGGTTCTTATTGGTTATCTATTTTATACATATAAATGTATACATGCCAATCCCAATCTCTCAACTCTTCCCACCACCACCCCCGCAACAGCTTTCCTCCCTTGGTGTCCATGCGTTTGTTGTCTACATCTGTTGCTCTATTTCTGCCTTGCAAAACGGTTCATCTGTACAATTTTTTTACGTTCCACATATATGCACTAATATACAAGATTTGTTTTGTTTTTCTCTTTCTGACTTACTTCACTCTGTATGACAGTCTCTAGGTCCATCAACGTCTCTACAAATGACCCAATTTCATTCCTTTATATGGCTTAGTAATATTCCATTTTATATATGTACCACATCTTTATGCATTCGTCTGTCTGTGGGCATTTAGGTTGCTTCCATTACCTGGATATTGTAAATAGTGATGCAATGAACATTGCGGTGAATGTCTCTTTTTGATTTATGGTTTTGTCTGGGTATATGCCCAGTAGTGGGATTGCTGTATCGTATGGTAATTCTATCGTTCGTTTTATAAGAAACTCCATAATGCTCTCCACAGTGACTGTATCAATTTACATTCCCAACAATAGTGGAAGAGGGTTCCTTATGTCCACACCCTCTCCAGCATTTGTTGTTTGTAGATTTTCTGATGATGCCCATTCTAACAGGTGTGAGATGATACACCATGGATGGGTCCATTTCGTTGAGCAAAGAGTAGGTCTTGTCTATTACATATTTGGCTTATGGAACGGTATGTGTGCTAATTTCAATCTCTGGTTTTATACAGCACCCCAACTCAACTTTCCCCTTAAGCAAGCATAAGTGTTTATCTAAATGTGAGACTGTTCGGTTTTGTAATTCAGTTTATGTGTAGCCAAGTTTACACGCCCTCTATTAGTGATATCTTATGATAATTATCTTTCTCTATGCAACATATATCTCTTAGAATCATCATACTTAAATCCACTCAATTTGCTGCTACAGGCCTGATGACATTGATTTCGTTGCTGAGTGATATTCCGATGTACGTAAGTAGCACAAATTCTTTATCCATTTATTTCTTTCGGGGATATTTAATTTGTACTGGACTCGAGATTCTTGTAAACACAGCAGCCTTAAATTTTGTGTTGGCTGTGTCTTGTTGATTTTAATATTCCTAAGCTATAGGGCCATAAATGGAAGTGCCCTAGGCTCTGTAGCTTTGTTTTTTAGATGTTTCAGGATACACCATAAACATCTCCAGAGTGTCTGTTGGCAATTTACATCCCGCCCATCAGCATAAAAAGGCTCCCTGTTCTCCATGGCCTGTCCTGCCTTTCTGGATTTTACACGTTTTTCAGATGGCCCTTTTGACGAATGGGAAATGAGACTTCATTTTAGTGCAGATTTCCATTGCTCGAGTGCTTGGTTGGCCAAAAAGGGCATATGCGTTTTTTTCCTGAATATAATCAGGAAAAAATGTATACGCACTTTTTGTCCAAGTGCATCACTGTCAAAGATCTGCTGCATTTCATATGCTTTAAATGCAAATCCGATCTACCTCCTGAAATATGATTCCTGCAATTCTGCCTCGTTTACAAGTCCTCTTCGCAGACTTACTTCAATATATTTTTGCCAATAGCTGTCTTTTATAACTCTGCAGGTGTGTGAATTACAGTGCCCGTGATTTCCTTTCTTAACTCACTTCCTTGTAAGCTGGCCACAAAACCGCAGGTTTCCTTCAGGCCATAATCAGGGTCCGGCACAGCACTCTGACCCTTTGGTTTATTCCTCTTCCTGGTGGGAAATTATAGTTAAATGTGCCCGTCCAGACATCTGCCTCACTCCCAGCCCCTTGGTGATGTGGGCCCTCTGGTGAGAGTCTGAGCCTGGTTAGTTTCCTCACACTTCTGTGAGGTGGGCCCTCTTCTCTGAGGTCACTCCTGCCTGGCTGGCACACACCGCTTTGGTGACTTCGGCCCTCTGGTGGCAGTTGGAGCCTGATGGGAGCCTCGTCCCCTCTGTGATGAGGCACTCTGGCATCAGGACCTAACTGCTGGGTTCCCACATTTTCTGATATGTGCTAAGTGGTGCGAGGGCACTCCTGCCAGGTTCCCATTCACATGGGCATGTGGGCCTTCTGCTCTAAGGTCCCAACGCCTGTGTTGTTCACAGTTTAATGATGTTGGCTCTCTGGTGTTAGTTCACTCAGGCCTAGATCCCATAGACTCTGTGCTCTGAGCCGCCTGCTGGTAGGTTCCAACTGCTGGATTCCCACCTTTTTTATTCTTTGGGCCCTCTGTTTTCAGGCTCCTCCTGCCTGCCTCACTCCCAGCCCCTTTTTGATGTAGGTCCTCTGGTTTGAGGCCACATGTGCCAGTTTCCTCACCTTTATTGATGTGGCCCCACTGGTGTGAGGACACTCCTGCCTGGTTCCCATGCCCTTGGTGATGTGGGCCCTCTGTTGAGAGTCTGATCCTGGCTGCATTCCTCACACTTCTGGGAGGTGGGCCCGCTGCTGTGAGGTCACTCCTGCCTGGCTGGCACACGTCACCTTGGCGATGTGGGCCCTCAGTTGGGAGTTGGTGCCTGTTAGGAGTCTCCTCCCCTCGGTAATGAGGACCCTCTGGCATCAGGCCCTAACTCATGGGCTTCCAGAAGTTTCTGATGTGCGCCCTGTAGTGCGAGTACACTCCTGCCAGTGTCCCATCCCCATGGGGATGTGGGCTTTCTGCTCTGAGGTCCCAACTGCTGGGTTGCTCACAGTTTCATGTTGAAGGCCCTCTGGTGTGAGTTCACTCTGGCCTGGACCCCATAGACTCGCTGCTCCTGGTGCCTGATGGGAGGTTCCAACTGTGGGATTCCTCACCTTTTTTATTCAATGCACGCCTGTTTTGAGGCTCCTCCTGCCTGCCTCACACCCAGCCCCTTGGTGATGTGTATCCTTTGGTTTGAATCCTCGTGTGCTGGGTCCCTCACCTTTCGATAATGTGGCCCCACTGGTGTGAGGACACTCCTTCCTGGTTCCCATCCCCTTGGTGATGTGGGCCCTCCAGTGAGAGTCTGATCCTGGCTGGGTTCCTCACCATTCTGTGAGGTGGGCCTTCTGCTGTGACGTCAATCCTGCCTGGCTAGCTCGCGTTGCCTTGGTGACGTCAGGTCTCTGGTGGCATTTGGAGCCTGCTGGGAACCTCCTCCCCTCAGTGATGAGGGCCCTCTGCTGTCAGGCCCTAAGTCCTGGGATCCACAAATTTTCTGAGGTGCGCCCTGTGGTGCGACAACACTCCTGCCAGGTTCCCATCCCCATGGGGATGTGGGCTTTCTGCTCTGAGGTCCCAATGGCTGGGTTGCTCACAGTGTCAGAATGTGGGCCCTCTGCTGTGAGTTCACTCTGGCATGGATCCCATAGCCTCGGTGCTCTGTGCCACCTGCTTGGAGTTTCCAACTGCGGGATTCCTCACCTTTTTTATTCTATGGGCCCTGTGTTGTGAGACTCCTCCTGCCTTCCTCACTCCAAGCCCCATGGTGATGTGTGTCCTCTGGTTTGAGGCCACGTGTGCTGGGTCCCTCACTTTTCCATGATGTGGCCCCACTGGTGTGAGGACACTCCTGCCTGGTTCCCATCCCCTTGGTGATGTGGGCCCTCTGCTGAGAGTCTGACCTTGGCTGAACTCCTTAAACTTCAGGGAGGTGGGGCCTCTGCTGTGAGGTCACTCCTGCCTGGCTGGCACACGTTGCCTTGGCCACATGGGTCCACTGGTTGCAGATGGAGCGTGCTGGGAGCCTCTTCCCCTCGGTGATGAGGACCCAGTGACGTCAGGCCCTAACTGCTGGGCTCCCCACATTTTCAGATGTGCGCCTAGTGGTGCGATGACACTCCTGCCAGGTTCCCATCCCCATGGGGATGTGGGCCTTCTATTCTGAGCTCCCAACGGCTGGGTTGCTCACACTTTCATGATGTGCGCCCTCTGCTGTGAGGTCAATCCTGCCTGGCTGGCACACGTCGCCTTGGCGACATGGGCACTCTGGTGGCAGTTGGAGCGTGCTGGGGCCTCCTCCCCTCAGTGATGAGGGCCCTCTGGTGTCAGGCCCTAAGTGCTGGGCTCCACACATTTTCTGATGTGTGCCCAGTGGTGCGAGGACACTCCTCACAGGTTCCCATCCCCATGGGCATGTGGGACTTCTGTTCTGTGGTCCCAACGGCTGGGTTGTTCACAGTTTCATGACGTGGGCCCTTTGCTGTGTATTCACTCTGTTCTGTATCCCATAGCGTCGGTGCTCTGGGCCACCAGCCTGGAGTTTCCAACTCCTGGATTCCTCACCTTTTTTATTCTATGGGCCCTCTGTTGTGAATCTCCTCCTGCATGCCTCACTCCCAGCCCCTTCGTGATGTGTGTCCCCTTGTTTGAGGCCACATGTGTTGTGTTCCTCATCTTTCACTGATGTGGCCCCACTGGTTTGAGGACACTCCTGCCTGGTTTCAATCCCCTTGGTGATGTGTGCCCTCTGGTGAGAGTCTGATCCTGTTTGGCTTCCTCACACTTCTGTGAGGTGGGCCGTCTGCTCTGTGGTCATTCCTGCCTGGCTGGCACACACCTCCTTGGCAACATCGGCCGTCTGGTGGAAATTGCAGCCTGCTGGTAGCCTCCTCCCCTCGGTGATGAGGGCCTTGTGGCATCAGGCCCTAACAGCTGGGTTCCCACATTTTTGGATATATGCTAAGTGGTGCGAGGACACTCCTGCGAGGTTCCCATCCCCATGGGGTTGTGGGCCTTCTGTTCTGAGGTCCCACTATCTGGGTTGCTCACAGTTTCATGATGTGGGCCCTCTGCTGTGAGTTCACTGCAGCCTGGATCCCATAGACTGGGTGCTCTGGGCCACCTGTTGGGAGGTTCAAACTGCTGGATTACTCAGCTTTTTTATTCTATGGGCCTTGTGTTGTGAGGCTTCTCCTGACTGCCTCACTCTGAGCTCCTTTGAATAGTGGGTCCTCTGGTTTAGCCACATGTTCTGGGTTCCTCACCTTTTGATAATGTGGCCACAATGGTGTGAGGGTACTCCTGCGTTGTTCCGATCCCCTTGGTGATGTGGGCTCTCTGGTGAGATTCTTATCCTGGATGGGTTCTTCACCCTTCTGTGAGGTGGGCCCTGTGCTGTGAGGTAACTCCTGTCTAGCTTGCTCCCATTGCCTTTGTGACGTCGGCCCTCTGGTGGCATTTGGAGCCTGCTGGGAGCCTCCTCTCCTCAGTGATGAGGGTCCTCTGGCGTCCGGCTCTAACTGCTGGGCTCCCCATATTTTTTGATGTGTGCCCACTGGTGCGATGACACTCCTGCTTGGTTCCCTTCCCCATGGGGATGTGGGCCTTGTACTCTGAGGTCACAACGGCTGGGTTGCTTACAGTATCACGATGAGGGCCCTCTGCTGTGAGTTCACTGTGGCCTGGATCCGATAGTCTCAGTCCTCTGGGCCGCCTCCTGGGAAGTTCCAACTGCTGGATTCCTCACCTTTTATATACAATGGGTCATGTGTTGTGAGGTTAATCCTGCCTGCCTCACTCCGAGACCCATGGTGATGTGGGTCCTCTGGTTTGAGGCCACATGTTCTGAGTACCTCAACTTTCGATGATGTGGCCCCATGGGTGTGAGGACACTCCTGCCTGGTTCCCATCCCCTTGGTGATGTGGGCCCTCTGCTGAGAGTCAGATCCTGGCTGGATTCATCACACTTCTGGGAGGAAGGCCCTCTGCTGTGAGGTCACTCCTGTCTGGCCTCACGTTGCCTTGGCCACATGGGCCCTCGGTTGCAGTTGGAACATGCTGGGAGCCTCCTCCCCTCGGTGATGAGGGTCCTCTGGCGTCAGGCCCTAAGTACTGGGCTCCCCACATTTTCTGATGTGTGCCCACTGGTGCGATGACACTCCTGCCAGGTTCCCATCCCCATGGGGTTTGGGCCTTCTACTGTGAAGTCCCAAAGGCTGGGTTGCTCACAGTTTCATGTTGTGGGTCCTCTGCTGTGAGTTTACTGAGGCCTGGATCACATAGATTGGGTGCTCTGGGCCGCCTGCTGGGAGGTCCCCACCTGGATTCCTCAACTTTTTTATTCTATGGGCTCTGAGTTGTGAGGCTACTCCTGCCTGCCTCACTCTGAGCCCATTTGAGATGTGGGTTCTCTGGTTTAGGCCACATGTGCTGGGTTCCTCACCTTTCTATGATGTTGCCACACTGGTGTGAGGACACTCCTGCCTGGATCGTATCCCCTTGGTCATGTGGGCACTCTGGTGAGAGTCTTACTCTGGCTAGGCTCCTCACCCTTCTGTGAGGTAGGCCCTCTGCTGTGAGGTCACTCCTGCCTGACTGGCACTCGTCACCTTGGGGACGTTGTACCTCAGCTGGGTGTTGGTGACTGCTGGGAGTCACCTCCCCTCGGTAATGAGGGCTCTCTGGCGTCAGGCCTTAACTCCTGGGCTCCCAAAATTTTTTGATGTGCGCCCTGTGGTGCGAGTACACTCCTGCAAGGTTCCCAACCACATGGGAATGTGGGCCTTCTGCTCTGAGTTCCCAGTGCCTGGGTTGCTCACAGTTTCATGATGAGGGCCCTCTGCTGTGAGTTCACTGTGGCCTGGATCCCACAGCCATGGTGATCTGGGCTGCCTGCTGGGAAGCTCCAACTGCTGTATTCCTCACCTTTTTTATACAATGGGCCATGTGTTTTAAGGTTAAACCTGCCTGCCTCACATCGAGACCCATGGTGATGTGGGTCCTCTGGTTTGAGGCCACATATTCTGGGTACCTCAACTTCGATTTTGTGGCCTCATGGGTGTGAGGACACTCCTACCTGGTTCCCATCCCCTTGGTGATGTGGGCCCTCTGGTGAGAGTCTGATCCTGGCTGGGTACCTTAAACGTCTGTGAGGTGTGCCCTCTTATGTGAGGTCAATCCTGCCTGACTGCCTCATGTCGCCTTGGCGATGTGGGGACTCTGTTGGCCCCTGGAGCATGCTGGGAGCATCCTACCCTCGTTAATGAGGGCACTGGATAAAACGCATATGTCCTTTTTGGCCAAGTACATCACTGTCGACGTTCTGCCTCTTTTCCTATGCTTTAAGGGCAATTCCAGTCTATCGCCTGAAATTGTTTACCTGAAATTCTGCCCCGCTTTCAAGTCCTCTTCGCAGGCTTACTTCAATATAATTTTGGACGATAGCTGTCATTTATAACTCTGCAGGTTTGTGAATTACAGAGCCCTTGAACTCCTTTCTTCAACTCACTATCTTGTGAGCAGGGCACAACACCACAGAATTTCTTCAAGACCTAATCTGGTTCCGGCAGGGCACGCTGAGCCTTTGGTTAATTCCTCTTCCTGGTGGGAAATGAGCGTTACATTTACCCGTGCAGACACGTACAGCTAGTCTATAATTGGTTCTCCCTATTCCTGTTCATCTTGCGCAGAAATTGCAAGCTGTGCCAAACAGGAGGTTAAAGGCACTGACTCCTCAAGTGGGGAGAGTGTTAGTAAAGCGTCTGGAATGGTGAACCCGAATACCAGGGGACGAAAACTGAGATGCATTTAAAAACGTTTCCCAATCACACGGTGGACCATACTCTGTGTTTCCCATGCATGTTTTACCTGAAGGAAGAATCCCTTGAACCTGGAGAGTTGGGAATCTTGGAATGGGTACCATGCAGTATGACTTCAAATGGTCTGCATTTGCTCACCAAAACTCACCAATGCTATCAGCCCGAAGTGTCCAGCCTTATGTCTCACCCAACTCTGGTTGTAGATGTGGTAAATCCAGGTTGCATCACAAGCCCTGAGTGAATTATTTAAGAATTGCTCTCTATTTCACTGTCATTGTGTTTTGTTATTGAAATTTATTTTGATAATGGGTTTTATCGGATTTTCACTGCTGCATTTATGCTGCTGTACACACACTTGATTCTCTTACGGAGACATATAAATTCATGGGTTTTAAGATTCTTCCCAGTCAGGTGTATTCCTAAGCGTTGAATATGTGGTGCTAAGACCATCTCCTTGAGCAAAGATTAGGTCTTGTCTATAACATATTTGGCTTACGGAACGGTTTCTGTGCTAATTTTAATCTCTGGCTTTATGCAGCACCGCAACTCACCTTTCCCCATAAGCAAGCACAAGTTGGTTTTCTAAAGTTGAGACCCTGTTCTCTATTGCAATTCAGTTCATGTGTAGTCAAGTTTATATCCCGTGTATTAGTGATATCTTATGATGTTTCTTTTTCTGTGTGTCTTATTTCACGTAGAATCACCGTACCCGAATCCACTCAGTATGCCGCTACGGCCTGATGACATAGATTTCATTGCTGAGTGATATCCATTGTACATACGTACCACAACTTCTTTATCCATTTTTCGCTTTCTGGGATATTTAACTTGTACCATAGACAAGGTTCTTGTAGAAAAAGCCATCCCAAACCTTGGGGTGGCTGTGTGTTTTTCATTTTAATTTCCCTAAGCTATAGGACCATAAGTTTAAGTGCCATAGGCTGTGTTGCTTCGTTTCTTACATGTTTCAGGAAACACCATACACTTCTCCAGAGTGGCTGTTGGCAATTTACATCCCGACCATCAGCATAACAAGGCTCCCTGTTCTCAATGGCCTGTCCTGCCTTTCTGGATATTACACTTTTTCCAGATGGCTCTTATGACCGGGGGGCAGTGAGACTTCATTGAAATGCAAATTTCCTTTACAGGCTTGCTTGGTTGGCCAAAGAGGGCATATGCGTTTTTTCCTGAATATATTCAGGAAAAAACGCATACGCCCTTTTTGGCCAAGTGCATCATTGTCGACGTTCTGCCTCTTTTCCTATGCTTTAAATGAAATTGCGCTCTATGCCCCGAAATCCTTTTCCTGAAATTCTGCCCCACTTTCAAGTCCTCTTCACAGACTTACTTCAGTATATTTTTGGACGATAACTGTGATTTATAACTCTGCAGGTTTGTGAATTACAGTGCCCCCGAGCTCCTTTCTTCAACTCGCTTTCTTGCAGCTGCCTGAAAGTCTGGAGGATTGCTTCAGGTGCTACTCTGGCTCTGACATGGCATGTTGAGCCTTTGGTTAATTCCTCTTCCTGGTGTGAAATGAGCATTACATTTGCCCGAGCAGGCACCTACGGCTAGTCTCTGATTGGTTCTCCCTATTACTGTTCATCTTGCACAGAAATTTCGAACTCTGCCAAACAGGAGTTTAAAGACACTGACTCTCCAAGTGGGGAGAGTGTTAGTCAAGCATCTGGAATAGTTAACAGAAGTAACAGGGGATAAAAACTGAGATGCGTTTAAAAACATTTCCCAGTCATACTGTGGACCATACTCTGGTTTTCTCATTCATGTTTTAGCTGAAGGAAGTATCCCTTGAACCTGGAGTGTTGGGACCCATGGAATGGGTACTATGCAGTATGACTACAAAGGGTCTGCATTTGCGCACCGAACGTCACCAATGCTCTCAGCCCGAAGTGTCCAGCCTTATGTCTCACCCAGCTCTGGGTGTAGATGTGGTAAATCCAGGTTGCATGAGAAGCCCTGAGTGAATTATTTAAGGATTGCTCTCTACTGCACTGTCATTGTGTTTGTTTTTGAAATTTATTTTGATAATGAGATTTTTCGGATTTTCACTGCTGAGGTTATGCCGCTGTACACACGCTTGATTCTCTTACAGAGACATATAAATCCATGTGTTTTAAGAATTTTCCTAGTCAGGTATATTCCTAGGCGTTGAATATGGGGTGTTGAGTCCATTTCGTTGAGCAAGGAATAGGTCTTCTCTATTACATATTTGGGTTTTAGAACGGTATCTGTGCTAATTTCAATCTCTGGTTTTATGCAGAACCCCAACTCACCTTTCCCATTAAGCAAGCATAACTTGGTCTTCTTAATTTGAGACCCTCTTCTCTTTTGTAATTCAGTTCATGTATAGCCAAGTTTACATTCCCTGTATTAGTGACATCTTATGATGTTTCTCTTTCTGTGTGACTTATTTCACGTATTATCATCGTACCTGAATCCAGTCATTATGCCGCGACGGGCCTGATGACATAGATTGCTTTGCTGGGTGATATTCCATTGTACGTACGTACCGCAATTTCTTTGTCTATTTTTCGCCTTTTGGCATATATAACTTGTAGCGTAGACGAGGTTCTTGGAAACAGAGCCGTCCGAAACTTTGGGGTGGATGTGTGTTTTTGATCTTAATTTTCCTAACCTATAGGACAATAAGTGGAAGTGCGTTGGCTCTGTTGCTTTGTTTTTTAGGTATTCAGGAAACACCATATATTTCTCCAGAGTGTCTGTTGGCAATTTACATCACACTCATCAATATAACAAGGCTCTCTGTTCTCCATGCCCTGTCCTGCCTTTATGGATTTTACTCTTTTTCAAGATGGCCCTTTTGAACGGGGGGCAGTGAGACTTCATTGTAGTGCAGATTTCCTTTACATGCTTGCTTGGTTGGCCATAAAGAGCGTATGCGTTTTTTCCTGAATATATTCAGGAAAAAACGCATACGCCCTTTTTGGCCAAGTGCAACATTGTCGACGTTCTGCCTCTTTTCCTATGGTTTCAGGGCAATTCCAGTCTACCCCCTGCAATCGTTTTCCTGAAATTCTGCCCCGCTTTCAAGTCCTCTTCGCAGGCTTACTTCAATATATTTTTGGACGTTAGCTGTCACTTATAACTCTGCAGGTTTGTGAATTACAGTGCCCCTGAGCTCCTTTCTTCAACTGGCTTTCTTGTGAGCTGGGCAACAAATCCCATTATTGCTTCAAGGCCTAATGTGTTTATGGCAGGGCACGCTGAGCCTTTGGTTAATTCCTCTTCCTGGTGGGAAATGAGCGTTACATTTACCAGTGCAGACACCTACAGCTAGTCTCTTATTGGTTCTCCCTATTCCTGTTCATCTTGCGCAGAAATTGCAAGCTGTGCCAAACAGGAGGTTAAAGGCACTGACTCCTCAAGTGGGGAGAGTGTTAGTAAAGCGTCTGGAATGGTGAACACGAATACCAGGGGACGAAAACTGAGATGCATTTAAAAACGTTTCCCAATCACACGGTGGACCATACTCTGTGTTTCCCATGCATGTTTTACCTGAAGGAAGAATCCCTTGAACCTGGAGAGTTGGGAATCTTGGAATGGGTACCATGCAGTATGACTTCAAATGGTCTGCATTTGCTCACCAAAACTCACCAATGCTATCAGCCCGAAGTGTCCAGCCTTATGTCTCACCCAACTCTGGTTGTAGATGTGGTAAATCCAGGTTGCATCACAAGCCCTGAGTGAATTATTTAAGAATTGCTCTCTATTTCACTGTCATTGTGTTTTGTTATTGAAATTTATTTTGATAATGGGTTTTATCAGATTTTCACTGCTGCATTTATGCTGCTGTACACACACTTGATTCTCTTACGGAGACATATAAATTCATGGGTTTTAAGATTCTTCCCAGTCAGGTGTATTCCTAAGCGTTGAATATGTGGTGCTAAGACCATCCCCTTGAGCAAAGATTAGGTCTTGTCTATAACATATTTGGCTTACGGAACGGTTTCTGTGCTAATTTTAATCTCTGGCTTTATGCAGCACCGCAACTCACCTTTCCCCATAAGCAAGCACAAGTTGGTTTTCTAAAGTTGAGACCCTGTTCTCTATTGCAATTCAGTTCATGTGTAGTCAAGTTTATATCCCGTGTATTAGTGATATCTTATGATGTTTCTTTTTCTGTGTGTCTTATTTCACGTAGAATCACCGTACCCGAATCCACTCAGTATGCCGCTACGGCCTGATGACATAGATTTCATTGCTGAGTGATATCCATTGTACGTACGTACCACAACTTCTTTATCCATTTTTCGCTTTCTGGGATATTTAACTTGTACCATAGACAAGGTTCTTGTAGAAAAAGCCATCCCAAACCTTGGGGTGGCTGTGTGTTTTTCATTTTAATTTCCCTAAGCTATAGGACCATAAGTTTAAGTGCCATAGGCTGTGTTGCTTCGTTTCTTACGTGTTTCAGGAAACACCATACACTTCTCCAGAGTGGCTGTTGGCAATTTACATCCCGACCATCAGCATAACAAGGCTCCCTGTTCTCAATGGCCTGTCCTGCCTTTCTGGATATTACACTTTTTCCAGATGGCTCTTATGACCGGGGGGCAGTGAGACTTCATTGAAATGCAAATTTCCTTTACAGGCTTGCTTGGTTGGCCAAAGAGGGCATATGCGTTTTTTCCTGAATATATTCAGGAAAAAACGCATACGCCCTTTTTGGCCAAGTGCATCATTGTCGACGTTCTGCCTCTTTTCCTATGCTTTAAATGAAATTGCGCTCTATGCCCCGAAATCCTTTTCCTGAAATTCTGCCCCACTTTCAAGTCCTCTTCACAGACTTACTTCAGTATATTTTTGGACGATAACTGTGATTTATAACTCTGCAGGTTTGTGAATTACAGTGCCCCCGAGCTCCTTTCTTCAACTCGCTTTCTTGCAGCTGCCTGAAAGTCTGGAGGATTGCTTCAGGTGCTACTCTGGCTCTGACATGGCATGTTGAGCCTTTGGTTAATTCCTCTTCCTGGTGTGAAATGAGCATTACATTTGCCCGAGCAGGCACCTACGGCTAGTCTCTGATTGGTTCTCCCTATTACTGTTCATCTTGCACAGAAATTTCGAACTCTGCCAAACAGGAGGTTAAAGACACTGACTCTCCAAGTGGGGAGAGTGTTAGTCAAGCATCTGGAATAGTTAACAGAAGTAACAGGGGATAAAAACTGAGATGCGTTTAAAAACATTTCCCAGTCATACTGTGGACCATACTCTGGTTTTCTCATTCATGTTTTAGCTGAAGGAAGTATCCCTTGAACCTGGAGTGTTGGGACCCATGGAATGGGTACTATGCAGTATGACTACAAAGGGTCTGCATTTGCGCACCGAACGTCACCAATGCTCTCAGCCCGAAGTGTCCAGCCTTATGTCTCACCCAGCTCTGGGTGTAGATGTGGTAAATCCAGGTTGCATGAGAAGCCCTGAGTGAATTATTTAAGGATTGCTCTCTACTGCACTGTCATTGTGTTTGTTTTTGAAATTTATTTTGATAATGAGATTTTTCGGATTTTCACTGCTGAGGTTATGCCGCTGTACACACGCTTGATTCTCTTACAGAGACATATAAATCCATGTGTTTTAAGAATTTTCCTAGTCAGGTATATTCCTAGGCGTTGAATATGGGGTGTTGAGTCCATTTCGTTGAGCAAGGAATAGGTCTTCTCTATTACATATTTGGGTTTTAGAATGGTATCTGTGCTAATTTCAATCTCTGGTTTTATGCAGAACCCCAACTCACCTTTCCCATTAAGCAAGCATAACTTGGTCTTCTTAATTTGAGACCCTCTTCTCTTTTGTAATTCAGTTCATGTATAGCCAAGTTTACATTCCCTGTATTAGTGACATCTTATGATGTTTCTCTTTCTGTGTGACTTATTTCACGTATTATCATCGTACCTGAATCCAGTCATTATGCCGCGACGGGCCTGATGACATAGATTGCTTTGCTGGGTGATATTCCATTGTACGTACGTACCGCAATTTCTTTGTCTATTTTTCGCCTTTTGGCATATATAACTTGTAGCGTAGACGAGGTTCTTGGAAACAGAGCCGTCCGAAACTTTGGGGTGGATGTGTGTTTTTGATCTTAATTTTCCTAACCTATAGGACAATAAGTGGAAGTGCGTTGGCTCTGTTGCTTTGTTTTTTAGGTATTCAGGAAACACCATATATTTCTCCAGAGTGTCTGTTGGCAATTTACATCACACTCATCAATATAACAAGGCTCTCTGTTCTCCATGCCCTGTCCTGCCTTTATGGATTTTACTCTTTTTCAAGATGGCCCTTTTGAACGGGGGGCAGTGAGACTTCATTGTAGTGCAGATTTCCTTTACATGCTTGCTTGGTTGGCCATAAAGAGCGTATGCGTTTTTTCCTGAATATATTCAGGAAAAAACGCATACGCCCTTTTTGGCCAAGTGCAACATTGTCGACGTTCTGCCTCTTTTCCTATGGTTTCAGGGCAATTCCAGTCTACCCCCTGCAATCGTTTTCCTGAAATTCTGCCCCGCTTTCAAGTCCTCTTCGCAGGCTTACTTCAATATATTTTTGGACGTTAGCTGTCACTTATAACTCTGCAGGTTTGTGAATTACAGTGCCCCTGAGCTCCTTTCTTCAACTGGCTTTCTTGTGAGCTGGGCAACAAATCCCATTATTGCTTCAAGGCCTAATGTGTTTATGGCAGGGCACGCTGAGCCTTTGGTTAATTCCTCTTCCTGGTGGGAAATGAGCGTTACATTTACCAGTGCAGACACCTACAGCTAGTCTCTTATTGGTTCTCCCTATTCCTGTTCATCTTGCGCAGAAATTGCAAGCTGTGCCAAACAGGAGGTTAAAGGCACTGACTCCTCAAGTGGGGAGAGTGTTAGTAAAGCGTCTGGAATGGTGAACACGAATACCAGGGGACGAAAACTGAGATGCATTTAAAAACGTTTCCCAATCACACGGTGGACCATACTCTGTGTTTCCCATGCATGTTTTACCTGAAGGAAGAATCCCTTGAACCTGGAGAGTTGGGAATCTTGGAATGGGTACCATGCAGTATGACTTCAAATGGTCTGCATTTGCTCACCAAAACTCACCAATGCTATCAGCCCGAAGTGTCCAGCCTTATGTCTCACCCAACTCTGGTTGTAGATGTGGTAAATCCAGGTTGCATCACAAGCCCTGAGTGAATTATTTAAGAATTGCTCTCTATTTCACTGTCATTGTGTTTTGTTATTGAAATTTATTTTGATAATGGGTTTTATCAGATTTTCACTGCTGCATTTATGCTGCTGTACACACACTTGATTCTCTTACGGAGACATATAAATTCATGGGTTTTAAGATTCTTCCCAGTCAGGTGTATTCCTAAGCGTTGAATATGTGGTGCTAAGACCATCTCCTTGAGCAAAGATTAGGTCTTGTCTATAACATATTTGGCTTACGGAACGGTTTCTGTGCTAATTTTAATCTCTGGCTTTATGCAGCACCGCAACTCACCTTTCCCCATAAGCAAGCACAAGTTGGTTTTCTAAAGTTGAGACCCTGTTCTCTATTGCAATTCAGTTCATGTGTAGTCAAGTTTATATCCCGTGTATTAGTGATATCTTATGATGTTTCTTTTTCTGTGTGTCTTATTTCACGTAGAATCACCGTACCCGAATCCACTCAGTATGCCGCTACGGCCTGATGACATAGATTTCATTGCTGAGTGATATCCATTGTACGTACGTACCACAACTTCTTTATCCATTTTTCGCTTTCTGGGATATTTAACTTGTACCATAGACAAGGTTCTTGTAGAAAAAGCCATCCCAAACCTTGGGGTGGCTGTGTGTTTTTCATTTTAATTTCCCTAAGCTATAGGACCATAAGTTTAAGTGCCATAGGCTGTGTTGCTTCGTTTCTTACGTGTTTCAGGAAACACCATACACTTCTCCAGAGTGGCTGTTGGCAATTTACATCCCGACCATCAGCATAACAAGGCTCCCTGTTCTCAATGGCCTGTCCTGCCTTTCTGGATATTACACTTTTTCCAGATGGCTCTTATGACCGGGGGGCAGTGAGACTTCATTGAAATGCAAATTTCCTTTACAGGCTTGCTTGGTTGGCCAAAGAGGGCATATGCGTTTTTTCCTGAATATATTCAGGAAAAAACGCATACGCCCTTTTTGGCCAAGTGCATCATTGTCGACGTTCTGCCTCTTTTCCTATGCTTTAAATGAAATTGCGCTCTATGCCCCGAAATCCTTTTCCTGAAATTCTGCCCCACTTTCAAGTCCTCTTCACAGACTTACTTCAGTATATTTTTGGACGATAACTGTGATTTATAACTCTGCAGGTTTGTGAATTACAGTGCCCCCGAGCTCCTTTCTTCAACTCGCTTTCTTGCAGCTGCCTGAAAGTCTGGAGGATTGCTTCAGGTGCTACTCTGGCTCTGACATGGCATGTTGAGCCTTTGGTTAATTCCTCTTCCTGGTGTGAAATGAGCATTACATTTGCCCGAGCAGGCACCTACGGCTAGTCTCTGATTGGTTCTCCCTATTACTGTTCATCTTGCACAGAAATTTCGAACTCTGCCAAACAGGAGGTTAAAGACACTGACTCTCCAAGTGGGGAGAGTGTTAGTCAAGCATCTGGAATAGTTAACAGAAGTAACAGGGGATAAAAACTGAGATGCGTTTAAAAACATTTCCCAGTCATACTGTGGACCATACTCTGGTTTTCTCATTCATGTTTTAGCTGAAGGAAGTATCCCTTGAACCTGGAGTGTTGGGACCCATGGAATGGGTACTATGCAGTATGACTACAAAGGGTCTGCATTTGCGCACCGAACGTCACCAATGCTCTCAGCCCGAAGTGTCCAGCCTTATGTCTCACCCAGCTCTGGGTGTAGATGTGGTAAATCCAGGTTGCATGAGAAGCCCTGAGTGAATTATTTAAGGATTGCTCTCTACTGCACTGTCATTGTGTTTGTTTTTGAAATTTATTTTGATAATGAGATTTTTCGGATTTTCACTGCTGAGGTTATGCCGCTGTACACACGCTTGATTCTCTTACAGAGACATATAAATCCATGTGTTTTAAGAATTTTCCTAGTCAGGTATATTCCTAGGCGTTGAATATGGGGTGTTGAGTCCATTTCGTTGAGCAAGGAATAGGTCTTCTCTATTACATATTTGGGTTTTAGAATGGTATCTGTGCTAATTTCAATCTCTGGTTTTATGCAGAACCCCAACTCACCTTTCCCATTAAGCAAGCATAACTTGGTCTTCTTAATTTGAGACCCTCTTCTCTTTTGTAATTCAGTTCATGTATAGCCAAGTTTACATTCCCTGTATTAGTGACATCTTATGATGTTTCTCTTTCTGTGTGACTTATTTCACGTATTATCATCGTACCTGAATCCAGTCATTATGCCGCGACGGGCCTGATGACATAGATTGCTTTGCTGGGTGATATTCCATTGTACGTACGTACCGCAATTTCTTTGTCTATTTTTCGCCTTTTGGCATATATAACTTGTAGCGTAGACGAGGTTCTTGGAAACAGAGCCGTCCGAAACTTTGGGGTGGATGTGTGTTTTTGATCTTAATTTTCCTAACCTATAGGACAATAAGTGGAAGTGCGTTGGCTCTGTTGCTTTGTTTTTTAGGTATTCAGGAAACACCATATATTTCTCCAGAGTGTCTGTTGGCAATTTACATCACACTCATCAATATAACAAGGCTCTCTGTTCTCCATGACCTGTCCTGCCTTTATGGATTTTACTCTTTTTCAAGATGGCCCTTTTGAACGGGGGGCAGTGAGACTTCATTGTAGTGCAGATTTCCTTTACATGCTTGCTTGGTTGGCCATAAAGAGCGTATGCGTTTTTTCCTGAATATATTCAGGAAAAAACGCATACGCCCTTTTTGGCCAAGTGCAACATTGTCGACGTTCTGCCTCTTTTCCTATGGTTTCAGGGCAATTCCAGTCTACCCCCTGCAATCGTTTTCCTGAAATTCTGCCCCGCTTTCAAGTCCCCTTCGCAGGCTTACTTCAATATATTTTTGGAGGATAGCTGTCATTTATAACTCTGCAGGTTTGTGAATTACAGTGTCCCTGAGCTCCTTTCTTCAACTCGCTTTCTTGTGAGCGGGCACAAAATCGCAGGATTGCTTCAGGCCCTAATCTGTTTCTGGCAGGGCACGCTGAGATTTTCTTTAATTTCTCTTCCTGGTGGGAAATGAACGTTACATTTGCCCGTGCAGACACCTACAGCTAGTCTCTCATTGGTTCTCCCTATTCCTGTACATCTTGCGCAGAAATTGCAAACTGTGCCAAACAGGAGGTTAAAGGCACTGACTCTCCATGTGGGGAGAGTGTTGGTAAAGCCTCTGGAATGGTGAACACGAGGACCAGGATACCAAAACTGAGATGCATTTTAAATCCTTTCCCAATCACATGGTGGACCATACTCTGGGTTTCCCATGCATGTTTTAGGTGAAGGAAGAATCCCTTGATCCTGGAGAGTTGGGAACCATGGAATGGGTACCATGCAGTATGACTTCAAGGGGTCTGTATTTGCTCACCAAAACTCACCAATGCTATCAGCCTGAAGTTTCCAGCCTTATGTCTCAACCAGCTCTGGGTGTAGATGTGGTAAATCCCAGTTGCATCACATGCCCTGAGTGAATTGTTTAAGAATTGCTCTCAATTTCACTGTCATTGTGTTTTGTTTTTGAAATTTATTTTGATAATGGGATTTATCGGATTTTCAATGCTGCATTTATGCCAATGTACACACGCTTGATTCTCTTATGGAGACATATAAATCCATGCGTTTTAACATTCTTCCTAGTCAGGTATATTCCTAGGCGTTGAATATGTGGTGTTGAGTCCATTTCTTTCAGCAAGGAGTAGGTCTTGTCTATTACATATTTGGCTTATGGAATGTTATCTGTGCTAATTTCAGACTCTGGTTTTATGCAGCACCCCAAGACACCTTTCCCCATAAGCAAGCATTAGTTGGTTTTGTAAATTTGAGACCCTGTTCTGTTTTGTAATTCAGTTCATGTGTAGTCAAGTTTACATTCCGTGTATTAGTGATATCTTATGATGTTTCTTTTTCTGTGTGACGTAGTTCACGTAGAATCACCGTACCTGCATCCACTCACTATGCCCCTACGGGCCTGATGACACAGATTTCATTGCTGAGTGATCTTGCATTGTACATACGTGCCACAACTTCTTTATCCACTTTTTGCTTTCTGGGATATTTACCTGGTACTGTAGAGGAGCTTCTTGTGAACACAGCCGTCCCAAACATTGGGGTGGCTCTCTGTTTTTGACTTTAATTTCCGTAAGCTATAGGACCATAAGTGGAAGTGCCATAGGCTGTGTTGCTTTGTTTCTTATGTGTTTCAGGAAACACCATACACTTCTCCAGGGTGGTTGTTGGCAATTTACATCCTGACAATCAGCGTAACAAGGCTCCCTTTTTTCCATGTACTGTCCTGCCTTTCTGGATTTTACACTTTTTTCAGATGGCCCTTTTGCCCGGGGGGCAGTGAGACTTCATTGTAGTGCAGATTTCCTTTACAGGCTTGCTTGGTTGGCCAAAAAGGGCGTATGCGTTTTTTCCTGAATATATTCAGGAAAAAACGCATACGCCCTTTTTGGCCAAGTGCATCATTGTCGACGTTCTGCCTCTTTTCCTATGCATTCATGGCTATTCCAGTCTACACCCTGCAATCGTTTTCCTGAAATTCTGCCCCGCTTTCAAGTCCCCTTCGCAGGCTTACTTCAATATATTTTTGGAGGATAGCTGTCACTTATAACTCTGCAGGTTTGTGAATTACAGTGCCCCTGAGCTCCTTTCTTCAACTCGCATTCTTGTGAGCTGGGCACAAAACCACAGGATTGCTTCAGGCCCTAATCTGTTTCCGGCGGGGCACTCTGAGCCTTTGGTTAATTCCTCTTCCTGGTGGGCAATGAGCGTTACATTTGCCCGTGCAGACACCTACAGCTAGTCTCTCATTGGTTCTCCCTATTCCTGTTCATCTTGCACAGAAATTGCAAGCTGTTCCAAACAGGAGGTTAAAGGCACTGACTCTCCAAGCGGGGAGAGTTTTAGTAAACCATCTGGAATGGTGAACCTGAGGACCAGGATACGAAAACTGAGATGCATTTTAAATCATTTCCCAATCACACGGTGGGCCATACTCTGGGTTTCCCATGCATGTTTTAGCTGGAGGAAGAATCCCTTGAACCTGGAGAGTTGGGACCCATAGAATGGGTACCATGCAATATGATGTCAAAGGGTCTGCATTTGCTCACCAAAACTCACCAATGCTATCAGCCTGAAGTGTCTAGCCTTATGTTTCAAAAAACTCTGGGTGTGGATGTGGTAAATCCCAGTTGCATCACATGCCCTGAGTGAATTATGTGAGAATTGCTCTCTATTTCACTGTCTTTGTGTTTTGTTTTTGAAATTTATTTTGATAATGGGATTTATCGGATTTTCACTGATGCGTTTATGCCGCTGTACACTGGCTGGATTCTCTTACGGAGACATATAAATCCATGGGTTTTAAGATTCTACCTAGTCAGGTATATTCTTAGGCGTTGAATATGTGGTGTTGAGTCCATTTCGTTGAGCAAGGAGTAGGTCTTGTCTATTACATATTTGGCTTATGGAATGTTACCTGTGCTAATTTCAGTCTCTGGTTTTATGCAGCACCCCAACGCACCTTTCCCCATAAGCAAGCACTATTTGGTTTTCTAAATTTGAGACCCTGTTCTGTTTTGTAATTCAGTTCATGTGTAGTCAAATTTACATTCCGTGTATTAGTGATATCTTATGATGTTTCTTTTTCTGTGTGACGTAGTTCACGTAGAATCACCATACCTGCATCCACTCACTATGGCGCTAGGGGCCTGATGACACAGATTTCATTGCTGAGTGATATTCCTTTGTACGTACCTACCACAAACTCTTTATACAGTTTTTGCTTTCTGCGATATTTACCTGGTAGTGTAGACGAGCTCCTTGTGAACACAGCCGTCCCAAACTTTGTGGTGGCTGTCTGTTTTTGATTTTAATTTCCCTAATCTATAGGACCATAAGTGGAAGTGTCATCGGCTGTGTTGCTTTGTTTCTTACGTGTTTCAGGAAACACCATACACTTCTCCTGGGTGGCTGTTGGCAATTTACATCCTGCCAATCGGCATAACAAGGCTCCCTGTTCTCCATGTCCTGTCCTGCCTTTCTGGATTTTACACTTTTATCAGGTGGCCCTTTTGCCAGGTAGGGGCAGTGAGACTGCATTTTAGTGCAGATTTCCTTTATAGGCTTGCTTGGTTGACCCAAAGGGGCGTATGCATTTTTTCTTGAATATCTTCAGGAAAAAACGCATACGCCCTTTTTGGCCAAGTGCATCATTGTCGACGTTCTGCCTCTTTTCCTGTGCTTTAAGGGCAATTCCAGTCTACCCCCTGCAATCGTTTTCCTGAAGTTCTGCCCCGCTTTCAAGTCCTCTTCACAGCCTTAGTTCAGTATATTTTTGGACGATAGCTTTCATTTATAACTCTGCACGTTTGTGAATGACAGTGCCCCTCAGCTCCTTTCTTCAACCCCCCTTCTTGTGAGCTGGGCACAAAACCGCAGGATTGCTTCAGGCCCCAATCTGTTTCGGGCAGGGCACTCTGATCCTTTGGGTAATTCCTCTTCCTGGTGGAAATGAGCGTTACATTTGCCCGTGCAGGCACCTACTGCTTGTCTCTCATTGTTTCTCCCTATTCATGTTCATCTTGTGAAGAAATTGCGAAATGTGCCAAACAGGAGTTTAAACGCACTGTCTCTCCAAGTGGGCAGAGTGTTAGTAAAGCATCTGGAATGGTGAACCTGAGAACAAGGATACGAAAACTGAGATGCATTTTAAATCGTTTCCCAATCACATGGTGGACCATACTCTGGGTTTCCCAATCATGCTGTAGCTGAATAAAGAATCCCTTGAACCTGGAGAGTTGGGACCCATGGATTGGGTACCATGCAGTATAATTTCAAAGGGTCTGCATTTGCTCACAGAAACTCACCAATGCTATCAGCCTCATGTGTCCAGCCTTATGTCTCACCCAGCTCTGGGTGTTGATGTTGTAAATCCAGGTTGCATCACATGCCCTGAGTGAATTATTTAAGAATTGCTCTCTATTTCACTGTCATTGTGTTTTGTTTTTGTAGTTTATTTTGATAACGATATTTATCGGATTTTCACTGCTTCGTTTATGCCGCTGTACACATGCTTGATTCTCTTACGGAGACATATAAGTCCATGGGTTTTAAGGTTCTTACTAATCAGGTATATTCCTAGGCATTGAATATCGCGTGTTGAGTCCATTTCGTTGAGCAAGGAGTAGGTTTTGACTATTACATATTTGGCTTATGGAACGGTATCTGTGCTAATTTCAATCTCTGGTTTTATGCAGCACCCCAACTCACCTTTCCCCTTAAGGAAGCATAAGTTGGTTTTCTTAATTTGAAACCCTCTTCTCTTTTGTAATTCAGTTCATATGTAGCCATGTTAACATTCCATGTATTAGTAATATCTTATGTCTTTTTTTTTGAATTATATGACATTGAATGATCACACGTAACTCCTCTGGAGTTGTTACAACTGGCCGTATTTCATTGATTTCCAGGCTGAGTAATATTCCACTCTACATAAGCACCACATCTCTATTCATTTTTTCTCTGCAGGAACATTTAAGTTATATCCTAGTCGAGGATCTTTTAAACAGAGAGGTGGTAAACATTGGGGTGCCTGTTTCCTCTCGATTTTTGTTTTTCCCAAGATATACTTCCATAAGTGCAAGTGCCCTGTGCTCAGTAGCTCATTTTTTAGATGCTTTAGTAAACACAATACACTTATCCAGAGTGACCGTTGGCAATATACATTTCCACTATAAGACTCACAGGGCTCCCTTTTCTCCTTGCCCTGTCCTGCATTTCTGGTGTTTACACTTTATGAGGACGGCTCTTCTGACTGATGCAAAGTGATATGTTTTGTAGTATTGATTTCCAGTGCCCACCTGTTTGGTTGGCTAAAAAAGTGTATGCCCTTTTCTTGAATATATGCAGAAAAAGACGCATACACCCTTTTTGGCCAACTGCAATGTTGGCAATGTTCAGCCCCTTTTCTTGTGCTTAATGGCGAGTCCTTTCTACCTCTTCCAATCCCTTTCTTGCCATTCTCCGTTGCTTACAAGTCCTTTTCTCTGACTTTCCTCAAGACATTTTTCAGTGATAGATATTTTCAACTCTGGAGTTTCGTGAATTTTAGTGCCCCTGAGTTCCATTTTCCAACTTGTGTTTATGGGAACTGGCCACAAAGCATCAGGATTCCTCAAGCCCTATTCTGTTTCCATGGGCAACCCTAGCCTTTGTCAATTCGTCTTCCTGATTGGAAATTAGAGTGACATGTGCCTGTCCGAACACCTAGGACTTGTCTCTCATTGTTCCTCCTCCTTCCGCTTCATCCTCTGGACAAATTCCAAACTGTATGCAACAGGATGTTGACAGTGCTGACATCTCCAAGTGGGGAGACTGTTAGTAAAGAAGCTGGAGTGGTGAACCCTAGCACCAAGAGATGAGGAGATGAGATGCCTTTTCCAAACTTTTCCCGATCAGACGGTATACCATCCTCTGGGTGTGACAGGCATGTTTTAGGTGTAGGAAGGGTCCCATTCATGTGAGGAGAACACCAGGGGATTTTAAATATCAGTGTCTCTCCGCAACCCAAACTGGGGAATTTTTTAAGCTACGGCTACACATATGTTCATTAAGGGCCTTGGGAAGTAGGCAGAGTCCAAACTTTAGATGATTGAAGTCTTCAGGGTCAGAAGCACTCACCACTGTCTTCCCTTAGGTTCCATTTTTACTATCATTGATGGATGATGTCAATAAAAATATCTATTCTTTTTCAGATCATTTCCCCTTATAGGTTATTGCAAAATATTGAGTGTAGTTCCCTGTGCTATACAGTAGTTCCTTGCTGATGATTTCATACATAGCAGTGTGTATGTGTTAATCCCAAACTGTTAATTTATCCCTCCTCCTACCATTTCCCTTTGGTAATAATAAATTATAAGATGTTATGCTTCTCAGAAATGGGGGAGCTGAAAGAGAGGTATCATTTTCAATGCAAAAGCATTTAAAACAAGATTGAAGCTTTAACCAAGATTATTAGATGTACATCCTTGGAAAGAAATCACTTTGTTTCTCTAATATTGACCTGACAAAGAAGACAAACCTTTTCACTGAACTTGCTTATAAGAAAGTGATGGAAATATCAAATGGAAGTGTTAGAAACATCTTATTTTACCCGAGCCTTATACACTGTTCTATGTTAATTACAGTTTGGCTCACACATCTGTTCATTGAAGTTACAATGTTCTCAATTTCTGTTACTGATCCTCCAGAGTGGATGCCAACAAGTGTCCCCCTGCCCAGTGTCATTGGAGCCAATAGATCGAGACTGAGTTTGGTTCAAAAGCAAAGGAAACTTTATATTTTGATCAGAGAATGGAGAGGTGCTACCCTGTGGGCTGTGGGCTGGGCTGCTGTGTAGAGATCCTGTCAGAGTCACTGGGAGGGAGGGGGCTGAGCTCTCGAGGACCTGGTTGGCTGCAGCTCAGGCTCTATGTCACGGAGTCTGAACTGGGCCCCAGGAGCTGAAGTGTCATCGAGCCATTCTGCTCTAGGAAATCTGGTCTGAAGTGCCGGGTGTGGAACCTCTGTATGGGGGACCCTAGGAGCACCTGAAATTAGACAAAGCACAAAGGATAAAAAAGGTTAGACTTTATTTTATTGCCCAGATTCTATTTTTATCTCCCAGGCATTTTTAAGGGGCTTTGCCTGGGACAAACTCCTCTTCTGCCTTTTGTCCCTTTCCTCATTCTTGGAGTGCTGCAGGTGCAGACCCTTCTTCTGTAACTGCTGAGTGCTGAGTTAGGAGGCCTCATACCCGTGGGCGAGGGTCAGAACTTCTCCCCAGCAGCCTCCAGGTGACGTTGATTGCCCCAGGCCTCCTGCCTCCCTGCTCGTCCACCTGAGCACCAATATTGGAAGTGTTATAGATTCTAATGACCTTTAAGGGTCCAGAAAGGAGATGTGCAGTGGCGCTGTGAGGTCCAGTTTCACCCCGCCCCACATTTGTTCAGCCACCTTAGGCTGACCGTTTCTGCCAGCCTAGATGCTCTGACTGACCGTTTCTGCCAGCCTAGATGCTCTGACCAACAGTCTGCGCTTTCTTCCATTAGGCCCCTGAATTAATGTAAAAACAGCACCAGGTGTCAAGACCCTGCCCACTCAGCTCCCAGACAGTACAGGGTTAGTGGTGATGAAGGATCATGATGGTCACTGAGTCAAGAGCCTTTGGAAGTAAACAGGAGTCCAGCCGGTCTTATTGGCCACCATCATCAGGGTGTCTGTAGGCTTTTCTATGGTGACATCATGATATACGGTTCCCCCGCCAAGATTATTAGCTCCCCTCTGGGTACAGTAAGTACTGCAAGCAGTAATCTACTCTTTTGGGACACACTCTTGTTGTTTTATGACAGAAACTCCAGGTCAAGTGATGGTCACACGGGTCGTCATGGTGCCCCGTTGCCCCCGGTTGTCTCTCTGGAGGTTGGAGTTGGAGGGCCTCCTCAATCGAGGTCAGTGTGCCCACGGAGCAAACCCTGCAACTTCAGGGCATGGTTGGGGGTTAGGATCACCACGTGGGGTCCGTTTCCCTTAGAAGGGAGGTGGCCTTTTGGGCTGCTGATATCCAGGTTTTCAGATACCACCAGTATCTTGGCCAGATGTGGTGGTGGGCCAAGCCCCTTGGTGACCATAGTTTATCCTCCCTGGATGGCATTCTTGCATTGTTCCATTTCAAGTGGTCCCAGTTTTTGCACTAATGCTCCAATGGTGATTCACCTTTCACCAGGAATGTAAAGGTCAAAGGGTTTAGCTAAATTAGGGAGTTCCAGGGCAAGGGTCTGAATTGACTGCTCTTTCCATTCTTGAAAGGCCACTTCTGGATTCTATTCAAAAGGATCATCATCTTTTCCTTTCAGTGTTTCATATAGAGGCCCAGCTAGTAGACTGTAGTTAGGGATCCAGAGGCAGGAAACCCTGGCTTCCCCAGGAACCCCTAAGCTGTCTTCTAGTTTCAGAAAGGGGTAAGGCTGTAAATTGTTTCTTCCCTTTCCTGGGATGGGCTTCTCCGACCTTCTGTGAGAATGAAGCCCAGGCAGGTCACCGTAGTCTGTGATATTTGAGCTTTTTCGTGGACAACTTCTATCCTTTATTGGCTTGGTAGTTCTGAGGCTTCCTTAGTAGGGCTGGCGATCAGAATGTCGTCTGAATATTGAAGGAGTGTTTCCTTTTCCAGAGGTAGAACTTTTAGGTCTTTAGCTGAGCTTTCCCCAAAGATGGTGTGGGAATTTTTGAACCCTTGGGGCAAGACAGCCTGGAAGTATTGTTTTAGTTGTATGTTGAGTCCTGTCACTCACAAGCCAAAATTTCTTGTGATTCTGGGACTAATGGAATACAAAAGAAGGCATCAGTGAAGACTAATACAGAATACCAAGTCCTGGTGGTTGGTAGAATAACCAGCAGGGTGTAGGATTTAGGAACTACTGGAGGTATATCCTCAGTGGCTTCACTGACTGTCCTGACATCCTTTACCAGGACTCCAGCAGCCCATGGGGCTCTCGAGGTCAGGTCAATCCCAGGATATGGAGATCACCTGGGCAGGTACCCCACCCCCACCCCAGCCCACGGGGCTCTCGTGTTCAGGCCCCTCCCAGGATATGGGATTCCCTCGGCAGGTCTTCTTCAGTCCATGGTGCTCCCGTGGTCAGGCCCCTCCCAGGATACAGAGCTACCCTTGCAGGTACCTTGGCAGGGCTGGGCACACAGGAACCGTGCACATAGCCCTCATTGCAGAGCACTCCCAGCTCACCTGTCGCTCAGATCTGACACAGAGCACCTCAGAGCAGGACTTGAACTAACAAAGAGCAGCTCTGACAGGTCTGTGACCCTGGGCATCACTCTGTGCGGCCTCCTCCACCTGGTCTTCCAAAGACTTCCACTGCACCCGGGGCACCAGGCCTCTGTCTCCAACCACCACCCACCCCTCCTCTCCCTGACTCCTGGGTTCCTCTCATTAGGAGAGGGTTTTCTTGAAGTTGTCTCCCACTCATGGGCCAGATAATATAATTAGAAAACAAGGCAGAGCTGCAGCCCCTTGTCTATCCTGACTCTCAGGAGCCCACACCTGATCCTTGGACCTGGCCGATTCAGCAAGTTCCATTTTCTGCAACTGTGAGCCCCTGAGTGGTGATTATTGGCTGGCCTGGGAAGCCTGACCGTGCCTGCCAGTCCTCCCCAAGTGTGCCTGGGTTGAGATCAATATAAACACCGCTCCAGGCAGCAAGAGCCCCTGCAGCTGTGCCTGACGCCATTTTCTCTGCCCTGTCAGCAGTCTCGGGGCTGGGCTGGTGGGAGGGAGTGAGAGGCCACGGCTTTGTGGGTGTCCCAGTGTGAGTGGGGCTCTGCTGGACTTTCTGCAGCAGTTGCCAAGATGCTACCTGCTAAAGAAGAGGATGTGTCACCCACACCTGCCGCTGGAATTTCTCCCTGGGCACAGGTGAGGAAGGAAGAAAGCAGTGGGGGCCAGGACAGCAGGGGTATCTCAGGCAGGGAAATGGAGAGCTTCCAGAAGAGCACCCAGGGCCAGGACCATCCTGGCTGGCCTGCAGGCACCAAGTCGGCTGGCATGCTGTCCCTCATGTGTCTCCATGGCCCTTCCTCTAGGTTTTCAAGTCCTTGTACATATTCAGGTGTTTAGCCTTGGAAGGGTGGGAACATTTCAGCAGCAGATGGCCTGGGGCTCAGCCCACGTTTACTCACAGATACCTCGGCACGGTCCCCCAGCTTTGCAGTGAGGACGCTTGTTGCGAGGAGCATGCTGGCTGAATGGGAGATGATTCCCCACCACTGACCAACTTCAGAATTGTTTGCAATTGGAGCAAGTGCCCTGAAACGGTTTTCCTCTGTGTAACTGGTGGGTTCTGTTCTTTTTTTATCTTTTTTTCGTTTTTGGTTCAAGGTAGATTTTATTCCTCTTTTGTGTATTTACAGATATAAGCATGGAAATAATTTATTCATATAAATACATGTATGTGAAGGGAAGAATATTTTTTCTGTTTTATTTTTTTAATTTTATTTTTTTATTTTGAATTTAATTTTATATTTTTATACAGCAGGTTGTTTTTGGTTATCTACTTTATATATATAAATGTATACATACCAATCCCAATATCTCAACTCCTCCCACCACCATCCCCAACAGCTTTCCCCCCTTGTTGTCCATACGTTTGTTGTATACATGTGTTGCTCTATTTCTGCCTTGCAAAACGGTTCATCTGTACAATTTTTCTAGGTTCCACATATATGCATTAATATACAAGATTTGTTTTTCTCTTTCTGACTTACTTCACTCTGTATGACAGTCTCTAGATCCATCAACGTCTCTACAAATGTCCCAATTTCATTCCTTTTTATGGCTTAGTAACATTCCAATTTATATATGTACCACATCTTTATGCATTCGTCTGTCTGTGGGCATTTAGGTTGCTTCCATTACCTGGATAGTGTAAATAGTGATGCAATGAACATTGTGGTGAATGTCTCTTTTTGATTTATGGTTTTGTCTGGGTATATGCCCAGTAGAGGGATTGCTGTATCATATGGTAATTCTATTCTTAGTTTTATAAGAAACTCCATAATGTTCTGCACAGTGACTGTATCAATTTACGTTCCCAACAATAGTGGAAGAGGATTCCTTATCTCCACACCGTTTCCAGCATTTGTTGTTTGTAGATTTTCTGATGATGCCCATTCTAATAGGTGTGAGGTGATACACCATGGATGAGTCTATTTCGTTGAGCAAAGAGTAGGTCTTGTTTATTACGTATTTGGCTTATGGAATGGTATGTGTGCTAATTTCAATCTGTTTTTATACAGCAGCCCAACTCAACTTTCCCCTTAAACAAGCATAAGGTTTTTATCTAAATGTGAGACTCTGTTCGGTTTTGTAATTCAGTTTATGTGTAGCCAAGTTTACACTCCCTCTATTAGTGATATCTTATGATAATTATCTTTCTTTGTGTGACATATTTCTCTTAGAATCATCATAATTAAATCCACTCAATTTGCTGCTACAGGCCTGAAGACATTGATTTCACTGCTGAGTGATATTCCGATGTACGTAAGTAGCACAACTTCTTTATCCATTTTTTTCTTTCTGGGATATTTAATTTGTACTGGAGTCGAGGTTCTTGTAAACACAGCAGCCCTAAATTTTGTGTTGGCTGTGTCTTGTTGATTTTAATTTTCCTAAGCTATAGGGCCAAAAGTGGAAGTGCCCTAGGCTCTGTAGCTTTGTTTTTTAGATGTTTCAGGATACACCATGAACATCTCCAGAGTGTCTGTTGGCAATTTACATCCCGCCCATCAGCATAACACGGCTCCCTGTTCTCCATGGCCTGTCCTGTGTTTCTGGTTTTTACACTTTATTCAGATGGCCTTTTTGACGAATGGGAAATGTGACTTCATTGTAGTGTGGATTTCCATTGCTGGAGTGCTTGGTTGGCCAAAATGTTCATATGCGTTTTTTCCTGAATATATTCAGGAAAAATGTATACGCACTTTTTGTCCATGTGCATCACTGTCAAAGATCTGCCGCTTTTCATATGCTTTAAATGCAATTCCAATCTACCTCTTGAAATAAGATTCCTGCAATTCTGCCTCGTTTTCAAGTCCTCTTTGCAGACTTACTTCGATATATTTTTGCCAATAGCTGTCATTTATCTCTGCAGGTTTGTGAATTACAGTGCCCCTGAGCTCCTTTCTTAACTCGCTTCCTTGTAAGCTGGCCACAAAACTGCAGGTTTCCTTCAGGCCGTAATCAGGGTCCGGCACGGCACTCTGAGCCTTTGGTTAATTCCTCTTCCTGGTGGGAAATTAGAGTTAAATGTGCCCCTCCAGACACCTGCCTCACTCCCAGCCACATGGTGATGTGTGTCCTCAGGTTTGAGGCCATATGTGATGGGTTCCTCATCTTTTGATGATGTGGCCCCACTGGTGTGTGGACACTCCTGCCTGGTTCCCATCCCCTTGGTGATGTGGGCCCTCTGGTGAGACTCTGATCCTGGTTGGGTTCCTCACACATCCGTGAGGTGAGCCCTCTTCTCTGAGGTCACTCCTGCCTGGCTGGCACAACCCGCCTTGCTGACTTCGGCACCCTGGTGGCAGTTGGAGCCTGCTGGGAGCCTCCTTCCCTCGGTGATGAGGCCCTCTGGCGTCAGGCCCTAACGGCGGGGTTCCCACATTTTCTGATATGTGCTAAGTGGTGCGAGGGCACTCCTGCCAGGTTCCCATCCTCATGAGCGTGTGGGCCTTCTGTTCTGAGGTCCTAACGGCTGGGTTGCTCACACTTTCATGATGTGGGCCCTCTGATGTGAGGTCAATCCTGCCTGGCTGGCGCACGTCGCCTTGGCGACGTGGACCCTCTGGTGGCAGTTGGAGCGTGCTGGGGCCTCCTCCCCTCAGTGATGAGGGCCTTCTGGTGTCAGACCCTAAGTGCTGGGCTCCACACATTTTCTGATGTGTGCCCAGTGGTGCGAGTCACTCCTGCCAGGTTCCCATCCCCATGGGCATGTGGGACTTCTGTTCTGTGGTCCCAAATGCTGGGTTGCTCACAGTTTCATGATGTGGGCCCTTTGCTGTGTGTTCACTCTGGCCTGTATCCCATAGTGTCAGTGCTCTGGCCCTCCCGCTTGGAGTTTCCAACTTCTCGATTCCTCACCTTTTTTATTCTATGGGCCCTCGGTTGTGCGTCTCCTCCTGCATGCCTCACTCCCAGCCCGTTCGTGATGTGTGTCCCATTGTTTGAGGCCACATGTGCTGTGTTCTTCACCTTTCTATAATGTGGCCACACTGGTGTGAGGACACTCTTGCCTGGTTCCCATTCCCTTGGTGATGTTGGCCCCACTGCTGTTAGGACAGTCTTGCCTGGTTCCCATCACCTTGGTGATGTTGGCCCTCTGGTGAGAGTCTGATCCTGGTTAGGTTCCTCACCCTTCTGTGAGGTGGGCCCTCTGCTCAGAGGTCACTCCTGCCTGGCTAGCACACCCCGCCTTGGCAACGTCGGCCATATGGTGGCAGTTGGAGCCTGCTGGGAGCCTCCTCACCTCGGTGATGAGGGTCCTCTGGCCTCAGGTCCTAACTGCTGGGTTCCCACATTTTCTGATTCGTGGAAGTGGGCCGAGGACACTCCTGTCAGGTTCCCATCCCCATAGGGATGTGGGCCTTCTTCTCTGAGTTCCCATCCGCCGGGTTGCTCACAGTTTCATGATGTGGGACCTCTGCTGTGAGTTCGCTGTGGCCTGGATCCCATAGACTCTGTGCTCTGGGCGGCCTACTGGCCGGTTCCAACTGCTGGATTCCTCACAACTTTTATTCTGTGGGCTCTGTTTTGTGAGGATACTCCTGCTTGCCTCACTCCTAGCCCCTTGGAGATGTGGGTCCCCTGTTTTAGGCCACATGTTCTGGGTTCCTCACCTTTCTATAATGTGGCCACACTGGTGTGAGGACCCTCCTGCCTGGTTCCGATCCCCTTGGTGATGTGGGCCCTCTGGTGAGAGTCTTATCCTGGCTGGTTTCCTCACCCTTCTGTGAGGTAGGCCCTCTGCGGTGAGGTCACTCCTGCCTGGCTGGCACACATCACCTTGGTGACGTGGGCCCTCAGTTGGGAGTTGGTGTCTGCTGCGAGTCTCCGTCCCTCGGTAATGAGGGCCCTCTTGCGTCAGACCCTAACTCCTGGGCTCCTAAAATTTGCAGATGTGTGACCTGTGGTGCGAGTACACTCCTGTCAGTTTCCCAACCCCATGGGAATTTGGGCCTTCTGCTCTGAGGTCCCAACGCCTGGGGTGCTCACAGTTTCATGATGAGGGCCCTCTGATGTGCGTTCATTCCGGCCTAGATCCCATAGGCTTGCTGCTCCTGGGCGCCTGCTGGGAGGTTCCAACTGCGGGATTCCTCACCTTTTTTATTCTATGGGCCCTCTGTTTTGAGGCTCCTCCTGCCTGCCTCAATCCCAGCTCCCTTGTGATGTGTGTCCTCTGGTTTGAGGCCACGTGTGCTGGGTCCCTCACTTTTCGGTGATGTGGCCCCACTAGTGTGAGGACACTCCTGCCTGGTTCCCATTCCCTTGGTGATGTGGGCCCTCTGGTGAAAATCTGATCCTCTTTGGTTCTTCACACTTCTGTGAGGTTGACCCTCTGCTCTGAGATCACTCCTGCCTGGTTGTCGCACTCCGCATTGGCGACGTCGCCCCTCGCGTAGCAGTCGGAGCTGGCTGGGAGCCACCGCCCCTCGGTGATGAGGGCCCTCTGGCATCAGGCACTAATTGCTGGGCTCCCCACATTTTTTCATGTGTGCCCACTCTTGCGATGACTCTCCTGCTTGTTTCCCTTCCCCATGGGGATGTGGGCCTTCTGCTCTGAGGTCACAATGGCTGGGTTGCTTACAGAATCACAATGAGGGCCCTCTGTTGTGAGTTCATGCCGGCCTGGATCTCATAGACTCAGTGCTCTGGGCCGCCTGCTAGGAAGATCCAGCTGCTGGTTTCCACACATTTTGTGTACAATGGGACATGTGTTGTGAGGTTAATCCTGCCTGCCTCACTCCGAAACCCATGGTGATGTGGGTCCTCTGATTTGAGGCCACATGTGCTGGGTACCTCAACTTTTGATGATGTGGCCCCACAGGTGTGAGGACACTCCTGCCTGGTTCCCATCACCTTGGTGATGTGGGCCCTCTGGGGAGAGTCTGATCCTGGCTGGGTTTATTACCATTCTGTGCGGTGGGCCCTCTGATGTCAGGTCACTCCTGCCTGGCTAGCTTACATCGCCTTGGCGACGTGGGCCCTCTGTTGGCCACTGGAGCATGCTGGGAGCCTCCTACTCCCGTTAATGATGGCCCTGGAAAAAACGCATATGCACTTTTTAGCCAAGTGCTTCATTGATGAGGTTCTGCCACTTCTCTTATGCTTTCAGAGCAATTCACGTCTACCTCCTGAAATCGGATTCCGGCAATTCTGCCCCACTTTCAAGTCCTCTTCGCAGCCTTAATTCAATATATTTTTGTACAATTTCTGTCATTTATAAGTCTGCAGGTATGTGAATGACAGTGCCCCTGAGCTCCTTTCCTCAACTCGCTTTCTTGTGAGCTGGCCACAAAACCGCAGGATTGCTTCAGGCCCTAATCTTGTTCCAGCATGGCATGCTGAGCCTTTGGTTAATTCCTCTTCCTGTGGGGAAATGAGTGTTAAAATTGCCCGTGCATACTGGGCATATACCCTGAGAAAACCAAAATTCAAAAAGAGTCATGTACCAAAATGTTCATTGCAGCTCTATTTACAATAGCCCGGAGATGGAAAGAACCTAAGCGCCCATCATTGGAGGAATGGATAAAGAAGATGTGGCACATATACACAATGGAATATTACTCAGCCTTAAAAAGAAATGAAACTGAGTTATTTGTAATGAGATGGATAGACCTAGAGTCTGTCATACAGAGTGAAGTAAGTCAGAAAGAAAAAGACAAATACCGTATGCTAACACATATATATGGAATTTAAAGGGAAAAAATGTCATGAAGAACCTAGGGATAAGACAGGAATAGAGGCGCAGACCTACTGAAGAACGGAATTGAGGATATGGGGAAGGGGAAGGGTGAGTTTTGACAGGGCGAGAGAGAGTCATGGACATATACACACTAACAAATGTAGTAAGGTAGATAGCAAGGGGGAAGCAGCAACAAGGCACAGGGATATTAGCTCGGGGCGTTGGGACAGCCTGGAGGGGTGGGAGGGGGAGAGAGGGAGGGAGGGAGACAGAAGACGGAAGACACATGGGAGTATATGTATTTGTATAGCTGATTCACTTTGTTATAAAGCAAAAACTAACACACCATTGTAAAGCAATTATACCCCAATAAAGATGTTAAAAAGAAAATTTGCCCGTGCCCACACCTACAGATAGTCTCCCGTTGGTTCTCCGTATTCCTGTTCATCTTGCGCAGAAATTGCAAACAGTGCCAAACAGGAGGTTAAAGGCACTGACTCTCCAAATGGGGAGAGTGTAAGAAAAGGGTCTGGAATGGTGAACCTGAGTACCAGGGGACGAAAACTGACATGCATGTAAAAAGGTTTCCCAGTCACATGGTGGAGCATACTCTGGGTTTCCCATGCACATTTTAGCTGAAGGAAGAATCCCTTGAACCTGGAGAGTTGGGAACCATGGAATGGATACCAGGCAGTATGACATCAAAGGGTCTGCATTTGCTCACTGAACCTCACCAATGCAATCAGCCCAAAGTGTCCAGCCTTATCTCTCACCCAGCTCTGGGTGTAGATGTGGTAAATCCAGGTTGCATCACAAGCCCTGTGTGAGTTATTTAAGAATTGTTCTCTATTTCACTGTCATTGTGTTTTGTTTTTGAAATTTTTTTTGATACTGGGATTTATCTGATTTTCAATGCTGCGTTAATGCCGCTGTACACACTCTTGATTCTCTTACAGAGACATATAAATCCATGGGTTTTAAGATTATTCCTAGTCAGGTATATTCCTAGGCATTGAATATGTGGTGTTGAGTCCATTGCGTTGAGCAAGGAGTAGGTCTTGTCTATTATATATTTGGCTTATGGAACGGTATCTGTGCTAATTTCAGTCTCTGGTTTTATGCAGCACCCCAACGCACCTTTCCCCATAAGCAAGCACAAGTTGGTTTTCTAAATTTGAGACCCTGTTCTGTTTTGTAATTCAGTTCATGTGTAGTCAAGTTTATATTCCGTGTATTAGTGATATCTTATGATGTTTCTTTTTCTGTGTGACTTATTTCACGTAGAATCACTGTACATGAATCCACTCACTATGCCACTACGGGCCTGATGACACAGATTTTATTGCTGAGTGGTATTCCATTGTACATACGTACCACAACTTCTTAATCCATTGTATGGTCTCTGAGATATTTACCTGGTACTGTAAATGAGGTTCTTGTGAACAGAGAGCTCCCAAACTTTGAGGTGGCTATGTGTTTTTGATTTTAATTTCCCTAAGCTGTAGGACCATGTGGAAGTGCCACAGGCTGTGTTGCTTTGTTTCTTACGTGTTTCAGGAAACACCATACACTTCTCCAGGGTGGCTGCTGGCAATTTACATCCTGCCAATCAGCATAACAAGGCTCCCTGTTCTCCATATCCTGTCCTACCTTTCTGGATTTTACACTTTTTTCAGATGGCCCTTTTGCCAGGGGGGCAGTGAGACTTCATTGTAGTGCAGATTTCCTTTACAGGCTTGCTTGGTTGGCCAAAAAGTGTGTATGCGTTTTTTCCTGAATATATTCAGGAAAAAACGCATACGCCCTTTTTGGCCAAGTGCATCATTGTCGACGTTCTGCCTCTTTTCCTATGCTTTCAGGGCAATTCCAGTCTACCCCCTGCAATCGTTTTCCTGAAATTCTGTCCCGCTTTCAAGTCCCCTTCGCAGGCTTACTTCAATATATTTTTGGAGGATAGCTGTCATTTATAACTCTGCAGGTTTGTGAATTACAGTGCCCCTGAGCTCCTTTCTTCAACTCGCTTTCTTGTGAGCTGGGCACAAAACCGCAGGATTGCTTCATGCCCTAATCTGTTTCCGGCAGGGCACGCTGAGCCTTTGTTTAATTCCTCTTCCTGGTGGGCAATGAGCGTTACATTTGCCCGTGCAGACACCTACAGCTAGTCTCTCATTGGTTCTCCCTATTCTTGTTCATCTTGCACAGAAATTGCAAGCTGTGCCAAACAGGAGGTTAAAGGCACTGACTCTCCAAGCGGGGAGAGTGTTAGTAAAGCATCTGGAATGGTGAATCCGAGGACCAGGATACGAAAACTGAGATGCATTTTAAATCGTTTCCCAATCACACGACGGACGATACTCTGGGTTTCCCATGCATGTTTTAGCTGGAGGAAGAATCCCTTGAACCTGGAGAGTTGGGACCCATGGAATGGGTACCATGCAGTATGACTTCAAAGGGTCTGCATTTGCTCACCAAAACTCACCAATGCTATCAGCCTGAAGTGTCCAGCCTTATGTCTCAACCAGCTCTGGGTGTAGATGTGGTCAATCCCGGTTGCATCACATGCCCTGAGTGAATTATTTAAGAATTGCTCTCTATTTCACTGTCTTTGTGTTTTGTTTTCGAAATTTATTTTGATAATGGGATTTATCGGATTTTCACTGCTGCGTTTCGGCCGCTGTACACACGCTTGATTCTCTTACGGAGACATATATATCCATGGGTTTTAAGATTCTTCCTAGTCAGGTATATTCCTAGGCGTTGAATATGTGGTGTTGGGTCCATTTCGTTGAGCAAGGAGTAGGTCTTGTCAATTACATATTTGGCTTATGGAAAGTTATCTGTGCTAATTTCAGTCTCTGGTTTTATGCAGCACCCCAAGGCGCCTTTCCCCATAAGCAAGCACTAGTTGGTTTTCTACATTTGAGACCCTGTTCTGTTTTGTAATTCAGTTCCTGTGTAGTCAAGTTTACATTCCGTGTATTAGTGATATCTTATGATGTTTCTTTTTCTGTGTGACGTAGTTCACGTAGAATCACCGTACCTGCATCCACTCACTATGCCGCTACGTGCCTGATGACACAGATTTCATTGATGAGTGATATTGCATTGTACGTACGTGCCACAACTTCTTTATCCATTTTTTGCTTTCTGAGATATTTACCTGATACTGTAGACGAGCTTCTTTTGAACACAGCCGTCCCAAATATTGGGGTGGCTGTCTGTTTTTGATTTTAATTTCCGTAAGCTATAGGACCATAAGTGGAAGTGCCATAGGCTGTGTTGCTTTGTTTCTTACGTGTTTCAGGAAACACCATACACTTCTCCAGGGTGGCTGCTGGCAATTTACATCCTGCCAATCAGCATAACAAGGCTCCCTGTTCTCCATATCCTGTCCTACCTTTCTGGATTTTACACTTTTTTCAGATGGCCCTTTTGCCTGGGGGGCAGTGAGACTTAATTGTAGTGCAGATTTCCTTTACAGGCTTGCTTGGTTGCCCAAAAAGGGCGTATGCGTTTTTTCCTGAATATATTCAGGAAAAAACGCATACGCACTTTTTGGCCAAGTGCATCATTGTCGACGTTCTGCCTCTTTTCCTATGCTTTCAGGGCAATTCCAGTCTACCCCCTGCAATCGTTTTCCTGAAATTCTGCCCCGCATTCAAGTCCCCTTCGCAGGCTTACTTTAATATATTTTTGGAGGATAGCTGTCATTTATAACTGTGCAGGTTTGTGAATTACTGTGCCCTTGAGCTCCTTTCTTCAACTCGGTTTGTTGTGAGCTGGGCACAAAAACGCAGGATTGCATCAGGCCCTAATCTGTTTCCGGCAGGGCACACTGAGCCTTTGGTTAATTCCTCTTCCTGGTGGGAAATGAGCGTTACATTTGCCCGTGCAGACACCTACAGCTAGTCTCTCATTTGTTCTCCCTATTCCTGTTCATCTTGCACAGAAATTGCAAGCTGTGCCAAAGACGAGGTTAAAGGCACTGACTCTCCAAGCGGGGAGAGTGTTAGTAAAGCATCTGGAATGGTGAACCCGAGGACCAGGATACGAAAACTGAGATGCATTTTAAATCGTTTCCCAATCACACGGTGGACGATACTCTGGGTTTCCCATGCATGTTTTAGCTGGAGGAAGAATCCGTTGAACCTGGAGAGTTGGGACCCATGGAATGGGTACCATGCAGTATGACTTCAAAGGGTCTGCATTTGCTCACCGAAACTCACCAATGCTATCAGCCTGACGTGTCCAGCCTTATGTCTCAACCAGGTGTGGGTGTAGATGTGGTCAATCCCGGTTGCATCACATGCCCTGAGTGAATTGTTTAAGAATTGCTCTCTATTTCACTGTCTTTGTGTTTTGTTTTTGAAATTTATTTTGATAATGGGATTTATCGGATTTTCACTGCTGCGTTTATGCCGCTGTACACACGCTTGATTCTCTTACAGAGACATATAAATCCATGGGTTTTAAGATTCTTCCTAGTCAGGTATATTCCTAGGCGTTGAATATGTGGTGTTGAGTCCATTTCGTTGAGCAAGGAGTAGGTCTTGTCTATTACATATTTGGCTTATGGAAAGTTATCTGTGCTAATTTCAGTCTCTGGTTTTATGCAGCATCCCAATGCACATTTCCCTATAAGCAAGCACTAGTTGGTTTTCTAAATTTGAGACCCTGTTCTGTTTTGTAATTCAGTTCATGTGTAGTCAAGTTTACGTTCCGTGTATTAGTGATATCTTATGATGTTTCTTTTTCTGTGTGACGTAGTTCACGTAGAATCACCGTACCTGCATCCACTCACTATGCCGCTACTGGCCTAATGACACAGATTTCATTGCTGAGTGATATTGCATTGCACGTACGTGACACAACTTCTTTATCCATTTTTTGCTTTCTGGGATATTTACCTGGTACTGTAGCCGAGCTTCTTGGCAACACAGCCGTCCCAAACTTTGGGGTGGATCTCTGTTTTTGATTTTAATTTCCCTAAGCAAGAGGACCATAAGTGCAATTGCCATAGGCTGTGTTCCTTTATTTCTTACGTGTTTCAGGAAACACCATACACTTCTCCAGGGTGGCTGTTGGCAATTTACATCCTCCCTATCAGCATAACAAGGCTCCCTGTTCTCCATATCCTGTCCTACCTTTCTGGATTTTACACTTTTTTCAGATGGCCCTTTTGCCCGGGGGGCAGTGAGACTTCATTGTAGTGCAGATTTCTTTACAGGCTTGCTTGGTTGGCCAAAAAGTGCATATGCGTTTTTTCCTGAACATATTCAGGAAAAAACGCATATGCCCTTTTTGGCCAAGTGCATCACTGTCGACGTTGTGCCTGTTTTTCTATGCTTTCAGGGCAATTCCAGTCTACCCCCTGCAATCGTTTTCCTGAAATTCTGCCCCGCTTTCAAGTCCCCTTCGCAGGCTTACTTCAATATATTTTTGGAGGATAGCTGTCATTTATAACTCTGCAGTTTTGTGAATTACAGTGCCCCTGAGCTCCTTTCTTCAACTCGCTTTCTTGTGAGCTGGGCACAAAACCGCAGGATTGCTTCAGGCCCCAATCTGTTTCCGGCAGGGCACGCTGAGCCTTTGGTTAATTCCTCTTCCTGGTTTGCAATGAGTGTTACATTTGCCCGTGCAGACACCTACAGCTAGTCTCTCATTGGTTCTCCCTATTCCTGTTCATCTTGCACAGAAATTGCAAGCTGTGCCAAACAGGAGGTTAAAGGCACTGACTCTCCAAGCGGGGAGAGTGTTAGTAAACCGTCTGGAATGGTGAACCCGAGGACCAGGATACGAAAACTTAGATGCATTTTAAATCGTTTCCTAATCACACGGTGGACCATACTCGGCGTTTCCCACGCATGTTTTAGCTGAAGAAAGAATCCCTTGAACCTGGAGAGTTGGGACCCTTGGAATGGGTACCATGCAGTATGACTTCAAAGGATCTGCATTTGTTCACCGAAACTCAACAATGCTATCAGCCTGAAGTGTCCAGCCTTATGTCTCAACCAGCTCTGGGTGTACATGTGGTAAATCCAGGTTGCATCACATGCCCTGAGTGAATTATTTAAGAAGTGCTACCTATTTCACTGTCATTGTGTTTTGTTTTTGAAATTTATTTTAATAATGGGATTTATCGGATTTTCACTGCTTCATTTATGCCGCTGTACATGCGCTTGATTCTCTTACGGAGCCATATAAGTCCATGGGTTTTAAGATTCTTACTAATCCGGTATATTCTTAGGCATTGAATATGGCCTGTTGAGTCCATTTCGTTGAGCAAGGAGTAGGTCTGGACTATTACATATTTGGCTTATGGAATGGTATCTGGGCTAATTTCAATCTCTGGTTTTATGCAGCACCCCAACTCACCTTTCCCCTTAAGGAAGCATAAGTTGGTTTTCTTAATTTGAAACCCTCTTCTCTTTTGTAATTCAGTTCATGTGTAGCCATGTTAACTTTCCATGTATTAGTGATATCTTATGTCTTTTTCTTTTTGAATTATGTGACTTCGAATGATCACACGTAACTCCACTGGAGTTGTTATAACTGGCCGTATTTCATTGATTTCCAGGCTGAGTAATATTCCACTCTACATAAGCACCACATCTCTGTCCGTTTTTTCTCTGCAGATACATTTAAGTTATATCCTAGTCGAGGATCTTTTAAACAGAGAGGTGGTAAACATTGGGGTGCCTGTGTCCTCTCGATTTTTGTTTTTCCCAAGGTATACGTCCATGAGTGCAAGTGCCCTGTGCTCGGTAGCTCATTTTTTTCGATGCTTTAGTAAACACAATAGACTTATCCAGAGTGACCGTTGGCAATATACATTTCCACTATAAGACTCACAGGGCTCCCTTTTTTCCTTGCCCTGTCCTGCATTTCTGGTGTTTACACTTTATGAGGACGGCTCTTCTGACTGATGCAAAGTGATATGTTTTGTAGTATTGATTTCCAGTGCCCACCTGTTTGGTTGGCTAAAAAAGTGTATGCCCTTTTCTTGAATATATACAGAAAAAGACGCATACACCCTTTTTGGCCAACTGCAATGTTGGCAATGTTCAGCCCCTTTTCTTGTGCTTAATGGCGAGTCCTTTCTACCTCTTCCAATCCCTTTCCTGCCATTCTCCGTTGCTTACAAGTCCTTTTCTCTGACTTTCCTCAAGACATTTTTCAGTGATAGATATTTTCAATTCTGCAGTTTCGTGAATTTTAGTGCCCCTGAGTTCCATTTTCCAACTTGTGTTTATGGGAACTGGCCACAAAGCATCAGGATTCCTCAAGCCCTATTCTGTTTCCATGGGCAACCCTAGCCTTTGGTCAATTCGTCTTCCTGATTGGAAATTAGAGTGACATGTGCCTGTCCGAACACCTAGGACTTGTCTCTCATTGTTCCTCCTCCTTCTGCTTCATCCTCTGGACAAATTCCAAACTGTATGCAACAGGATGTTGACAGTGCTGACATCTCCAAGTGGGGAGACTGTTAGTAAAGACGCTGGAGTGGTGAACCCTAGCACCAAGAGATGAGGAGATGAGATGCCTTTTCCAAACTTTTCCCGATCAGACGGTATACCATCCTCTGGGTGTGACAGGCATGTTTTAGGTGTAGGAAGGGTCCCATTCATGTGAGGAGAACACCAGGGGATTTTCAATATCAGTGTCTCTCCGCAACCCAAACTGGGGAAATTTTTAAGCTACGGCTACACATATGTTCATTAAGGGCCTTGGGAAGTAGGCAGAGTCCAAACTTTAGATGATTGAAGTCTTCAGGGTCAGAAGCACTCACCACTGTCTTCCCTTAGATTCCATTTTTACTGTCATTGATGGATGATGTCAATAAAAATATCTGTTCTTTTTCAGATCATTTCCCCTTATAGGTTATTGCAAAATATTGAGTGTAGTTCCCTGTGCTATACAGTAGTTCCTTGCTGATGATTTCATACATAGCAGTGTGTATGTGTTAATCCCAAACTGTTAATTTATCCCTCCTCCTACCATTTCCCTTTGGTAATAATAAATTATAAGATTTTATGCTTCTCAGAAATGGGGGAGCTGAAAGAGAGGTATCATTTTCAATGCAAAAGCATTTAAAACAAGATTGAAGCTTTAACCAAGATTATTAGATGTACATCCTTGGAAAGAAATCACTTTGTTTCTCTAATATTGACCTGACAAAGAAGACAAACCTTTTCACTGAACTTGCTTATAAGAAAGTGATGGAAATATCAAATGGAAGTGTTAGAAACATCTTATTTTACCCGAGCCTTATACACTGTTCTATGTTAATTACAGTTTGGCTCACACATCTGTTCATTGAAGTTACAATGTTCTCAATTTCTGTTACTGATCCTCCAGAGTGGACGCCAACAAGTGTCCCCCTGCCCAGTGTCATTGGAGCCAATAGATCGAGACTGAGTTTGGTTCAAAAGCAAAGGAAACTTTATATTTTGATCAGAGAATGGAGAGGTGCTACCCTGTGGGCTGTGGGCTGGGCTGCTGTGTAGAGATCCTGTCAGAGTCACTGGGAGGGAGGGAGCTGAGCTCTCGAGGACCTGGTTGGCTGCAGCTCAGGCTCTATGTCACGGAGTCTGAACTGGGCCCCAGGAGCTGAAGTGTCATCGAGCCATTCTGCTCTAGGAAATCTGGTCTGAAGTGCCGGGTGTGGAACCTCTGTATGCGGGACACTAGGAGCACCTGAAATTAGACAAAGCACAAAGGATAAAAATGGTTAGACTTTATTTTATTGCCCAGATTCTATTTTTATCTCCCAGGCATTTTTAAGGGGCTTTGCCTGGGACAAACTTCTCTTCTGCCTTTTGTCCCTTTCCTCATTCTTGGAGTGCTGCGGGTGCAGACCCTTCTTCTGTAACTGCTGAGTGCTGAGTTAGGAGGCTTCATACCCGTGGGCGAGGGTCAGAACTTCTCCCCAGCAGCCTCCAGGTGACGTTGATTGTCCCCAGGCCTCCTGCCTCCCTGCTCGTCCACCTGAGCACCAATATTGGAAGTGTTATAAATTCTAATGACCTTTAAGGGTCCAGAAAGGAGATGTGCAGTGGCGCTGTGAGGTCCAGTTTCACTCCGCCCCACATTTGTTCGGCCACCTTAGGCTGACCGTTTCTGCCAGCCTAGATGCTCTGACTGACCGTTTCTGCCAGCCTAGATGCTCTGACCAACAGTCTGCGCTTTCTTCCATTAGGCCCCTGAATTAACGTAAAAACAGCACCAGTTGTCAGGATCCTGGCCGCTCAGCTCCCAGACAGTCCAGGGTCAGTGGTGATGAAGGATCATGATGGTCACTGAGTCAAGAGCCTTTGGAAGTAAACAGGAGTCCAGCCGGTCTTATTGGCCACCATCATCAGGGTGTCTGTAGGCTTTTCTATGGTGACAGCATGATATACGGTTCCCCCGCCAAGATTATTAGCTCCCCTCTGGGTACAGTAAGTACTGCAAGCAGTAGTCTACTCTTTTGGGACACACTCTTGTTGTTTTATGAGAGAAACTCCAGGTCAAGTGATGGTCACACGGGTCGTCATGGTGCCCCGTTGCCCCCGGTTATCTCTCTGGAGGTTGGAGTTGGAGGGCCTCCTCAATCGAGGTCAGTGTGCCCACGGAGCAAACCCTGCAACCTCAGGACATGGTTGGGGGTTAGGATCACCACGTGGGGTCCGTTTCCCTTAGAAGGGAGGTGGCCTTTTGGGCTGCTGATTTCCAGGTTTTCAGATACCACCAGTATCTTGGCCAGATGTGGTGGTGGGCCAAGCCCCTTGGTGACCATAGTTTATCCTACCTGGATGGCATTCTTGCATTGTTCCATTTCAAGTGGTCCCAGTTTTTGCACTAATACTCCAATGGCGATTCACCTTTCACCAGGAATGTAAAGGTCAAAGGGTTTAGCTAAATTAGGGAGTTCCAGGGCAAGGGTCTGAATTGACTGCTCTTTCCATTCTTGAAAGGCCACTTCTGGATTCTATTCAAAAGGATCATCATCTTTTCCTTTCAGTGTTTCATATAGAGGCCCAGCTAGTAGACTGTAGTTAGGGATCCAGAGGCAGGAAACCCTGGCTTCCCCAGGAACCCCTAAGCTGTCTTCTAGTTTCAGAAAGGGGTAAGGCTGTAAATTGTTTCTTCCCTTTCCTGGGATGGGCTTCTCCGACCTTCTGTGAGAATGAAGCCCAGGCAGGTCACCGTAGTCTGTGATACTTGAGCTTTTTCGTGGACAACTTCTATCCTTTATTGGCTTGTTAGTTCTGAGGCCTCCTTAGTAGGGCTGGCGATCAGAATGTCGTCTGAATATTGAAGGAGTGTTTCCTTTTCCAGAGGTAGAACTTTTAGGTCTTTAGCTGAGCTTTCCCCAAAGATGGTGTGGGAATTTTTGAACCCTTGGGGCAAGACAGCCTGGAAGTATTGTTTTAGTTGTATGTTGAGTCCTGTCACTCACAAGCCAAAATTTCTTGTGACTCTGGGACTAATGGAATACAAAAGAAGGCATCAGTGAAGACTAATACAGAATACCAAGTCCTGGTGGTTGGTAGAATGACCAGCAGGGTGTAGGATTTAGGAACTACTGGAGGTATATCCTCAGTGGCTTCACTGACTGTCCTGACATCCTTTACCAGGACTCCAGCAGCCCATGGGGCTCTCGAGGTCAGGCCAATCCCAGGATATGGAGCTCACCTGGGCAGGTACCCTACCCCCACCCCAGCCCACGGGGCTCTCGTGTTCAGGCCCCTCCCAGGATATGGGATTCCCTGGGCAGGTCCTCTGCAGTCCATGGGGCTCCCGTGGTCAGGCCCCTCCCAGGATACAGAGCTACCCTTGCAGGTACCTTGGCAGGGCTGGGCACACAGGAACCGTGCACATAGCCCTCATTGCAGAGCACTCCCAGCTCACCTGTCGCTCAGATCTGACACAGAGCACATCAGAGCAGGACTTGAACTAACAAACAGCAGCTCTGACAGGTCTGTGACCCTGGGCAACACTCTGTGCGGCTTCCTCCACCTGGTCTTCCAGAGACTTCCACTGCACCCGGGGCACCAGGCCTCTGTCTCCAAGCACCACCCACCCCTCCTCTCCCTGACTCCTGGGTTCCTCTCATTAGGAGAGGGTTTTCTTGAAGTTGTCTCCTACTCATGGGCCAGATAATATAATTAGAAAACAAGCCAGAGCTGCAGCCCCTTGTCTATCCTGACTCTCAGGAGCCCACACCTGTTCCTTGGACCTGGCCAATTCAGCAAGTTCCATTTTCAGCAACTGTGAGCCCCTGAGGGGTGATTATTGGCTGGCTTGGGAAGCCTGACCGTGCCGGCCAGCCCTCCCCAGGTGTGCCTGGGTTGAGATCAATATAAACACCGCTCCAGGCAGCAAGAGCCCCTGCAGCTGAGCCTGACGCCATTTTCTCTGCCCTGTCAGCAGTCTCGGGGCTGGGCTGGTGGGAGGGAGTGAGAGGCCATGGCTTTGTGGGTGTCCCAGTGTGAGTGGGGCTCTGCTGGACTTTCTGCAGCAGTTGCCAAGATGCTACCTGCTAAAAAAGAGGATGTGTCACCCACACCTGCCGCTGGAATTACTCCCTGGGCAGAGGTGAGGAAGGAAGAATGCAGTGGGGGCTGGGACAGCAGGGGTATCTCAGGCAGGGAAATGGAGAGCTTCCAGAAGAGCACCCAGGGCCAGGACCATCCTGGCTGGCCTGCAGGCACCAAGTCGGCTGGCATGCTGTCCCTCATGTGTCTCCATGGCCCTTCCTCTAGGTTTTCAAGTCCTTGTACATATTCAGGTGTTTAGCCTTGGAAGGGTGGGAACATTTCAGCAGCAGCTGGCCTGGGGCTCGGCCCACGTTTACTCACAGATACCTCGGCACGGTCCCCCAGCTTTGCAGTGAGGACGCTTGTTGCGAGGAGCATGCTGGCTGAATGGGAGATGATTCCCCACCACTGACCAACTTCAGAATTGTTTGCAATTGGAGCAAGTGCCCTGAAACGGTTTTCCTCTGTGTAACTGGTGGGTTCTGTTCTTTTTTATCTTTTTTTCGTTTTTGGTTCAAGGTAGATTTTATTCCTCTTTTGTGTATTTACAGATATAAGCATGGAAATAATTTATTCATATAAATACATGTATGTGAAGGGAAGAATATTTTTTCTGTTTTACTTTTTTAATTTTATTTTTTTATTTTGAATTTAATTTTATATTTTTATACAGCAGGTTGTTTTTGGTTATCTACTTTATACATATAAATGTATACATACCAATCCCAATATCTCAACTCCTCCCACCACCATCCCCAACAGCTTTCCCCCCTTGTTGTCCATACGTTTGTTGTATACATGTATTGCTCTATTTCTGCCTTGCAAAACGGTTCATCTGTACAATTTTTCAAGGTTCCACATATATGCATTAATATACAAGATTTGTTTTTCTCTTTCTGACTTACTTCACTCTGTATGACAGTCTCTAGATCCATCAACGTCTCTACAAATGTCCCAATTTCATTCTTTTTTATGGCTTAGTAATATTCCATTTTATATATGTACCACATCTTTATGCATTCGTCTGTCTGTGGGCATTTAGGTTGCTTCCATTTCCTGGATAGTGTAAATAGTGATGCAATGAACATTGTGGTGAATGTCTCTTTTTGATTTATGGTTTTGTCTGGGTATATGCCCAGTAGAGGGATTGCTGTATCATATGGTAATTCTATTCTTAGTTTTATAAGAAACTCCATAATGTTCTGCACAGTGACTGTATCAATTTACGTTCCCAACAATAGTGGAAGAGGATTCCTTATCTCCACACCGTTTCCAGCATTTGTTGTTTGTAGATTTTCTGATGATGCCCATTCTAATAGGTGTGAGGTTATACACCATGGATGAGTCTATTTCGTTGAGCAAAGAGTAGGTCTTGTTTATTACGTATTTGGCTTATGGAATGGTATGTGTGCTAATTTCAATCTGTTTTTATACAGCAGCCCAACTCAACTTTCCCCTTAAGCAAGCATAAGGTTTTTATCTAAATGTGAGACTCTGTTCGGATTTGTAATTCAGTTTATGTGTAGCCAAGTTTACACTCCCTCTATTAGTGATATCTTATGATAATTATTTTTCTTTGTGTGACATATTTCTCTTAGAATCATCATAATTAAATCCACTCAATTTGCTGCTACAGGCCTGATGACATTGATTTCACTGCTGAGTGATATTCCGTTGTACGTAAGTAGCACAACTTCTTTATCCATTTTTTTCTTTCTGGGATATTTAATTTGTACTGGACTCGAGGTTCTTGTAAACACAGCAGCCCTAAATTTTGTGTTGGCTGTGTCTTGTTGATTTTAATTTTCCTAAGCTATAGGGCCAAAAGTGGAAGTGCCCTAGGCTCTGTAGCTTTGTTTTTTAGATGTTTCAGGATACACCATGAACATCTCCAGAGTGTCTGTTGGCAATTTACATCCCGCCCATCAGCATAACACGGCTCCCTGTTCTCCATGGCCTGTCCTGTGTTTCTGGTTTTTACACTTTATTCAGATGGCCTTTTTGACGAATGGGAAATGTGACTTCATTGTAGTGTGGATTTCCATTGCTGGAGTGCTTGGTTGGCCAAAATGTTCATATGCATTTTTTCCTGAATATATTCAGGAAAAATGTATACGCACTTTTTGTCCATGTGCATCACTGTCAAAGATCTGCCGCTTTTCATATGCTTTAAATGCAATTCCAATCTACCTCTTGAAATAAGATTCCTGCAATTCTGCCTCGTTTTCAAGTCCTCTTTGCAGACTTACTTCGATATATTTTTGCCAATAGCTGTCATTTATCTCTGCAGGTTTGTGAATTACAGTGCCCCTGAGCTCCTTTCTTAACTCGCTTCCTTGTACGCTGGCCACAAAACTGCAGGTTTGCTTCAGGCCATAATCAGGGTCCGGCACGGCACTCTGAGCCTTTGGTTAATTCCTCTTCCTGGTGGGAAATTAGAGTTAAATGTGCCCCTCCAGATACCTGCCTCACTCCCAGCCACATGGTGATGTATGTCCTCAGGTTTGAGGCCATATGTGATGGGTTCCTCATCTTTTGATGATGTGGCCCCACTGGTGTGTGGACACTCCTGCCTGGTTCCCATCCCCTTGGTGATGTGGGCCCTCTGGTGAGACTCTGATCCTGGTTGGGTTCCTCACACATCCGTGAGGTGAGCCCTCTTCTCTGAGGTCACTCCTGCCTGGCTGGCACAACCCGCCTTGTTGACTTCGGCACCCTGGTGGCAGTTGGAGCCTGCTGGGAGCCTCCTTCCCGTGGTGATGAGGCCCTCTGGCGTCAGACCCTAATGGCGGGGTTCCCACATTTTCTGATACGTGCTAAGTGGTACGAGGGCACTCCTGCCAGGTTCCCATCCTCATGAGCGTGTGGGCCTTCTGTTCTGAGGTCCTAACGGCTGGGTTGCTCACACTTTCATGATGTGGGCCCTCTGATGTGAGGTCAATCCTGCCTGGCTGGCGCACGTCGCCTTGGCGACGTGGACCCTCTGGTGGCAGTTGGAGCGTGCTGGGGCCTCCTCCCCTCAGTGATGAGCGCCTTCTGGTGTCAGGCCCTAAGTGCTGGGCTCCACACATTTTCTGATGTGTGCCCAGTGGTGCGAGTCACTCCTGCCAGGTTCCCATCCCCATGGGCATGTGGGACTTCTGTTCTGTGGTCCCAACTGCTGGGTTGCTCACAGTTTCATGATGTGGGCCCTTTGCTGTGTGTTCACTCTGGCCTGTATCCCATAGTGTCAGTGCTCTGGGCCTCCAGCTTGGAGTTTCCAACTTCTCGATTCCTCACCTTTTTTATTCTATGGGCCCTCGGTTGTGCGTCTCCTCCTGCATGCCTCACTCCCAGCCCATTCGTGATGTGTGTCCCCTTGTTTGAGGCCACATGTGCTGTGTTCCTCACCTTTCTATAATGTGGCCACACTGGTGTGAGGACACTCTTGCCTGGTTCCCATTCCCTTGGTGATGTTGGCCCCACTGCTGTTAGGACAGTCTTGCCTGGTTCCCATCACCTTGGTGATGTTGGCCCTCTGGTGAGAGTCTGATCCTGGTTAGGTTCCTCACCCTTCTGTGAGGTGGGTCCTCTGCTCTGAGGTCACTCCTGCCTGGCTGGCACACCCCGCCTTGGCAACGTCGGCCATATGGTGGCAGTTGGAGCCTGCTGGGAGCCTCCTCCCCTCGGTGATGAGGGCCCTCTGGCCTCAGGCCCTAACTGCTGGGTTCCCACATTTTCTGATTCGTGCTAAGTGGTGCAAGGACACTCCTGCCAGGTTCCCATCCCCATGGGGATGTGAGCCTTCTGCTCTGAGGTCTCAACGGCTGTGTTGCTCACAGTTTCATGATGAGGGCCCTCTGGTGTGAGTTCACTCCGGCATAGATCCCATAGCCTCGCTGCTCCTGGCTGCCTGCCGGAGGTTCCAACTGTGGGATTCCTCACCTTTTTTATTCTATGGTCCCTCTGTTTTGAGGATCCTCTGGCCTGCCTCACTCCCAACCCCTTGGTGATGTGTGTCCTAAGGTTTGAGGCCACGTGTGCTGGGTCCCTCAAATTATGGTGATGTAGCCCCACTGGTGTGAGGACACTCCTGCCTGGTTCCCATTCCCTTGGTGATGTTGGCCCTCTGGTGACAGTCTGATCCTTGTTGGGTTCCTCACACTTCTGTGAGGTGGGCTTTCTGCTCTGAGGTCACTCCTGCCTGGTTGGCACACCCCGCCTTGGTGACATCGGCCTTATGGTGGCAGTTGGAGCCTGCTGGGAGCCTCCTCCCCTCGGTGATGACGGTCCTCTGGCCTCAGGTCCTAACTGCTGGGTTCCCACATTTTCTGATTCGTGGAAGTGGGCCGAGGACACTCCTGTCAGGTTCCCATCCCCATAGGGATGTGGGCCTTCTGCTCTGAGGTCCCATCCGCTGGGTTGCTCACAGTTTCATGATGTGGGACCTCTGCTGTGAGTTTGCTGTGGCCTGGATCCCATAGACTCTGTGCTCTGGGCGGCCTACTGGCCGGTTCCAACTGCTGGATTCCTCACAACTTTTATTCTGTGGGCTCTGTTTTGTGAGGATACTCCTGCTTGCCTCACTCCTAGCCCCTTGGAGATGTGGGTCCCCTGTTTTAGGCCACATGTTCTGGGTTCCTCACCTTTCTATAATGTGGCCACACTGGTGTGAGGACCCTCCTGTCTGGTTCCGATCCCCTTGGTGATGTGGGCCCTCTGGTGAGAGTCTTATCCTGGCTGGTTTCCTCACCCTTCTGTGAGGTAGGCCCTCTGCGGTGAGGTCACTCCTGCCTGGCTGGCACACATCACCTTGGTGACGTGGGCCCTCAGTTGGGAGTTGGTGTCTGCTGCGAGTCTCCGTCCCTCGGTAATGAGGGCCCTCTTGCGTCAGACCCTAACTCCTGGGCTCCCAAAATTTGCAGATGTGCGACCTGTGGTGCGAGTACACTCCTGTCAGGTTCCCAACCCCATGGGAATTTGGGCCTTCTGCTCTGAGGTCCCAACAGCTGGGGTGCTCACAGTTTCATGATGAGGGCCCTCTGATGTGCGTTCATTCCGGCCTAGATCCCATAGGCTTGCTGCTCCTGGGTGCCTGCTGGGAGGTTCCAACTGCGGGATTCCTCACCTTTTTTATTCTATGGGCCCTCTGTTTTGAGGCTCCTCCTGCCTGCCTCAATCCCAGCCCCATTGTGATGTGTGTCCTCTGGTGTGAGGCCACGTGTGCTGGGTCCCTCACCTTTCGATGATGTGGCCCCAATGGTGTGAGGACACTCGTGCCTGTTTCCCAGCCCCTTGGTGATGTGGCCCCTCTGGTGAGAGTCTGATCCTGGCTGGGTTCCTTACCGTTCTGTGAGGTGGGCCCTGTGCTCTGAGGTAACTCCTGCCTGGCTTGCTCCCATTGCCTTGGTGACGTCGGCCCTCTGGTGGCAGTTGGATCCTTTTGGAGACTCCTGTCCTCGGTGATGAGGTCCCTCTGGCGTCAGGCTCTAACTGCTGGGCTCCCCAGGTTTTCTGATGTGAGCCCAGTGATGCCAGGACACTCGTGAAATGTTCCCATCCCCATGGCAATATGGGCCTTCTGCTCTGAGGTTCCAACGACTGGGTTGCTCACAGTTTCCTGATGTTAGCTCTCTGGTGTTAGTTCACTCATTCCTAGATCCCATAGCCTCTGTACTCTGGGCCGCCTGCTGGGAAGTTCCAACTGCTGGGTTCCTCACCTTTTTTATTCTTTGGGCCCTGTGTTGGGAGGCTCCTCCTGCCTGTGTCACTCCCAGCCCCTTGGTGATGTAGGTCCTCTGGTTTGTGGCCACATGTGCCAGTTTCCTCATCTTTTAGTGATGTGGCCCCACTGGTGTGAGGACACTCGTGCCTGGTTCCCGTCCCCTTGGTGATATGGGCCCTCTGGTGAGAGTCTGATCCTGGTTGGGTTCCTCACACTTCTTTGAGGTGGGCCGTCTGCTGTGAGGTCACTCCTGCCTGGCTGGCACACCCCGCCTTGGCGACGTGGGCCCTCTTGTGGTAGTTGGAACATGCTGGGAGCCTCCTCCCCTCAGTGATGAGGGCCCTCTGGCGTCAGGCCCTAACTGCTGGGTACCCACATTTTCTGATATGTGCTAAGTGGTGCGAGGACACTCCTGCCATGCTCCCAACACCTTGGGGATGTGGACCTTCTGCTCTGAGGTCCAAATGGCTGGGTTGCTCGCAGTTTCATGATGTGGACCCTCTGCTGTGAGTTTACTGCGGCCTGAATCGCATAGACTTGGTGCTCTTGGCCGCCTGCTGGGAGGTTCCCATTGCTGGATTCCTCAGCTTTTTTATTCTATGGGCCCTGTGTTGTGAGGCTACCCCTGCCTGCCTCATTCCGAGCCCCTTGGAGATGTGGGTCTTCTAGTTTAGGCCACATGTGCTGGGTTCCTCACCTTTCTATGATGTGGCCACACTGGTGTGAAGACTCTCCTGCCTGGTTCTGATCACCTTGGTGATGTGGGCCCTCTGGTGAGAGTCTTATCCTGGCTGTGTTCCTCACCCTTCTGTGAGGTAGGCCCTCTGCGGTGAGGTCACTCTTACCTGGCTGTCACACGTCACCTTGGCGACGTGGGCCCTCAGTTGGGTGTTGGTGCCTGATTGGAGTCTCCTCCCCTTGGTAATGAGGGCCCTCTGGCGTCAGGCCCTAACTCCTGGGTTCCCTAAATTCTCTGATGTGTGCCCTGTGGTGCGAGTACACTTCTGACAGGTTCCCAACCCCATGGGAATGTGGGCCTTCTGCTCTGAGATCCCAACGCCTAGGTTGCTCACAGTTTCATGATGACGGCCCACTGGTGTGAGATCACTCCGGCCTGGATCCCATAGTCTCGCTGCTCCTGGCCGCCTGCTGGGAGGTTCCAACTGCGGGATTCTTCACCTCTTTAATTCTATGGTCCCTCTGTTTTGAGGCTCCTCCTGCCTGCCTCAATCCCAGCTCCCTTGTGATGTGTGTCCTCTGGTTTGAGGCCACGTGTGCTGGGTCCCTCACTTTTCGGTGATGTGGCCCCACTAGTGTGAGGACACTCCTGCCTGGTTCCCATTCCCTTGGTGATGTGGGCCCTCTGGTGAGAATCTGATCCTCTGGTTCTTCACACTTCTGTGAGGTTGACCCTCTGCTCTGAGGTCACTCCTGCCTGGTTGTCGCACTCTGCATTGGCGACGTCGCCCCTCTGGTAGCAGTCGGAGCTGGCTGGGAGCCACCGCCCCTCGGTGATGAGGGCCCTCTGGCATCAGGCACTAATTGCTGGGCTCCCCACATTTTTTCATGTGTGCCCACTCTTGCGATGACACTCCTGCTTGTTTCCCTTCCCCATGGGGATGTGGGCCTTCTGCTCTGAGGTCACAGCGGCTGGGTTGCTTACAGAATCACAATGAGGGCCCTCTGTTGTGAGTTCATGCCGGCCTGGATCTCATAGCCTCAGTTCTCTGGGCCGCCTGCTAGGAAGATCCAACTGCTGGTTTCCACACCTTTTGTATACAATGGGACATGTGTTGTGAGGTTAATCCTGCCTGCCTCACTCCGAAACCCATGGTGATGTGGGTCCTCTGGTTTGAGGCCACATGTGCTGGGTACCTCAACTTTTGATGATGTGGCCCCACGGGTGTGAGGACACTCCTGCCTGGTTCCCATCACCTTGGTGATGTGGGCCCTCTGGGGAGAGTCTGATCCTGGCTGGGTTCCCTACCATTCTGTGAGGTGGGCCCTCTGATGTCAGGTCACTCCTGCCTGGCTAGCTCACATCGCCTTGGTGACGTGGGCCCTCTGTTGGTCACTGGAGCATGCTGGGAGCCTCCTACTCCCGTGAATGATGGCCCTGGAAAAAATGCATATGCCCTTTTTGGCCAAGTGCTTCATTGACGAGGTTCTGCCACTTCTCTTATGCTTTCAGAGCAATTCACGTCTACCTCCTGAAATCGGATTCCAGCAATTCTGCCCCACTTTCAAGTCCTCTTCGCAGCCTTAATTCAATATATTTTTGTACGATTTCTGTCATTTATAAGTCTGCAGGTATGTGAATGACAGTGCCCCTGAGCTCCTTTCCTCAACTCGCTTTCTTGTGAGCTGGCCACAAAACCGCAGGATTGCTTCAGGCCCTAATCTTGTTCCAGCACGGCATGCTGAGCCTTTGGTTAATTCCTTTTCCTGTTGGGAAATGAGTGTTAAAATTCCCCGTGCATACTGGGCATATACCCTGAGAAAACCAAAATTCAAAAAGAGTCATGTACCAAAATGTTCATTGCAGCTCTATTTACAATAGCCCGGAGATGGAAAGAACCTAAGCGCCCATCATCGGACGAATGGATAAAGAAGATGTGGCACATATACACAATGGAATATTACTCAGCCTTAAAAAGAAATGAAACTGAGTTATTTGTAATGAGATGGATAGACCTAGAGTCTGTCATACAGAGTGAAGTAAGTCAGAAAGAAAAAGACAAATAGCATATGCTAACACATATATTTGGAATTTAAAGGAAAAAAATGTCATGAAGAACCTAGGGATAAGACAGGAATAGAGGCGCAGACCTACTGGAGAACGGAATTGAGGATATGGGGAGGGGGAATGGTGAGTTTTGACAGGGCGAGAGAGAGTCATGGACATATACACACTAACAGATGTAGTAAGGTAGATAGCAAGGGGGAAGCAGCCGCAAGGCACAGGGATATTAGCTCGGGGCATTGGGACAGCCTGGAGGGGTGGAAGGGGGAGAGAGGGAGGGAGGGAGACACAAAAGGGAAGACACAGGGAGCATATGTATATGTATAGCTGATTCACTTTGTTATAAAGCAAAAACTAACACACCATTGTAAAGCAATTATACCCCAATAAAGATGTTAAAAAAATATTTGCCCGTGCACACACCTACAGATAGTCTCCCATTGGTTCTCCGTATTCCTGTTCATCTTGCGCAGAAATTGCAAACAGTGCCAAACAGGAGGTTAAAGGCACTGACTCTCCAAATGGGGAGAGTGTAAGAAAAGGGTCTGGAATGGTGAACCTGAGTACCAGGGGACGAAAACTGACATGCATGTAAAAAGGTTTCCCAGTCACACGGTGGAGCATACTCTGGGTTTCCCATGCAAATTTTAGCAGAAGGAAGAATCCCTTAAACCTGGAGAGTTGGGAACCATGGAATGGGTACCAGGCAGTATGACATCAAAGGGTCTGCATTTGCTCACTGAACCTCACCAATGCTATCAGCCCAAAGGGTCCAGCCTTATCTCTCACCCAGCTCTGGGTGTAGATGTGGTAAACCAGGTTGCATCACATGCCCTGTGTGAGTTATTTAAGAATTGCTCTCTATTTCACTGTCATTGTGTTTTGTTTTTGAAATTTCTTTTTGACACTGGGATTTATCGGATTTTCACTGCTGCGTTAATGCCGCTGTACACACTCTTGATTCTCTTACAGAGACATAAATATCCACGGGTTTTAAGATTCTTCCTAGTCAGGTATATTCTTAGGCGTTGAATATGTGGTGTTGAGTCCATTTCGTTGAGCAAGGAGTAGGTCTTGTCTATTACATATTTGGCTTATGGAACGGTATCTGTGCTAATTTCAGTCTCTGGTTTTATGCAGCACTCCAACGCACCTTTCTCCATAAGAAAGCACAAGTTGGTTTTCTAAATTTGAGACTGTTCTGTTTTGTAATTCAGTTCATGTGTAGTCAAGTTTACATACTGTGTATTAGTGATATTTTATGATGTTTCTTTTTATGTGTGACTTATTTCACGTAGAATCACCATACCTGGATCCACTCACTATGCCGCTACGGGCCTGATGACACAGATTTCATTGCTGAGTGATATTCCATTGTACGTACGTGCCACAACTTCTTTATCCTTTGTTTGCTCTCTGAGATATTTACCTGTTACTGTAAACGAGGTTCTTGTGAACAGGGAGGTCCCAAACTTTGAGGTGGCTGGGTGTTTTTGATTTTAATTTCCCTAAGCTGTAGGACCATAAGTGGAAGTGCCATAGGCTGTGTTGCTTTGTTTCTTACGTGTTTCACGAAACACATAACACTTCTCCAAAATGGCTGTCGGCAATTTACATCATATGCATCAGCATAATAAGGATCCCTGTTTTCCATTGCCTGTCCTCCGTTTCTGGATTTTACAATTTTTTTAAATGGCCCTTTTGCCCTGGGGGGCACTGAGACTTCATTGTAGTGCAGGTTTATTTACAAGCTTGCTTGGTTGGCCAAAAAGTGCGTATGCGTTTTTTCCTGAATATATTTAGGGAAAAAAGCATCCGCACTTTTTGGACAAGTGCATCATTATCGACGTTCTGCCCCTTTTCCTATACTTTAAGTGCAATTCCAGTTTAACCCTTCAATCGTTTTCCTGAATTTCTGTCCCGCTTTCAAGTCCCCTTTGCAGGCTTACTTCAATATATTTTGGGAGGATAGCTGTCATTTATAACTCTGCAGGTTTGTGAATTACATTGCCCCTGAGCTCCTTTCTTCAACTCGCTTTCTTGTGAGCTGGGCACAAAACCGCAGGATTGCTTCAGGCACTAATCTCTTTCCAGCAGGGCACGCTGAGCCTTTGGTTAATTCTTCTTCCTGGTGGGAAATGAGCATTACATTTGCCCGTGCAGACAACTACAGCTAGTCTCTCATTGGTTCTCCCTATTCCTGTTCATCTTGCACAGAAATTGCAAGCTGTGCCAAAGAGGAGGTTAAAGGCACTGACTCTCCAAGCGGGGAGAGTGTTAGTAAAGCATCTGGAAGGGTGAACCCGAGGACCAGGATACGAAAACTGAGATGCATTTTAACTCGTTTCCCAATCACACGGTGGACGATACTCTGGGTTTCCCATGCATGTTTTAGCTGGAGGAAGAATCCCTTGAACCTGGAGATTTGGGACCCATGGAATGGGTTCCATGCAGTATGACTTCAAAGGGCCTGCATTTGCTCACCGAAACTCACCAATGCTATCAGCCTGAAGTGTCCAGCCTTATGTCTCAACCAGCTCTGGGTGTAGATGTGGTCAATCCCGGTTGCATCACATGCCCTGAGTGAATTATTTAAGAATTGCTCTCTATTTCACTGTCTTTGTGTTTTGTTTTCGAAATTTATTTTGATAATGGGATTTATCGGATTTTCACTGCTGCGTTTCGGCCGATGTACACACGCTTGATTCTCTTACGGAGACATATATATCCATGGGTTTTAAGATTCTTCCTAGTCAGGTATATTCCTAGGCGTTGAATATGTGGTGTTGGGTCCATTTCGTTGAGCAAGGAGTAGGTCTTGTCTATTACATATTTGGCTTATGGAATGTTATCTGTGCTAATTTCAGTCTCTGGTTTTATGCAGCCCCCCAACGCACCTTTCCCCATAAGCAAGCACTAGTTGGTTTTCTAAATATGAGACCCTGTTCTGTTTTGTAATTCAGTTCATGTGTACTCAAGTTTACATTCCGTGTATTAGTGATATCTTATGATGTTTCTTTTTCTGTGTGACGTAGTTCACGTAGAATCAGCGTACCTGCATCCACTCACTATGCCGCTATGGGCCTGATGACACAGATTTCATTGCTGAGTGATATTGCATTGCACGTACGTGCCACAACTTCTTTATCCATTTTTTGCTTTCTGGGATATTTACCTGGTACTGTAGAAGAGCTTCTTTGGAACACAGCCGTCCCAAACTTTGGGGTAGCTCTCTGTTTTTGATTTTAATTTCCCTAAGCAATAGGACCATAAGTGCAATTGCCATAGTCTGTGTTGCTTTATTTCTTACGTGTTTTAGGAAACACGATACACTTCTCCAGGGTGGTTGTTGGCAATTTACATCCTGCCAATCAGCATAAAAAGGCTCCCTGTTCTCCATATCCTGTCCTACCTTTCTGGATTTTACACTTTTTTCAGATGGCCCTTTTGCCCCGGGGGGGGCGCTGTGAGATTTCATTGTAGTGCAGATTTCCTTTAAAGGCTTGCTTGGTTGGCCAAAAAGGGCGTATGCGTTTTTTCCTGAATATATTCAGGAAAAAACGCATACGCCCTTTCTGGCCAAGTGCATCATTGTCGACGTTGTGCCTCTTTTCCTATGCTTTCAGGGCAATTCCAGTCTACCCCCTGCAATCGTTTTCCTGAAACTCTGCCCCGCTTTCAAGTCCACTTCGCAGGCTTACTTCTATATATTTTTGGAGGATAGCTGTCATTTATAACTCTGCAAGTTTGTGAATTACAGTGCCCCTGCGCTCCTTTCTTCAACTCGCTTTCTTGTGAGCTGGGCCCAAAACCGCAGGATTGCTTCTGGCCCTAATCTGTTTCCAGCAGGGCACGCTGAGCCTTTGGTTAATTCCTCTTCCTGGTGGGAAATGAGCATTACATTAGGCCCTGCAGGCACCTATAGCTAGTCTCTCATTGGTTCTCCCTATTCCTTTTCATCTTGCACAGAAATTGCAAGCTTTGCCAAACAGGAGGTTAAAGGCACTGACTCTCCAAGCGGGGAGAGTGTTAGTAAAGCATCTGGAATGGTGAACCCGAGGACCAGGATACGAAAACTGAGATGCATTTTAAATCGTTTCCCAATCACACGGTGGACCATACTCTGGGTTTCCCATGCATGTTTTAGCTGGAGGAAGAATCCCTTGAACCTGGAGAGTTGGGACCCATGGAATGGGTACCATGCAGTATGACTTCAAAGGGTCTGCATTGGCTCACCGAAACTCACCAATGCTATCAGCCTGAAGTGTCCAGCCTTATGTCTCAACCAGCTCTGGGTGTAGATGTGGTCAATCCCGGTTGAATCACATGCCCTGAGTGAATTATTTAAGAATTGCGCTCTATTTCACTGTCTTTGTGTTTTGTTTTTGAAATTTATTTTGATAATGGGATTTATCGAATTTTCACTGCTGCGTTTTGGCCACTGTACACACGTTTGATTCTCTTACGGAGACATATATATCCATGGGATTTAAGATTCTTCCTAGTCAGGTATATTCCTTGGAGTTGAATATGTGGTGTTGAGTCCATTTCGTTGAGCAAGGAGTAGGTCTTGTCTATTACATATTTGGCTTATGGAAAGTTATCTGTGCTAATTTCAGTCTCTGGTTTTATGCAGCACCCCAAGGCACCTTTCCCCATAAGCAAGCACTAGTTGGTTTTCTAAATTTGAGACCCTGTTTTGTTTTGTAATTCAGTTCATGTGTAGTCAAGTTTACATTCCGTGTATTAGTGATATCTTATGATGTTTCTTCTTCTGTGTGACGTAGTTCACGTAGAATCACCGTACCTGCATCCGCTCACTATGCCGCTACGGGCCTGATGACACAGATTTCATTGCTGAGTGATATTGCATTGCACGTACGTGCCACAACTTCATTATCTATTTTTTGCTTTCTGGGATATTTACCTGGTACTGTAGACGAGCTTCTTGGGAACACAGCCGTCCCAAACTTTGGGGTGGCTCTCTGTTTTTGATTTTAATTTCCCTAAGCAATAGGACCATAAGTGCAATTGCCATAGGCTGTGTTGCTTTATTTCTTACGTGTTTCAGGAAACACCATACACTTCTCCAGGGTCGCTGTTCACAATTTACATCCTGCCAATCAGCATAACAAGGCTCCCTGTTCTCCATATCCTGTCCTACCTTTCTGGATTTTACACTTTTTTCAGATGGCCCTTTTGCCCGGGGGGGCAGTGAGATTTCATTGTAGTGCAGATTTCCTTTACAGGCTTGCTTGGTTGGCCAAAAATGGCATATGCGTTTTTTCCTGAATATATTCAGGAAAAAACGCATATGCCCTTTTTGGCCAAGTGCATCATTGTCGACGTTGTGCCTCTTTTCCTATGCTTTCAGGGCAATTCCAGTCTACCCCCTGCAATCGTTTTCCTGAAATTCTGTCCTGCTTTCAAGTCCCCTTCGCAGGCTTACTTCAATATATTTTTGGAGGATAGCTGTCATTTATAACTCTGCAGGTTTTTGAATTACAGTGCCCCTGAGCTCCTTTCTTCAACTCGCTTTCTTGTGAGCTGGGCACAAAACCGCAGGATTGCTTCAGGCCCTAATCTGTTTCCGGCAGGGCACAGTGAGCCTTTGTTTAATTCCTCTTCCTGGTGGGCAATGAGCATTACATTTGCCCGTGCAGACACCTACAGCTAGTCTCTCATTGGTTCTCCCTATTCCTGTTCATTTGCACAGAAATTGCAAGCTGTGCCAAAGTGTAGGTTAAAAGCACTGACTCTCCAAGCGGGGAGAGTGTTAGTAAAGCATCTGGAATGGTGAACACGAGGACCAGGATACGAAAACTGAGATGCATTTTAAATCGTTTCCCAATCACACGGTGGACAATACTCTGGGTTTCCCATGCATGATGTAGCTGGTGGAAGAATCCCTTGAAACTGGAGAGTTGGGACCCATGGAATGGGTACCATGCAGTATGACTTCAAAGGGTCTGCATTTGCTCACCGAAACTCACCAATGCTATCAGCCTGAAGTGTCCAGCCTTATGTCTCAACCAGCTCTGGGTGTAGATGTGGTCAATCCCGGCTGCATCACATGCCCTGAGTGAATTGTTTAAGAATTGCTCTCTATTTCACTGTCTTTGTGTTTTGTTTTCGAAATTTATTTTGATAATGGGATTTATCGGATTTTCACTGCTGCGTTTCGGCCGCACTACACACGCTTGATTCTCTTACGGAGACATATATATCCATGGGTTTTAAGATTCTTCCTAGTCAGGTATATTCCTAGGCGTTGTATATGTGTTGTTGGGTCCATTTCGTTGAGCAAGGAATAGGTCTTGTCTATTACATATTTGGCTTATGGAAAGTTATCTGTGCTAATTTCAGTCTCTGGTTTTATGCAGCACCCCAACGCAACTTTCCCCATAAGCAAGCACTAGTTGGTTTTCTAAATTTGAGACCCTGTTCTGTTTTGGAATTCAGTTCATGTGTAGTCAAGTTTACAGTCCGTGTATTAGTGATATCTTATGATGTTTCTTTTTCTGTGTCACGTAGTTCACGTAGAATCACCGTACCTGCATCCACTCACTATGCCGCTACGGGCCTGATGACACAGATTTCATTGCTGAGTGATATTGCATTGCACGTACGTGCCACAACTTCTTTATCCATTTTTTGCTTTCTGGGATATTTACCTGGTACTGTAGACGAGCTTCTTGGGAACACAGCCGTCCCAATCTTTGGGGTGGCTCTCTGTTTTTGATTTTAATTTCCGTAAGCTATATGACCATAAGTGGAAGTGCAATAGGCTGTGTTGCTTTCTTTCTTACGTGTTTCAGGAAACACCATACACTTCTCCAGGGTGGCTGCTGGCAGTTCACATCCTGCCAATCAGCATAACAAGGCACCCTGTTCTCCATATCCTGTCCTACCTTTCTGGATTTTACACTTTTTTCAGATGGCCCTTTTCCCCGGGGGGGCAGTGAGATTTCATTGTAGTGCAGATTTCCTTTACAGGCTTGATTGGTTGGCCAAAAAGGGCGTATGCGTTTTTTCCTGAATATATTCAGGAAAAAACGCATACGCACTTTTTGGCCAAGTGCATCATTGTCGACGTTGTGCCTCTTTTCCTATGCTTTCAGGGCAATTCCAGTCTACCCTCTGCAATCGTTTTCCTGAAATTCTGTCCCGCTTTCAAGTCCCCTTCGCAGGCTTACTTCCATATATTTTTGGAGGATAGCTGTCATTTATAACTCTGCAGGTTTGTGAATTACAGTGCCCCTGAGCTCCTTTCTTCAACTCGCTTTCTTGTGAGCTGGGCACAAAACCGGAGGATTGCTTCAGGCCCTAATCTGTTTTCGGCAGGGCACGCTGAGCCTTTGGTTAATTCCTCTTCCTGGTGGGAAATGAGCGTTACATTTGCCCGTGCAGACACCTATAGCTAGTCTCTCATTGGTTCTCCCTATTCCTGTTCATCTTGCACAGAAATTGCAAACTGTGCCAAAGAGGAGGTTAAAGGCACTGACTCTCCAAGCGGGGAGAGTGTTAGTAAAGCATCTGGAATGGTGAACCCGAGGACCAGGATACAAAAACTGAGATGCATTTTAAATCGTTTCCCAATCACACGGTGGACGATACTCTGGGTCTCCCATGCATGTTTTAGGTGGTGGAAGAATCCCTTGAACCTGGAGAGTTGGGACCCATGGAATGGGTACCATGCAGTATGACTTCAAAGGGTCTGCATTTGCTCACCGAAACTCACCAATGCTATCAGCCTGAAGTGTCCAGCCTTATGTCTCAACCAGCTCTGGGTGTAGATGTGGTCAATCCCGGTTGCATCACATGCCTTGAGTGAATTATTTAAGAATAGCTCTCTATTTCACTGTCTTTGTGTTTTGTTTTTGAAATTTATTTTGATAATGCGATTTATCGGATTTTCACTGCTGCGTTTCGGCCGCTGTACACACGCTTGATTCTCTTACGGAGACATATATATCCATGGGTTTTAAGATTCTTCCTAGTCAGGTATATTCCTAGGCGTTGAATATGTGGTGTTGAGTCCATTTCATTGAGCAAGGAGTAGGTCTTGTCTAATACATATTTGTCTTATGGAATGTTATCTGTGCTAATTTCCGTCTCTGGTTTTATGCAGCACCCCAAGGCACCTTTCCCCATAAGCAAGCACGAGTTGGTTTTCTAAATTTGAGACCCTGTTCTGTTTTGTAATTCAGTTCATGTGTAGTCAAGTTTACAATCCGTGTATTAGTGATATCTTATGATGTTTATTTTCTGTGTGATGTAGTTCACGTAGAATCACCGTACCTCCATCCACTCACTATGCCGCTACGGGCCTGATGACACAGATTTCATTGCTGAGTGATATTCCATTGTACGTACGTACCACAACTTCTTTATCCATTGTTTGCTCTCTGAGATATTTACCTGGTACTGTAAACGAGGTTCTTGTGAACCGAGAGGTCCCAAACTTTGAAGTTGCTGGGTGTTTTTGATTTTAATTTCCCTAAGCTGTAGGACCATAAGTGGAAGTGCCATAGGCTGTGTTGCTTTGTTTTTTACGTGTTTCAGGAAACACATAACACTTCTCCAGAATGGCTGTCGGCAATTTACATCATATGCATCAGCATAATAAGGATCCATGTTTTCCATTGCCTGTCCTCCGTTTCTGGATTTTACAATTTTTTTAAATGGCCCATTTGCCCTGGGGGGCACTGAGACTTCATTGTAGTGCAGGTTTATTTACAAGCTTGCTTGGTTGGCCAAAAAATGCGTATGCGTTTTTTCCTGAATATATTTAGGGAAAAAAGCATCCGCCCTTTTTGGCCAAGTGCGTCATTGTCGACGTTCTGCCTCTTTTCCTATGCTCTCAGGGCAATTCCAGTCTACCCCCTGCAATGGTTTTCCTGAAACTCTGCCCCGCTTTCTAGTCCCCTTCGCAGGCTTACTTCAATATATTTTTGAAGGATAGCTGTCATTTATAACTCTGCAGGTTTGTGAATTACAGTGCCCCTGAGCTCCTTTCTTCAACTCGCTTTCTTGTGAGCTGGGCACAAAACCGCAGGATTGCTTCAGGCACTAATCTGTTTCCAGCAGGGCACGCTGAGGCTTTGGTTAATTCCTCTTCCTGGTGGGATATGAGCGTTACATTTGCCCGTGCAGACATCTACAGCTAGTCTCTCATTGGTTCTCCCTATACCTGTTCATCTTGCACAGAAATTGCAAGCTGTGCCAAACAGGAGGTTAAAGGCACTGACTCTCCAAGCGGGGAGAGTGTTAGTAAAGCATCTGGAATGGTGAACCCGAGGACCAGGATACGAAAACTGAGATGCATTTTAAATGGTTTCCCAATCACACGGTGGACGATACTCTGGGTTTCCCATGCATGTTTTAGCTGGAGGAAGAATCCTTTGAACCTGAAGAGTTGGGACCCATGGAATAGGTACCATGCAGTATGACTTCAAAGGGTCTGCATTTGCTCACCGAAACTCACCAATGCTATCAGCCTGAAGTGTCCAGCCTTATGTCTCAACCAGCTCTGGGTGTAGATGTGGTCAATCCCGGTTGCATCACATGCCCTGAGTGAATTATTTAAGAATTGCTCTCTATTTCACTGTCTTTGTGTTTTGTTTTCGAAATTTATTTTGATAATGGGATTTATCGGATTTTCACTGCTGTGTTTCGGCCACTGTACACACGCTTGATTCTCTTATGGAGACATATATATCCATGGGTTTTAAGATTCTTCATAGTCAGGTATATTCCTAGGCGTTGAATATGTGGTGTTGGGTCCATTTCGTTGAGCAAGGAGTAGGTCTTGTCTATTACATATTTGGCATATGGAAAGTTATCTGTGCTAATTTCAGTCTCTGGTTTTATGCAGCACCCCAAGGCAACTTTTCCCATAAGCAAGCACTAGTTGGTTTTCTAAATTTGAGACCCTGTTCTGTTTTGAAATTCAGTTCATGTGTAGTCAAGTTTACATTACGTCTATTAGTGATATCTTTGATGCTTCTTTTTCTGTGTGACGTAGTTCAGGTAGAATCACCGTACCTGCATCCACTCACTATGCCGCTACGGGCCTGATGACACAGATTTAATTGCTGAGTGATACTGAATTGTACGTACGTGCCACAACTTCTTTATCCATTTTTTGCTTTCTGGGGTATTTACCTGATACTGTAGACGAGCTTCTTGTGAACACAGCCGTCCCAAATATTGGGGTGGCTGTCTGTTTTTGATTTTAATTTCCGTAAGCTATAGGACCATAAGTTGAAGTGACATAGGCTGTGTTGCTTTGTTTCTTACGTGTTTCAGGAAACACCATACACTTCTCCAGGGTGGCTGCTGGCAATTTACATCCTGCCAATCAGCATAACAAGGCTCCCTGTTCTCCATATCCTGTCCTACCTTTCTGGATTTTACACTTTTTTCAGATGGCCCTTTTGCCCGGGGGGCAGTGAGACTTCATTGTAGTGCAGATTTCCTTTACAGGCTTGCTTGGTTGGCCAAAAAGGGCGTATGCGTTTTTTCCTGAATATATTCAGGAAAAAACGCATACGCCCTTTTTGGCCAAGTGCATCATTTTCGACGTTCTGCCTCTTTTCCTATGCTTTCAGGGCAATTCCAGTCTACCCCCTGCAATCGTTTTCCTGAAATTCTGCCCCGCTTTCAAGTCCCCTTCGCAGGCTTACTTCAGTATATTTTTGGAGGATAGCTGTCATTTATAACTCTGCAGGTTTGTGAATTACAGTGACCCTGAGCTCCTTTCTTCAACTCGCTTTCTTGTGAGCTGGGCACAAAACCGCAGGATTGCTTCAGGCCCTAATCTGTTTCCATCAGGGCACACTGAGCCTTTGTTTAATTCCTCTTCCTGGTGGGCAATGAGTGTTACATTTGCCCGTGCAGACACCTACAGCTAGTCTCTCATTGGTTCTCCCTATTCCTGTTCATCTTGCACAGAAATTGCAAGCTGTGCCAAAGAGGAGGTTAAAGGCACTGACTCTCCAAGCGGGGAGAGTGTTAGTATTGCGTCTGGAATGGTGAACCCGAGGACAAGGATACGAAAACTGAGATCCATTTTAAATCGTTTCCCAATCTCACGGTGTACCATACTCTGTGTTTCCCATGCATGTTTTAGCTGAAGGAAGAATCCCTTGAACCTGGAGAGTTGGGACCCATGGAATGGGTACCATGCAGTATGACTTCAAAGGGTCTGCATTTGCTCACCGAAACTCACCAATGCTATCAGCCTGAAGTGTCCAGCCTTATGTCTCAACCAGCTCTGGGTGTAGATGTGGTCAATCCCGGTTGCATCACATGCCCTGAGTGAATTATTTAAGAATTGCTCTCTATTTCACTGTCTTTGTGTTCTGTTTTCGAAATTTATTTTGATAATGGGATTTATCGGATTTTCACTGCTGCGTTTCGGCCGCTGTACACACGCTTGATTCTCTTACGGAGACATATATATCCATGGGTTTTAAGATTCTTCCTAGTCAGGTATATTCCTAGGCGTTGAATATGTGGTGTTGGGTCCATTTCGTTGAGCAAGGAGTAGGTCTTGTCTATTACATATTTGGCTTATGGAAAGTTATCTGTGCTAATTTCAGTCTCTGGTTTTATGCAGCACCCCAAGGCACCTTTCCCCACAAGCAAGCACTAGTTGGTTTTCTAAATTTGAGACCCTGTTCTGTTTTGTAATTCAGTTCATGTGTAGTCAAGTTTACATTCCGTGTATTAGTGATATCTTATGATGTTTCTTTTTCTGTGTGACGTAGTTCACGTAGAATCACTGTACCTTCATCCACTCAATATGCCGCTACGGGCCTGATGACACTGATTTCATTGCTGAGTGATATTGCATTGTACGTACGTGCCACAACTTCTTTATCCATTTTTTTGCTTTCTGGGATATTTACCTGATACTGTAGACGAGCTTCTTGTAAACACAGCCGTCCCAAATATTGGGGTGGCTGTCTGTTTTTGATTTTAATTTCCGTAAGGTATAGGACCATAAGTGCAATTGCAATAGGCTGTGTTGCTTTGTTTCTTACGTGTTCCAGGAAACACCATACACTTCTCCAGGGTGGCTGCTGGCAAATTACATCCTGCCAATCAGCATAACAAGGCTCCCTCTCCTCCATATCCTGTCCTACCTTTCTGGATTTTACACTTTTTTCAGATGGCCCTTTTGCCCGGGGGGCAGTGAGACTTCATTGTAGTGCAGACTTCCTTTACAGGCTTGCTTGGTTGGCCAAAAAGGGCGTATGCGTTTTTTCCTGAATATATTCAGGAAAAAACGCATACGCCCTTTTTGTCCAAGTGCATCAGTGTCGACGTTCTGCCTTTTTTCCTATGCTTTCAGGGAAATTCCAGTCTACCCCCTGCAATCGTTTTCCTGAAATGCTGCCCCGCTTTCAAGTTCCCTTCGCAGGCTTACTTCAATATATTTTTGGAGGATAGCTGTCATTTATAACTCTGCAGGTTTGTGAATTACAGTGCCCCTGAGCTCCTTTCTTCAACTCGCTTTCTTGTGAGCTGGGCACAAAACCGGAGGATTGCTTCAGGCCCTAATCTGTTTTCGGCAGGGCACGCTGAGCCTTTGGTTAATTCCTCTTCCTGGTGGGAAATGAGCGTTACATTTGCCCGTGCAGACACCTATAGCTAGTCTCTCATTGGTTCTCCCTATTCCTGTTCATCTTGCACAGAAATTGCAAGCTGTGCCAAAGAGGAGGTTAAAGGCACTGACTCTCCAAGCGGGGAGAGTGTTAGTAAAGCATCTGGAATGGTGAACCCGAGGACCAGGATACAAAAACTGAGATGCATTTTAAATCGTTTCCCAATCACACGGTGGACGATACTCTGGGTCTCCCATGCATGTTTTAGGTGGTGGAAGAATCCCTTGAACCTGGAGAGTTGGGACCCATGGAATGGGTACCATGCAGTATGACTTCAAAGGGTCTGCATTTGCTCACCGAAACTCACCAATGCTATCAGCCTGAAGTGTCCAGCCTTATGTCTCAACCAGCTCTGGGTGTAGATGTGGTCAATCCCGGTTGCATCACATGCCTTGAGTGAATTATTTAAGAATAGCTCTCTATTTCACTGTCTTTGTGTTTTGTTTTTGAAATTTATTTTGATAATGCGATTTATCGGATTTTCACTGCTGCGTTTCGGCCGCTGTACACACGCTTGATTCTCTTACGGAGACATATATATCCATGGGTTTTAAGATTCTTCCTAGTCAGGTATATTCCTAGGCGTTGAATATGTGGTGTTGAGTCCATTTCATTGAGCAAGGAGTAGGTCTTGTCTAATACATATTTGTCTTATGGAATGTTATCTGTGCTAATTTCCGTCTCTGGTTTTATGCAGCACCCCAAGGCACCTTTCCCCATAAGCAAGCACGAGTTGGTTTTCTAAATTTGAGACCCTGTTCTGTTTTGTAATTCAGTTCATGTGTAGTCAAGTTTACAATCCGTGTATTAGTGATATCTTATGATGTTTATTTTCTGTGTGATGTAGTTCACGTAGAATCACCGTACCTCCATCCACTCACTATGCCGCTACGGGCCTGATGACACAGATTTCATTGCTGAGTGATATTCCATTGTACGTACGTACCACAACTTCTTTATCCATTGTTTGCTCTCTGAGATATTTACCTGGTACTGTAAACGAGGTTCTTGTGAACCGAGAGGTCCCAAACTTTGAAGTTGCTGGGTGTTTTTGATTTTAATTTCCCTAAGCTGTAGGACCATAAGTGGAAGTGCCATAGGCTGTGTTGCTTTGTTTTTTACGTGTTTCAGGAAACACATAACACTTCTCCAGAATGGCTGTCGGCAATTTACATCATATGCATCAGCATAATAAGGATCCATGTTTTCCATTGCCTGTCCTCCGTTTCTGGATTTTACAATTTTTTTAAATGGCCCATTTGCCCTGGGGGGCACTGAGACTTCATTGTAGTGCAGGTTTATTTACAAGCTTGCTTGGTTGGCCAAAAAATGCGTATGCGTTTTTTCCTGAATATATTTAGGGAAAAAAGCATCCGCCCTTTTTGGCCAAGTGCGTCATTGTCGACGTTCTGCCTCTTTTCCTATGCTCTCAGGGCAATTCCAGTCTACCCCCTGCAATGGTTTTCCTGAAACTCTGCCCCGCTTTCTAGTCCCCTTCGCAGGCTTACTTCAATATATTTTTGAAGGATAGCTGTCATTTATAACTCTGCAGGTTTGTGAATTACAGTGCCCCTGAGCTCCTTTCTTCAACTCGCTTTCTTGTGAGCTGGGCACAAAACCGCAGGATTGCTTCAGGCACTAATCTGTTTCCAGCAGGGCACGCTGAGGCTTTGGTTAATTCCTCTTCCTGGTGGGATATGAGCGTTACATTTGCCCGTGCAGACATCTACAGCTAGTCTCTCATTGGTTCTCCCTATACCTGTTCATCTTGCACAGAAATTGCAAGCTGTGCCAAACAGGAGGTTAAAGGCACTGACTCTCCAAGCGGGGAGAGTGTTAGTAAAGCATCTGGAATGGTGAACCCGAGGACCAGGATACGAAAACTGAGATGCATTTTAAATGGTTTCCCAATCACACGGTGGACGATACTCTGGGTTTCCCATGCATGTTTTAGCTGGAGGAAGAATCCTTTGAACCTGAAGAGTTGGGACCCATGGAATAGGTACCATGCAGTATGACTTCAAAGGGTCTGCATTTGCTCACCGAAACTCACCAATGCTATCAGCCTGAAGTGTCCAGCCTTATGTCTCAACCAGCTCTGGGTGTAGATGTGGTCAATCCCGGTTGCATCACATGCCCTGAGTGAATTATTTAAGAATTGCTCTCTATTTCACTGTCTTTGTGTTTTGTTTTCGAAATTTATTTTGATAATGGGATTTATCGGATTTTCACTGCTGTGTTTCGGCCACTGTACACACGCTTGATTCTCTTATGGAGACATATATATCCATGGGTTTTAAGATTCTTCATAGTCAGGTATATTCCTAGGCGTTGAATATGTGGTGTTGGGTCCATTTCGTTGAGCAAGGAGTAGGTCTTGTCTATTACATATTTGGCATATGGAAAGTTATCTGTGCTAATTTCAGTCTCTGGTTTTATGCAGCACCCCAAGGCAACTTTTCCCATAAGCAAGCACTAGTTGGTTTTCTAAATTTGAGACCCTGTTCTGTTTTGAAATTCAGTTCATGTGTAGTCAAGTTTACATTACGTCTATTAGTGATATCTTTGATGCTTCTTTTTCTGTGTGACGTAGTTCAGGTAGAATCACCGTACCTGCATCCACTCACTATGCCGCTACGGGCCTGATGACACAGATTTAATTGCTGAGTGATACTGAATTGTACGTACGTGCCACAACTTCTTTATCCATTTTTTGCTTTCTGGGGTATTTACCTGATACTGTAGACGAGCTTCTTGTGAACACAGCCATCCCAAATATTGGGGTGGCTGTCTGTTTTTGATTTTAATTTCCGTAAGCTATAGGACCATAAGTTGAAGTGACATAGGCTGTGTTGCTTTGTTTCTTACGTGTTTCAGGAAACACCATACACTTCTCCAGGGTGGCTGCTGGCAATTTACATCCTGCCAATCAGCATAACAAGGCTCCCTGTTCTCCATATCCTGTCCTACCTTTCTGGATTTTACACTTTTTTCAGATGGCCCTTTTGCCCGGGGGGCAGTGAGACTTCATTGTAGTGCAGATTTCCTTTACAGGCTTGCTTGGTTGGCCAAAAAGGGCGTATGCGTTTTTTCCTGAATATATTCAGGAAAAAACGCATACGCCCTTTTTGGCCAAGTGCATCATTTTCGACGTTCTGCCTCTTTTCCTATGCTTTCAGGGCAATTCCAGTCTACCCCCTGCAATCGTTTTCCTGAAATTCTGCCCCGCTTTCAAGTCCCCTTCGCAGGCTTACTTCAGTATATTTTTGGAGGATAGCTGTCATTTATAACTCTGCAGGTTTGTGAATTACAGTGACCCTGAGCTCCTTTCTTCAACTCGCTTTCTTGTGAGCTGGGCACAAAACCGCAGGATTGCTTCAGGCCCTAATCTGTTTCCATCAGGGCACACTGAGCCTTTGTTTAATTCCTCTTCCTGGTGGGCAATGAGTGTTACATTTGCCCGTGCAGACACCTACAGCTAGTCTCTCATTGGTTCTCCCTATTCCTGTTCATCTTGCACAGAAATTGCAAGCTGTGCCAAAGAGGAGGTTAAAGGCACTGACTCTCCAAGCGGGGAGAGTGTTAGTATTGCGTCTGGAATGGTGAACCCGAGGACAAGGATACGAAAACTGAGATCCATTTTAAATCGTTTCCCAATCTCACGGTGTACCATACTCTGTGTTTCCCATGCATGTTTTAGCTGAAGGAAGAATCCCTTGAACCTGGAGAGTTGGGACCCATGGAATGGGTACCATGCAGTATGACTTCAAAGGGTCTGCATTTGCTCACCGAAACTCACCAATGCTATCAGCCTGAAGTGTCCAGCCTTATGTCTCAACCAGCTCTGGGTGTAGATGTGGTCAATCCCGGTTGCATCACATGCCCTGAGTGAATTATTTAAGAATTGCTCTCTATTTCACTGTCTTTGTGTTCTGTTTTCGAAATTTATTTTGATAATGGGATTTATCGGATTTTCACTGCTGCGTTTCGGCCGCTGTACACACGCTTGATTCTCTTACGGAGACATATATATCCATGGGTTTTAAGATTCTTCCTAGTCAGGTATATTCCTAGGCGTTGAATATGTGGTGTTGGGTCCATTTCGTTGAGCAAGGAGTAGGTCTTGTCTATTACATATTTGGCTTATGGAAAGTTATCTGTGCTAATTTCAGTCTCTGGTTTTATGCAGCACCCCAAGGCACCTTTCCCCACAAGCAAGCACTAGTTGGTTTTCTAAATTTGAGACCCTGTTCTGTTTTGTAATTCAGTTCATGTGTAGTCAAGTTTACATTCCGTGTATTAGTGATATCTTATGATGTTTCTTTTTCTGTGTGACGTAGTTCACGTAGAATCACTGTACCTTCATCCACTCAATATGCCGCTACGGGCCTGATGACACTGATTTCATTGCTGAGTGATATTGCATTGTACGTACGTGCCACAACTTCTTTATCCATTTTTTTGCTTTCTGGGATATTTACCTGATACTGTAGACGAGCTTCTTGTAAACACAGCCGTCCCAAATATTGGGGTGGCTGTCTGTTTTTGATTTTAATTTCCGTAAGGTATAGGACCATAAGTGCAATTGCAATAGGCTGTGTTGCTTTGTTTCTTACGTGTTCCAGGAAACACCATACACTTCTCCAGGGTGGCTGCTGGCAAATTACATCCTGCCAATCAGCATAACAAGGCTCCCTCTCCTCCATATCCTGTCCTACCTTTCTGGATTTTACACTTTTTTCAGATGGCCCTTTTGCCCGGGGGGCAGTGAGACTTCATTGTAGTGCAGACTTCCTTTACAGGCTTGCTTGGTTGGCCAAAAAGGGCGTATGCGTTTTTTCCTGAATATATTCAGGAAAAAACGCATACGCCCTTTTTGTCCAAGTGCATCAGTGTCGACGTTCTGCCTTTTTTCCTATGCTTTCAGGGAAATTCCAGTCTACCCCCTGCAATCGTTTTCCTGAAATGCTGCCCCGCTTTCAAGTTCCCTTCGCAGGCTTACTTCAATATATTTTTGGAGGATAGCTGTCATTTATAACTCTGCAGGTTTGTGAATTACAGTGCCCCTGAGCTCCTTTCTTCAACTCGCTTTCTTGTGAGCTGGGCACAAAACCGCAGCATTGCTTCAGGCCCTAATCTGTTTCCAGCAGGGCACACTGAGCCTTTGTTTAATTCCTCTTCCTGGTGGGCAATGAGCGTTACATTTGCCCGTGCAGACACCTACAGCTAGTCTCTCATTGGTTCTCCCTATTCCTGTTCATCTTGCACAGAAATTGCAAGATGTGCCAAAGAGCAGGTTAAAGGCACTGACTCTCCGAGCGGGGAGAGTGTTAGTAAAGCATCTGGAATGGTGAACCCGAGGACCAGGATACGAAAACTGAGATGCATTTTAAATCGTTTCCCAATCACACGGTGGACGATACTCTGGGTTTCCCATGCATGTTTTAGCTGGAGGAAGAATCCCTTGAACCTGGAGAGTTGGGACCCATGGAATGGGTACCATGCAGTATGACTTCAAAGGGTCTGCATTTGCTCACCGAAACTCACCAATGCTATCAGCCTGAAGTGTCCAGCCTTATGTCTCAACCAGCTCTGGGTGTAGATGTAGTCAATCCCGGTTGCATCACATGCCCTGAGTGAATTATTTAAGAATTGCTCTGTATTTCACTGTCTTTGTGTTTGTTTTCGAAATTTATTTTGATAATGGGATTTATCGGATTTTCACTGCTGCGTTTCGGCCGCTGTACACACGCTTGATTCTCTTACGGAGACATATATATCCATGGGTTTTAAGATTCTTCCTAGTCAGGTATATTCTTAGGCGTTGAATATGTGGTGTTGGGTCCATTTCGTTGAGCAAGGAGTAGGTCTTGTCTATTACATATTTGGCTTATTGAAAGTTATCTGTGCTAATTTCAGTCTATCATTTTATGCAGCACCCCAAGGCAACTTTCCCCATAAGAAAGCACTAGTTGGTTTTCTAAATTTGAGACCCTGTTCTGTTTTGTAATTCAGTTCATGTGTAGTCAAGTTTACATTCCGTGTATTAGTGATATCTTATGATGTTTCTTTTTCTGTGTGACGTAGTTCATGTAGAATCACCGTACCTGCATCCACTCACTATGCCGCTACGGGCCTGATGACACAGATTTCATTGCTGAGTGATACTGCATTGCACGTACGTGCCACAACTTCTTTATCCATTTTTTGCTTTCTGGGATATTTACCTGGTACTGTAGACGAGCTTCTTGTGAACACAGCCGTCCCAAATATTGTGGTGGCTGTCTGTTTTTGATTTTAATTTCCGTAAGCTATAGGACCATAATTGGAAGTGCCATAGGCTGTGTTGCTTTGTTTCTTACGTGTTACAGGAAACACCATACACTTCTCCAGGGTGGCTGCTGGCAATTTACATCCTGCCAATCAGCATAACAAGGCTCCCTGTTCTCCATATCCTGTCCTAACTTTCTGGATTTTACACTTTTTTCAGATGGCCCTTTTGCCCGGGGGGCAGTGAGACTTCATTGTAGTGCAGATTTCCTTTACAGGCTTGCTTGGTTGGCCAAAAAGGGCGTATGCGTTTTTTCCTGAATATATTCAGGAAAAAACGCATACGCCCTTTTTGGACAAGTGCATCATTGTCGACGTTGTGCCTCTTTTCCTATGCTTTCAGGGCAATTCCAGTCTTCCCCCTGCAATCGTTTTCCTGAAATTCTGCCCCGCTTTCAAGTCCCCTTCGCAGGCTTACTTCAATATATTTTTGGAGGATAGCTGTCATTTATAACTCTGCAGGTTTGTGAATTACAGTGCCCCTGAGCTCCTTTCTTCAACTCGCTTTCTTGTGAGCTGGGCACAAAACCGCAGGATTGCTTCAGGCCCTAATCTGTTTTCATCAGGGCACGCTGAGCCTTTGTTTATTTCCTCTTCCTTTTCGGCATTGAGCGTTATATTTCCCCGTGCAGACACCTATATCTAGTCTCTCATTGGTTCTCCTTATTCCTGTTCATCTTGCACAGAAATTGCAAGCTGTGCCAAACAGGAGGTTAAAGGCACTGACTCTACAAGCGGGGAGAGTATTAGTAAAGCATCTGGAATGGTGAACCTGAGGACCAGGATACGAAAACTGAGATGCATTTTAAATCGTTTCCCAATCACACGGTGGACGATACTCTGGGTTTCCCATGCATGTTTTAGCTGGAGGAAGAATGCCTTGAACCTGGAGAGTTGGGACCCATGGATTGGGTACCATGCAGTATGACTGCAAAGGGTCTGCATTTGCTCACTGAAACTCACCAATGCTATCAGCCTGAAGTGTCCAGCCTTATGTCTCAACCAGCTCTGGGTATAGATGTGGTAAATCCCGGTTGCATCACCTGCCCTGAGTGAATTATTTAAGAATTGCTCTCTATTTCACTGTCTTTGTGTTTTGTTTTCGAAATTTATTTTGATAATGGGATTTATCGGATTTTCACTGCTGCGTTTCGGCCGCTGTACACACGCTTGATTCTCTTACGGAGACATATATATCCATGGGTTTTAAGATTCTTCCTAGTCAGGTATATTCCTAGGCGTTGAATATATGGTGTTGGGTCCATTTCGTTGAGCAAGGATTAGGCCTTGTCTATTACATATTTGGCTTATGGAAAGTTATCTGTGCTAATTTCAGTCTCTGGTTTTATGCAGCACCCCAAGGCACCTTTCCCCATAAGCAAGCACTAGTTGGTTTTCTAAATTTGAGACCCTGTTCTGTTTTGTAATTCAGTTCATGTGTAGTCAAGTTTACATTCCGTGTATTAGTGATATCTTATGATGTTTATTTTTCTGTGTGACGTAGTTCACGTAGAATCACCGTACCTGAATCCACTCACTATGCCGCTACGGGCCTGATGACACAGATTTCATTGCTGAGAGATATTGCATTGTACGTACGTGCCACAACTTCTTTATCCATTTTTTCTTTCTGGGATATTTACCTGATACTGTAGACGAGCTTCTTGTGAACACAGCAGTCCCAAATATTGGTGTGGCTGTTTGTTTTTGATTTTAATTTCCGTAAGCTATAGTACCATAAGTGGAAGTGCCATAGGCTGTGTTGCTTTGTTTCTTACGTGTTTCAGGAAACACCATACACTTCTCCAGGGTGGCTGCTGGCAATTTACATCCTGCCAATCAGCATAACAAGGCTCCCTGTTCTCCATATCCTGTCCTACCTTTCTGGATTTTACACTTTTTCAGATGGCCCTTTTGCCCGGGGGGCAGTGAGACTTCATTGTAGTGCAGATTTCCTTTACAGGCTTGCTTGGTTGGCCAAAAAGTGCGTATGCGTTTTTTCCTGAATATATTCAGGAAAAAACGCATACGCCCTTTTTGGCCAAGTGCATCATTGTCGACGTTCTGCCTCTTTTCCTATGCTTTCAGGGCAATTCCAGTCTACCCCCTGCAATCGTTTTCCTGAAACTCTGCCCGGCTTTCAAGTCCCCTTCGCAGGCTTATTTCAATATATTTTTGGAGGATAGCTGTCATTTATAACTCTGCAGGTTTGTGAATTACAGTGCCCCTGAGCTCCTTTCATCAACTCGCTTTCTTGTGATCTAGGCACAAAACCGCAGGATTGCTTCAGGCCCTAATCTGTTTCTAGCAGGGCATGCTGAGCCTTTGGTTAATTCCTCTTCCTGGTGGGAAATGAGCGTTACATTTGCCCGTGCAGACACCTACAGCTAGTCTCTCATTGGTTCTCCCTATTCCTGTTCATCTTGCACAGAAATTGCAAGCTGTGCCAAAGAGGAGGTTAAAGGCACTGACTCTCCAAGCGGGGAGAGTTTTAGTAAAGCATCTGGAATGGTGAACCCGAGAACCAGGATACGAAAACTGAGATGCATTTTAAATCGTTTCCCAATCACACGGTGGACGATACTCTGGGTTTCCCATGCATGTTTTAGCTGGAGGAAGAATCCCTTGAACCTGGAGAGTTGGGACCCATGGAATGGGTACCATGCAGTATGACTTCAAAGGGTCTGCATTTGCTCACCGAAACTCACCAATGCTATCAGCCTGAAGTGTCCAGCCTTATGTCTCAACCAGCTCTGCCTGTAGATGTGGTCAATCCCGGTTGCATCACCTGCCCTGAGTGAATTATTTAAGAATTGCTCTCTATTTCACTGTCTTTGTGTTTTGTTTTCGAAATTTATTTTGATAATGGGATTTATCGGATTTTCACTGCTGCGTTTCGGCCAATGTACACACGCTTGATTCTCTTACGGAGACATATATATCCATGGGTTTTAAGATTCTTCCTAGTCAGGTATATTCCTAGGCGTTGAATATGTGGTGTTGGGTCCATTTCGTTGAGCAAGGAGTAGGTCTTGTCTATTACATATTTGGCTTATGGAAAGTTATCTGTGCTTATTTCAGTCTCTGGTTTTATGCAGCACCCCAACGCGTCTTTCCCCATAAGCAAGCACTAGTTGGTTTTCTAAATTTGAGACCCTGTTCTCTTTTGTAATTCAGTTCATATGTAGTCAAGTTTACATTCCGTGTATTAGTGATATCTTACGATGTTTCTTTTTCTGTGTGACGTAGTTCACGTAGAATCACCGTACCTGCATCCACTCACTATGCCGCTACGTGCCTGATGACACAGATTTCATTGCTGAGTGATATTGCATTGTACGTACGTGCTACAACTTCTTTATCCATTTTTTGCTTTCTGGGATATTTACCTGATACTGTAGACGAGCTTCTTGGGAACACAGCCGTCCCAAATATTGGGGTGGCTGTCTGTTTTTGATTTTAATTTCCGTAAGCTATAGGACCATAAGTGGAAATGCCATAGGCTGTGTTGCTTTGTTTCTTACGTGTTTCAGGAAACGCCATACACTTCTCCAGGGTGTCTGCTGGCAATTTACATCCTGCCAATCAGCATAACAAGGCTCCCTTTTCTCCATATCCTGTCCTACCTTTCTGGATTTTACACTTTTTTCAGATGGCCCTTTTGCCCGGGGGGCAGTGAGACTTCATTGTAGTGCAGATTTCCTTTACAGGCTTGCTTGGTTGGCCAAAAAGTGCGTATGCGTTTTTTCCTGAATATATTCAGGAAAAAACGCATATGCCCTTTTTGGCCAAGTGCATCATTGTCGACGTTCTGCCTCTTTTCCTATGCTTTCAGGGCAATTCCAGTCTACCCCCTGCAATGGTTTTCCTGAAACTCTGCCCCGCTTTCAAGTCCCCTTCGCAGGCTTACTTCAATATATTTTTGGAGGATAGCTGTCATTTATAACTCTGCAGGTTTGTGAATTACAGTGCCCCTGAGCTCCTTTCTTCAACTCGCTTTCTTGTGAGCTGGGCACAAAACCGCAGGATTGCTTCAGGCCCTAATCTGTTTCCGGCAGGGCATGCTGAGCCTTTGGTTAATTCCTCTTCCTGGTGGGAAATGAGCGTTACATTTGCCCGTGCAGACACCTACAGCTAGTCTTTCATTGGTTCCCCTATTCCTGTTCATCTTGCACAGAATTTGCAAGCTGTGCCAAACAGGAGTTTAAAGGCACTGACTCTCCAAGCGGGGAGAGTGTTAGTAAAGCATCTGGAATGGTGAACCCGAGGACCAGGATACGAAAACTGAGATGCATTTTAAATCGTTTCCCAATCACACGGGGGATGATACTCTGGGTTTCCCATGCATGTTTTAGCTGGAGGAAGAATGCCTTGAACCTGGAGAGTTGGGACCCATGGAATGGGTACCATGCAGTATGACTTCAAAGGGTCTGCATTTGCTCACCGAAACTCACCAATGCTATCAGCCTGAAGTGTCCAGCCTTATGTCTCAACCAGCTCTGGGTGTAGATGTGGTCAATCCCGGTTGCATCACATGCCCTGAGTGAATTATTTAAGAATTGCTCTCTATTTCACTGTCTTTGGGTTTTGTTTTCGAAATTTATTTTGATAATGTGATTTATCGGATTTTCACTGCTGCGTTTCGGCCGCTGTACACACGCTTGATTCTCTTACGGAGACATATATATCCATGGGTTTTAAGATTCTTCCTAGTCAGGTATATTCCTAGGCGTTGAATATGTGGTGTTGGGTCCATTTCGTTGAGCAAGGAGTAGGTCTTGTCTATTACATATTTGGCTTATGGAAAGTTATCTGTGCTAATTTCAGTCTCTGGTTTTATGCAGCACCCCAACGCGCCTTTCCCCATAAGCAAGCACTAGTTGGTTTTCTAAATTTGAGACACTGTTCTCTTTTGTAATTCAGTTCATATGTAGTCAAGTTTACATTCCGTGTATTAGTGATATCTTACGATGTTTCTTTTTCTGTGTGACGTAGTTCACGTAGAATCACCGTACCTGCATCCACTCACTATGCCGCTACGTGCCTGATGACACAGATTTCATTGCTGAGTGATATTGCATTGTACGTACGTGCCACAACTTCTTTATCCATTTTTTGCTTTCTGGGATATTTACCTGATACTGTAGACGAGCTTCTTGGGAACACAGCCGTCCCAAATATTGGGGTGGCTGTCTGTTTTTGATTTTAATTTCCGTAAGCTATAGGACCATAAGTGGAAGTGCCATAGGCTGTGTTGCTTTGTTTCTTACGTGTTTCAGGAAACGCCATACACTTCTCCAGGGTGTCTGCTGGCAATTTACATCCTGCCATTCAGCATAACAAGGCTCCCTGTTCTCCATATCCTGTCCTACCTTTCTGGATTTTACACTTTTTTCAGATGGCCCTTTTGCCCGGGGGGCAGTGAGACTTCATTGTAGTGCAGATTTCCTTTACAGGCTTGCTTGGTTGGCCAAAAAGGGCATATGCGTTTTTTCCTGAATATATTCAGGAAAATATTCAGGAAAAAACGCATACGCACTTTTTGGCCAAGTGCATCATTGTCGACGTTCTGCCTCTTTTCCTATGCTTTCAGGGCAATTCCACTCTACCCCCTGCAATGGTTTTCCTGAAACTCTGCCCCGCTTTCAAGTCCCCTTCGCAGGCTTACTTCAATTTTTTTTTTGAGGATAGCTGTCATTTATAACTCTGCAGGTTTGTGAATTACAGTGCCCCTGAGCTTCTTTCTGCAACTCGCTTTCTTGTGAGCTGGGCACAAAACCGCAGGATTGCTTCAGGCCCTAATCTGTTTCCAGCAGGGCTCGCTGAGCCTTTGTTTAATTCCTCTACCTGGTCCGCAATGAGCGTTACATTTGCCCGTGCAGACACCTACAGCTAGTCTCTCATTGGTTCTCCCTATTCCTGTTCATCTTGCACAGAAATTGCAAGCTGTGCCAAAGAGGAGGTTAAAGGCACTGACTCTCCAAGCGGGGAGAGTGTTAGTAAAGCATCTGGAATGGTGAACCCGAGGACCAGGATACGAAAACTGAGATGCATTTTAAATCGTTTCCCAATCACACGGTGGACGATACTCTGGGTTTCCCATGCATGTTTTAGCTGGAGGAAGAATCCCTTGAACCTGGAGAGTTGGGATCCATGGAATGGGTACCATGCAGTATGACTTCAAAGGGTCTGCATTTGCTCACCGAAACTCACCAATGCTATCATCCTGAAGTGTCCAGCCTGATGTCTCAACCAGCTCTGGGTGTAGATGTGGTCAATCCCGGTTGCATCACATGCCCTGAGTGAATTATTTAAGAATTGCTCTCTATTTCACTGTCTTTGTGTTTTGTTTTCGAAATTTATTTTGATAATGGGATTTATCGGATTTTCACTGCTGCGTTTCGGCCGCTGTACACAAGCTTGTTTCTCTTACGGAGACATATATAAACATGGGTTTTAAGATTCTTCCTAGTCAGGTATAGTCCTAGGCGTTGAATATGTGGTGTTGGGTCCATTTCGTTGAGCAAGGAGTAGGTCTTGTCTATTACATATTTGGCTTATGGAAAGTTATCTGTGCTAATTTCAGTCTCTGGTTTTATGCAGCACCCCAACGCACCTTTTCCCATAAGCAAGCACTAGTTGGTTTTCTAAATTTGAGACCCTGTTCTGTTTTGTAATTCAATTAATGTGTAGTCAAGTTTACATTCCGTGTATTAGTGATATCTTATGATGTTTCTTTTTCTGTGTGACGTAGTTCACGTAGAATCACCGTACCTGCATCCACTCACTATGCCGCTACGGGCCTGATGACACAGATTTCATTGCTGAGTGATATTGCATTGTACGTACGTGCCACAACTTCTTTATCCATTTTTTGCTTTCTGGGATATTTACCTGATACTGTAGACGAGCTTCTTGTGAACACAGCCGTCCCAAATATTGGGGTGGCTGTCTGTTTTTGATTTTAATTTCCGTAAGCTATAGAACCATAAGTGGAAGTGCCATAGGCTGTGTTGCTTTGTTTCTTACGTGTTTCAGGAAACAACATACACTTCTCCAGGGTGGCTGCTGGCAATTTACATCCTGCCAATCAGCATAACAAGGCTCCCTGTTCTCCATATCCTGTCCTACCTTTCTGGATTTTACACTTTTTTCAGATGGCCCTTTTGCCCGGGGGACAGTGAGACTTCATTGTAGTGCAGATTTCCTTTACAGGCTTGCTTGGTTGGCCAAAAAGTGCGTATGCGTTTTTTCCTGAATATATTCAGGAAAAAACGCATACGCCCTTTTTGGCCAAGTGCATCATTGTCGACGTTCTGCCTCTTTTCCTATGCTTTCCGGGCAATTCCAGTTTCCCCCCTGCAATCGTTTTCCTGAAATTCTGCCCCGCTTTCAAGTCCCCTTCGCAGGCTTACTTCAATATATTTTTGGAGGATAGCTGTCATTTTTAACTCTGCAGGATTGTGAATTACAGTGCCCCTGAGCTCCTTTCTTCAACTCGTTTTCTTGTGAGCTGGGCACAAAACCGCAGGATTGCTTCAGGCCCTAATCTGTTTCTAGCAGGGCACACTGAGCCTTTGTTTAATTCCTCTTCCTGGTGGGCAATGAGTGTTACATTTGCCCGTGCAGACACCTACAGCTAGTCTCTCATTGGTTCTCCCTATTCCTGTTCATCTTGCACAGAAATTGCAAGCTGTGCCAAACAGGAGGTTAAAGGCACTGACTCTCCAAGCGGGGAGAGTGTTAGTAAAGCATCTGGAATGGTGAACCCGAGGACCAGGATACGAAAACTGAGATGCATTTTAAATCGTTGCCCAATCACATGGTGGACGATACTCTGGGTTTCCCATGCATGTTTTAGCTGGAGGAAGAATCCCTTGAACCTGGAGAGTTGGGACCCATGGAATAGGTACCATGCAGTATGACTTCAAAGGGTGTGCATTTGCTCACCGAACCTCACCAATGTTATCAGCCTGAAGTGTCCAGCCTTTATGTCTCAACCAGCTCTGTGTGTAGATGTGGTCAATCCCGGTTACATCACATGCCCTGAGTGAATTATTTAAGAATTGCTCTCTATTTCACTGTCTTTGTGTTTTGTTTTCGAAATTTATTTTGATAATGGGATTTATTGGATTTTCACTGCTGTGTTTCGGCCACTGTACACACGCTTGATTCTCTTACGGAGACATATATATCCATGGGTTTTAAGATTCTTCCTAGTCAGGTATATTCCTAGGCGTTGAATATGTGGTGTTGATTCCATTTCGTTGAGCATGGAGTAGGTCTTGTCTATTACATATTTGGCTTATGGAATGTTATCTGTGCTAATTTCAGTCTCTGGTTTTATGCAGCACCCCAAGGCACCTTTCCCCATAAGCAAGCACTAGTTGGTTTTCTAAATTTGAGACCCTGTTCTGTTTTGTAATTCAGTTCATGTGTAGTCAAGTTTACATTCCGTGTATTAGTGATATCCTATGATGTTTCTTTTTCTGTGTGACGTAGTTCACGTAGAATCACCATACCTGCATCCATTCATTATGCCGCTACGGGCCTGGTGACACAGATTTCATTGCTGAGTGATATTGCATTGCACGTACGTGCCACAACTTCTTTATCCATTTTTTGCTTTCTGGGATATTTACCTGGTACTGTAGACGAGCTTCTTGGGAACACAGCCGTCCCAAACTTTGGGGTGGCTCTCTGTTTTTGATTTTAATTTCCCTAAGGAATAGGACCATAAGTGCAATTGCCATAGGCTGTGTTGCTTTATTTCTTACGTGTTTCAGGAAACACCATACACTTCTCCAGGGTTGCTGCTGGCAATTTACATCCTGCCAATCAGCATAACAAGGCTCCCTTTTCTCCATATCCTGTCCTACCTTTTCGGATTTTACACTTTTTTCAGATGGCCCTTTTGCCCGGGGGGCAGTGAGATTTCATTGTAGTGCAGATTTCCTTTACAGGCTTGCTTGTTTGGCCAAAAAGGGCGTATGCGTTTTTTCCTGAATATATTCAGGAAAAAACGCTTACGCCCTTTTTGGCCAAGTGCATCATTGTCGAAGTTCTGCCTCTTTTCCTATGCTTTCAGGGCAATTCCAGTCTACCCCCTGCAATCGTTTTCCTGAAATTCTGCCCCGCTTTCAAGTCCCCTTCGCAGGCTTACTTCAATATTCTTTTGGAAGATAGCTGTCATTTATAACTCTGCAGGTTTGTGAATTACAGTGCCCCTGAGCTCATTTCTTCCACTCGCTTTCTTGTGAGCTGGGCACAAAACCGCAGGATTGCTTCAGGCCCTAATCTGTTTCCAGCAGGGCACACTGAGCCTTTGTTTAATTCCTCTTCCTGGTGGGCAATGAGCGTTACATTTGCCCGTGCAGACACCTACAGCTAGTCTCTCATTGGTTCTCCCTATTCCTGTTCATCTTGCACAGAAATTGCAAGCTGTGCCAAACAGGAGGTTAAAGGCTCTGTCTCTCCAAACGGGGAGAGTGTTAGTAAAGCATCTGGAATGGTGAACCCGAGGACCAGGATACGAAAACTGAGATGCATTTTAAATCGTTTCCCAATCACACGGTGGACGATACTCTGGGTTTCCCATGCATGTTTTAGCTGGAGGAAGAATCCCTTGAACCTGGAGAGTTGGGACCCATGGAATGGGTACCATGCAGTATGACTTCAAAGGGTCTGCATTTGCTCACCGAAACTCACCAATGCTATCAGCCTGAAGTGTCCAGCCTTATGTCTCAACCAGCTCTGGGTGTAGATGTGGTCAATCCCGGTTGCATCACATGCCCTGAGTGAATTATTTAAGAATTGCTCTCTATTTCACTGTCTTTGTGTTTTGTTTTCGAAATTTATTTTGATAATGGGATTTATCAGATTTTCACTGCTGCGTTTCGGCCGCTGTACACACGCTTGATTCTCTTATGGAGACATATATATCCATGTGTTTTAAGATTCTTCCTAGTCAGGTATATTCCTAGGCGTTGAATATGTGGTGTTGGGTCCATTTCGTTGAGCAAGGAGTAGGTCTTGTCTATTACATATTTGGCTTATGGAAAGTTATCTGTGCTAATTTCAGTCTCTGGTTTTATGCAGCACCCCAACGCGCCTTTCCCCATAAGCAAGCACTAGTTGGTTTTCTAAATTTGAGACCCTGTTCTGTTTTGTAATTCAGTTCATGTGTAGTCAAGTTTACATTCCGTGTATTAGTGATATCTTATGATATTTCTTTTTCTGTGTGACGTAGTTCACGTAGAATCACCGTACCTGCATCCACTCACTATGCCGCTACGGGCCTGATGACACAGATTTCATTGCTGAGTGATATTGCATTGTACGTACGTGCCACAACTTCTTTATACATTTTTTGCTTTCTGGGATATTTACCTGATACTGTAGACGAGCTTCTTGTGAACACAGCCGTCCCAAATATTGGGGTGGCTGTCTGTTTTTGATTTTAATTTCCGTAAGCTATAGGACCATAAGTGGAAGTGCCATAGGCTGTGTTGCTTTGTTTCTTACGTGTTTCAGGAAACACCATACACTTCTCCAGGGTGGCTGCTGGCAATTTACATCCTGCCAATCAGCATAACAAGGCTCCCTGTTCTCCATATCCTGTCCTACCTTTCTGGAATTTACACGTTTTTCTGATGGCCCTTTTGCCCGGGGGTCAGTGAGACTTCATTGTAGTGCAGATTTCCTTTACAGGCTTGCTTGGTTTGCCAAAAAGGGCGTATGCTTTTTTTCCTGAATATATTCAGGAAAAAACGCATACGCCCTTTTTGGCCAAGTGCATCATTGTCGACGTTGTGCCTCTTTTCCTATGCTTTCAGGGCAATTCGAGTCTACCCCCTGCAATCGTTTTCCTGAAATTCTGCCCTGCTGTCAAGTCCCCTTCGCAGGCTTACTTCAATATACTTTTAGAAGATAGCTGTCATTTATAACTCTGCAGGTTTGTGAATTACAGTGCCCCTGAGCTCCTTTCTTCGACTCGCTTTCTTTTGAGCTGGGCACAAACCCGCAGGATTGCTTCAGGCCCTAATCTGTTTCCAGCAGGTCACACTGAGCCTTTGTTTAATTCCTCTTTCTATTGGGCAATGAGCGTTACATTTGCTCGTGCAGACAACTACAGCAAGTCTCTCATTGGTTCTCCCTATTCCTGTTCATCTTGCACAGAAATTGCAAGCTGTGCCAAACAGGAGGTTAAAGGCACTGACTCTCCAAGCGGGGAGAGTGTTAGTAAAGCATCTGGAATGGTGAACCCGAGGACCAGGATACGAAAACTGAGATGCATTTTAAGTCGTTTCCCAATCACACGGTGTACGATACTCTGGGTTTCCCATGCATGTTTTAGCTGGAGGAAGAATCCCTTGAACCTGGAGAGTTGGGACCCATGGAATGGGTACCATGCAGTATGACTTCAAAGGTTCTGCATTTGCTCACCGAAACTCACCAATGCTATCAGCCTGAAGTGTCCAGCCTTATGTCTCAACCAGCTCTGGGTGTAGATGTGTTAAATCCCTGTTGCATCACATGCCCTGAGTGAAATATTTAAGAATTGCTCTCTATTTCACTGTCTTTGTGTTTTGTTTTCGAAATTTATTTTGATAATGGGATTTATCGGATTTTCACTGCTGCGTTTCGGCCGCTGTACACACGCTTGATTCTCTTACAGAGACATATATATCCATGGGTTTTAAGATTCTTTCTAGTCAGGTATATTCCTAGGCGTTGAATATGTGGTGTTGGGTCCATTTCGTTGAGCAAGGAGTAGGTCTTGTCTATTACATATTTGGCTTATGGAAAGTTATCTGTGCTAATTTCAGTCTCTGGTTTTATGCAGCACCCCAACGCACCTTTCCCCATAAGCAAGCACTAGTTGGTTTTCTAAATTTGAGACCCTGTTCTGTTTTGTAATTCAGTTAATGTGTAGTCAAGTTTACATTCCGTGTATTAGTGATATCTTATGATGTTTCTTTTTCTGTGTGACGTAGTTCACGTAGAATCACCGTACCTGCATCCACTCACTATGCCGCTACGGGCCTGATGACACAGATTTCATTGCTGAGTGATATTGCATTGTACGTACGTGCCACAACTTCTTTATCCATTTTTTGCTTTCTGGGATTTTTACCTGATACTGTAGACGAGCTTCTTGTGAACACAGCCGTCCCAAATATTGGGGTGGCTGTCTGTTTTTGATTTTAATTTCCGTAAGCTATAGGACCATAAGTGGAATTGCCATAGGCTGTGTTGCTTTGTTTCTTACGTGTTTCAGGAAACACCATACACTTCTCCAGGGTGGCTGCTGGCAATTTACATCCTGCCAATCAGCATAACAAGGCTCCGTGTTCTCCATATCCTGTCCTACCTTTCTGGATTTTACACTTTTTTCAGATGGCCCTTTTGCCCGGGGGGGCGGGGGCAGTGAGACTTCATTGTAGTGCAGATTTCCTTTACAGGCTTGCTTGGTTGGCCAAAAAGGACGTATGCGTTTTTTCCTGAATATATTCAGGAAAAAACGCATACGCCCTTTTTGGCCAATTGCATCATTGTAGACGTTCTGCCTCTTTTCCTATGCTTTCAGGGCAATTCCAGTCTACCCCCTGCAATTGTTTTCCTGAAATTCTGCCCCGCTTTCAAGTCCCCTTCGCAGGCTTACTTCAATATATTTTTGGAGGATAGCTGTCATTTATAACTCTGCAGGTTTGTGAAGTACAGTGCCCCTGAGCTCCTTTCTTCAACTCGCTTTCTTGTGAGCTGGGCTCAAAACCGCAGGATTGCTTCAGGCCCTAATCTGTTTCCGGCAGGGCATGCTGAGCCTTTGTTTAATTCCTCTTCCTGGTGGGCAATGAGCGTTACATTTGCCCGTGCGGCCACCTACAGCTAGTCTCTCATTGGTTCTCCCCATTCCTGTTCATCTTGCACATAAATTGCAAGCTGTGCCAAAGAGGAGGTTAAAGGCACTGACTCTCCAAGCGGGGAGAGTGTTAGTAAAGCATCTGGAATGGTGAACCCGAGGACCAGGATACGAAAACTGAGATGCATTTTAAATCGTTTCCCAATCACACGGTGGACAATACTCTGGGTTTCCCATGCATGTTTTAGCTGGAGGAAGAACCCCTTGAACCTGGAGAGTTGGGACCCATGGAATGGGTACCATGCAGTATGACTTCAAAGGGTCTGCATTTGCTCACCGAAACTCACCAATGCTATCAGCCTGAAGTGTCCAGCCTTATGTCTCAACCAGCTCTGGGTGTAGATGTGTTAAATCCCGGTTGCATCACATGCCCTGTGTGAAATATTTAAGAATTGCTCTCTATTTCACTGTCTTTGTGTTTTGTTTTCGAAATTTATTTTGATAATGGGATTTATCGGATTTTCACTGCTGCGTTTCGGCCGCTGTACACATGCTTGATTCTCTTACGGAGACATATATATCCATGGGTTTTAAGATTCTTCCTAGTCAGGTATATTCCTAGGCGTTGAATATGTGGTGTTGAGTCCATTTCGTTGAGCAAGGAGTAGGTCTTGTCTATTACATATTTGGCTTATGGAATGTTATCTGTGCTAATTTCAGTCTCTGGTTTTATGCAGCAACCCAAGGCACCTTTCCCCATAAGCAAGCACTAGTTGGTTTTCTAAATTTGAGACCGTGTTCTGTTTTCTAATTCAGTTCATGTGTAGTCAAGTTTACATTCCGTGTATTAGTGATATCTTATGATGTTTCTTTCTCTGTGTGACGTAGTTCACGTAGAATTACCGTACCTGCATCCATTCACTATGCCGCTATGGGCCTGATGACACAGATTTCATTGCTGAGTGATATTGCATTGAACGTACGTGCCACAATTTCTTTATCCATTTTTTGCTTTCTGGGATATTTACCTGGTAATGTAGACGAGCTTCTTGGGAACACAGCCGTCCCAAACCTTGGGGTGGCTCTCTGTTTTTGATTTTAATTTCCCTAAGGAATAGGACCATAAGTGCAATTGCCATAGGCTGTGTTGCTTTATTTCTTACGTGTTTCAGGAAACACCATACACTTCTCCAGGGTGGCTGTTGGCAATTTACATCCTGCCAATCAGCATAACAAGGCTCCCTGTTCTCCATATCCTGTCCTAACTTTCTGGATTTTACACTTTTTTCAGATGGCCCTTTTGCCCGGGGGGCAGTGAGATTTCATTGTAGTGCAGATTTCCTTTACAGGCTTGCTTGGTTGGCGAAAAAGGGCCTATGCGTTTTTTCCTGAATATATTCAGGAAAAAACGCATACGCCCTTTTTGCCAAGTGCATCATTGTCGACGTTGTGCCTCTTTTACTATGCTTTCAGGGCAATTCCAGTCTACCCCTTGCAATCGTTTTCCTGAAATTCTGCACCGCTTTCAAGTCCCCTTCGCAGGCTTACTTCAATATACTTTTGGAAGATAGCTTTCATTTATAACTCTGCAGGTTTGTGAATTACAGTGCCCCTGAGCTTCTTTCTTCAACTCGCTTTCTTGTGAGCTGGGCACAAAACCGCAGGATTGCTTCAGGCCCTATTCTCTTTCTGGCAGGGCACGCTGAGCCTTTGTTTAATTCCTCTTCCTGGTGGGCAATGAGCGTTACATTTGCCCGTGCAGACACCTACAGCTAGTCTCTCATTGGTTCTCCCTATTCCTGTTCATCTTGCACAGAAATTGCAATCTGTGCCAAACAGGAGGTTAAAGGCACTGACTCTCCAAGCGGTGAGAGTGTTAGTAAAGCATCTGGAATGGTGAACCCGAGGACCAGGATACGAAAACTGAGATGCATTTTAAATCGTTTCCCAATCACACGGTGGACCATACTGTGGGTTTCCCATGCATGTTTTAGCTGGAGGAAGAATCCCTTGAACCTGAAGAGTTGGGACCCATGGAATATGTACCATGCAGTATGACTTCAAAGGGTGTGCATTTGCTCACCGAACCTCACCAATGCTATCAGCCTGAAGTGTCCAGCCTTATGTCTCAACCAGCTCTGGGTGTAGATGTGGTCAATCCCGGTTGCATCACATGCCCTGAGTGAATTATTTAAGAATTGCTCTCTATTTCACTGTCTTTGTGTTTTGTTTTCGAAATTTATTTTGATAATGGGATTTATCGGATTTTCACTGCTGCGTTTCGGCCGCTGTACACACGCTTGATTCTCTTACGGAAACATATATATCCATGGGATTTAAGATTCTTCCTAGTCAGGTATATTCCTAGGCGTTGAATATGTGGTGTTGAGTCCAATTCGTTGAGCAAGGAGTAGGTCTTGTCTATTACATATTTGGCTTATGGAATGTTATCTGTGCTAATTTCAGTCTCTGGTTTTATGCAGCACACCTAGGCACCTTTCCCCATAAGCAAGCACTAGTTGGTTTTCTAAATTTGAGACCCTGTTCTGTTTTGTAATTCAGTTCATGTGTAGTCAAGTTTACATTCCGTGTATTAGTGATATCTTATGATGTTTCTTTTTCTGTGTGACGTAGTTCACGTAGAATCACCGTACCTGCATCCATTCACTATGCCGCTACGGGCCTGATGACACAGATTTCATTGCTGAGTGATATTGCATTGCACGTACGTGCCACAACTTCTTTATCCATTTTTTGCTTTCTGGGATATTTACCTGGTACTGTAGACGAGCTTCCTGGGAACACAGCCGTCCCAAACTTTGGGGTGGCTCTCTGTTTTTGATTTTAATTTCCCTAAGGAATAGGACCATAAGTGCAATTGCCATAGGCTGTGTTGCTTTATTTCTTACGTGTTTCAGGAAACACCATACACTTCTCCAGGGTGGCTGTTGGCAATTTACATCCTGCCAATCAGCATAACTAGGCTCCCTGTTCTCCATATGCTGTCCTACATTTCTGGAATTTACACTTTTTTCAGATGGCCCTTTTGCCCGGGGGGCAGTGAGATTTCATTGTAGTGCAGATTTCCTTTACAGGCTTGCTTGGTTGGCCAAAAAGGGCGTATGCGTTTTTTCCTGAATATATTCAGGAAAAAACGCTTACGCCCTTTTTGGCCAAGTGCATCATTGTCGACGTTGTGCCTCTTTTCCTATGCTTTCAGGGCAATTCCAGTCTACCCCTGCAATCGTTGTCCTGAAATTCTGCCCCGCTTTCAAGTCCCCTTCGCAGGCTTACTTCGATATACTTTTGGAAGATAGCTGTCATTTATAACTCTGCAGGTTTGTGAATTACAGTGCCCCTGAGCTCCTTTCTTCAACTCGGTTTCTTGTGAGCTGGGCACAAAACCGCAGGATTGCTTCAGGCCCTAATCTGTTTCCAGCAGGGCACACTGAACCTTTGTTTAATTCCTCTTACTGGTGGGCAATGAGCGTTACATTTGCCCGTGCAGACACCTACAGCTAGTCTCTCATTGGTTCTCCCTATTCCTGTTCATCTTGCACAGAAATTGCAAGCTGTGCCAAAGAGGAGGTTAAAGGCACTGACTCTCCAAGCGGGGAGAGTGTTAGTAAAGCATCTGGAATGGTGAACCCGAGGACCAGGATACGAAAACTGAGATGCATTTTAAATCGTTTCCCAATCACACGGTGGACAATACTCTGGGTTTCCCATGCATGTTTTAGCTGGAGGAAGAACCCCTTGAACCTGGAGAGTTGGGACCCATGGAATGGGTACCATGCAGTATGACTTCAAAGGGTCTGCATTTGCTCACCGAAACTCACCAATGCTATCAGCCTGAAGTGTCCAGCCTTATGTCTCAACCAGCTCTGGTTGTAGATGTGGTCAATCCCGGTTGCATCACATGCCCTGAGTGAATTATTTAAGAATTGCTCTCTATTTCACTGTCTTTGTGTTTTGTTTTCGAAATTTATTTTGATAATGGGATTTATCGGATTTTCACTGCTGTGTTTCGGCCGCTGTACACACGCTTGATTCTCTTACGGAGACATATATATCCATGTGTTTTAAGATTCTTCCTAGTCAGGTATATTCCTAGGCGTTGAATATGTGGTGTTGGGTCCATTTCGTTGAGCAAGGAGTAGGTCTTGTCTATTACATATTTGGCTTATGGAAAGTTATCTGTGCTAATTTCAGTCTCTGGTTTTATGCAGCACCCCAACGCGCCTTTCCCCATAAGCAAGCACTAGTTGGTTTTCTAAATTTGAGACCCTGTTCTGTTTTGTAATTCAGTTCATGTGTAGTCAAGTTTACATTCCGTGTATTAGTGATATCTTATGATATTTCTTTTTCTGTGTGACGTAGTTCACGTAGAATCACCGTACCTGCATCCACTCACTATGCCGCTACGGGCCTGATGACACAGATTTCATTGCTGAGTAATATTGCATTGTACGTACGTGCCACAACTTCTTTATACATTTTTTGCTTTCTGGGATATTTACCTGATACTGTAGACGAGCTTCTTGTGAACACAGCCGTCCCAAATATTGGGGTGGCTGTCTGTTTTTGATTTTAATTTCCGTAAGCTATAGGACCATAAGTGGAAGTGCCATAGGCTGTGTTGCTTTGTTTCTTACGTGTTTCAGGAAACACCATACACTTCTCCAGGGTGGCTGCTGGCAATTTACATCCTGCCAATCAGCATAACAAGGCTCCCTGTTCTCCATATCCTGTCCTACCTTTCTGGATTTTACACTTTTTTCAGATGGCCCTTTTGCCCGGGGGGCAGTGAGACTTCATTGTAGTGCAGATTTCCTTTACAGGCTTGCTTGGTTGGCCAAAAAGGGCGTATGCATTTTTTCCTGAATATATTCAGGAGAAAACGCATATGCCCTTTTTGGCCAAGTGCATCATTGTCGACGTTCTGCCTCTTTTCCTATGCTTTCAGGGCAATTCTTGTCTACCCCCTGCAATCGTTTTCCTGAAATTCTGCCCCGCTTTCAAATCCCCTTCACAGGCTTACTTCAATATATTTTTGGAGGATAGCTGTCATTTATAACTCTGCATGTTTGTGAATAACAGTGCGCCTGAGCTCCTTTCTTCAATTAGCTTTCTTGTGAGCTGGGCACAAAACCGCAGGATTGCTTCAGGCCCTAATCTGTTTTCAGCAGGGCATGCTGAGCCTTTGTTTAATTCCTCTTCCTGTTCGGCAATTAGCGTTACATTTGCCCGTGCAGACACCTACAGCTAGTCTCTCATTGGTTCTCCCTATTCCTGTTCATCTTGCACAGAAATTGCAAGCTGTGCCAAACAGGAGGTTAAAGGCACTGACTCTCCAAGCAGGGAGAGTGTTAGTAAAGCATCTGGAATGGTGAACCCGAGGACCAGGATACGAAAACTGAGATGCATTTTAAATCGTTTCCCAATCACACGGTGGACCATACTGTGGGTTTCCCATGCATGTTTTAGCTGGAGGAAGAATCCCTTGAACCTGAAGAATTGGGACCCATTGAATAGGTACCATGCAGTATGACTTCAAAGGGTCTGCATTTGCTCACCGAACCTCACCAATGCTATCAGCCTGAAGTGTCCAGCCTTATGTCTCAACCAGCTCTGGGTGTAGATGTGGTCAATCCCGGTTGCATCACATGCCCTGAGTGAATTATTTAAGAATTGCTCTCTATTTCACTGTCTTTGTGTTTTGTTTTCGAAATTTATTTTGATAATGGGATTTATCGGATTTTCACTGCTGCGTTTCGGCCGCTGTACACACGCTTGATTCTCTTACGGAGACATATATATCCATGGGTTTTAAGATTCTTCCTAGTCAGGTATATTCCTAGGCGTTGAATATGTGGTGTTGAGTCCATTTCGTTGAGCAAGGAGTAGGTCTTGTCTATTACATATTTGGCTTATGGAATGTTATCTGTGCTAATTTCAGTCTCTAGTTTTATGCAGCACCCCAAGGCACCTTTCCCCATAATCAAGCACTAGTTGGTTTTCTAAATTTGAGGCCGTGTTCTGTTTTGTAATTCAGTTCATGTGTAGTCAAGTTTACATTCCGTGTATTAGTGATATCTTATGATGTTTCTTTTTCTGTGTGACGTAGTTCACGTAGAATCACCGTACCTGCATCAATTCACTATGCCGCTACGGGCCTGATGACACAGATTTCATTGCTGAGTGATATTGCATTGCACGTACGTGCCACAATTTCTTTATCCATTTTTTGCTTTCTGGGATATTTACCTGGTAATGTAGACGAGCTTCTTGGGAACACAGCCGTCCCAAACTTTGGGGTGGCTCTCTGTTTTTGATTTTAATTTCCCTAAGGAATAGGACCATAAGTGCAATTGCCATAGGCTGTGTTGCTTTATTTCTTACGTGTTTCAGGAAACACCATACACTTCTCCAGGGTGGCTGCTGGCAATTTACATCCTGCCAATCAGCATAACCAGGCTCCCTGTTCTCCATATCCTGTCCTACCTTTCTGGATTTTACACTTTTTTCAGATGGCCCTTTTGCCCGGGGGGCAGAGAGATTTCATTGTAGTGCAGATTTCCTTTACAGGCTTGCTTGGTTGTCCAAAAAGGGCGTATGCGTTTTTTGTTGAATATATTCAGGAAAAAACGCATACGCCCTTTTTGGCCAAGTGCATCATTGTCGACGCTGTGCCTCTTTTCCTATGCTTTCAGGGCAATTCCTGTCTACCCCCTGCAATCGTTTTCCTGAAATTCTGCCCTGCTTACAAGTCCCCTTCACAGGCTTACTTCAATATATTTTTGGAGGATAGCTGTCATTTATAACTCTGCAGTTTTGTGAATTACAGTGCCCCTGAGCTCCTTTCTTCAACTCGCTTTCTTGTGAGCTGGGCACTAAACCGCAGTATTGCTTCAGGCCCTAATCTGTTTTCAGCAGGGAATGCTGAGCCTTTGTTTAATTCCTCTTCCTGGTCGGCAATAAGCGTTACATTTGCCCGTGCAGACACCTACAGCTAGTCTCTCATTGGTTCTCCCTATTCCTGTTCATCTTGCACAGAAATTGCAAGCTGTGCCAAAGAGGAGGTTAAAGGCACTGACTCTCCAAGCGGGGAGAGTGTTAGTAAAGCCTCTGGAATGGTGAACCCGAGGACCAGGATACGAAAACAGAGATGCATTTTAAATCGTTTCCCAATTACACGGTGGTCGATACTCTGGGTTTCCCATGCATGTTTTAGCTGGAGGAAGAATCCCTTGAACCTGGAGAGTTGGGACCCATGGAATGGGTACCATGCAGTATGACTTCAAAGGGTCTGCATTTGCTCACCGAAACTCACCAATGCTATCAGCCTGAAGTGTCCAGCCTTATGTCTCCACCAGCTCTGGTTGTAGATGTGGTCAATCCCGGTTGCATCACATGCCCTGAGTGAATTATTTAAGAATTGCTCTCTATTTCACTGTGTTTGTGTTTTGTTTTCGAAATTTATTTTGATAATGGGATTTATCGGATTTTCACTGCTGCGTTTCGGCCGCTGTACACACGCTTGATTCTCTTACGGAGACATATATATCCATTGGTTTTAAGATTCTTCCTAGTCAGGTATATTCCTAGGCGTTGAATATGTCGTCTTGGGTCCATTTCGTTGAGCAAGGAGTAGGTCTTGTCTATTACATATTTGGCTTATGGAATGTTATCTGTGCTAATTTCAGTCTCTGCTTTTATGCAGCACCCCAAGGCACCTTTCCCCATAAGCAAGCACTAGTTGGTTTTCTAAATTTGAGACCCTGTTCTGTTTTGTAATTCAGTTCATGTGTAGTCAAGTTTACATTCCGTGTATTAGTGATATCTTATGATGTTTCTTTTTCTGTGTGATGTAGTTCACGTAGAATCACCGTACCTGCCTCCACACACTATGCCGCTACGGGCCTGATGACACAGATTTCATTGCTGCGTGATATTGCATTGCACGTACGTGCCACAACTTCTTTATCCATTTTTTGCTTTCTGGGATATATACCTGGTACTGTAGACGAGCTTCTTGGGAACACAGCCGTCCCAAACTTTGGTGTGGCTATCTGTTTTTGATTTTAATTTCCCTAAGCAATAGGACCATAAGTGCAATTGCCAAAGGCTGTGTTGCTTTATTTCTTACGTGTTTCAAGAAACACCATACACTTCTCCAGTGTGGCTGTTCACAATTTACATCCTGCCAATCAGCATAACAAGGCTCCCTGTTCTCCATATCCTGTCCTACCTTTCTGGATTTTACACTTTTTTCAGATGGCCCTTTTGCCCGAGGGGCAGTGAGACTTCATTGTAGTGCAGATTTCCTTTACAGGCTTGCTTGGTTGGCCAAAAAGGGCGTATGCGTTTTTTCCTGAATATATTCAGGAAAAAACGCATACGCCCTTTTTGGCCAAGTGCATCATTGTCGACGTTCTGCCTCTTTTCCTATGCTTTCAGGGCAATTCCAGTCTACCCCCTGCAATCCTTTTCCTGAAATTCTGACCCGCTTTCAAGTCCCCTTCGCAGGCTTACTTCAATATACTTTTGGAAGATAGCTTTCATTTATAACTCTGCAGGTTTGTGAATTACAGTGCCCCTGAGCTCCTTTCTTCAACTCGCTTTCTTGTGAGCTGGGCCCAAAACCGCAGGATTGCTTCAGGCCCTAATCTGTTTCCAGCAGGGCACACTGAGCCTTTGTTTAATTCCTCTTCCTGGTGGGCAATGAGCGTTACATTTGCCCGTGCAGACAACTACAGCTAGTCTCTCATTGGTTCTCCCTATTCCTGTTCATCTTGCACAGAAATTGCAAGCTGTGCCAAACAGGAGGTTAAAGGCACTGACTCTCCAAGCGGGGAGAGTGTTAGTAAAGCATCTGGAATGGTGAACCCGAGGACCAGGATATGAAAACTGAGATGCATTTTAAATCGTTTCCCAATCACACGGTGGACCATACTGTGGGTTTGCATGCATGTTTTAGCTGGAGGAAGAATCCCTTGAACCTGAAGAGTTGGGACCCATGGAATAGGTGCCATGCAGTATGACTTCAAAGGGTCTGCATTTGCTCACCGAAACTCACCAATGCTATCAGCCTGAAGTGTCCAGCCTTATGTCTCAACCAGCTCAGGGTGTAGATGTGGTCAATCCCGGTTGCATCACATGCCCTGAGTGAATTATTTAAGAATTGCTCTCTATTTCACTGTCTTTGTGTTTTGTTTTCGTAATTTATTTTGATAATGGGATTTATCGGATTTTCACTGCTGCGTTTCGGCCGCTGTACACACGCTTGGTTCTCTTACGGAGACATATGTATCCATGGGTTTTAAGATTCTACCTAGTCAGGTATATTCCTAGGCGTTGAATATGTGGTGTTGAGTCCATTTCGTTGAGCAAGGAGTAGGTCTTGTCTATTACATATTTGGCTTATGGAATGTTATCTGTGCTAATTTCAGTCTCTTGTTTTATGCAGCACCCCAAGGCACCTTTCCCCATAAGCAAGCACTAGTTGGTTTTCTAAATTTGAGACCCTGTTCTGTTTTGTAATTCATTTCATGTGTAGTGAAGTTTACATTCCGTGTATTAGTGATATCTTATGATGTTTCTTTTTCTGTGTGACGTAGTTCACGTAGAATCACCGTACCTGCATCCACTCACTATGCCGCTACGGGCCTGATGACACAGATTTCATTGCTGAGTGATATTGCATTGCACGTACGTGCCACAACTTCTTTATCCATTTTTTGCTTTCTGAGATATTTACCTGGTACTGTAGACGAGCTTTTTGGGAACACAGCCATCCCAAACTTTGGGGTGGCTCTCTGTTTTTGATTTTAATTTCCCTAAGCAATAGGACCATAAGTGCAATTGCCATAGGCTGTGTTGCTTTATTTCTTACGTGTTTCAGGAAACACCATACACTTCTCCAGGGTGGCTGCTGGCAATTTACATCCTGCCCATCAGCATAACAAGGCTCCCTGTTCTCCATATCCTGTCCTACCTTTCTGGATTTTACACTTTTTTCAGATGGCCCTTTTCCCCGGGGGGGGGGCAGTGAGATTTCATTGTAGTGCAGATTTCCTTTACAGGCTTGCTTGGTTGGGCAAAAAGTGCGTATGCGTTTTTTCCTGAATATATTCAGGAAAAAACGCATACGCCCTTTTTGGCCAAGTGCATCAGTGTCGACGTTGTGCCTCTTTTTTTCTATGCTTTCAGGGCAATTCCAGTCTACCCCCTGCAATCGTTTTCCTGAAATTCTGCCACGCTTTCAAGTCCCCTTCGCAGGCTTACTTCAATATATTTTTGGAGGGTAGCTGTCATTTATTACTCTGCAGGTTTGTGTATTACAGTGCCCCTGAGCTTCTTTCTTCAACTCGCTTTCTTGTGAGCTGGGCACAGAACCGCAGGATTGCTTCAGGCCCTAATCTGTTTCCGTCAGGGCATGCTGAGCCTTTGGTTAATTCCTCTTCCTGGTGGGAAATGAGCGTTACATTTGCCCGTGCAGACACCTACAGCTAGTCTCTCATTGGTTCTCCCTATTCCTGTTCATCTTGCACAGAAATTGCAAGCTGTGCCAAACAGGAGGTTAAAGGCACTGACTCTCCAAGCGGGGAGAGTGTTAGTAAAGCATCTGGAATGGTGAAACCGAGGACCAGGATACGAAAACTGAGATGCATTTTAAATCATTTCCCAATCACACGGTGGACCATACTGTGGGTTTCCCGTGCATGTTTTAGCTGGAGGAAGAATCCCTTGAACCTGAAGAGTTGGGACCCATGGAATAGGTACCATGCAGTATGACTTCAAAGGGTCTGCATTTGCTCACCGAAACTCACCAATGCGATCAGCCTGAAGTGTCCAGCCTTATGTCTCAACCAGCTCTGGGTGTAGATGTGGTCAATCCCGGTTGCATCACATGCCCTGAGTGAATTATTTAAGAATTGCTCTCTATTTCACTGTCTTTGTGTTTTGTTTTCGAAATTTATTTTGATAATGGGATATATCGGATTTTCACTGCTGCATTTCGGCCGCTGTACAGACGCTTGGTTCTCTTACAGAGACATATATATCCATGGGTTTTAAGATTCTTCCTAGTCAGGTATATTCCTAGGCGTTGAATATGTGGTGTTGGATCCATTTCGTTGAGCAAGGAGTAGGTCTTGTCTGTTACATATTTGGCTTATGGAATGTTATCTGTGCTAATTTCAGTCTCTGGTTTTATGCAGCACCCCAACGCGCCTTTCCCCATAAGCAAGCACTAGTTGGTTTTGTAAATTTGAGACCCTGTTCTGTTTTGTAATTCAGTTCATGTGTAGTCAAGTTTACATTCCGTGTATTAGTGATATCTTATGATGTTTCTTTTTCTGTGTGATGTAGTTCACGTAGAATCACCGTAGCTGCATCCACTCACTATGCCGCTACGGGCCTGATGACACAGATTTCATTGCTGAGTGATATTGCATTGCACGTACGTGCCACAACTTCTTTATCCATTTTTTGCTTTCTGGGATATTTACCTCGTACTGTAGACGAGCTTCTTGGGAACACAGCCGTCCCAAACTTTGGGGTGGCTCTCGGTTTTTGATTTTAATTCCCTAAGGAATAGGACCATAAGTGCAATTGCCATAGGCTGTGTTGCTTTATTTCTTACGTGTTTCAGGAAACACCATACACTTATCCAGGGTGGCTGTTGGCAATTTACATCCTGCCAATCAGCATAACCAGGTTCCCTGTTCTCCATATCCTATCCTACCTTTCTGGATTTTACACTTTTTGCAGATGGCCCTTTTGCCCGGGGGGCAGTGAGACTTCATTGTAGTGCAGATTTCCTTTACAGGCTTGCTTGGTTGGCCAAAAAGGGCGTATGCGTTTTTTCCTGAATATATTCAGGAAAAAACGCATACGCCCTTTTTGGCCAAGTGCATCATTGTCAACGTTCTGCCTCTTTTCCTATGCTTTCAGGGCAATTCCAGTCTACCCGTTGCAATCGTTTTCCTGAAATTCTGCCCCGCTTTCAAGTCCCCTTCGCAGGCTTACTTCAATATATTTTTGGAGGATAGCTGTCATTTATAACTCTGCAGGTTTGTGAATTACAGTGCCCCTGAGCTCCTTTCTTCAACTCGCTTTCTTGAGAGCTGGGCACAAAACCGCAGGATTGCTTCAGGCCCTAATCTGTTTCTGGCAGGGCATGCCAAGCCTTTGGTTAATTCCTCTTCCTGGTGGGAAATGAGCGTTACATTTGCCCGTGCAGACACCTACAGCTAGTCTCTCATTGGTTCTCCCTATTCCTGTTCATCTTGCACAGAAATTGCAAGCTGTGCCAAACAGGAGGTTAAAGGCACTGACTCTCCAAGCAGGAAGTGTGTTAGTAAAGCATCTGGAATGGTGAACCCGAGGACCAGGATACGAAAACTGAGATGCAGTTTAAATCGTTTCCCAATCACACGGTGGACCATACTGTGGGTTTCCCATGCATGTTTTAGCTGGAGGAAGAATCCCTTGAACCTGAAGAGTTGGGACCCATGGAATAGTTACCATGCAGTATGACTTCAAAGGGTCTGCATTTGCTCACCGAAACTCACCAATGCTGTCAGCCTGAAGTGTCCAGCCTTATGTCTCAACCAGCTCTGGGTGTAGATGTGGTCAATCCCGGTTGCATCACATGCCCTGAGTGAATTATTTAAGAATTGCTCTCTATTTCACTGTCTTTGTGATTGGTTGTCGAAATTTATTTTGATAATGGGATTTATCGGATTTTCACTGCTGCGTTTCGGTGGCTGTACACACGCTTGATTTTCTTACGGAGACATATATATCCATGGGTTTTAAGATTCTTCCTAGTCAGGTATATTCCTAGGCGTTGAATATGTGGTGTTGGGTCCATTTCGTTGAGCAAGGAGTAGGTCTTGTCTATTACATATTTGGCTTATGGAATGTTATCTGTGCTAATTTCAGTCTCTGGTTTTATGCAGCACCCCAAGGCACCTTTCCCCATAAGCAAGCACTAGTTGGTTTTCTAAATTTGAGACCCTGTTCTGTTTTGTAATTCAGTTCATGTGTAGTCAAGTTTACATTCCGTGTATTAGTGATATCTTATGATGTTTCTTTTTCTGTGTGACGTAGTTCACGTAGAATCACCGTACCTGCATCCACTCACTATGCCGCTACGGGCCTGATGACACAGATTTCATTGCTGAGTGATATTGCATTGCACGTACGTGCCACAACTTCTTTATCCATTTTTTGCTTTCTGGGATATTTACCTGGTACTGTAGACGAGCTTCTTGTGAACACAGCCGTCCCAAATATTGGGGTGGCTGTCTGTTTTTGATTTTAATTTCCGTAAGCTATAGGACCATAAGTGGAAGTGCCATAGGCTGTTTTGCTTTGTTTCTTACGTGTTTCAGGAAACACCATACACTTCTCCAGGGTGGCTGCTTGCAATTTACATCCTGCCAATCACCATAACATGGCTCCCTGTTCTCCATATCCTGTCCTATCTTTCTGGATTTTACACTTTTTCATTTGGCCCTTTTGCCCGGGGGGCAGGGAGACTTCATTGTAGTGCAGATTTCCTTTACAGGCTTGCTTGGTTGGCCAAAAAGGGCGTATGCGTTTTTTCCTGAATATATTCAGGAAAAAACGCATACGCCCTTTTTGGCCAAGTGCATCATTGTGAACGTTGTGCCTCTTTTCCTATGCTTTCAGGGCAATTCCAGTCTACCCCCTGCAATCGTTTTCCTGAAATTCTGCCCCGCTTTCAAGTCCCCTTAGCAGGCTTACTTTAATATATTTTTGGAGGATAGCTGTCATTTATAACTCTGCAGGTTTGTGAATTACAGTGCCCCTGAGCTCCTTTCTTCAACTCGCTTTCTTGTGAGCTGGGCACAAAACCGCAGGATTGCTTCAGGCCCTAATCTCTTTCCGGCAGGGCACACTGATCCTTTGGTTAATTCCACTTCCTGGTGGGAAATGAGGGTTACATTTGCCCGTGCAGACACCTACAGCTAGTCTCTCATTGGTTCTCCCTATTCCTGTTCATCTTGCACAGAAATTGCAAGCTGTGCCAAACAGGAGGTTAAAGGCACTGACTCTCCAAGCAGGGAGAGTGTTAGTAAAGCATCTGGAATGGTGAACCCGAGGACCAGGATACGAAAACTGAGATGCATTTTAAATCGTTTCCCAATCACACGGTGGACCATACTGTGGGTTTCCCATGCATGTTTTAGCTGGAGGAAGAATCCCTTGAACCTGAAGAGTTGGGACCCATGGAATAAGTACCATGCAGTATGACTTCAAAGGGTCTGCATTTGCACACCGAAACTCACCAATGCTATCAGCCTGAAGTGTCCAGCCTTATGTCTCAACCAGCTCTGGGTGTAGATGTGGTCAATCCCGGTTGCATCACATGTCCTAAGTGAATTATTTAAGAATTGCTCTCTATTTCACTGTCTTTGTGTTTTGTTTTCGAAATTTATTATGATAATGGGATTTATCGGATTTTCACAGCTGCGTTTCGGCCGCTGTACACACGCTTGACTCTCTTACGGAGACATATATACCCATGGGTTTTAAAATTCTTCCTAGTCAGGTATATTCCTAGGCGTTGAATATGTGGTGTTGAGTCCATTTCGTTGAGCAAGGAGTAGGTCTTGTCTATTACATATTTGGCTTATGGAATGTTATCTGTGCTAATTTCAGTCTCTGGTTTTATGCAGCACCCCAAGGCACCTTTCCCCATAAGCAAGCACTTGTTGGTTTTCTCAATTTGAGACCCTGTTCTGTTTTGTAATTCAGTTCATGTGTAGTCAAGTTTACATTCCGTGTATAAGTGATATCTTATGATGTTTCTTTTTCTGTGTGACGTAGTTCACGTAGAATCACCGTACCTGCATCCACTCACTATGCCGCTACGGGCCTGATGACACAGATATCATTGTTGAGTGATATTGCATTGCACGTACGTGCCACAACTTCTTTATCCATTTTTTGCTTTCTGGGATATTTACCTGGTACTGTAGACGAGCTACTTGGGAACACATCCGTCCCAAACTTTTGGGTGGATCTCTGTTTTTGATTTTAATTTCCCTAAGCAAGAGGACCATAAGTGCAATTACCATAGGCTGTGTTCCTTTATTTCTTACGTGTTTCAGGAAACACCATAAACTTCCCCAGGGTGGCTGTTGGCAATTTACATCCTCCTAATCAGCATAACAAGGCTCCCTGTTCTCCATATCCTGTCCTACCTTTCTGTATTTTACACTTTTTTCAGATGGCCCTTTTGCCCGGGGGGCAGGGAGACTTCATTGTAGTGCAGATTTCTTTACAGGCTTGCTTGATTGGCCAAAAAGTGCATATGTGTTTTGTCCTGAATATATTCAGGAAAAAACGCATACGCCCTTTTTGGCCAAGTGCATCATTGTCGACGTTCTGCCTCTTTTCCTATGCTTTCAGGGCAATTCCAGTCTACCCCCTGCAATCGTTTTCCTGAAATTCTGCCCCGCTTTCAAGTCCCCTTCGCATGCTTACTTCAATATACTTTTGGAAGATAGCTGTAATTTATAACTCTGCAGGTTTGTGAATTACAGTGCCCCTGAGCTCCTTTCCTCAACTCGCTTTCTTGTGAGCTGGGCACAAAACCGCAGGATTGCTTCAGGCCCTAATCTGTTTCCAGCAGGGCACACTGAGCCTTTGTTTAATTCCTCTTCCTGGTGGGCAATGAGCGTTACATTTGCCCGTGCAGACACCTACAGCTAGTCTCTCATTGGTTCTCCCTACTCCTGTTCATCTTGCACAGAAATTGCAAGCTGTGCCAAACAGGAGGTTAAAGGCACTGACTCTCCAAGCGGGGAGAGTGTTAGTAAAGCATCTGGAATGGTGAACCCGAGGACCAGGATACGAAAACGGAGATGCATTTTAAATCGTTTCCCAATCACACGGTGGACGATACTCTGGGTTTCCCATGCATGTTTTAGCTGGAGGAAGAATCCCTTGAACCTGGAGAGTTGGGACCCATGGAATGGGTACCATGCAGTATGACTTCAAAGGGTCTGCATTTGCTCACCGAAACTCACCAATGCTATCAGCCTGAAGTGTCCAGCCTTATGTCTCAACCAGCTCTGGGTGTAGATGTGGTCAATCCCGGTTGCATTACATGCCCTGAGTGAATTATTTAAGAAATGCTCTCTATTTCACTGTCTTTGTGTTTTGTTTTCGAAATTTATTTTGATAATGGGATTTATCGGATTGTCTCTGCTGCGTTTCGGCCGCTGTACACATGCTTGATTCTCTTACGGAGACATATATATCCATGGGTTTTAAGATTCTTCCTAGTCAGGTATATTCCTAGGTGTTGAATATGTGGTGTTGAGTCCATTTCGTTGAGCAAGGAGTAGGTCTTGTCTATTACATATTTGGCTTATGGAATGTTATCTGTGCTAATTTCAGTCTCTGGTTTTATGCAGCATCCCAATGAACATTTCCCCATAAAAAAGCAGTAGTTGGTTTTCAAAATTTGAGACCCTGTTCTGTTTTGTAATTCAGTTCATGTATAGTTAAATTTACATTCCGTGTATTAGTGATATCTTATGATGTTTCTTTTTCTGTGTGTCGTAGTTCACATAGAATCACCGTACCTGCATCCACTCACTATGCCGCTACGGGCCTGATGACACAGATTTCATTGCTGAGTGATATTGCATTGTACATACGTGCCACAACTTCTTTATCCATTTTTTGCTTTCTGGGATATTTACCTGATACTGTAGACGAGCTTCTTGTGAACACAGCCGTCCCAAATATTGGGGTGGCTGTCTGTTTTTGATTTTAATTTCCGTAAGCTATAGGACCATAAGTGGAAGTGCCATAGGCTGTGTTGTTTTGTTTCTTACGTGTTTCAGGAAACACCATACACTTCTCCAGGGTGGCTGCTGGCAATTTACATCCTGCCAATCAGCATAACAAGGCTCCCTGTTCTCCATATCCTGTCCTACCTTTCTGGATTTTACACTTTTTTCAGATGGCCCTTTTGCCCGGGGGGCAGGGAGACTTCATTTTAGTGCAGATTTCTTTACAGGCTTGCTTGGTTGGCCAAACAGGGCGTATGCGTTTTTTCCTGAATATATTCAGGATAAAACGCATACGCCCTTTTTGGCCAAGTGCATCATTGTCGACGTTTTGCCTCTTTTCCTATGCTTTCAGGGCAATTCCAGTCTACCCCCTGCAATGGTTTTTCTGAAACTCTGCCCCGCTTTTAAGTCCCCTTTGCAGGCTTACTTCAATATATTTTTGGCAGATAGGTGTCATTTATAACTCTGCAGGTTTGTGAATTACAGTGCCCCTGAGCTCCTATCTTCAACTCGCTTTCTTGTGAGCTGGGCACAAAACCACAGGATTGCTTCAGGCCCTAATCTGTTTCCAGCAGGGCACGCTGAGCCTTTGGTTAATTGCTCTTCCTGGTGGGAAATGAGCATCACATTTGCCCGTGCAGACACCTATAGCTAGTCTCTCATTGGTTCTCCCTATTCCTGTTCATCTTGCACAGAAATTGCAAGCTGTGCCAAACAGGAGGTTAAAGGCACTGACTCTCCAAGCGCGGAGAGTGTTAGTAAAGCATCTGGAATGGTGAACCCGAGGACCAGGATACGAAAACTGAGATGCATTTTAAATCGTTTCCCAATCACACGGTGGACGATACTCTGGGCTTCCCATGCATGTTTTAGCTGGAGGAAGAATCCCTTGAACCTGGAGAGTTGGGACCCATGGAATGGGTACCATGCAGTATGACTTCAAAGGGTCTGCATTTGCTCACCGAAACTCACCAATTCTATCAGCCTGAAGTGTCCAGCCTTATGTCTCAACCAGCTCTGGGTGTAGATGTGGTCAATCCCGGTTGCATCACATGCCCTGAGTGAATTGTTTAAGAATTGCTCTCTATTTCACTGTCTTTGTGTTTTGTTTTCGAAATTTATTTTGATAATGGGATTTATCGGATTTTCACTGCTGCGTTTATGCCGCTGTACACACGCTTGATTCTCTTACGGAGACATATAAATCCATGGGTTTTAAGATTCTTCCTAGTCAGGTATATTCCTAGGCGTTGAATATGTGGTGTTGAGTCCATTTCGTTGAGAAAGGAGTAGGTCTTGTCTATTACATATTTGGCTTATGGAATGTTATCTGTGCTAATTTCAGTCTCTGGTTTTATGCAGCACCCCAAGGCACCTTTCCCCATAAGCAAGCACTAGTTGGTTTTCTAAATTTGAGACCCTGTTCTGTTTTGTAATTCAGTTCATGTGTAGTCAAGTTTACATTCCGTGTATTAGTGATATCTTATGATGTTTCTTTTTCTGTGTGACGTAGTTCACGTAGAATCACCGTACCTGCATCCACTCACTATGCCGCTACGGGCCTGATGACACAGATTTCATTGCTGAGTGATATTGCATTGTACGTACGTGCCACAACTTCTTTATCCATTTTTTGCTTTCTGGGATATTTACCTGATACTGTAGACGAGCTTCTTGTGAACACAGCCGTCCCAAATATTGGGGTGGCTGTCTGTTTTTGATTTTAATTTCCCTAAGCAATGGAACCATAAGTGCAATTGCCATAGGCTGTGTTGCTTTATTTCTTACGTGTTTCAGGAAACACCATACACTTCTCCAGGGTGGCTGTTCACAATTTACATCCTGCCAATCAGCATAACAAGGCTCCCTGTTCTCCATATCCTGTCCTACCTTTCTGGATTTTACACTTTTTTCAGATGGCCCTTTTGCCCGGGGGGGGGGGAGCAGTGAGATTTCATTGTAGTGCAGATTTCCTTTACAAGCTTGCTTGGTTGGCCAAAAAGGGCGTATGCGTTTTTTCCTGAATATATTCAGGAAAAAACGCATACGCCCTTTTTGGCCAAGTGCATCATTGTCGACGTTGTGCCTCTTTTCCTATGCTTTCAGGGCAATTCCAGTCTACCCCCTGCAATCGTTTTCCGGAAATTCTGCCCCGCTTTCAAGTCCCCTTCGCAGGCTTACTTCAATATATTTTTGGAGGATAGCTGTCATTTATAACTCTGCAGGTTTGTGAATTACAGTGCCCCTGAGCTCCTTTCTTCAACTCGCTTTCTTGTGAGCTGGGCACAAAACCGCAGGATTGCTTCAGGCCCTAATCTGTTTCCAGCAGGGCACACTGAGCCTTTGTGTAATTCCTCTTCCTGGTGGGAAATGAGCGTTATATTTCCCCGTGCAGACACCTACAGCTAGTCTCTCATTGGTTCTCCCTATTCCTGTTCATCTTGCACAGAAATTGCAAGCTGTGCTAAACAGGAGGTTAAAGGCACTGACTCTCCAAGCGGGGAGAGTGTTAGTAAAGCATCTGGAATGGTGAACCCAAGGACCAGGATACGAAAACTGAGATGCATTTTAAATCGTTTCCCAATCACACGGTGGACGATACTCTGGGTTTCCCATGCATGTTTTAGCTGGAGGAAGAATCCCTTGAACCTGGAGAGTTGGGACCCATGGAATGGGTACCATGCAGTATGACTTCAAAGGGTCTGCATTTGCTCACCGAAACTCACCAATGCTATCAGCCTGAAGTGTCCAGCCTTATGTCTCAACCAGCTCTGGGTGTAGATGTGGTCAATCCCGGTTGCATCACATGCCCTGAGTGAATTATTTAAGAATTGCTCTCTATTTCACTGTCTTTGTGTTTTGTTTTCGAAATTTATTTTGATAATGGGATTTATCGGATTTTCACTGCTGCGTTTCGGCCGCTGTACACACGCTTGATTCTCTTATGGAAACATATATATCCATGGGTTTTAAGATTCTTCCTAGTCAGGTATATTCCTAGGCATTGAATATGTGGTCTTGGGTCCATTTCGTTGAGCAAGGAGTAGGTCTTGTCTGTTATATATTTGGCTTATGGAAAGTTATCTGTGCTCATTTCAGTCTCTGGTTTTATGCAGCACCCCAACGCGCCTTTCCCCATAAGCAAGCACTAGTTGGTTTTCTAAATTTGAGACCCGGTTCTGTTTTGTAATTCAGTTCATGTGTAGTCAAGTTTACATTCCGTGTATTAGTGATATCTTATGATGTTTCTTTTTCTGTGTGACGTAGTTCACGTAGAATCACCGTATCTGCATCCACTCACTATGCCGCTACGGGCCTGATGACACAGATTTCATTGCTGAGTGATATTTCATTGTACGTACGTGCCACAACTTCTTTATCCATTTTTTGCTTTCTGGGATATTTACCTGATACTGTAGACGAGCTTCTTGTGAACACAGCCATCCCAAATATTGGGGTGGCTGTCTGTTTTTGATTTTAATTTCCGTAAGCTATAGTACCATAAGTGGAAGTGCCATAGGCTGTGTTGCTTTGTTTCTTACGTGTTTCAGGAAACACCATACACTTCTCCAGGGTGGCTGCTGGCAATTTACATCCTGCCAATCAGCATAACAAGGCTCCCTGTTCTCCATATCCTGTCCTACCTTTCTGGATTTTACACTTTTTTCAGATGGCCCTTTTGCCCGGGGGGCAGTGAGACTTCATTGTAGTGCAGATTTCCTTTACAGGCTTGCTTGGTTGGCCAAAAAGGGCGTATGCGTTTTTTCCTGAATATATTCAGGAAAAAAACGCATACGCCCTTTTTGGCCAAGTGCATCATTGACAACGTTGTGCCTCTTTTCCTATGCTTTCAGGGAAATTCCAGTCTACCCCCTGCAATCGTTTTCCTGAAATTCTGCCCCGCTTTCAAGTCCCCTTCGCAGGCTTACTTCAATATATTTTTGGAGGATAGCTGTCAATTATAACTCTGCAGGTTTGTGAATTACAGTGCCCTAGAGCTCCTTTCTTCAACTCGCTTTCTTGTGAGCTGGGCACAAAACCGCAGGATTGCTTCTGGCCCTAATCTGTTTCCGGCAGGGCACGCTGATCCTTTGGATAATTCCTCTTCCTGGTGGGCAATGAGCATTACATTTGCCCGTGCAGACACCTACAGCTAGTCTCTCATTTGTTCTCCCTATTCCTGTTCATCTTGCACAGAAATTGCAAGCTGTGCCAAAGAGGAGGTTAAAGGCACTGACTCTTCAAGCGGGGAGAGTGTTAGGAAAGCATCTGGAATAGTGAAGCCGAGGACCAGGATACGAAAACTGAGATGCATTTTAAATCGTTTCCCAATCACACGGTGGACGATACTCTGGGTTTCCCATACATGTTTTAGCTGGAGGAAGAATCCCTTGAACCTGGAGAGTTGAGACCCATGGAATGGGTACCATGGAGTATGACTTAAAAGGGTCTGCATTTGCTCACCGAAACTCACCAATGCTATCAGCCTGAAGTGTCCAGCCTTATGTCTCAACCAGCTCTGGGTGTAGATGTGGTCAATCCTGGTTGCATCACATGACCTGAGTGAATTATTTAAGAATTGCTCTCTATTTCACTGTCTTTGTGTTTTGTTTTCGAAATTTATTTTGATAATGGGATTTATCGGATTTTCACTGCTGCGTTTCGGCCGCTGTACACACGCTTGATTCTCTTACGGAGACATATATATCCATGGGTTTTAAGATTCTTCCTAGTCAGGTATATTCCTAGGCGTTGAATATGTGGTGTTGGGTCCATTTCGTTGAGCAAGGAGTAGGTCTTGTCTATTACATATTTGGCTTATGGAAAGTTATCTGTGCTAATTTCAGTCTCTGGTTTTATGCAGCACCCCAACGCACCTTTTCCCATAAGCAAGCACTAGTTGGTTTTCTAAATTTGAGACCATGTTCTGTTTTGTAATTCAGTTCATGTGTAGTCAAGTTTACATTCCGTGTATTAGTGATATCTTATGATGTTTCTTTTTCTGTGTGACGTAGTTGACGTAGAATCACCGTACCTGCATTCACTCACTATGCCGCTACGGGCCTGATGACACAGATTTCATTGCTGAGTGATATTGCATTGTATGTACGTGCCACAACTTCTCTATCCATTTTTTGCTTTCTGGGATATTTACCTGGTACTGTAGACGAGCTACTTGGGAACACATCCGTCCCAAACTTTTGGGTGGATCTCGGTTTTTGATTTTAATTTCCCTAAGCAAGAGGACCATAAGTGCAATTACCATAGGCTGTGTTCCTTTATTTCTTATGTGTTTCAGGAAACACCATACACTTCCCCAGGGTGGCTGTTGGCAATTTACATCCTCCTAATCAGCATAACAAGGCTCCCTGTTCTCCATATCCTGTCCTACCTTTCTGGATTTTACACTTTTTTCAGATGGCGCTTTTGCCAGGGGGGCAGTGAGACTTCATTGTAGTGCAGATTTCCTTTACAGGCTTGCTTGATTGGCCAAAAAGTGCATATGTGTTTTGTCCTGAATATATTCAGGAAAAAACGCATACGCCCTTTTTGGCCAAGTGCATCATTGTTGACGTTCTGCCTCTTTTCCTATGCATTCAGGGAAATTCCAGTCTACCCCTTGCAATCGTTTTCCTGATATTCTGCCCCGCTTTCAAGTCCCCTTCGCATGCTTACTTCAATATACTTTTGGAAGATAGCTGTCATTTATAACTCTGCAGGTTTGTGAATTACAGTGCCCCTGAGCTCCTTTCTTCAACTCGCTTTCTTGTGAGCTGGGCACAAAACCGCAGGATTGCTTCAGGCCCTAATCTGTTTCCAGCAGGGCACACTGAGCCTTTGTTTAATTCCTCTTCCTGGTGGGCAATGAGCGTTACATTTGCCCGTGCAGACACCTACAGCTAGTCTCTCATTGGTTCTCCCTACTCCTGTTCATCTTGCACAGAAATTGCAAGCTGTGCCAAAGAGGAGGTTAAAGGCACTGACTCTCCAAGCGGGGAGAGTGTTAGTAAAGCATCTGGAATGGTGAACCCGAGGACCAGGATACGAAAACTGAGATGCATTTTAAATCGTTTCCCAATCACACGGTGGACGATACTCTGGGTTTCCCATGCATGTTTTAGCTGGAGGACGAATCCCTTGAACCTGGAGAGTTGGGACCCATGGAAAGGGTACCATGCAGTATGACTTCAAAGGGTCTGCATTTGCTCACCGAAACTCACCAATGCTATCAGCCTGAAGTGTCCAGCCTTATGTCTCAACCAGCTCTGGGTGTAGATGTGGTCAATCCCGGTTGCATCCCATGCCCTGAGTGAATTATTTAAGAATTGCTCTCTATTTCACTGTCTTTGTGTTTTGTTTTCGAAATTTATTTTGATAATGGGATTTATCGGATTGTCACTGCTGCGTTTCGGCCGCTGTACACATGCTTGATTCTCTTACGGAGACATATATATCCATGGGTTTTAAGATTCTTCCTAGTCAGGTATATTCCTAGGTGTTGAATATGTGGTGTTGGGTCCATTTCGTTGAGCAAGGAGTAGGTCTTGTCTATTACATATTTGGCTTATGGAATGTTATCTGTGCTAATTTCAGTCTCTGGTTTTATGCAGCATCCCAATGAACATTTCCCCATAAGCAAGCAGTAGTTGGTTTTCAAAATTTGAGACCCTGTTCTGTTTTGTAATTCAGTTCATGTATAGTTAAATTTACATTCCGTGTATTAGTGATATCTTATGATGTTTCTTTTTCTGTGTGTCGTAGTTCACATAGAATCACCGTACCTGCATCCACTCACTATGCCGCTACGGGCCTGATGACACAGATTTCATTGCTGAGTGATATTGCATTGTACGTACGTGCCACAACTTCTTTATCCATTTTTTGCTTTCTGGGATATTTACCTGATACTGTAGACGAGCTTCTTGTGAACACAGCCGTCCCAAATATTGGGGTGGCTGTCTGTTTTTGATTTTAATTTCCGTAAGCTATAGGACCATAAGTGGAAGTGCCATAGGCTGTGTTGTTTTGTTTCTTACGTGTTTCAGGAAACACCATACACTTCTCCAGGGTGGCTGCTGGCAATTTACATCCTGCCAATCAGCATAACAAGGCTCCCTGTTCTCCATATCCTGTCCTACCTTTCTGGATTTTACACTTTTTTCAGATGGCCCTTTTGCCTGGGGGGCAGGGAGACTTCATTTTAGTGCAGATTTCTTTACAGGCTTGCTTGGTTGGCCAAACAGGGCGTATGCGTTTTTTCCTGAATATATTCAGGATATAACGCATACGCCCTTTTTGGCCAAGTGCATCATTGTCGACGTTTTGCCTCTTTTCCTATGCTTTCAGGGCAATTCCAGTCTACCCCCTGCAATGGTTTTCCTGAAACTCTGCCCCGCTTTTAAGTCCCCTTTGCAGGCTTACTTCAATATATTTTTGGCGGATAGGTGTCATTTATAACTCTGCAGGTTTGTGAATTACAGTGCCCCTGAGCTCCTATCTTCAAGTCGCTTTCTTGTGAGCTGGGCACAAAACCACAGGATTGCTTCAGGCCCTAATCTGTTTCCAGCAGGGCACAATACCACAGGATTGCTTCAGGCCCTAATCTGTTTCCAGCAGGGCACGCTGAGCCTTTGGTTAATTGCTCTTCCTGGTGGGAAATGGGCATCACATTTGCCCGTGCAGACACCTATAGCTAGTCTCTCATTGGTTTTCCCTATTCCTGTTCATCTTGCACAGAAATTGCAAGCTGTGCCAAACAGGAGGTTAAAGGCACTGACTCTCCAAGCGCGGAGAGTGTTAGTAAAGCATCTGGAATGGTGAACCCGAGGACCAGGATACGAAAACTGAGATGCATTTTAAATCGTTTCCCAATCACACGGTGGACGATACTCTGGGTTTCCCATGCATGTTTTAGCTGGAGGAAGAATCCCTTGAACCTGGAGAGTTGGGACCCATGGAATGGGTACCATGCAGTATGACTTCAAAGGGTCTGCATTTGCTCACCGAAACTCACCAATTCTATCAGCCTGAAGTGTCCAGCCTTATGTCTCAACCAGCTCTGGGTGTAGATGTGGTCAATCCCGGTTGCATCACATGCCCTGAGTGAATTGTTTAAGAATTGCTCTCTATTTCACTGTCTTTGTGTTTTGTTTTCGAAATTTATTTTGATAATGGGATTTATCGGATTTTCACTGCTGCGTTTATGCCGCTGTACACACGCTTGATTCTCTTACGGAGACATATAAATCCATGGGTTTTAAGATTCTTCCTAGTCAGGTATATTCCTAGGCGTTGAATATGTGGTGTTGAGTCCATTTCGTTGAGAAAGGAGTAGGTCTTGTCTATTACATATTTGGCTTATGGAATGTTATCTGTGCTAATTTCAGTCTCTGGTTTTATGCAGCACCCCAAGGCACCTTTCCCCATAAGCAAGCACTAGTTGGTTTTCTAAATTTGAGACCCTGTTCTGTTTTGTAATTCAGTTCATGTGTAGTCAAGTTTACATTCCGTGTATTAGTGATATCTTATGATGTTTCTTTTTCTGTGTGACGTAGTTCACGTAGAATCACCGTACCTGCATCCACTCACTATGCCGCTACGGGCCTGATGACACAGATTTCATTGCTGAGTGATATTGCATTTTACGTACGTGCCACAACTTCTTTATCCATTTTTTGCTTTCTGGGATATTTACCTGATACTGTAGACGAGCTTCTTGTGAACACAGCCGTCCCAAATATTGGGGTGGCTGTCTGTTTTTGATTTTAATTTCCCTAAGCAATAGAACCATAAGTGCAATTGCCATAGGCTGTTTTGCTTTATTTCTTACGTGTTTCATGAAACACCATACACTTCTCCAGGGTGGCTGTTCACAATTTACATCCTGCCAATCAGCATAACAAGGCTCCCTGTTCTCCATATCCTGTCCTACCTTTCTGGATTTTACACTTTTTTCAGATGGCCCTTTTGCCCGGGGGGGGGGAGCAGTGAGATTTCATTGTAGTGCAGATTTCCTTTACAAGCTTGCTTGGTTGGCCAAAAAGTGCGTATGCGTTTTTTCCTGAATATATTCAGGAAAAAACGCATACGCCATTTTTGGCCAAGTGCATCATTGTCGATGTTGTGCCTCTTTTCCTATGCTTTCAGGGCAATTCCAGTCTACCCCCTGCAATCGTTTTCCGGAAATTCTGCCCCGCTTTCAAGTCCCCTTCGCAGGCTTACTTCAATATATTTTTGGAGGATAGCTGTCATTTATAACTCTGCAGGTTTGTGAATTACAGTGCCCCTGAGCTCCTTTCTTCAACTCGCTTTCTTGTGAGCTGGGCACAAAACCGCAGGATTGCTTCAGGCCCTAATCTGTTTCCAGCAGGGCACACTGAGCCTTTCTTTAATTCCTCTTCCTGGTGGGAAATGAGCGTTATATTTCCCCGTGCAGACACCTACAGCTAGTCTCTCATTGGTTCTCCCTATTCCTGTTCATCTTGCACAGAAATTGCAAGCTGTGCTAAACAGGAGGTTAAAGGCACTGACTCTCCAAGCGGGGAGAGTGTTAGTAAAGCATCTGGAATGGTGAACCCAAGGACCAGGATACGAAAACTGAGATGCATTTTAAATCGTTTCCCAATCACACGGTGGACGATACTCTGGGTTTCCCATGCATGTTTTAGCTGGAGGAAGAATCCCTTGAACCTGGAGAGTTGGGACCCATGGAATGGGTACCATGCAGTATGACTTCAAAGGGTCTGCATTTGCTCACCGAAACTCACCAATGCTATCAGCCTGAAGTGTCCAGCCTTATGTCTCAACCAGCTCTGGGTGTAGATGTGGTCAATCCCGGTTGCATCACATGCCCTGAGTGAATTGTTTATGAATTGCTCTCTATTTCACTGTCTTTGTGTTTTGTTTTCGAAATTTATTTTGATAATGGGATTTATCGGATTTTCACTGCTGCGTTTATGCCGCTGTACACACGCTTGATTCTCTTACAGAGACATATAAATCCATGGGTTTTAAGATTCTTCCTAGTCAGGTATATTCCTAGGCGTTGAATATGTGGTGTTGAGTCCATTTCGTTGAGAAAGGAGTAGGTCTTGTCTATTACATATTTGGCTTATGGAATGTTATCTGTGCTAATTTCAGTCTCTGGTTTTATGCAGCACCCCAAGGCACCTTTCCCCATAAGCAAGCACTAGTTGGTTTTCTAAATTTGAGACCCTGTTCTGTTTTGTAATTCAGTTCATGTGTAGTCAAGTTTACATTCCGTGTATTAGTGATATCTTATGATGTTTCTTTTTCTGTGTGACGTAGTTCACGTAGAATCACCGTACCTGCATCCACTCACTATGCCGCTACGGGCCTGATGACACAGATTTCATTGCTGAGTGATATTGCATTGTACGTACGTGCCACAACTTCTTTATCCATTTTTTGCTTTCTGGGATATTTACCTGATACTGTAGACGAGCTTCTTGTGAACACAGCCGTCCCAAATATTGGGGTGGCTGTCTGTTTTTGATTTTAATTTCCCTAAGCAATAGAACCATAAGTGCAATTGCCATAGGCTGTGTTGCTTTATTTCTTACGTGTTTCAGGAAACACCATACACTTCTCCAGGGTGGCTGTTCACAATTTACATCCTGCCAATCAGCATAACAAGGCTCCCTGTTCTCCATATCCTGTCCTACCTTTCTGGATTTTACACTTTTTTCAGATGGCCCTTTTGCCCGGGGGTGGGGAGCAGTGAGATTTCATTGTAGTGCAGATTTCCTTTACAAGCTTGCTTGGTTGGCCAAAAAGGGCGTATGCGTTTTTTCCTGAATATATTCAGGAAAAAACGCATACGCCATTTTTGGCCAAGTGCATCATTGTCGACGTTGTGCCTCTTTTCCTATGCTTTCAGGGCAATTCCAGTCTACCCCCTGCAATCGTATTCCGGAAATTCTGCCCCGCTTTCAAGTCCCCTTCGCAGGCTTACTTCAATATATTTTAGGAGGATAGCTGTCATTTATAACTCTGCAGGTTTGTGAATTACAGTGCCCCTGAGCTCCTTTCTTCAACTCGCTTTCTTGTGAGCTGGGCACAAAACCGCAGGATTGCTTCAGGCCCTAATCTGTTTCCAGCAGGGCACACTGAGCCTTTCTTTAATTCCTCTTCCTGGTGGGAAATGAGCGTTATATTTCCCCGTGCAGACACCTACAGCTAGTCTCTCATTGGTTCTCCCTATTCCTGTTCATCTTGCACAGAAATTGCAAGCTGTGCTAAACAGGAGGTTAAAGGCACTGACTCTCCAAGCGGGGAGAGTGTTAGTAAAGCATCTGGAATGGTGAACCCAAGGACCAGGATACGAAAACTGAGATGCATTTTAAATCGTTTCCCAATCACACGGTGGACGATACTCTGGGTTTCCCATGCATGTTTTAGCTGGAGGAAGAATGCCTTGAACCTGGAGAGTTGGGACCCATGGAATGGGTAGCATGCAGTATGACTTCAAAGGGTCTGCATTTGCTCACCGAAACTCACCAATGCTATCAGCCTGAAGTGTCCAGCCTTATGTCTCAACCAGCTCTGGGTGTAGATGTGGTCAATCCCGGTTGCATCACATGCCCTGAGTGAATTATTTAAGAATTGCTCTCTATTTCACTGTCTTTGTGTTTTGTTTTCGAAATTTATTTTGATAATGGGATTTATCGGATTTTCACTGCTGCGTTTCGGCCGCTGTACACACGCTTGATTCTCTTACGGAGACATATATATCCGTGGGTTTTAAGATTCTTCCTAGTCAGGTATATTCCTAGGCGTTGAATATGTGGTCTTGGGTCCATTTCGTTGAGCAAGGAGTAGGTATTGTGTATTACATATTTGGCTTATGGAAAGTTATCTGTGCTCATTTCAGTCTCTGGTTTTATGCAGCACCCCAACGCGCCTTTCCCCATAAGCAAGCACTAGTTGGTTTTCTAAATTTGAGACCCGGTTCTGTTTTGTAATTCAGTTCATGTGTAGTCAAGTTTACATTCCGTGTATTAGTGATATCTTATGATGTTTCTTTTTCTGTGTGACGTAGTTCACGTAGAATCACCGTACCTGCATCCACTCACTATGCCGCTACGGGCCTGATGACACAGATTTCATTGCTGAGTGACATTGCATTGCACGTACGTGCCACAACTTCTTTATCCATTTTTTGCTTTCTGGGATATTTACCTGGTACTGTAGACGAGCTTCTTGGGAACACAGCCGTCCCAAATATTGGGGGGCTGTCTGTTTTTGATTTTAATTTCCATAAGCTATAGGACCATAAGTGGAAGTGCCATACGCTGTGTTGCTTTGTTTCTTACGTGTTTCAGGAAACACCATACACTTCTCCAGGGTGGCTGCTGGCAATTTACATCCTGCCAATCAGCATAACAAGGCTCCCTGTTCTCCATATCCTGTCCTACCTTTCTGGATTTTACACTTTTTTCAGATGGCCCTTTTGCCCGGGGGGCAGTGAGACTTCATTGTAGTGCAGATTTCCTTTACAGGCTTGCTTGGTTGGCCAAAAAGGGCGTATGCGTTTTTTCCTGAATATATTCAGGAAAAAACGCATACGCCCTTTTTGGCCAAGTGCATCATTGTCTACATTCTGCCTCTTTTCCTATGCTTTCCGGGCAATTCCAGTCTACCCCCTGCAATGGTTTTCCTGAAACTCTGCCCCGCTTTCAAGTCCCCTTCGCAGGCTTACTTCAATATATTTTTGGAGGATAGCTGTCATTTATAACTCTGCAGGTTTGTGAATTACAGTGCCCCTGAGCTCCTTTTTTCAACTCGCTTTCTTGTGAGCTGCCGGGAACCAGCCCCAGCAGAACAGGTTTCTCCCGAAGGGGAGACGGAGTCGGCGTGGACAGAACGCAAGACACCTCAGAGGATGCAAGGATCTGCCAATTTATTGTTACAATTCCGAAGCTTTTTATACTGTGAGGCAATCTCACTTTCAATCTTAACATTCTAGTTCTCATACCAAATCCACAAAATAAAGGTACACAACAGTAAAACCAAAGGTCATTTACATCAAAAGATTATATCAGCAGGTTAGGCAGGTTTTATGATCAGGTAATCTTCTTATCTCCTGTGGTCTTTTTCATCCCCTGTGGTTAGGTATATCTTGGTCACATCTAGGTCTGGAATTCTGTTTGCGGTTTCTTCACCTTTCTTAAAAGCAGATGTTCTTGTATTTGCACATTCTATTCAATCAGGCCATTAATCAAGGTACAAACTTAAGTACATTCTTCTCTTAACAATTACAAACCCAAAACTTAAGCATTCTTCTCTTAACAATTACAAACCCAAAACTTAAACACATTCTTCTCTTATCAATTACAAACCCAAAACTTAAGCACATTCTTCTCTTAACAATTATAAACCCAAAACTTAAGTACATTCTTCTCTTAACAATTACAAACCCAAAACTTAAGTACATTCTTCTCTTAACAATTACAAACCCAAAACTTAAACACATTCTTCCCAAAACTTAAGCATATTCTTCTCTTAACAATTACAAACCCATACAGTAATAAAAATTCTCTCCCACAGGCTTTACACGTTCACCGTTATCCTTCAGACATCGCACATTTTTCCTTATAATTATTTGGGAGGCTTTGGGGGTGGACATTCTACCTTAAACCTATTAGCAAATTCCTTTGCAAAATACTTACAATATATAATTTGTCCTTTATAAGCATTTCTGTACAAAGAGCAATGTAACTTGTATAAGCTTGCCATGTAGCCTACTTCATCCAGCTTTGAATACACCCAACGTAGCATAAGTCCTCCTTGCCACCTTACCCAAATATTTCCCAGCATATCTACTACTCCCCAGGGGGGCCATAGTTCATCTAGCTTTTCTTCTAACGTAAGCTCTTGCCACACAAATGCTCCTGTTGTGTTTCCCTGCACCCAATGTCCTGGCCTGGGAGTGGGGATTTCGGGTGTAGTCGTTGGGGGAGCCGGAGTCTTTTTTGGTTTTACCCTAAGTTGGGGTTTTTCCTTAAACCCTCCGTCGGCACTGGGGATATTTCCTAACATTAATAGTAATCCTATAAAAATCACTTTAAGCAAAACCAGGGGAAAACAAGGGGAACCACACAGAGGAGAGCTTTGCTTCTCCATATTTGTACCTGATAGTACCAGCTTTGCTAGGCACTATGGGTCTCGTCCGTGCTGAGACTCAAAGGCACTTCTTATATGGCTCCCGACATCTCCCCCTTTTTTATTTTTTAAAAAGGCAGTATGCAATTCCACTTTGGTTCTATATACATTCTGGAGAGCAACTTGAATTAATCGGATGATGACTAGAAAAGAAATAAGAAGTAAAATTATAACTACTCCGGCAGCCCCATAATTTATTAAAATATGCATAAATGAATTACCATTAAAATAACTTTGTAAATTTTGTAAAAATTCTGCAGCAGCTTTAGAGGGATTCATATCATATTGTGAGGCTGCAATATCATGAATCTGTTTATGCAAATGTTCCAAATCAATTTCCAAATCATTAGAATTCCATACATTTAAAATATGCATTTGAATTTTTTTCCCAGGAATACTCAGAATGATTTACTTTTAAGGGAGTGACACATATCCAGGAGTATTTTTTATGGCAAGTTAAGGATAAGCGAATTTTTAAAGCAGTAAGTTCTTGACCAATATGTAAAACTGCTTCCTCAAGGGCATCAACCTTAGTTTCTAATTTTCTATCTATAGCTTCTTGAGTAGCTAAAGCCAAGGATATATTTTTTGATAAATCATTAGCATATTGTGCTGTCTGTACCTCTTTCACTAAGGCATACGTTGCAACAGTAAAAGAGCTCAATATTCCTATCAATGCGGAAATCCCCAAAATTAAAGTAGCCACAAATCTTTTTGGCCTCATAAGTTCTCTAACCTGTTTTATAATTTCAGCTCCTGTATCTGTATACCATGGTTCTGATAAAGATACTGGCAACATAATATAAGCTGGTCTTTTTAATAACATAATTGTTTTTATATTCATATTGGAGTTCACACAGGTTGTTAATGCACATTCATCACAAGTTATAAAAAACCTTCCATTGTTTTTTATAATTTGTAATTTTTCAGTTTTATTAGTCAATAATATGGAATATGGAGAAGTCACACAAGCCTGGATAAAATACTCACTCTCTTGAATATTAGGCCTTCTTAATATAATTGAACTTGTAGCTAAGGGCAATCTCCATAATTGTGGTTGAAAGGAAGTCTCATTGTTATTAGTGAATGTATATATAGGTGCTACCCATCCATGACTGTTCCATCTATTTACTTTTATTTGCGAGGGAATCATAGATTCATTCCAAGCATAATTTGCAGCATATTTTAGATATTGCCGGTAATTATTTTCAGGGGTATTAATACTCCAATCTGATACATAATACTTAGTTCCAGGAATATTAATACGAATTTCTTTATTATTCATACAGTATATCCAATAAGGATATCCACCATTATCATCAATCCATTTCCATTCCTCTGTTGCCTTACTTAAAGCATTATCACAATCTGGGTATCTTTGAGGATGTTTTGTGCTAACAAATTGTACTTTATTATCTACCTTATTTTGTCCCATAAATCTTCCTAATAACACCCATAAGTTTCTTTTAACATTATTATCCTCTTTAGGAGAATCAGTTAAAAAGGCTGAATTTACTATCGGTAAACATCCATTTTTTACACGATCTGATTTTCTTAACCTCTCAGAGTTTAAAAAGAAACAAATCGGAGGAAAATCCGATTGTCCCTTAAAAGAAAAATTATTATTTATAACAAATTGTTCGTAGCCTTGTACATCACGAACACCATCAGTTAGTTCAGGAAATGAGGAAGTTACCGGAATAATAGCATCTTTCCATGTACAAGCATGTAGTATAGGAAAATCAGGAAAATAAGCCCAGTACGTATCGTTAGCATTCACCTGTACTGATAAAAGACTTAACATGGCCACAAAAAAGTTAGCGGTAGTCAAAGGTATTTTTTGAGTGTTTACAGCATTTTCAGCATCCTGGCAAAGCCTTTTTATAGCTCCCCACGTTACCCGTTGCGCATCTAAAGTAGAAGCAGCATATCTCCTCTTTTTTCCCCGGCGTTGGGTCCCAAGAAGCTTAGGCTCTAAATGCTCAGGAGAAGTTTGAGTCTCTCTATGACATGTGGACTTAAGTGATAATTGTTGCAGCGGGGGAACCAGCGTTTCTGTCATTGAGTCCTTCGGTTTCTCTTTCTCTGACATTTCGGGTGTCAGACTCATTTCCTGACAGACGCTTCGGTAAATTCCCTACCACCGGATGTCTAATTAGACGATCTGGTATCCAGATGGGTGAGTCAAAGGTCTGTGGAAAAACACAAGCATATCCTCTACCATTGGTTAGTAGTATGTCTGGTCCATTCCATTTTCCAGTTAACACATCTTTCCAAAGAACCATTGGCTTTGGTTTATCGTTATTAGCCTCCCAATGTATCATCATTGGAGTTTTTCCTTCATTATTCATATTTATATAATTGATTACAAATAAAGAATGATTTACAATATGATGAGGAGAAAAATATTTTAAATCTCCAATTTGCAATTTATAAATCATATTTTTTAATACCTGATTAGTTCTTTCAATTATAGCTTGTCCTTGTGGGTTATAAGGAATTCCAGTATTATGAGTAATGCCAAACCTCTGGCACAATTGTTAAAAGGATTTTATAATTTCTTTTTGTATTTTATTAAAAGGTGGGGGCGGTGGAGGAGGCCCCTTTATGTTAGTCACTCCTTTTCCTAACTTTTTAGATTGAGAAGAAGAATTTTGAGAGGCTAATGGGGGAAGCCCCAACGCCCTAAAACTTCTTGACTGTGGTTTAGTTAAATTTTCTTCTCGTACAGGGAAAGCCCCAAGATCATACTTTCTTCTCTCATAATCATAAGCTGCTGCATCTAAATCATCTTGATCAGCAGGTGTTAATTCTTCATCATGGGTTGAATCTTTTAACAAAATAGGCTTAGATTTACCTTTTGACTTATTTACCTCCTCCTCTGAGTCAGAATCATAAATATTACAATCCTTCATAGCTGCCCCTACAACCTCAGCTTCCTCCGCAAATGACTTTGGAGAAAGTAAGGGTGTAGTTTCACTGACGTCCGGAGGATATTTATATGGATTTTTTTGACCTTCTGGTAACGGGGCCAAACTTTCTCTTATTAAATTCCACAAAGTAAAAGTATCTACAGGGACCTTTTCTGGCCCAAAATGATTATAATAAACCTGCAAAGTTTGTCCTACCTTTTGCCAGGTTTCTATATTAACCGTTCCTTGTTCTGGAAACCAAGGACATTGTTCCTGTACAAACTGAAAAAACTGAGTTAATTGCTTATTAGTTACCTTAATTCCTCTTCCATTTATCATATGTTTAACTATATCTATAAACAAGAGCCTCTTCTTGGACTCAGCGTGTCCCATTTTGACACCGATTACTCACCTCTCTTACCAGTCCTTCTCTAACTGGGGGTCTGCAGCACCCTATGGTGAGACTCCTATCCGTCTGAAAAATATATATATACACTTACCCCTTCAGGTCCCTGTTCGGGCGCCACTTGCCGGGAACCAGCCCCAGCAGAACAGGTTTCTCCCGAAGGGGAGACGGAGTCGGCGTGGACAGAACGCAAGACACCTCAGAGGATGCAAGGATCTGCCAATTTATTGTTACAATTCCGAAGCTTTTTATACTGTGAGGCAATCTCACTTTCAATCTTAACATTCTAGTTCTCATACCAAATCCACAAAATAAAGGTACACAACAGTAAAACCAAAGGTCATTTACATCAAAAGATTATATCAGCAGGTTAGGCAGGTTTTATGATCAGGTAATCTTCTTATCTCCTGTGGTCTTTTTCATCCCCTGTGGTTAGGTATATCTTGGTCACATCTAGGTCTGGAATTCTGTTTGCGGTTTCTTCACCTTTCTTAAAAGCAGATGTTCTTGTATTTGCACATTCTATTCAATCAGGCCATTAATCAAGGTACAAACTTAAGTACATTCTTCTCTTAACAATTACAAACCCAAAACTTAAGCATTCTTCTCTTAACAATTACAAACCCAAAACTTAAACACATTCTTCTCTTATCAATTACAAACCCAAAACTTAAGCACATTCTTCTCTTAACAATTATAAACCCAAAACTTAAGTACATTCTTCTCTTAACAATTACAAACCCAAAACTTAAGTACATTCTTCTCTTAACAATTACAAACCCAAAACTTAAACACATTCTTCCCAAAACTTAAGCATATTCTTCTCTTAACAATTACAAACCCATACAGTAATAAAAATTCTCTCCCACAGGCTTTACACGTTCACCGTTATCCTTCAGACATCGCACATTTTTCCTTATAATTATTTGGGAGGCTTTGGGGGTGGACATTCTACCTTAAACCTATTAGCAAATTCCTTTGCAAAATACTTACAATATATAATTTGTCCTTTATAAGCATTTCTGTACAAAGAGCAATGTAACTTGTATAAGCTTGCCATGTAGCCTACTTCATCCAGCTTTGAATACACCCAACGTAGCATAAGTCCTCCTTGCCACCTTACCCAAATATTTCCCAGCATATCTACTACTCCCCAGGGGGGCCATAGTTCATCTAGCTTTTCTTCTAACGTAAGCTCTTGCCACACAAATGCTCCTGTTGTGTTTCCCTGCACCCAATGTCCTGGCCTGGGAGTGGGGATTTCGGGTGTAGTCGTTGGGGGAGCCGGAGTCTTTTTTGGTTTTACCCTAAGTTGGGGTTTTTCCTTAAACCCTCCGTCGGCACTGGGGATATTTCCTAACATTAATAGTAATCCTATAAAAATCACTTTAAGCAAAACCAGGGGAAAACAAGGGGAACCACACAGAGGAGAGCTTTGCTTCTCCATATTTGTACCTGATAGTACCAGCTTTGCTAGGCACTATGGGTCTCGTCCGTGCTGAGACTCAAAGGCACTTCTTATATGGCTCCCGACAGTGAGCTGGGCACAAAACCGCAGGATTGCTTCAGGCCCTAATCTGTTTCCAGTATGGCACGCTGAGCCTTTGTTTATTGCTCTTCCTGGTGGGCAATGAGCGTCACATTTGCCCGTGCAGACACCTACAGCTAGTCTCTAATTGGTTCTCCCTATTCGTGTTCATCTTGCACAGAAATTGCAAGCTGTGCCAAAGAGGAGGTTAAAGGCACTGATTCTCCAAGCGGGGAGAGTGTTAGTAAAGCATCTGGAATGGTGAACCCGAGGACCAGGGTACGAAAACTGAGATGCATTTTAAATCGTTTCCCAATCACACGGTGGACGATCCTCTGGGTTTTCCATGCATGTTTTAGCTGGAGGACGAATCCCTTGAACCTGGAGAGTTGGGACCCATGGAATGGGTACCATGCAGTATGACTTCAAAGGGTCTGCATTTGCTCACCGAAACTCACCAATGCTATCAGCCTGAAGTGTCCAGCCTTATGTCTCAACCAGCTCTGGGTGTAGATGTGGTCAATCCCGGTTGCATCACATGCCCTGAGTGAATTATTTAAGAATTGCTCTCTATTTCACTGTCTTTGTGTTTTGTTTTCGAAATTTATTTTGATAATGGGATTTATCGGATTTTCACGGCTGCGTTTATGCCGCTGTACACACGCTTGATTCTCTTACGGAGACATATAAATCCATGGGTTTTAAGATTCTTCCTAGTCAGGTGTATTCCTAGGCGTTGAATATGTGGTGTTGAGTCCATTTCGTTGAGCAAGGAGTAGGTCTTGTCTATTACATATTTGGCTTATGGAATGTTATCTGTGCTAATTTCAGTCTCTGGTTTTATGCAGCACCCCAAGGCACCTTTCCCCATAAGCAAGCACTAGTTGGTTTTCTAAATTTGAGACCCTGTTCTGTTTTGTAATTCAGTTCATGTGTAGTCAAGTTTACATTCCGTGTATTAGTGATATCTTATGATGTTTCTTTTTCTGTGTGACGTAGTTCACGTAGAATCACCGTACCTGCATCCACTCACTATGCCGCTACGGGCCTGATCACACAGATTTCATTGCTGAGTGACATTGCATTGCACGTACGTGCCACAACTTCTTTATCCATTTTTTGCTTTCTGGGATATTTACCTGGTACTGTAGACGAGCTTCTTGGGAACACAGCCGTCCCAAATATTGGGGGGCTGTCTGTCTTTGATTTTAATTTCCATAAGCTATAGGACCATAAGTGGAAGTGCCATAGGCTGCGTTGCTTTGTTTCTTACGTGTTTCAGGAAACACCATACACTTCTCCAGGGTGGCTGCTGGCAATTTACATCCTGCCAATCAGCATAACAAGGCTCCCTGTTCTCCATATCCTGTCCTACCTTTCTGGATTTTACACTTTTTTCAGATGGCCCTTTTGCCCGGGGGGCAGTGAGACTTCATTGTAGTGCAGATTTCCTTTACAGGCTTGCTTGGTTGGCCAAAAAGGGCGTATGCGTTTTTTCCTGAATATATTCAGGAAAAAACGCATACGCCCTTTTTGGCCAAGTGCATCATTGTCTACATTCTGCCTCTTTTCCTATGCTTTCCGGGCAATTCCAGTCTACCCCCTGCAATGGTTTTCCTGAAACTCTGCCCCGCTTTCAAGTCCCCTTCGCAGGCTTACTTCAATATATTTTTGGAGGATAGCTGTCATTTATAACTCTGCAGGTTTGTGAATTACAGTGCCCCTGAGCTCCTTTTTTCAACTCGCTTTCTTGTGAGCTGGGCACAAAACCGCAGGATTGCTTCAGGCCCTAATCTGTTTCCAGTATGGCACGCTGAGCCTTTGTTTATTGCTCTTCCTGGTGGGCAATGAGCGTCACATTTGCCCGTGCAGACACCTACAGCTAGTCTCTAATTGGTTCTCCCTATTCGTGTTCATCTTGCACAGAAATTGCAAGCTGTGCCAAAGAGGAGGTTAAAGGCACTGATTCTCCAAGCGGGGAGAGTGTTAGTAAAGCATCTGGAATGGTGAACCCGAGGACCAGGGTACGAAAACTGAGATGCATTTTAAATCGTTTCCCAATCACACGGTGGACGATCCTCTGGGTTTTCCATGCATGTTTTAGCTGGAGGACGAATCCCTTGAACCTGGAGAGTTGGGACCCATGGAATGGGTACCATGCAGTATGACTTCAAAGGGTCTGCATTTGCTCACCGAAACTCACCAATGCTATCAGCCTGAAGTGTCCAGCCTTATGTCTCAACCAGCTCTGGGTGTAGATGTGGTCAATCCCGGTTGCATCACATGCCCTGAGTGAATTATTTAAGAATTGCTCTCTATTTCACTGTCTTTGTGTTTTGTTTTCGAAATTTATTTTGATAATGGGATTTATCGGATTTTCACGGCTGCCTTTATGCCGCTGTACACACGCTTGATTCTCTTACGGAGACATATAAATCCATGGGTTTTAATATTCTTCCTAGTCAGGTGTATTCCTAGGCGTTGAATATGTGGTGTTGAGTCCATTTCGTTGAGCAAGGAGTAGGTCTTGTCTATTACATATTTGGCTTATGGAATGTTATCTGTGCTAATTTCAGTCTCTGGTTTTATGCAGCACCCCAAGGCACCTTTCCCCATAAGCAAGCACTAGTTGGTTTTCTAAATTTGAGACCCTGTTCTGTTTTGTAATTCAGTTCATGTGTAGTCAAGTTTACATTCCGTGTATTAGTGATATCTTATGATGTTTCTTTTTCTGTGTGACGTAGTTCACGTAGAATCACCGTACCTGCATCCACTCACTATGCCGCTACGGGCCTGATGACACAGATTTCATTGCTGAGTGACATTGCATTGCACGTACGTGCCACAACTTCTTTATCCATTTTTTGCTTTCTGGGATATTTACCTGGTACTGTAGACGAGCTTCTTGGGAACACAGCCGTCCCAAATATTGGGGGGCTGTCTGTTTTTGATTTTAATTTCCATAAGCTATAGGACCATAAGTGGAAGTGCCATAGGCTGTGTTGCTTTGTTTCTTACGTGTTTCAGGAAACACCATACACTTCTCCAGGGTGGCTGCTGGCAATTTACATCCTGCCAATCAGCATAACAAGGCTCCCTGTTCTCCATATCCTGTCCTACCTTTCTGGATTTTACACTTTTTTCAGATGGCCCTTTTGCCCGGGGGGCAGTGAGACTTCATTGTAGTGCAGATTTCCTTTACAGGCTTGCTTGGTTGGCCAAAAAGGGCGTATGCCTTTTTTCCTGAATATATTCAGGAAAAAACGCATACGCCCTTTTTGGCCAAGTGCATCATTGTCTACATTCTGCCTCTTTTCCTATGCTTTCCGGGCAATTCCAGTCTACCCCCTGCAATGGTTTTCCTGAAACTCTGCCCCGCTTTCAAGTCCCCTTCGCAGGCTTACTTCAATATATTTTTGGAGGATAGCTGTCATTTATAACTCTGCAGGTTTGTGAATTACAGTGCCCCTGAGCTCCTTTTTTCAACTCGCTTTCTTGTGAGCTGGGCACAAAACCGCAGGATTGCTTCAGGCCCTAATCTGTTTCCAGTATGGCACGCTGAGCCTTTGTTTAATTCCTCTTCCTGGTGGGCAATGAGCGTTACATTTGCCCGTGCAGACACCTACAGCTAGTCTCTCATTGGTTCTCCCTATTCGTGTTCATCTTGCACAGAAATTGCAAGCTGTGCCAAAGAGGAGGTTAAAGGCACTGATTCTCCAAGCGGGGAGAGTGTTAGTAAAGCATCTGGAATGGTGAACCCGAGGACCAGGGTACGAAAACTGAGATGCATTTTAAATCGTTTCCCAATCACACGGTGGACGATCCTCTGGGTTTTCCATGCATGTTTTAGCTGGAGGACGAATCCCTTGAACCTGGAGAGTTGGGACCCATGGAATGGGTACCATGCAGTATGACTTCAAAGGGTCTGCATTTGCTCACCGAAACTCACCAATGCTATCAGCCTGAAGTGTCCAGCCTTATGTCTCAACCAGCTCTGGGTGTAGATGTGGTCAATCCCGGTTGCATCACATGCCCTGAGTGAATTATTTAAGAATTGCTCTCTATTTCACTGTCTTTGTGTTTTGTTTTCGAAATTTATTTTGATAATGGGATTTATCGGATTTTCACGGCTGCGTTTATGCTGCTGTACACACGCTTGATTCTCTTACGGAGACATATAAATCCATGGGTTTTAAGATTCTTCCTAGTCAGGTATATTCCTAGGCGTTGAATATGTGGTGTTGAGTCCATTTCGTTGAGAAAGGAGTAGGTCTTGTCTATTACATATTTGGCTTATGGAATGTTATCTGTGCTAATTTCAGTCTCTGGTTTTATGCAGCACCCCAAGGCACCTTTCCCCATAAGCAAGCACTAGTTGGTTTTCTAAATTTGAGACCCTGTTCTGTTTTGTAATTCAGTTCATGTGTAGTCAAGTTTACATTCCGTGTATTAGTGATATCTTATGATGTTTCTTTTTCTGTGTGACGTAGTTCACGTAGAATCACCGTACCTGCATCCACTCACTATGCCGCTACGGGCCTGATCACACAGATTTCATTGCTGAGTGACATTGCATTGCACGTACGTGCCACAACATCTTTATCCATTTTTTGCTTTCTGGGATATTTACCTGGTACTGTAGACGAGCTTCTTGGGAACACAGCCGTCCCAAATATTGGGGGGCTGTCTGTCTTTGATTTTAATTTCCATAAGCTATAGGACCATAAGTGGAAGTGCCATAGGCTGCGTTGCTTTGTTTCTTACGTGTTTCAGGAAACACCATACACTTCTCCAGGGTGGCTGCTGGCAATTTACATCCTGCCAATCAGCATAACAAGGCTCCCTGTTCTCCATATCCTGTCCTACCTTTCTGGATTTTACACTTTTTTCAGATGGCCCTTTTGCCCGGGGGGCAGTGAGACTTCATTGTAGTGCAGATTTCCTTTACAGGCTTGCTTGGTTGGCCAAAAAGGGCGTATGCGTTTTTTCCTGAATATATTCAGGAAAAAACGCATACGCCCTTTTTGGCCAAGTGCATCATTGTCTACATTCTGCCTCTTTTCCTATGCTTTCCGGGCAATTCCAGTCTACCCCCTGCAATGGTTTTCCTGAAACTCTGCCCCGCTTTCAAGTCCCCTTCGCAGGCTTACTTCAATATATTTTTGGAGGATAGCTGTCATTTATAACTCTGCAGGTTTGTGAATTACAGTGCCCCTGAGCTCCTTTTTTCAACTCGCTTTCTTGTGAGCTGGGCACAAAACCGCAGGATTGCTTCAGGCCCTAATCTGTTTCCAGTATGGCACGCTGAGCCTTTGTTTATTGCTCTTCCGGGTGGGCAATGAGTGTTACATTTGCCCGTGCAGACACCTACAGCTAGTCTCTCATTGGTTCTCCCTATTCCTGTTCATCTTGCACAGAAATTGCAAGCTGTGCCAAAGAGGAGGTTAAAGGCACTGATTCTCCAAGCGGGGAGAGTGTTAGTAAAGCATCTGGAATGGTGAACCCGAGGACCAGGGTACGAAAACTGAGATGCATTTTAAATCGTTTCCCAATCACACGGTGGACGATACTCTGGGTTTCCCATGCATGTTTTAGCTGGAGGACGAATCCCTTGAACCTGGAGAGTTGGGACCCATGGAATGGGTACCATGCAGTATGACTTCAAAGGGTCTGCATTTGCTCACCGAAACTCACCAATGCTATCAGCCTGAAGTGTCCAGCCTTATGTCTCAACCAGCTCTGGGTGTAGATGTGGTCAATCCCGGTTGCATCACATGCCCTGAGTGAATTATTTAAGAATTGCTCTCTATTTCACTGTCTTTGTGTTTTGTTTTCGAAATTTATTTTGATAATGGGATTTATCGGATTTTCACGGCTGCGTTTATGCCGCTGTACACACGCTTGATTCTCTTACGGAGACATATAAATCCATGGGTTTTAAGATTCTTCCTAGTCAGGTGTATTCCTAGGCGTTGAATATGTGGTGTTGAGTCCATTTCGTTGAGCAAGGAGTAGGTCTTGTCTATTACATATTTGGCTTATGGAAAGTTATCTGTGCTAATTTCAGTCTCTGGTTTTATGCAGCACCCCAAGGCACCTTTCCCCATAAGCAAGCACTAGTTGGTTTTCTAAATTTGAGACCCTGTTCTGTTTTGTAATTCAGTTCATGTGTAGTCAAGTTTACATTCCGTGTATTAGTGATATCTTATGATGTTTCTTTTTCTGTGTGACGTAGTTCACGTAGAATCACCGTACCTGCATCCACTCACTATGCCGCTACGGGCCTGATGACACAGATTTCATTGCTGAGTGACATTGCATTGCACGTACGTGCCACAACTTCTTTATCCATTTTTTGCTTTCTGGGATATTTACCTGGTACTGTAGACGAGCTTCTTGGGAACACAGCCGCCCCAAATATTGGGGGGCTGTCTGTTTTTGATTTTAATTTCCATAAGCTATAGGACCATAAGTGGAAGTGCCATAGGCTGTGTTGCTTTGTTTCTTACGTGTTTCAGGAAACACCATACACTTCTCCAGGGTGGCTGCTGGCAATTTACATCCTGCCAATCAGCATAACAAGGCTCCCTGTTCTCCATATCCTGTCCTACCTTTCTGGATTTTACACTTTTTTCAGATGGCCCTTTTGCCCGGGGGGCAGTGAGACTTCATTGTAGTGCAGATTTCCTTTACAGGCTTGCTTGGTTGGCCAAAAAGGGCGTATGCGTTTTTTCCTGAATATATTCAGGAAAAAAACGCATACGCTCTTTTTGGCCAAGTGCATCATTGAGGACGTTGTGCCTCTTTTCCTATGCTTTCAGGGCAATTCCAGTCTACCCCCTGCAATCGTTTTCCTGAAATTCTGCCCCGCTTTCAAGTCCCCTTCGCAGGCTTACTTCAATATATTTTTGGAGGATAGCTGTCAATTATAACTCTGCAGGTTTGTGAATTACAGTGCCCTAGAGCTCCTTTCTTCAACTCGCTTTCTTGTGAGCTGGGCACAAAACCGCAGGATTGCTTCGGCCCTAATCTGTTTCCGGCAGGGCACGCTGATCCTTTGGTTAATTCCTCTTCCTGGTGGGCAATGAGCATTACATTTGCCCGTGCAGACACCTACAGCTAGTCTCTCATTGGTTCTCCCTATTCCTGTTCATCTTGCACAGAAATTGCAAGCTGTGCCAAAGAGGAGGTTAAAGGCACTGACTCTCCAAGCGGGGAGAGTGTTAGTACAGCGTCTGGAACTGTGAAGCCGAGGACAAGGATACGAAAACTGAGATGCATTTTAAATCGTTTCCCAATCTCACGGTGGACCATACTCTGTGTTTCCCATGCATGTTTTAGCTGGAGGAAGAATCCCTTGAACCTAGAGAGTTGGGACCCATGGAATGGGTACCATGCAGTATGACTTCAAAGGGTCTGCATTTGCTCACCGAAACTCACCAATGCTATCAGCCTGAAGTGTCCAGCCTTATGTCTCAACCAGCTCTGGGTGTAGATGTGGTCAATCCCGGTTGCATCACATGCCCTGAGTGAATAATTTAAAAATTGCTCTCTATTTCACTGTCTTTGTGTTTTGTTTTCGAAATTTATTTTGATAATGGGATTTATCGGATTTTCACTGCTTCGTTTATGCCGCTGTACACGCGCTTGATTCTCTTACTGAGACATATAAGTCCATGGGTTTTAAGATTCTTACTAATCCGGTATATTCTTAGGCATTGAATATGGCGTGTTGAGTCCATTTCGTTGAGCAAGGCGTAGGTCTTGACTATTACATATTTGGCTTATGGAATGGTATCTGTGCTAATTTCAATCTCTGGTTTTATGCAGCACCCCAACTCACCTTTCCCCTTAAGGAAGCATAAGTTGGTTTTCTTAATTTGAAACCCTCTTCTCTTTTGTAATTCAGTTCATGTGTAGCCATGTTAACATTCCATGTATTAGTGATATCTTATGTCTTTTTCTTTTTGAATTATGTGACCTCAAATGATCACACGTAACTCCTCTGGTGTTGTTATAACTGGCCGTATTTCATTGATTTCCAGGCTGAGTAATATTCCACTCTACATAAGCACCACATCTCTGTCCGTGTTTTCTCTGCAGATACATTTAAGTTATATCCTAGTCGAGGATCTTTTAAACAGAGAGGTGGTAAACATTGGGGTGCCTGTGTCCTCTCGATTTTTGTTTTTCCCAAGATATACGTCCATGAGTGCAAGTGCCCTGTGCTCGGTAGCTCATTTTTTAGATGCTTTAGTAAACACAATAGACTTATCCAGAGTGACCGTTGGCAATATACATTTCCACTATAAGACTCACAGGGCTCCCTTTTCTCCTTGCCCTGTCCTGCATTTCTGGTGTTTACACTTTATGAGGACGGCTCTTCTGACTGATGCAAAGTGATATGTTTTGTAGTATTGATTTCCAGTGCCCACCTGTTTGGTTGGCTAAAAAAGTGTATGCCCTTTTCTTGAATATATACAGAAAAAGACGCATACACCCTTTTTGGCCAACTGCAATGTTGGCAATGTTCAGCCCCTTTTCTTGTGCTTAATGGCGAGTCCTTTCTACCTCTTCCAATCCCTTTCCTGCCATTCTCCGTTGCTTACAAGTCCTTTTCTCTGACTTTCCTCAAGACATTTTTCAGTGATAGATATTTTCAATTCTGCAGTTTCGTGAATTTTAGTGCCCCTGAGTTCCATTTTCCAACTTGTGTTTATGGGAACTGGCCACAAAGCATCAGGATTCCTCAAGCCCTATTCTGTTTCCATGGGCAACCCTAGCCTTTGGTCAATTCGTCTTCCTGATTGGAAATTAGAGTGGCATGTGCCTGTCCGAACACCTAGGACTTGTCTCTCATTGTTCCTCCTCCTTCTGCTTCATCCTCTGGACAAATTCCAAACTGTATGCAACAGGATGTTGACAGTGCTGACATCTCCAAGTGGGGAGACTGTTAGTAAAGACGCTGGAGTGGTGAACCCTAGCACCAAGAGATGAGGAGATGAGATGCCTTTTCCAAACTTTTCCCGATCAGACGGTATACCATCCTCTGGGTGTGACAGGCATGTTTTAGGTGTAGGAAGGGTCCCATTCATGTGAGGAGAACACCAGGGGATTTTAAATATCAGTGTCTCTCCGCAACCCAAACTGGGGAATTTTTTAAGCTACGGCTACACATATGTTCATTAAGGGCCTTGGGAAGTAGGCAGAGTCCAAACTTTAGATGATTGAAGTCTTCAGGGTCAGAAGCACTCACCACTGTCTTCCCTTAGATTCCATTTTTACTGTCATTGATGGATGATGTCAATAAAAATATCTATTCTTTTTCAGATCATTTCCCCTTATAGGTTATTGCAAAATATTGAGTGTAGTTCCCTGTGCTATACAGTAGTTCCTTGCTGATGATTTCATACATAGCAGTGTGTATGTGTTAATCCCAAACTGTTAATTTATCCCTCCTCCTACCATTTCCCTTTGGTAATAATAAATTATAAGGTTTTATGCTTCTCAGAAATGAGGGAGCTGAAAGAGAGGTATCATTTTCAATGCAAAAGCATTTAAAACAAGATTGAAGCTTTAACCAAGATTATTAGATGTACATCCTTGGAAAGAAATCACTTTGTTTCTCTAATATTGACCTGACAAAGAAGACAAACCTTTTCACTGAACTTGCTTATAAGAAAGTGATGGAAATATCAAATGGAAGTGTTAGAAACATCTTATTTTACCCGAGCCTTATACACTGTTCTATGTTAATTACAGTTTGGCTCACACATCTGTTCATTGAAGTTACAATGTTCTCAATTTCTGTTACTGATCCTCCAGAGTGGACGCCAACAAGTGTCCCCCTGCCCAGTGTCATTGGAGCCAATAGATCGAGACTGAGTTTGGTTCAAAAGCAAAGGAAACTTTATATTTTGATCAGAGAATGGAGAGGTGCTACCCTGTGGGCTGTGGGCTGGGCTGCTGTGTAGAGATCCTGTCAGAGTCACTGGGAGGGAGGGGGCTGAGCTCTCGAGGACCTGGTTGGCTGCAGCTCAGGCTCTATGTCACGGAGTCTGAACTGGGCCCCAGGAGCTGAAGTGTCATCGAGCCATTCTGCTCTAGGAAATCTGGTCTGAAGTGCCGGGTGTGGAACCTCTGTATGCAGGACACTAGGAGCACCTGAAATTAGACAAAGCACAAAGGATAAAAATGGTTAGACTTTATTTTATTGCCCAGATTCTATTTTTATCTCCCAGGCATTTTTAAGGGGCTTTGCCTGGGACAAACTTCTCTTCTGCCTTTTGTCCCTTTCCTCATTCTTGGAGTGCTGCGGGTGCAGACCCTTCTTCTGTAACTGCTGAGTGCTGAGTTAGGAGGCTTCATACCCGTGGGCGAGGGTCAGAACTTCTCCCCAGCAGCCTCCAGGTGATGTTGATTGTCCCCAGGCCTCCTGCCTCCCTGCTCGTCCACCTGAGCACCAGTATTGGAAGTGTTATAGATTCTAATGACCTTTAAGGGTCCAGAAAGGAGATGTGCAGTGGCGCTGTGAGGTCCAGTTTCACTCCGCCCCACATTTGTTCGGCCACCTTAGGCTGACCGTTTCTGCCAGCCTAGATGCTCTGACTGACCGTTTCTGCCAGCCTAGATGCTCTGACCAACAGTCTGCGCTTTCTTCCATTAGGCCCCTGAATTAACGTAAAAACAGCACCAGGTGTCAGGATCCTGCCCGCTCAGCTCCCAGACAGTCCAGGGTCAGTGGTGATGAAGGATCATGATGGTCACTGAGTCAAGAGCCTTTGGAAGTAAACAGGAGTCCAGCCGGTCTTATTGGCCACCATCATCAGGGTGTCTGTAGGCTTTTCTATGGTGACAGCATGATATACGGTTCCCCAGCCAAGATTATTAGCTCCCCTCTGGGTACAGTAAGTACTGCAAGCAGTAGTCTACTCTTTTGGGACACACTCTTGTTGTTTTATGAGAGAAACTCCAGGTCAAGTGATGGTCACACGGGCCGTCATGGTGCCCCGTTGCCCCCGGTTATCTCTCTGGAGGTTGGAGTTGGAGGGCCTCCTCAATCGAGGTCAGTGTGCCCACGGAGCAAACCCTGCAACTTCAGGGCATGGTTGGGGGTTAGGATCACCACGTGGGGTCCATTTCCCTTAGAAGGGAGGTGGCCTTTTGGGCTGCTGATTTCCAGGTTTTCAGATACCACCAGTATCTTGGCCAGATGTGGCGGTGGGCCAAGCCCCTTGGTGACCATAGTTTATCCTACCTGGATGGCATTCTTGCATTGTTCCATTTCAAGTGGTCCCAGTTTTTGCACTAATACTCCAATGGCGATTCACCTTTCACCAGGAACGTAAAGGTCAAAGGGTTTAGCTAAATTAGGGAGTTCCAGGGCAAGGGTCTGAATTGACTGCTCTTTCCATTCTTGAAAGGCCACTTCTGGATTCTATTCAAAAGGATCATCATCTTTTCCTTTCAGTGTTTCATATAGAGGCCCAGCTAGTAGACTGTAGTTAGGGATCCAGAGGCAGGAAACCCTGGCTTCCCCAGGAACCCCTAAGCTGTCTTCTAGTTTCAGAAAGGGGTAAGGCTGTAAATTGTTTCTTCCCTTTCCTGGGATGGGCTTCTCCGACCTTCTGTGAGAATGAAGCCCAGGCAGGTCACCGTAGTCTGTGATACTTGAGCTTTTTCGTGGACAACTTCTATCCTTTATTGGCTTGGTAGTTCTGAGGCCTCCTTAGTAGGGCTGGCGATCAGAATGTCGTCTGAATATTGAAGGAGTGTTTCCTTTTCCAGAGGTAGAACTTTTAGGTCTTTAGCTGAGCTTTCCCCAAAGATGGTGTGGGAATTTTTGAACCCTTGGGGCAAGACAGCCTGGAAGTATTGTTTTAGTTGTATGTTGAGTCCTGTCACTCACAAGCCAAAATTTCTTGTGACTCTGGGACTAATGGAATACAAAAGAAGGCATCAGTGAAGACTAATACAGAATACCAAGTCCTGGTGGTTGGTAGAATGACCAGCAGGGTGTAGGATTTAGGAACTACTGGAGGTATATCCTCAGTGGCTTCACTGACTGTCCTGACATCCTTTACCAGGACTCCAGCAGCCCATGGGGCTCTCGAGGTCAGGCCAATCCCAGGATATGGAGCTCACCTGGGCAGGTACCCTACCCCCACCCCAGCCCACGGGGCTCTCGTGTTCAGGCCCCTCCCAGGATATGGGATTCCCTGGGTAGGTCCTCTGCAGTCCATGGGGCTCCCATGGTCAGGCCCCTCCCAGGATACAGAGCTACCCTTGCAGGTACCTTGGCAGGGCTGGGCACACAGGAACCGTGCACATAGCCCTCATTGCAGAGCACTCCCAGCTCACCTGTCGCTCAGATCTGACACAGAGCACCTCAGAGCAGGACTTGAACTAACAAACAGCAGCTCTGACAGGTCTGTGACCCTGGGCATCTCTCTGTGCGGCCTCCTCCACCTGGTCTTCCAGAGACTTCCACTGCACCCGGGGCACCAGGCCTCTGTCTGCAACCACCACCCACCCCTCCTCTCCCTGACTCCTGGGTTCCTCTCATTAGGAGAGGGTTTTCTTGAAGTTGTCTCCCACTCATGGGCCAGATAATATAATTAGAAAACAAGCCAGAGCTGCAGCCCTTTGTCTATCCTGACTCTCAGGAGCCCACACCTGTTCCTTGGACCTGGCCAATTCAGCAAGTTCCATTTTCAGCAACTGTGAGCCCCTGAGGGGTGATTATTGGCTGGCTTGGGAAGCCTGACCGTGCCGGCCAGCCCTCCCCAGGTGTGCCTGGGTTGAGATCAATATAAACACCCCTCCAGGCAGCAAGAGCCCCTGCAGCTGTGCCTGACGCCATTTTCTCTGCCCTGTCAGCAGTCTCGGGGCTGGGCTGGTGGGAGGGAGTGAGAGGCCACGGCTTTGTGGGTGTCCCAGTGTGAGTGGGGCTCTGCTGGACTTTCTGCAGCAGTTGCCAAGATGCTACCTGCTAAAGAAGAGGATGTGTCACCCACACCTGCCGCTGGAATTTCTCCCTGGGCACAGTTGAGGAAGGAAGAAAGCAGTGGGGGCCGGGACAGCAGGGGTATCTCAGTCAGGGAAATGGAGAGCTTCCAGAAGAGCACCCAGGGCCAGGACCATCCTGGCTGGCCTGCAGGCACCAAGTCGGCTGGCATGCTGTCCCTCATGTGGCTCCATGGCCCTTCCTCTAGGTTTTCAAGTCCTTGTACATATTCAGGTGTTTAGCCTTGGAAGGGTGGGAACATTTCAGCAGCAGCTGGCCTGGGGCTCGGCCCACGTTTACTCACAGATACCTCGGCACGGTCCCCCAGCTTTGCAGTGAGGACGCTTGTTGCGAGGAGCATGCTGGCTGAATGGGAGATGATTCCCCACCACTGACCAACTTCAGAATTGTTTGCAATTGGAGCAAGTGCCCTGAAACGGTTTTCCTCTGTGTAACTGGTGGGTTCTGTTCTTTTTTATCTTTTTTTCGTTTTTGGTTCAAGGTAGATTTTATTCCTCTTTTGTGTATTTAGAGATATAAGCATGGAAATAATTTATTCATATAAATACATGTATGTGAAGGGAAGAATATTTTTTCTGTTTTACTTTTTTAATTTTATTTTTTTATTTTGAATTTAATTTTATATTTTTATACAGCAGGTTGTTTTTGGTTATCTACTTTATACATATAAATGTATACATACCAATCCCAATATCTCAACTCCTCCCACCACCATCCCCAACAGCTTTCCCCCCTTGTTGTCCATACGTTAGTTGTATACATGTATTGCTCTATGTCTGCCTTGCAAAACGGTTCATCTGTACAATTTTTCTAGGTTCCACATATATGCATTAATATACAAGATTTGTTTTTCTCTTTCTGACTTACTTCACTCTGTATGACAGTCTCTAGATCCATCAACGTCTCTACAAATGTCCCAATTTCATTCCTTTTTATGGCTTAGTAATATTCCATTTTATATATGTACCACATCTTTATGCATTCGTCTGTCTGTGGGCATTTAGGTTGCTTCCATTTCCTGGATAGTGTAAATAGTGATGCAATGAACATTGTGGTGAATGTCTCTTTTTGATTTATGGTTTTGTCTGGGTATATGCCCAGTAGAGGGATTGCTGTATCATATGGTAATTCTATTCTTAGTTTTATAAGAAACTCCATAATGTTCTCCACAGTGACTGTATCAATTTACGTTCCCAACAATAGTGGAAGAGGATTCCTTATCTCCACACCGTTTCCAGCATTTGTTGTTTGTAGATTTTCTGATGATGCCCATTCTAATAGGTGTGAGGTGATACACCATGGATGAGTCTATTTCGTTGAGCAAAGAGTAGGTCTTGTTTATTACGTATTTGGCTTATGGAATGGTATGTGTGCTAATTTCAATCTGTTTTTATACAGCAGCCCAACTCAACTTTCCCCTTAAGCAAGCATAAGGTTTTTATCTAAATGTGAGACTCTGTTCGGTTTTGTAATTCAGTTTATGTGTAGCCAAGTTTACACTCCCTCTATTAGTGATATCTTATGATAATTATCTTTCTTTGTGTGACATATTTCTCTTAGAATCATCATAATTAAATCCACTCAATTTGCTGCTACAGGCCTGATGACATTGATTTCACTGCTGAGTGATATTCCGTTGTACGTAAGTAGCACAACTTCTTTATCCATTTTTTTCTTTCTGGGATATTTAATTTGTACTGGAGTCGAGGTTCTTGTAAACACAGCAGCCCTAAATTTTGTGTTGGCTGTGTCTTGTTGATTTTAATTTTCCTAAGCTATAGGGCCAAAAGTGGAAGTGCCCTAGGCTCTGTAGCTTTGTTTTTTAGATGTTTCAGGATACACCATGAACATCTCCAGAGTGTCTGTTGGCAATTTACATCCCGCCCATCAGCATAACACGGCTCCCTGTTCTCCATGGCCTGTCCTGTGTTTCTGGTTTTTACACTTTATTCAGATGGCCTTTTTGACGAATGGGAAATGTGACTTCATTGTAGTGTGGATTTCCATTGCTGGAGTGCTTGGTTGGCCAAAATGTTCATATGCGTTTTTTCCTGAATATATTCAGGAAAAATGTATACGCACTTTTTGTCCATGTGCATCACTGTCAAAGATCTGCCGCTTTTCATATGCTTTAAATGCAATTCCAATCTACCTCTTGAAATATGATTCCTGTAATTCTGCCTCGTTTTCAAGTCCTCTTTGCAGACTTACTTCGATATATTTTTGCCAATAGCTGTCATTTATCTCTGCAGGTTTGTGAATTACAGTGCCCCTGAGCTCCTTTCTTAACTCGCTTCCTTGTAAGCTGGCCACAAAACTGCAGGTTTGCTTCAGGCCATAATCAGGGTCCGGCACGGCACTCTGAGCCTTTGGTTAATTCCTCTTCCTGGTGGGAAATTAGAGTTAAATGTGCCCCTCCAGATACCTGCCTCACTCCCAGCCACATGGTGATGTATGTCCTCAGGTTTGAGGCCATATGTGATGGGTTCCTCATCTTTTGATGATGTGGCCCCACTGGTGTGTGGACACTCCTGCCTGGTTCCCATCCCCTTGGTGATGTGGGCCCTCTGGTGAGACTCTGATCCTGGTTGGGTTCCTCACACATCCGTGAGGTGAGCCCTCTTCTCTGAGGTCACTCCTGCCTGGCTGGCACAACCCGCCTTGTTGACTTCGGCACCCTGGTGGCAGTTGGAGCCTGCTGGGAGCCTCCTTCCCGCGGTGATGAGGCCCTCTGGCGTCAGACCCTAATGGCGGGGTTCCCACATTTTCTGATACGTGCTAAGTGGTACGAGGGCACTCCTGCCAGGTTCCCATCCTCATGAGCGTGTGGGCCTTCTGTTCTGAGGTCCTAACGGCTGGGTTGCTCACACTTTCATGATGTGGGCCCTCTGCTGTGAGGTCAATCCTGCCTGGCTGGCGCACGTCGCCTTGGCGACGTGGACCCTCTGGTGGCAGTTGGAGCGTGCTGGGGCCTCCTCCCCTCAGTGATGAGGGCCTTCTGGTGTCAGGCCCTAAGTGCTGGGCTCCACACATTTTCTGATGTGTGCCCAGTGGTGCGAGTCACTCCTGCCAGGTTCCCATCCCCATGGGCATGTGGGACTTCTGTTCTGTGGTCCCAACTGCTGGGTTGCTCACAGTTTCATGATGTGGGCCCTTTGCTGTGTGTTCACTCTGGCCTGTATCCCATAGTGTCAGTGCTCTGGGCCTCCAGCTTGGAGTTTCCAACTTCTCGATTCCTCACCTTTTTTATTCTATGGGCCCTCGGTTGTGCGTCTCCTCCTGCATGCCTCACTCCCAGCCCCTTCGTGATGTGTGTCCCCTTGTTTGAGGCCACATGTGCTGTGTTCCTCACCTTTCTATAATGTGGCCACACTGGTGTGAGGACACTCTTGCCTGGTTCCCATTCCCTTGGTGATGTTGGCCCCACTGCTGTTAGGACAGTCTTGCCTGGTTCCCATCACCTTGGTGATGTTGGCCCTCTGGTGAGAGTCTGATCCTGGTTAGGTTCCTCACCCTTCTGTGAGGTGGGCCCTCTGCTCTGAGGTCACTCCTGCCTGGCTGGCACACCCCGCCTTGGCAACGTCGGCCATATGGTGGCAGTTGGAGCCTGCTGGGAGCCTCCTCCCCTCGGTGATGAGGGCCCTCTGGCCTCAGGCCCTAACTGCTGGGTTCCCACATTTTCTGATTCGTGCTAAGTGGTGCAAGGACACTCCTGCCAGGTTCCCATCCCCATGGGGATGTGAGCCTTCTGCTCTGAGGTCCCAACGGCTGTGTTGCTCACAGTTTCATGATGAGGGCCCTCTGGTGTGAGTTCACTCCTGCCTAGATCCCATAGCCTCGCTGCTCCTGGCTGCCTGCCGGAGGTTCCAACTGTGGGATTCCTCACCTTTTTTATTCTATGGTCCCTCTGTTTTGAGGATCCTCTGGCCTGCCTCACTCCCAGCCCCTTGGTGATGTGTGTCCTCAGGTTTGAGGCCACGTGTGCTGGGTCCCTCAAATTATGGTGATGTAGCCCCACTGGCGTGAGGACACTCCTGCCTGGTTCCCATTCCCTTGGTGATGTTGGCCCTCTGGTGACAGTCTGATCCTTGTTGGGTTCCTCACACTTCTGTGAGGTGGGCTTTCTGCTCTGAGGTCACTCCTGCCTGGTTGGCACACCCCGCCTTGGTGACATCGGCCTTATGGTGGCAGTTGGAGCCTGCTGGGAGCCTCCTCCCCTCGGTGATGAGGGTCCTCTGGCCTCAGGTCCTAACTGCTGGGTTCCCACATTTTCTGATTCGTGGAAGTGGGCCGAGGACACTCCTGTCAGGTTCCCATCCCCATAGGGATGTGGGCCTTCTGCTCTGAGGTCCCATCCGCTGGGTTGCTCACAGTTTCATGATGTGGGACCTCTGCTGTGAGTTTGCTGTGGCCTGGATCCCATAGACTCTGTGCTCTGGGTGGCCTACTGGCCGGTTCCAACTGCTGGATTCCTCACAACTTTTATTCTGTGGGCTCTGTTTTGTGAGGATACTCCTGCTTGCCTCACTCCTAGCCCCTTGGAGATGTGGGTCCCCTGTTTTAGGCCACATGTTCTGGGTTCCTCACCTTTCTATAATGTGGCCACACTGGTGTGAGGACCCTCCTGCCTGGTTCCGATCCCCTTGGTGATGTGGGCCCTCTGGTGAGAGTCTTATCCTGGCTGGTTTCCTCACCCTTCTGTGAGGTAGGCCCTCTGCGGTGAGGTCACTCCTGCCTGGCTGGCACACATCACCTTGGTGACGTGGGCCCTCAGTTGGGAGTTGGTGTCTGCTGCGAGTCTCCGTCCCTCGGTAATGAGGGCCCTCTTGCGTCAGACCCTAACTCCTGGGCTCCCAAAATTTGCAGATGTGCGACCTGTGGTGCGAGTACACTCCTGTCAGGTTCCCAACCCCATGGGAATTTGGGCCTTCTGCTCTGAGGTCCCAACGGCTGGGGTGCTCACAGTTTCATGATGAGGGCCCTCTGATGTGCGTTCATTCCGGCCTAGATCCCATAGGCTTGCTGCTCCTGGGCGCCTGCTGGGAGGTTCCAACTGCGGGATTCCTCACCTTTTTTATTCTATGGGCCCTCTGTTTTGAGGCTCCTCCTGACTGCCTCAATCCCAGCCCCATTGTGATGTGTGTCCTCTGGTGTGAGGCCACGTGTGCTGGGTCCCTCACCTTTCGATGATGTGGCCCCAATGGTGTGAGGACACTCGTGCCTGTTTCCCAGCCCCTTGGTGATGTGGCCCCTCTGGTGAGAGTCTGATCCTGGCTAGGTTCCTTACCGTTCTGTGAGGTGGGCCCTGTGCTCTGAGGTAACTCCTGCCTGGCTTGCTCCCATTGCCTTGGTGACGTCAGCCCTCTGGTGGCAGTTGGATCCTTTTGGAGACTCCTGTCCTCGGTGATGAGGTCCCTCTGGCGTCAGGCTCTAACTGCTGGGCTCCCCAGGTTTTCTGATGTGAGCCCAGTGATGCCAGGACACTCGTGAAATGTTCCCATCCCCATGGAGATATGGGCCTTCTGCTCTGAGGTTCCAACGACTGGGTTGCTCACAGTTTCCTGATGTTAGCTCTCTGGTGTTAGTTCACTCATTCCTAGATCCCATAGCCTCTGTACTCTGGGCCGCCTGCTGGGAAGTTCCAACTGCTGGGTTCCTCACCTTTTTTATTCTTTGGGCCCTGTGTTGGGAGGCTCCTCCTGCCTGTGTCACTCCCAGCCCCTTGGTGATGTAGGTCCTCTGGTTTGTGGCCACATGTGCCAGTTTCCTCATCTTTTAGTGATGTGGCCCCACTGGTGTGAGGACACTCGTGCCTGGTTCCCGTCCCCTTGGTGATATGGGCCCTCTGGTGAGAGTCTGATCCTGGTTGGGTTCTTCACACTTCTTTGAGTTGGGCCGTCTGCTGTGAGGTCACTCCTGCCTGGCTGGCACACCCCGCCTTGGCGACGTGGGCCCTCTTGTGGTAGTTGGAACATGCTGGGAGCCTCCTCCCCTCAGTGATGAGGGCCCTCTGGCGTCAGGCCCTAACTGCTGGGTACCCACATTTTCTGATATGTGCTAAGTGGTGCGAGGACACTCCTGAGATGCTCCCAACACCTTGGGGATGTGGACCTTCTGCTCTGAGGTCCAAATGGCTGGGTTGCTCGCAGTTTCATGATGTGGACCCTCTGCTGTGAGTTTACTGTGGCCTGAATTGCATAGACTTGGTGCTCTTGGCCGCCTGCTGGGAGGTTCCAACTGCGGGATTCTTCACCTCTTTAATTCTATGGTCCCTCTGTTTTGAGGCTCCTCCTGCCTGCCTCAATCCCAGCTCCCTTGTGATGTGTGTCCTCTGGTTTGAGGCCACTTGTGCTGGGTCCCTCACTTTTCGGTGATGTGACCCCACTAGTGTGAGGACACTCCTGCCTGGTTCCCATTCCCTTGGTGATGTGGGCCCTCTGGTGAGAATCTGATCATCTTTGGTTCTTCACACTTCTGTGAGGTTGACCCTCTGCTCTGAGGTCACTCCTGCCTGGTTGTCGCACTCCGCATTGGCGATGTCGCCCCTCTGGTAGCAGTCGGAGCTGGCTGGGAGCCACCGCCCCTCGGTGATGAGGGCCCTCTGGAATCAGGCACTAATTGCTGGGCTCCCCACATTTTTTCATGTGTGCCCACTCTTGCGATGACACTCCTGCTTGTTTCCCTTCCCCATGGGGATGTGGGCCTTCTGCTCTGAGGTCACAACGGCTGGGTTGCTTACAGAATCACAATGAGGGCCCTCTGTTGTGAGTTCATGCCGGCCTGGATCTCATAGCCTCAGTGCTCTGGGCCGCCTGCTAGGAAGATCCAACTGCTGGTTTCCACACCTTTTGTATACAATGGGACATGTGTTGTGAGGTTAATCCTGCCTGCCTCACTCTGAAACCCATGGTGATGTGGGTCCTCTGGTTTGAGGCCACATGTGCTGGGTACCTCAACTTTTGATGATGTGGCCCCACGGGTGTGAGGACACTCCTGCCTGGTTCCCATCACCTTGGTGATGTGGGCCCTCTGGGGAGAGTCTGATCCTGGCTGGGTTCCCTACCATTCTGTGAGGTGGGCCCTCTGATGTCAGGTCACGCCTGCCAGGCTAGCTCACATCGCCTTGGCGACGTGGGCCCTCTGTTGGCCACTGGAGCATGCTGGGAGCCTCCTACTCCCGTGAATGATGGCCCTGGAAAAAATGCATATGCCCTTTTTGGCCAAGTGCTTCATTGACGAGGTTCTGCCACTTCTCTTATGCTTTCAGAGCAATTCACGTCTACCTCCTGAAATCGGATTCCAGCAATTCTGCCCCACTTTCAAGTCCTCTTCGCAGCCTTAATTCAATATATTTTTGTACGATTTCTGTCATTTATAAGTCTGCAGGTATGTGAATGACAGTGCCCCTGAGCTCCTTTCCTCAACTCGCTTTCTTGTGAGCTGGCCACAAAACCGCAGGATTGCTTCAGGCCCTAATCTTGTTCCAGCACGGCATGCTGAGCCTTTGGTTAATTCCTTTTCCTGTTGGGAAATGAGTGTTAAAATTGCCCGTGCATACTGGGCATATACCCTGAGAAAACCAAAATTCAAAAAGAGTCATGTACCAAAATGTTCATTGCAGCTCTATTTACAATAGCCCGGAGATGGAACGAACCTAAGCGCCCATCATCGGACGAATGGATAAAGAAGATGTGGCACATATACACAATGGAATATTACTCAGCCTTAAAAAGAAATGAAACTGAGTTATTTGTAATGAGATGGATAGACCTAGAGTCTGTCATACAGAGTGAAGTAAGTCAGAAAGAAAAAGACAAATAGCGTATGCTAACACATATATATGGAATTTAAAGGAAAAAAATGTCATGAAGAACCTAGGGATAAGACAGGAATAGAGGCGCAGACCTACTGGAGAACGGAATTGAGGATATGGGGAGGGGGAATGGTGAGTTTTGACAGGGCGAGAGAGAGTCATGGACATATACACACTAACAAATGTAGTAAGGTAGATAGCAAGGGGGAAGCAGCCGCAAGGCACAGGGATATTAGCTCGGGGCGTTGGGACAGCCTGGAGGGGTGGAAGGGGGAGAGAGGGAGGGAGGGAGACACAAGAGGGAAGACACAGGGAGCATATGTATATGTATAGCTGATTCACTTTGTTATAAAGCAAAAACTAACACACCATTGTAAAGCAATTATACCCCAATAAAGATGTTAAAAAAAATATTTGCCCGTGCACACACCTACAGATAGTCTCCCATTGGTTCTCCGTATTCCTGTTCATATTGCGCAGAAATTGCAAACAGTGCCAAACAGGAGGTTAAAGGCACTGACTCTCCAAATGGGGAGGGTGTAAGAAAAGGGTCTGGAATGGTGAACCTGAGTACCAGGGGACGAAAACAGACATGCATGTAAAAAGGTTTCCCAGTCACACGGTGGAGCATACTCTGGGTTTCCCATGCAAATTTTAGCAGAAGGAAGAATCCCTTGAACCTAGAGAGTTGGGAACCAGGGAATGGGTACCAGGCAGTATGACATCAAAGGGTCTGCATTTGCTCACTGAACCTCACCAATGCTATCAGCCCAAAGGGTCCAGCCTTATCTCTCACCCAGCTCTGGGTGTAGATGTGGTAAACCAGGTTGCATCACATGCCCTGTGTGAGTTATTTAAGAATTGCTCTCTATTTCACTGTCATTGTGTTTTGTTTTTGAAATTTCTTTTTGACACTGGGATTTATCGGATTTTCACTGCTGCGTTAATGCTGCTGTACACACTCTTGATTCTCTTACGGAGACATAAATATCCACGGGTTTTAAGATTATTCCTAGTCAGGTATATTCCTAGGCTTTGAATATGTGGTGTTGAGTCCATTTCGGTGAGCAAGGAGTAGGTCTTGTCTATTACATATTTGGCTTATGGAACGGTATCTGTGCTAATTTCAGTCTCTGGTTTTATGCAGCACTCCAACGCACCTTTCTCCATAAGAAAGCACAAGTTGGTTTTCTAAATTTGAGACTGTTCTGTTTTGTAATTCAGTTCATGTGTAGTCAAGTTTACATACTGTGTATTAGTGATATTTTATGATGTTTCTTTTTATGTGTGACTTATTTCACGTAGAATCACCATACCTGAATCCACTCACTATGCCGCTATGGGCCTGATGACACACATTTCATTGCTGAGTGATATTCCATTGTACGTACGTACCACAACTTCTTTATCCATTGTTTGCTCTCTGAGATATTTACCTGGTATTGTAAACGAGGTTCTTGTGAACACAGAGGTCCCAAACTTTGAGGAGGCTGGGTGTTTTTCATTTTAATTTCCCTAAGCTGTAGGACCATAAGTGGAAGTGCCATAGGCTGTGTTGCTTTGTTTCTTACGTGTTTCAGGAAACACATAACACTTCTCCAGAATGGCTGTCGGCAATTTACATCATATGCATCAGCATAATAAGGATCCCTGTTTTCCATTGCCTGTCCTCCGTTTCTGGATTTTACAATTTTTTTAAATGGCCCTTTTGCCCTGGGGGGCACTGAGACTTCATTGTAGTGCAGGTTTATTTACAAGCTTGCTTGGTTGGCCAAAAAGTGCGTATGCGTTTTTTCCTGAATATATTTAGGGAAAAAAGCATCCGCACTTTTTGGCCAAGTGCATCATTGTCGACGTTCTGCCTCTTTTCCTATGCTTTCAGGGCAATTCCAGTCTACCCCCTGCAATCGTTTTCCTGAAATTCTGCCCCGCTTTCAAGTCCCCTTCGCAGGCTTACTTCAATATATTTTTGGAGGATAGCTGTCATTTATAACTCTGCAGGTTTGTGAATTACAGTGCCCCTGAGCTCCTTTCTTCAACTCGCTTTCTTGTGAGCTGGGCACAAAACCGCAGGATTGCTTCAGGCCCTAATCTGTTTTCAGCAGGGCATGCTGAGCCTTTGTTTAATTCCTCTTCCTGGTCGGCAATAAGCGTTACATTTGCCCGTGCAGACACCTACAGCTAGTCTCTCATTGGTTCTGCCTATTCCTGTTCATCTTGCACAGAAATTGCAAGCTGTGCCAAACAGGAGTTTAAAGGCACTGACTCTCCAAGCGGGGAGAGTGTTAGTAAAGCATTGGAATGGTGAACCCGAGGACCAGGATACGAAAACTGAGATGCATTTTAAATCGTTGCCCAATCACATGGTGGACCATATTCTGTGTTTCCCATGCATGTTTTAGCTGGAGGAAGAATCCCTTGAACCCGGAGAGTTGGGACCCATGGAATGGGTACCATGCAGTATGACTTCAAAGGGTCTGCATTTGCTCACCGAAACTCACCAATGCTATCAGCCTGAAGTGTCCAGCCTTATGTCTCAACCAGCTCTGGGTGTAGATGTGGTCAATCCCGGTTGCATCACATGCCCTGAGTGAATAATTTAAAAATTGCTCTCTATTTCACTGTCTTTGTGTTTTGTTTTCGAAATTTATTTTGATAATGGGATTTATCGGATTTTCACTGCTTCGTTTATGCCGCTGTACACGCGCTTGATTCTCTTACTGAGACATATAAGTCCATGGGTTTTAAGATTCTTACTAATCCGGTATATTCTTAGGCATTGAATATGGCGTGTTGAGTCCATTTCGTTGAGCAAGGCGTAGGTCTTGACTATTACATATTTGGCTTATGGAATGGTATCTGTGCTAGTTTCAATCTCTGGTTTTATGCAGCACCCCAACTCACCTTTCCCCTTAAGGAAGCATAAGTTGGTTTTCTTAATTTGAAACCCTCTTCTCTTTTGTAATTCAGTTCATGTGTAGCCATGTTAACATTCCATGTATTAGTGATATCTTATGTCTTTTTCTTTTTGAATTATGTGACCTCAAATGATCACACGTAACTCCTCTGGAGTTGTTATAACTGGCCGTATTTCATTGATTTCCAGGCTGAGTAATATTCCACTCTACATAAGCACCACATCTCTGTCCGTTTTTTCTCTGCAGATACATTTAAGTTATATCCTAGTCGAGGATCTTTTAAACAGAGAGGTGGTAAACATTGGGGTGCCTGTGTCCTCTCGATTTTTGTTTTTCCCAAGATATACGTCCATGAGTGCAAGTGCCCTGTGCTCGGTAGCTCATTTTTTAGATGCTTTAGTAAACACAATAGACTTATCCAGAGTGACCGTTGGCAATATACATTTCCACTATAAGACTCACAGGGCTCCCTTTTCTCCTTGCCCTGTCCTGCATTTCTGGTGTTTACACTTTATGAGGACGGCTCTTCTGACTGATGCAAAGTGATATGTTTTGTAGTATTGATTTCCAGTGCCCACCTGTTTGGTTGGCTAAAAAAGTGTATGCCCTTTTCTTGAATATATACAGAAAAAGACGCATACACCCTTTTTGGCCAACTGCAATGTTGGCAATGTTCAGCCCCTTTTCTTGTGCTTAATGGCGAGTCCTTTCTACCTCTTCCAATCCCTTTCCTGCCATTCTCCGTTGCTTACAAGTCCTTTTCTCTGACTTTCCTCAAGACATTTTTCAGTGATAGATATTTTCAATTCTGCAGTTTCGTGAATTTTAGTGCCCCTGAGTTCCATTTTCCAACTTGTGTTTATGGGAACTGGCCACAAAGCATCAGGATTCCTCAAGCCCTATTCTGTTTCCATGGGCAACCCTAGCCTTTGGTCAATTCGTCTTCCTGATTGGAAATTAGAGTGGCATGTGCCTGTCCGAACACCTAGGACTTGTCTCTCATTGTTCCTCCTCCTTCTGCTTCATCCTCTGGACAAATTCCAAACTGTATGCAACAGGATGTTGACAGTGCTGACATCTCCAAGTGGGGAGACTGTTAGTAAAGACGCTGGAGTGGTGAACCCTAGCACCAAGAGATGAGGAGATGAGATGCCTTTTCCAAACTTTTCCCGATCAGACGGTATACCATCCTCTGGGTGTGACAGGCATGTTTTAGGTGTAGGAAGGGTCCCATTCATGTGAGGAGAACACCAGGGGATTTTAAATATCAGTGTCTCTCCGCAACCCAAACTGGGGAATTTTTTAAGCTACGGCTACACATATGTTCATTAAGGGCCTTGGGAAGTAGGCAGAGTCCAAACTTTAGATGATTGAAGTCTTCAGGGTCAGAAGCACTCACCACTGTCTTCCCTTAGATTCCATTTTTACTGTCATTGATGGATGATGTCAATAAAAATATCTATTCTTTTTCAGATCATTTCCCCTTATAGGTTATTGCAAAATATTGAGTGTAGTTCCCTGTGCTATACAGTAGTTCCTTGCTGATGATTTCATACATAGCAGTGTGTATGTGTTAATCCCAAACTGTTAATTTATCCCTCCTCCTACCATTTCCCTTTGGTAATAATAAATTATAAGGTTTTATGCTTCTCAGAAATGAGGGAGCTGAAAGAGAGGTATCATTTTCAATGCAAAAGCATTTAAAACAAGATTGAAGCTTTAACCAAGATTATTAGATGTACATCCTTGGAAAGAAATCACTTTGTTTCTCTAATATTGACCTGACAAAGAAGACAAACCTTTTCACTGAACTTGCTTATAAGAAAGTGATGGAAATATCAAATGGAAGTGTTAGAAACATCTTATTTTACCCGAGCCTTATACACTGTTCTATGTTAATTACAGTTTGGCTCACACATCTGTTCATTGAAGTTACAATGTTCTCAATTTCTGTTACTGATCCTCCAGAGTGGACGCCAACAAGTGTCCCCCTGCCCAGTGTCATTGGAGCCAATAGATCGAGACTGAGTTTGGTTCAAAAGCAAAGGAAACTTTATATTTTGATCAGAGAATGGAGAGGTGCTACCCTGTGGGCTGTGGGCTGGGCTGCTGTGTAGAGATCCTGTCAGAGTCACTGGGAGGGAGGGGGCTGAGCTCTCGAGGACCTGGTTGGCTGCAGCTCAGGCTCTATGTCACGGAGTCTGAACTGGGCCCCAGGAGCTGAAGTGTCATCGAGCCATTCTGCTCTAGGAAATCTGGTCTGAAGTGCCGGGTGTGGAACCTCTGTATGCAGGACACTAGGAGCACCTGAAATTAGACAAAGCACAAAGGATAAAAATGGTTAGACTTTATTTTATTGCCCAGATTCTATTTTTATCTCCCAGGCATTTTTAAGGGGCTTTGCCTGGGACAAACTTCTCTTCTGCCTTTTGTCCCTTTCCTCATTCTTGGAGTGCTGCGGGTGCAGACCCTTCTTCTGTAACTGCTGAGTGCTGAGTTAGGAGGCTTCATACCCGTGGGCGAGGGTCAGAACTTCTCCCCAGCAGCCTCCAGGTGATGTTGATTGTCCCCAGGCCTCCTGCCTCCCTGCTCGTCCACCTGAGCACCAGTATTGGAAGTGTTATAGATTCTAATGACCTTTAAGGGTCCAGAAAGGAGATGTGCAGTGGCGCTGTGAGGTCCAGTTTCACTCCGCCCCACATTTGTTCGGCCACCTTAGGCTGACCGTTTCTGCCAGCCTAGATGCTCTGACTGACCGTTTCTGCCAGCCTAGATGCTCTGACCAACAGTCTGCGCTTTCTTCCATTAGGCCCCTGAATTAACGTAAAAACAGCACCAGGTGTCAGGATCCTGCCCACTCAGCTCCCAGACAGTCCAGGGTCAGTGGTGATGAAGGATCATGATGGTCACTGAGTCAAGAGCCTTTGGAAGTAAACAGGAGTCCAGCCGGTCTTATTGGCCACCATCATCAGGGTGTCTGTAGGCTTTTCTATGGTGACAGCATGATATACGGTTCCCCAGCCAAGATTATTAGCTCCCCTCTGGGTACAGTAAGTACTGCAAGCAGTAGTCTACTCTTTTGGGACACACTCTTGTTGTTTTATGAGAGAAACTCCAGGTCAAGTGATGGTCACACGGGCCGTCATGGTGCCCCGTTGCCCCCGGTTATCTCTCTGGAGGTTGGAGTTGGAGGGCCTCCTCAATCGAGGTCAGTGTGCCCACGGAGCAAACCCTGCAACTTCAGGGCATGGTTGGGGGTTAGGATCACCACGTGGGGTCCATTTCCCTTAGAAGGGAGGTGGCCTTTTGGGCTGCTGATTTCCAGGTTTTCAGATACCACCAGTATCTTGGCCAGATGTGGCGGTGGGCCAAGCCCCTTGGTGACCATAGTTTATCCTACCTGGATGGCATTCTTGCATTGTTCCATTTCAAGTGGTCCCAGTTTTTGCACTAATACTCCAATGGCGATTCACCTTTCACCAGGAACGTAAAGGTCAAAGGGTTTAGCTAAATTAGGGAGTTCCAGGGCAAGGGTCTGAATTGACTGCTCTTTCCATTCTTGAAAGGCCACTTCTGGATTCTATTCAAAAGGATCATCATCTTTTCCTTTCAGTGTTTCATATAGAGGCCCAGCTAGTAGACTGTAGTTAGGGATCCAGAGGCAGGAAACCCTGGCTTCCCCAGGAACCCCTAAGCTGTCTTCTAGTTTCAGAAAGGGGTAAGGCTGTAAATTGTTTCTTCCCTTTCCTGGGATGGGCTTCTCCGACCTTCTGTGAGAATGAAGCCCAGGCAGGTCACCGTAGTCTGTGATACTTGAGCTTTTTCGTGGACAACTTCTATCCTTTATTGGCTTGGTAGTTCTGAGGCCTCCTTAGTAGGGCTGGCGATCAGAATGTCGTCTGAATATTGAAGGAGTGTTTCCTTTTCCAGAGGTAGAACTTTTAGGTCTTTAGCTGAGCTTTCCCCAAAGATGGTGTGGGAATTTTTGAACCCTTGGGGCAAGACAGCCTGGAAGTATTGTTTTAGTTGTATGTTGAGTCCTGTCACTCACAAGCCAAAATTTCTTGTGACTCTGGGACTAATGGAATACAAAAGAAGGCATCAGTGAAGACTAATACAGAATACCAAGTCCTGGTGGTTGGTAGAATGACCAGCAGGGTGTAGGATTTAGGAACTACTGGAGGTATATCCTCAGTGGCTTCACTGACTGTCCTGACATCCTTTACCAGGACTCCAGCAGCCCATGGGGCTCTCGAGGTCAGGCCAATCCCAGGATATGGAGCTCACCTGGGCAGGTACCCTACCCCCACCCCAGCCCACGGGGCTCTCGTGTTCAGGCCCCTCCCAGGATATGGGATTCCCTGGGCAGGTCCTCTGCAGTCCATGGGGCTCCCGTGGTCCGGCCCCTCCCAGGATACAGAGCTACCCTTGCAGGTACCTTGGCAGGGCTGGGCACACAGGAACCGTGCACATAGCCCTCATTGCAGAGCACTCCCAGCTCACCTGTCGCTCAGATCTGACACAGAGCACCTCAGAGCAGGACTTGAACTAACAAACAGCAGCTCTGACAGGTCTGTGACCCTGGGCATCTCTCTGTGCGGCCTCCTCCACCTGGTCTTCCAGAGACTTCCACTGCACCCGGGGCACCAGGCCTCTGTCTCCAACCACCACCCACCCCTCCTCTCCCTGACTCCTGGGTTCCTCTCATTAGGAGAGGGTTTTCTTGAAGTTGTCTCCCACTCATGGGCCAGATAATATAATTAGAAAACAAGCCAGAGCTGCAGCCCTTTGTCTATCCTGACTCTCAGGAGATCACACCTGTTCCTTGGACCTGGCCAATTCAGCAAGTTCCATTTTCAGCAACTGTGAGCCCCTGAGGGGTGATTATTGGCTGGCTTGGGAAGCCTGACCGTGCCGGCCAGCCCTCCCCAGGTGTGCCTGGGTTGAGATCAATATAAACACCCCTCCAGGCAGCAAGAGCCCCTGCAGCTGTGCCTGACGCCATTTTCTCTGCCCTGTCAGCAGTCTCGGGGCTGGGCTGGTGGGAGGGAGTGAGAGGCCACGGCTTTGTGGGTGTCCCAGTGTGAGTGGGGCTCTGCTGGACTTTCTGCAGCAGTTGCCAAGATGCTACCTGCTAAAGAAGAGGATGTGTCACCCACACCTGCCGCTGGAATTTCTCCCTGGGCACAGTTGAGGAAGGAAGAAAGCAGTGGGGGCCGGGACAGCAGGGGTATCTCAGTCAGGGAAATGGAGAGCTTCCAGAAGAGCACCCAGGGCCAGGACCATCCTGGCTGGCCTGCAGGCACCAAGTCGGCTGGCATGCTGTCCCTCATGTGGCTCCATGGCCCTTCCTCTAGGTTTTCAAGTCCTTGTACATATTCAGGTGTTTAGCCTTGGAAGGGTGGGAACATTTCAGCAGCAGCTGGCCTGGGGCTCGGCCCACGTTTACTCACAGATACCTCGGCACGGTCCCCCAGCTTTGCAGTGAGGACGCTTGTTGCGAGGAGCATGCTGGCTGAATGGGAGATGATTCCCCACCACTGACCAACTTCAGAATTGTTTGCAATTGGAGCAAGTGCCCTGAAACGGTTTTCCTCTGTGTAACTGGTGGGTTCTGTTCTTTTTTATCTTTTTTTCGTTTTTGGTTCAAGGTAGATTTTATTCCTCTTTTGTGTATTTACAGATATAAGCATGGAAATAATTTATTCATATAAATACATGTATGTGAAGGGAAGAATATTTTTTCTGTTTTACTTTTTTAATTTTATTTTTTTATTTTGAATTTAATTTTATATTTTTATACAGCAGGTTGTTTTTGGTTATCTACTTTATACATATAAATGTATACATACCAATCCCAATATCTCAACTCCTCCCACCACCATCCCCAACAGCTTTCCCCCCTTGTTGTCCATACGTTAGTTGTATACATGTATTGCTCTATGTCTGCCTTGCAAAACGGTTCATCTGTACAATTTTTCTAGGTTCCACATATATGCATTAATATACAAGATTTGTTTTTCTCTTTCTGACTTACTTCACTCTGTATGACAGTCTCTAGATCCATCAACGTCTCTACAAATGTCCCAATTTCATTCCTTTTTATGGCTTAGTAATATTCCATTTTATATATGTACCACATCTTTATGCATTCGTCTGTCTGTGGGCATTTAGGTTGCTTCCATTTCCTGGATAGTGTAAATAGTGATGCAATGAACATTGTGGTGAATGTCTCTTTTTGATTTATGGTTTTGTCTGGGTATATGCCCAGTAGAGGGATTGCTGTATCATATGGTAATTCTATTCTTAGTTTTATAAGAAACTCCATAATGTTCTCCACAGTGACTGTATCAATTTACGTTCCCAACAATAGTGGAAGAGGATTCCTTATCTCCACACCGTTTCCAGCATTTGTTGTTTGTAGATTTTCTGATGATGCCCATTCTAATAGGTGTGAGGTGATACACCATGGATGAGTCTATTTCGTTGAGCAAAGAGTAGGTCTTGTTTATTACGTATTTGGCTTATGGAATGGTATGTGTGCTAATTTCAATCTGTTTTTATACAGCAGCCCAACTCAACTTTCCCCTTAAGCAAGCATAAGGTTTTTATCTAAATGTGAGACTCTGTTCGGTTTTGTAATTCAGTTTATGTGTAGCCAAGTTTACACTCCCTCTATTAGTGATATCTTATGATAATTATCTTTCTTTGTGTGACATATTTCTCTTAGAATCATCATAATTAAATCCACTCAATTTGCTGCTACAGGCCTGATGACATTGATTTCACTGCTGAGTGATATTCCGTTGTACGTAAGTAGCACAACTTCTTTATCCATTTTTTTCTTTCTGGGATATTTAATTTGTACTGGAGTCGAGGTTCTTGTAAACACAGCAGCCCTAAATTTTGTGTTGGCTGTGTCTTGTTGATTTTAATTTTCCTAAGCTATAGGGCCAAAAGTGGAAGTGCCCTAGGCTCTGTAGCTTTGTTTTTTAGATGTTTCAGGATACACCATGAACATCTCCAGAGTGTCTGTTGGCAATTTACATCCCGCCCATCAGCATAACACGGCTCCCTGTTCTCCATGGCCTGTCCTGTGTTTCTGGTTTTTACACTTTATTCAGATGGCCTTTTTGACGAATGGGAAATGTGACTTCATTGTAGTGTGGATTTCCATTGCTGGAGTGCTTGGTTGGCCAAAATGTTCATATGCGTTTTTTCCTGAATATATTCAGGAAAAATGTATACGCACTTTTTGTCCATGTGCATCACTGTCAAAGATCTGCCGCTTTTCATATGCTTTAAATGCAATTCCAATCTACCTCTTGAAATATGATTCCTGTAATTCTGCCTCGTTTTCAAGTCCTCTTTGCAGACTTACTTCGATATATTTTTGCCAATAGCTGTCATTTATCTCTGCAGGTTTGTGAATTACAGTGCCCCTGAGCTCCTTTCTTAACTCGCTTCCTTGTAAGCTGGCCACAAAACTGCAGGTTTGCTTCAGGCCATAATCAGGGTCCGGCACGGCACTCTGAGCCTTTGGTTAATTCCTCTTCCTGGTGGGAAATTAGAGTTAAATGTGCCCCTCCAGATACCTGCCTCACTCCCAGCCACATGGTGATGTATGTCCTCAGGTTTGAGGCCATATGTGATGGGTTCCTCATCTTTTGATGATGTGGCCCCACTGGTGTGTGGACACTCCTGCCTGGTTCCCATCCCCTTGGTGATGTGGGCCCTCTGGTGAGACTCTGATCCTGGTTGGGTTCCTCACACATCCGTGAGGTGAGCCCTCTTCTCTGAGGTCACTCCTGCCTGGCTGGCACAACCCGCCTTGTTGACTTCGGCACCCTGGTGGCAGTTGGAGCCTGCTGGGAGCCTCCTTCCCGCGGTGATGAGGCCCTCTGGCGTCAGACCCTAATGGCGGGGTTCCCACATTTTCTGATACGTGCTAAGTGGTACGAGGGCACTCCTGCCAGGTTCCCATCCTCATGAGCGTGTGGGCCTTCTGTTCTGAGGTCCTAACGGCTGGGTTGCTCACACTTTCATGATGTGGGCCCTCTGCTGTGAGGTCAATCCTGCCTGGCTGGCGCACGTCGCCTTGGCGACGTGGACCCTCTGGTGGCAGTTGGAGCGTGCTGGGGCCTCCTCCCCTCAGTGATGAGGGCCTTCTGGTGTCAGGCCCTAAGTGCTGGGCTCCACACATTTTCTGATGTGTGCCCAGTGGTGCGAGTCACTCCTGCCAGGTTCCCATCCCCATGAGCATGTGGGACTTCTGTTCTGTGGTCCCAACTGCTGGGTTGCTCACAGTTTCATGATGTGGGCCCTTTGCTGTGTGTTCACTCTGGCCTGTATCCCATAGTGTCAGTGCTCTGGGCCTCCAGCTTGGAGTTTCCAACTTCTCGATTCCTCACCTTTTTTATTCTATGGGCCCTCGGTTGTGCGTCTCCTCCTGCATGCCTCACTCCCAGCCCCTTCGTGATGTGTGTCCCCTTGTTTGAGGCCACATGTGCTGTGTTCCTCACCTTTCTATAATGTGGCCACACTGGTGTGAGGACACTCTTGCCTGGTTCCCATTCCCTTGGTGATGTTGGCCCCACTGCTGTTAGGACAGTCTTGCCTGGTTCCCATCACCTTGGTGATGTTGGCCCTCTGGTGAGAGTCTGATCCTGGTTAGGTTCCTCACCCTTCTGTGAGGTGGGCCCTCTGCTCTGAGGTCACTCCTGCCTGGCTGGCACACCCCGCCTTGGCAACGTCGGCCATATGGTGGCAGTTGGAGCCTGCTGGGAGCCTCCTCCCCTCGGTGATGAGGGCCCTCTGGCCTCAGGCCCTAACTGCTGGGTTCCCACATTTTCTGATTCGTGCTAAGTGGTGCAAGGACACTCCTGCCAGGTTCCCATCCCCATGGGGATGTGAGCCTTCTGCTCTGAGGTCCCAACGGCTGTGTTGCTCACAGTTTCATGATGAGGGCCCTCTGGTGTGAGTTCACTCCTGCCTAGATCCCATAGCCTCGCTGCTCCTGGCTGCCTGCCGGAGGTTCCAACTGTGGGATTCCTCACCTTTTTTATTCTATGGTCCCTCTGTTTTGAGGATCCTCTGGCCTGCCTCACTCCCAGCCCCTTGGTGATGTGTGTCCTCAGGTTTGAGGCCACGTGTGCTGGGTCCCTCAAATTATGGTGATGTAGCCCCACTGGCGTGAGGACACTCCTGCCTGGTTCCCATTCCCTTGGTGATGTTGGCCCTCTGGTGACAGTCTGATCCTTGTTGGGTTCCTCACACTTCTGTGAGGTGGGCTTTCTGCTCTGAGGTCACTCCTGCCTGGTTGGCACACCCCGCCTTGGTGACATCGGCCTTATGGTGGCAGTTGGAGCCTGCTGGGAGCCTCCTCCCCTCGGTGATGAGGGTCCTCTGGCCTCAGGTCCTAACTGCTGGGTTCCCACATTTTCTGATTCGTGGAAGTGGGCCGAGGACACTCCTGTCAGGTTCCCATCCCCATAGGGATGTGGGCCTTCTGCTCTGAGGTCCCATCCGCTGGGTTGCTCACAGTTTCATGATGTGGGACCTCTGCTGTGAGTTTGCTGTGGCCTGGATCCCATAGACTCTGTGCTCTGGGTGGCCTACTGGCCGGTTCCAACTGCTGGATTCCTCACAACTTTTATTCTGTGGGCTCTGTTTTGTGAGGATACTCCTGCTTGCCTCACTCCTAGCCCCTTGGAGATGTGGGTCCCCTGTTTTAGGCCACATGTTCTGGGTTCCTCACCTTTCTATAATGTGGCCACACTGGTGTGAGGACCCTCCTGCCTGGTTCCGATCCCCTTGGTGATGTGGGCCCTCTGGTGAGAGTCTTATCCTGGCTGGTTTCCTCACCCTTCTGTGAGGTAGGCCCTCTGCGGTGAGGTCACTCCTGCCTGGCTGGCACACATCACCTTGGTGACGTGGGCCCTCAGTTGGGAGTTGGTGTCTGCTGCGAGTCTCCGTCCCTCGGTAATGAGGGCCCTCTTGCGTCAGACCCTAACTCCTGGGCTCCCAAAATTTGCAGATGTGCGACCTGTGGTGCGAGTACACTCCTGTCAGGTTCCCAACCCCATGGGAATTTGGGCCTTCTGCTCTGAGGTCCCAACGGCTGGGGTGCTCACAGTTTCATGATGAGGGCCCTCTGATGTGCGTTCATTCCGGCCTAGATCCCATAGGCTTGCTGCTCCTGGGCGCCTGCTGGGAGGTTCCAACTGCGGGATTCCTCACCTTTTTTATTCTATGGGCCCTCTGTTTTGAGGCTCCTCCTGACTGCCTCAATCCCAGCCCCATTGTGATGTGTGTCCTCTGGTGTGAGGCCACGTGTGCTGGGTCCCTCACCTTTCGATGATGTGGCCCCAATGGTGTGAGGACACTCGTGCCTGTTTCCCAGCCCCTTGGTGATGTGGCCCCTCTGGTGAGAGTCTGATCCTGGCTGGGTTCCTTACCGTTCTGTGAGGTGGGCCCTGTGCTCTGAGGTAACTCCTGCCTGGCTTGCTCCCATTGCCTTGGTGACGTCAGCCCTCTGGTGGCAGTTGGATCCTTTTGGAGACTCCTGTCCTCGGTGATGAGGTCCCTCTGGCGTCAGGCTCTAACTGCTGGGCTCCCCAGGTTTTCTGATGTGAGCCCAGTGATGCCAGGACACTCGTGAAATGTTCCCATCCCCATGGAGATATGGGCCTTCTGCTCTGAGGTTCCAACGACTGGGTTGCTCACAGTTTCCTGATGTTAGCTCTCTGGTGTTAGTTCACTCATTCCTAGATCCCATAGCCTCTGTACTCTGGGCCGCCTGCTGGGAAGTTCCAACTGCTGGGTTCCTCACCTTTTTTATTCTTTGGGCCCTGTGTTGGGAGGCTCCTCCTGCCTGTGTCACTCCCAGCCCCTTGGTGATGTAGGTCCTCTGGTTTGTGGCCACATGTGCCAGTTTCCTCATCTTTTAGTGATGTGGCCCCACTGGTGTGAGGACACTCGTGCCTGGTTCCCGTCCCCTTGGTGATATGGGCCCTCTGGTGAGAGTCTGATCCTGGTTGGGTTCTTCACACTTCTTTGAGTTGGGCCGTCTGCTGTGAGGTCACTCCTGCCTGGCTGGCACACCCCGCCTTGGCGACGTGGGCCCTCTTGTGGTAGTTGGAACATGCTGGGAGCCTCCTCCCCTCAGTGATGAGGGCCCTCTGGCGTCAGGCCCTAACTGCTGGGTACCCACATTTTCTGATATGTGCTAAGTGGTGCGAGGACACTCCTGAGATGCTCCCAACACCTTGGGGATGTGGACCTTCTGCTCTGAGGTCCAAATGGCTGGGTTGCTCGCAGTTTCATGATGTGGACCCTCTGCTGTGAGTTTACTGTGGCCTGAATTGCATAGACTTGGTGCTCTTGGCCGCCTGCTGGGAGGTTCCAACTGCGGGATTCTTCACCTCTTTAATTCTATGGTCCCTCTGTTTTGAGGCTCCTCCTGCCTGCCTCAATCCCAGCTCCCTTGTGATGTGTGTCCTCTGGTTTGAGGCCACTTGTGCTGGGTCCCTCACTTTTCGGTGATGTGACCCCACTAGTGTGAGGACACTCCTGCCTGGTTCCCATTCCCTTGGTGATGTGGGCCCTCTGGTGAGAATCTGATCATCTTTGGTTCTTCACACTTCTGTGAGGTTGACCCTCTGCTCTGAGGTCACTCCTGCCTGGTTGTCGCACTCCGCATTGGCGATGTCGCCCCTCTGGTAGCAGTCGGAGCTGGCTGGGAGCCACCGCCCCTCGGTGATGAGGGCCCTCTGGAATCAGGCACTAATTGCTGGGCTCCCCACATTTTTTCATGTGTGCCCACTCTTGCGATGACACTCCTGCTTGTTTCCCTTCCCCATGGGGATGTGGGCCTTCTGCTCTGAGGTCACAACGGCTGGGTTGCTTACAGAATCACAATGAGGGCCCTCTGTTGTGAGTTCATGCCGGCCTGGATCTCATAGCCTCAGTGCTCTGGGCCGCCTGCTAGGAAGATCCAACTGCTGGTTTCCACACCTTTTGTATACAATGGGACATGTGTTGTGAGGTTAATCCTGCCTGCCTCACTCTGAAACCCATGGTGATGTGGGTCCTCTGGTTTGAGGCCACATGTGCTGGGTACCTCAACTTTTGATGATGTGGCCCCACGGGTGTGAGGACACTCCTGCCTGGTTCCCATCACCTTGGTGATGTGGGCCCTCTGGGGAGAGTCTGATCCTGGCTGGGTTCCCTACCATTCTGTGAGGTGGGCCCTCTGATGTCAGGTCACGCCTGCCAGGCTAGCTCACATCGCCTTGGCGACGTGGGCCCTCTGTTGGCCACTGGAGCATGCTGGGAGCCTCCTACTCCCGTGAATGATGGCCCTGGAAAAAATGCATATGCCCTTTTTGGCCAAGTGCTTCATTGACGAGGTTCTGCCACTTCTCTTATGCTTTCAGAGCAATTCACGTCTACCTCCTGAAATCGGATTCCAGCAATTCTGCCCCACTTTCAAGTCCTCTTCGCAGCCTTAATTCAATATATTTTTGTACGATTTCTGTCATTTATAAGTCTGCAGGTATGTGAATGACAGTGCCCCTGAGCTCCTTTCCTCAACTCGCTTTCTTGTGAGCTGGCCACAAAACCGCAGGATTGCTTCAGGCCCTAATCTTGTTCCAGCACGGCATGCTGAGCCTTTGGTTAATTCCTTTTCCTGTTGGGAAATGAGTGTTAAAATTGCCCGTGCATACTGGGCATATACCCTGAGAAAACCAAAATTCAAAAAGAGTCATGTACCAAAATGTTCATTGCAGCTCTATTTACAATAGCCCGGAGATGGAACGAACCTAAGCGCCCATCATCGGACGAATGGATAAAGAAGATGTGGCACATATACACAATGGAATATTACTCAGCCTTAAAAAGAAATGAAACTGAGTTATTTGTAATGAGATGGATAGACCTAGAGTCTGTCATACAGAGTGAAGTAAGTCAGAAAGAAAAAGACAAATAGCGTATGCTAACACATATATATGGAATTTAAAGGAAAAAAATGTCATGAAGAACCTAGGGATAAGACAGGAATAGAGGCGCAGACCTACTGGAGAACGGAATTGAGGATATGGGGAGGGGGAATGGTGAGTTTTGACAGGGCGAGAGAGAGTCATGGACATATACACACTAACAAATGTAGTAAGGTAGATAGCAAGGGGGAAGCAGCCGCAAGGCACAGGGATATTAGCTCGGGGCGTTGGGACAGCCTGGAGGGGTGGAAGGGGGAGAGAGGGAGGGAGGGAGACACAAGAGGGAAGACACAGGGAGCATATGTATATGTATAGCTGATTCACTTTGTTATAAAGCAAAAACTAACACACCATTGTAAAGCAATTATACCCCAATAAAGATGTTAAAAAAAATATTTGCCCGTGCACACACCTACAGATAGTCTCCCATTGGTTCTCCGTATTCCTGTTCATATTGCGCAGAAATTGCAAACAGTGCCAAACAGGAGGTTAAAGGCACTGACTCTCCAAATGGGGAGGGTGTAAGAAAAGGGTCTGGAATGGTGAACCTGAGTACCAGGGGACGAAAACAGACATGCATGTAAAAAGGTTTCCCAGTCACACGGTGGAGCATACTCTGGGTTTCCCATGCAAATTTTAGCAGAAGGAAGAATCCCTTGAACCTAGAGAGTTGGGAACCAGGGAATGGGTACCAGGCAGTATGACATCAAAGGGTCTGCATTTGCTCACTGAACCTCACCAATGCTATCAGCCCAAAGGGTCCAGCCTTATCTCTCACCCAGCTCTGGGTGTAGATGTGGTAAACCAGGTTGCATCACATGCCCTGTGTGAGTTATTTAAGAATTGCTCTCTATTTCACTGTCATTGTGTTTTGTTTTTGAAATTTCTTTTTGACACTGGGATTTATCGGATTTTCACTGCTGCGTTAATGCTGCTGTACACACTCTTGATTCTCTTACGGAGACATAAATATCCACGGGTTTTAAGATTATTCCTAGTCAGGTATATTCCTAGGCTTTGAATATGTGGTGTTGAGTCCATTTCGGTGAGCAAGGAGTAGGTCTTGTCTATTACATATTTGGCTTATGGAACGGTATCTGTGCTAATTTCAGTCTCTGGTTTTATGCAGCACTCCAACGCACCTTTCTCCATAAGAAAGCACAAGTTGGTTTTCTAAATTTGAGACTGTTCTGTTTTGTAATTCAGTTCATGTGTAGTCAAGTTTACATACTGTGTATTAGTGATATTTTATGATGTTTCTTTTTATGTGTGACTTATTTCACGTAGAATCACCATACCTGAATCCACTCACTATGCCGCTATGGGCCTGATGACACACATTTCATTGCTGAGTGATATTCCATTGTACGTACGTACCACAACTTCTTTATCCATTTTTTGCTTTCTGGGATATTTACCTGATACTGTAGACGAGCTTCTTGTGAACACAGGCGTCCCAAATATTGGGGTGGCTGTCTGTTTTTGATTTTAATTTCCGTAAGCTATAGGACCATAAGTGGAAGTGCCATAGGCTGTGTTGCTTTGTTTCTTACGTGTTTTAGGAAACACCATACACTTCTCCAGGGTGGCTGCTGGCAATTTACATCCTGCCAATCAGCATAACAATACTCCCTGTTCTCCATATCCTGTCCTACCTTTCTGGATTTTACACTTTTTTCAGATGGCCCTTTTGCCCGGGGGGCAGTGAGACTTCATTGCAGTGCAGATTTCTTTACAGGCTTGCTTGGTTGGCCAAAAAGGGCGTATGCGTTTTTTCCTGAATATATTCAGGAAAAAACGCATACACCCTTTTTGGCCAAGTGCATCATTGTCGCCGTTCTGCCTCTTTTCCTATGCTTTCAGGGCAATTCCAGTCTACCCCCTGCAATCGTTTTCCTGAAATTCTGCCCCGCTTTCAAGTCCCCTTCGCAGGCTTACTTCAATATATTTTTGGAGGATAGCTGTCATTTATAACTCTGCAGGTTTGTGAATTACAGTGCCCCTGAGCTCCTTTCTTCAACTCGCTTTCTTGTGAGCTGGGCACAAAACCGCAGGATTGCTTCAGGCCCTAATCTGTTTCCAGCAGGGCACACTGAGCCTTTGTTTAATGCCTCTTCCTGGTGGGCAATGAGCGTTACATTTGCCCGTGCAGACACCTACAGCTAGTCTCTCATTGGTTCTCCCTATTCCTGTTCATCTTGCACAGAAATTGCAAGCTGTGCCAAAGAGGAGGTTAAAGGCACTGACTCTCCAAGCGGGGAGAGTGTTAGTAAAGCATCTGGAATGGTGAACCCGAGGACCAGGATACGAAAACTGAGATGCATTTTAAATCGTTTCCCAATCACAGGGTGGACGATACTCTGGGTTTCCCATGCATGTTTTAGCTGGAGGAAGAATCCCTTGAACCTGGAGAGTTGGGACCCATGGAATGGGTACAATGCAGTATGACTTCAAAGGGTCTGCATTTGCTCAACGAAACTCACCAATGCTATCAGCCTGAAGTGTCCAGGCTTATGTCTCAACCAGCTCTGGGTGTAGATGTGGTCAATCCCGGTTGCATCACATGCCCTGAGTGAATTATTTAAGAATTGCTCTCTATTTCACTGTCTTTGTGTTTTGTTTTCGAAATTTATTTTGATAATGGGATTTATCGGATTTTCACTGCGGCGTTTCGGCTGCTGTACACATGCTTGGTTCTCTTATGGAGACATATGTATCCATGGGTTTTAAGATTCTTCCTAGTCAGGTATATTCCTAGGCGTTGAATATGTGGTGTTGAGTCCAATTCGTTGAGCAAGGAGTAGGTCTTGTCTATTACATATTTGGCTTATGGAATATTATCTGTGCTAATTTCAGTCTCTGGTTTTATGCAGCACACCAAGGCACCTTTCCCCATAAGCAAGCACTAGTTGGTTTTCTAAATTTGAGACCCTGTTCTGTTTTGTAATTCAGTTCATGTGTAGTCAAGTTTACATTCCGTGTATTAGTGATATCTTATGATATTTCTTTTTCTGTGTGACGTAGTTCACGTAGAATCACCGTACCTGCATCCATTCACTATGCCGCTACGGGCCTGATGACACAGATTTCATTGCTGAGTGATATTGCATTGCACGTACGTGCCACAACTTCTTTATCCATTTTTTGCTTTCTGGGATATTTACCTGGTACTGTAGACGAGCTTCTTGGGAACACAGCCGTCCCAAATATTGGGGTGGCTGTCTGTTTTTGATTTTAATTTCCGTAAGCTATAGGACCATAAGTGGAAGTGCCATAGGCTGTGTTGCTTTGTTTCGTACGTGTGTCAGGAAACACCATACACTTCATCAGGGTGACTGCTGGCAATTTACATCCTGCCAATCAGCATAACAAGGCTCCCTGTTCTCCATATCCTGTCCTACCTTTCTGGATTTTACACTTTTTTCAGATGGCCCTTTTGCCCAGGGGGCAGTGAGACTTCATTGTAGTGCAGATTTCCTTTACAGGCTTGCTTGGTTGGCCAAAAAGGGCGTATGCGTTTTTTCCTGAATATATTCAGGAAAAAACGCATACGCCCTTTTTGGCCAAGTGCATCATTGTCGATGTTCTGCCTCTTTTCCTATGCTTTGAGGGCAATTCCAGTCTACCCCCTGCAATCGTTTTCCTGAAATTCTGCCCCGCTTACAAGTCCCCTTCACAGGCTTACTTCAATATATTTTTGGAGGATAGCTGTCATTTATAACTCTGAAGGTTTGTGATTTACAGTGCCCCTGAGCTCCTTTCTTCAACTCGCTTTCTTGTGAGCTGGGCACAAAACCGCAGGATTGCTTCAGGCCCTAATCTGTTTTCAGAAGGGCATGCTGACCCTTTGTTTAATTCCTCTTCCTGGTCGGCAATAAGCGTTACATTTGCCCGTGCAGACACCTACAGCTAGTCGCTCATTGGTTCTCCCTATTCCTGTTCATCTTGCACAGAAATTGCAAGCTGTGCCAAACAGGAGGTTAAAGGCACTGACTCTCCAAGCGGGGAGAGTGTTAGTAAAGCATCTGGAATGGTGAACCCGAGGACCAGGATACGAAAACTGAGATGCATTTTAAATCGTTGCCCAATCACATGGTGGACGATACTCTGGGTTTCCCATGCATGTTTTAGGTGGAGGAAGAATCCCTTGAACCTGGAGAGTTGGGACCCATGGAATGGGTACCATGCAGTATGACTTCAAAGGGTGTGCATTTGCTCACCGAACCTCACCAATGCTATCAGCCTGAAGTGTCCAGCCTTATGTCTCAACCAGCTCTGTGTGTAGATGTGGTCAATCCCGGTTGCATCACATGCCCTGAGTGAATTATTTAAGAATTGCTCTCTATTTCACTGTCTTTGTGTTTTGTTTTCGAAATTTATTTTGATAATGGGATTTATCGGATTTTCACTGCTGTGTTTCGGCCGCTGTACACACGCTTGATTCTCTTACGGAGACAAATATATCCATGGGTTTTAAGATTCTTCCTAGTCAGGTATATTCCTAGGCGTTGAATATGTGGTGTTGATTCCATTTCGTTGAGCATGGAGTAGGTCTTGTCTATTACATATTTAGCTTATGGAATGTTATCTGTGCTAATTTCAGTCTCTGGTTTTATGCAGCACCCCAAGGCACCTTTCCCCATAAGCAAGCACTAGTTGGTTTTCTAAATTTGAGACCCTGTTCTGTTTTGTAATTCAGTTCATGTGTAGTCAAGTTTACATTCCGTGTATTAGTGATATCTTATGATGTTTCTTTTTCTGTGTGACGTAGTTCACGTAGAATCACCGAACCTGCATCCATTCACTATGCCGCTACGGGCCTGATGACACAGATTTCATTGCTGAGTGATATTGCATTGCACTTACGTGCCACTACTTCTTTATCCATTTTTTGCTTTCTGGGATAATTACCTGGTACTGTAGACGAGCTTCTTGGGAACACAGCCGTCCCAAACTTTGGGGTGGCTCTCTGTTTTTGATTTTAATTTCCCTAAGGAATAGGACCATAAGTGCAATTCCCATAGGATGTGTTGCTTTATTTCTTACGTGTTTCAGGAAACACCATACACTTCTCCAGGGTGGCTGTTGGCAATTTACATCCTGCCAATCAGCATAACCAGGCTCCCTGTTCTCCATATCCTGTCCTACCTTTCCGGATTTTACACTTTTTTCAGATGGCCCTTTTGCCCGGGGGCAGTGAGATTTCATTGTAGTGCAGATTTCCTTTACAGGCTTGCTTGGTTGGCCAAAAAGGGCGTATGCGTTTTTTCCTGAATATATTCAGGAAAAAACGCATACGCCCTTTTTGGCCAAGTGCATCATTGTCGACGTTGTGCCTCTTTTCCTATGCTTTCAGGGCAATTCCAGTCTACACCCTGCAATCGTTTTCCTGAAATTCTGCCCCGCTTTCAAGTCCCCTTCGCAGACTTACTTCGATATACTTTTGGAAGATAGCTGTCATTTATAACTCTGCAGGTTTGTGAATTACAGTGCCCCTGAGCTCCTTTCTTCAACTCGCTTTCTTGTGAGCTGGGCACAAAACCGCAGGTTTGCTTCAGGCCCTAATCTGTTTCCAGCAGGGCACACTGAACCTTTGTTTAATTCCTCTTCCTGGTGGGCAATGAGCGTTACATTTGCCCGTGCACACACCGATAGCTAGTCTCTCATTGATTCTCCCTATTCCTGTTCATCTTGCACAGAAATTGCAAGCTGTGCCAAACAGGAGGTTAAAGGTACTGACTCTCCAAGCGGGGAGAGTGTTAGTAAAGCATCTGGAATGGTGAACCCGAGGACCAGGATACGAAAACTGAGATGCATTTTAAATCGTTTCCCAATCACACGGTGGACGATACTCTGGGTTTCCCATGCATGTTTTAGCTGGAGGAAGAATCCCTTGAACCTGGAGAGTTGGGACCCATGGAATGGGTACCATGCAGTATGACTTCAAAGGGTCTGCATTTGCTCACCGAAACTCACCAAGGCTATCAGACTGAAGTGTCCAGCCTTATGTCTCAACCAGCTCTGGGTGTAGATGTGGTCAATCCCGGTTGCATCACATGCCCTGAGTGAATTATTTAAGAATTGCTCTCTATTTCACTGTCTTTGTGTTTTGTTTTCGAAATTTATTTTGATAATGGGATTTATCGGATTTTCACTGCTGCGTTTCGGCCGCTGTACACACGCTTGATTCTCTTATGGAGACATATATATCCATGGGTTTTAAGATTCTTCCTAGTCAGGTATATTCCTAGGCGTTGAATATGTGGTGTTGGGTCCATTTCGTTGAGCAAGGAGTAGGTCTTGTCTATTACATATTTGGCTTATGGCAAGTTATCTGTGCTAATTTCAGTCTCTGGTTTTATGCAGCAACCCAACGCACCTTTCCCCATAAGCAAGCACTAGTTGGTTTTCTAAATTTGAGACCCTGTTCTGTTTTGTTATTCAGTTCATGTGTAGTCAAGTTTACATTCCGTGTATTAGTGATATCTTATGATGTTTCTTTTTCTGTGTGACGTAGTTCACGTAGAATCACCGTACCTGCATCCATTCACTATGCCGCGACGGGCCTGATGACACAGATTTCATTGCTGAGTGATATTGCATTGTACGTACGTGCCACAACTTCTTTATCCATTTTTTGCTTTCTGGGATATTTACCTGATACTGTAGACGAGCTTCTTGTGAACACACCCGTCCCAAATATTGGGGTGGCTGTCTCTTTTTGATTTTAATTTCCGTAAGCTATAGGACCATAAGTGGAAGTGCCATAGGCTGCGTTGCTTTTTTTCTTATGTGTTTCAGGAAACACCATACACTTCATCAGGGTGGCTGCTGGCAATTTACATCCTGCCAATCAGCATAACAAGGCTCCCTGTTCTCCATATCCTGTCCTACCTTTCTGGATTTTACACTTTTTTCAGATGGCCCTTTTGCCCGGGGGGCAGTGAGACTTCATTGTAGTGCAGATTTCCTTTACAGGCTTGCTTGTTTGGCCAAAAAGGGCGTATGCGTTTTTTCCTGAATATATTCAGGAAAAAACGCATACGCCCTTTTTGGCCAAGTGCATCATTGTCGACGTTCTGCCTCTTTTTCTATGCTTTCAGGGCAATTCCAGTCTACCCCCTGCAATCGTTTTCGTGAAATTCTGCCCCGCTTTCATGTCCCCTTCGCAGGCTTACTTCAATATATTTTTGGAGGATAGCTGTCATTTATAACTCTGCAGGTTTGTGAATTACAGTGCCCCTGAGCTCCTTTCTTCAACTCGCTTTCTTGTGAGCTGGGCACAAAACCGCAGGATTGCTTCAGACCCTAATCTGTTTTCAGCAGGGCATGCTGAGCCTTTGTTTAATTCCTCTTCCTGGTCGGCAATAAGCGTTACATTTGCCCGTGCAGACACCTACAGCTAGTCTCTCATTGGTTCTCCCTATTCCTGTTCATCTTGCACAGAAATTGCAAGCTGTGCCAAAGAGGAGGTTAAAGGCACTGACTCTCCAAGCAGGGAGAGTGTTAGTAAAGCATCTGGAATGGTGAACGCGAGGACCAGGATATGAAAACTGAGATGCATTTTAAATAGTTGCCCAATCACATGGTGGACGATACTCTGGGTTTCCCATGCATGTTTTAGTTGGAGGAAGAATCCCTTGAATCTGGAGAGTTGGGACCCATGGAATAGGTACCATGCAGTATGACTTCAAAGGGTGTGCATTTGCTCACCGAACCTCACCAATGCTATCAGCCTGAAGTGTCCAGCCTTATGTCTCAACCAGCTCTGTGTGTAGATATGGTCAATCTCGGTTGCATCACATGCCCTAAGTGAATTATTTAAGAATTGCTCTCTATTTCACTGTCTTTGTGTTTTGTTTTCGAAATATATTTTGATAATGGGATTTATCCGATTTTCACTGCTGCGTTTTGGCCGCTGTACACACGCTTGATTCTCTTACGGAGACATATATATCCATGGGTTTTAAGATTCTTCCTAGTCAGGTATATACCTAGGCGTTGAATATGTGAGGTTGAGTCCAATTTGTTGAGAAAGGAGTAGGTCTTGTCTATTACATATTTGGCTTATGGAATGTTATCTGTGCTAATTTCAGTCTCTGGTTTTATGCAGCACACCAAGGCACCTTTCCCCATAAGCAAGCACTAGTTGGTTTTCTAAATTTGAGACCCTGTTCTGTTTTGTAATTCAGTTCATGTGTAGTCAAGTTTACATTCCGTGTATTAGTGATATCTTATGATGTTTCTTTTTCTGTTTGACGTAGTTCACGTAGAATCACCGTACCTGCATCCATTCATTATGCCGCTACGGGCCTGATGACACAGATTTCATTGCTGAGTGATATTGCATTGCACGTACGTGCCACAACTTCTTTATCCATTTTTTGCTTTCTGGGATATTTACCTGGTACTGTAGACGAGCTTCTTGGGAACACAGCCGTCCCAAACTTTGGGGTGGCTCTCTGTTTTTGATTTTAATTTCCCTAAGGAATAGGACCATAAGTGCAATTGCCATAGGCTGTGTTGCTTTATTTCTTACGTGTTTCAGGAAACACCATACACTTCTCCAGGGTGGCTGTTGGCAATTTACATCCTGCCAATCAGCATAACCAGGCTCCCTGTTCTCCATATCCTGTCCTACCTTTCCGGATTTTACACTTTTTTCAGATGGCCCTTTTGCCCGGGGGGCAGTGAGATTTCATTGTAGTGCAGATTTCCTTTACAGGCTTGCTTGGTTGGCCAAAAAGGGCGTATGCGTTTTTTCCTGAATATATTCAGGAAAAAACGCATATGCCCTTTTTGGCCAAGTGCATCATTGTCGACGTTCTGCCTCTTTTCCTATGCTTTCAGGGCAATTCCAGTCTACCCCCTGCAATCATTTTCCTGAAATTCTGCCCCGCTTTCAAGTCCCCTTCGCAGGCTTACTTCAATATTCTTTTGGAAGATAGCTGTCATTTATAACTCTGCAGGTTTGTGAATTACAGTGCCCCTGAGCTCATTTCTTCAACTCGCTTTCTTGTTAGCTTGGCACAAAACCGCAGGATTGCTTCAGGCCCTAATCTGTTTTCAGCAGGGCACACTGAGCCTTTGTTTAATTCCTCTTCCTGGTGGGCAATGAGCGTTACATTTGCCCGTGCAGACACCTACAGCTAGTGTCTCATTGGTTCTCCCTATTCCTGTTCATCTTGCACAGAAATTGCAAGCTGTGCGAAACAGGAGGTTAAAGGCACTGACTCTCCAAGTGGGGAGAGTGTTAGTAAAGCATCTGGAATGGTGAACCCGAGGACCAGGATACGAAAACTGAGATGCATTTTAAATCGTTTCCCAATCACACTGTGGACGATACTCTGGTTTTCCCATGCATGTTTTAGCTTGGGGAAGAATCCCTTGAACCTGGAGAGTTGGGACCCATGCAATGGGTACCATGCAGTATGACTTCAAAGGGTCTGCATTTGCTCACCGAAATTCACCAATGCTATCAGCCTGAAGTGTCCAGCCTTATGTCTCAACCAGCTCTGGGTGTAGATGTGGTCAAGCCCGGTTGCATCACATGCCCTGAGTGAATTATTTAAGAATTGCTCTGTATTTCACGGTCTTTGTGTTTTGTTTTCGAAATTTATTTTGATAATGGGATTTATCAGATTTTCACTGCTGCGTTTCGGCCGCTGTACACACGCTTGATTCTCTTCCGGAGACATATATATCCATGGGTTTTAAGATTCTTCCTAGTCAGGTATATTCCTAGGCGTTGAATATGTGGTGTTGGATCCATTTCGTTGAGCAAGGAGTAGGTCTTGTCTATTACATATTTGGCTTATGTAAAGTTATCTGTGCTAATTTCAGTCTCTGGTTTTATGCAGCACCCCAAGGCACCTGTCCCCATAAGCAAGCACTAGTTGGTTTTCTAAATTTGAGACCCTGTTCTGTTTTGTAATTCAGTTCATGTGTAGTCAAGTTTACATTCCGTGTATTAGTGATATCTTATGATGTTTCTTTTTCTGTGTGTCGTAGTTCACGTAGAATCACCGTACCTGCATTCACTCACTATGCCGCTACGGGCCTGATGACACAGATTTCATTGCTGAGTGATATGGCATTGTACGTACGTGCCACAACTTCTTTATCCATTTTTTGCTTTCTGGGATATTTACCTGATACTGTAGACGAGCTTCTTGTGAACACAGCCGTCCCAAATATTGGGGTGGCTGTCTGTTTTTGATTTTAATTTCCGTAAGCTATAGGACCATATGTGGAAGTGCCATAGGCTGTGTTGCTTTGTTTCTTACGTGTTTCAGGAAACACCATACACTTCTCCAGGGTGGCTGCTGGCAATTTACATCCTGCCAATCAGCATAACAAGGCTCCCTGTTCTCCATATCCTGTCCTACCTTTCTGGATTTTACACTTTTTTCAGATGGCCCTTTTGCCCGGGGGGCAGTGAGACTTCATTGTAGTGCAGATTTCCTTTACAGGCTTGCTTGGTTGGCCAAAAAGGGCATATGCGTTTTTTCCTGAATATATTCTGGAAAAAACGCATACTCCCTTTTTGGCCAAGTGCATCATTGTCGACGTTGTGCCTCTTTTCCTATGCTTTCAGGGCAATTCCAGTCTACCCCCTGCAATCGTTTTCCTGAAATTCTGCCCCGCTTTCAAGTCCCCTTCGCAGGCTTACTTAAATATATTTTTGGAGGATAGCTGTCATTTATAACTCTGCAGGTTTGTGAATTACAGTGCCCCTGAGCTCCTTTCTTCAACTCGCTTTCTTGTGAGCTGGGCACAAACCCGCAGGATTGCTTCATGCCCTAATCTGTTTTCATCAGGGCACGCTGAGCCTTTGTTTAATTCCTCTTCCTGGTCGGCATTGAGCGTTACATTTGCCCGTGCAGACACCTACAGCTAGTCTCTCATTGGTTCTCCCTATTCCTGTTCATCTTGCACAGAAACTGCAAGCTGTGCCAAACAGGAGGTTAAAGGCACTGACTCTCCAAGCGGGGAGAGTGTTAGTAAAGCCTCTGGAATGGTGAACCCGAGGACCAGGATACGAAAACTGAGATGCATTTTAAATCGTTTCCCAATCACACGGTGGACGATACTCTGGGTTTCCCATGCATGTTTTAGCTGGAGGAAGAATGCCTTGATCCTGGAGAGTTGGGACCCATGGAATGGGTACCATGCAGTATGACTTCAAAGGGTCTGCATTTGCTCACCGAAACTCACCAATGCTATCAGCCTGAAGTGTCCAGCCTTATGTCTCAACCAGCTCTGGTTGTAGATGTGGTAAATCCCGGTTGCATCACATGCCCTGAGTGAATTAATTAAGAATTGCTCTCTATTTCACTGTCTTTGTGTTTTGTTTTCGAAATTTATTTTGATAATGGGATTTATCAGATTTTCACTGCTGCGTTTCTGCCGCTGTACACATGCTTGATTCTCTTACGGAGACATATATATCCATGGGTTTTAAGATTCTTCCTAGTCAGGTATATTCCTAGGCGTTGAATACGTGGTGTTGGCTCCATTTCGTTGAGCAAGGAGTAGGTCTTGTCTATTACATATTTGGCTTATGGAAAGTTATCTGTGCTAATTTCAGTCTCTGGTTTTATGCAGCACCCCAACGCACCTTTCCCCATAAGCAAGCACTAGTTGGTTTTCTAAATTTGAGGCCCTGTTCTGTTTTGTAATTCAGTTCATGTGTAGTCAAGTTTACATTCCGTGTATTAGTGATATCTTATGATGTTTCTTTTTCTGTGTGACGTAGTTCACGTAGAATCACCGTACCTGCATCCACTCACTATGCCGCTACGGGCCTGATGACACAGATTTGATTGCTGAGTGATATTGCATTGTACGTACGTGCCACAACTTCTTTATCCATTTTTTGCTTTCTGGGATATTTACCTGATACTGTAGACGAGCTTCTTGTGAACACAGCCGTTCCAAATATTGGGGTGGCTGTCTGTTTTTGATTTTAATTTCCGTAAGCTATAGGACCATAAGTGGAAGTGCCATAGGCTGTGTTGCTTTGTTTCTTACGTGTTTCAGGAAACACCATACACTTCTCCAGGGTGGCTGCTGGCAATTTACATCCTGCCAATCAGCATAACAAGGCTCCCTGTTTTCCATATCCTGTCCTACCTTTCTGGATTTTACACTTTTTTCAGATGGCCCTTTTGCCCGGGGGGCAGTGAGACTACATTGTAGTGCAGATTTCCTTTACAGGCTTGCTTGGTTGGCCAAAAAGGGCATATGCGTTTTTTCCTGAATATATTCAGGAAAAAACGCATACGCCCTTTTTGGCCAAGTGCATCATTGTCGACGTTCTGCCTCTTTTCCTATGCTTTCAGGGCAATTCCACTCTACCCTCTACAATCGTTTTCCTGAAACTCTGCCCTGCTTTCAAGTCCCCTTCGCAGGCTTACTTCAATATATTTTTGGAGGATAGATGTCATTTATAACTCTGCAGGTTTGTGAATTACAGTGCCCCTGAGCTCCTTTCTTCAACTCGCTTTCTTTTGAGCTCGGCACAAAATCGCAGGATTGCTTCAGGCCCTAATCTGTTTTCATCAGGGCACGCTGAGCCTTTGTTTAATTCCTCTTCCTGTTGGGAAATGAGTGTTACATTTGGCCGTGCAGACACCTACAGCTAGTCTCTCATTGGTTCTCCCTATTCCTGTTCATCTTGCACAGAAATTGCAAACTGTGCCAAAGAGGAGGTTAAAGGCACTGACTCTCAAAGCGGGGAGAGTGTTAGTAAAGCGTCTGGAATGGTGAACCCGAGGACAAGGATACGAAAACTGAGATCCATTTTAAATCGTTTCCCAATCTCATGGTGTACCATACTTTGTGTTTCCCATGCATGTTTTAGCTGAAGGAAAAATCCCTTGAACCTGGAGAGTTGGGACCCATGGAATGGGTACCATGCAGTATGACTTCAAAGGGTCTGCATTTGCTCACCGAAACTCACCAATGCTATAAGCCTGAAGTGTCCAGCCTTATGTCTCAACCAGCTCTGGGTGTAGATGTGGTCAAGCCCGGTTGCATCACATGCCCTGAGTGAATTAGTTAAGAATTGCTCTGTATTTCACGGTCTTTGTGTTTTGTTTTCGAAATTTATTTTGATAATGGGATTTATCAGATTTTCACTGCTGCGTATCGGCCGCTGTACACACGCTTGATTCTCTTCCGGAGACATATATATCCATGGGTTGTAAGATTCTTCCTAGTCAGGTATATTCCTAGGCGTTGAATATGTGGTGTTGGATCCATTTCGTTGAGCAAGGAGTAGGTCTTGTCTATTACATATTTGGCTTATGGAAAGTTATCTGTGCTAATTTCAGTCTCTGGTTTTATGCAGCACCCCAAGGCACCTTTCCCCATAAGCAAGCACTAGTTGGTTTTCTAAATTTGAGACCCTGTTCTGTTTTGTAATTCAGTTCATGTGTAGTCAAGTTTACATTCCGTGTATTAGTGATATCTTATGATGTTTCTTTTTCTGTGTGACGTAGTTCACGTAGAATCACCGTACCTGCATCCACTCACTATGCCGCTACGGGCCTGATGACACAGATTTCATTGCTGAGTGATATTGCATTGTACGTACGTGCCACAACTTCTTTATCCATTTTTTGCTTTCTGGGATATTTACCTGATACTGTAGACGAGCTTCTTGTGAACACAGCCGTCCCAAATATTGGGGTGGCTGTCTGTTTTTGATTTTAATTTCCGTAAGCTATAGGACCATAAGTGGAAGTGCCATCGGCTGTGTTGCTTTGTTTCTTACGTGTTTCCGGAAACACCATACACTTCTCCAGGGTGGCTGCTGGCAATTTACATCCTTCCAATCAGCATAACAAGGCTCCCTGTTCTCCATATCCTGTCCTACCTTTCTGTATTTTACACTTATTTCAGATGGCCCTTTTGCCCGGGGGGCAGTGAGACTTCATTGTAGTGCAGATTTCCTTTACAGGCTTGCTTGGTTGGCCAAAAAGGGCATATGCGTTTTTTCCTGAATATATTCTGGAAAAAACGCATACGCCCTTTTTGGCCAAGTGCATCATTGTCGACGTTGTGCCTCTTTTCCTATGCTTTCAGGGCAATTACAGTCTACCCCCTGCAATCGTTTTCCTGAAATTCTGCCCCACTTTCAAGTCCCCTTCGCAGGCTTACTTCAATATATTTTTGGAGGATAGCTGTCATTTATAATTCTGCAGGTTTGTGAATTACAGTGCCCCTGAGCTCCTTTCTTCAACTCGCTTTCTTGAGAGCTGGGCACAAAACCGCATGATTGCTTCAGGCCCTAATCTGTTTCAAGCAGGGCACACAGAGCCTTTGTTTAATTCCTATTCCTGGTGGGCAATGAGCCTTACATTTGCCCGTGCAGACACCTACAGCTAGTCTCTCATTGGTTCTCCCTATTCCTGTTCATCTTGCACAGAAATTGCAAGCTGTGCCAAAGAGGAGGTTAAAGGCACTGACTCTCCATGCGGGGAGAGTGTTAGTAAAGCATCTGGAATGGTGAACCCGAGGACCAGGATACGAAAACTGAGATGCATTTTAAATTGTTTCCCAATCACACGGTGGACGATACTCTGCGATTCCCATGCATGTTTTAGCTGGAGGAAGAATCCCTTGAACCTGGAGAGTTGTGGCCCATGGAATGGTTACCATGCAGTATGACTTCAAAGGGTCTGCATTTGCTCACCAAAACTCACCAATGCTATCAGCCTGAAGTGTCCAGGCTTATGTCTCAACCAGCTCTGGGTGTAGATGTGGTCAATCCCGGTTGCATCACATGCCCTGAGTGAATTATTTAAGAATTGCTCTCTATTTCACAGTCTTTGTGTTTTGTTTTCGAAATTTATTTTGATAATGGGATTTATCGGATTTTCACTGCTGCGTTTCGGCCGCTGTACACACGCTTGATTCTCTTACGGAGACATACATATCCATGGGTTTTAAGATTCTTCCTAGTCCGGTATATTAATAGGCATTGAATATGTGGTGTTGGGTCCATTTCGTTGAGCAAGGAGTGGGTCTTGTCTATTACATATTTGGCTTATGGAAAGTTATCTGTGCTAATTTCAGTCTCTGGTTTTATGCAGCACCCCAACGCACCTTTCCCCATAAGCAAGCACTAGTTGGTTTTCAAAATTTGAGACCCTGTTCTGTTTTGTAATTCAGTTCATGTGTAGTCAAGTTTACATTCCGTGTATTAGTGCTATCTTATGATGTTTCTTTTTCTGTGTGACGTAGTTCACGTAGAATCACCGTACCTGCATCCACTCACTATGCCGCTACGGGCCTGATGACACAGATTTCATTGATGAGTGATATTGCATTGTACGTACGTGCCACAACTTCTTTATCCATTTTTTGCTTTCTGGGATATTTACCTGATACTGTAGACGAGCTTCTTGTGAACACAGCCGTCCCAAATATTGGGGTGGCTGTCTGTTTTTGATTTTAATTTCCGTAAGCTATAGGACCATAAGTGGAAGTGCCATAGGCTGTGTTGCTTTGTTTCTTATTGGTTTCAGGAAACACCATACAGTTTTCCAGGGTGGCTGTTGGCAATTTACATCCTGCCAATCAGCATAACAAGGCTCCCTGTTCTCCATATCCTGTCCTAACTTTCTGAATTTTACACTTTTTTCAGATGGCCCTTTTGCCCAGGGGGCAGTGAGACTTCATTGTAGTGCAGATTTCCTTTACAGGCTTGCTTGGTTTGCGAAAAAGGGCGTATGCGTTTTATCCTGAATATATTCAGGAAAAAATTCATACCCACTTTTTGGCCAAGTGCACCATTGTCGACGTTCTGCCTATTTTCCTATGCTTTCTGGGCAATTCCAGTCTACCCCGTGCAATCGTTTTCCTGAAATTCTGCCCCGCTTTCAAGTCCCCTTCGCAGGCTTACTTCAATATATTTTTGGAGGATAGCTGTCATTTATAACTCTGCAGGTTTGTGAATTACAGTGCCCCTGAGCTCCTTTCTTCAACTCGCTTTCTTGTGAGCTGGGCACAAAACCGCAGGATTGCTTCAGGCCCTAATCTGTTTCCAGCAGGGCACACTGAGCCTTTGTTTAATTCCTCTTCCTGGTGGGCAATGAGCGTTACATTTGCCTGTGCAGACACCTACAGCTAGTCTCTCATTGGTTCCCCATATTCCTGTTCATCTTGCACAGAAATTGCAAGCTGTGCCAAAGAGGAGGTTAAAGGCACTGACTCTCCAAGCGGGGAGAGTGTTAGTAAAGAATCTGGAATGGTGAACCCGAGGACCAGGATACGAAAACTGAGATGCATTTTAAATCGTTTCCCAATCACACAGTGGACGATACTCTGGGTTTCCCATGCATGTTTTAGCTGGAGGAAGAATCCCTTGAACCTGGAGAGTTGGGACCCATGGAATGGGTACCATGCAGTATGACTTCAAAGGGTCTGCATTTGCTCACCGAAACTCACCAATGCTATCAGCCTGAAGTGTCCAGCCTTATGTCTCAACCAGCTCTGGGTGTAGATGTGGTCAATCCCGGTTGCATCACATGCCCTGAGTGAATTATTTAAGAATTGCTCTCTATTTCACTGTCTTTGTGTTTTGTTTTCGAAATTTATTTTGATAATGGGATTTATCGGATTTTCACAGCTGCGTGTCGGCCGCTGTACACACGCTTCATTCTCTTACGGAGACATATATATCCATGGGTTTTAAGATTCTTCCTAGTCAGGTATATTCCTAGGCGTTGAATATGTGGTGTTGGGTCCATTTCGTTGAGCAAGGAGTAGGTCTTGTCTATTACATATTTGGCTTATGGAATGTTATCTGTGCTAATTTCAGTCTCTGCTTTTATGCAGCACCCCAAGGCACCTTTCCCCATAAGCAAGCACTAGTTGGTTTTCTAAATTTGAGGCCCTGTTCTGTTTTGTAATTCAGTTCATGTGTAGTCAAGTTTACATTCCGTCTATCAGTGATACCTTATGATGTTTCTATTTCTGTGTGACATAGTTCACGAAGAATCACCATACCTGCATCGACTCACTAACAGCTTCGGGCCTGATAACACAGATTTCATTGCTGAGTGATATTCCATTGTACGTACGTGCCACAACTTCTTTATCCATTTTTTGCTTTCTGGGATATTTACCTGGTACTGTAAACGAGCTTCTTGTGGACTCAGCCGTCCCAAATATTGGGGTGGCTGTCTGTTTTTGATTTTAATTTCCGTAAGCTCTAGGACCATAAGTGCAATTTCCGTAGGCTGTGTTGCTTTGTTTTTTACGTGTTTCAGGAAACACCATACACTTCTCCAGGGTGGCTGCTGGCAATTTACATCCTGCCAATCAGCATAACAAAGCTCCCTGTTCTCCATATCCTGTCCTACCTTTCTGGATTTTACACTTTTTTCAGATGGCCCTTTTGCCCGGGGGGCAGTGAGACTTCATTGTAGTGCAGATTTCCTTTACAGGCTTGCTTGGTTGGCCAAAAAGGGCGTATGCGTTTTTTCCTGAATATATTCAGGAAAAAACGCATACGCACTTTTTGGCCAAGTGCATCATTCTCGACGTTCTGCCTCTCTTCCTATGCTTTCAGGGCAATTCCAGTCTACCCCCTGCAATGGTTTTCCTGAAACTCTGCCCCGCTTTCAAGTCCCCTTCGCAGGCTTACTTCAATATATTTTTGGAGGATAGCTGTCATTTATAACTCTGCAGGTTTGTGAATTACAGTGCCCCTGAGCTCCTTTCTTCAACTCACTTTCTTGTGAGCTGGGCACAAAACCGCAGGATTGCTTCAGGCCCTAATCTGTTTCCAGCAGGGCACACTGAGCCTTTGTTTAATTCCTCTTCCTGGTGGGCAATGAGCGTTACATTTGCCTGTGCAGACACCTACAGCTTGTCTCTCATTGGTTAGCCATATTCCTGTTCATCTTGCACAGAAATTGCAAGCTGTGCCAAAGAGGAGGTTAAAGGCACTGACTCTCCAAGCGGGGAGAGTGTTAGTAAAGCATCTGGAATGGTGAACCCGAGGACCAGGATACGAAAACTGAGATGCATTTTAAATCGTTTCCCAATCACACAGTGGACGATACTCTGGGTTTCCCATGCATGTTTTAGCTGGAGGAAGAATCCCTTGAACCTGGAGAGTTGGGACCCATGGAATGGGTACCATGCAGTATGACTTCAAAGGGTCTGCATTTGCTCACCGAAACTCACCAATGCTATCAGCCTGAAGTGTCCAGCCTTATGTCTCAACCAGCTCTGGGTGTAGATGTGGTCAATCCCGGTTGCATCACATGCCCTGAGTGAATTGTTTAAGAATTGCTCTCTATTTCACTGTCTTTGTGTTTTGTTTTCGAAATTTATTTTGATAATGGGATTTATCGGATTTTCGCTGCTGCGTTTCGGCCGCTGTACACACGCTTGATTCTCTTACGGAGACATATATATCCATGGGTTTTAAGATTCTTCCTAGTCAGGTATATTCCTAGGCGTTGAATATGTGGTGTTGGGTCCATTTCGTTTAGCAAGGAGTAGGTCTTGTCTATTACATATTTGGCTTATGGAAAGTTATCTGTGCTAATTTCAGTCTCTGGTTTTATGCAGCACCTCAAGGCACCTTTCCCCATAAGCAAGCACTAGTTGGTTTTCTAAATTTGAGACCCTGTTCTGTTTTGTAATTCAGTTCATGTGTAGTCAAGTTTACATTCCGTGTATTAGTGATATCTTATGATGTTTCTTTTTCTGTGTGACGTAGTTCACGTAGAATCACCGTACCTGCATCCACTCACTATGCCGCTACGGGCCTGATGACACAGATTTCATTGCTGAGTGATATTGCATTGTACGTACGTGCCACAACTTCTTTATCCATTTTTTGCTTTCTGGGATATTTACCTGATACTGTAGACGAGCTTCTTGTGAACACAGCCGTCCCAAATATTGGGGTGGCTGTCTGTTTTTGATTTTAATTTCCGTAAGCTATAGGACCATAAGTGGAAGTGCCATAGGCTGTGCTGCTTTGTTTCTTACTTGTTTCAGGAAACACCATACACTTCTCCAGGGTGGCTGCTGGCAATTTACATCCTGCCAATCAGCATAACAAGGCTCCCTGCTCTCCATATCCTGTCCTACCTTTCTGGATTTTACACTTTTTTAGATGGCCCTTTTGCCCGGGGGGCAGTGAGACTTCATTGTAGTGCAGATTTCCTTTACAGGCTTGCTTGGTTGGCCAAAAAGGGCGTATGCGTTTTTTCCTGAATATATTCAGGAAAAAACGCATACGCCCTTTTTGGCCAAGTGCATCATTGTCGACATTGTGCCTCTTTTCCTATGCTTTCACGGCAATTCCAGTCTACCCCCTGCAATGGTTTTCCTGAAACTCTGCCCCGCTTTCAAGTCCCCTTCGCAGGCTTACTTCAATATATTTTTGGAGGATAGCTGTCATTTATAACTCTACAGGTTTGTGAATTACAGTGCCCCTGAGCTCCTTTCTTCAACTCGCTTTCTTTTGAGCTGGGCACAAAACCGCAGGATTGCTTCAGGCCCTAATCTGTTTCCGGCAGGGCACGCTGAGCCTTTGGTTAATTCCTTTTCCTGGTGGGAAATGAGCGTTACATTTGCCCGTGCAGACACCTATAGCTAGTCTCTCATTGGTTCTCCCTATTCCTGTTCATCTTGCACAGAAATTGCAAGCTGTGCCAAAGAGGAGGTTAAAGGCACTGACTCTCCAAGCGGGGAGACTGTTAGTAAAGCATATGGAATGGTGAACCCGAGAACCAGGATACTAAAATTGAGATGCATTTTAAATCGTTTCCCAATCACACGGTGGACGATACTCTGGGTTTCCCATGCATGATTTAGCTGAAGGAAGAATCCCTTGAACCTGGAGAGTTGGGACCCATGGAATGGGTACCATGCAGTATGACTTCAAAGGGTCTGCATTTGCTCACCGAAACTCACCAATGCTATCAGCATGACGTGTCCAACCTTATGTCTCAACCAGCTCTGGGTGTAGATGTGGTCAATCCCGGTTGCATCACATGCCCTGAGTGAATTATTTAAGAATTGCTCTCTATTTCACTCTCTTTGTGTTTTGTTTTTGAAATTTATTTTGATAATGGGATTTATCGGATTTTCACTGCTGCGTTTATGCCGCTGTACACACGCTTGATTCTCTTACGGAGACATATAAATCCATGGGTTTTAAGATTCTTCCTAGTCAGGTATATTCCTAGGCGTTGAATATGTGGTGTTGAGTCCGTTTCGTTGAGCAAGGAGTAGGTCTTGTCTATTACATATTTGGCTTATGGAATGTTATCTGTGCTAATTTCAGTCTCTGGTTTTATGCAGCACCCCAAGGCACCTTTCCCCATAAGCAAGCACTAGTTGGTTTTCTAAATTTGAGACCCTGTTCTGTTTTGTAATTCAGATCATGTGTAGTCAAGTTTACATTCCGTGTATTAGTGATATCTTATGATGTTTCTTTTTCTGTGTGACGTAGTTCACGTAGAATCACCGTACCTGCATCCACTCACTATGCCGCTACGGGCCTGGTGACACAGATTTCATTGCTGAGTCATATTGCATTGCACGTACGTGCCACAACTTCTTTATCCATTTTTTGCGTTCTGGGATATTTACCTGGTACTGTAGAAGAGCTTCTTGGGAACACAGCCGTCCCAAACTTTGGGGTGGCTCTCTGTTTTTGATTTTAATTTCCCTAAGGAATAGGACCATAAGTGCAATTGCCATAGGCTGTGTTGCTTTATTTCTTACGTGTTTCAGGAAACACCATACACTTCTCCAGTGTGGCAGTTCACAATTTACATCCTGCCAATCAGCATAACAAGGCTCCCTGTTCTCCATATCCTGTCCTACCTTTCTGGATTTTACACTTTTTTCAGATGGCCCTTTTGCCTGGGGGGGCAGTGAGATTTCATTGTAGTGCAGATTTCCTTTACAAGCTTGTTTGGTTGGCCAAAAAGGGCGTATGCGTTTTTTCCTGAATATATTCAGGAAAAAACGCATACGCCCTTTTTGGCCAAGTACATCATTGTCCACGTTGTGCCTCTTTTCCTATGCTTTCAGGGGAATTCCAGTCTACCCACTGCAATCCTTTTCCTGAAATTCTGCCCCGCTTTCAAGTCCCCTTCGCAGGCTTACTTCAATATATTTTTGGAGGATAGCTGTCATTTATAACTCTGCAGGTTTGTGAATTACAGTGCCCCTGAGCTCCTTTCTTCAACTCGCTTTCTTGTGAGCTGGGCACAAAACCGCAGGATTGCTTCAGGCCCTAATCTGTTTCCAGCAGGGCACGCTGAGCCTTTGTTTAATTCCTCTTCCTGGTCGGCAATGAGCGTTACATTTGCCCGTGCAGACACCTACAGCTAGTCTCTCATTGGTTCTCCCTATTCCTGTTCATCTTGCACAGAAATTGCAAGCTGTGCCAAAGAGGAGGTTAAAGGCACTGACTCTCCAAGCGGGGATAGTGTTAGTAAAGCATCTGGAATGGTGAACCCGAGGACCAGGATACGAAAACTGAGATGCATTTTAAATCGTTTCCCAATCACACGGTGGACGATACTCTGGGTTTCCCATGCATGTTTTAGCTGGAGGAAGAATGCCTTGAACCTGGAGAGTTGGGACCCATGGAATGGGTACCATGCAGTATGACTTCACAGGGTCTGCATTTGCTCACCGAAACACACCAATGCTATCAGCCTAAAGTGTCCAGCCTTATGTCTCAACCAGCTCTGGGTGTAGATGTGGTCAATCCCGGTTGCATCACATGCCCTGAGTGAATTATTTAAGAATTGCTCTCTATTTCACTGTCTTTGTGTTTTGTTTTCGAAATTTATTTTGATAATTGGATTTATCGAATTTTCACTGCTGCGTTTCGGCCGCTGTACACACGCTTGATTCTCTTACGGAGACATATATATCCATGGGTTTTAAGATTCTTCCTAGTCAGGTATATTCCTAGGCGTTGAATATGTGGTGTTGGGTCCATTTCGTTGAGGAAGGAGTAGGCCTTGTCTATTATATATTTGGCTTAGGGAAAGTTATCTGTGCTAATTTCAGTCTCTGGTTTTATGCAGCACCCCAAGGCACCTTTCCCCATAAGCAATCACTAGTTGGTTTTCTAAATTTGAGACCCTGTTCTGTTTTGTAATTCAGTTCATGTGTAGTCAAGTTTACATTCCGTGTATTAGTGATATCTTATGATGTTTCTTTTTCTGTGTGACGTAGTTCACGTAGAATCACCTTACCTGCATCCATTCACTATGCCGCTACGGGCCTGATGTCACAGATTTCATTGCTGAGTGATATTGCATTGCACGTACGTGCCACAACTTCTTTATCCATTTTTTGCTTTCTGGGATATTTACCTGGTACTGTAGACGAGCTTCTTGGGAAGACAGCCGTCCCAAACTTTGGGGTGGCTCTCTGTTTTTGATTTTAATTTCCGTAAGCTATAAGACCATAAGTGGAAGTGCCATAGGCTGTGTTGCTTTGTTTCTTATGTGTTTCAGGAAACACCATACACTTCTCCAGTGTGGCTGCTGGCAATTTACATCCTGCCAATCAGCATAACAAGGCTCCCTGTTCTCCATATCCTGTCCTACCTTTCTGGATTTTACACTTTTTTCAGATGGCCCTTTTGCCCGGGGGGCAGTGAGACTTCATTGTAGTGCAGATTTCCTTTACAGGCTTGCTTGGTTGGCCAAAAAGGGCGTATGCGTTTTTTCCTGAATATATTCAGGAAAAAACGCATACGCCTTTTTCGGCCAAGTGCATCATTGTCGACGTTGTGCCTCTTTTCCTATGCTTTCAGGGCAATTCCAGTCTACCCCCTGCAATCGTTTTCCTGAAATTCTGCCCCGCTTTCAAGTCCCCTTCGCAGGCTTACTTCAATATATTTTCGGAGGATAGCTGTCATTTATAACTCTGCAGGTTTGTGAATTACAGTGCCCCTGAGCTCCTTTCTTCAACTCCCTTTCTTGTGAGCTGGGCACAAAACCGCAGGATTGCCTCAGGCCCTAATCTGTTTTCAGCAGGGCACTCTGAGCCTTTGTTTAATTCCTCTACCTGGTCGGCAATGAGCGTTACATTTGCCCGTGCAGACACCTACAGCTAGTCTCTCATTGGTTCTCCCTATTCCTGTTCATCTTGCACAGAAATTGCAAGCTGTGCCAAACAGGAGGTTAAAGGCACTGACTCTCCAAGCGGGGAGAGTGTTAGTAAAGCATCTGGAATGGTGAACCCGAAGACCAGGATACGAAAACTGAGATGCATTTTAAATCGTTTCCCAATCACACGGTGGACGATACTCTGGGTTTCCCATGCATGTTTTAACTGGAGGAAGAATCCCTTGAACCTGGAGAGTTGGGACCCATGGAATGGGTACCATGCAGTATGACTTCAAAGGGTCTGCATTTGCTCACCGAAACTCACCAATGCTATCAGCCTAAAGTGTCCAGCCTTATGTCTCAACCAGCTCTGGGTGTAGATGTGGTCAATCCCGGTTGCATCACATGCCCTGAGTGAATTATTTAAGAATTGCTCGCTATTTCACTGTCTTTGTGTTTTGTTTTCGAAATTTATTTTGATAATGGGATTTATCGGATTTTCACTGCTGCGTTTCGGCCGCTGTACACATGCTTGATTCTCTTACGGAGACATATATATCCATGGGTTTTAAGATTCTTCCTAGTCAGGTATATTCCTAGGCGTTTAATATGTGGTGTTGGGTCCATTTGGTTGAGCAAGGAGTAGGTCTTGTGTATTACATATTTGGCTTATGGAAAGTTATCTGTGCTAATTTCAGTCTCTGGTTTTATGCAGCACCCCAAGGCACATTTCCCCATAAGGAAGCACCAGTTGGTTTTCTAAATTTGAGACCCTGTTCTGTTTTGTAATTCAGTTCATGTGTAGTCAAGTTTACATTCCGTGTATTAGTGATATCTTATGATGTTTCTTTTTTTGTGTGACGTAGTTCACGTAGAATCACCGTACCTGCATCCACTCACTATGCCGCTACGGGCCTGATGACACAGATTTCATTGCTGAGTGATATTGCATTGCACGTACGTGCCACAACTTCTTTATCCATTTTTTGCTTTCTGGGATATTTACCTGGTACTGTAGACGAGCTTCTTGGGAACACAGCCGTCCCAAACTTTGGGGTGGCTCTCTGTTTTTGATTTTAATTTCACTAAGCTATAGGACCATAAGTGGAAGTGCCATAGGCTGTGTTGCTTTGTTTCTTACATGTTTCAGGAAACACCATACACTTCTCCAGGTTGGCTCCTGGCAATTTACATCCTGCCAATCAGCATAACAAGGCTCCCTGTTCTCCATATCCTGTCCTACCTTTCTGGATTTTACACTTTTTTCAGATGGCCCTTTTGCCCGGGGGGCAGTGAGACTTCATTGTAGTGCAGATTTCCTTTACAGGCTTGCTTGGTTGTACAAAAAGTGCGTATGCGTTTTTTCCTGAATATATTCAGGAAAAAACGCATACGCCCTTTTTGGCCAAGTGCATCATTGTCGACGTTGTGCCTCTTTTCCTATGCTTTCAGGGCAATTCCAGTCTACCCCCTGCAATCGTTTTACTGAAATTCTGCCCCGCTTTCAAGTCCCCTTCGCAGGCTTACTTCAATATATTTTTGGAGGATAGCTGTCATTTATAACTCTGCAGGTTTGTGAATTACAGTGCCCCTGAGCTCCTTTCTTCAACTTGCTTTCTTGTGAGCTGCGCACAAAACCGCAGGATTGCTTCAGGCCCTAATCTGTTTCCGGCAGTGCATTCTGAGTCTTTGGTTAATTCCTCTTCCTGGTGGGAAATGAGCATTACATTTGCCCGTGCAGACACCTACAGCTAGTCTCTCATTGGTGCTCCCTATTCCTGTTCATCTTGCACAGAAATTGCAAGCTGTGCCAAACAGGAGGTTAAAGGCACTGACTCTCCAAGCGGGGAGAGTGTTAGTAAAGCATCTGGAGTGGTGAACCCGAGGACCAGGATTCGAAAACTGAGATGCATTTTAAATCGTTTCCCAATCACACGGTGGACGATACTCTGGGTTTCCCATGCATGTTTTAGCTGGACGAAGAATCCCTTGAACCTGGAGAGTTGGGACCCATGGAATGGGTATCATGCAGTATGACTTCAAAGGGTCTGCATTTGCTCACCGAAACTCACCAATGCTATCAGCCTGAAGTGTCCAGCCTTATGTCTCAACCAGCTCTGGGTGTAGATGTGGTCAATCCCGGTTGCATCACATGCCCTGAGTGTATTATTTAAGAATTGCTCGCTATTTCACTGTCTTTGTGTTTTGTTTTCGAAATTTATTTTGATAATGGGATTTATTGGATTTTCACTGCTGCGTTTATGCCGCTGTACACACGCTTGATTCTCTTACGGAGACATATAAATCCATGGGTTTTAAGATTCTTCCTAGTCAGGTATATTCCTAGGCGTTGAATATGTGGTGTTGAGTCCATTTCGTTGAGCAAGGAGTAGGTCTTGTCTATTATATATTTGGCTTATGGAATGTTATCTGTGCTAATTTCAGTCTCTGGTTTTATGCAGCACCATAAGGCACCTTTCCCCATAAGCAAGCACTAGTTGTTTTTCTAAATTTGAGACCCTGTTCTGTTTTGTAATTCAGTTCATGTGTAGTCAAGTTTACATTCCGTGTATTAGTGATATCTTATGATGTTTCTTTTTCTGTGTGACGTAGTTCACGTAGAATCACCGTACCTGCATCCACTCACTATGCCGCTACGGGCCTGATGACACAGATTTCATTGCTGAGTGATATTGCATTGTACGTACGTGCCACAACTTCTTAATCCATTTTTTGCTTTCTGGGATATTTACCTGGTACTGTAGACGAGCTTCTTGGGAACACAGCCGTCCCAAACTTAGGGGTGGCTCTCTGTTTTTGATTTTAATTTCACTAAGCTATAGGACCATAAGTGGAAGTGCCATAGGCTGTGTTGCTTTGTTTCTTACGTGTTTCAGGAAACACCATACACTTCCCCAGGTTGGCTCCTGGCAATTTACATCCTGCCAATCAGCATAACAAGGCTCCCTGTTCTCCATATCCTGTCCTACCTTTCTGGATTTTACACTTTTTTCAGATGGCCCTTTTGCCCGGGGGGCAGTGAGACTTCATTGTAGTGCAGATTTCCTTTACAGGCTTGCTTGGTTGGACAAAAAGTGCGTATGCGTTTTTTCCTGAATATATTCAGGAAAAAACGCATACGCCCTTTTTGGCCAAGTGCATCATTGTCGACGTTTTGCCTCTTTTCCTATGCTTTCAGTGCAATTCCAGTCTACCCCCTGCAATCGTTTTACTGAAATTCTGCCCCGCTTTCAAGTCCCCTTCGCAGGCTTACTTCAATATATTTTTGGAGGATAGCTGTCATTTATAACTCTGCAGGTTTGTGAATTACAGTGCCCCTGAGCTCCTTTCTTCAACTTGCTTTCTTGTGAGCTGCGCACAAAACCGCAGGATTGCTTCAGGCCCTAATCTGTTTCCGGCAGTGCATTCTGAGCCTTTGGTTAATTCCTCTTCCTGGTGGGAAATGAGCATTACATTTGCCCGTGCAGACACCTACAGCTAGTCTCTCATTGGTGCTCCCTATTCCTGTTCATCTTGCACAGAAATTGCAAGCTGTGCCAAACAGGAGGTTAAAGGCACTGACTCTCCAAGCGGGGAGAGTGTTAGTAAAGCATCTGGAGTGGTGAACCCGAGGACCAGGATTCGAAAACTGAGATGCATTTTAAATCGTTTCCCAATCACACGGTGGACGATACTCTGGGTTTCCCATGCATGTTTTAGCTGGAGGAAGAATCCCTTGAACCTGGAGAGTTGGGACCCATGGAATGGGTACCATGCAGTATGACTTCAAAGGGTCTGCATTTGCTCACCGAAACTCACCAATGCTATCAGCCTGAAGTGTCCAGCCTTATGTCTCAACCAGCTCTGGGTGTAGATGTGGTCAATCCCGGTTGCATCACATGCCCTGAGTGTATTATTTAAGAATTGCTCGCTATTTCACTGTCTTTGTGTTTTGTTTTCGAAATTTATTTTGATAATGGGATTTATTGGATTTTCACTGCTGCGTTTACGCCGCTGTACACACGCTTGATTCTCTTACGGAGACATATAAATCCATGGGTTTTAAGATTCTTCCTAGTCAGGTATATTCCTAGGCGTTGAATATGTGGTGTTGAGTCCATTTCGTTGAGCAAGGAGTAGGTCTTGTCTATTATATATTTGGCTTATGGAATGTTATCTGTGCTAATTTCAGTCTCTGGTTTTATGCAGCACCATAAGGCACCTTTCCCCATAAGCAAGCACTAGTTGTTTTTCTAAATTTGAGACCCTGTTCTGTTTTGTAATTCAGTTCATGTGTAGTCAAGTTTACATTCCGTGTATTAGTGATATCTTATGATGTTTCTTTTTCTGTGTGACGTAGTTCACGTAGAATCACCGTACCTGCATCCACTCACTATGCCGCTACGGGCCTGATGACACAGATTTCATTGCTGAGTGATATTGCATTGTACGTACGTGCCACAACTTCTTAATCCATTTTTTGCTTTCTGGGATATTTACCTGGTACTGTAGACGAGCTTCTTGGGAACACAGCCGTCCCAAACTTTGGGGTGGCTCTCTGTTTTTGATTTTAATTTCACTAAGCTATAGGACCATAAGTGGAAGTGCCATAGGCTGTGTTGCTTTGTTTCTTACGTGTTTCAGGAAACACCATACACTTCTCCAGGTTGGCTCCTGGCAATTTACATCCTGCCAATCAGCATAACAAGGCTCCCTGTTCTCCATATCCTGTCCTACCTTTCTGGATTTTACACTTTTTTCAGATGGCCCTTTTGCCCGGGGGGCAGTGAGACTTCATTGTAGTGCAGATTTCCTTTACAGGCTTGCTTGGTTGGACAAAAAGTGCGTATGCGTTTTTTCCTGAATATATTCAGGAAAAAACGCATACGCCCTTTTTGGCCAAGTGCATCATTGTCGACGTTGTGCCTCTTTTCCTATGCTTTCAGTGCAATTCCAGTCTACCCCCTGCAATCGTTTTACTGAAATTCTGCCCCGCTTTCAAGTCCCCTTCGCAGGCTTACTTCAATATATTTTTGGAGGATAGCTGTCATTTATAACTCTGCAGGTTTGTGAATTACAGTGCCCCTGAGCTCCTTTCTTCAACTTGCTTTCTTGTGAGCTGCGCACAAAACCGCAGGATTGCTTCAGGCCCTAATCTGTTTCCGGCAGTGCATTCTGAGCCTTTGGTTAATTCCTCTTCCTGGTGGGAAATGAGCATTACATTTGCCCGTGCAGACACCTACAGCTAGTCTCTCATTGGTGCTCCCTATTCCTGTTCATCTTGCACAGAAATTGCAAGCTGTGCCAAACAGGAGGTTAAAGGCACTGACTCTCCAAGCGGGGAGAGTGTTAGTAAAGCATCTGGAGTGGTGAACCCGAGGACCAGGATTCGAAAACTGAGATGCATTTTAAATCGTTTCCCAATCACACGGTGGACGATACTCGGGGTTTCCCATGCATGTTTTAGCTGGAGGAAGAATCCCTTGAACCTGGAGAGTTGGGACCCATGGAATGGGTACCATGCAGTATGACTTCAAAGGGTCTGCATTTGCTCACCGAAACTCACCAATGCTATCAGCCTGAAGTGTCCAGCCTTATGTCTCAACCAGCTCTGGGTGTAGATGTGGTCAATCCCGGTTGCATCACATGCCCTGAGTGTATTATTTAAGAATTGCTCGCTATTTCACTGTCTTTGTGTTTTGTTTTCGAAATTTATTTTGATAATGGGATTTATTGGATTTTCACTGCTGCGTTTATGCCGCTGTACACACGCTTGATTCTCTTACGGAGACATATAAATCCATGGGTTTTAAGATTCTTCCTAGTCAGGTATATTCCTAGGCGTTGAATATGTGGTGTTGAGTCCATTTCGTTGAGCAAGGAGTAGGTCTTGTCTATTACATATTTGGCTTATGGAATGTTATCTGTGCTAATTTCAGTCTCTGGTTTTATGCAGCACCATAAGCCACCTTTCCCCATAAGCAAGCACTAGTTGTTTTTCTAAATTTGAGACCCTGTTCTGTTTTGTAATTCAGTTCATGTGTAGTCAAGTTTACATTCCGTGTATTAGTGATATCTTATGATGTTTCTTTTTCTGTGTGACGTAGTTCACGTAGAATCACCGTACCTGCATCCACTCACTATGCCGCTACGGGCCTGATGACACAGATTTCATTGCTGAGTGATATTGCATTGTACGTACGTGCCACAACTTCTTAATCCATTTTTTGCTTTCTGGGATATTTACCTGATACTGTAGATGAGCTTCTTGTGAACACAGCCGTCCCAAATATTGGGGTGGCTGTCTGTTTTTGATTTTAATTTTCGTAAGCTATAGGACCATAAGTGGAAGTGCCATAGGCTGTGTTGCTTTGTTTCTTACGTGTTCCAGGAAACACCATACACTTCTCCAGGGTGGCTGCTGGCAACTTACATCCTGCCAATCAGCATAACAAGGCTCACTCTTCTCCATATCCTATCATACCTTTCTGGATTTTACACTTTTTTCAGATGGCCCTTTTGCCCGGGGGGCAGTGAGACTTCATTGTAGTGCAGATTTCCTTTACAGGCTTGCTTGGTTGGCCAAAAAGGGCGTATGCGTTTTTTCCTGAATATATTCAGGAAAAAACACATACGCCCTTTTTGGCCAAGTGCATCATTGTCGACGTTGTGCCTCTTTTCCTATGCTTTCAGGGCAATTCCAGTCTACCCCCTGCAATCGTTTTCCTGAAATTGTGCCCCACTTTCAATTACCCTTCGCAGGCTTACTTCAATATATTTTTGGAGGATAGCTGTCATTTATAACTCTGCAGGTTTGTGAATTACAGTGCCCCTGAGCTCCTTTCTTCAACTCGCTTTCTTGTGAGCTGGGCACAAAAACGCAGGATTGCTTCAGGCCCTAATCTGTTTCCAGCAGGGCACACTGAGCCTTTGTTTAATTCCTCTTCCTGGTGGGCAATGAGCGTTACATTTGCCCGTGCAGACACCTACAGCTGGTCTCTCATTGGTTCTCCCTATTCCTGTTCATCTTGCACAGAAATTGCAAGCTGTGCCAAACAGGAGGTTAAAGGCACTGACTCTCCAAGCGGGGAGAGTGTTAGTAAAGCATCTGGAATGGTGAACACGAGGACCTGGATACGAAAACTGAGATGCATTTTAAATCGTTTCCCAATCACACGGTGGACGATATTCTGGGTTTCCCATGCATGTTTTAGCTGGAGGAAGAATGCCTTGAACCTGGAGAGTTGGGACCCATGGAATGAGTACCATGCAGTATGACTTCAAAGGGTCGGCATTTGCTCACCGAAACTCACCAATGCTATCAGCCTGAAGTGTCTAGCCTTATGTCTCAACCAGCTCTGGGTGTAGATGTGGTCAATCCCGGTTGCATCACATGCCCTGAGTGAATTATTTAAGAATTGCTCTCTATTTCACTGTCTTTGTGTTTTGTGTTTGAAATTTATTTTGATAATGGGATTTATCGGATTATCACTGCTGCGTTTATGCCGCTGTACACACGCTTGATTCTCTTATGGAGACATATAAATCCATGGGTTTTAAGATTCTTCCTAGTCAGGTATATTCCTAGGCGTTGAATATGTGGTGTTGAGTCCATTTCGTTGAGCAAGGAGCAAGTTTGTCTATTACATATTTGGCTTATGGAATGTTATCTGTGCTAATTTCAGTCTCTGGTTTTATGCAGCACCCCAAGGCACCTTTCCCCATAAGCAAGCACTAGTTGGTTTTCTAAATTTGAGACCCTGTTCTGTTTTGTAATTCAGTTCATGTGTAGTCAAGTTTACATTCCGTGTATTAGTGATATCTTATGATGTTTCTTTTTCTGTGTGACGTAGTTCACGTAAAATCACCGAACCTGCATCCACTAACTATGCCGCTACGGGCCGGATGACACAGATTTCATTGCTGAGTGATATTGCATTGCACGTACGTGCCACAACTTCTTTATCCATTTTTTGCTTTCTGGGATATTTACCTGGTACTGTAGACGAGCTTCTTGGGAACACAGCCGTCCCAAACTTTGGGGTGGCTCTCTGTTTTTGATTTTAATTTCCCTAAGCAATAGGACCATAAGTGCAATTGCCATAGGCTGTGTTGCTTTATTTCTTACGTGTTTCAGGAAACACCATACACTTCTCCAGTGTGGCTGTTCACAATTTACATCATTCCAATCAGCATAACAAGGCTCCCTGTTCTCCATATCCTGTCCTGCCTTTCTGGATTTTGCACTTTTTTCAGATGGCCCTTTTGCCCGGGGGGGCAGTGAGATTTCATTGTAGTGCAGATTTCCTTTACGGGCTTGCTTGGTTGGCCAAAAAGGGCATATGCGTTTTTTCCTGAATATATTCAGGAAAAAACGCATACGCCCTTTTTAGCTAAGTGCATCATTGTCGACGTTGTGCCTCTTTTCCTGTGCTTTCAGGGCAATTGCAGTCTAACCCCTGGAATGGTTTTCCTGAAACTCTGCCCCGCTTTCAAGTCCCCTTCGCAGGCTTACTTCAATATATTTTTGGAGGATAGCTGTCATTTATAACTCTGCAGGTTTGTGAATTACAGTGCCCCTGAGCTCCTTTCTTCAACTCTCTTTCTTGTGAGCTGGGCACAAAACCGCAGGATTGCTTCAGGCCCTAATCTGTTTCCGGCAGTGCACGCTGAGCCTTTGGTTAATTCCTCTTCCTGGTGGGAAATGAGCGTTACATTTGCCCGTGCAGACACCTACAGCTAGTCTCTCATTGGTTCTCCCTATTCCTGTTCATCTTGCACAGAAATTGCAAGCTGTGCTAAAGAGGAGGTTAAAGGTACTGACTCTCCAAGCGGGGAGAGTGTTAGTAAAGCATCTGGAATGGTGAACCCGAGGACCAGGATACGAAAACTGAGATGCATTTTAAATCGTTTCCCAATCACACGGTGGACCATACTCTGGGTTTCCCATGCATGTTTTAGCTGGAGATAGAATCCTTTGAACCTGGAGAGTTGGGACCCATGGAATGGGTACCATGCATTATGACTTCAAAGGGTCTGCATTTGCTCACCGAAACTCACCAATGCTATCAGCCTGAAGTGTCCAGCCTTATGTCTCAACCAGCTCTGGGTGTAGATGTGGTCAATCCCGGTTGCTTCACATGCCCTGAGTGAATTATTTAAGAATTGCTCTCTATTTCACTGTCTTTGTGTTTTGTTTTCGAAATTTATTTTGATAATGGGATTTATCGGATTTTCACTGCTGCGTTTCGGCCGCTGTACACACGCTTGATTCTCTTACGGAGACATATATATCCATGGGTTTTAAGATTCTTCTTAGTCATGTATATTCCTAGGCGTTGAACATGTGGTTTTGGGTCTATTTCTTTGAGCAAGGAATAGGTCTTGTCTATTATATATTTGGCTTATGGACAGTTATCTGTGCTAATTTCAGTCTCTGGTTTTATGCAGCACCCCAAGGCACCTTTCCCCATAAGCAAGCACTAGTTGGTTTTCTAAATTTGAGACCCTGTTCTGTTTTGTAATTCAGTTCATCTGTAGTCAAGTTTACATTCCGTGTATTAGTGATATCTTATGATGTTTCTTTTTCTGTGTGACGTAGTTCACGTAGATTCACCGTACCTGCATCCACTCACTATGCCGCTACGGGCCTGATGACACAGATTTCATTGCTGAGTGATATTGCATTGTACGTACGTGCCACAACTTCTTTATCCATTTTTTGCTTTCTGGGATATTTACCTGGAACTTTAGACGAGCTTCTTGGGAACACAGCCGTCCCAAATATTGGGGTGGCTGTCTGTTTTTGATTTTAATTTCCGTAAGCTATAGGACCATAAGTGGAAGTGCCATAGGCTGTGTTGCTTTCTTTCTTACGTGTTTCAGGAAACACCATACACTTCTCCAGGTTGGCTCCTGGCAATTTACATCCTGCCAATCAGCATAACAAGGCTCCCTGTTCTCCATATCCTGTCCTACCTTTCTGGATTTTACACTTTTTTCAGATGGCCCTTTTGCCCGGGGGGCAGTGAGACTTCATTGTAGTGCAGATTTCCTTTACAGGCTTGCTTGGTTGGCCAAAAAGTGCGTATGCGTTTTTTCCTGAATATATTCAGGATAAAACGCATACGCCCTTTTTGGCAAAGTGCATCATTGTCGACGTTGTGCCTCTTTTCCTATGCTTTCAGGGCAATTCCACTCTACCCCCTGCAATCGTTTTCCTGAAATTCTGCCCCGCTTTCAAGTCCCCTTCGCAGGCTTACTTCAATATATTTTTGGAGGATAGCTGTCAATTATAACTCTGCAAGTTTGTGAATTACAGTGCCCCTGAGCTCCTTTCTTCAACTCGCTTTCTTGTGAGCTGGGCACAAAACCGCAGGATTGCTTCAGGCCCTAATCTGTTTCCAGCAGGGCACACTGAGCCTTTGTTTAATTCCTATTCCTGGTGGGCAATGAGTGTTACATTTGCCCGTGCAGACACCTACAGCTAGTCTCTCATTGGTTCTCCCTATTCCTGTTCATCTTGCACAGAAATTGCAAGCTGTGCCAAAGAAGAGGTTAAAGGCACTGACTCTCCAAGCGGGGAGAGTGTTAGTAAAGCATCTGGAATGGTGAACCCGAGGACCAGGATACGAAAACTGAGATGCATTTTAAATCGTTTCCCAATCACACGGTGGACGATACTCTGGGTTTCCCATGCATGTTTTAGCTGGAGGAAGAATCCCTTGAACCTAGAGAGTTGGGACCCATGGAATGGGTACCATGCAGTATGACTTCAAAGGGTCTGCATTTGCTCACCGAAACTCACCAATGCTATCAGCCTGAAGTGTCCAGCCTTATGTCTCAACCAGCTCTGGGTGTAGATGTGGTCAATCCCGGTTGCATCACATGCCCTGAGTGAATTATTTAAGAATTGCTCTCTATTTCACTGTCTTTGTGTTTTGTTTTTGAAACTTATTTTGATAATGGGATTTATCGGATTTTCACTGCTGCGTTTATTCCGCTGTACACACGCTTGATTCTCTTACCGAGACATATAAATCCATGGATTTTAAGATTCTTCCTAGTCAGGTATATTCCTAGGCGTTGAATATGTGGTGTTGGGTCCATTTCGTTGAGCAAGGAGTAGGTCTTGTCTATTACATATTTGGCTTATGGAAAGTTATCTGTGCTAATTTCAGTCTCTGGTTTTATGCAGCACCCCAAGGCACATTTCCCCATAAGCAAGCACTAGTTGGTTTTCTAAATTTGAGACCATGTTCTGTTTTGTAATTCACTTCATGTATAGTCAAGTTTACATTCCGTGTATTAGTGATATCTTATGATGTTTCTATTTCTGTGTGACGTAGTTCACGTAGAATCACCGTACCTGAATCCACTCACTATGCCGCTACGGGCCTGATGACACAGATTTCATTGCTGAGTGATATTGCATTGCACATACGTGCCACAACTTCTTTATCCATTTTTTGCTCTCTGGGATATTTACCTGGTACTATAGACGAGCTTCTTGGGAACACAGCCGTCCCAAACTTTGGGGTGGCTCTCTGTTTTTGATTTTAATTTCCCTAAGGAATAGGACCATAACTCCAATTGCCATAGGCTGTGTTGCTTTATTTCTTACGTGTTTCAGGAAACACCATACACTTCTCCAGGGTGGCTGTTCACAATTTACATCCTGCCAATCAGCATAAACAGGCTCCCTGTTCTCCATATCCTGTCCTACCTTTCTGGATTTTACACTTTTTTCAGATGGCCCTTTTGTCCGGGGGGCAGTGAGACTTCATTGTAGTGCAGATTTCCTTTACAGGCTTGCTTGGTTGGACAAGAAGGGCGTATGCGTTTTTTCCTGAATATATTCAGGAAAAAACGCATACGCCCTTTTTGGCCAAGTGCATCATTGTCGACGTTGTGCCTCTTTTCCTATGCTTTCAGGGCAATTCCAGTCTACCCCCTGCAATCGTTTTCCTGAAATTCTGCCCCGCTTTCAAGTCCCCTTCGCAGGCTTACTTCAATATATTTTTGGAGGATAGCTGTCATTTATAACTCTGCAGGTTTGTGAATTACAGTGCCCCTGAGCTCCTTTCTTCAACTCGCTTTCTTGTGAGCTGGGCACAAAACCGCAAGATTGCTTCAGGCCCTAATCTGTTTCCAGCAGGGCACACTGAGCCTTTGTTTCATTCCTCTTCCTGGTGGGCAATGAGCGTTACATTTGCCCGTGCAGACACCTACAGCTAGTCTCTCATTGGTTCTCCCTATTCCTGTTCATCTTGCACAGAAATTGCAAGCTGTGCCAAAGAGGAGGTTAAAGGCCCTGACTCTCAAAGCGGGGAGAGTGTTAGTTATTCATCTGGAATGGTGAATCCGAGGACCAGGATACGAAAACTGAGATGCATTTTAAATCGTTTCCCAATCACACGGTGGACCATACTCTGGGTTTCCCATGCATGTTTTAGCTGGAGGAAGAATCCCTTGAACCTGGAGAGTTGGGACCCATGGAATGGGTACCATGCATTATGACTTCAAAGGGTCTGCATTTGCTCACCGAAACTCACCAATGCTATCAGCCTGAAGTGTCCAGCCTTATGTCTCAACCAGCTCTGGGTGTAGATGTGGTCAATCCCGGTTGCATCACATGCCCTGAGTGAATTATTTAAGAATTGCTCTCTATTTCACTGTCTTTGTGTTTTGTTTTCGAAATTTATTTTGATAATGGGATTTACCGGATTTTCACTGCTGCGTTTCGGCCGCTGTACACACGCTTGATTCTCTTACGGAGACATATATATCCATGGGTTTTACGATTCTTCTTAGTCATGTATATTCCTAGGCGTTTAACATGTGGTTTTGGGTCTATTTCTTTGAGCAAGGGGTAGGTCTTGTCTATTATATATTTGGCTTATGGAAAGTTATCTGTGCTAATTTCAGTCTCTGGTTTTATGCAGCACCCCAAGGCACCTTTCCCGATAAGCAAGCACTAGTTGGTTTTCTAAATTTGAGACCCTGTTCTGTTTTGTAATTCAGTTCATGTGTAGTCAAGTTTAGATTCCGTGTATCAGTGATACCTTATGATGTTTCTATTTCTGTGTGACGTAGTTCACGTAGAATCACCATACCTGCATCGACTCACTAACAGCTTCGGGCCTGATAACACAGATTTCATTGCTGAGTGATATTCCATTGTACGTACGTGCCACAACTTCTTTATCCATTTTTTGCTTTCTGGGATATTTACCTGGTACTGTAGACGAGCTTATTGTGAACACAGCCGTCCCAAACATTGGGGTGGCTGTCTGTTTTTGATTTTAATTTCCCTAAGCTATAGGACCATAAGTACAAGTGCCATAGGCTGTGTTGCTTTATTTCTTACGTGTTTCAGGAAACACCATACACTTCTCCAGGGTGGCTGTTGGCAATTTACATCCTGCCAATCGGCATAACAAGGCTCACTGTTCTCCATATCCTGCCATACCTTTCTGGATTTTCCACTATTTTCAGATGGTCCTTTTGCCAGGAGGGCAGTGAGACTTCATTGTAGTGCAGATTTCCTTTACAGGCTTGCTTGTTTGGCCAAAAAGTGCGTATGCGTTTTTTCCTGAATATATTCAGGAAAAAACGCATACGCACTTTTTGGCCAAGTGCATCATTGTCGACGTTCTGCCTCTTTTCCTGTGCTTTCAAGGCAGTTCCAGTCTACCCCATGCAATAGTTTTCCTGAAATTCTGCCCCGCTTTCCAGTCCCCTTCGCAGGCTTACTTCAATATATTTTTGGAGGATAGCTGTCATTTATAACTCTGCAGGTTTGTGAATTACAGTGCCCCTGAGCTCCTTTCTTCAACTCGCTTTCTTGTGAGCTGGGCACAAAACCGCAGGAATGCTTCAGGCGCTAATCTGTTTCTGGCAGGGCACGCTGAGCCTTTGGTTAATTCCTCTTCCTGGTAGGCAATGAGCGTTACATTTGCCCGTGCAGACACCTACAGCTCGTCTCTCATTGCATCTCCTAATCCTGTTCAACTTGCACAGAAATTGCAAGCTGTGCCAAATACGAGGTTAAAGGCACTGACTGTCCAAGCGGGGAGTTTGTTAGTAAAGCCTCTGGAATGGTGAACCCGAGGACCAGGATACGAAAACTGAGATGCATTTTAAATCGTTTCCCAATCACACGGTGGACGATACTCTGGGTTTCCCATGCATGTTTTAGCTGGAGGAAGAATCCCTTGAACCTGGAGAGTTGAGACCCATGGAATGGGTACCATGCAGTATGACTTCAAAGGGTCTGCATTTGCTCACCGAAACTCACCAATGCTATCAGCCTGAAGTGTCCAGCCTTATGTCTCAACCAGCTTTGGGTGTAGATGTGGTCAATCCCGGTTGCATCACATGCCCTGAGTGAATTATTTAAGAATTGCTCTCTATTTCACTGTCTTTGTGCTTTGTTTTCGAAATTTATCTTGATAATGGGATTTATCGGATTTTCTCTGCTGCGTTTCGGCCGCTGTACACACGCTTGATTCTCTTACGTAGACATATATATCCATGGGTTTTAAGATTCTTCCTAGTCAGGTATATTCCTAGGCGTTGAATATGTGGTGTTGGGTCCATTTCGTTGAGCAAGGAGTAGGTCTTGTCTATTACATATTTGGCTTATGGAAAGTTATCTGTGCTAATTTCAGTCTCTGGTTTTATGCAGCACCCCAAGGCACCTTTCCCCATAAGCAAGCACTAGTTGGTTTTCTAAATTTGAGACCCTGTTCTGTTTTGCAATTCAGTTCAGGTTTAGTCAAGTTTACATTCCGTGTATCAGTGATATCTTATGATGTCTCTTTTTCTGTGTGATGTAGTTCACGTAGAATCACCGTACATGCATCCACTCACTAACCGCTACGGGCCTGATGACACAGATTTCATTGCTGAGTGATATTCCATTGTACGTACGTGCCACAACTTCTTTATCCATTTTTTGCTTTCTGGGATATTTACCTGGTACTGTAGACGAGCTTCCTGTGAACACAGCCGTCCCAAACTTTGTGGTGGCTCTCTGTTTTTGATTTTAATTTCCCTAAGCAATAAGAACATAAGTTCACTTGCCATAGGCTGTGTTGCTTTATTTCTTACGTGTTTCAGGAAACACCATACACTTCTCCAGGGTGGCTGTTAACAGTTTACATCCTGCCAATCAGCATAACAAGGCTCTCTGTTCTCCATATCATGTCCTACCTTTCTGGGTTTTACACTTTTTTCAGATGGCCCTTTTGCCCAGGGGGCAGTTAGACTTCATTGTAGTGCAGATTTCCTTTACAGGCTTGCTTTGTTTCCAAAAAGGGCGTATGCGTTTTTTCCTGAATATATTCAGGAAATAATGCATACGCACTTTTTGGCCAAGTGCACCATTGTCGACGTTCTGCCTCTTTTCCTATGCTTTCTGGGCAATTCCAGTCTACCCCCTGCAATCGTTTTCCTGAAATTCTGCCCCGCTTTCAAGTCCCCTTCGCAGGCTTACTTCAATATATTTTTGGAGGATAGCTGTCATTTATAACTCTGCAGGTATGTGAATTACAGTGCCCCTGAGCTCCTTTCTTCACCTCGCTTTCTTGTGAGCTGGGCACAAAACCGCAGGATTGCTTCAGGCCCTAATCTGTTTCCGGCAGGGCACGCTGAGCCTTTGGTTAATTCCTCTTCCTGGTGGGAAATGAGCCTTACATTTGCCCGTGCAGACACCTATAGCTAGTCTCTCATTGGTTCTCCCTATTCCTGTTCATCTTGCGCAGAAATTGCAAGCTGTGCCAAACAGGAGGTTAAAAGCACTGACTCTCCAAGCGGGGAGAGTGTTAGTAAACCGTCTGGAATGGTGAACCGGAGGACCAGGATACGAAAACTGAGATGCATTTTAAATCGTTTCCTAATCACACGGTGGACCATACTCGGCGTTTCCCACGCATGTTTTAGCTGAAGAAAGAATCCCTTGAACCTGGAGAGTTGAGACCCTTGGAATGGGTACCATGCAGTATGACTTCAAAGGATCTGCATTTGTTCACCGAAACTCACCAATGCTATCAGCCTTAAGTGTCCAGCCTTATGTCTCAACCAGCTCTGGGTGTAGATGTGGTAAATCCAGGTTGCATCACATGCCCTGAGTGAATTATTTAAGAATTGCTACCTATTTCACTGTCATTGTGTTTTGTTTTTGAAATTTATTTTAATAATGGGATTTATCGGATTTTCACTGCTTCGTTTATGCCGCTGTACACGCGCTTGATTCTCTTACGGAGACATATAAGTCCATGGGTTTTAAGATTCTTACTAATCCGGTATATTCTTAGGCATTGAATATGGCGTGTTGAGTCCATTTCTTTGAGCAAGGAGTAGGTCTTGACTATTACATATTTGGCTTATGGAATGGTATCTGTGCTAATTTCAATCTCTGGTTTTATGCAGCACTCCAACTCACCTTTCCCCTTAAGGAAGCATAAGTTGGTTTTCTTAATTTGAAACCCTCTTCTCTTTTGTAATTCAGTTCATGTGTAGCCATGTTAACTTTCCATGTATTAGTGATATCTTATGTCTTTTTCTTTTTGAATTATGTGACTTCGAATGATCACACGTAACTCCTCTGGAGTTTTTATAACTGGCCGTATTTCATTGATTTCCAGGCTGAGTAATATTCCACTCTACATAAGCACCACATCTCTGTCCGTTTTTTCTCTGCAGATACATTTAAGTTATATCCTAGTCGAGGATCTTTTAAACAGAGAGGTGGTAAACATTGGGGTGCCTGTGTCCTCTCGATTTTTGTTTTTCCCAAGATATACGTCCATGAGTGCAAGTGCCCTGTGCTCGGTAGCTCATTTTTTAGATGCTTTATTAAACACAATAGACTTATCCAGAGTGACCGTTGGCAATATACATTTCCACTATAAGACTCACAGGGCTCCCTTTTCTCCTTGCCCTGTCCTGCATTTCTGGTGTTTACACTTTATGAGGACGGCTCTTCTGACTGATGCAAAGTGATATGTTTTGTAGTATTGATTTCCAGTGCCCACCTGTTTGGTTGGCTAAAAAAGTGTATGCCCTTTTCTTGAATATATACAGAAAAAGACGCATACACCCTTTTTGGCCAACTGCAATGTTGGCAATGTTCAGCCCCTTTTCTTGTGCTTAATGGCGAGTCCTTTCTACCTCTTCCAATCCCTTTCCTGCCATTCTCCGTTGCTTACAAGTCCTTTTCTCTGACTTTCCTCAAGACATTTTTCAGTGATAGATATTTTCAATTCTGCAGTTTCGTGAATTTTAGTGCCCTTGAGTTCCATTTTCCAACTTGTGTTTATGGGAACTGGCCACAAAGCATCAGGATTCCTCAAGCCCTATTCTGTTTCCATGGGCAACCCTAGCCTTTGGTCAATTCGTCTTCCTGATTGGAAATTAGAGTGGCATGTGCCTGTCCGAACACCTAGGACTTGTCTCTCATTGTTCCTCCTCCTTCTGCTTCATCCTCTGGACAAATTCCAAACTGTATGCAACAGGATGTTGACAGTGCTGACATCTCCAAGTGGGGAGACTGTTAGTAAAGACGCTGGAGTGGTGAACCCTAGCACCAAGAGATGAGGAGATGAGATGCCTTTTCCAAACTTTTCCCGATCAGACGGTATACCATCCTCTGGGTGTGACAGGCATGTTTTAGGTGTAGGAAGGGTCCCATTCATGTGAGGAGAACACCAGGGGATTTTAAATATCAGTGTCTCTCCGCAACCCAAACTGGGGAATTTTTTAAGCTACGGCTACACATATGTTCATTAAGGGCCTTGGGAAGTAGGCAGAGTCCAAACTTTAGATGATTGAAGTCTTCAGGGTCAGAAGCACTCACCACTGTCTTCCCTTAGATTCCATTTTTACTGTCATTGATGGATGATGTCAATAAAAATATCTATTCTTTTTCAGATCATTTCCCCTTATAGGTTATTGCAAAATATTGAGTGTAGTTCCCTGTGCTATACAGTAGTTCCTTGCTGATGATTTCATACATAGCAGTGTGTATGTGTTAATCCCAAACTGTTAATTTATCCCTCCTCCTACCATTTCCCTTTGGTAATAATAAATTATAAGATTTTATGCTTCTCAGAAATGGGGGAGCTGAAAGAGAGGTATCATTTTCAATGCAAAAGCATTTAAAACAAGATTGAAGCTTTAACCAAGATTATTAGATGTACATCCTTGGAAAGAAATCACTTTGTTTCTCTAATATTGACCTGACAAAGAAGACAAACCTTTTCACTGAACTTGCTTATAAGAAAGTGATGGAAATATCAAATGGAAGTGTTAGAAACATCTTATTTTACCCGAGCCTTATACACTGTTGTATGTTAATTACAGCTTGGCTCACACATCTGTTCATTGAAGTTACAATGTTCTCAATTTCTGTTACTGATCCTCCAGAGTGGACGCCAACAAGTGTCCCCCTGCCCAGTGTCATTGGAGCCAATAGATCGAGACTGAGTTTGGTTCAAAAGCAAAGGAAACTTTATATTTTGATCAGAGAATGGAGAGGTGCTACCCTGTGGGCTGTGGGCTGGGCTGCTGTGTAGAGATCCTGTCAGAGTCACTGGGAGGGAGGGGGCTGAGCTCTCGAGGACCTGGTTGGCTGCAGCTCAGGCTCTATGTCACGGAGTCTGAACTGGGCCCCAGGAGCTGAAGTGTCATCGAGCCATTCTGCTCTAGGAAATCTGGTCTGAAGTGCCGGGTGTGGAACCTCTGTATGCGGGACACTAGGAGCACCTGAAATTAGACAAAGCACAAAGGATAAAAATGGTTAGACTTTATTTTATTGCCCAGATTCTATTTTTATCTCCCAGGCATTTTTAAGGGGCTTTGCCTGGGACAAACTTCTCTTCTGCCTTTTGTCCCTTTCCTCATTCTTGGAGTGCTGCGGGTGCAGACCCTTCTTCTGTAACTGCTGAGTGCTGAGTTAGGAGGCTTCATACCCGTGGGCGAGGGTCAGAACTTCTCCCCAGCAGCCTCCAGGTGACGTTGATTGTCCCCAGGCCTCCTGCCTCCCTGCTCGTCCACCTGAGCACCAGTATTGGAAGTGTTATAGATTCTAATGACCTTTAAGGGTCCAGAAAGGAGATGTGCAGTGGCGCTGTGAGGTCCAGTTTCACTCCGCCCCACATTTGTTCGGCCACCTTAGGCTGACCGTTTCTGCCAGCCTAGATGCTCTGACTGACCGTTTCTGCCAGCCTAGATGCTCTGACCAACAGTCTGCGCTTTCTTCCATTAGGCCCCTGAATTAACGTAAAAACAGCACCAGGTGTCAGGATCCTGCCCGCTCAGCTCCCAGACAGTCCAGGGTCAGTGGTGATGAAGGATCATGATGGTCACTGAGTCAAGAGCCTTTGGAAGTAAACAGGAGTCCAGCCGGTCTTATTGGCCACCATCATCAGGGTGTCTGTAGGCTTTTCTATGGTGACAGCATGATATACGGTTCCCCCGCCAAGATTATTAGCTCCCCTCTGGGTACAGTAAGTACTGCAAGCAGTAGTCTACTCTTTTGGGACACACTCTTGTTGTTTTATGAGAGAAACTCCAGGTCAAGTGATGGTCACACGGGTCGTAATGGTGCCCCGTTGCCCCCGGTTATCTCTCTGGAGGTTGGAGTTGGAGGGCCTCCTCAATCGAGGTCAGTGTGCCCACGGAGCAAACCCTGCAACTTCAGGGCATGGTTGGGGGTTAGGATCACCATGTGGGTTCCGTTTCCCTTAGAAGGGAGGTGGCCTTTTGGGCTGCTGATTTCCAGGTTTTCAGATACCACCAGTATCTTGGCCAGATGTGGCAGTGGGCCAAGCCCCTTGGTGACCATAGTTTATCCTACCTGGATGGCATTCTTGCATTGTTCCATTTCAAGTGGTCCCAGTTTTTGCACTAATACTCCAATGGCGATTCACCTTTCACCAGGAATGTAAAGGTCAAAGGGTTTAGCTAAATTAGGGAGTTCCAGGGCAAGGGTCTGAATTGACTGCTCTTTCCATTCTTGAAAGGCCACTTCTGGATTCTATTCAAAAGGATCATCATCTTTTCCTTTCAGTGTTTCATATAGAGGCCCAGCTAGTAGACTGTAGTTAGGGATCCAGAGGCAGGAAACCCTGGCTTCCCCAGGAACCCCTAAGCTGTCTTCTAGTTTCAGAAAGGGGTAAGGCTGTAAATTGTTTCTTCCCTTTCCTGGGATGGGCTTCTCCGACCTTCTGTGAGAATGAAGCCCAGGCAGGTCACCGTAGTCTGTGATACTTGAGCTTTTTCGTGGACAACTTCTATCCTTTATTGGCTTGGTAGTTCTGAGGCCTCCTTAGTAGGGCTGGCGATCAGAATGTCGTCTGAATATTGAAGGAGTGTTTCCTTTTCCAGAGGTAGAACTTTTAGGTCTTTAGCTGAGCTTTCCCCAAAGATGGTGTGGGAATTTTTGAACCCTTGGGGCAAGACAGCCTGGAAGTATTGTTTTAGTTGTATGTTGAGTCCTGTCACTCACAAGCCAAAATTTCTTGTGACTCTGGGACTAATGGAATACAAAAGAAGGCATCAGTGAAGACTAATACAGAATACCAAGTCCTGGTGGTTGGTAGAATGACCAGCAGGGTGTAGGATTTAGGAACTACTGGAGGTATATCCTCAGTGGCTTCACTGACTGTCCTGACATCCTTTACCAGGACTCCAGCAGCCCATGGGGCTCTCGAGGTCAGGCCAATCCCAGGATATGGAGCTCAGCTGGGCAGGTACCCTACCCCCCCCACCCCAGCCCACGGGGCTCTCGTGTTCAGGCCCCTCCCAGGATATGGGATTCCCTGGGCAGGTCCTCTGCAGTCCATGGGGCTCCCGTGGTCCGGCCCCTCCCAGGATACAGAGCTACCCTTGCAGGTACCTTGGCAGGGCTGGGCACACAGGAACCGTGCACATAGCCCTCATTGCAGAGCACTCCCAGCTCACCTGTCGCTCAGATCTGACACAGAGCACCTCAGAGCAGGACTTGAACTAACAAACAGCAGCTCTGACAGGTCTGTGACCCTGGGCATCACTCTGTGCGGCCTCCTCCACCTGGTCTTCCAGAGACTTCCACTGCACCCGGGGCACCAGGCCTCTGTCTCCAACCACCACCCACCCCTCCTCTCCCTGACTCCTGGGTTCCTCTCATTAGGAGAGGGTTTTCTTGAAGTTGTCTCCCACTCATGGGCCAGATAATATAATTAGAAAACAAGCCAGAGCTGCAGCCCCTTGTCTATCCTGACTCTCAGGAGCCCACACCTGTTCCTTGGACCTGGCCAATTCAGCAAGTTCCATTTTCAGCAACTGTGAGCCGCTGAGGGGTGATTATTGGCTGGCTTGGGAAGCCTGACCGTGCCGGCCAGCCCTCCCCAGGTGTGCCTGGGTTGAGATCAATATAAACACCGCTCCAGGCAGCAAGAGCCCCTGCAGCTGTGCCTGACGCCATTTTCTCTGCCCTGTCAGCAGTCTCGGTGCTGGGCTGCTGGGAGGGAGTGAGAGGCCACGGCTTTGTGGGTGTCCCAGTGTGAGTGGGGCTCTGCTGGACTTTCTGCAGCAGTTGCCAAGATGCTACCTGCTAAAGAAGAGGATGTGTCACCCACACCTGCCGCTGGAATTTCTCCCTGGGCACAGGTGAGGAAGGAAGAAAGCAGTGGGGGCCGGGACAGCAGGGGTATCTCAGGCAGGGAAATGGAGAGCTTCCAGAAGAGCACCCAGGGCCAGGACCATCCTGGCTGGCCTGCAGGCACCAAGTCGGCTGGCATGCTGTCCCTCATGTGGCTCCATGGCCCTTCCTCTAGGTTTTCAAGTCCTTGTACATATTCAGGTGTTTAGCCTTGGAAGGGTGGGAACATTTCAGCAGCAGCTGGCCTGGGGCTCGGCCCACGTTTACTCACAGATACCTCGGCACGGTCCCCCAGCTTTGCAGTGAGGACGCTTGTTGCGAGGAGCATGCTGGCTGAATGGGAGATGATTCCCCACCACTGACCAACTTCAGAATTGTTTGCAATTGGAGCAAGTGCCCTGAAACGGTTTTCCTCTGTGTAACTGGTGGGTTCTGTTCTTTTTTATCTTTTTTTCGTTTTTGGTTCAAGGTAGATTTTATTCCTCTTTTGTGTATTTACAGATATAAGCATGGAAATAATTTATTCATATAAATACATGTATGTGAAGGGAAGAATATTTTTTCTGTTTTACTTTTTTTAATTTTATTTTTTTATTTTGAATTTAATTTTATATTTTTATACAGCAGGTTGTTTTTGGTTATCTACTTTATACATATAAATGTATACATACCAATCCCAATATCTCAACTCCTCCCACCACCATCCCCAACAGCTTTCCCCCCTTGTTGTCCATACGTTTGTTGTATACATGTATTGCTCTATTTCTGCCTTGCAAAACGGTTCATCTGTACAATTTTTCTAGGTTCCACATATATGCATTAATATACAAGATTTGTTTTTCTCTTTCTGACTTACTTCACTCTGTATGACAGTCTCTAGATCCATCAACGTCTCTACAAATGTCCCAATTTCATTCCTTTTTATGGCTTAGTAATATTCCATTTTATATATGTACCACATCTTTATGCATTCGTCTGTCTGTGGGCATTTAGGTTGCTTCCATTTCCTGGATAGTGTAAATAGTGATGCAATGAACATTGTGGTGAATGTCTCTTTTTGATTTATGGTTTTGTCTGGGTATATGCCCAGTAGAGGGATTGCTGTATCATATGGTAATTCTATTCTTAGTTTTATAAGAAACTCCATAATGTTCTCCACAGTGACTGTATCAATTTACGTTCCCAACAATAGTGGAAGAGGATTCCTTATCTCCACACCGTTTCCAGCATTTGTTGTTTGTAGATTTTCTGATGATGCCCATTCTAATAGGTGTGAGGTGATACACCATGGATGAGTCTATTTCGTTGAGCAAAGAGTAGGTCTTGTTTATTACGTATTTGGCTTATGGAATGGTATGTGTGCTAATTTCAATCTGTTTTTATACAGCAGCCCAACTCAACTTTCCCCTTAAGCAAGCATAAGGTTTTTATCTAAATGTGAGACTCTGTTCGGTTTTGTAATTCAGTTTATGTGTAGCCAAGTTTACACTCCCTCTATTAGTGATATCTTATGATAATTATCTTTCTTTGTGTGACATATTTCTCTTAGAATCATCATAATTAAATCCACTCAATTTGCTGCTACAGGCCTGATGACATTGATTTCACTGCTGAGTGATATTCCGTTGTACGTAAGTAGCACAACTTCTTTATCCATTTTTTTCTTTCTGGGATATTTAATTTGTACTGGAGTCGAGGTTCTTGTAAACACAGCAGCCCTAAATTTTGTGTTGGCTGTGTCTTGTTGATTTTAATTTTCCTAAGCTATAGGGCCAAAAGTGGAAGTGCCCTAGGCTCTGTAGCTTTGTTTTTTAGATGTTTCAGGATACACCATGAACATCTCCAGAGTGTCTGTTGGCAATTTACATCCCGCCCATCAGCATAACACGGCTCCCTGTTCTCCATGGCCTGTCCTGTGTTTCTGGTTTTTACACTTTATTCAGATGGCCTTTTTGACGAATGGGAAATGTGACTTCATTGTAGTGTGGATTTCCATTGCTGGAGTGCTTGGTTGGCCAAAATGTTCATATGCGTTTTTTCCTGAATATATTCAGGAAAAATGTATACGCACTTTTTGTCCATGTGCATCACTGTCAAAGATCTGCCGCTTTTCATATGCTTTAAAGGCAATTCCAATCTACCTCTTGAAATATGATTCCTGCAATTCTGCCTCGTTTTCAAGTCCTCTTTGCAGACTTACTTCGATATATTTTTGCCAATAGCTGTCATTTATCTCTGCAGGTTTGTGAATTACAGTGCCCCTGAGCTCCTTTCTTAACTCGCTTCCTTGTAAGCTGGCCACAAAACTGCAGGTTTGCTTCAGGCCATAATCAGGGTCCGGCACGGCACTCTGAGCCTTTGGTTAATTCCTCTTCCTGGTGGGAAATTAGAGTTAAATGTGCCCCTCCAGATACCTGCCTCACTCCCAGCCACATGGTGATGTATGTCCTCAGGTTTGAGGCCCTATGTGATGGGTTCCTCATCTTTTGATGATGTGGCCCCACTGGTGTGTGGACACTCCTGCCTGGTTCCCATCCCCTTGGTGATGTGGGCCCTCTGGTGAGACTCTGATCCTGGTTGGGTTCCTCACACATCCGTGAGGTGAGCCCTCTTCTCTGAGGTCACTCCTGCCTGGCTGGCACAACCCGCCTTGTTGACTTCGGCACCCTGGTGGCAGTTGGAGCCTGCTGGGAGCCTCCTTCCCGCGGTGATGAGGCCCTCTGGCGTCAGACCCTAATGGCGGGGTTCCCACATTTTCTGATACGTGCTAAGTGGTACGAGGGCACTCCTGCCAGGTTCCCATCCTCATGAGCGTGTGGGCCTTCTGTTCTGAGGTCCTAACGGCTGGGTTGCTCACACTTTCATGATGTGGGCCCTCTGCTGTGAGGTCAATCCTGCCTGGCTGGCGCACGTCGCCTTGGCGACGTGGACCCTCTGGTGGCAGTTGGAGCGTGCTGGGGCCTCCTCCCCTCAGTGATGAGGGCCTTCTGGTGTCAGGCCCTAAGTGCTGGGCTCCACACATTTTCTGATGTGTGCCCAGTGGTGCGAGTCACTCCTGCCAGGTTCCCATCCCCATGGGCATGTGGGACTTCTGTTCTGTGGTCCCAACTGCTGGGTTGCTCACAGTTTCATGATGTGGGCCCTTTGCTGTGTGTCCACTCTGGCCTGTATCCCATAGTGTCAGTGCTCTGGGCCTCCAGCTTGGAGTTTCCAACTTCTCGATTCCTCACCTTTTTTATTCTATGGGCCCTCGGTTGTGCGTCTCCTCCTGCATGCCTCACTCCCAGCCCCTTCGTGATGTGTGTCCCCTTGTTTGAGGCCACATGTGCTGTGTTCCTCACCTTTCTATAATGTGGCCACACTGGTGTGAGGACACTCTTGCCTGGTTCCCATTCCCTTGGTGATGTTGGCCCCACTGCTGTTAGGACAGTCTTGCCTGGTTCCCATCACCTTGGTGATGTTGGCCCTCTGGTGAGAGTCTGATCCTGGTTAGGTTCCTCACCCTTCTGTGAGGTGGGCCCTCTGCTCTGAGGTCACTCCTGCCTGGCTGGCACACCCCACCTTGGCAACGTCGGCCATATGGTGGCAGTTGGAGCCTGCTGGGAGCCTCCTCCCCTCGGTGATGAGGGCCCTCTGGCCTCAGGCCCTAACTGCTGGGTTCCCACATTTTCTGATTCGTGCTAAGTGGTGCAAGGACACTCCTGCCAGGTTCCCATCCCCATGGGGATGTGAGCCTTCTGCTCTGAGGTCCCAACGGCTGTGTTGCTCACAGTTTCATGATGAGGGCCCTCTGATGTGAGTTCACTCCTGCCTAGATCCCATAGCCTCGCTGCTCCTGGCTGCCTGCCGGAGGTTCCAACTGTGGGATTCCTCACCTTTTTTATTCTATGGTCCCTCTGTTTTGAGGATCCTCTGGCCTGCCTCACTCCCAGCCCCTTGGTGATGTGTGTCCTCAGGTTTGAGGCCACGTGTGCTGGGTCCCTCAAATTATGGTGATGTAGCCCCACTGGTGTGAGGACACTCCTGCCTGGTTCCCATTCCCTTGGTGATGTTGGCCCTCTGGTGACAGTCTGATCCTTGTTGGGTTCCTCACACTTCTGTGAGGTGGGCTTTCTGCTCTGAGGTCACTCCTGCCTGGTTGGCACACCCCGCCTTGGTGACATCGGCCTTATGGTGGCAGTTGGAGCCTGCTGGGAGCCTCCTCCCCTCGGTGATGAGGGTCCTCTGGCCTCAGGTCCTAACTGCTGGGTTCCCACATTTTCTGATTCGTGGAAGTGGGCCGAGGACACTCCTGTCAGGTTCCCATCCTCATAGGGATGTGGGCCTTCTACTCTGAGGTCCCATCCGCTGGGTTGCTCACAGTTTCATGATGTGGGACCTCTGCTGTGAGTTTGCTGTGGCCTGGATCCCATAGACTCTGTGCTCTGGGCAGCCTACTGGCCGGTTCCAACTGCTGGATTCCTCACAACTTTTATTCTGTGGGCTCTGTTTTGTGAGGATACTCCTGCTTGCCTCACTCCTAGGCCCTTGGAGATGTGGGTCCCCTGTTTTAGGCCACATGTTCTGGGTTCCTCACCTTTCTATAATGTGGCCACACTGGTGTGAGGACCCTCCTGCCTGGTTCCGATCCCCTTGGTGATGTGGGCCCTCTGGTGAGAGTCTTATCCTGGCTGGTTTCCTCACCCTTCTGTGAGGTAGGCCCTCTGCGGTGAGGTCACTCCTGCCTGGCTGGCACACATCACCTTAGTGACGTGGGCCCTCAGTTGGGAATTGGTGTCTGCTGCGAGTCTCCGTCCCTCAGTAATGAGGGCCCTCTTGCGTCAGACCCTAACTCCTGGGCTCCCAAAATTTGCAGATGTGCGACCTGTGGTGCGAGTACACTCCTGTCAGGTTCCCAACCCCATGGGAATTTGGGCCTTCTGCTCTGAGGTCCCAACGGCTGGGGTGCTCACAGTTTCATGATGAGGGCCCTCTGATGTGCGTTCATTCCGGCCTAGATCCCATAGGCTTGCTGCTCCTGGGCGCCTGCTGGGAGGTTCCAACTGCGGGATTCCTCACCTTTTTTATTCTATGGGCCCTCTGTTTTGAGGCTCCTCCTGCCTGCCTCAATCCCAGCCCCGTTGTGATGTGTGTCCTCTGGTGTGAGGCCACGTGTGCTGGGTCCCTCACCTTTCGATGATGTGGCCCCAATGGTGTGAGGACACTCGTGCCTGTTTCCCAGCCCCTTGGTGATGTGGCCCCTCTGGTGAGAGTCTGATCCTGGCTGGGTTCCTTACCGTTCTGTGAGGTGGGCCCTGTGCTCTGAGGTAACTCCTGCCTGGCTTGCTCCCATTGCCTTGGTGACGTCGGCCCTCTGGTGGCAGTTGGATCCTTTTGGAGACTCCTGTCCTCGGTGATGAGGTCCCTCTGGCGTCAGGCTCTAACTGCTGGGCTCCCCAGGTTTTCTGATGTGAGCCCAGTGATGCCAGGACACTCGTGAAATGTTCCCATCCCCATGGCGATATGGGCCTTCTGCTCTGAGGTTCCAACGACTGGGTTGCTCACAGTTTCCTGATGTTAGCTCTCTGGTGTTAGTTCACTCATTCCTAGATCCCATAGCCTCTGTACTCTGGGCCGCCTGCTGGGAAGTTCCAACTGCTGGGTTCCTCACCTTTTTTATTCTTTGGGCCCTGTGTTGGGAGGCTCCTCCTGCCTGTGTCACTCCCAGCCCCTTGGTGATGTAGGTGCTCTGATTTGTGGCCACATGTGCCAGTTTCCTCATCTTTTAGTGATGTGGCCCCACTGGTGTGAGGACACTCGTGCCTGGTTCCCGTCCCCTTGGTGATATGGGCCCTCTGGTGAGAGTCTGATCCTGGTTGGGTTCCTCACACTTCTTTGAGGTGGGCCGTCTGCTGTGAGGTCACTCCTGCCTGGCTGGCACACCCCGCCTTGGCGACGTGGGCCCTCTTGTGGTAGTTGGAACATGCTGGGAGCCTCCTCCCCTCAGTGATGAGGGCCCTCTGACGTCAGGCCCTAACTGCTGGGTACCCACATTTTCTGATATGTGCTAAGTGGTGTGAGGACACTCCTGCCATGCTCCCAACAACTTGGGGATGTGGACCTTCTGCTCTGAGGTCCAAATGGCTGGGTTGCTCGCAGTTTCATGATGTGGACCCTCTGCTGTGAGTTTACTGCGGCCTGAATCACATAGACTTGGTGCTCTTGGCCGCCTGCTGGGAGGTTCCCATTGCTGGATTCCTCAGCTTTTTTCTTCTATGGGCCCTGTGTTGTGAGGCTACTCCTGCCTGCCTCATTCCGAGCCCCTTGGAGATGTGGGTCTTCTGGTTTAGGCCACATGTGCTGGGTTCCTCACCTTTCTATGATGTGGCCACACTGGTGTGAAGATTCTCCTGCCTGGTTCTGATCATCTTGGTGATGTGGGCGCTCTGGTGAGAGTCTTATCCTGGCTGTGTTCCTCACCCTTCTGTGAGGTAGGCCCTCTGCGGTGAGGTCACTCCTACCTGGCTGTCACACGTCACCTTGGCGACGTGGGCCCTCAGTTGGGTGTTGGTGCCTGATTGGAGTCTCCTCCTCTTGGTAATGAGGGCCCTCTGGCGTCAGGCCCTAACTCCTGGGTTCCCTAAATTCTCTGATGTGTGCCCTGTGGTGCGAGTACACTTCTGACAGGTTCCCAACCCCATGGGAATGTGGGATTTCTGCTCTGAGATCCCAACGCCTAGGTTGCTCACAGTTTCATGATGACGGCCCTCTGGTGTGAGATCACTCCGGCCTGGATCCCATAGTCTCGCTGCTCCTGGCCGCCTGCTGGGAGGTTCCAACTGCGGGATTCTTCACCTCTTTAATTCTATGGTCCCTCTGTTTTGAGGCTCCTCCTGCCTGCCTCAATCCCAGCTCCCTTGTGATGTGTGTCCTCTGGTTTGAGGCCACGTGTGCTGGGTCCCTCACTTTTCGGTGATGTGGCCCCACTAGTGTGAGGACACTCCTGCCTGGTTCCCATTCCCTTGGTGATGTGGGCCCTCTGGTGAGAATCTGATCCTCTTTGGTTCTTCACACTTCTGTGAGGTTGACCCTCTGCTCTGAGGTCACTCCTGCCTGGTTGTCGCACTCCGCATTGGCGACTTCGCCCCTCTGGTAGCAGTCGGAGCTGGCTGGGAGCCACCGCCCCTCGGTGAAGAGGGCCCTCTGGCATCAGGCACTAATTGCTGGGCTCCCCACATTTTTTCATGTGTGCCCACTCTTGCGATGACACTCCTGCTTGTTTCCCTTCCCCATGGGGATGTGGGCCTTCTGCTCTGAGGTCACAACGGCTGGGTTGCTTACAGAATCACAATGAGGGCCCTCTGTTGTGAGTTCATGCCGGCCTGGATCCCATAGACTCAGTGCTCTGGGCCGCCTGCTAGGAAGATCCAACTGCTGGTTTCCACACCTTTTGTATACAATGGGACATGTGTTGTGAAGTTAAACCTGCCTGCCTCACTCCGAAACCCGTGGTGATGTGGGTCCTCTGGTTTGAGGCCACATGTGCTGGGTACCTCAACTTTTGATGATGTGGCCCCACGGGTGTGAGGACACTCCTGCCTGGTTCCCATCACCTTGGTGATGTGGGCCCTCTGGGGAGAGTCTGATCCTGGCTGGGTTCCCTACCATTCTGTGAGGTGGGCCCTCTGATGTCAGGTCACTCCTGCCTGGCTAGCTCACATCGCCTTGGCAACGTGGGCCCTCTGTTGGCCACTGGAGCATGCTGGGAGCCTCCTACTCCCGTGAATGATGGCCCTGGAAAAAATGCATATGCCCTTTTTGGCCAAGTGCTTCATTGGCGAGGTTCTGCCACTTCTCTTATGCTTTCAGAGCAATTCACGTCTACGTCCTGAAATCGGATTCCAGCAATTCTGCCCCACTTTCAAGTCCTCTTCGCAGCCTTAATTCAATATATTTTTGTACGATTTCTGTCATTTATAAGTCTGCAGGTATGTGAATGACAGTGCCCCTGAGCTCCTTTCCTCAACTCGCTTTCTTGTGAGCTGGCCACAAAACCGCAGGATTGCTTCAGGCCCTAATCTTGTTCCAGCACGGCATGCTGAGCCTTTGGTTAATTCCTTTTCCTGTTGGGAAATGAGTGTTAAAATTGCCCGTGCATAGTGGGCATATACCCTGAGAAAACCAAAATTCAAAAAGAGTCATGTACCAAAATGTTCATTGCAGCTCTATTTACAATAGCCCGGAGATGGAAAGAACCTAAGCGCCCATCATCGGACGAATGGATAAAGAAGATGTGGCACATATACACAATGGAATATTACTCAGCCTTAAAAAGAAGTGAAACTGAGTTATTTGTAATGAGATGGATAGACCTAGAGTCTGTCATACAGAGTGAAGTAAGTCAGAAAGAAAAAGACAAATAGCGTATGCTAACACATATATATGGAATTTAAAGGAAAAAAATGTCATGAAGAACCTAGGGATAAGACAGGAATAGAGGCGCAGACCTACTGGAGAACGGAATTGAGGATATGGGGAGGGGGAATGGTGAGTTTTGACAGGGCGAGAGAGAGTCATGGACATATACACACTAACAAATGTAGTAAGGTAGATAGCAAGGGGGAAGCAGCCGCAAGGCACAGGGATATTAGCTCGGGGCGCTGGGACAGCCTGGAGGGGTGGAAGGGGGAGAGAGGGAGGGAGGGAGACACAAGAGGGAAGACACAGGGAGCATATGTATATGTATAGCTGATTCACTTTGTTATAAAGCAAAAACTAACACACCATTGTAAAGCAATTATACCCCAATAAAGATGTTAAAAAAAATATTTTCCCGTGCACACACCTACAGATAGTCTCCCATTGGTTCTCCATATTCCTGTTCATCTTGCGCAGAAATTGCAAACAGTGCCAAACAGGAGGTTAAAGGCACTGACTCTCCAAATGGGGAGAGTGTAAGAAAAGGGTCTGGAATGGTGTACCTGAGTACCAGGGGACGAAAACAGACATGCATGTAAAAAGGTTTCCCAGTCACACGGTGGAGCATACTCTGGGTTTCCCATGCATGTTTTAGCTGGAGGAAGAATCTCTTGACCCTGGAGAGTTGGAACCAATGGAATGGGTACCATGCAGTATGACTTCAAAGGATCTGCATTTGCTCACTGAACCTCACCAATGCTATCAGCCCAAAGGGTCCAGCCTTATCTCTCACCCAGCTCTGGGTGTAGATGTGGTAAACCAGGTTGCATCACATGCCCTGTGTGAGTTATTTAAGAATTGCTCTCTATTTCACTGTCATTGTGTTTTGTTTTTGAAATTTTTTTTTGACACTGGGATTTATCGGATTTTCACTGCTGCGTTAATGCCGCTGTACACACTCTTGATTCTCTTATGGAGACATAAATATCCACGGGTTTTAAGATTCTTCCTAGTCAGGTATATTCCTAGGCGTTGAATATGTGGTGTTGAGTCCATTTCGTTGAGCAAGGAGTAGGTCTTGTCTATTACATATTTGGCTTATGGAACGGTATCTGTGCTAATTTCAGTCTCTGGTTTTATGCAGCACTCAAACGCACCTTTCTCCATAAGAAAGCACAAGTTGGTTTTCTAAACTTGAGACTGTTCTGTTTTGTAATTCAGTTCATCTGTAGTCAAGTTTACATACTGTGTATTAGTGATATTTTATGATGTTTCTTTTTATGTGTGACTTATTTCACGTAGAATCACCATACCTGAATCCACTCACTATGCCGCTACGGGCCTGATGACACTGATTTCATTGCTGAGAGATATTCCATTGTACGTACGTGCCACAACTTCTTTATCAATTGTTTGCTCTCTGAGATATTTACCTGGTACTGTCAACGAGGTTCTTGTGAACAGAGAGGTCCCAAACTTTGAGGTGGCTGGGTGTTTTTGATTTTAATTTCCCTAAGCTGTAGGACCATAAGTGGAAGTGCCATAGGCTGTGTTGCTTTGTTTCTTACGTGTTTCAGGAAACACATAACACTTCTCAAGAATGGCTGTCAGCAATTTACATCATATGCATCAGCATAATAAGGATCCCTGTTTTCCATTACGTGTCCTCCGTTTATGGATTTTACAATTTTTTTAAATGGCCCTTTTGCCCTGGGGGGCACTGAGACTTCATTGTAGTGCAGGTTTATTTACAAGCTTGCTTGGTTGGCCAAAAAGTGCGTATGCGTTTTTTCCTGAATATATTTAGGGAAAAAAGCATCCGCACTTTTTGGACAAGTGCATCATTATCGACGTTTTGCCTCTTTTCCTATTCTTTAAGTGCAATTCCAGTTTAACCTTCAATCGTTTTCCTTAATTTCTGCCCCACTTTCAAGTCCCCTTTGCAGGCTTACTTCAATATATTTTTGGAGGATAGCTGTCATTTATAACTCTGCAGGTTTGTGAATTACAGTGCCCCTGAGCTCCTTTCTTCAACTCGCTTTCTTGTGAGCTGGGCACAAAACCGCAGGAATGCTTCAGGCACTAATCTCTTTCCAGCAGGGCACGCAGAGCCTTTGGTTAATTCCTCTTACTGGTGGGAAATGAGCATTTCATTTGCCCGTGCAGACAATTACAGCTAGTCTCTCATTGGTTCTCCCTATTCCTGTTCATCTTGCACAGAAATTCCAAGCTGTGGCAAATACGAGGTTAAAGGCACTGACTCTCCAAGTGGGGAGAGTGTTAGTAAAGCATCTGGAATGGTGAACACGAGGACCAGGATACGAAAACTGAGATGCATTTTAAATCGTTTCCCAATCACACGGTGGACCATACTCTGGGTTTCCCATGCATGTTTTAGCTGGAGGAAGAATCCCTTGAACCTGGAGAGTTGGGACCTATGGAATGGGTACCATGCAGTATGACTTCAAAGGGTCTGCATTTGCTCACCGAAACTCACCAATGCTATCAGCCTGAAGTGTCCAGCCTTATGTCTCAACCAGCTCTGGGTGTAGATGTGGTCAATCCCGGTTGCATCACATGCCCTGAGTGAATTATTTAAGAATTGCTCTCTATTTCACTGTCTTTGTGTTTTGTTTTCGAAATTTATTTTGATAATGGGATTTATCGGATTTTCACTGCTGCGTTTCACCCACGTACACATGCTTGATTCTCTTACGGAGACATATATATCCATGGGTTTTAAGATTCTTCCTAGTCAGGTATATTCCTAGGCGTTGAATATGTGGTCTTGGGTCCATTTCGTTGAGCAAGGAGTAGGTCTTGTCTATTTCATATTTGGCTTATGGAAAGTTATCTGTGCTAATTTCAGTCTCTGGTTTTATGCAGCACCCCAACGCACCTTTCCCCATAAGCAAGCACTAGTTGGTTTTCTAAATTTGAGACCCTGTTCTGTTTTGTAATTCAGTTCATGTGTAGTCAAGTTTACATTCCGTGTATTAGTGATATCTTATGATGTTTCTTTTTCTGTGTGACGTAGTTCACGTAGAATCACCGTACCTGCATCCACTCACTATGCCGCTACGGGCCTGATGACACAGATTTCATTGCTGAGTGATATTGCATTGTACGTACGTGCCACAACTTCTTTATCCATTTTTTGCTTTCTGGGATATTTACCTGATACTGTAGACGAGCTTCTTGTGAACACAGCCGTCCCAAATATTGGGGTGGCTGTCTGTTTTTGATTTTAATTTCCGTAAGCTATAGGACCATAAGTGGAAGTGCCATAGGCTGTGTTGCTTTGTTTCTTACGTGTTTCAGGGAACACCATACACTTCTCCAGGTTGGCTGCTGGCAATTTACATCCTGCCAATCAGCATAACAAGGCTCCCTGTTCTGCATATCCTGTCCTACCTTTCTGGATTTTACACTTTTTTCAGATGGCCCTTTTGCCCGGGGCAGGGAGACTTCATTGTAGTGCAGATTTCCTTTACAGGCTTGCTTGGTTGGCCAAAAAGGGCGTATGCCTTTTTTCCTGAATATATTCAGGAAAAAAGGCATACGCCCTTTTTGGCCAAGTGCATCATTGTCGACGTTGTGCCTCTTATCCTATGCTTTCAGGGCAATTCCAGTCTACCCCCTGCAATCGTTTTCCTGAAATTCTGCCCCGCTTTCAAGTCCCCTTCGCAGGCTTACTTCAATATATTTTTGGAGGATAGCTGTCAATTACAACTCTGCAGGTTTGTGAATTACAGTGCCCCTGAGCTCCTTTCTTCAACTCGCTTTCTTGTGAGCTGGGCACAAAACCAGAGGATTGCTTCAGGCCCTAATCTGTTTCCAGCAAGGCACACTGAGCGTTTGTTTAATTCCTTTTCCTGCTGGGCAATGAGTGTTACATTTGCCCGTGCAGACACCTACAGCTAGTCTCTCATTGGTTCTCCCTATTCCTGTTCATCTTGCACAGAAATTGCAAACTGTGCCAAATAGGAGGTTAAAGGCACTGACTCTCCAAGCGGGGAGAGTGTTAGTAAAGCGTCTGGAATGGTGAACACGAGGACAAGGATACGAAAACTGAGATGCATTTTAAATCGTTTCCCAATCTCACGGTGTACCATACTCTGTGTTTCCCATGCATGTTTTAGCTGAAGGAAGAATCCCTTGAACCTGGAGAGTTGGGACCCATGGAATGAGTACCATGCAGTATGACTTCAAAGGGTCTGCATTTGCTCACCAAAACTCACCAATGCTATCAGCCTGAAGTGTCCAGCCTTATGTCTCAACCAGCTCTGGGTGTAGATGTGTTAAATCCCAGTTGCATCACATGCCCTGAGTGAATTATTTAAGAATTGCTCTCTATTTCACTGTCTTTGTGTTTTGTTTTTGAAATTTATTTTGATAATGGGATTTATCGGATTTTCACTGCTGCGTTTATGCCCCTGTACACACGCTTGATTCTCTTACTGAGACATATAAATCCATGGTTTTCAAGATTATTCCTAGTCAGGTATATTCCTATGCGTTGAATATGTGGTGCTGAGTCCATTTCTTTGAGGAAGGAGTAGGTCTTGTCTAGTACATATTTGGCTTATGGAATGTTATCTGTGCTAATTTCAGTCTCTGGTTTTATGCAGCACCCTAAGGCACCTTTCCCCATAAGCAAGCACTAGTTGGTTTTCTAAATTTGAGACCCTGTTCTGTTTTGTAATTCAGTTCATGTGTAGTCAAGTTTACATTCCGTGTATTAGTGATATCTTATGATGTTTCTTTTTCTGTGTGACGTAGTTCACGTAGAATCACCGTACCTGCATCCACTCACTATGCTGCTACGGGCCTGATGACACAGATTTCATTGCTGAGTGATATTGCATTGCACGTACGTGCCACAAATTCTTTATCCATTTTTTGCTTTCTGGGATATTTACCTGGTACTGTAGACGAGCTTCTTGGGAACACAGCCATCCCAAACTTTGGGGTGGCTCTCTGTTTTTGATTTTAATTTCCCTAAGCAATAGGACCATAAGTGCAATTGCCATAGGCTGTGTTGCTTTATTTCTTACGTGTTTCAGGAAACACCATACACTTCTCCAGGGTGGCTGCTGGCAATTTACATCCTGCCAGTCAGCATAACAAGGCTCCCTGTGCTCCATATCCTGTCCTACCTTTCTGGATTTTACACTTTTTTCAGATGGCCCTTTTGCCCGGGGGGCAGTGAGACTTCATTGTAGTGCAGATTTCCTTTACAGGCTTGCTTGGTTGGCCAAAAAGGACGTATGCGTTTTTTCCTGAATATATTCAGGAAAAAACGCATACGCCCTTTTTGGCCAAGTGCATCATTGTCGACTTTCTTCCTCTTTTCCTATGCTTTCAGGGCAATTCCAGTCTACCCCCTGCAATGGTTTTCCTGAAACTCTGCCCCGCTTTCAAGTCCCCTTCGCAGGCTTACTTCAATATATTTTTGGAGGATAGCTGTCATTTATAACTCTGCAGGTTTGTGAATTACAGTGCCCCTGAGCTCTTTCTTCACCTCGCTTTCTTGTGAGCTGGGCACAAAACCGCAGGATTGCTTCAGGCCCTAATCTGTTTCCGGCAGGGCACGCTGAGCCTTTGGTTAATTCCTCTTCCTGGTGGGCAATGAGCGTTACATTTGCCCGTGCAGACACCTACAGCTAGTCTCTCATTGGTTCTCCCTATTCCTCTTCATCTTGCACAGAAATTGCAAGCTGTGCCAAAGAGGAGGTTAAAGGCACTGACTCTCCAAGCGGGGAGAGTGTTAGTAAAGCATCTGGAATTTTGAACCCGAGGACCAGGATACGAAAACTGAGATGCATTTTAAATCGTTTCCCAATCACACGGTGGACGATACTCTGGGTTTCCCATGCATGTTTTAGGTGGAGGAAGAATCCCTTGAACCTGGAGAGTTGGGACCCATGGAATGGGTACCATGCAGTATGACTTCAAAGGGTCTGCATTTGCTCACCGAAACTCACCAATGCTATCAGCCTGAAGTGTCCAGCCTTATGTCTCAACCAGCTCTGGGTGAAGATGTGGTCAATCCCGGTTGCATCACATGCCCTGAGTGAATTATTTAAGAATTGCTCTCTATTTCACTGTCTTTGTGTTTTGTTTTTGACATTTATTTTGATAATCGGATTTATCGGATTTTCACTGCTGCGTTTATGCCGCTGTACACACGCTTGATTCTCTTACGGAGACATATAAATCCATGGGTTTTAAGATTCTTCCTAGTCAGGTATATTCCTAGGCGTTGAATATGTGGTGTTGAGTCCATTTTGTTGAGCAAGGAGTAGGTCTTGTCTATTACATATTTGGCTTATGGAATGTTATCTGTGCTAATTTCAGTCTATGGTTTTATGCAGCACCCCAAGGCACCTTTCCCCATAAGCAAGCACTAGTTGGTTTTCTAAATTAGAGACCCTGTTCTGTTTTGTAATTCAGTTCATGTGTAGTCAAGTTTACATTCCGTGTATTAGTGATATCTTATGATGTTTCTTTTTCTGTGTGACGTAGTTCACGTAGAATCACCGTACCTGCATCCACTCACTATGCCGCTACGGGCTTGATGACACAGATTTCATTGCTGAGTGATATTGCATTGCACGTACATGCCACAACTTCTTTATCCATTTTTTGCTTTCTGGGATATTTACCTCATACTGTAGACGAGCTTGTTGTGAACACAGCCCTCCCAAACATTGGGGTGGCTGTCTGTTTTTGATTTTAATTTCCGTAATCTTTGGGACCATAAGTGGAAGTGCCATAGGCTGTATTGCTTTGTTTCTTATGGGTTTCAGGGAACACCATACACTTCTCCAGTGTGGCTGTTGGCAATTTACATCCTGCCAATCAGCATAACAAGGCTCCCTGTTCTCCATATCCTGTCCTACCTTTCTGGATTTTACACTTTTTTCAGATGGCCCTTTTGCCCAGGGGGCAGTTAGACTTCATTGTAGTGCAGATTTCATTTACAGGCTTGCTTGGTGTGCGAAAAAGTGCGTATGCGTTTTTTCCTGAATATATTCAGGAAAAAATGCATACGCACTTTTTGGCCAAGTGCACCATTGTCGACGTTCTGCCTCTTTTCCTATGCTTTCTGGGCAATTCCACTGTACCCCCTGCAATCGTTTTCCTGAAATTGTGCCCCGCTTTCAAGTCCCCTTCGCAGGCTTACTTCAATATATTTTTGGAGGATAGCTGTCATTTATAACTCTGCAGGTTTGTGAATTACAGTGCTCCTGAGCTCCTTTCTTCAACTCGCTTTCTTGTGAGCTGGGCACAAAACCGCAGGATTGCTTCAGGCCCTAATCTGTTTCCGGCAGGGCACACTGAGCCTTTGGTTAATTCCTCTTCCTGGTGGGAAATGAGCCTTACATTTGCCCGTGCAGACACCTATAGCTAGTCTCTCATTGGTTCTCCCTATTCCTGTTCATCTTGTACAGAAATTGCAAGCTGTGCCAAACAGGAGGTTAAAGACACTGAGTCTCCAAGCGGGGAGAGTGTTAGTGAACCGTCTGGAATGGTGAACCCGAGGACCAGGATACGAAAACTGAGATGCATTTTAAATCGTTTCCTAATCACACGGTGGACCATACTCGGCGTTTCCCACGCATGTTTTAGCTGAAGAAAGAATCCCTTGAACCTGGAGAGTTGGGACCCTTGGAATGGGTATCATGCAGTATGACTTCAAAGGATCTGCAGTTGTTCACCGAATCTCACCAATGCTATCAGCCTGAAGTGTCCAGCCTTATGTCTCAACCAGCTCTGGGTGTAGATGTGGTAAATCCAGGTTGCATCACATGCCCTGAGTGCATTATTTAAGAATTGCTACCTATTTCACTGTCAATGTGTTTTGTTTTTGAAATTTATTTTAATAATGGGATTTATCGGATTTTCACTGCTTCGTTTATGCCGCTGTACACGCGCTTGATTCTCTTACGGAGACATATAAGTCCATGGGTTTTAAGATTCTTACTAATCCGGTATATTCTTAGGCATTGAATATGGCGTGTTGAGTCCATTTCGTTGAGCAAGGAGTAGGTCTTGACTATTACATATTTGGCTTATGGAATGGTATCTGTGCTAATTTCAATCTCTGGTTTTATGCAGCACCCCAACTCACCTTTCCCCTTAAGGAAGCATAAGTTGGTTTTCTTAATTTGAAACCCTCTTCTCTTTTGTAATTCAGTTCATGTGTAGCCATGTTAACTTTCCATGTATTAGTGATATCTTATGTCTTTTTCTTTTTGAATTATGTGACTTCGAATGATCACACGTAACTCCTCTGGAGTTGTTATAACTGGCCGTATTTCATTGATTTCCAGGCTGAGTAGTATTCCACTCTACATAAGCACCACATCTCTGTCCGTTTTTTCTCTGCAGATACATTTAAGTTATATCCTAGTCGAGGATCTTTTAAACAGAGAGGTGGTAAACATTGGGGTGCCTGTGTCCTCTCGATTTTTGTTTTTCCCAAGGTATACGTCCATGAGTGCAAGTGCCCTGTGCTCGGTAGCTCATTTATTAGATGCTTTAGTAAACACAATAGACTTATCCAGAGTGACCGTTGGCAATATACATTTCCACTATAAGACTCACAGGGCTCCCTTTTCTCCTTGCCCTGTCCTGTATTTCTGGTGTTTACACTTTATGAGGACGGCTCTTCTGACTGATGCAAAGTGATATGTTTTGTAGTATTGATTTCCAGTGCCCACCTGTTTGGTTGGCTAAAAAAGTGTATGCCCTTTTCTTGAATATATACAGAAAAAGACGCATACACCCTTTTTGGCCAACTGCAATGTTGGCAATGTTCAGCCCCTTTTCTTGTGCTTAATGGCGTGTCCTTTCTACCTCTTCCAATCCCTTTCCTGCCATTCTCCGTTGCTTACAAGTCCTTTTCTCTGACTTTCCTCAAGACATTTTTCAGTGATAGATATTTTCAATTCTGCAGTTTCGTGAATTTTAGTGCCCCTGAGTTCCATTTTCCAACTTGTGTTTATGGGAACTGGCCACAAAGCATCAGGATTCCTCAAGCCCTATTCTGTTTCCATGGGCAACCCTAGCCTTTGGTCAATTCGTCTTCCTGATTGGAAATTAGAGTGGCATGTGCCTGTCCGAACACCTAGGACGTGTCTCTCATTGTTCCTCCTCCTTCTGCTTCATCCTCTGGACAAATTCCAAACTGTATGCAACAGGATGTTGACAGTGCTGACATCTCCAAGTGGGGAGACTGTTAGTAAAGACGCTGGAGTGGTGAACCCTAGCACCAAGAGATGAGGAGATGAGATGCCTTTTCCAAACTTTTCCCGATCAGATGGTATACCATCCTCTGGGTGTGACAGGCAAGGTTTAGGTGTAGGAAGGGTCCCATTCATGTGAGGAGAACACCAGGGGATTTTAAATATCAGTGTCTCTCCGCAACCCAAACTGGGGAATTTTTTAAGCTACGGCTACACATATGTTCATTAAGGGCCTTGGGAAGTAGGCAGAGTCCAAACTTTAGATGATTGAAGTCTTCAGGGTCAGAAGCACTCACCACTGTCTTCCCTTAGATTCCATTTTTACTGTCATTGATGGATGATGTCAATAAATATATCTATTCTTTTTCAGATCATTTCCCCTTATAGGTTATTGCAAAATATTGAGTGTAGTTCCCTGTGCTATACAGTAGTTCCTTGCTGATGATTTCATACATAGCAGTGTGTATGTGTTAATCCCAAACTGTTAATTTATCCCTCCTCCTACCATTTCCCTTTGGTAATAATAAATTATAAGATTTTATGCTTCTCAGAAATGGGGGAGCTGAAAGAGAGGTATCATTTTCAATGCAAAAGCATTTAAAACAAGATTGAAGCTTTAACCAAGATTATTAGATGTACATCCTTGGAAAGAAATCACTTTGTTTCTCTAATATTGACCTGACAAAGAAGACAAACCTTTTCACTGAACTTGCTTATAAGAAAGTGATGGAAATATCAAATGGAAGTGTTAGAAACATCTTATTTTACCCGAGCCTTATACACTGTTCTATGTTAATTACAGTTTGGCTCACACATCTGTTCATTGAAGTTACAATGTTCTCAATTTCTGTTACTGATCCTCCAGAGTGGACGCCAACAAGTGTCCCCCTGCCCAGTGTCATTGGAGCCAATAGATCGAGACTGAGTTTGGTTCAAAAGCAAAGGAAACTTTATATTTTGATCAGAGAATGGAGAGGTGCTACCCTGTGGGCTGTGGGCTGGGCTGCTGTGTAGAGATCCTGTCAGAGTCACTGGGAGGGAGGGAGCTGAGCTCTCGAGGACCTGGTTGGCTGCAGCTCAGGCTCTATGTCACGGAGTCTGAACTGGGCCCCAGGAGCTGAAGTGTCATCGAGCCATTCTGCTCTAGGAAATCTGGTCTGAAGTGCCGGGTGTGGAACCTCTGTATGCGGGACACTAGGAGCACCTGAAATTAGACAAAGCACAAAGGATAAAAATGGTTAGACTTTATTTTATTGCCCAGATTCTATTTTTATCTCCCAGGCATTTTTAAGGGGCTTTGCCTGGGACAAACTTCTCTTCTGCCTTTTGTCCCTTTCCTCATTCTTGGAGTGCTGCGGGTGCAGACCCTTCTTCTGTAACTGCTGAGTGCTGAGTTAGGAGGCTTCATACCCGTGGGCGAGGGTCAGAACTTCTCCCCAGCAGCCTCCAGGTGACGTTGATTGTCCCCAGGCCTCCTGCCTCCCTGCTCATCCACCTGAGCACCAGTATTGGAAGTGTTATAGATTCTAATGACCTTTAAGGGTCCAGAAAGGAGATGTGCAGTGGCGCTGTGAGGTCCAGTTTCACTCCGCCCCACATTTGTTCGGCCACCTTAGGCTGACCGTTTCTGCCAGCCTAGATGCTCTGACTGACCGTTTCTGCCAGCCTAGATGCTCTGACCAACAGTCTGCGCTTTCTTCCATTAGGCCCCTGAATTAACGTAAAAACAGCACCAGGTGTCAGGATCCTGCCCGCTCAGCTCCCAGACAGTCCAGGGTCAGTGGTGATGAAGGATCATGATGGTCACTGAGTCAAGAGCCTTTGGAAGTAAACAGGAGTCCAGCCGGTCTTATTGGCCACCATCATCAGGGTGTCTGTAGGCTTTTCTATGGTGACAGCATGATATACGGTTCCCCCGCCAAGATTATTAGCTCCCCTCTGGGTACAGTAAGTACTGCAAGCAGTAGTCTACTCTTTTGGGACACACTCTTGTTGTTTTATGAGAGAAACTCCAGGTCAAGTGATGGTCACACGGGTCGTCATGGTGCCCCGTTGCCCCCGGTTATCTCTCTGGAGGTTGGAGTTGGAGGGCCTCCTCAATCGAGGTCAGTGTGCCCACGGAGCAAACCCTGCAACTTCAGGGCATGGTTGGGGGTTAGGATCACCACGTGGGATCCGTTTCCCTTAGAAGGGAGGTGGCCTTTTGGGCTGCTGATTTCCAGGTTTTCAGATACCACCAGTATCTTGGCCAGATGTGGCGGTGGGCCAAGCCCCTTGGTGACCATAGTTTATCCTACCTGGATGGCATTCTTGCATTGTTCCATTTCAAGTGGTCCCAGTTTTTGCACTAATACTCCAATGGCGATTCACCTTTCACCAGGAATGTAAAGGTCAAAGGGTTTAGCTAAATTAGGGAGTTCCAGGGCAAGGGTCTGAATTGACTGCTCTTTCCATTCTTGAAAGGCCACTTCTGGATTCTATTCAAAAGGATCATCATCTTTTCCTTTCAGTGTTTCATATAGAGGCCCAGCTAGTAGACTGTAGTTAGGGATCCAGAGGCAGGAAACCCTGGCTTCCCCAGGAACCCCTAAGCTGTCTTCTAGTTTCAGAAAGGGGTAAGGCTGTAAATTGTTTCTTCCCTTTCCTGGGATGGGCTTCTCCGACCTTCTGTGAGAATGAAGCCCAGGCAGGTCACCGTAGTCTGTGATACTTGAGCTTTTTCGTGGACAACTTCTATCCTTTATTGGCTTGGTAGTTCTGAGGCCTCCTTAGTAGGGCTGGCGATCAGAATGTCGTCTGAATATTGAAGGAGTGTTTCCTTTTCCAGAGGTAGAACTTTTAGGTCTTTAGCTGAGCTTTCCCCAAAGATGGTGTGGGAATTTTTGAACCCTTGGGGCAAGACAGCCTGGAAGTATTGTTTTAGTTGTATGTTGAGTCCTGTCACTCACAAGCCAAAATTTCTTGTGACTCTGGGACTAATGGAATACAAAAGAAGGCATCAGTGAAGACTAATACAGAATACCAAGTCCTGGTGGTTGGTAGAATGACCAGCAGGGTGTAGGATTTAGGAACTACTGGAGGTATATCCTCAGTGGCTTCACTGACTGTCCTGACATCCTTTACCAGGACTCCAGCAGCCCATGGGGCTCTCGAGGTCAGGCCAATCCCAGGATATGGAGCTCAGCTGGGCAGGTACCCTACCCCCCCCACCCCAGCCCACGGGGCTCTCGTGTTCAGGCCCCTCCCAGGATATGGGATTCCCTGGGCAGGTCCTCTGCAGTCCATGGGGCTCCCGTGGTCCGGCCCCTCCCAGGATACAGAGCTACCCTTGCAGGTACCTTGGCAGGGCTGGGCACACAGGAACCGTGCACATAGCCCTCATTGCAGAGCACTCCCAGCTCACCTGTCGCTCAGATCTGACACAGAGCACCTCAGAGCAGGACTTGAACTAACAAACAGCAGCTCTGACAGGTCTGTGACCCTGGGCATCACTCTGTGCGGCCTCCTCCACCTGGTCTTCCAGAGACTTCCACTGCACCCGGGGCACCAGGCCTCTGTCTCCAACCACCACCCACCCCTCCTCTCCCTGACTCCTGGGTTCCTCTCATTAGGAGAGGGTTTTCTTGAAGTTGTCTCCCACTCATGGGCCAGATAATATAATTAGAAAACAAGCCAGAGCTGCAGCCCCTTGTCTATCCTGACTCTCAGGAGCCCACACCTGTTCCTTGGACCTGGCCAATTCAGCAAGTTCCATTTTCAGCAACTGTGAGCCCCTGAGGGGTGATTATTGGCTGGCTTGGGAAGCCTGACCGTGCCAGCCAGCCCTCCCCAGGTGTGCCTGGGTTGAGATCAATATAAACACCGCTCCAGGCAGCAAGAGCCCCTGCAGCTGTGCCTGACGCCATTTTCTCTGCCCTGTCAGCAGTCTCGGGGCTGGGCTGGTGGGAGGGAGTGAGAGGCCACGGCTTTGTGGGTGTCCCAGTGTGAGTGGGGCTCTGCTGGACTTTCTGCAGCAGTTGCCAAGATGCTACCTGCTAAAGAAGAGGATGTGTCACCCACACCTGCCGCTGGAATTTCTCCCTGGGCACAGGTGAAGAAGGAAGAAAGCAGTGGGGGCCGGGACAGCAGGGGTATCTCAGGCAGGGAAATGGAGAGCTTCCAGAAGAGCACCCAGGGCCAGGACCATCCTGGCTGGCCTGCAGGCACCAAGTCGGCTGGCATGCTGTCCCTCATGTGGCTCCATGGCCCTTCCTCTAGGTTTTCAAGTCCTTGTACATATTCAGGTGTTTAGCCTTGGAAGGGTGGGAACATTTCAGCAGCAGCTGGCCTGGGGCTCGGCCCACGTTTACTCACAGATACCTCGGCACGGTCCCCCAGCTTTGCAGTGAGGACGCTTGTTGCGAGGAGCATGCTGGCTGAATGGGAGATGATTCCCCACCACTGACCAACTTCAGAATTGTTTGCAATTGGAGCAAGTGCCCTGAAACGGTTTTCCTCTGTGTAACTGGTGGGTTCTGTTCTTTTTTATCTTTTTTTCGTTTTTGGTTCAAGGTAGATTTTATTCCTCTTTTGTGTATTTACAGATATAAGCATGGAAATAATTTATTCATATAAATACATGTATGTGAAGGGAAGAATATTTTTTCTGTTTTACTTTTTTTAATTTTATTTTTTTATTTTGAATTTAATTTTATATTTTTATACAGCAGGTTGTTTTTGGTTATCTACTTTATACATATAAATGTATACATACCAATCCCAATATCTCAACTCCTCCCACCACCATCCCCAACAGCTTTCCCCCCTTGTTGTCCATACGTTTGTTGTATACATGTATTGCTCTATTTCTGCCTTGCAAAACGGTTCATCTGTACAATTTTTCTAGGTTCCACATATATGCATCAATATACAAGATTTGTTTTTCTCTTTCTGACTTACTTCACTCTGTATGACAGTCTCTAGATCCATCAACGTCTCTACAAATGTCCCAATTTCATTCCTTTTTATGGCTTAGTAATATTCCATTTTATATATGTACCACATCTTTATGCATTCGTCTGTCTGTGGGCATTTAGGTTGCTTCCATTTCCTGGATAGTGTAAATAGTGATGCAATGAACATTGTGGTGAATGTCTCTTTTTGATTTATGGTTTTGTCTGGGTATATGCCCAGTAGAGGGATTGCTGTATCATATGGTAATTCTATTCTTAGTTTTATAAGAAACTCCATAATGTTCTCCACAGTGACTGTATCAATTTACGTTCCCAACAATAGTGGAAGAGGATTCCTTATCTCCACACCGTTTCCAGCATTTGTTGTTTGTAGATTTTCTGATGATGCCCATTCTAATAGGTGTGAGGTGATACACCATGGATGAGTCTATTTCGTTGAGCAAAGAGTAGGTCTTGTTTATTATGTATTTGGCTTATGGAATGGTATGTGTGCTAATTTCAATCTGTTTTTATACAGCAGCCCAACTCAACTTTCCCCTTAAGCAAGCATAAGGTTTTTATCTAAATGTGAGACTCTGTTCGGTTTTGTAATTCAGTTTATGTGTAGCCAAGTTTACACTCCCTCTATTAGTGATATCTTATGATAATTATCTTTCTTTGTGTGACATATTTCTCTTAGAATCATCATAATTAAATCCACTCAATTTGCTGCTACAGGCCTGATGACATTGATTTCACTGCTGAGTGATATTCCGTTGTACGTAAGTAGCACAACTTCTTTATCCATTTTTTTCTTTCTGGGATATTTAATTTGTACTGGACTCGAGGTTCTTGTAAACACAGCAGCCCTAAATTTTGTGTTGGCTGTGTCTTGTTGATTTTAATTTTCCTAAGCTATAGGGCCAAAAGTGGAAGTGCCCTAGGCTCTGTAGCTTTGTTTTTTAGATGTTTCAGGATACACCATGAACATCTCCAGAGTGTCTGTTGGCAATTTACATCCCGCCCATCAGCATAACACGGCTCCCTGTTCTCCATGGCCTGTCCTGTGTTTCTGGTTTTTACACTTTATTCAGATGGCCTTTTTGACGAATGGGAAATGTGACTTCATTGTAGTGTGGATTTCCATTGCTGGAGTGCTTGGTTGGCCAAAATGTTCATATGCGTTTTTTCCTGAATATATTCAGGAAAAATGTATACGCACTTTTTGTCCATGTGCATCACTGTCAAAGATCTGCCGCTTTTCATATGCTTTAAAGGCAATTCCAATCTACCTCTTGAAATATGATTCCTGCAATTCTGCCTCGTTTTCAAGTCCTCTTTGCAGACTTACTTCGATATATTTTTGCCAATAGCTGTCATTTATCTCTGCAGGTTTGTGAATTACAGTGCCCCTGAGCTCCTTTCTTAACTCGCTTCCTTGTAAGCTGGCCACAAAACTGCAGGTTTGCTTCAGGCCATAATCAGGGTCCGGCACGGCACTCTGAGCCTTTGGTTAATTCCTCTTCCTGGTGGGAAATTAGAGTTAAATGTGCCCCTCCAGATACCTGCCTCACTCCCAGCCACATGGTGATGTATGTCCTCAGGTTTGAGGCCCTATGTGATGGGTTCCTCATCTTTTGATGATGTGGCCCCACTGGTGTGTGGACACTCCTGCCTGGTTCCCATCCCCTTGGTGATGTGGGCCCTCTGGTGAGACTCTGATCCTGGTTGGGTTCCTCACACATCCGTGAGGTGAGCCCTCTTCTCTGAGGTCACTCCTGCCTGGCTGGCACAACCCGCCTTGTTGACTTCGGCACCCTGGTGGCAGTTGGAGCCTGCTGGGAGCCTCCTTCCCGCGGTGATGAGGCCCTCTGGCGTCAGACCCTAATGGCGGGGTTCCCACATTTTCTGATACGTGCTAAGTGGTACGAGGGCACTCCTGCCAGGTTCCCATCCTCATGAGCGTGTGGGCCTTCTGTTCTGAGGTCCTAACGGCTGGGTTGCTCACACTTTCATGATGTGGGCCCTCTGCTGTGAGGTCAATCCTGCCTGGCTGGCGCACGTCGCCTTGGCGACGTGGACCCTCTGGTGGCAGTTGGAGCGTGCTGGGGCCTCCTCCCCTCAGTGATGAGGGCCTTCTGGTGTCAGGCCCTAAGTGCTGGGCTCCACACATTTTCTGATGTGTGCCCAGTGGTGCGAGTCACTCCTGCCAGGTTCCCATCCCCATGGGCATGTGGGACTTCTGTTCTGTGGTCCCAACTGCTGGGTTGCTCACAGTTTCATGATGTGGGCCCTTTGCTGTGTGTCCACTCTGGCCTGTATCCCATAGTGTCAGTGCTCTGGGCCTCCAGCTTGGAGTTTCCAACTTCTCGATTCCTCACCTTTTTTATTCTATGGGCCCTCGGTTGTGCGTCTCCTCCTGCATGCCTCACTCCCAGCCCCTTCGTGATGTGTGTCCCCTTGTTTGAGGCCACATGTGCTGTGTTCCTCACCTTTCTATAATGTGGCCACACTGGTGTGAGGACACTCTTGCCTGGTTCCCATTCCCTTGGTGATGTTGGCCCCACTGCTGTTAGGACAGTCTTGCCTGGTTCCCATCACCTTGGTGATGTTGGCCCTCTGGTGAGAGTCTGATCCTGGTTAGGTTCCTCACCCTTCTGTGAGGTGGGCCCTCTGCTCTGAGGTCACTCCTGCCTGGCTGGCACACCCCACCTTGGCAACGTCGGCCATATGGTGGCAGTTGGAGCCTGCTGGGAGCCTCCTCCCCTCGGTGATGAGGGCCCTCTGGCCTCAGGCCCTAACTGCTGGGTTCCCACATTTTCTGATTCGTGCTAAGTGGTGCAAGGACACTCCTGCCAGGTTCCCATCCCCATGGGGATGTGAGCCTTCTGCTCTGAGGTCCCAACGGCTGTGTTGCTCACAGTTTCATGATGAGGGCCCTCTGATGTGAGTTCACTCCTGCCTAGATCCCATAGCCTCGCTGCTCCTGGCTGCCTGCCGGAGGTTCCAACTGTGGGATTCCTCACCTTTTTTATTCTATGGTCCCTCTGTTTTGAGGATCCTCTGGCCTGCCTCACTCCCAGCCCCTTGGTGATGTGTGTCCTCAGGTTTGAGGCCACGTGTGCTGGGTCCCTCAAATTATGGTGATGTAGCCCCACTGGTGTGAGGACACTCCTGCCTGGTTCCCATTCCCTTGGTGATGTTGGCCCTCTGGTGACAGTCTGATCCTTGTTGGGTTCCTCACACTTCTGTGAGGTGGGCTTTCTGCTCTGAGGTCACTCCTGCCTGGTTGGCACACCCCGCCTTGGTGACATCGGCCTTATGGTGGCAGTTGGAGCCTGCTGGGAGCCTCCTCCCCTCGGTGATGAGGGTCCTCTGGCCTCAGGTCCTAACTGCTGGGTTCCCACATTTTCTGATTCGTGGAAGTGGGCCGAGGACACTCCTGTCAGGTTCCCATCCTCATAGGGATGTGGGCCTTCTACTCTGAGGTCCCATCCGCTGGGTTGCTCTCAGTTTCATGATGTGGGACCTCTGCTGTGAGTTTGCTGTGGCCTGGATCCCATAGACTCTGTGCTCTGGGCAGCCTACTGGCCGGTTCCAACTGCTGGATTCCTCACAACTTTTATTCTGTGGGCTCTGTTTTGTGAGGATACTCCTGCTTGCCTCACTCCTAGCCCCTTGGAGATGTGGGTCCCCTGTTTTAGGCCACATGTTCTGGGTTCCTCACCTTTCTATAATGTGGCCACACTGGTGTGAGGACCCTCCTGCCTGGTTCCGATCCCCTTGGTGATGTGGGCCCTCTGGTGAGAGTCTTATCCTGGCTGGTTTCCTCACCCTTCTGTGAGGTAGGCCCTCTGCGGTGAGGTCACTCCTGCCTGGCTGGCACACATCACCTTAGTGACGTGGGCCCTCAGTTGGGAATTGGTGTCTGCTGCGAGTCTCCGTCCCTCAGTAATGAGGGCCCTCTTGCGTCAGACCCTAACTCCTGGGCTCCCAAAATTTGCAGATGTGCGACCTGTGGTGCGAGTACACTCCTGTCAGGTTCCCAACCCCATGGGAATTTGGGCCTTCTGCTCTGAGGTCCCAACGGCTGGGGTGCTCACAGTTTCATGATGAGGGCCCTCTGATGTGCGTTCATTCCGGCCTAGATCCCATAGGCTTGCTGCTCCTGGGCGCCTGCTGGGAGGTTCCAACTGCGGGATTCCTCACCTTTTTTATTCTATGGGCCCTCTGTTTTGAGGCTCCTCCTGCCTGCCTCAATCCCAGCCCCGTTGTGATGTGTGTCCTCTGGTGTGAGGCCACGTGTGCTGGGTCCCTCACCTTTCGATGATGTGGCCCCAATGGTGTGAGGACACTCGTGCCTGTTTCCCAGCCCCTTGGTGATGTGGCCCCTCTGGTGAGAGTCTGATCCTGGCTGGGTTCCTTACCGTTCTGTGAGGTGGGCCCTGTGCTCTGAGGTAACTCCTGCCTGGCTTGCTCCCATTGCCTTGGTGACGTCGGCCCTCTGGTGGCAGTTGGATCCTTTTGGAGACTCCTGTCCTCGGTGATGAGGTCCCTCTGGCGTCAGGCTCTAACTGCTGGGCTCCCCAGGTTTTCTGATGTGAGCCCAGTGATGCCAGGACACTCGTGAAATGTTCCCATCCCCATGGCGATATGGGCCTTCTGCTCTGAGGTTCCAACGACTGGGTTGCTCACAGTTTCCTGATGTTAGCTCTCTGGTGTTAGTTCACTCATTCCTAGATCCCATAGCCTCTGTACTCTGGGCCGCCTGCTGGGAAGTTCCAACTGCTGGGTTCCTCACCTTTTTTATTCTTTGGGCCCTGTGTTGGGAGGCTCCTCCTGCCTGTGTCACTCCCAGCCCCTTGGTGATGTAGGTGCTCTGATTTGTGGCCACATGTGCCAGTTTCCTCATCTTTTAGTGATGTGGCCCCACTGGTGTGAGGACACTCGTGCCTGGTTCCCGTCCCCTTGGTGATATGGGCCCTCTGGTGTGAGTCTGATCCTGGTTGGGTTCCTCACACTTCTTTGAGGTGGGCCGTCTGCTGTGAGGTCACTCCTGCCTGGCTGGCACACCCCGCCTTGGCGACGTGGGCCCTCTTGTGGTAGTTGGAACATGCTGGGAGCCTCCTCCCCTCAGTGATGAGGGCCCTCTGGCGTCAGGCCCTAACTGCTGGGTACCCACATTTTCTGATATGTGCTAAGTGGTGTGAGGACACTCCTGCCATGCTCCCAACACCTTGGGGATGTGGACCTTCTGCTCTGAGGTCCAAATGGCTGGGTTGCTCGCAGTTTCATGATGTGGACCCTCTGCTGTGAGTTTACTGCGGCCTGAATCGCATAGACTTGGTGCTCTTGGCCGCCTGCTGGGAGGTTCCCATTGCTGGATTCCTCAGCTTTTTTATTCTATGGGCCCTGTGTTGTGAGGCTACTCCTGCCTGCCTCATTCCGAGCCCCTTGGAGATGTGGGTCTTCTGGTTTAGGCCACATGTGCTGGGTTCCTCACCTTTCTATGATGTGGCCACACTGGTGTGAAGATTCTCCTGCCTGGTTCTGATCATCTTGGTGATGTGGGCGCTCTGGTGAGAGTCTTATCCTGGCTGTGTTCCTCACCCTTCTGTGAGGTAGGCCCTCTGCGGTGAGGTCACTCCTACCTGGCTGTCACACGTCACCTTGGCGACGTGGGCCCTCAGTTGGGTGTTGGTGCCTGATTGGAGTCTCCTCCCCTTGGTAATGAGGGCCCTCTGGCGTCAGGCCCTAACTCCTGGGTTCCCTAAATTCTCTGATGTGTGCCCTGTGGTGCGAGTACACTTCTGACAGGTTCCCAACCCCATGGGAATGTGGGATTTCTGCTCTGAGATCCCAACGCCTAGGTTGCTCACAGTTTCATGATGACGGCCCTCTGGTGTGAGATCACTCCGGCCTGGATCCCATAGTCTCGCTGCTCCTGGCCGCCTGCTGGGAGGTTCCAACTGCGGGATTCTTCACCTCTTTAATTCTATGGTCCCTCTGTTTTGAGGCTCCTCCTGCCTGCCTCAATCCCAGCTCCCTTGTGATGTGTGTCCTCTGGTTTGAGGCCACGTGTGCTGGGTCCCTCACTTTTCGGTGATGTGGCCCCACTAGTGTGAGGACACTCCTGCCTGGTTCCCATTCCCTTGGTGATGTGGGCCCTCTGGTGAGAATCTGATCCTCTTTGGTTCTTCACACTTCTGTGAGGTTGACCCTCTGCTCTGAGGTCACTCCTGCCTGGTTGTCGCACTCCGCATTGGCGACTTCGCCCCTCTGGTAGCAGTCGGAGCTGGCTGGGAGCCACCGCCCCTCGGTGAAGAGGGCCCTCTGGCATCAGGCACTAATTGCTGGGCTCCCCACATTTTTTCATGTGTGCCCACTCTTGCGATGACACTCCTGCTTGTTTCCCTTCCCCATGGGGATGTGGGCCTTCTGCTCTGAGGTCACAACGGCTGGGTTGCTTACAGAATCACAATGAGGGCCCTCTGTTGTGAGTTCATGCCGGCCTGGATCCCATAGACTCAGTGCTCTGGGCCGCCTGCTAGGAAGATCCAACTGCTGGTTTCCACACCTTTTGTATACAATGGGACATGTGTTGTGAGGTTAAACCTGCCTGCCTCACTCCGAAACCCGTGGTGATGTGGGTCCTCTGGTTTGAGGCCACATGTGCTGGGTACCTCAACTTTTGATGATGTGGCCCCACGGGTGTGAGGACACTCCTGCCTGGTTCCCATCACCTTGGTGATGTGGGCCCTCTGGGGAGAGTCTGATCCTGGCTGGGTTCCCTACCATTCTGTGAGGTGGGCCCTCTGATGTCAGGTCACTCCTGCCTGGCTAGCTCACATCGCCTTGGCAACGTGGGCCCTCTGTTGGCCACTGGAGCATGCTGGGAGCCTCCTACTCCCGTGAATGATGGCCCTGGAAAAAATGCATATGCCCTTTTTGGCCAAGTGCTTCATTGGCGAGGTTCTGCCACTTCTCTTATGCTTTCAGAGCAATTCACGTCTACGTCCTGAAATCGGATTCCAGCAATTCTGCCCCACTTTCAAGTCCTCTTCGCAGCCTTAATTCAATATATTTTTGTACGATTTCTGTCATTTATAAGTCTGCAGGTATGTGAATGACAGTGACCCTGAGCTCCTTTCCTCAACTCGCTTTCTTGTGAGCTGGCCACAAAACCGCAGGATTGCTTCAGGCCCTAATCTTGTTCCAGCACGGCATGCTGAGCCTTTGGTTAATTCCTTTTCCTGTTGGGAAATGAGTGTTAAAATTGCCCGTGCATAGTGGGCATATACCCTGAGAAAACCAAAATTCAAAAAGAGTCATGTACCAAAATGTTCATTGCAGCTCTATTTACAATAGCCCGGAGATGGAAAGAACCTAAGCGCCCATCATCGGACGAATGGATAAAGAAGATGTGGCACATATACACAATGGAATATTACTCAGCCTTAAAAAGAAGTGAAACTGAGTTATTTGTAATGAGATGGATAGACCTAGAGTCTGTCATACAGAGTGAAGTAAGTCAGAAAGAAAAAGACAAATAGCGTATGCTAACACATATATATGGAATTTAAAGGAAAAAAATGTCATGAAGAACCTAGGGATAAGACAGGAATAGAGGCGCAGACCTACTGGAGAACGGAATTGAGGATATGGGGAGGGGGAATGGTGAGTTTTGACAGGGCGAGAGAGAGTCATGGACATATACACACTAACAAATGTAGTAAGGTAGATAGCAAGGGGGAAGCAGCCGCAAGGCACAGGGATATTAGCTCGGGGCGCTGGGACAGCCTGGAGGGGTGGAAGGGGGAGAGAGGGAGGGAGGGAGACACAAGAGGGAAGACACAGGGAGCATATGTATATGTATAGCTGATTCACTTTGTTATAAAGCAAAAACTAACACACCATTGTAAAGCAATTATACCCCAATAAAGATGTTAAAAAAAATATTTTCCCGTGCACACACCTACAGATAGTCTCCCATTGGTTCTCCATATTCCTGTTCATCTTGCGCAGAAATTGCAAACAGTGCCAAACAGGAGGTTAAAGGCACTGACTCTCCAAATGGGGAGAGTGTAAGAAAAGGGTCTGGAAAGGTGTACCTGAGTACCAGGGGACGAAAACAGACATGCATGTAAAAAGGTTTCCCAGTCACACGGTGGAGCATACTCTGGGTTTCCCATGCATGTTTTAGCTGGAGGAAGAATCTCTTGACCCTGGAGAGTTGGAACCAATGGAATGGGTACCATGCAGTATGACTTCAAAGGATCTGCATTTGCTCACTGAACCTCACCAATGCTATCAGCCCAAAGGGTCCAGCCTTATCTCTCACCCAGCTCTGGGTGTAGATGTGGTAAACCAGGTTGCATCACATGCCCTGTGTGAGTTATTTAAGAATTGCTCTCTATTTCACTGTCATTGTGTTTTGTTTTTGAAATTTTTTTTTGACACTGGGATTTATCGGATTTTCACTGCTGCGTTAATGCCGCTGTACACACTCTTGATTCTCTTACGGAGACATAAATATCCACGGGTTTTAAGATTCTTCCTAGTCAGGTATATTCCTAGGCGTTGAATATGTGGTGTTGAGTCCATTTCGTTGAGCAAGGAGTAGGTCTTGTCTATTACATATTTGGCTTATGGAACGGTATCTGTGCTAATTTCAGTCTCTGGTTTTATGCAGCACTCAAACGCACCTTTCTCCATAAGAAAGCACAAGTTGGTTTTCTAAACTTGAGACTGTTCTGTTTTGTAATTCAGTTCATCTGTAGTCAAGTTTACATACTGTGTATTAGTGATATTTTATGATGTTTCTTTTTATGTGTGACTTATTTCACGTAGAATCACCATACCTGAATCCACTCACTATGCCGCTACGGGCCTGATGACACTGATTTCATTGCTGAGAGATATTCCATTGTACGTACGTGCCACAACTTCTTTATCAATTGTTTGCTCTCTGAGATATTGACCTGGTACTGTCAACGAGGTTCTTGTGAACAGAGAGGTCCCAAACTTTGAGGTGGCTGGGTGTTTTTGATTTTAATTTCCCTAAGCTGTAGGACCATAAGTGGAAATGCCATAGGCTGTGTTGCTTTGTTTCTTACGTGTTTCAGGAAACACATAACACTTCTCAAGAATGGCTGTCAGCAATTTACATCATATGCATCAGCATAATAAGGATCCCTGTTTTCCATTACGTGTCCTCCGTTTATGGATTTTACAATTTTTTTAAATGGTCCTTTTGCCCTGGGGGGCACTGAGAATTCATTGTAGTGCAGGTTTATTTACAAGCTTGCTTGGTTGGCCAAAAAGTGCGTATGCGTTTTTTCCTGAATATATTTAGGGAAAAAAGCATCCGCACTTTTTGGACAAGTGCATCATTATCGACGTTTTGCCTCTTTTCCTTTTCTTTAAGTGCAATTCCAGTTTAACCTTCAATCGTTTTCCTGAATTTCTGCCCCACCTTCAAGTCCCCTTTGCAGGCTTACTTCAATATATTTTTGGAGGATAGCTGTCATTTATAACTCTGCAGGTTTGTGAATTACAGTGCCCCTGAGCTCCTTTCTTCAACTCGCTTTCTTGTGAGCTGGGCACAAAACCGCAGGAATGCTTCAGGCACTAATCTCTTTCCAGCAGGGCACGCTGAGCCTTTGGTTAATTCCTCTTCCTGGTGGGAAATGAGCATTTCATTTGCCCGTGCAGACAATTACAGCTAGTCTCTCATTGGTTCTCCCTATTCCTGTTCATCTTGCACAGAAATTGCAAGCTGTGCCAAATACGAGGTTAAAGGCACTGACTCTCCAAGTGGGGAGAGTGTTAGTAAAGCCTCTGGAATGGTGAACCCGAGGACCAGGATACGAAAACTGAGATGCATTTTAAATCGTTTCCCAATCACACGGTGGACCATACTCTGGGTTTCCCATGCATGTTTTAGCTGGAGGAAGAATCCCTTGAACCTGGAGAGTTGGGACCTATGGAATGGGTACCATGCAGTATGACTTCAAAGGGTCTGCATTTGCTCACCGAAACTCACCAATGCTATCAGCCTGAAGTGTCCAGCCTTATGTCTCAACCAGCTCTGGGTGTAGATGTGGTCAATCCCGGTTGCATCACATGCCCTGAGTGAATTATTTAAGAATTGCTCTCTATTTCACTGTCTTTGTGTTTTGTTTTCGAAATTTATTTTGATAATGGGATTTATCGGATTTTCACTGCTGCGTTTCACCCATGTACACATGCTTGATTCTCTTACGGAGACATATATATCCATGGGTTTTAAGATTCTTCCTAGTCAGGTATATTCCTAGGCGTTGAATATGTGGTCCTGGGTCCATTTCGTTGAGCAAGGAGTAGGTCTTGTCTATTACATATTTGGCTTATGGAAAGTTATCTGTGCTAATTTCAGTCTCTGGTTTTATGCAGCACCCCAACGCACCTTTCCCCATAAGCAAGCACTAGTTGGTTTTCTAAATTTGAGACCCTGTTCTGTTTTGTAATTCAGTTCATGTGTAGTCAAGTTTACATTCCGTGTATTAGTGATATCTTATGATGTTTCTTTTTCTGTGTGACGTAGTTCACGTAGAATCACCGTACCTGCATCCACTCACTATGCCGCTACGGGCCTGATGACACAGATTTCATTGCTGAGTGATATTGCATTGTACGTACGTGCCACAACTTCTTTATCCATTTTTTGCTTTCTGGGATATTTACCTGATACTGTAGACGAGCTTCTTGTGAACACAGCCGTCCCAAATATTGGGGTGGCTGTCTGTTTTTGATTTTAATTTCCGTAAGCTATAGGACCATAAGTGGAAGTGCCATAGGCTGTGTTGCTTTGTTTCTTACGTGTTTCAGGGAACACCATACACTTCTCCAGGTTGGCTGCTGGCAATTTACATCCTGCCAATCAGCATAACAAGGCTCCCTGTTCTGCATATCCTGTCCTACCTTTCTGGATTTTACACTTTTTTCAGATGGCCCTTTTGCCCGGGGCAGGGAGACTTCATTGTAGTGCAGATTTCTTTACAGGCTTGCTTGGTTGGCCAAAAAGGGCATATGCCTTTTTTTCTGAATATATTCAGGAAAAAAGGCATACGCCCTTTTTGGCCAAGTGCATCATTGTCGACGTTGTGCCTCTTATCCTATGCTTTCAGGGCAATTCCAGTCTACCCCCTGCAATCGTTTTCCTGAAATTCTGCCCCGCTTTCAAGTCCCCTTCGCAGGCTTACTTCAATATATTTTTGGAGGATAGCTGTCAATTATAACTCTGCAGGTTTGTGAATTACAGTGCCCCTGAGCTCCTTTCTTCAACTCGCTTTCTTGTGAGCTGGGCACAAAACCAGAGGATTGCTTCAGGCCCTAATCTGTTTCCAGCAAGGCACACTGAGCGTTTGTTTAATTCCTTTTCCTGCTGGGCAATGAGTGTTACATTTGCCCGTGCAGACACCTACAGCTAGTCTCTCATTGGTTCTCCCTATTCCTGTTCATCTTGCACAGAAATTGCAAACTGTGCCAAACAGGAGGTTAAAGGCACTGACTCTCCAAGCGAGGAGAGTGTTAGTAAAGCGTCAGGAATGGTGAACACGAGGACAAGGATACGAAAACTGAGATGCATTTTAAATCGTTTCCCAATCTCACGGTGTACCATACTCTGTGTTTCCCATGCATGTTTTAGCTGAAGGAAGAATCCCTTGAACCTGGAGAGTTGGGACCCATGGAATGAGTACCATGCAGTATGACTTCAAAGGGTCTGCATTTGCTCACCGAAACTCACCAATGCTATCAGCCTGAAGTGTCCAGCCTTATGTCTCAACCAGCTCTGGGTGTAGATGTGTTAAATCCCAGTTGCATCACATGCCCTGAGTGAATTATTTAAGAATTGCTCTCTATTTCACTGTCTTTGTGTTTTGTTTTTGAAATTTATTTTGATAATGGGATGTATCGGATTTTCACTGCTGCGTTTATGCCCCTGTACACACGCTTGATTCTCTTACTGAGACATATAAATCCATGGGTTTCAAGATTATTCCTAGTCAGGTATATTCCTATGCGTTGAATATGTGGTGCTGAGTCCATTTCTTTGAGGAAGGAGTAGGTCTTGTCTAATACATATTTGGCTTATGGAATGTTATCTGTGCTAATTTCAGTCTCTGGTTTTATGCAGCACCCTAAGGCACCTTTCCCCATAAGCAAGCACTAGTTGGTTTTCTAAATTTGAGACCCTGTTCTGTTTTGTAATTCAGTTCATGTGTAGTCAAGTTTACATTCCGTGTATTAGTGATATCTTATGATGTTTCTTTTTCTGTGTGACGTAGTTCACGTAGAATCACCGTACCTGCATCCACTCACTATGCCGCTACGGGCCTGATGACACAGATTTCATTGCTGAGTGATATTGCATTGCACGTACGTGCCACAAATTCTTTATCCATTTTTTGCTTTCTGGGATATTTACCTGGTACTGTAGACGAGCTTCTTGGGAACACAGCCATCCCAAACTTTGGGGTGGCTGTCTGTTTTTGATTTTAATTTCCCTAAGCAATAGGACCATAAGTGCAATTGCCATAGGCTGTGTTGCTTTATTTCTTACGTGTTTCAGGAAACACCATACACTTCTCCAGGGTGGCTGCTGGCAATTTACATCCTGCCAATCAGCATAACAAGGCTCCCTGTGCTCCATATCCTGTCCTACCTTTCTGGATTTTACACTTTTTTCAGATGGCCCTTTTGCCCGGGGGGCAGTGAGACTTCATTGTAGTGCAGATTTCCTTTACAGGCTTGCTTGGTTGGCCAAAAAGGGCGTATGCGTTTTTTCCTGAATATATTCAGGAAAAAACGCATACGCCCTTTTTGGCCAAGTGCATCATTGTCGACTTTCTGCCTCTTTTCCTATGCTTTCAGGGCAATTCCAGTCTACCCCCTGCAATGGTTTTCCTGAAACTCTGCCCCGCTTTCAAGTCCCCTTCGCAGGCTTACTTCAATATATTTTTGGAGGATAGCTGTCATTTATAACTCTGCAGGTTTGTGAATTACAGTGCCCCTGAGCTCTTTCTTCACCTCGCTTTCTTGTGAGCTGGGCACAAAACCGCAGGATTGCTTCTGGCCCTAATCTGTTTCCGGCAGGGCACGCTGAGCCTTTGGTTAATTCCTCTTCCTGGTGGGCAATGAGCCTTACATTTGCCCGTGCAGACACCTACAGCTAGTCTCTCATTGGTTCTCCCTATTCCTCTTCATCTTGCACAGAAATTGCAAGCTGTGCCAAAGAGGAGGTTAAAGGCACTGACTCTCCAAGCGGGGAGAGTGTTAGTAAAGCATCTGGAATTTTGAACCCGAGGACCAGGATACGAAAACTGAGATGCATTTTAAATCATTTCCCAATCACACGGTGGACGATACTCTGGGTTTCCCATGCATGTTTTAGGTGGAGGAAGAATCCCTTGAACCTGGAGAGTTGGGACCCATGGAATGGGTACCATGCAGTATGACTTCAAAGGGTCTGCATTTGCTCACCGAAACTCACCAATGCTATCAGCCTGAAGTGTCCAGCCTTATGTCTCAACCAGCTCTGGGTGTAGATGTGGTCAATCCCGGTTGCATCACATGCCCTGAGTGAATTATTTAAGAATTGCTCTCTATTTCACTGTCTTTGTGTTTTGTTTTTGACATTTATTTTGATAATCGGATTTATCGGATTTTCACTGCTGCATTTATGCCGCTGTACACACGCTTGATTCTCTTACGGAGACATATAAATCCATGGGTTTTAAGATTCTTCCTTGTCAGGTATATTCCTAGGCGTTGAATATGTGGTGTTGAGTCCATTTTGTTGAGCAAGGAGTAGGTCTTGTCTATTACATATTTGGCTTATGGAATGTTATCTGTGCTAATTTCAGTCTCTGGTTTTATGCAGCACCCCAACGCACCTTTCCCCATAAGCAAGCACTAGTTGGTTTTCTAAATTAGAGACCCTGTTCTGTTTTGTAATTCAGTTCATGTGTAGTCAAGTTTACATTCCGTGTATTAGTGATATCTTATGATGTTTCTTTTTCTGTGTGACGTAGTTCACGTAGAATCACCGTACCTGCATCCACTCACTATGCCGCTACGGGCCTGATGACACAGATTTCATTGCTGAGTGATATTGCATTGCACGTACGTGCCACAACTTCTTTATCCATTTTTTGCTTTCTGGGATATTTACCTCGTACTGTAGACGAGCTTGTTGTCAACACAGCCCTCCCAAACATTGGGGTGGCTGTCTGTTTTTGATTTTAATTTCCGTAATCTTTGGGACCATAAGTGGAAGTGCCATAGGCTGTATTGCTTTGTTTCTTATGGGTTTCAGGGAACACCATACACTTCTCCAGGGTGGCTGTTGGCAATTTACATCCTGCCAATCAGCATAACAAGGCTCCCTGTTCTCCATATCCTGTCCTACCTTTCTGGATTTTACACTTTTTTCAGATGGCCCTTTTGCCCAGGGGGCAGTTAGACTTCATTGTAGTGCAGATTTCATTTACAGGCTTGCTTGGTGTGCGAAAAAGTGCGTATGCGTTTTTTCCTGAATATATTCAGGAAAAAATGCATACGCACTTTTTGGCCAAGTGCACCATTGTCCACGTTCTGCCTCTTTTCCTATGCTTTCTGGGCAGTTCCACTCTACCCCCTGCAATCGTTTTCCTGAAATTGTGCCCCGCTTTCAAGTCCCCTTCGCAGGCTTACTTCAATATATTTTTGGAGGATAGCTGTCATTTATAACTCTGCAGGTTTGTGAATTACAGTGCTCCTGAGCTCCTTTCTTCAACTCGCTTTCTTGTGAGCTGGGCACAAAACCGCAGGATTGCTTCAGGCCCTAATCTGTTTCCGGCAGGGCACACTGAGCCTTTGGTTAATTCCTCTTCCTGGTGGGAAATTAGCCTTACATTTGCCCGTGCAGACACCTATAGCTAGTCTCTCATTGGTTCTCCCTATTCCTGTTCATCTTGTACAGAAATTGCAAGCTGTGCCAAACAGGAGGTTAAAGACACTGACTCTCCAAGCAGGGAGAGTGTTAGTGAACCGTCTGGAATGGTGAACCCGAGGACCAGGATACGAAAACTGAGATGCATTTTAAATCGTTTCCTAATCACACGGTGGACCATACTCGGCGTTTCCCACGCATGTTTTAGCTGAAGAAAGAATCCCTTGAACCTGGAGAGTTGGGACCCTTGGAATGGGTATCATGCAGTATGACTTCAAAGGATCTGCAGTTGTTCACCGAATCTCACCAATGCTATCAGCCTGAAGTGTCCAGCCTTATGTCTCAACCAGCTCTGGGTGTAGATGTGGTAAATCCAGGTTGCATCACATGCCCTGAGTGCATTATTTAAGAATTGCTACCTATTTCACTGTCAATGTGTTTTGTTTTTGAAATTTATTTTAATAATGGGATTTATCGGATTTTCACTGCTTCGTTTATGCCGCTGTACATGCGCTTGATTCTCTTACGGAGACATATAAGTCCATGGGTTTTAAGATTCTTACTAATCCGGTATATTCTTAGGCATTGAATATGGCGTGTTGAGTCCATTTCGTTGAGCAAGGAGTAGGTCTTGACTATTACATATTTGCCTTATGGAATGGTATCTGTGCTAATTTCAATCTCTGGTTTTATGCAGCACCCCAACTCACCTTTCCCCTTAAGGAAGCATAAGTTGGTTTTCTTAATTTGAAACCCTCTTCTCTTTTGTAATTCAGTTCATGTGTAGCCATGTTAACTTTCCATGTATTAGTGATATCTTATGTCTTTTTCTTTTTGAATTATGTGACTTCGAATGATCACACGTAACTCCTCTGGAGTTGTTATAACTGGCCGTATTTCATTGATTTCCAGGCTGAGTAGTATTCCACTCTACATAAGCACCACATCTCTGTCCGTTTTTTCTCTGCAGATACATTTAAGTTATATCCTAGTCGAGGATCTTTTAAACAGAGAGGTGGTAAACATTGGGGTGCCTGTGTCCTCTCGATTTTTGTTTTTCCCAAGGTATACGTCCATGAGTGCAAGTGCCCTGTGCTCGGTAGCTCATTTATTAGATGCTTTAGTAAACACAATAGACTTATCCAGAGTGACCGCTGGCAATATACATTTCCACTATAAGACTCACAGGGCTCCCTTTTCTCCTTGCCCTGTCCTGTATTTCTGGTGTTTACACTTTATGAGGACGGCTCTTCTGACTGATGCAAAGTGATATGTTTTGTAGTATTGATTTCCAGTGCCCACCTGTTTGGTTGGCTAAAAAAGTGTATGCCCTTTTCTTGAATATATACAGAAAAAGACGCATACACCATTTTTGGCCAACTGCAATGTTGGCAATGTTCAGCCCCTTTTCTTGTGCTTAATGGCGAGTCCTTTCTACCTCTTCCAATCCCTTTCCTGCCATTCTCCGTTGCTTACAAGTCCTTTTCTCTGACTTTCCTCAAGACATTTTTCAGTGATAGATATTTTCAATTCTGCAGTTTCGTGAATTTTAGTGCCCCTGAGTTCCATTTTCCCACTTGTGTTTATGGGAACTGGCCACAAAGCATCAGGATTCCTCAAGCCCTATTCTGTTTCCATGGGCAACCCTAGCCTTTGGTCAATTCGTCTTCCTGATTGGAAATTAGAGTGGCATGTGCCTGTCCGAACACCTAGGACTTGTCTCTCATTGTTCCTCCTCCTTCTGCTTCATCCTCTGGACAAATTCCAAACTGTATGCAACAGGATGTTGACAGTGCTGACATCTCCAAGTGGGGAGACTGTTAGTAAAGACGCTGGAGTGGTGAACCCTAGCACCAAGAGATGAGGAGATGAGATGCCTTTTCCAAACTTTTCCCGATCAGATGGTATACCATCCTCTGGGTGTGACAGGCAAGGTTTAGGTGTAGGAAGGGTCCCATTCATGTGAGGAGAACACCAGGGGATTTTAAATATCAGTGTCTCTCCGCAACCCAAACTGGGGAATTTTTTAAGCTACGGCTACACATATGTTCATTAAGGGCCTTGGGAAGTAGGCAGAGTCCAAACTTTAGATGATTGAAGTCTTCAGGGTCAGAAGCACTCACCACTGTCTTCCCTTAGATTCCATTTTTACTGTCATTGATGGATGATGTCAATAAAAATATCTATTCTTTTTCAGATCATTTCCCCTTATAGGTTATTGCAAAATATTGAGTGTAGTTCCCTGTGCTATACAGTAGTTCCTTGCTGATGATTTCATACATAGCAGTGTGTATGTGTTAATCCCAAACTGTTAATTTATCCCTCCTCCTACCATTTCCCTTTGGTAATAATAAATTATAAGATTTTATGCTTCTCAGAAATGGGGGAGCTGAAAGAGAGGTATCATTTTCAATGCAAAAGCATTTAAAACAAGATTGAAGCTTTAACCAAGATTATTAGATGTACATCCTTGGAAAGAAATCACTTTGTTTCTCTAATATTGACCTGACAAAGAAGACAAACCTTTTCACTGAACTTGCTTATAAGAAAGTGATGGAAATATCAAATGGAAGTGTTAGAAACATCTTATTTTACCCGAGCCTTATACACTGTTCTATGTGAATTACAGTTTGGCTCACACATCTGTTCATTGAAGTTACAATGTTCTCAATTTCTGTTACTGATCCTCCAGAGTGGACGCCAACAAGTGTCCCCCTGCCCAGTGTCATTGGAGCCAATAGATCGAGACTGAGTTTGGTTCAAAAGCAAAGGAAACTTTATATTTTGATCAGAGAATGGAGAGGTGCTACCCTGTGGGCTGTGGGCTGGGCTGCTGTGTAGAGATCCTGTCAGAGTCACTGGGAGGGAGGGAGCTGAGCTCTCGAGGACCTGGTTGGCTGCAGCTCAGGCTCTATGTCACGGAGTCTGAACTGGGCCCCAGGAGCTGAAGTGTCATCGAGCCATTCTGCTCTAGGAAATCTGGTCTGAAGTGCCGGGTGTGGAACCTCTGTATGCGGGACACTAGGAGCACCTGAAATTAGACAAAGCACAAAGGATAAAAATGGTTAGACTTTATTTTATTGCCCAGATTCTATTTTTATCTCCCAGGCATTTTTAAGGGGCTTTGCCTGGGACAAACTTCTCTTCTGCCTTTTGTCCCTTTCCTCATTCTTGGAGTGCTGCGGGTGCAGACCCTTCTTCTGTAACTGCTGAGTGCTGAGTTAGGAGGCTTCATACCCGTGGGCGAGGGTCAGAACTTCTCCCCAGCAGCCTCCAGGTGATGTTGATTGTCCCCAGGCCTCCTGCCTCCCTGCTCGTCCACCTGAGCACCAGTATTGGAAGTGTTATAGATTCTAATGACCTTTAAGGGTCCAGAAAGGAGATGTGCAGTGGCGCTGTGAGGTCCAGTTTCACTCCGCCCCACATTTGTTCGGCCACCTTAGGCTGACCGTTTCTGCCAGCCTAGATGCTCTGACTGACCGTTTCTGCCAGCCTAGATGCTCTGACCAACAGTCTGCGCTTTCTTCCATTAGGCCCCTGAATTAACGTAAAAACAGCACCAGGTGTCAGGATCCTGCCCGCTCAGCTCCCAGACAGTCCAGGGTCAGTGGTGATGAAGGATCATGATGGTCACTGAGTCAAGAGCCTTTGGAAGTAAACAGGAGTCCAGCCGGTCTTATTGGCCACCATCATCAGGGTGTCTGTAGGCTTTTCTATGGTGACAGCATGATATACGGTTCCCCCGCCAAGATTATTAGCTCCCCTCTGGGTACAGTAAGTACTGCAAGCAGTAGTCTACTCTTTTGGGACACACTCTTGTTGTTTTATGAGAGAAACTCCAGGTCAAGTGATGGTCACACGGGTCGTCATGGTGCCCCGTTGCCCCCGGTTATCTCTCTGGAGGTTGGAGTTGGAGGGCCTCCTCAATCGAGGTCAGTGTGCCCACGGAGCAAACCCTGCAACTTCAGGGCATGGTTGGGGGTTAGGATCACCACGTGGGATCCGTTTCCCTTAGAAGGGAGGTGGCCTTTTGGGCTGCTGATTTCCAGGTTTTCAGATACCACCAGTATCTTGGCCAGATGTGGCGGTGGGCCAAGCCCCTTGGTGACCATAGTTTATCCTACCTGGATGGCATTCTTGCATTGTTCCATTTCAAGTGGTCCCAGTTTTTGCACTAATACTCCAATGGCGATTCACCTTTCACCAGGAATGTAAAGGTCAAAGGGTTTAGCTAAATTAGGGAGTTCCAGGGCAAGGGTCTGAATTGACTGCTCTTTCCATTCTTGAAAGGCCACTTCTGGATTCTATTCAAAAGGATCATCATCTTTTCCTTTCAGTGTTTCATATAGAGGCCCAGCTAGTAGACTGTAGTTAGGGATCCAGAGGCAGGAAACCCTGGCTTCCCCAGGAACCCCTAAGCTGTCTTCTAGTTTCAGAAAGGGGTAAGGCTGTAAATTGTTTCTTCCCTTTCCTGGGATGGGCTTCTCCGACCTTCTGTGAGAATGAAGCCCAGGCAGGTCACCGTAGTCTGTGATACTTGAGCTTTTTCGTGGACAACTTCTATCCTTTATTGGCTTGGTAGTTCTGAGGCCTCCTTAGTAGGGCTGGCGATCAGAATGTCGTCTGAATATTGAAGGAGTGTTTCCTTTTCCAGAGGTAGAACTTTTAGGTCTTTAGCTGAGCTTTCCCCAAAGATGGTGTGGGAATTTTTGAACCCTTGGGGCAAGACAGCCTGGAAGTATTGTTTTAGTTGTATGTTGAGTCCTGTCACTCACAAGCCAAAATTTCTTGTGACTCTGGGACTAATGGAATACAAAAGAAGGCATCAGTGAAGACTAATACAGAATACCAAGTCCTGGTGGTTGGTAGAATGACCAGCAGGGTGTAGGATTTAGGAACTACTGGAGGTATATCCTCAGTGGCTTCACTGACTGTCCTGACATCCTTTACCAGGACTCCAGCAGCCCATGGGGCTCCCGAGGTCAGGCCAATCCCAGGATATGGAGCTCACCTGGGCAGGTACCCTACCCCCCCCACCCCAGCCCACGGGGCTCTCGTGTTCAGGCCCCTCCCAGGATATGGGATTCCCTGGGCAGGTCCTCTGCAGTCCATGGGGCTCCCGTGGTCTGGCCCCTCCCAGGATACAGAGCTACCCTTGCAGGTACCTTGGCAGGGCTGGGCACACAGGAACCGTGCACATAGCCCTCATTGCAGAGCACTCCCAGCTCACCTGTCGCTCAGATCTGACACAGAGCACCTCAGAGCAGGACTTGAACTAACAAACAGCAGCTCTGACAGGTCTGTGACCCTGGGCATCACTCTGTGCGGCCTCCTCCACCTGGTCTTCCAGAGACTTCCACTGCACCCGGGGCACCAGGCCTCTGTCTCCAACCACCACCCACCCCTCCTCTCCCTGACTCCTGGGTTCCTCTCATTAGGAGAGGGTTTTCTTGAAGTTGTCTCCCACTCATGGGCCAGATAATATAATTAGAAAACAAGCCAGAGCTGCAGCCCCTTGTCTATCCTGACTCTCAGGAGCCCACACCTGTTCCTTGGACCTGGCCAATTCAGCAAGTTCCATTTTCAGCAACTGTGAGCCCCTGAGGGGTGATTATTGGCTGGCTTGGGAAGCCTGACCGTGCCAGCCAGCCCTCCCCAGGTGTGCCTGGGTTGAGATCAATATAAACACCGCTCCAGGCAGCAAGAGCCCCTGCAGCTGTGCCTGACGCCATTTTCTCTGCCCTGTCAGCAGTCTCGGGGCTGGGCTGGTGGGAGGGAGTGAGAGGCCACGGCTTTGTGGGTGTCCCAGTGTGAGTGGGGCTCTGCTGGACTTTCTGCAGCAGTTGCCAAGATGCTACCTGCTAAAGAAGAGGATGTGTCACCCACACCTGCCGCTGGAATTACTCCCTGGGCAGAGGTGAGGAAGGAAGAATGCAGTGGGGGCTGGGACAGCAGGGGTATCTCAGGCAAGGAAATGGAGAGCTTCCAGAAGAGCACCCAGGGCCAGGACCATCCTGGCTGGCCTGCAGGCACCAAGTCGGCTGGCATGCTGTCCCTCATGTGGCTCCATGGCCCTTCCTCTAGGTTTTCAAGTCCTTGTACATATTCAGGTGTTTAGCCTTGGAAGGGTGGGAACATTTCAGCAGCAGCTGGCCTGGGGCTCGGCCCACGTTTACTCACAGATACCTCGGCACGGTCCCCCAGCTTTGCAGTGAGGACGCTTGTTGCGAGGAGCATGCTGGCTGAATGGGAGATGATTCCCCACCACTGACCAACTTCAGAATTGTTTGCAATTGGAGCAAGTGCCCTGAAACGGTTTTCCTCTGTGTAACTGGTGGGTTCTGTTCTTTTTTATCTTTTTTTCGTTTTTGGTTCAAGGTAGATTTTATTCCTCTTTTGTGTATTTACAGATATAAGCGTGGAAATAATTTATTCATATAAATACATGTATGTGAAGGGAAGAATATTTTTTCTGTTTTACTTTTTTAATTTTATTTTTTTATTTTGAATTTAATTTTATATTTTTATACAGCAGGTTGTTTTTGGTTATCTACTTTATACATATAAATGTATACATACCAATCCCAATATCTCAACTCCTCCCACCACCATCCCCAACAGCTTTCCCCCCTTGTTGTCCATACGTTTGTTGTATACATGTATTGCTCTATTTCTGCCTTGCAAAACGGTTCATCTGTACAATTTTTCTAGGTTCCACATATATGCATTAATATACAAGATTTGTTTTTCTCTTTCTGACTTACTTCACTCTGTATGACAGTCTCTAGATCCATCAACGTCTCTACAAATGTCCCAATTTCATTCCTTTTTATGGCTTAGTAATATTCCATTTTATATATGTACCACCTCTTTATGCATTCGTCTGTCTGTGGGCATTTAGGTTGCTTCCATTTCCTGGATAGTGTAAATAGTGATGCAATGAACATTGTGGTGAATGTCTCTTTTTGATTTATGGTTTTGTCTGGGTATATGCCCAGTAGAGGGATTGCTGTATCATATGGTAATTCTATTCTTAGTTTTATAAGAAACTCCATAATGTTCTCCACAGTGACTGTATCAATTTACGTTCCCAACAATAGTGGAAGAGGATTCCTTATCTCCACACCGTTTCCAGCATTTGTTGTTTGTAGATTTTCTAATGATGCCCATTCTAATAGGTGTGAGGTGATACACCATGGATGAGTCTATTTCGTTGAGCAAAGAGTAGGTCTTGTTTATTACGTATTTGGCTTATGGAATGGTATGTGTGCTAATTTCAATCTGTTTTTATACAGCAGCCCAACTCAACTTTCCCCTTAAGCAAGCATAAGGTTTTTATCTAAATGTGAGACTCTGTTCGGTTTTGTAATTCAGTTTATGTGTAGCCAAGTTTACACTCCCTCTATTAGTGATATCTTATGATAATTATCTTTCTTTGTGTGACATATTTCTCTTAGAATCATCATAATTAAATCCACTCAATTTGCTGCTACAGGCCTGATGACATTGATTTCACTGCTGAGTGATATTCCGTTGTACGTAAGTAGCACAACTTCTTTATCCATTTTTTTCTTTCTGGGATATTTAATTTGTACTGGACTCGAGGTTCTTGTAAACACAGCAGCCCTAAATTTTGTGTTGGCTGTGTCTTGTTGATTTTAATTTTCCTAAGCTATAGGGCCAAAAGTGGAAGTGCCCTAGGCTCTGTAGCTTTGTTTTTTAGATGTTTCAGGATACACCATGAACATCTCCAGAGTGTCTGTTGGCAATTTACATCCCGCCCATCAGCATAACACGGCTCCCTGTACTCCATGGCCTGTCCTGTGTTTCTGGTTTTTACACATTATTCAGATGGCCTTTTTGACGAATGGGAAATGTGACTTCATTGTAGTGTGGATTTCCATTGCTGGAGTGCTTGGTTGGCCAAAATGTTCATATGCGTTTTTTCCTGAATATATTCAGGAAAAATGTATACGCACTTTTTGTCCATGTGCATCACTGTCAAAGATCTGCCGCTTTTCATATGCTTTAAAGGCAATTCCAATCTACCTCTTGAAATATGATTCCTGCAATTCTGCCTCGTTTTCAAGTCCTCTTTGCAGACTTACTTCGATATATTTTTGCCAATAGCTGTCATTTATCTCTGCAGGTTTGTGAATTACAGTGCCCCTGAGCTCCTTTCTTAACTCGCTTCCTTGTAAGCTGGCCACAAAACTGCAGGTTTGCTTCAGGCCATAATCAGGGTCCGGCACGGCACTCTGAGCCTTTGGTTAATTCCTCTTCCTGGTGGGAAATTAGAGTTAAATGTGCCCCTCCAGATACCTGCCTCACTCCCAGCCACATGGTGATGTATGTCCTCAGGTTTGAGGCCCTATGTGATGGGTTCCTCATCTTTTGATGATGTGGCCCCACTGGTGTGTGGACACTCCTGCCTGGTTCCCATCCCCATGGGGATGTGAGCCTTCTGCTCTGAGATCCCAACGGCTGTGTTGCTCACAGTTTCATGATGAGGGCCCTCTGCTGTGAGTTCACTCCGGCCTAGACCCCATAGCCTCGCTGCTCCTGGTTGCCTGCCGGAGGTTCCAACTGTGGGATTCCTCACCTTTTTTATTCTCTGGTCCCTCTCTTTTGAGGATCCTCTGGCCTGCCTCACTCCCAGCCCCTTGGTGATGTGTGTCCTCAGGTTTGAGGCCACGTGTGCTGGGTCCCTCAAATTATGGTGATGTAGCCCCACTGGTGTGAGGACACTCCTGCCTGGTTCCCATTCCCTTGGTGATGTTGGCCCTCTGGTGACAGTCTGATCCTTGTTGGGTTCCTCACACTTCTGTGAGGTGGGCTTTCTGCTCTGAGGTCAATGCTGCCTGGTTGGCACACCCCACCTTGGTGACATCAGCCTTATGATGGCAGTTGGAGCCTGCTGGGAGCCTCCTCCCCTCGGTGATGAGGGTCCTCTGGCCTCAGGTCCTAACTGCTGGGTTCCCACATTTTCTGATTCGTGGAAGTGGGCCGAGGACACTCCTGTCACGTTCCCATCCCCATAGGGATATGGGCCTTCTGCTCTGAGGTCCCATCCGCTGGGTTGCTCACAGTTTCATGATGTGGGACCTCTGCTGTGAGTTCGCTGTGGCCTGGATCCCATAGACTCTGTGCTCTGGGCGGCCTACTGGCCAGTTCCAACTGCTGGATTCCTCACAACTTTTATTCTGTGGGCTCTGTTTTGTGAGGATACTCCTGCTTGCCTCACTCCTAGCCCCTTGGAGATGTGGGTTCCCTGTTTTAGGCCACATGTTCTGGGTTCCTCACCTTTCTATAATGTGGCCACACTGGTGTGAGGACACTCTTGCCTGGTTCCAATCCCCTTGGTGATGTGGGAACTCTGGTGAGAGTCTTATCCTGGCTGGTTTCCTCACCCTTCTGTGAGGTAGGCCCTCTGCGGTGAGGTCACTCCTGCCTGGCTGGCACACATCACCTTGGTGACATGGGCCCTCAGTTGGGAGTTGGTGTCTGCTGCGAGTCTCCGTCCCTCGGTAATGAGGGCCCTCTTGCGTCAGACCCTAACTCCTGGGCTCCCAAAATTTGCAGATGTGCGACCTGTGGTGCGAGTACACTCCTGTCAGGTTCCCAACCTCATGGGAATTTGGGCCTTCTGCTCTGAGGTCCCAACGGCTGGGTTGCTCACAGTTTCATGATGAGGGCCCTCTGATGTGCGTTCATTCCGGCCTAGATCTCATAGGCTTGCTGCTCCTGGGCGCCTGCTGGGAGGTTCCAACTGCGGGATTCCTCACCTTTTTTATTCTATGGGCCCTCTGTTTTGAGGCTCCTCCTGCCTGCCTCAATCCCAGCTCCCTTTTGATGTGTGTCCTCTGGTTTGAGGCCACGTGTGCTGGGTCCCTCACTTTTCGGTGATGTGACCCCACTAGTGTGAGGACACTCCTGCCTGGTTCCCATTCCCTTGGTGATGTGGGCCCTCTGGTGAGAATCTGATCCTCTTTGGTTCTTCACACTTCTGTGAGGTTGACCCTCTGCTCTGAGGTCACTCCTGCCTGGTTGTCGCACTCCGCATTGGCGACGTCACCCCTCTGGTAGCAGTCGGAGCTGGCTGTGAGCCAACGCCCCTCGGAGATGAGGGCCCTCTGGCATCAGGCACTAATTGCTGGGCTCCCCATATTTTTTCATGTGTGCCCACTCTTGCGATGACACTCCTGCTTGTTTCCCTTCCCCATGGGGATGTGGGCCTTCTGCTCTGAGGTCACAATGGCTGGGTTGCTTACAGAATCACAATGAGGTCCCTCTGTTGTGAGTTCATGCCGGCCTGGATCTCATAGCCTCAGTGATCTGGGCCGCCTGCTAGGAAGATCCAACTGCTGGTTTCCACACCTTTTGTATACAATGGGACATGTGTTGTGAGGTTAATCCTGCCTGCCTCACTGCGAGACCCATGGTGATGTGGGTCCTCTGGTTTGAGGCCACATGTGCTGGGTACCTCAACTTTTGATGATGTGGCCCCACGGGTGTGAGGACACTCCTGCCTGGTTCCCATCACCTTGGTGATGTGGGCCCTCTGGGGAGAGTCTGATCCTGGCTGGGTTCCCTACCATTCTGTGAGGTGGGCCCTCTGATGTCAGGTCACTCCTGCCTGGCTAGCTCACATCGCCTTGGCGACGTGGGCCCTCTGTTGACCACTGGAGCATGCTGGGAGCCTCCTACTCCCGTGAATGATGGCCCTGGAAAAAATGCATATGCCCTTTTTGGCCAAGTGCTTCATTGGCGAGGTTCTGCCACTTCTCTTATGCTTTCAGAGCAATTCACGTCTACCTCCTGAAATCGGATTCCAGCAATTCTGCCCCACTTTCAAGTCCTCTTCGCAGCCTTAATTCAATATATTTTTGTACGATTTCTGTCATTTATAAGTCTGCAGGTATGTGAATGACAGTGCCCCTGAGCTCCTTTCCTCAACTCGCTTTCTTGTGAGCTGGCCACAAAACCGCAGGATTGCTTCAGGCCCTAATCTTGTTCCAGCATGGCATGCTGAGCCTTTGGTTAATTCCTTTTCCTGTTGGGAAATGAGTGTTAAAATTGCCCGTGCATACTGGGCATATACCCTGAGAAAACCAAAATTCAAAAAGAGTCATGTACCAAAATGTTCATTGCAGCTCTATTTACAATAGCCCGGAGATGGAAAGAACCTAAGCGCCCATCATCGGACGAATGGATAAAGAAGATGTGGCACATATACACAATGGAATATTACTCAGCCTTAAAAAGAAATGAAACTGAGTTATTTGTAATGAGATGGATAGACCTAGAGTCTGTCATACAGAGTGAAGTAAGTCAGAAAGAGACAAATAGCGTATGCTAACACATATATATGGAATTTAAAGGAAAAAAATGTCATGAAGAACCTAGGGATAAGACAGGAATAGAGGCGCAGACCTACTGGAGAACGGAATTGAGGATATGGGGAGGGGGAATGGTGAGTTTTGACAGGGCGAGAGAGAGTCATGGACATATACACACTAACAAATGTAGTAAGGTAGATAGCAAGGGGGAAGCAGCCGCAAGGCACAGGGATATTAGCTCGGGGCGTTGGGACAGCCTGGAGGGGTGGAAGGGGGAGAGAGGGAGGGAGGGAGACACAAGAGGGAAGACACAGGGAGCATATGTATATGTATAGCTGATTCACTTTGTTATAAAGCAAAAACTAACAAACCATTGTAAAGCAATTATACCCCAATAAAGATGTTAAAAAAAATATTTTCCTGTGCACACACCTACAGATAGTCTCCCATTGGTTCTCCATATTCCTGTTCATCTTGCGCAGAAATTGCAAACAGTGCCAAACAGGAGGTTAAAGGCACTGACTCTCCAAATGGGGAGAGTGTAAGAAAAGGGTCTGGAATGGTGAACCTGAGTACCAGGGGACAAAAACAGACATGCATGTAAAAAGGTTTCCCAGTCACACGGTGGAGCATACTCTGGGTTTCCCATGCAAATTTTAGCAGAAGGAAGAATCCCTTGAACCTGGAGAGTTGGGAACCATGCAATGGGTACCATGCAGTATGACATCAAAGGGTCTGCATTTGCTCACTGAACCTCAACAATGCTATCAGCCCAAAGGGTCCAGCCTTATCTCTCACCCAGCTCTCGGTGTAGATGTGGTAAACCAGGTTGCATCACATGCCCTGTGTGAGTTACTTAAGAATTGCTCTCTATTTCACTGTCATTGTGTTTTGTTTTTGAAAATTTTTTTTGACACTGGGATTTATCGGAATTTCACTGCTCCGTTAATGCCGCTGTAAACACTCTTGATTCTCTTACGGAGACATATAAATCCATGGGTTTTAAGATTCTTCCTAGTCAGGTATATTCCTAGGCGTTGAATATGTGGTGTTGAGTCCATTTCGTTGAGCAAGGAGTAGGTCTTGTCTATTACATATTTGGCTTATGGAACGGTATCTGTGCTAATTTCAGTCTCTGGTTTTATGCAGCACTCCAACGCACCTTTCTCCATAAACAAGCACAAGTTGGTTTTCTAAATTTGAGACCCTGTTCTGTTTTGTAATTCAGTTCATCTGTAGTCAAGTTTACATACTGTGTATTAGTGATATTTTATGATGTTTCTTTTTATGTGTGACTTATTTCACGTAGAATCACCATACCTGAATCCACTCACTATGCCGCTACGGGCCTGATGACACAGATTTCATTGCTGAGTGATATTGCATTGCACGTACGTGCCACATCTTCTTTATCCATTTTTGGCTTTCTGGGATATTTACCTGGTACTGTAGACGAGCTTCTTGGGAACACAGCCGTCCCAAACTTTGGGGTGGCTCTCTGTTTTTGATTTTAATTTCCCTAAGCTGTAGGGCCATAAGTGGAAGTGCCATAGGCTGTGTTGCTTTGTTTCTTAAGTGTTTCAGGAAACACATAACACTTCTCCAGAATGGCTGTCGGCAATTTACATCATATGCATCAGCATAATAAGGATCCCTGTTCTCCATTGCCTGTCCTCCGTTTCTGGATTTTACAATTTTTTTAAATGGCCCTTTTGCCCTGGGGGGCACTGAAAGTTCACTGTAGTGCAGATTTATTTACAAGCTTGCTTGGTTGGCCAAAAAGTGCGTATGCGTTTTTTCCTGAATATATTTAGGGAAAAAAGCATCCGCACTTTTTGGCCAAGTGCATCATTGTCGACGTTCTGCCTCTTTTCCTATGCTTTCAGGGCATTTCCTGTCTACCCCCTGCAATCGTTTTCCTGAAATTCTGTCCTGTTTTCAAGTCCCCTTCGCAGGCTTACTTCAATATATTTTTGGAGGATAGCTGTCATTTATTACTCTCCAGGATTGTGAATTACATTGCCCTGAGCTCCTTTCTTCAACTTGCTCTCTTGTGAACTGGGCGCAAAACTGCAGGATTGCTTCAGGCCCTAATCTGTTTCTGGCAGGGCACACTGAGCCTTTGTTTAATTCCTCTTCCTGGTGAGAAATGAGCGTTACATTTGCCCGTGCAGAAACCTACAGCTAATCTCTCATTGGTTCTCCCTATTCCTGTTCATCTTGCACAGAAATTGCAAGCTGTGCCAAAGAGGAGGTTAAAGGCACTGACTCTCCAAGCGGGGAGAGTGTTAGTAAAGCATCTGGAATGGTGAACCCGAGGACCAGGATACGTAAACTGAGATGCATTTTAAATCGTTTCCCAATCACACGGAGGACGATACTCTGGGTTTCCCATGCATGTTTTAGCTGGAGGAAGAATCCCTTGAACCTGGAGGGTTGGGACCCATGGAATAGGTATTTAGCAGTATGACTTCAAAGGGTCTGCATTTGCTCAGCGAAACTCACCAATGCTATCAGCCTGAAGTGTCCAGCCTTATGTCTCAACCAGCTCTGGGTGTAGATGTGGTCAATCCCGGTTGCATCACATGCCCTGAGTGAATTATTTAAGAATTGCTCTCTATTTCACTGTCTCTGTGTTTTGTTTTCGAAATTTATTTTGATAATGGGATTTATCGGATTTTCACTGCTGCGTTTCGGCCGCTGTACACATGCTTGATTCACTTATGGAGACATATATATCCATGGATTTTAAGATTCTTCCTAGTCAGGTATATTCCTAGGCGTTGAATATGTGGTGTTGTGTCCATTTCGTTGAGCAAGGAGTCGGTCTTGTCTATTACATATTTGGCTTATGGAATGTTATCTGTGCTAATTTCAGTCTCTGGTTTTATGCAGCACCCCAAGGCACATTTCCCCATAAGCAAGCACTAGTTGGTTTTCTAAATTTGAGACCCTGTTCTGTTTTGTAATTCAGTTCATGTGTAGTCAAGTTTACATTCCGTGTATTAGTGATATCTTATCATGTTTCTTTTTCTGTGTGACATAGTTCACGTAGAATCACCGTACCTGCATCCACTCACTATGCCACTACGGGCCTGATGACACAGATTTCATTGCTGAGTGATATTGCATTGTACGTACGTGCCACAACTTCTTTATTCATTTTTTGCTTTCTGGGATATTTACCTGATACTGTAGACGAGCTTCTTGTGAACACAGCCATCCCAAATATTGGGGTGACTGTCTGTTTTTGATTTTAATTTCCGTAAGCTATAGGACCATAAGTGGAAGTGCCATAGGCTGTGTTTCTTTTTTTCTTACGTGTTTCAGGAAACACCATACACTTCTCCAGGGTGACTGTTCGCAATTTACATCCTGCCAATCAGCATAACAATGCTCCGTGTTCTCCATATCCTGTCCTACGTTTCTGGATTTTACACTTTTTTAAGACAGCCCTTTTTCCCGGGGCCCAGTGAGACTTCATTGTAGTGCAGATTTCCTTTAAAGGCTTGCTTGGTTGGCCAAAAAGGGCGTATGAGTTTTTTCCTGAATATATTCAGGAAAAAACTCATACGCCCTTTATGGCCAAGTGCATCATTGTCGACGTTCTGCCTCTTTTCCTATGCTTTCAGGGCAATTCCAGTCTACCCCATGCAATCGTTTTCCTGAAATTCTGACCCGCTTTCAAGTCCCCTTCGCAGGCTTACTTCAATATATTTTTGGAGGATAGCTGTCATTTATAACTCTGCAGGTTTGTGAATTACAGTGCCCCTGAGCTCCTTTCTTCAACTCGCTTCGTTGTGAGCTGGGCACAAAACCGCAGGATTGCTTCAGGCCCTAATCTGTTTCTGGCAGGGCACGCTGAGCCTTTGGTTAATTCCGCTTCCTGGTGGGAAATGAGCGTTACATTTGCCCGTGCAGACACCTATAGCTAGTCTCTCATTGGTTCTCCCTATTCCTGTTCATCTTGCACAGAAATTGCAAGCTGTGCCAAACAGGAGGTTAAAGGCACTGACTCTCCAAGCGGGGAGAGTGTTAGTAAAGCATCTGGAATGGTGAACCCGAGGACCAGGATACGAAAACTGAGATGCATTTTAAATTGTTTCCCAATCACACGGTGGACGATACTCTGGGTTTCCCATGCATGTTTTAGCTGGAGGAAGAATCCCTTGAACCTGGAGAGTTGGGACCCATGGAATGGGTACCATGCAGTATGACTTCAAAGGGTCTGCATTTGCTCACCGAAACTCACCAATGCTATCAGCCTGAAGTGTCCACCCTAATGTCTCAATCAGCTCTGGGTGTAGATGTGGTCAATCCCCGTTGCATCACATGCCCTGAGTGAATTATTTAAGAATTGGTCTCTATTTCACTCTCTTTGTGTTTTGTTTTCGAAATTTATTTTGATAATGGGATTTATCGGATTTTCACTGCTGCGTTAAAGCCGCTGTACACACGCTTGATTCTCTTACGGAGACATATATATCCATGGGTTTTAAGATTCTTCCTAGGCAGGTATATTCCTAGGCGTTGAATATGTGGAGTTGGGTCCATTTCGTTGAGCAAGGAGTAGGTCTTGCTATTACATATTTGGCTTATGGAATGTTATCTGTGCTAATTTCAGTCTCTGGTTTTATGGAGCACCCCAACGCACCTTTCCCCATAAGCAAGCACTAGTTGGTTTTCTAAATTTGAGACCCTGTTCTGTTTTGTAATTCAGTTCATGTGTGTTCAAGTTACATTCCGTGTATTAGTGATATCTTATGATGTTTCTTTTTCTGTGTGATGTAGTTCACGTAGAATCACCGTACCTGCATCCACTCACTATGCCGCTACGGGCCTGATGACACAGATTTCATTGCTGAGTGATATTGCATTGCACGTACATGCCACAACTTCTTTATCCATTTTTTGCTCTCTGGGATATTTACCTGGTACTGTAGACGAGCTTCTTTGGAACACAGCCGTCCCAAACTTTTGGGTGGCTCTCTGTTTTTGATTTTAATTTCCCTAAGCAATAGGACCATAAGTGCAATTGCCATAGGATGTGTTGCCTTATTTCTTACGTGTTTCAGGAAACACCATAGGCTTCTCCAGGGTGGCTGTTCACAATTTACATCCTGCAAATCAGCATAACAAAGCTCCCTGTTCTCCATATCCTGTCCTACCTTTCTGGATTTTACACTTTTTTCAGATGGCCCTTTTGCCCGGGGGGCAGTGAGATTTCATTGTAGTGCAGATTTCCTTTACAGGCTTGCTTGGTTGGCCAAAAAGGGCGCATGCTTTTTTTCCTGAATATATTCAGGAAAAAACGCATATGCCCTTTTTGGCCAAGTGTCTCATTGTCGACGTTGTGACTCTTTTCCTATGCTTTCAGGGCAATTCCAGTCTACCCCCTGCAATCGTTTTCCTGAAATTCTGCCCCGCTTTCAAGTCCCCTTCGCAGGCTTACTTCAATATACTTTTGGAAGATAGCTGTCATTTATAACTATGCAGGCTTGTGAATTACAGTGCCCCTGAGCTCCTTTCTTCAACTCGCTTTCTTGTGAGCTGGGCACAAAACCACAGGATTGCTTCAGGCACTAATCTGTTTCCAGCAGGGCACGCTGAGCCTTTGGTTAATTCCTCTTCCTGGTGGGAAATGAGCGTTACATTTGCCTGTGCAGACACCTACAGCTAGTCTCTCATTGGTTCTCCCTATTCCTGTTCATCTTGCAGAGAAATTGCAAGCTGTGCCAAAGAGGAGGTTAAAGGCACTGACTCTCCAAGCGGGATGAGTGTTAGTAAAGCATCTGGAATGTTGAACGCGAGGACCAGGATACAAAAATTAAGATGCATTTTAAATCGTTTCCCAATCACACGGTGGACGATACTGTGGGTTTCCCATGCATGTTTTAGCTGGAGGAAGAATCCCTTGAACCTGGCGAGTTGGGACCCATGGAATGTGTACCATGCAGTATGACTTCAAAGAGTCTGCATTTGCTCACAGAAACTCACCAATGCTATCAGCCTGAGGAGTCCAGCCTTATGTCTCAACCAGCTCTGGGTGTAGATGTGTTAAATCCCGGTTGCATCACATGCCCTGAGTGAATTAGTTAAGAATTGCTCTCTATTTCACTGTCTTTGTGTTTTGTTTTTGAAATTTATTTTGATAATGGGATTTATCGGATTTCAACTGCTGCGTTTCGGCCGCTGTACACACGCTTGATTCTCTTACGGAGACATATAAATCCATGGGTTTTAAGATTCTTCCTAGTCAGGTGTATTCCTAGGCGTTGAATATGTGGTGTTGAGTCCATTTCGTTGAGCAAGGAGTAGGTCTTGTCTATTACATATTTGGCTCATGGAATGTTATCTGTGCTAATTTCAGTCTCTGGGTTTATGCAGCACCCCAAGGCACCTTTCCCATAAGCAAGCACTAGTTGGTTTTCTAAATTTGAGACCTTCTTCTGTTTTGTAATTCAGTTCATGTGTAGTCAAGTTTACATTCCGTGTATTAGTGATATCTTATCATGTTTCTTTTTCTGTGTGACGTAGTTCACGTAGAATCACCGTACCTGCATCCACTCACTATGCCGCTACGGGCCTGATGACACAGATTTCATTGCTGAGTGATATTGCATTGCACGTACATGCCACAACTTCTTTATCCATTTTTTGCTTTCTGGGATATTTACTTGGTACTGTAGACGAGCTTCTTGGGAAAACAGCCATCCCAAACTTTGGGGTGGCTCTCTGTTTTTGATTTTAATTTCCCTAAGCTATAGGACCATAAGTGGAAGTGCCATAGGCTGTGTTGCTTTGTTTCTTACGTGTTTCAGGAAACACCATACACTTCTCCAGGGTGGCTGTTGGTAATTTACATCCTGCCAATCAGCATACCAAGGCTCCCTGTTCTCCATATCCTGTCCTACCTTTCTGGATTTTACACTTTTTTCAGATGGCCCTTTCGCCTGGGGGGCAGTGAGACTTCATTGTAGTGCAGATTTCCTTTACAGGCTTGCTTGGTTGGCCAAAAAGGGCGAATGCGTTTTTTCTGAATATATTCAGGAAAAAACGCATACGCCCTTTTTGGCCAAGTGCATCATTGTCGACGTTGTGCCTCTTTAACTATGCTTTCAGGGCAATTCCAGTCTACCCCCTGCAATCGTTTTCCTGAAATTCTGCCCCGCTTTCAAGTCCCCTTCGCAGGCTTACTTCAATATATTTTTGGAGGATAGCTGTCATTTATAACTCTGCAGGTTTGTGAATTACAGTGCCCCTGAGCTCCTTTCTTCAACTCGCTCTCTTGTGAGCTGGGCACAAAACCGCAGGATTGCTTCAGGCCCTAATCTGTTTCTGGCAGGGCACGCTGAGCCTTTGCTTAATTCCTCTTCCTGGTGGGAAATGAGCGTTACATTTGCCCGTGCAGAAACCTATAGCTAGTCTCTCATTGGTTCTCCCTATTGCTGTTCATCTTGCACAGAAATTGCAAGCTGTGCCAAAGAGGAGGTTAAAGGCACTGACTCTCCAAGCGGGGAGAGTCTTAGTAAAGCATCTGGAATGGTGAACCTGAAGACCAGGATACGAAAACTGAGATGCATTTTAAATCGTTTCCCAATCACACGGTGGACGATACTCTGGGTTTCCCATGCATGTTTTAGCTGGAGGAAGAATCCCTTGAACCTGGAGAGTTGGGACCCATGGAATGGGTACCATGCAGTATGACTTCAAAGGGTCTGGATTTGCTCACCGAAACTCACCAACGCTATCAGCCTGAAGTGTCCAGCCTTATGTCTCAACCAGCTCTGGGTGTAGATGTGGTCAATCCCCGTTGCATCACGTGCCCTGAGTGAATTATTTAAGAATTGCTCTCTATTTCACTGTCTTTGTGTTTTGTTTTCGAAATTTATTTTGATAATGGGATTTATCGGATTTTCACTGCTGCATTTTGGCCGCAGTACACACGCTTGATTCTCTTACGGAGACATATATATCCATGGGTTTTAAGATTCTTCCTAGTCAGGTATATTCCTAGGCGTTGAATATGTGATGTCGGGTCCATTTCGTTGAGCAAGGAGTAGGTCTTATCTATTACATATTTGGCTTATGGAAAGTTATCTGTGCTAATTTCAGTCTCTGGTTTTATGCAGCACCCCAAGGCACCTTTCCCCATAAGCAAGCACAGGTTGGTTTTCTAAATTTGAGACCCTGTTCTGTTTTGTAATTCAGTTCATGTGTAGTCAAGTTTACATTCTGTGTATTAGTGATATCTTATGATGTTTCTTTTTCTGTGTGACGTAGTTCACGTAGAATCACCATACCTGCATCCACTCACTATGCCGCTATTGGCCTGATGACACAGATTTCATTGCTGAGTGATATTGCATTGCACGTACGAGCCACAACTTCTTTATCCATTTTTTGCTTTCTGGGATATTTACCTGGTACTGTAGACGAGCTTCTTGGGAACACAGCCGTCCCAAACGTTGGGGTGGCTCTCTGTTTTTGATTTTAATTTCCCTAAGCAATAGGACCATAAGTGCAATTGCCATAGGCTGTGTTGCTTTATTTCTTACGTGTTTCAGGAAACACCATATGCTTCTCCAGGGTGGCTGTTCACAATTTACATCCTGCCGATCAGCATAACAAGGCTCCCTGTTCTCCATATCCTGTCCTACCTTTCTGAATTTTACACTTTTTTCAGATGGCCCTTTTGCCCGGAGGGGCAGTGAGATTTCATTGTAGTGCAGATTTCCTTTACAGGCTTGCTTGGTTGGCCAAAAAGGGCGTATGCGTTTTTTCCTGAATATATTCAAGAAAAAACGCATACGCCCTTTTCGGCCAAGTGCATCATTGTCGACGTTGTGCCTCTTTTCCTATGCTTTCAGGGCAATTCCAGTCTACCCTCTGCAATCGTAGTCCTGAAATTCTGCCCCGCTTTCAAGTCCCCTTCGCAGGCTTACTTCAATATATTTTTGGAGGATAGCTGTCATTTATAACTCTGCAGGTTTGTGAATTACAGTGCCCCTGAGCTCCTTTCTTCAACTCGCTGTCTTGTGAGCTGGGCACAAAACCGCAGGATTGCTTCAGGCCCTAATCTGTTTCTAGCAGGGCACGCTGAGCCTTTGTTTAATTCCTCTTCCTGGTCGGCAATGAGCGTTACATTTGCCCGTGCAGACACCTACAGCTAGTCTCTCATTGGTTCTCCCTATTCCTGTTCATCTTGCACAGAAATTGCAAGCTGTGCCAAAGAGGAGGTTAAAGGCACTGACTCTCCAAGCGGGGAGAGTCTTAGTAAAGCATCTGGAATGGTGAACCCGAGGACCAGGATACGAAAACTGAGATGCATTTTAAATCGTTTCCCAATCACACAGTGGACGATACTCTGGGTTTCCCATGCATGTTTTAGCTGGAGGAAGAATCCCTTGAACCTGGAGAGTTGGGACCCATGGAATGGGTACCATGCAGTATGACTTCAAAGGGTCTCCATTTACTCACCGAAACTCACCAATGCTATCAGCCTGAAGTGTCCAGCCTTATGTCTCAACCAGCTCTGGGTGTAGATGTGTTAAATCCCGGTTGCATCACATGCCCTGAGTGAATTATTTAAGAATTGCTCTCTATTTCTCTGTCTTTGTGTTTTGTTTTCGAAATTTATTTTGATAATGGGATTTATCGGATTTTCACTGCTGCGTTTCGGCCGCTGTACACACGCTTGATTCTCTTACGGAGACATATATATCCATGGGTTTTAAGATTCTTCCTAGTCAGGTATATTCCTAGGCGTTGAATATGTGGTGTTGAGTCCATTTCGTTGAGCAAGGAGTAGGTCTTGTCTATTACATATTTGGCTTATGGAATGTTATCTGTGCTAATTTCAGTCTCTGGTTTTATGCAGCACCCCAAGGCACCTTACCCCATAAGTAAGCACTAGTTGGTTTTCTAAATTTGAGACCCTGTTCTGTTTTGTAATTCAGTTCATGTGTAGTCAAGTTTACATTCCGTGTATTAGTGATATCTTATGATGTTTCTTTTTCTGTGTGATGTAGTTCACGTAGAATCACCGTACCTGCATCCACTCACTATGCCGCTACGGGCCTGATGACACAGATTTCATTGCTGAGTGATATTGCATTGCACGTACGTGCCACAACTTCTTTATCCATTTTTTGCTTTCTGGGATATATACTTGGTACTGTAGACGAGCTTCTTGGGAACACAGCCGTCCCAAACTTTGGGGTGGCTCTCTGTTTTTGATTTTAATTTCACTAAGCTATAGGACCATAAGTGGAAGTGCCATAGGCTGTGTTGCTTTGTTTCTTACATGTTTCAGGAAACACCATACACTTCTCCAGGGTGGCTGTTGGCAATTTACATACTGCCAATCAGCATAACAAGGCTCACTGTTCTCCTTATCCTGTCCTACCTTTCTGGATTTTACACTTTTTTCAGATGGCCCTTTTGCCCGGGGGGCAGTGAGATTTCATTGTAGTGCAGATTTCCTTTACAGGCTTGCTTGGTTGGTCAAAAAGGGCATATGCGTTTTTTCCTGAATATATTCAGGAAAAAACGCATACGCCCTTTTCGGCCAAGTGCATCATTGTCGACGTTGTGCCTCTTTAACTATGCTTTCAGGGCAATTCCAGTCTACCCCCTGCAATCGTTTTCCTGAAATTCTGCCCCGCTTTCAAGTCCCCTTCGCACGCTTACTTCAATATATTTTTGGAGGATAGCTGTCATTTATAACTCTGCAGGTTTGTGAATTACAGTGCCCCTGAGCTCCTTTCTTCAACTCGCTTTCTTGTGAGCTGGCCACAAAACCGCAGGATTGCTTCAGGCCCTAATCTGTTTCCAGCAGGGCACGCTGAGCCTTTGTTTAATTCCTCTTCCTGGTGGGCAATGAGCGTTACATTTGCCCGTGCAGACACCTACAGCTAGTCTCTCATTGGTTCTCCCTATTCCTGTTCATCTTGCACAGAAATTGCAAGCTGTGCCAAACAGGAGGTTAAAGGCACTGAATCTCCAAGCGGGGAGAGTGTTAGTAAAGCGTCTGGAATGGTGAACCCGAGGACCAGGATACGAAAACTGAGATGCATTTTAAATCGTTTCCCAATCACACGGTGGACCATACTGTGGGTTTCCCATGCATGTTTTAGCTGGAGGAAGAATCCCTTGAACCTGCAGAGTTGGGACACATGGAATGGGTACCATGCAGTATGACTTCAAAGGGTCTGCATTTGCTCACCGAAACTCACCAATGCTATCAGCCTGAAGTGTCCAGGTTTATGTCTCAACCAGCTCTGGGTGTAGATGTGGTCAATCCCGGTTGCATCACATGCCCTGAGTGAATTATTTAAGAATTGCTCTCTATTTCACTGTCTTTCTGTTTTGTTTTCGAAATTTATATTGATAATGGGATTTATCGGATTTTCACTGCTGTGTTTCGGCCGCTGTACACACGCTTGATTCACTTACGGAGACATATATATCCATGGGTTTTAAGATTCTTCCTAGTCAGGTATATTCCTAGGCGTTGAATATGTGGTGTTGGGTCCATTTCGTTGAGCAAGGAGTAGGTCTTGTCTATTACATATTTGGCTTATGGAAAGTTATCTGTGCTAATTTCAGTCTCTGGTTTTATGCAGCACCCCAACGCACCTTTCCCCATAAGCAAGCACTAGTTGGTTTTCTAAATTTGAGACCCTGTTCTGTTTTGTAATTCAGTTCATGTGTAGTCAAGTTTACATTCCGTGTATTAGTGATATCTTATGATGTTTCTTTTTCTGTGTGACGTAGTTCACGTAGAATCACCGTACCTGCATCCACTCACTTTACGCTACGGGCCTGATGACACAGATTTCATTGCTGAGTGATATTGCATTGTACGTACGTGCCACAACTTCTTTATCCATTTTTTGCTTTGTGGGATATTTACCTGATACTGTAGACGAGCTTCTTGTGAACACAGCCGTCCCAAATATTGGGGTGGCTGTCTGTTTTTGATTTTAATTTCCGTAAGCTATAGGACCATAAGTGGAAGTGCCATAGGCTGTGTTGCTTTGTTTCTTACGTGTTTCAGGAAACACCATACACTTCTCCAGGGTGGCTGCTGGCAATTTACATCCTGCCAATCAGCATAACAAGGCTCCCTGTTCTCCATATCCTGTCCTACCTTTCTGGATTTTACACTTTTTCAGATGGCCCTTTTGCCCGGTGGGCAGTGTGACTTCATTGTAGTGCAGATTTCCTTTACAGGCTTGCTTGGTTGGCCAAAAAGGGCGTATGCGTTTTTTCCTGAATATATTCAGGAAAAAACGCATACGCCCTTTTTGGCCAAGTGCATCATTGTCGACGTTCTGCCTCTTTTCCTATGCTTTCAGGGCAATTCCAGTCTAACCCCTGCAATCGTTTTCCTGAAATTCTGCCCCGCTTTCAAGTCCGCTTCGCAGGCTTACTTCAATATAATTTTGGAAGATAGCTGTCATTTATAACTCTGCAGGTTTGTGAATTACAGTGACCCTGAGCTCCTTTCTTCAACTCGCTTTCTTTTGAGCTGGGCACAAAACCGCAGGATTGATTCAGGCCCTAATCTGTTTCCAGCAGGGCACACTGAGCCTTTGTTTAATTCCTCTTCCTGGTGGGCAATGAGCATTACATTTGCTCGTGCAGACACCTACAGCTAGTCTCTCATTGGTTCTCCCTATTCCTGTTCATCTTGCACAGAAATTGCAAGCTGTGCGAAACAGGAGGTTAAAGGCACTGACTCTCCAAGCGGGGAGAGTGTTAGTAAAGCATCTGGAATGGTGAACCCGAGGACCAGGATACGAAAACTGAGATGCATTTTAAATCGTTTCCCAATCACACGGTGGATGATACTCTGGGTTTCCCATGCATGTTTTAGCTGGAGGAAGAATGCCTTGAACCTGGAGAGTTGGGACCCATGGAATGGGTACCATGCAGTATGACTTCAAAGGGTCTGCATTTGCTCACCGAAACTCACCAATGCTATCAGCCTGAAGTGTCCAGCCTTATGTCTCAACCAGCTCTGGGTGTAGATGTGGTCAATCCCGGTTGCATCACATGCCCTGAGTGAATTATTTAAGAATTGCTCTCTATTTCACTGTCTTTGTGTTTTGTTTTCGAAATTTATTTTGATAATGGGATTTATCGGATTTTCACTCCTGCGTTTCAGCCGCTGTACACACGCTTGATTCTCTTACGGAGACATATATATCCATGGGTTTTAAGATTCTTCCTAGTCAGGTATATTCCTAGGCGTTGAATATGTGGTGTTGGGTCCATTTCGTTGAGCAAGGGGTAGGTCTTGTCTATTACATATTTGGCTTATGGAAAGTTATCTGTGCTAATTTCAGTCTCTGGTTTTATGCAGCACCCCAACGCACCTTTCCCCATAAGCAAGCACTAGTTGGTTTTCTAAATTTGAGACCCTGTTCTGTTTTGTAATTCAGTTCATGTGTAGTCAAGTTTACATTCCGTGTATTAGTGATATCTTATGATGTTTCTTTTTCTGTGTGACGTAGTTCACGTAGAACCACCGTACCTGCATCCACTCACTATGCCGCTACGGGCCTGATGACACAGATTTCATTGCTGAGTGATATTGCATTGTACGTACGTGCCACAACTTCTTTATCCATTTTTTGCTTTCTGGGATATTTACCTGATACTGTAGACGAGCTTCTTGTGAACACAGCCGTCCCAAATATTGGGGTGGCTGTCTGTTTTTGATTTTAATTTCCGTAAGCTATAGGACCATAAGTGGAAGTGCCATAGGCTGTGTTGCTTTGTTTCTTACGTGTTTCAGGAAACACCATACACTTCTCCAGGGTGGCTGCTGGCAATTTACATCCTGCCAATCAGCATAACAAGGCTCCCTGTTCTCCATATCCTGTCCTACCTTTCTGGATTTTACACTTTTTTCAGATGTCCCTTCTGCCCGGGGGGCAGTGAGACTTCATTGTAGTGCAGATTTCCTTTACAGGCTTGGTTGGTTGGCCAAGAAGGGCGTATGCGTTTTTTTCTGAATATATTCAGGAAAAAACGCATACGCCCTTATTGGCCAAGTGCATCATTGTCGACGTTCTGCCTCTTTTCCTATGCTTTCAGGGCAATTACAGTCTACCCCCTGCAATCGTTTTCCTGAAATTCTGCCCCGCTTTCAAGTCCCCTTCGCAGGCTTACTTCAATATATTTTGGAAGATAGCTGTCATTTATAACTCTGCAGGTTTGTGAATTACAGTGCCCCAGAGCTCCTTTCTTCAACTCGCTTTCTTGTGAGCTGGGCACAAAACCGCCAGGATTGCTTCAGGCCCTAATCTGTTTCCAGCAGGGCACACTGAGCCTTTGTTTAATTCCTCTTCCTGGTGGGCAATGAGCGTTACATTTGCCCGTGCAGACACCTACATCTAGTCTCTCATTGCTTCTCCTATTCCTGTTCATCTTGCTCAGAAATTGCAAGCTGTGCCAAATACGAGGTTAAAGGCACTGACTCTCAAAGCGGGGAGATTGTTAGTACAGCATCTGGAATGGTGAACCCGAGGACCAGGATACGAAAACTGAGATGCATTTTAAATCATTTCCCAATCACACGGTGGATGATACTCTCGGTTTCCCATGCATGTTTTAGCTGGAGGAAGAATGCCTTGAACCTGGAGAGTTGGGACCCATGGAATGGGTACCATGCAGTAAGACTTCAAAGGGTCTGTATTTGCTCACCGAAACTCACCAATGCTATCAGCCTGAAGTGTCCAGCCTTATGTCTCAACAAGCTCTGGGTGTAGATGTGTTAAATCCCGGTTGCATCACATGCCCTGAGTGAATTATTTAAGAATTGCTCTCTATTTCACTGTCTTTGTGTTTTGTTTTCGAAATTTATTTTGATAATGGGATTTATCGGATTTTCACTCCTGCGTTTCGGCCGCTGTACACACACTTGATTCTCTTATGGAGACATATATATCCATGGGTTTTAAGATTCTTCCTAGTCAGGTATATTCCTAGGCGTTGAATATGTGGTGTTGGGTCCATTTCGTTGAGCAAGGGGTAGGTCTTGTCTATTACATATTTGGCTTAAGGAAAGTTATCTGTGCTAATTTCAGTCTCTGGTTTTATGGAGCACCCCAACGCACCTTTCCCCATAAGCAAGCACTAGTTGGTTTTCTAAATTTGAGCCCTGTTCTGTTTTGTAATTCAGTTCATGTGTAGTCAAGTTTACATTCAGTGTATTAGTGATATCTTATGATGTTTCTTTTTCTGTGTGACGTAGTTCACGTAGAATCACCGTACCTGCATCCATTCACTATGTCGCTAAGGGCCTGATGACACAGATTTCATTGCTGAGTGATATTGCATTGTACGTACGTGCCACAACTTCTTTATCCATTTTTTGCTTTCTGGGATATTTACCTGATACTGTAGACGAGCTTCTTGTGAACACAGCCGTCCCAAATATTGGGGTGGCTGTCTGATTTGATTTTAATTTCCGTAGGCTATAGTACCATAAGTGGAAGTGCCATAGGCTGTGTTGCTTTGTTTCTTACGTGTTTCAGGAAACACCATACACATCTCCAGGGTGGCTGCTGGCAATTTACATCCTGCCAATCAGCATAACAAGGCTCCCTGTTCTCCATATCCTGTCCTACCTTTCTGGATTTTACACTTTTTTCAGATGGCCCTTCTGCCCGTGGGGCAGTGAGACTTCATTGTAGTGCAGATTTCCTTTACAGGCTTGCTTGGTTGGCCAAAAAGGGCGTATGCATTTTTTCCTGAATACATTCAGGAAAAAATGCATACGCCCTTTTTGGCCAAGTGCATCATTTTCGACGTTGTGCCTCTTTTACTATGCTTTCAGGGCAATTCCAGTCTACCCCCTGCAATCGTTTTCCTGAAATTCTGCCCCGCTTTCAAGTCCCCTTCGCAGGCTTACTTCAATATATTTTTGGAGGATAGCTGTCATTTATAACTCTGCAGGTTTGTGAATTACAGTGCCCCTGAGCTCCTTTCTTCAACACGTTTTCTTGTGAGCTGGGCACAAAACCGCAGGATTGATTCAGGCCCTAATCTGTTTCCAGCAGGGCACACTGAGCCTTTGCTTAATTCCTCTTCCTGGTGGGCAATGAGCGTTACATTTGCCCGTGCAGACACCTACATCTAGTCTCTCATTGGTTCTCCCTATTCCTGTTCATCTTGCACAGAAATTGCAAGCTGTGCCAAAGAGGAGGTTAAAGGCACTGACTCTCCAAGCGGGGAGAGTGTTAGTAAAGCATCTGGAATGGTGAACCCGAGGACCAGGATACGAAAACTGAGATGCATTTTAAATCGTTTCCCAATCACACGGTGGACGATGCTCTGGGTTTCCCATGCATGTTTTAGCTGGAGGAAGAATCCCTTGAACCTGGAGAGTTGGGACCCATGGAATGGGTACCATGCAGTATGACTTCAAAGGGTCTGCATTTGCTCACCGAAACTCACCAATGCTATCAGCCTGAAGTGTCCAGCCTTATGTCTCAACCAGCTCTGTGTGTAGATGTGGTCAATCCCGGTTGCATCACATGCCCTGAGTGAATTATTTAAGAATTGCTCTCTATTTCACTGTCTTTGTGTTTTGTTTTCGAAATTTATTTTGATAATGGGATTTATCGGATTTTCACTACTGCGTTTCGGCCGCTGTTCACACGCTTGATTCTCTTACGAAGACATATATATCCATCACATACCCTGAGTGAATTATTTAAGAATTGCTCTGTATTTCACTGTCTTTGTGTTTTGTTTTCTAAATTCATTTTGAAAATGGGATTTATCGGATTTTCACTGCTGCGTTTCGGCTGCTGTACACACGCTTGATTCTCTTACGGAGACATATATATCCATGTGTTTTAAGATTCTTCCTAGTCAGGTATATTCCTAGGCGTTGAATATGTGGTGTTGGGTCCATTTCGTTGAGCAAGGAGTAGGTCTTGTCTATTACATATGTGGCTTATGGAAAGTTATCTGTGCTAATTTCAGTCTCTGGTTTTATGCAGCACCCCAAGGCACCTTTTCCCATATGCAAGCACTAGTTGGTTTTCTAAATTTGAGACCCTGTTCTGTTTTGAAATTCAGTTCATGTGTAGTCAAGTTTACATTCCGTGTATTAGTGATATCTTATGATGTTTCTTTTTCTGTGTGACGTAGTTCACGTAGAATCACCGTACCTGCATCCACTCACTATGCCGCTACGGGCCTGATGACACAGATTTCATTGCTGAGTGATATTGCATTGTACGTACGTGCCACAACTTCTTTATCCATTTTTTGCTTTCTGGGATATTTACCTGATACTGTAGACGAGCTTCTTGTGAACACAGCCGTCCCAAATATTGGGGTGGCTGTCTGTTTTTGATTTTAATTTCCCTAAGCTATAGGACCATAAGTGCAATTGCCATAGGCTGTGTTGCTTTATTTCTTACGTGTTTCAGGAAACACCATACACTTCTCCGGGGTGGTTGTTCACAATTTACATCCTGCCAATCAGCATAACAAGGCTCCCTGTTCTCCATATGCTATCCTACCTTTCTGGATTTTACACTTTTTTCAGATGTCCCTTTTGCCCGGTGGGCAGTGAGACTTCATTGTATTACAGATTTCCTTTACAGGCTTGCTTGGTTGGCCAAAAAGGGCGTATGCGTTTTTTCCTGAATATATTCAGGAAAAAACGCATTCCCTCTTTTTGGCCAAGTGCATCATTGTCGACGTTGTGCTTCTTTTCCTATGCTTTCAGGGCAATTCCAGTCTACCCCCTGCAATCGTTTTCCTGAAATTCTGCCTCACATTCAAGTCCCCTTCGCAGGCTTACTTCAATATATTTTTGGAGGATGGCTGTCATTTATAACTCTGCAGGTTTGTGAATTACAGTGCCCCTGAGCTCCTTTCTTCAACTCGCTTTCTTGTGAGCTGGGCACAAAACCGCAGGATTGCTTCAGGCCCTAATCTGTTTCCAGTAGGGAACACTGAGCCTTTGTTTAATTCCTCTTCCTGGTGGGCAATGAGCGTTACATTTGCCCGTGCAGACACCTACAGCTAGTCTCTCATTGGTTCTCCCTATTCCTGTTCATCTTGCACAGAAATTGCAAGCTGTGCCAAAGAGGAGGTTAAAGGCACTGACTCTCCAAGCGGGGAGAGTGTTAGTAAAGCATCTGGAATGGTGAACCCGAGAACCAGGATACGAAAACTGAGATGCATTTTAAATTGTTTCCCAATCACACGGTGGACGATACTCTGGGTTTCCCATGCATGTTTTAGCTGGAGGAAGAATCCCTTGAACCTGGAGAGTTGGGACCCATGGAATGTGTACCATGCAGTATGACTTCAAAGGGTCTGCATTTGCTCACCGAATCTCACAAATGCTATCACCCTGAATTGTCCAGCCTTATGTCTCAACCAGCTGTGGGTGTAGATGTGGTCAATCCCGGTTGCATCACATGCCCTGAGTGAATTGTTTAAGATTTGCTCTCTATTTCACTGTCTTTGTGTTTTGTTTTTGAAATTTATTTTGATAATGGGATTTATCGGATTTTCACTGCTGCGTTTATGCCGCTGTACACACGCTTGATTCTCTTACGGAGACATATAAATCCATGGGTTTTAAGATTCTTCCTAGTCAGGTATACTCCTAGGCGTTGAATATGTGGTGTTGAGTCCATTTCGTTGAGCAAGGAGTAGGTCTTGTCTATTACATATTTGGCTTATGGAAAGTTATCTGTGCTAATTTCAGTCTCTGGTTTTATGCAGCACCCCAAGGCACCTTTCCCCATAAGCAAGCACTAGTTGGTTTTCTAAATTTGAGACCCTGTTCTGTTTTGTAATTCAGTTCATGTGTAGTCAAGTTTACATTCCGTATATTAGTAATATCTTATGATGTTTCTTTTTCTGTGTGACGTAGTTCACGTAGAATCACCATACCTGCATCCACTCACTATGCCGCTACGGGCATGATGACACAGATTTCATTGCTGAGTCATACTGCATTGCATGTACGTGCCACAACTTCTTTATCCATTTTTTGTTTTCTGGGATATTTACCTGGTACTGTAGACGAGCTTATTGGGAACACAGCCGTCCCAAATATTGGGGTGGCTGTCTGTTTTTGATTTTAATTTCTGTAAGCTATTGGACCATAAGTGGAAGTGCCATAGGCTGTGTTGCTTTGTTTCTTACGTGTTTCAGGAAGCACCATACACTTCTCCAGTGTGGCTGCTGGCAATTTACATCCTGCCAATCAGCATAACACGGCTCCCTGTTCTCCATATCCTGTCCTAACTTTCTAGATTTTACACTTTTTTCAGATGGCCCTTTTGCCCGGGGGGGTGCAGTGAGATTTCATTTTAGTACAGATTTCCTTTACAGACTTGCTTGGTTGGCCAAAAAGGGCGTATGCGTTGTTTCCTGAATATATTCAGGAAACAACGCATACGCCCTTTTTGGCCAAGTGCATCATTTTCGACGTTGTGCCTCTTTCCCTATGCTTTCAGGGCAATTCCAGTCTACCCCCTGAAATCGTTTTCCTGAAATTCTGCCCCGCTTTCAAGTCCCCTTCGCAGGCTTACTTCAATATATTTTTAGAGGATAGCTGTCATTTATAACTCTGCAGGTTTGTGAATTACAGTGCCCCTGAGCTCCTTTCTTCAACTCGCTTTCTTGTGAGCTGGGCATAAAACCGCAGGATTGCTTCAGGCCCTAATCTGTTTCCAGCAGGGCACACTGAGCCTTTGTTTAATTCCTCTTCCTGGTGGGAAATGAGTGTTACATTTGCCCGTGCAGACACCTACAGCTAGTCTCTCATTGGTTCTCCCTATTCCTGTTCATCTTGCACAGAAATTGCAAACTGTGCCAAAGAGGAGGTTAAAGGCACTGACTCTCCAAGCGGGGAGAGTGTTAGTAAAGCTTCTGGAATGGTGAACCCGAGGACAAGGATACGAAAACTGAGATCCATTTTAAATCGTTTCCCAGTCTCACGGTGTACTATACTCTGTGTTTCCCATGCATGTTTTAGCTGAAGGAAGAATCCCTTGAACCTGGAGAGTTCGGACCCTTGGAATGGGTACCATTCAGTATGACTTCAAAGGGTCTATATTTGCTCACCGAAACTCACCAATGCTATCAGCCTGAAGTGTCCAGCCTTATGTCTCAACCAGCTCTGGGTGTAGATGTGGTCAATCCCGGTTGCATCACATGCCCTGAGTGAATTATTTAAGAATTGCTCTCTATTTCACTGTCTTTGTGTTTTGTTTTCGAAATTTATTTTGATAATGGGATTTATCGGATTATCACTGCTGCGTTTCGGCCGCTGTACACACGCTTGATTCTCTTACGGAGACATATATATCCATGGGTTTTAAGATTCTTCCTAGTCAGGTATATTCCTAGACGTTGAATATGTGGTGTTGAGTCCATTTCGTTGAGCAAGTAGTAGGTCTTGTCTATTACATATTTGGCTTATGGAATGTTATCTGTGCTAATTTCAGTCTCTGGTTTTATGCAGCACCCTAAGGCACCTTTGCCCATAAGCAAGCACTAGTTGGTTTTCTAAATTTGAGACCCTGTTCTGTTTTGTAATTCAGTTCATGTGTAGTCAAGTTTACATTCCGTGTATTAGTGATATCTTATGATGTTTGTATTTCTGTGTGACGTAGATCACGTAGAATCACCGTACCTGCATCCACTCACTATGCCGCTACGGGCCTGATGACACAGATTTCATTGCTGAGTGATATTCCATTGTACGTACATGCCACAACTTCTTTATCCATTTTTTGCTTTCTGGGATATTTACCTGGTACTGTAGACGAGCTTCTTGTGAACACAGCCGTCCCAAACATTGGTGTGGCTGTCTGTTTTTGATTTTAATTTCCCTAAGCTATAGGACCATAAGTGCAAGTGCCATAGGCTGTGTTGCTTTGTTTCTTACGTGTTTCAGGAAGCACCATACACTTCTCCAGGGTGGCTGTTGGCAATTTACATCCTGCCAATCAGCATAACAAGGCTCCCTCTTCTCCATATCCTGTCCTACCTTTCTAGATTTTACACTTTTTTCAGATGGCCGTTTTGCCAGGGGGGCAGTGAGACTTCATTGTAGTGCAGATTTCTTTACAGGCTTGCTTGGTTGGCTAAAAAGGGCGTATGCGATTTTTCCTGAGTATATTCAGGAAAAAACGCATACGCCCTTTTTGGCTAAGTGCATCATTGTCGATGTTGTGCCTCTTTTCCTATGCTTTCAGGGCAATTCCAGTCTACCCCCTGCAATCGTTTTCCTGAAATTCTGCCCCGCTTTCAAGTCCCCTTCGCAGGCTTACTTCAATATATTTTTGGAGGATAGCTGTCATTTATAACTCTGCAGGTTTGTGAATTACAGTGCCCCTGAGCTCCTTTCTTCAACTCGCTTTCTTGTGAGCTGGGCACGAAACCGCAGGATTGCTTCAGGCCCTAATCTGTTTCCAGCAGGGCACACTGAGCCTTTGTTTAATTCCTCTTCCTGGTGGGCAATGAGCCTTATATTTGCCCGTGCAGACACCTACAGCTAGTCTCTCATTGGTTCTCCCTATTTCTGTTCATCTTGCACAGAAATTGCAAGCTGTGCCAAAGAGGAGGTTAAAGGCACTGACTCTCCAAGCGGGGAGAGTGTTAGTAAAGCGTCTGGAATGGTGAACCCCAGGACCAGGATACGAAAACTGAGATGCATTTTAAATCATTTCCCAATCACACGGTGGACGATACTCTGGGTTTCCCACGCATGTTTTAGCTGGAGGAAGAATCCCTTGAACCTGGAGAGTTGGGACTCATGGAATGGGTACCATGCAGTATGACTTCAAAGGGTCTGCATTTGCTCACTGAAACTCACCAATGCTATCAGCCTGAAGTGTCCAGCCTTATGTCTCAACCAGCTGTGGGTGTAGATGTGGTCAATCCCGGTTGCATCACATGCCCTGAGTGAATTATTTAAGAATTGCTCTCTATTTCACTGTCTTTGTGTTTTGTTTTCGAAATTTATTTTGATAATGGGATTTATCGGATTTTCACTGCTGCGTTTCGGCCGCAGTACACACGCTTGATTCTCTTACGGAGACATATATATCCATGGGTTTTAAGATTCTTCCTAGTCAGGTATATTCCTAGGCATTGAATATGTGGTGTTGGGTCCATTTCGTTGAGCAAGGAGTAGGTCTTGTCTATTACATATTTGGCTTATGGAAAGTTATCTGTGCTAATTTCAGTCTCTGGTTTTATGCAGCACCCCAACGCACCTTTCCCCATAAGCAAGCACTAGTTGGTTTTCTAAATTTGAGACCCTGTTCTGTTTTGTAATTCAGTTCATGTGTAGTCAGGTTTACATTCCGTGTATTAATGATATCTTATGATGTTTCTTTTTCTGTGTGACTTAGTTCACGTAGAATCACCGTACCTGCATCCACTCACTATGCCGCTACGGGCCTGATGACACAGATTACATTGCTGAGTGATATTGCATTGTTCGTACGTGCCACAACTTCTTTATCCATTTTTTGCTTTCTGGGATATTTACCTGATACTGTACACGAACATCTTGTGAACACAGCCGTCCCAAATATTGGGGTGGCTGTCTGTTTTTGATTTTAATTTCCGTAAGCTATAGGACCATAAGTGGAAGTGCCATAGGCTGTGTTGCTTTGTTTCTTACGTGTTTCAGGAAACACCATACACTTCTCCGGTGTCACTGCTGGCAATTTACATCCTGCCAATCAGCATAACAAGGCTCCCTGTTCTCCATATCCTGTCCTACCTTTCTGGATTTTACACTTTTTTCAGATGGCCCTTTTGCCCGGGAGGCAGTGAGACTTCATTGTAGTGCAGATTTCATTTACAGGCTTGCTTGGTTGGCCAAAAAGGGCGTATGCGTTTTTTCCTGAATATATTCAGGAAAATACGCATACGCCCTTTTTGGCCAAGTGCATCATTGTGGACGTTGTGCCTCTTTTCCTATGCTTTCAGGGCAATTCCAGTCTACCCACTGCAATCGTTTTCCTGAAATTCTGCCCCGCTTTCAATTCCCCTTCGCAGGCTTACTTCAATATACTTTTGGAAGATAGCTGTCATTTATAACTCTGCAGGTTTGTGAATTACAGTGCCCCTGAGCTCCTTTCTTCAACTCGCTTTCTTGTGAGCTGGGCACAAAACCGCAGGATTGCTTCAGGCCCTAATCTGTTTCCGGCAGTGCACACTGAGCCTTTGTTTAATTCCTCTTCCTGGTGGGAAATGAGCGTTACATTTGCCTGTGCAGACACCTACAGCTGGTCTCTCATTGTTTCTCCCTATTCCTGTTCATCTTGCACAGAAATTGCAAGCTGTGCCAAAGAGGAGGTTAAAGGCACTGACTCTCCAAGCGGGGAGAGTGTTAGTAAAGCATCTGGAATGGTGAACCCGAGGACCAGGATACGAAAACTGAGATGCATTTTAAATCGTTTCCCAATCACACGGTGGACGATACTCTGGGTTTCCCATGCATGTTTTAGCTGGAGGAAGAATGCCTTGAACCTGGAGAGTTGGGACCCATGGAATGGGTACCATGCAGTATGACTTCAAAGGGTCTGCATTTGCTCACTGAAACTCACCAATGCTATCACCCTGAAGTGTCCAGCCTTATGTCTCAACCAGCTCTGGGTGTAGATGTGGTCAATCCCGGTTGCATCACATGCCCCGAGTGAATTAAGAATTGCTCTCTATTTCACTGTATTTTTGTTTTGTTTTTGAAATTTATTTTGATAATTGGATTTATCGGATTTTCACTGCTGCGTTTATGCCGCTGTACACACGCTTGATTCTCTTACGGAGACATATAAATCCCTGGGTTTTAAGATTCTTCCTAGTCAGGTATATTCCTAGGCGTTGAATTTGTGGTGTTGGGTCCATTTCGTTGAGCAAGGAGTAGGTCTTGTCTATTACATATTTGACTTATGGAAAGTTATCTGTGCTAAATTCAGTCTCTGGTTTTATGCAGCATCCCAACGAACATTTCCCCATAAGCAAGCACTAGTTGGTTTTCAAAATTTGAGACCCTGTTCTGTTTTGTTATTCAGTTCATGTGTAGTTAAATTTACATTCCGTGTATTAGTGATATCTTATGATGTTTCTTTTTCTGTGTGATGTAGTTTACGTAGAATCACCGTACCTGCATCCACTCACTATGCCGCTACGGGCCTGATGACACAGATTTCATTGCTGAGTGATATTGCATTGCATGTACGTGCCACAATTTCTTTATCCATTTTTTGCTTTCTGGGATATTTGCCTGGTACTGTAGACGAGATTCTTGGGAACACAGCCGTCCCAAACTTTGGGGTGGATCTCTGTTTTTGATTTTAATTTCCCTAAGCAAGTGGACCATAAGTGCAATTGCCATAGGCTGTGTTCCTTTATTTCTTACGTGTTTCAGGAAACACCATACACTTCTCCAGGGTGGCTGCTGGCAATTTACATCCTTCCAATCAGCATAACAAGGCTCCCTGTTCTCCATATCCTGTCCTACCTTTCTGGATTTTACACTTTTTTCAGATGGCCCTTTTTCCAGAGGGGCAGTGAGACTACATTGTAGTGCAGATTTCCTTTACAGCATTGCTTGTTTAGCCAAAAAGTGCATATGCGTTCTTTCCTGAATATATTCAGGAAAAAACGCATACGCCCTTTTTGGCCAAGTGCATCATTGTCGACCTTGTGCCTCTTTTCCTATGCTTTCAGGGCAATTCCAGTCTACCCCCTGCAATCGTTTTCCTGAAATTCTGCCCCACTTTCAAGTCCCCTTCGCAGGCTTACTTCAATATACTTTTGGAAGATAGCTGTCATTTATAACTCTGCAGGTTTTTGAATTACAGTGCCCCTGAGCTCCTTTCTTCAACTCGCTTTCTTGTGAGCTGGGCACAAAACCGCAGGATTGCTTCAGGCACTAATCCGTTTCCAGCAGGGCATGCTGAGCCTTTGGTTAATTCCTCTTCCTATTGGGAAATGAGCGTTACATTTGCCCGTGCAGACTCCTACAGATAGTGTCTCATTGGTTCTCCCTATTCCTGTTCATCTTGCACAGAAATTGCAAGCTGTGCCAAACAGGTGGTTAAAGGCACTGACTCTCCAAGCGGGGAGAGTGTTAGTAAAGCGTCTGGAATGGTGAACCCGAGCACCAGGATACGGAAACTGAGATGCATTTTAAATCATTTCCCAATCACACGGTGGACGATACTCTGGGTTTCCCACGCATGTTTTAGCTGGAGGAAGAATCCTTTGAACCTGGAGAGTTGGGACCCATGGAATGGATACCATGCAGTATGACTTCAAAGGGTCTGCATTTGCTTACCGAAACTCACCAATGCTATCAGCCTGAAGTGTCCAGCCTTATGTCTCAACCAGCTCTGGGTGTAGATGTGGTCAATCCCGGTTGCATCACATGCCCTGAGTGAATTTTTTAAGAATTGCTCTCTATTTCACTGTCTTTGTGTTTTGTTTTCGAAATTTATTTTGATAATGGAAATTATCGGATTTTCACTGCTGCGTTTCGGCCGCTGTACACACGCTTGATTCTCTTACGGAGACATATATATCCATGGGTTTTAAGATTTTCCTAGTCAGGTATATTCCTAGGCGTTGAATATGTGGAGTTGGGTCCATTTCGTTGAGCAAAGGGTAGGTCTTGTCTATTACATATTTGGCTAATGGAAAGTTATCTGTGCTAATTTCAGTCTCTGGTTTTATGCAGCACCCCAACGCACCTTTCCCCATAAGCAAGCACTAGTTGGTTTTCTAAATTTGAGACCCTGTTCTGTTTTGTAATTCAGTTCATGTGTAGTCAAGTTTACATTCCGTGTATTAGTGATATCTTATGATGTTTCTTTTTCTGTGTGACGTATTTCACGTAGAATCACCGTACCTGCATCCACTCACTATGCCGCTACGGACCTGATGACACAGATTTCATTTCTGAGTGATATTCCATTGTACGTACATGCCACAACTTCTTTATCCATTTTTTGCTTTCTGGGATATTTACCTGGTACTGTAGACGAGCTTCTTGTGAACACAGCCGTCCCAAACATTGGTGTGGCTGTCTGTTTTTGATTTTAATTTCCCTAAGCTATAGGACCATAAGTGCAAGTGCCATAGGCTGTGTTGCTTTGTTTCTTACGTGTTTCAGGAAACATCATACACTTCTCCAGGGTGGCTGTTGGCAATTTACATCCTGCCAATCAGCATAACAAGGCTCCGCCTTCTCCATATCCTGTCCTACCTTTCTAGATTTTACACTTTTTTCAGATGGCCGTTTTGCCAGGGGGGCAGTGAGACTTCATTGTAGTGCAGATTTCCTTTACAGGCTTGCTTGGTTGGCCAAAAAGGGCGTATGCGTTTTTTCCTGAATATATTCAGGAAAAAACGCATACGCCCTTTTTGGCTAAGTGCATTATTGTCGACGTTGTGCCTCTTTTCCTATGCTTTCAGGGCAATTCCAGTCTACCCCCTGCAATCGTTTTCCTGAAATTCTGCCCCGCTTTCAAGTCCCCTTCGGAGGCTTACTTCAGTATATTTTTGGAGGATAGCTGTCATTTATAACTCTGCAGGTTTGTGAATTACAGTGCCCCTGAGCTACTTTCTTCAACTCGCTTTCTTGTGAGCTGGGCACAAAACCGCAGGATTGCTTCAGGCACTAATCTGTTTCCAGCAGGGCACGCTGAGCCTTTGGTTAATTCCTCTTCCTATTGGGAAATGAGCGTTACATTTGCCCGTGCAGACTCCTACAGCTAGTGTCTCATTGGTTCTCCCTATTCCTGTTCATCTTGCACAGAAATTGCAATCTGTGCCAAACAGGAGGTTAAAGGCACTGACTCTCTAAGCGGGGAGAGTGTTAGTAAAACGTCTGGAATGGTGAACCCGAGGACCAGGATACGGAAACTGAGATGCATTTTAAATCGTTTCCCAATCACACGGTGGACGATACTCTGGGTTTCCCATGCATGTTTTAGCTGGAGGAAGAATCCCTTGAACCTGGAGAGTTGGGACCCATGGAATGGGTACCATGCAGTATGACTTCAAAGGGTCTGCATTTGCTCACCGAAACTCACCAATGCTATCAGCCTGAAGTGTCCAGCCTTATGTCTCAACCAGCTCTGGGTGTAGATGTGGTCAAACCCGGTTGCATCACATGCCCTGAGTGAATTATTTAAGAATTGCTCTCTATTTCACTGTCTTTGTGTTTTGTTTTCGAAATTTATTTTGATAATGGGATTTATCGGATTTTCACTGCTGCGTTTCGGCCGCAGTACACACGCCTGATTCTCTTATGGAGACATATATATCCATGGGTTTTAAGATTCTTCCTAGTCAGGTATATTCCTAGGGGTTGAATACGTGGTGTTGGGTCCATTTCGTTGAGCAAGGAGTACGTCTTGTCTATTAAATATTTGGCTTATGGAAAGTTATCTGTGCTAATTTCAGTCTCTGGTTTTATGCAGCACCCCAACGCACCTTTCCCATAAGCAAGCACTAGTTGGTTTTCTAAATTTGAGACCCTGTTCTGTTTTGTAATTCAGTTCATGTGTAGTCAAGTTTACATTCCGTATATTAGTAATATCTTATGATGTTTCTTTTTCTGTGTGACGTAGTTCACGTAGAATCACCGTACCTGCATCCACTCACTATGCCGCTACGGGCCTGATGACACAGATTTCATTGCTGAGTGATATTGCATTGTTCGTACCTGCCACAACTTCTTTATCCATTTTTTGCTTTCTGGGATATTTACCTGATACTGTACACGAACATCTTGTGAACACAGCCATCCCAAATATTGGGGTGGCTGTCTGTTTTTGATTTTAATTTCCGTAAGCTATAGGACCATAAGTGGAAGTGCCATAGGCTGTGTTGCTTTGTTTCTTACGTGTTTCAGGAAACACCATACACTTCTCCGGTGTCACTGCTGGCAATTTACATCCTGCCAATCAGCATAACAAGGCTCCCTGTTCTCCATATCCTGTCCTACCTTTCTGGATTTTACACTTTTTTCAGATGGCCCTTTTGCCCGGGAGGCAGTGAGACTTCATTGTAGTGCAGATTTCCTTTACAGGCTTGCTTGGTTGGCCAAAAAGGGCGTATGCGATTTTTCCTGAATATATTCAGGAAAAAACGCATACGCCCTTTTTGGCCAAGTGCATCATTGTCGACGTTGTGCCTCTTTTCCTATGCTTTCTGGGCAATTCCAGTCAAACCCCTGCAATAATTTTCCTGAAATTCTGCCCCGCTTTCAAGTCCCCTTCACAGGCTTACTTCAATATATTTTTGGAGGATAGCTGTCAATTATAACTCTGCAGGTTTGTGAATTACAGTGCCCCTGAGCTCCTTTCTTCAACTCGCTCTCTTGTGAGCTGGGCACAAAACCGCAGGATTGCTTCAGGCCCTAATCTGTTTCCAGCAGGGCACGCTGAGCCTTTTTTATTTAATTCCTCTTCCTGGTGGGCAATGAGCGTTACATTTGCCCGTGCAGACACCTACAGCTAGTCTCTCATTGGTTCTCCCTATTCCTGTTCATCTTGCACAGAAATTGCAAGCTGTGCCAAAGAGGAGGTTAAAGGCACTGACTCTCCAAGCGGAGAGAGTGTTAGTAAAGCATCTGGAATGGTGAACCCGAGGACCAGGATACGAAAACTGAGATGCATTTTAAATCGTTTCCCAATCACACGGTGGACGATACTCTGGGTTTCCCATGCATGTTTTAGCTGGAGGAAGAATCCCTTGAACCTGGAGAGTTGGGACCCATGGAATGGGTACCATGCAGTATGACTTCAAAGGGTCTGCATTTGCTCACTGAAACTCACCAATGCTATCAGCCTGAAGTGTCCAGCCTTATGTCTCAACCAGCTGTGGGTGTAGATGTGGTCAATCCCGGTTGCATCACATGCCCTGAGTGAATTATTTAAGAATTGCTCTCTATTTCACTGTCTTTGTGTTTTGTTTTCGAAATTTATTTTGATAATGGGATTTATCGGATTTTCACTCCTGCGTTTCGGCCGCTGTACACACGCTTGATTCTCTTACGGAGACATATATATCCATGGGTTTTAAGATTCTTCCTAGTCAGGTATATTCCTAGGCGTTGAATATGTGGTGTTGAGTCCATTTCGTTGAGCAAGGAGTAGGTCTTGTCTATTACATATTTGGCTTATGGAATGTTATCTGTGCTAATTTCAGTCTCTGGTTTTATGCAGCACCCCAAGGCACCTTTCCCCATAAGCAAGCACTAGTTGGTTTTCTAAATTTGAGACCCTGTTCTGTTTTGTAATTCAGTTCATGTGTAGTCAAGTTTACATTCCGTGTATTAGTGATATCTTATGATGTTTCTTTTTCTGTGTGACGTAGTTCACGTAGAATCACCGTACCTGCATCCACTCATTATGCCGCTACGGGCCTGATGACACAGATTTCATTGCTGAGTGATATTGCATTGTACGTACGTGCCACAACTTCTTTATCCATTTTTTGCTTTCTGGGATATTTACCTGATACTGTAGACGAGCTTCTTGTGAACACAGCCGTCCCAAATATTGGGGTGGCTGTCTGTTTTTGATTTTAATTTCCGTAAGCTATAGGACCATAAGTGGAAGTGCCATAGGCTGTGTTGCTTTGTTTCTTACGTGTTTCAGGAAACACCATACACTTCTCCAGGGTGACTGCTGGCAATTTACCTCCTGCCAATCAGCATAACAAGTCTCCCTGTTCTCCATATCCTGTCCTACTTTTCTGGATTTTACACTTTTTTCAGATGGCCCTTTTGCCCGGGGGGCAGTGAGACTTCATTGTAGTGCAGATTTCATTGTAGAGCAGAGACTTCATTGTAGTGCAGATTTCCTTTACAGGCTTGCTTGTTGGCCAAAAAGGGCATATGCGTTTTTTCCTGAATATACGCCCTTTTTGGCCAAGTGCATCATTGTCGATGTTCTGCCTCTTTTCCTATGCTTTCTGGGCAATTCCAGTCTAACCCCTGCAATTATTTTCCTGAAATTCTGCCCCGCTTTCAATCCCCTTCGCAGGCTTACTTCAATATATTTTTGGAGGATAGCTGTCAATTATAACTCTGCAGGTTTGTGAATTACAGTGCCCCTGAGCTCCTTTCTTCAACTCGCTTTCTTGTGAGCTGGGCACAAAACCGCAGGATTGCTTCAGGCCCTAATCTGTTTCCGGCAGAGCACGCTGAGCCTTTGGTTAATTCCTTTTCCTGGTGGGAAATGAGCGTTACATTTGCCCGTGCAGACACCTACAGCTAGTCTCTCATTGGTTCTCCCTATTCCTGTTCATCTTGAACAGAAATTGTAAGCTGTGCCAAAGAGGAGGTTAAAGGCACTGACTCTCCAAGCGGGGAGAGTGTTAGTAAAGCATCTGGAATGGTGAACCCGAGGACCAGGATACGAAAACTGAGATGCATTTTAAATCGTTTCCCAATCACACGGTGGACGATACTCTTGGTTTCCCATGCATGTTTTAGCTGGAGGAAGAATCCCTGGAACCTGGAGAGTTGGGACCCATGGAATGGGTACCATGCAGTATGACTTCAAAGGGTCTGCATTTGCTCACCGAACCTCACCAATGCTATCAGCCTGAAGTGTCCAGCCTTATGTCTCAACCAGCTCTGGGTGAAGATGTGGTCAATCCCGGTTGCATCACATGCCCTGAGTGAGTTATTTAAGAATTGCTCTCTATTTCACTGTCTTTGTGTTTTGTTTTCTAAATTTATTTTGATAATGGGATTTATCGTATTTTCACTGCTGCGTTTCGACCGCTGTACACACGCTTGATTCTCTTACGGAGACATATATATCCATGGGTTTTAAGATTCTTCCTAGTCAGGTATATTCCTAGGCGTTGAATATGTGGTGTTGAGTCCATTTCGTTTAGCAAGGAGTAGGTCTTGTCTATTACATATTTGGCTTATGGAATGTTATCTGTGCTAATTTCAGTCTCTGGTTTTATGCAGCACCCCAAGGCACCTTTCCCCATAAGCAAGCACTAGTTGGTTTTCTAAATTTGAGACCCTGTTCTGTTTTGTAATTCAGTTCATGTGTAGTCAAGTTTACATTCCGTGTATTAGTGATATCTTATGATGTTTCTTTTTCTGTGTGACGTAGTTCACGTAGAATCACCGTACCTGCATCCACTCACTATGCCGCTATGGGCCTGATGACACAGATTTCATTGCTGAGTGATATTGCATTGCACGTACGTGCCACAACTTCTTTATCCATTTTTTGCTTTCTGGGATATTTACCTGGTACTGTAGACGAGCTTCTTGGGAACACAGCCGTCCCAAACTTTGGGGTGGCTCTCTGTTTTTGATTTTAATTTCCCTAAGGAATTGTACCATAAGTGCAATTGCCATAGGCTGTGTTGCTTTATTTCTTACGTGTTTCAGGAAACACCATACACATCTCCAGGGTGGCTGTTGGCAATTTACATCCTGCCAATCAGCATAACAAGGCTCCCTGTTCTCCATATCCTGTCCTACCTTTCTGGATTTTACACTTTTTTCAGATGGCCCTTTTGCCCGGGGGGCAGTGAGACTTCATTGTAGTGCAGATTTCCTTTACAGGCTTGCTAGGTTGGCCAAAAAGGGCGTATGCGTTTTTTCCTGAATATATTCAGGAAAAAACGCATACGCCCTTTTTGGCCAAGTGCATCATTGTCGATGTTGTGCCTCTTATCCTATGCTTTCAGGGCAATTCCTGTCTACCCCCTGCAATCGTTTTCCTGAAATTCTGCCCCGCTTTCAAGTCCCCTTCGCAGGCTTACTTCAATATACTTTTGGAAGATAGCTGTCATTTATAACTCTGCAGGTTTGTGAATTACAGTGCCCCTGAGCTCCTTTCTTCAACTCGCTTTCTTTTGAGCTGGGCACAAAACCGCAGGATTGCTTAAGGCCCTAATCCGTTTCCAGCAGGGCACACTGAGCCTTTGTTTAATACCTCTGCCTGGTGGGAAATGAGCGTTACATTTGCCTGTGCAGAAACCTACAGCTAGTCTCTCATTGGTTCTCCCTATTCCTGTTCATCTTGCACAGAAATTGCAAGCTGTGCCAAAGAGCAGGTTAAAGGCACTGACTCTCCAAGCGGGGAGAGTGTTAGTAAAGAATCTGGAATGGTGAACCCGAGGACCAGGATACGAAAACTGAGATGCATTTTAAATCGTTTCCCAATCACACGGTGGACGATACTCTGGGTTTCCCATGCATGTTTTAGCTGGAGGAGGAATCCCTTGAACCTGGAGAGTTGGGACCAATGGAATGGGTACCATGCAGTATGACTTAAAAGGGTCTGCATTTTCTCACCGAAACTCACCAATGCTATCAGCCTGAAGTGTCCAGCCTTATGTCGCAACCAGCTCTGGGTGTAGATGTGGTCAATCCCGGTTGCATCACATGTCCTGAGTGAATTATTTAAGAATTGCTCTCTATTTCACTGTCTTTGTGTTTTGTTTTCGAAATTTATTTTGATAATGGGATTTATCGGATTTTCACTGCTGCGTTTCAGCCGCTGTACACACACTTGATTCTCTTACGGAAGCATATATATCTACGGGTTTTAAGATTCTTCTTAGTCATGTATATTCCTAGGCGTTGAATATGTGGTGTTGGGTCTATTTCTTTGAGCAAGGGGTAGGTCTTGTCTATTATATATTTGGCTTATGGAATGTTATCTGTGCTAATTTCAGTCTCTGGTTTTATGCAGCACCCCAACGCACCTTTCCCCATAAGCAAGCACTAGTTGGTTTTCTAAATTTGAGACCCTGTTCTGTTTTGTAATTCAGTTCATGTGTAGTCAAGTTTACATTCCGTGTATCAGTGATATCTTATGATGTTTCTATTTCTGTGTGACGTAGTTCACGTAGAATCACCGTACATGCATCCACTCACTAACCGCTACGGGCCTGATGACACAGATTTCATTGCTGAGTGATATTCCATTGTATGTACGTGCCACAACTTCTTTATCCATTTTTTGCTTTCTGGGATATTTACCTGATACTGTAGACGAGCTTCTTGTGAACACAGCCGTCCCAAATATTGGGGTGGCTGTCTGTTTTTGATTTTAATTTCCGTAATCTATAGGACCATAAGTGGAAGTGCCATAGGCTGTGTTGCTTTGTTTCTTACGTGTTTCAGGAAACATCATACACTTCTCCAGGGTGGCTGTTGGCAATTTACATCCTGCCAATCAGCATAACAAGGCTCCCTGTTCTCCATATCCTGTCCTACCTTTCTGGATTTTACACTTTTTTCAGATGGCCCTTTTGCCCAGGGGAGAGTGAGACTTCATTGTAGTGCAGATTTCCTTTACAGGCTTGCTTGGTTGGCCAAAAAGGGCGTATGCGTTTTTTCCTGAATATATTCAGGAAAAAACGCATACGCCCTTTTTGGCCAAGTGCATCATTTTCGACGTTCTGCCTCTTTTCCTATGCTTTCAGGGCAATTCCAGTCTACCCCTGCAATGGTTTTCCTGAAATTCTGCCCCGCTATCAAGTCCCCTTCGCAGGCTTACTTCAATATATTTTTGGAGGATAGCTGTCATTTATAACTCTGCAGGTTTGTGAATTACAGTGCCCCTGAGCTCCTTTCTTCAACTCGCTTTGTTGTGAGCTGGGCACAAAGCCGCAGGATTGCTTCAGGCCCTAATCTGTTTCCGGCAGGGCATGCTGAGCCTTTGGTTAATTCCTCTTCCTGGTGGGAAATGAGCGTTACATTTGCCCGTGCAGACACCTACAGCTAGTCTCTCATTGGTTCTCCCTATTCCTGTTCATCTTGCACAGAAATTGCAAGCTGTGCCAAATAGGAGGTTAAAGGCAGTGACTCTACAAGCAGGGAGAGTGTTAGTAAAGCATCTGGAATGGTGAACCCGAGGACCAGGATACGAAAACTGAGATGCTTTTAAATCGTTTCCCAATCACACGGTGGACGATACTCTGGGTTTCCCATGCATGTTTTAGCTGGAGGAAGAATCCCTTGAACCTGAAGTGTTGGGACCCATGGAATATGTACCATGCAGTATGACTTCAAAGGGTCTGCATTTGCTCACCAAAACTCACCAATGCTATCAGCCTGAAGTGTCCAGCCTTATGTCTCAACCAGCTCTGGGTGTAGATGAGGTCAATCTCGGTTGCATCACATGCCCTGAGTGAATTATTTAAGAATTGCTCTCTATTTCACTGTCTTTGTGTTTTGTTTTCGAAATTTATTTTGATAATGGGATTTATCGGATTTTCACTGCTGCGTTTCGGCCGCTGTACACACGCTTGATTCTCTTACGGAGACATATATATCCATGGGTTTTAAGATTCTTCCTAGTCAGGTATATTCCTAGGCGTTGAATATCTGGTGTTGGGTCCATTTCGTTGAGCAAGGAGTAGGTCTTGTCTATTACATATTTGGCTTATGGAAAGTTATCTGTGCTAATTTCAGTCTCTGGTTTTATGCAGCAACCCAAGGCACCTTTTCCCATAAGCAAGCACTAGTTGGTTTTCTAAATTTGAGACCCTGTTCTGTTTTGTAATTCAGTTCATGTGTAGTCAAGTTTACATTCCGTGTATTAGTGATATCTTATGATGTTTCCTTTTCTGTGTGACGTAGTTCACGTAGAATCACCGTACCTGCATCCACTCACTTTGCCGCTACGGGCCTGATGACACAGATTTCATTGCTGAGTGATACTGCTTTGCACGTACGTGCCACAACTTCTTTATCCATTTTTTGCTTTCTGGGATATTTACCTCGTACTGTAGACGAGCTTATTGGGAACACAGCCGTCCCAAACTTTGGGGTGGCTCTCTGTTTTTGATTCTATTTTCCCTAAGGAATAGGACCATAAGTGCAATTGCCATAGGCTGTGTTGCTTTATTTCTTACGTGTTTCAGGAAACACCATACACTTCTCCAGGGTGGCTGTTGGCAATTTCCATCCTGCCAATCAGCATAACAAGGCTCCCTGTTCTCCATATCCTGTCCTACCTTTCTGGATTTTACACTTTTTTCAGATGGCCCTTTTGACCGGGGGGCAGTGAGACTTCATTGTAGTGCAGATTTCCTTTACAGGCTTGCTTGGTTGGCCAAAAAGTGCGTATGCATTTTTTCCTGAATATATTCAGGAAAAAATGCATACGCACTTTTTGGCCAAGTGCATCATTGTCGACGTTCTGCCTCTTTTCCTATGCTCTCAAGGCAATTCCAGTCTATGCCCTGCAATCGTTTTCCTGAAATTCTGCCCCGCTTTCCAGTCCCGTTCGCAGGCTTACTTCAATATATTTTTGGAGGATAGCTGTCATTTATAACTCTCTAGGTTTGTGAATTACAGTGTCCCTGAGCTCCTTTCTTCAACTCGCTTTCTTGTGAGCTGGGCACAAAACCGCAGGATTGCTTCAGGCCCTAATCTGTTTCCGGCAGGGCACGCTGAGCCTTTGGTTAATTCCTCTTCCTGGTGGGAAATGAGCGTTACATTTGCCCGTGCAGAAACCTACATCTAGTCTCTCATTGCTTCTCCTATTCCTGTTCATCTTGCTCAGAAATTGCAAGCTGTGCCAAATACGAGGTTAAAGGCACTGACTCTCAAAGCGGGGAGATTGTTAGTAAAGCATCTGGAATGGTGAACCCGAGGACCAGGATACGAAAACTGAGATGCATTTTAAATTGTTTCCCAATCACACGGTGGACGATACTCTGGGTTTCTCATGCATGTTTTAGCCGGAGGAAGAATCCTTTGAACCTGGAGAGTTGGGACCCATGGAATGGGTACCATGCAGTATGACTTCAAAGGATCTGCATTTGCTCACCGAAACTCACCAATGCTATCAGCCTGAAGTGTCCAGCCTTATGTCTCAACTAGCTCTGGGTGTAATTGTGGTAAATCCCGGTTGCATCACATGCCCTGAGTGAATTTTTTAAGAATTGGTCTCTATTTCACTGTCTTGAGTTTTGTTTTTGAAATTTATTTTGATAATGGGATTTATCGGATTTTCACTGCTGCGTTTATGCCGCTGTACACACGCTTGATTCCCTTACGGAGACATATAAATCCATGGGTTTTATGATTCTTCCTAGTCAGGTATATTCCTAGGCGTTGAATATGTGGTGTTGAGTCCATTTCGTTGAGCAAGGAGTAGGTTTTGTCTATTACATATTTGGCTTATGGAATGTTATCTGTGCTAATTTCAGTCTCTGGTTTTATGCAGCACCCCAAGGCACCTTTCCCCATAAGCAAGCACTAGTTGGTTTTCTAAATTTGAGACCCTGTTCTATTTTGTAATTCAGTTCATGTGTAGTCAAGTTTACATTCCGTGTATTAGTGATATCTTATGATGTTTCTTTTTCTGTGTGACGTAGTTCACGTAGAATCACCGTACCTGCATCCACTCACTATGCCGCTACGGGCCTGATGACACAGATTTCATTGCTGAGTGATACTGCATTGCACGTACGTGCCACAACTTCTTTATCCATTTTTTGCTTTCTGGGATATTTACCTCGTACTGTAGACGAGCTTATTGGGAACACAGCCGTCCCAAACTTTGGGGTGGCTCTCTGTTTTTGATTCTAATTTCCCTAAGGAATAGGACCATAAGTGCAATTGCCATAGGCTGTGTTGCTTTATTTCTTACGTGTTTCAGGAAACACCATATACTTCTCCAGGGTGGCTGTTGGCAATTTCCATCCTGCCAATCAGCATAACAAGGCTCCCTGTTCTCCATATCCTGTCCTACCTTTCTGGATTTTACACTTTTTTCAGATGGCCCTTTTGCCCGGGGGGCAGTGAGACTTCATTGTAGTGCAGATTTCCTTTACAGGCTTGCTTGGTTGGCCAAAAAGTGCGTATGCATTTTTTCCTGAATATATTCAGGAAAAAACGCATACGCACTTTTTGGCCAAGTGCATCATTGTCGACGTTCTGCCTCTTTTCCTATGCTCTCAAGGCAATTCCAGTCTATGCCCTGCAATCGTTTTCCTGAAATTCTGCCCCGCTTTCCAGTCCCGTTCGCAGGCTTACTTCAATATATTTTTGGAGGATAGCTGTCATTAATAACTCTCTAGGTTTGTGAATTACAGTGCCCCTGAGCTCCTTTCTTCAACTCGCTTTCTTGTGAGCTGGGCACAAAACCGCAGGATTGCTTCAGGCCCTAATCTGTTTCCGGCAGGGCACGCTGAGCCTTTGGTTAATTCCTCTTCCTGGTGGGAAATGAGCGTTACATTTGCCCGTGCAGACACCTACATCTAGTCTCTCATTGCTTCTCCTATTCCTGTTCATCTTGCTCAGAAATTGCAAGCTGTGCCAAATACGAGGTTAAAGGCACTGACTCTCAAAGCGGGGAGATTGTTAGTAAAGCATCTGGAATGGTGAACCCGAGGACCAGGATACGAAAACTGAGATGCATTTTAAATTGTTTCCCAATCACACGGTAGACGATACTCTGGGTTTCTCATGCATGTTTTAGCCGGAGGAAGAATCCTTTGAACCTGGAGAGTTGGGACCCATGGAATGGGTACCATGCAGTATGACTTCAAAGGATCTGCATTTGCTCACCGAAACTCACCAATGCTATCAGCCTGAAGTGTCCAGCCTTATGTCTCAACCAGCTCTGGGTGTAGTTGTGGTAAATCCCGGTTGCATCACATGCCCTGAGTGAATTTTTTAAGAATTGGTCTCTATTTCACTGTCTTGAGTTTTGTTTTTGAAATTTATTTTGATAATGGGATTTATCGGATTTTCACTGCTGCATTTATGCCGCTGTACACACGCTTGATTCCCTTACGGAGACATATAAATCCATGGGTTTTATGATTCTTCCTAGTCAGGTATATTCCTAGGCGTTGAATATGTGGTGTTGAGTCCATTTCGTTGAGCAAGGAGTAGGTCTTGTCTATTACATATTTGGCTTATGGAATGTTATCTGTGCTAATTTCAGTCTCTGGTTTTATGCAGCACCCCAAGGCACCTTTCCCCATAAGCAAGCACTAGTTGGTTTTCTAAATTTCAGACCCTGTTCTATTTTGTCATTCAGTTCATGTGTAGTCAAGTTTACATTCCGTGTATTAGTGATATCTTATGATGTTTCTTTTTCTGTGTGACGTAGTTCACGTAGAATCACCGTACCTGCATCCACTCACTATGCCGCTACGGGCCTGATGACACAGATTTCATTGCTGAGTGATATTGCATTGCACGTACGTGCCACAACTTCTTTATCCATTTTTTGCTTTCTGGGATATTTACCTGGTACTGTAGACGAGCTTCTTGGGAACACAGCCGTCCCAAACTTTGGGGTGCCTCTCTGTTTTTGATTTTAATTTCTCTAAGGAATAGTACCATAAGTGCAATTGCCATAGGCTGTGTTGCTTTATTTCTTACGTGTTTCAGGAAACACCATACACATCTCCAGGGTGGCTGTTGGCAATTTACATCCTGCCAATCAGCATAACAAGGCTCCCTGTTCTCCATATCCTGTCCGACCTTTCTGGATTTTACACTTTTTTCAGATGGCCCTTTTGCCCGGGGGGCAGTGAGATTTCATTGTAGTGCAGATTTCCTTTATAGGCTTGCTAGGTTGGCCAAAAAGGGCGTATGCGTTTTTTCCTGAATATATTCAGGAAAAAACGCATACGCCCTTTTTGGCCAAGTGCATCATTGTCGATGTTGTGCCTCTTTTCCAATGCTTTCTGGCAATTCCAGTCTAACCCCTGCAATCGTTTTCCTGAAATTCTGCACCGCTTTCACGTCCCCTTCGCAGGCTTACTTCAATATACTTTTGGAAGATAGCTGTCATTTATAACTCTGCAGGTTTGTGAATTACAGTGCCCCTGAGCTCCTTTCTTCAACTCGCTTTCTTGTGAGATGGGCACAAAACCGCTGGATTGCTTCAAGCCCTAATCTGTTTCCAGCGGGGCACACTGAGCCTTTGTTTAATTCCTCTTCCTGGTGGGAAATGAGCGTTACATTTGCCCGTGCAGACACCTACAGCTAGTCTCTCATTGGTTCTCCCTATTCCTGTTCATCTTGCACAGTAATTGCAAGCTGTGCCAAAGAGGAGGTTAAAGGCACTGACTCTCCAAGCGGGGAGAGTGTTAGTAAAGCATCTGGAATGGTGAACCCGAGGACCAGGATACGAAAACTGAGATGCATTTTAAATCGTTTCCCAATCACACGGTGGACGATACTCTGGGTTTCCCATGCATGTTTTAGCTGGAGGGAGAATCCCTTGAACCTGGAGAGTTGGGACCCATGGAATGGGTACCATGCAGTATGACTTCAAAGGGTCTGCATTTGCTCACCGAAACTCACCAATGCTATCAGCCTGAAGTGTCCAGCCGTATGTCTCAACCAGCTCTGGGTGTAGATGTGGTCAATCCCGGTTGCATCACATGCCCTGAGTGAATTATTTAAGAATTGGTCTCTATTTCACTGTCTTTGTGTTTTTTTTTCTAAATTCATTTTGAAAATGGGATTTATCGGATTTTCACTGCTGCGTTTCGGCCGCTGTATACACGCTTGATTCTCTTACGGAGACATATATATCCATGGGTTTTAAGATTCTTCCTAGTCAGGTATATTCCTAGGCGTTGAATATGTGGTGTTGGGTCCATTTCGTTGAGCAAGGAGTAGGTCTTGTCTATTACATATTTGGCTTATGGAAAGTTATCTGTGCTAATTTCAGTCTCTGGTTTTATGCAGCACCCCAAGGCACCTTTCCCCATAAGCAAGCACTAGTTGGTTTCCTAAATTTGAGACCCTGTTCTGTTTTGTAATTCAGTTCATGTGTAGTCAAGTTTACATTCCGTGTATTAGTGATATCTTATGATGTTTCTTTTTCTGTGTGACGTAGTTCACATAGAATCACCGTACCTGCATCCACTCACTATGCCGCTACGGGCCTGATGACACAGATTTCATTGCTGAGTGATATTGCATTGTACGTACGTGCCACAACTTCTTTATCCATTTTTTGCTTTCTGGGATATTTACCTGATATTGTAGACGAGCTTCTTGTGAACACAGCCGTCCCAAATATTGGGGTGGCTGTCTGTTTTTGATTTTAATTTCCGTAAGCTATAGGACCATAAGTGGAAGTGCCATAGGCTGTGTTGCTTTGTTTCTTACGTGTTTCAGGAAACACCATACACTTCTCCAGGGTGACTGCTGGCAATTTACCTCCTGCCAATCAGCATAAGAAGTCTCCCTGTTCTCCATATCCTGTCCTACTTTTCTGGATTTTACACTTTTTTCAGATGGCCCTTTTGCCCGGGGGGCAGTGAGACTTCATTGTAGTGCAGATTTCCTTTACAGGCTTGCTTGTTGGCCAAAAAGGGCGTATGCGTTTTTTCCTGAATATATTCAGGAAAAAACGCATACGCCCTTTTTGGCCAAGTGCATCATTGTCGATGTTCTGCCTCTTTTCCTATGCTTTCTGGGCAATTCCAGTCTAACCCCTGCAATTATTTTCCTGAAATTCTGCCCCGCTTTCAAGTCCCCTACGCAGGCTTACTTCAATATATTTTTGGAGGATAGCTGTCAATTATAACTCTGCAGGTTTGTGAATTACAGTGCCCCTGAGCTCCTTTCTTCAACTCGCTTTCTTGTGAGCTGGGCACAAAACCGCAGGATTGCTTCAGGCCCTAATCTGTTTCCGGCAGAGCACGCTGAGCCTTTGGTTAATTCCTTTTCCTGGTGGGAAATGAGCGTTACATTTGCCCGTGCAGACACCTACAGCTAGTCTCTCATTGGTTCTCCCTATTCCTGTTCATCTTGAACAGAAATTGTAAGCTGTGCCAAAGAGGAGGTTAAAGGCACTGACTCTCCAAGCGGGGAGAGTGTTAGTAAAGCATCTGGAATGGTGAACCCGAGGACCAGGATACGAAAACTGAGATGCGTTTTAAATCGTTTCCCAATCACACGGTGGACCATACTGTGGGTTTCCCATGCATGTTTTAGCTGGAGGAAGAATCCCTTGAACCTGGAGAGTTGGGACCCATGGAATAGGTACCATGCAGTATGACTTCAAAGGGTCTGCATTTGCTCACCGAAACTCACCAATGCTATCAGCCTGAAGTGTCCAGCCTTATGTCTCAACCAGCTCGGGTGTAGATGTGGTCAATCCCGGTTGCATCACATGCCCTGAGTGAATTATTTAAGAATTGCTCTCTATTTCACTGTCTTAATGTTTTGTTTTCGAAATTTATTTTGATAATGGGATTTATCGGATTTTCACTGCTGCGTTTCGGCCGCTGTACACACGCTTGTTTCTCTTATGGAGATATATATATCCATGGGTTTTAAGATTCTTCCTAGTCAGGTATATTCCTAGGCGTTGAATATGTGGTGTTGAGTCCATTTCGTTGAGCAAAGAGTATGTCTTGTCTATTACATATTTGGCTTATGGAATGTTATCTGTGCTAATTTCTGTCTCTGGTTTTATGCAGCACCCCAAGGCACCTTTCCCCATAAGCAAGCACTAGTTGGTTTTCTAAATTTGAGACCCTGTTCTGTTTTGTAATTCAGTTCATGTGTAGTCAAGTTTACATTCCGTGTATTAGAGATATCTTATGATGTTCCTTTTTCTGTGTGACGTAGTTCACGTAGAATCACCGTACCTGCATCCACTCACTATGCCGCTACGGGCCTGATGACACAGATTTCATTGCTGAGTGATATTGCATTGCACGTACGTGGCACAACTTCTTTATCCATTTTTTGCTTTCTGGGATATTTACCTGGTACTGTAGTCGAGCTTCTTGGGAACACAGCCGTCCCAAACTTTGGGGTGGCTCTCTGTTTTTGATTTTAATTTCCCTAAGGAATAGTACCATAAGTGCAATTGCCATAGGCTGTGTTGCTTTATTTCTTACGTGTTTCAGGAAACACCATACACATCTCCAGGGTGGCTGTTGGCAATTTACATCCTGCCAATCAGCATAACAAGGCTCCCTGTTCTCCATATCCTGTCCTACCTTTCTGGATTTTACACTTTTTTCAGATGGCCCTTTTGCCCGGTGGCAGTGAGACTTCATTTTAGTGCAGATTTCCTTTACAGGCTTGCTAGGTTGGCCAAAAAGGGCGTATGCGTTTTTTCCTGAATATATTCAGGAAAAAACGCATACGCCCTTTTTGGCCAAGTGCATCATTGTCGACGTTGTGCCTCTTTTCCTATGCTTTCTGGGCAATTCCAGTCTACCCCCTGCAATCGTTTTCCTGAAATTCTGCACCGCTTTCACGTCCCCTTCGCAGGCTTACTTCAATATACTTTTGGAAGATAGCTGTCATTTATAACTCTGCAGGTTTGTGAATTACAGTGCCCCTGAGCTCCTTTCTTCAACTCGCTTTCTTGTGAGATGGGCACAAAACCGGAGGATTGCTTCAGGCCCTAATCTGTTTCCAGCGGGGCACACTGAGCCTTTGTTTAATTCCTCTTCCTGGTGGGAAATGAGCGTTACATTTGCCCGTGCAGACACCTACAGCTAGTCTCTCATTGGTTCTCCCTATTCCTGTTCATCTTGCACAGAAATTGCAAGCTGTGCCAAAGAGGAGGTTAAAGGCACTGACTCTCCAAGCGGGGAGAGTGTTAGTAAAGCATCTGGAATGGTGAACCCGAGGACCAGGATACGAAAACTGAGATGCATTTTAAATCGTTTCCCAATCACACGGTGGACGATACACTGGGTTTCCCATGCATGTTTTAGCTGGAGGGAGAATCCCTTGAACCTGGAGAGTTGGGACCCATGGAATGGGTACCATGCAGTATGACTTCAAAGGGTCTGCATTTGCTCACCGAAACTCACCAATGCTATCAGCCTGAAGTGTCCAGCCTTATGTCTCAACCAGCTCTGGGTGTAGATGTGGTCAATCCCGGTTGCATCACATGCCCTGAGTGAATTATTTAAGAATTGCTCTCTATTTCACTGTCTTTGTGTTTTGTTTTCTAAATTCATTTTGAAAATGGGATTTATCGGATTTTCACTGCTGCGTTTCGGCCGCTGTACACACGCTTGATTCTCTTACGGAGACATATATATCCATGGGTTTTAAGATTCTTCCTAGTCAGGTATATTCCTAGGCGTTGAATATGTGGTGTTGGGTCCATTTCGTTGAGCAAGGAGTAGGTCTTGTCTATTACATATTTGGCTTATGGAAAGTTATCTGTGCTAATTTCAGTCTCTGGTTTTATGCAGCACCCCAAGGCACCTTTCCCCATAAGCAAGCACTATTTGGTTTAATAAATTTGAGACCCTGTTCTGTTTTGTAATTCAGTTCATGTGTAGTCAAGTTTACATTCCGTGTATTAGTGATATCTTATGATGTTTCTTTTTCTGTGTGACGTAGTTCACGTAGAATCACCGTACCGGCATCCACTCACTATGCCGCTACGGGCCTGATGACACAGATTTCATTGCTGAGTGATATTGCATTGTACGTACGTGCCACAACTTCTTTATCCATTTTTTGCTTTCTGGGATATTTACCTGATACTGTAGAAGAGCTTCTTGTGAACACAGCCGTCCCAAATATTGGGGTGGCTGTCTGTTTTTGATTTTAATTTCTGTAAGCTATAGGACCATAAGTGGAAGTGCCATAGGCTGTGTTGCTTTGTTTCTTACGTGTTTCAGGAAACACCATACACTTCTCCAGGGTGACTGCTGGCAATTTACCTCCTGCCAATCAGCATAAGAAGTCTCCCTCTTCTCCATATCCTGTCCTACTTTTCTGGATTTTACACTTTTTTCAGATGGCCCTTTTGCCCGGGGGGCAGTGAGACTTCATTGTAGTGCAGATTTCCTTTACAGGCTTGCTTGTTGGCCAAAAAGGGCGTATGCGTTTTTTCCTGAATATATTCAGGAAAAAACGCATACGCCCTTTTTGGCCAAGTGCATCATTGTCGATGTTCTGCCTCTTTTCCTATGCTTTCTGGGCAATTCCAGTCTAACCCCTGCAATTATTTTCCTGAAATTCTGCCCCGCTTTCAAGTCCCCTTCGCAGGCTTACTTCAATATATTTTTGGAGGATAGCTGTCAATTATAACTCTGCAGGTTTGTGAATTACAGTGCCCCTGAGCTCCTTTCTTCAACTCGCTTTCTTGTGAGCTGGGCACAAAACCGCAGGATTGCTTCAGGCCCTAATCTCTTTCCAGCAGGGCACGCTGAGCCTTTGTTTAATTCCTCTTCCTGGTCGGCAATGAGCGTTACATTTGCCCGTGCAGACACCTACAGCTAGTCTCTCATTGGTTCTCCCTATTCCTGTTCATCTTGCACAGAAATTGCAAGCTGTGCCAAACAGGAGGTTAAAGGCACTGACTCTCCAAGCGGGGAGAGTGTTAGTAAAGCATCTGGAATGGTGAACCCGAGGACCAGGATACGAAAACTGAGATGCATTTTAAATCGTTTCCCAATCACACGGTGGACGATACTCTGGGTTTCCCATGCATGTTTTAGCTGGAGGAAGAATCCCTTGAACCTGGAGAGTTGGGACCAATGGAATGGGTACCATGCAGTATGACTTCAAAGGGTCTGCATTTGCTCACCGAACCTCACCAATGCTATCAGCCTGAAGTGTCCAGCCTTATGTCTCAACCAGCTCTGGGTGAAGATGTGGTCAATCCCGGTTGCATCACATGCCCTGAGTGAATTATTTAAGAATTGCTCTCTATTTCACTGTCTTTGTGTTTTGTTTTCTAAATTTATTTTGATAATGGGATTTATCGTATTTTCACTGCTGCGTTTCGGCCGCTGTACACACGCTTGATTCTCTTACGGAGACATATATATCCATGGGTTTTAAGATTCTTCCTAGTCAGGTATATTCCTAGGCGTTGAATATGTGGTGTTGAGTCCATTTCGTTGAGCAAGGAGTAGGTCTTGTCTATTACATATTTGGCTTATGGAATGTTATCTGTGCTAATTTCAGTCTCTGTTTTTATGCAGCACCCCAAGGAACCTTTCCCCATAAGCAAGCACTAGTTGGTTTTCTAAATTTGAGACCCTGTTCTGTTTTGTAATTCAGTTCATGTGTAGTCAAGTTTACATTCCGTGTATTAGTGATATCTTATGATGTTTCTTTTTCTGTGTGACGTAGTTCACGTAGAATCACCGTACCTGCATCCACTCACTATGCCGCTACGGGCCTGATGACACAGATTTCATTGCTGAGTGATATTGCATTGCACGTACGTGCCACAACTTCTTTATCCATTTTTTGCTTTCTGGGATATTTACCTGGTACTGTAGACGAGCTTCTTGGGAACACAGCCGTCCCAAACTTTGGGGTGGCTCTCTGTTTTTGATTTTAATTTCCCTAAGGAATAGTACCATAAGTGCAATTGCCATAGGCTGTGTTGCTTTATTTCTTACGTGTTTCAGGAAACAGCATACACATCTCCAGGGTGGCTGTTGGCAATTTACATCCTGCCAATCAGCATAACAAGGCTCCCTGTTCTCCATATCCTGTCCTACCTTTCTGGATTTTACACTTTTTTCAGATGGCCCTTTTGCCCGGGGGGCAGTGAGATTTCATTGTAGTGCAGATTTCCTTTACAGGCTTGCTTGGTTGGCCAAAAAGGGCGTATGCGTTTTTTCCTGAATATATTCAGGAAAAAACGCATACGCCCTTTTTGGCCAAGTGCATCATTGTCGATGTTGTGCCTCTTTTCCTATGCTTTCTGGGCAATTCCAGTCTACCCCCTGCAATCGTTTTCCTGAAATTCTGCACCGCTTTCACGTCCCCTTCGCAGGCTTACTTCAATATACTTTTGGAAGATAGCTGTCATTTATAACTCTGCAGGTTTGTGAATTACAGTGCCCCTGAGCTCCTTTCTTCAACTCGCTTTCTTGTGAGATGGGCACAAAACCGCAGGATTGCTTCAGGCCCTAATCTGTTTCCAGCGGGGCACACTGAGCCTTTGTTTAATTCCTCTTCCTGGTGGGAAATGAGCGTTACATTTGCCCGTGCAGACACCTACAGCTAGTCTCTCATTGGTTCTCCCTATTCCTGTTCATCTTGCACAGAAATTGCAAGCTGTGCCAAAGAGGAGGTTAAAGGCACTGACTCTCCAAGCGGGGAGAGTGTTAGTAAAGCATCTGGAATGGTGAACCCGAGGACCAGGATACGAAAACTGAGATGCATTTTAAATCGTTTCCCAATCACACGGTGGACGATACTCTGGGTTTCCCATGCATGTTTTAGCTGGAGGGAGAATCCCTTGAACCTGGAGAGTTGGGACCCATGGAATGGGTACCATGCAGTATGACTTCAAAGGGTCTGCATTTGCTCACCGAAACTCACCAATGCTATCAGCCTGAAGTGTCCAGCCTTATGTCTCAACCAGCTCTGGGTGTAGATGTGGTCAATCCCGGTTGCATCACATGCCCTGAGTGAATTATTTAAGAATTGCTCTCTATTTCACTGTCTTTGTGTTTTGTTTCCTAAATTCATTTTGAAAATGGGATTTATCGGATTTTCACTGCTGCGTTTCAGCCGCTGTACACACGCTTGATTCTCTTATGGAGACATATATATCCATGGGTTTTAAGATTCTTCCTAGTCAGGTATATTCCTAGGCGTTGAATATGTGGTGTTGGGTCCGTTTCGTTGAGCAAGGAGTAGGTCTTGTCTATTACATATTTGGCTTATGGAAAGTTATCTGTGCTAATTTCAGTCTCTGGTTTTATGCAGCACCCCAAGGCACCTTTCCCCATAAGCAAGCACTAGTTGGTTTTCTAAATTTGAGACCCTGTTCTGTTTTGTAATTCAGTTCATGTGTAGTCAAGTTTACATTCCGTGTATTAGTGATATCTTATGATGTTTCTTTTTCTGTGTGACGTAGTTCACGTAGAATCACCGTACCGGCATCCACTCACTATGCCGCTACGGGCCTGATGACACAGATTTCATTGCTGAGTGATATTGCATTGTACGTACGTGCCACAACTTCTTTATCCATTTTTTGCTTTCTGGGATATTTAACTGATACTGTAGACGAGCTTCTTGTGAACACAGCCGTCCCAAATATTGGGGTGGCTGTCTGTTTTTGATTTTAATTTCCATAAGCTAAAGGACCATAAGTGGAAGTGCCATAGGCTGTGTTGCTTTGTTTCTTACGTGTTTCAGGAAACACCATACACTTCTCCAGGGTGACTGCTGGCAATTTACCTCCTGCCAATCAGCATAAGAAGTCTCCCTGTTCTCCATATCCTGTCCTACTTTTCTGGATTTTACACTTTTTTCAGATGGCCCTTTTGCCCGGGGGGCAGTGAGACTTCATTGTAGTGCAGATTTCCTTCACAGGCTTGCTTGTTGGCCAAAAAGGGCGTATGCGTTTTTTCCTGAATATATTCAGGAAAAAACGCATACGCCCTTTTTGGCCAAGTGCATCATTTTCGACGTTCTGCCTCTTTTCCTATGCTTTCAGGGCAATTTCAGTCTACCCCTGCAATGGTTTTCCTGAAATTCTGCCCCGCTATCAAGTCCCCTTCGCAGGCTTACTTCAATATATTTTTGGAGGATAGCTGTCATTTATAACTCTGCAGGTTTGTGAATTACAGTGCCCCTGAGCTCCTTTCTTCAACTCGCTTTGTTGTGAGCTGGGCACAAAGCCGCAGGATTGCTTCAGGCCCTAATCTGTTTCCGGCAGGGCATGCTGAGCCTTTGTTTAATTCCTCTTCCTGGTGGGAAATGAGCGTTACATTTGCCCGTGCAGACACCTACAGCTAGTCTCTCATTGGTTCTCCCTATTCCTGTCATCTTGCACAGAAATTGCAAGCTGTGCCAAATAGGAGGTTAAAGGCACTGACTCTCCAAGCAGGGAGATTGTCAGTAAAGCATCTGGAATGGTGAACCCGAGGACCAGGATACGAAAACTGAGATGCTTTTAAATCGTTTCCCAATCACACGGTGGACGATACTCTGGGTTTCCCAGGCATGTTTTAGCTGGAGGAAGAATCCCTTGAACCTGAAGAGTTGGGACCCATGGAATAAGTACCATGCAGTATGACTTCAAAGGGTCTGCATTTGCTCACCAAAACTCACCAATGCTATCAGCCTGAAGTGTCCAGCCTTATGTCTCAACCAGCTCTGGGTGTAGATGAGGTCAATCCCGGTTGCATCACATGCCCTGAGTGAATTATTTAAGAATTGCTCTCTATTTCACTGTCTTTGTGTTTTGTTTTCGAAATTTATTTTGATAATGGGATTTATCGGATTTTCACTGCTGCGTTTCGGCCGCTGTACACACGCTTGATTCTCTTACGGAGACATATATATCCATGGGTTTTAAGATTCTTCCTAGTCAGGTATATTCCTAGGCGTTGAATATGTGGTGTTGGGTCCATTTCGTTGAGCAAGGAGTAGGTCTTGTCTATTACATATTTGGCTTATGGAAAGTTATCGGTGCTAATTTCAGTCTCTGGTTTTATGCAGCAACCCAAGGCACCTTTTCCCATAAGCAAGCACTAGTTGGTTTAATAAATTTGAGACCCTGTTCTGTTTTGTAATTCAGTTCATGTGTAGTCAAGTTTACATTCCATGTATTAGTGATATCTTATGATGTTTCTTTTTCTGTGTGACGTAGTTCACGTAGAATCACCGTACCGGCATCCACTCACTATGCCGCTACGGGCCTGATGACACAGATTTCATTGCTGAGTGATATTGCATTGTACGTACGTGCCACAACTTCTTTATCCATTTTTTGCTTTCTGGGATATTTACCTGATACTGTAGAAGAGCTTCTTGTGAACACAGCCGTCCCAAATATTGGGGTGGCTGTCTGTTTTTGATTTTAATTTCCGTAAGCTATAGGACCATAAGTGGAAGTGCCATAGGCTGTGTTGCTTTGTTTCTTACGTGTTTCAGGAAACACCATACACTTCTCCAGGGTGACTGCTGGCAATTTACCTCCTGCCAATCAGCATAAGAAGTCTCCCTGTTCTCCATATCCTGTCCTACTTTTCTGGATTTTACACTTTTTTCAGATGGCCCTTTTGCCCGGGGGGCAGTGAGACTTCATTGTAGTGCAGATTTCCTTTACAGGCTTGCTTGTTGGCCAAAAAGGGCGTATGTGTTTTTTCCTGAATATATTCAGGAAAAAACGCATACGCCCTTTTTGGCCAAGTGCATCATTGTCGATGTTCTGCCTCTTTTCCTATGCTTTCTGGGCAATTCCAGTCTAACCCCTGCAATTATTTTCCTGAAATTCTGCCCCGCTTTCAAGTCCCCTTCGCAGGCTTACTTCAATATATTTTTGGAGGATAGCTGTCAATTATAACTCTGCAGGTTTGTGAATTACAGTGCCCCTGAGCTCCTTTCTTCAACTCGCTTTCTTGTGAGCTGGGCACAAAACCGCAGGATTGCTTCAGGCCCTAATCTCTTTCCAGCAGGGCACGCTGAGCCTTTGTTTAATTCCTCTTCCTGGTCGGCAATGAGCGTTACATTTGCCCGTGCAGACACCTACAGCTAGTCTCTCATTGGTTCTCCCTATTCCTGTTCATCTTGCACAGAAATTGCAAGCTGTGCCAAACAGGAGGTTAAAGGCACTGACTCTCCAAGCGGGGAGAGTGTTAGTAAAGCATCTGGAATGGTGAACCCGAGGACCAGGATACGAAAACTGAGATGCATTTTAAATCGTTTCCCAATCACACGGTGGACGATACTCTGGGTTTCCCATGCATGTTTTAGCTGGAGGAAGAATCCCTTGAACCTGGAGAGTTGGGACCAATGGAATGGGTACCATGCAGTATGACTTCAAAGGGTCTGCATTTGCTCACCGAACCTCACCAATGCTATCAGCCTGAAGTGTCCAGCCTTATGTCTCAACCAGCTCTGGGTGAAGATGTGGTCAATCCCGGTTGCATCACATGCCCTGAGTGAATTATTTAAGAATTGCTCTCTATTTCACTGTCTTTGTGTTTTGTTTTCTAAATTTATTTTGATAATGGGATTTATCGTATTTTCACTGCTGCGTTTCGGCCGCTGTACACACGCTTGATTCTCTTACGGAGACATATATATCCATGGGTTTTAAGATTCTTCCTAGTCAGGTATATTCCTAGGCGTTGAATATGTGGTGTTGAGTCCATTTCGTTGAGCAAGGAGTAGGTCTTGTCTATTACATATTTGGCTTATGGAATGTTATCTGTGCTAATTTCAGTCTCTGTTTTTATGCAGCACCCCAAGGCACCTTTCCCCATAAGCAAGCACTAGTTGGTTTTCTAAATTTGAGACCCTGTTCTGTTTTGTAATTCAGTTCATGTGTAGTCAAGTTTACATTCCGTGTATTAGTGATATCTTATGATGTTTCTTTTTCTGTGTGACGTAGTTTACGTAGAATCACCGTACCTGCATCCACTCACTATGCCGCTACGGGCCTGATGACACAGATTTCATTGCTGAGTGATATTGCATTGCACGTACGTGCCACAACTTCTTTATCCATTTTTTGCTTTCTGGGATATTTACCTGGTACTGTAGACGAGCTTCTTGGGAACACAGCCGTCCCAAACTTTGGGGTGGCTCTCTGTTTTTGATTTTAATTTCCCTAAGGAATAGTACCATAAGTGCAATTGCCATAGGCTGTGTTGCTTTATTTCTTACGTGTTTCAGGAAACACCATACACATCTCCAGGGTGGCTGTTGGCAATTTACATCCTGCCAATCAGCATAACAAGGCTCCCTGTTCTCCATATCCTGTCCTACCTTTCTGGATTTTACACTTTTTTCAGATGGCCCTTTTGCCCGGGGGGCAGTGAGATTTCATTGTAGTGCAGATTTCCTTTACAGGCTTGCTTGGTTGGCCAAAAAGAGCGTATGCGTTTTTTCCTGAATATATTCAGGAAAAAACGCATACGCCCTTTTTGGCCAAGTGCATCATTGTCGATGTTGTGCCTCTTTTCCTATGCTTTCTGGGCAATTCCAGTCTACCCCCTGCAATCGTTTTCCTGAAATTCTGCACCGCTTTCACGTCCCCTTCGCAGGCTTACTTCAATATACTTTTGGAAGATAGCTGTCATTTATAACTCTGCAGGTTTGTGAATTACAGTGCCCCTGAGCTCCTTTCTTCAACTCGCTTTCTTGTGAGATGGGCACAAAACCGCAGGATTGTTTCAGGCCCTAATCTGTTTCCAGCGGGGCACACTGAGCCTTTGTTTAATTCCTCTTCCTGGTGGGAAATGAGCGTTACATTTGCCCGTGCAGACACCTACAGCTAGTCTCTCATTGGTTCTCCCTATTCCTGTTCATCTTGCACAGAAATTGCAAGCTGTGCCAAAGAGGAGGTTAAAGGCACTGACTCTCCAAGCGGGGAGAGTGTTAGTAAAGCATCTGGAATGGTGAACCCGAGGACCAGGATACGAAAACTGAGATGCATTTTAAATCGTTTCCCAATCACACGGTGGACGATACTCTGGGTTTCCCATGCATGTTTTAGCTGGAGGGAGAATCCCTTGAACCTGGAGAGTTGGGACCCATGGAATGGGTACCATGCAGTATGACTTCAAAGGGTCTGCATTTGCTCACCGAAACTCACCAATGCTATCAGCCTGAAGTGTCCAGCCTTATGTCTCAACCAGCTCTGGGTGTAGATGTGGTCAATCCCGGTTGCATCACATGCCCTGAGTGAATTATTTAAGAATTGCTCTCTATTTCACTGTCTTTGTGTTTTGTTTTCTAAATTCATTTTGAAAATGGGATTTATCGGATTTTCACTGCTGCGTTTCAGCCGCTGTACACACGCTTGATTCTCTTATGGAGACATATATATCCATGGGTTTTAAGATTCTTCCTAGTCAGGTATATTCCTAGGCGTTGAATATGTGGTGTTGGGTCCATTTCGTTGAGCAAGGAGTAGGTCTTGTCTATTACATATTTGGCTTATGGAAAGTTATCTGTGCTAATTTCAGTCTCTGGTTTTATGCAGCACCCCAAGGCACCTTTCCCCATAAGCAAGCACTAGTTGGTTTTCTAAATTTGAGACCCTGTTCTGTTTTGTAATTCAGTTCATGTGTAGTCAAGTTTACATTCCGTGTATTAGTGATATCTTATGATGTTTCTTTTTCTGTGTGACGTAGTTCACGTAGAATCACCGTACCGGCATCCACTCACTATGCCACTACGGGCCTGATGACACAGATTTCATTGCTGAGTGATATTGCATTGTACGTACGTGCCACAACTTCTTTATCCATTTTTTGCTTTCTGGGATATTTAACTGATACTGTAGACGAGCTTCTTGTGAACACAGCCGTCCCAAATATTGGGGTGACTGTCTGTTTTTGATTTTAATTTCCATAAGCTAAAGGACCATAAGTGGAAGTGCCATAGGCTGTGTTGCTTTGTTTCTTACGTGTTTCAGGAAACACCATACACTTCTCCAGGGTGACTGCTGGCAATTTACCTCCTGCCAATCAGCATAAGAAGTCTCCCTGTTCTCCATATCCTGTCCTACTTTTCTGGATTTTACACTTTTTTCAGATGGCCCTTTTGCCCGGGGGGCAGTGAGACTTCATTGTAGTGCAGATTTCCTTCACAGGCTTGCTTGTTGGCCAAAAAGGGCGTATGCGTTTTTTCCTGAATATATTCAGGAAAAAACGCATACGCCCTTTTTGGCCAAGTGCATCATTTTCGACGTTCTGCCTCTTTTCCTATGCTTTCAGGGCAATTTCAGTCTACCCCTGCAATGGTTTTCCTGAAATTCTGCCCCGCTATCAAGTCCCCTTCGCAGGCTTACTTCAATATATTTTTGGAGGATAGCTGTCATTTATAACTCTGCAGGTTTGTGAATTACAGTGCCCCTGAGCTCCTTTCTTCAACTCGCTTTGTTGTGAGCTGGGCACAAAGCCGCAGGATTGCTTCAGGCCCTAATCTGTTTCCGGCAGGGCATGCTGAGCCTTTGGTTAATTCCTCTTCCTGGTGGGAAATGAGCGTTACATTTGCCCGTGCAGACACCTACAGCTAGTCTCTCATTGGTTCTCCCTATTCCTGTCATCTTGCACAGAAATTGCAAGCTGTGCCAAATAGGAGGTTAAAGGCACTGACTCTCCAAGCAGGGAGATTGTCAGTAAAGCATCTGGAATGGTGAACCCGAGGACCAGGATACGAAAACTGAGATGCTTTTAAATCGTTTCCCAATCACACGGTGGACGATACTCTGGGTTTCCCATGCATGTTTTAGCTGGAGGAAGAATCTCTTGAACCTGAAGAGTTGGGACCCATGGAATAAGTACCATGCAGTATGACTTCAAAGGGTCTGCATTTGCTCACCAAAACTCACCAATGCTATCAGCCTGAAGTGTCCAGCCTTATGTCTCAACCAGCTCTGGGTGTAGATGAGGTCAATCCCGGTTGCATCACATGCCCTGAGTGAATTATTTAAGAATTGCTCTCTATTTCACTGTCTTTGTGTTTTGTTTTCGAAATTTATTTTGATAATGGGATTTATCGGATTTTCACTGCTGCGTTTCGGCCGCTGTACACACGCTTGATTCTCTTACGGAGACATATATATCCATGGGTTTTAAGATTCTTCCTAGTCAGGTATATTCCTAGGCGTTGAATATGTGGTGTTGGGTCCATTTCGTTGAGCAAGGAGTAGGTCTTGTCTATTACATATTTGGCTTATGGAAAGTTATCGGTGCTAATTTCAGTCTCTGGTTTTATGCAGCAACCCAAGGCACCTTTTCCCATAAGCAAGCACTAGTTGGTTTAATAAATTTGAGACCCTGTTCTGTTTTGTAATTCAGTTCATGTGTAGTCAAGTTTACATTCCATGTATTAGTGATATCTTATGATGTTTCTTTTTCTGTGTGACGTAGTTCACTTAGAATCACCGTACCGGCATCCACTCACTATGCCGCTACGGGCCTGATGACACAGATTTCATTGCTGAGTGATATTGCATTGTACGTACGTGCCACAACTTCTTTATCCATTTTTTGCTTTCTGGGATATTTACCTGATACTGTAGAAGAGCTTCTTGTGAACACAGCCGTCCCAAATATTGGGGTGGCTGTCTGTTTTTGATTTTAATTTCCGTAAGCTATAGGACCATAAGTGGAAGTGCCATAGGCTGTGTTGCTTTGTTTCTTACGTGTTTCAGGAAACACCATACACTTCTCCAGGGTGACTGCTGGCAATTTACCTCCTGCCAATCAGCATAAGAAATCTCCCTGTTCTCCATATCCTGTCCTACTTTTCTGGATTTTACACTTTTTTCAGATGGCCCTTTTGCCCGGGGGGCAGTGAGACTTCATTGTAGTGCAGATTTCCTTTACAGGCTTGCTTGTTGGCCAAAAAGGGCGTATGCGTTTTTTCCTGAATATATTCAGGAAAAAACGCATACGCCCTTTTTGGCCAAGTGCATCATTGTCGATGTTCTGCCTCTTTTCCTATGCTTTCTGGGCAATTCCAGTCTAACCCCTGCAATTATTTTCCTGAAATTCTGCCCCGCTTTCAAGTCCCCTTCGCAGGCTTACTTCAATATATTTTTGGAGGATAGCTGTCAATTATAACTCTGCAGGTTTGTGAATTACAGTGCCCCTGAGCTCCTTTCTTCAACTCGCTTTCTTGTGAGCTGGGCACAAAACCGCAGGATTGCTTCAGGCCCTAATCTCTTTCCAGCAGGGCACGCTGAGCCTTTGTTTAATTCCTCTTCCTGGTCGGCAATGAGCGTTACATTTGCCCCTGCAGACACCTACAGCTAGTCTCTCATTGGTTCTCCCTATTCCTGTTCATCTTGCACAGAAATTGCAAGCTGTGCCAAACAGGAGGTTAAAGGCACTGACTCTCCAAGCGGGGAGAGTGTTAGTAAAGCATCTGGAATGGTGAACCCAAGGACCAGGATACGAAAACTGAGATGCATTTTAAATCGTTTCCCAATCACACGGTGGACGATACTCTGGGTTTCCCATGCATGTTTTAGCTGGAGGAAGAATCCCTTGAACCTGGAGAGTTGGGACCCATGGAATGGGTACCATGCAGTATGACTTCAAAGGGTCTGCATTTGCTCACCGAACCTCACCAATGCTATCAGCCTGAAGTGTCCAGCCTTATGTCTCAACCAGCTCTGGGTGAAGATGTGGTCAATCCCGGTTGCATCACATGCCCTGAGTGAATTATTTAAGAATTGCTCTCTATTTCACTGTCTTTGTGTTTTGTTTTCTAAATTTATTTTGATAATGGGATTTATCGTATTTTCACTGCTGCGTTTCGGCCGCTGTACACACGCTTGATTCTCTTACGGAGACATATATATCCATGGGTTTTAAGATTCTTCCTAGTCAGGTATATTCCTAGGCGTTGAATATGTGGTGTTGAGTCCATTTCGTTGAGCAAGGAGTAGGTCTTGTCTATTACATATTTGGCTTATGGAATGTTATCTATGCTAATTTCAGTCTCTGTTTTTATGCAGCACCCCAAGGCACCTTTCCCCATAAGCAAGCACTAGTTGGTTTTCTAAATTTGAGACCCTGTTCTGTTTTGTAATTCAGTTCATGTGTAGTCAAGTTTACATTCCGTGTATTAGTGATATCTTATGATGTTTCTTTTTCTGTGTGACGTATTTCACGTAGAATCACCGTACCTGCATCCACTCACTATGCCGCTACGGGCCTGATGACGCAGATTTCATTGCTGAGTGATATTGCATTGCACGTACGTGCCACAACTTCTTTATCCATTTTTTGCTTTCTGGGGTATTTACCTGGTACTGTAGACAAGCTTCTTGGGAACACAGCCGTCCCAAACTTTGGGGTGGCTCTCTGTTTTTGATTTTAATTTCCCTAAGGAATAGTACCATAAGTGCAATTGCCATAGGCTGTGTTTCTTTATTTCTTACGTGTTTCAGGAAACACCATACACATCTCCAGGGTGGCTGTTGGCAATTTACATCCTGCCAATCAGCATAACAAGGCTCCCTGTTCTCCATATCCTGTCCTACCTTTCTGGATTTTACACTTTTTTCAGATGGCCCTTTTGCCCGGGGGGCAGTGAGATTTCATTGTAGTGCAGATTTCCTTTACAGGCTTGCTTGGTTGGCCAAAAAGGGCGTATGCGTTTTTTCCTGAATATATTCAGGAAAAAACGCATACGCCCTTTTTGGCCAAGTGCATCATTGTCGATGTTGTGCCTCTTTTCCTATGCTTTCTGGGCAATTCCAGTCTACCCCCTGCAATCGTTTTCCTGAAATTCTGCACCGCTTTCACGTCCCCTTCGCAGGCTTACTTCAATATACTTTTGGAAGATAGCTGTCATTTATAACTCTGCAGGTTTGTGAATTACAGTGCCCCTGAGCTCCTTTCTTCAACTCGCTTTCTTGTGAGATGGGCACAAAACCGGAGGATTGCTTCAGGCCCTAATCTGTTTCCAGCGGGGCACACTGAGCCTTTGATTAATTCCTCTTCCTGGTGGGAAATGAGCGTTACATTTGCCCGTGCAGACACCTACAGCTAGTCTCTCATTGGTTCTCCCTATTCCTGTTCATCTTGCACAGAAATTGCAAGCTGTGCCAAAGAGGAGGTTAAAGGCACTGACTCTCCAAGCGGGGAGAGTGTTAGTAAAGCATCTGGAATGGTGAACCCGAGGACCAGGATACGAAAACTGAGATGCATTTTAAATCGTTTCCCAATCACACGGTGGACGATACTCTGGGTTTCCCATGCATGTTTTAGCTGGAGGGAGAATCCCTTGAACCTGGAGAGTTGGGACCCATGGAATGGGTACCATGCAGTATGACTTCAAAGGGTCTGCATTTGCTCACCGAAACTCACCAATGCTATCAGCCTGAAGTGTCCAGCCTTATGTCTCAACCAGCTCTGGGTGTAGATGTGGTCAATCCCGGTTGCATCACATGCCCTGAGTGAATTATTTAAGAATTGCTCTCTATTTCACTGTCTTTGTGTTTTGTTTTCTAAATTCATTTTGAAAATGGGATTTATCGGATTTTCACTGCTGCGTTTCGGCCGCTGTACACACGCTTGATTCTCTTATGGAGACATATATATCCATGGGTTTTAAGATTCTTCCTAGTCAGGTATATTCCTAGGCGTTGAATATGTGGTGTTGGTTCCATTTCGTTGAGCAAGGAGTAGGTCTTGTCTATTACATATTTGGCTTATGGAAAGTTATCTGTGCTAATTTCAGTATCTGGTTTTATGCAGCACCCCAAGGCACCTTTCCCCATAAGCAAGCACTAGTTGGTTTTCTAAATTTGAGACCCTGTTCTGTTTTGTAATTCAGTTCATGTGTAGTCAAGTTTACATTCCGTGTATTAGTGATATCTTATGATGTTTCTTTTTCTGTGTGACGTAGTTCACGTAGAATCACCGTACCGGCATCCACTCACTATGCCGCTACGGGCCTGATGACACAGATTTCATTGCTGAGTGATATTGCATTGTACGTACGTGCCACAACTTCTTTATCCATTTTTTGCTTTCTGGGATATTTAACTGATACTGTAGACGGGCTTCTTGTGAACACAGCCGTCCCAAATATTGGGGTGGCTGTCTGTTTTTGATTTTAATTTCCATAAGCTAAAGGACCATAAGTGGAAGTGCCATAGGCTGTGTTGCTTTGTTTCTTACGTGTTTCAGGAAACACCATACACTTCTCCAGGGTGACTGCTGGCAATTTACCTCCTGCCAATCAGCATAAGAAGTCTCCCTGTTCTCCATATCCTGTCCTACTTTTCTGGATTTTACACTTTTTTCAGATGGCCCTTTTGCCCGGGGGGCAGTGAGACTTCATTGTAGTGCAGATTTCCTTTACAGGCTTGCTTGTTGGCCAAAAAGGGCGTATGCGTTTTTTCCTGAATATATTCAGGAAAAAACGCATACGCCCTTTTTGGCCAAGTGCATCATTTTCGACGTTCTGCCTCTTTTCCTATGCTTTCAGGGCAATTTCAGTCTACCCCTGCAATGGTTTTCCTGAAATTCTGCCCCGCTATCAAGTCCCCTTCGCAGGCTTACTTCAATATATTTTTGGAGGATAGCTGTCATTTATAACACTGCAGGTTTGTGAATTACAGTTCCCCTGAGCTCCTTTCTTCAACTCGCTTTGTTGTGAGCTGGGCACAAAGCCGCAGGATTGCTTCAGGCCCTAATCTGTTTCCGGCAGGGCATGCTGAGCCTTTGGTTAATTCCTCTTCCTGGTGGGAAATGAGCGTTACATTTGCCCGTGCAGACACCTACAGCTAGTCTCTCATTGGTTCTCCCTATTCCTGTCATCTTGCACAGAAATTGCAAGCTGTGCCAAATAGGAGGTTAAAGGCACTGACTCTCCAAGCAGGGAGATTTTCAGTAAAGCATCTGGAATGGTGAACCCGAGGACCAGGATACGAAAACTGAGATGCTTTTAAATCGTTTCCCAATCACACGGTGGACGATACTCTGGGTTTCCCATGCATGTTTTAGCTGGAGGAAGAATCCCTTGAACCTGAAGAGTTGGGACCCATGGAATAAGTACCATGCAGTATGACTTCAAAGGGTCTGCATTTGCTCACCAAAACTCACCAATGCTATCAGCCTGAAGTGTCCAGCCTTATGTCTCAACCAGCTCTGGGTGTAGATGAGGTCAATCCCGGTTGCATCACATGCCCTGAGTGAATTATTTAAGAATTGCTCTCTATTTCACTGTCTTTGTGTTTTGTTTTCGAAATTTATTTTGATAATGGGATTTATCGGATTTTCACTGCTGCGTTTCGGCCGCTGTTCACACGCTTGATTCTCTTACGGAGACATATATATCCATGGGTTTTAAGATTCTTCCTAGTCAGGTATATTCCTAGGCGTTGAATATGTGGTGTTGGGTCCATTTCGTTGAGCAAGGAGTAGGTCTTGTCTATTACATATTTGGCTTATGGAAAGTTATCGGTGCTAATTTCAGTCTCTGGTTTTATGCAGCAACCCAAGGCACCTTTTCCCATAAGCAAGCACTAGTTGGTTTAATAAATTTGAAACCCTGTTCTGTTTTGTAATTCAGTTCATGTGTAGTCAAGTTTACATTCCGTGTATTAGTGATATCTTATGATGTTTCTTTTTCTGTGTGACGTAGTTCACGTAGAATCAACGTACCTGCATCCACTCACTATGCCGCTACGGGCCTGATGACACAGATTTCATTGCTGAGTGATACTGCATTGCACGTACGTGCCACATCTTCTTTATCCATTTTTTGCTTTCTGGGATATTTACCTGGTACTGTAGACGAGCTTCTTGGGAACACAACCGTCCCAAACTTTGGGGTGGCTCTCTGTTTTTGATTCTAATTTCCCTAAGGAATAGGACCATAAGTGCAATTGCCATAGGCTGTGTTGCTTTATTTCTTACGTGTTTCAGGAAACACCATACACTTCTCCAGGGTGGCTGTTGGCAATTTCCATCCTGCCAATCAGCATAACAAGGCTCCCTGTTCTCCATATCCTGTCCTACCTTTCTGGATTTTACACTTTTTTCAGATGGCCCTTTTGCCCGGGGGGCAGTGAGACTTCATTGTAGTGCAGATTTCCTTTACAGGCTTGCTTGGTTGGCCAAAAAGAGCTTATGCGTTTTTTTCTGAATATATTCAGGAAAAAACGCATACGCCCTGTTTGGCCAAGTGCATCATTGTCGACGTTCTGCCTCTTTTCCTATGCTTTCAGGGCAATTCCAGTCTACCCCCTGCAATGGTTTTCCTGAAACTCTGCCCCGCTTTCAAGTCCCCTTCACAGGCTTACTTCAATATATTTTTGGAGGATAGCTGTCATTTATAACTCTGCAGGTTTGTGAATTACAGTGCCCCTGAGCTCCTTTCTTCAACTCGCTTTCTTGTGAGCTGGGCACAAAACCGCAGGATTGCTTCAGGCCCTAATCTGTTTCCGGCAGGGCACGCTGAGCCTTTGGTTAATTCCTCTTCCTGGTGGGAAATAAGCATTACATTTGCCCGTGCAGACACCTATAGCTAGTCTCTCATTGGTTCACCCTATTCCTGTTCATCTTGCACAGAAATTGCAAGCTGTGCCAAAGAGGAGGTCAAAGGCACTGACTGTCCAAGCGGGGAGAGTGTTAGTAAAGCATCTGGAATGGTGAACCCGAGGACCAGGATACGAAAACTGAGATGCATTTTAAATCGTTTCCCAATTACACGGTGGACGATACACTGGGTTTCCCATGCATGTTTTAGCTGGAGTAAGAATCCCTTGAACCTGGAGAGTTGGGACCCATGGAATGGGTACCATGCAGTATGACTTCAAAGGGTCTGCATTTGCTCACCGAAACTCACCAATGCTATCAGCCTGAAGTGTCCAGCCTTATGTCTCAACCAGCTCTGGGTGTAGATGTGGTCAATCCCAGTTGCATCACATGCCCTGAGTGAATTATTTAAGAATTGCTCTCTATTACACTGTCTTTGTGTTTTGTTTTCGAAATTTATTTTGATAATGGGATTTATCGGATTTTCACTGCTGCGTTTCGGCCGCTGTACACACGCTTGATTCTCTTACGGAGACATATATATCCATGGGTTTTAAGATTCTTCCTAGTCAGGTATATTCCTAGGCGTTGAATATGTGGTGTTGGGTCCATTTCGTTGAGCAAGGGGTGGGTCTTTTCTATTACATATTTGGCTTATGGAAAGTTATCTGTGCTAATTTCAGTCTCTGGTTTTATTTAGCACCCCAATGCACCTTTCCCCATAAGCAAGCACTAGTTGGTTTTCTAAATTTGAGACCCTGTTCTGTTTTGTAATTCAGTTCATGTGTATTCAAGTTTACATTCCGTGTATTAGTGATATCTTATGATGTTTCTTTTTCTGTGTGACGTAGTTCACGTAGATTCACCGTATCTGCATCCACTCACTATGCCGCTACGGGCCTGATGACACAGATTTCATTGCTGAGTGATATTGAATTGTACGTACGTGCCACAACTTCTTTATCCATTTTTTGCTTTCTGGGATATTTACCTGATACTGTAGACGAGCTTCTTGTGAACACAGCCGTCCCAAATATTGGGGTGGCTGTCTGTTTTTGATTTTAATTTCCGTAAGCTATAGGACCATAATTGGAAGTGCCATAGGCTGTGTTGCTTTGTTTCTTACGTGTTTCAGGAAACACCATACACATCTCCAGGGTGGCTGCTGGCAATTTACATCCTGCCAATCAGCATAACAAGGCTCCCTGTTCTCCATATCCTGTCCTACCTTTCTGGATTTTACACTTTTTTCAGATGGCCCTTTTGCCCGGGGGGCAGTGAGACTTCATTGTAGTGCAGATTTCATTTACAGGCTTGCTTGTTTGGCCAAAGAGGGCGTATGCGTTTTTTCCTGAATATATTCAGGAAAAAACGCATACGCCCTTTTTGGCCAAGTGCATCATTGTCGATGTTCTGCCTCTTTTCCTATGCTTTCAGGGCAAATCCAGTCTACCCCCTGCAATGGTTTTCCTAAAACTCTGCCCCGCTTTCAAGTCCCCTTCGCAGGCTTACTGCAATATATATTTGGAGGATAGCTGTCATTTATAACTCTGCAGGTTTGTGAATTACAGTGCCCCTGAGCTCCTTTCTTCAACTCGCTTTCTTGTGAGCTGGGCACAAAACCGCAGGATTGCTTCAGGCCCTAATCTGTTTCCGGCAGGGCATGCCGAGCCTTTGGTTAATTCCTCTTCCTGGTGGGAAATGAGCATTACATTTGCCCGTGCAGACACCTATAGCTAGTCTCTCATTGGTTCTCCCTATTCCTGTTCATCTTGCACAGAAATTGCAAGCTGAGCCAAAGAGGAGGTTAAAGGCACTGACTCTCCAAGCGGGGAGAGTGTTAGTAAAGCATCTGGAATGGTGAACCCGAGGACCAGGATACGAAAACTGAGATGCATTTTAAATCGTTTCCCAAACACACGGTGGATGATACTCTGGGTTTCCCATGCATGTTTTAGCTGGAGGAAGAATCCCTTGAACCTGGAGTGTTGGGACCCATGGAATGTGTACCATGCAGTATGACTTCAAAGGGTCTGCATTTGCTCACCGAAACTCACCAATGCTATCAGCCTGAAGTGTCCAGCCTTATATCTCAACCAGCTCTGGGTGTAGATGTGTTAAATCCCGGTTGCATCACATGCCCTGAGTGTATTATTTAAGAATTGCTCTCTATTTCACTGTCTTTGTGTTTTGTTTTTGAAATTTATTTTGATAATGGGATTTATCGTATTTTCACTGCTGCGTTTATGCCGCTGTACACACGCTTGATTCTCTTACGGAGACATATAAATCCATGGGTTTTAAGATTCTTCCTAGTCAGGTATATTCCTAGGCGTTGAATATTTGGTGGTGAGTCCATTTCGTTGAGCAAGGAGTAGGTCTTGTCTATTACATATTTGGCTTATGGAATGTTATCTGTGCTAATTTCAGTCTCTGGTTTTGTGCAGCACCCTAAGGCACCTTTCCCTATAAGCAAACACTAGTTGGTTTTCTAAATTTGAGACCCTGTTTTTTTTTGTAATTCAGTTCAGGTGTAGTCAAGTTAACATTCCGTGTATTAGTGATATCTTATGATGTTTCTTTTTCTGTGTGACGTAGTTCACGTAGAATCACCGTACCTGCATCCACTCACTATGCCACTACGGGCCTGATGACACAGATTTCATTGCTGAGTGATATTGCATTGCATGTACTTGCCACAACTTCTTAATCCATTTTTTGCTTTCTGGGATATTTACCTGGTACTGTAGAGGAGCTTCTTGGGAACACAGCCGTCCCAAACTTTGGGGTGGCTCTCTGTTTTTGATTTTAATTTCCCTAAACAATAGGACCATAAGTGCAATTGCCATAGGCTGTGTTGCTTTATTTCTTATGTGTTTCAGGAAACACCATACACTTCTCCAGGGTGGCTGCTGGCAATTTACATCCTGCCAATCAGCATAACAAGGCTCCCTGTTCTCCATATCCTGTCCTAACTTTCTGTATTTTACACTTTTTTCAGATGGCCCTTTTGCCCGGGGGGCAGTGAGACTTCATTGTAGTGCAGATTTCCTTTACAGGCTTGCTTGGTTGGCCAAAAAGGGCGTATGCGTTTTTTCCTGAATATATTCAGGAAAAAACGCATACGCCCTTTTTGGCCAAGTGCATCATTGTCGACGTTCTGCCTCTTTTCCTATGCTTTCAGGGCAATTCCAGTCTACCCCCTGCAATGGTTTTCCTGAAACTCTGCCCCGCTTTCAAGTCCCCTTCGCAGGCTTACTTCAATATATTTTTGGAGGATAGCTGTCATTTATAACTCTGCAGGTTTGTGAATTACAGTGCCCCTGAGCTCCTTTCATAAACTCGCTTTCTTGTGAGCTTGGCCCAAACCCGCAGGATTGCTTCAGGCCCTAATCTGTTTCCGGCAGGGCACGCTGAGCCTTTGGTTAATTCCTCTTCCTGGTGGGAAATGAGTTTTACATTTGCCCGTGCAGACACCTACATCTAGTCTCTCATTGCTTCTCCTATTCCTGTTCATCTTGCACAGAAATTGCAAGCTGTGCCAAAAACGAGGTTAAAGGCACTGACTCTACAAGCGGGGAGATTGTTAGTAAAGCATCTGGAATGGTGACCCCGAGGACAAGGATACAAAAACTGAGATGCATTTTAAATTGTTTCCCAATCACACAGTGGACGATACTCTGGGTTTCTCATGCATGTTTTAGCCAGAGGAAGAATCCTTTGAACCTGGAGAGTTGGGACCCACGGAATGGGTACCATGCAGTATGACTTCAAAGGGTCTGCATTTGCTCACCGAAACTCACCAATGCTTTCAGCCTGAAGTGTCCAGCCTTATGTCTCAACCAGCTCTGGGTGTAGATGTGGTAAATCCAGGTTGCATCACATGCCCTGAGTGAATTATTTAAGAATTGCTACCTATTTCACTGTCATTGTGTTTTGTTTTTGAAATTTATTTTAATAATGGGATTTATCGGATTTTCACTGCTTCGTTTATGCCGCTGTACACGCGCTTGATTCTCTTACGGAGACATATAAGTCCATGGGTTTTAAGATTCTTACTAATCCGGTATATTCTTAGGCATTGAATATGGCGTGTTGAGTCCATTTCGTTGAGCAAGGAGTAGGTCTTGACTATTACATATTTGGCTTATGGAATGGTATCTGTGCTAATTTCAATCTCTGGTTTTATGCAGCACCCCAAGTCACCTTTCCCCTTAAGGAAGCATAAGTTGATTTTCTTAATTTGAAACCCTCTTCTCTTTTGTAATTCAGTTTATGTGTAGCCATGTTAACTTTCCATGTATTAGTGATATCTTATGTCTTTTTCTTTTTGAATTATGTGACTTCGAATGATCACACGTAGCTCCTCTGGAGTTGTTATAATTGGCCGTATTTCATTGATTTCCAGGCTGAGTAATTTTCCACTCTACATAAGCACCACATCTCTGTCCGTTTTTTCTCTGCAGATACATTTAAGTTATATCCTAGTCGAGGATCTTTTAAACAGAGAGGTGGTAAACATTGGGGTGCCTGTGTCCTCTCGATTTTTGTTTTTCCCAAGGTATACGTCCATGAGTGCAAGTGCCCTGTGCTCGGTAGCTCATTTTTTAGATGCTTTAGTAAACACAATAGACTTATCCAGAGTGACCGCTGGCAATATACATTTCCACTATAAGACTCACAGGGCTCCCTTTTCTCCTTGCCCTGTCCTGCATTTCTGGTGTTTACACTTTATGAGGACGGCTCTTCTGACTGATGCAAAGTGATATGTTTTGTAGTATTGATTTCCAGTGCCCACCTGTTTGGTTGGCTAAAAAAGTGTATGCCCTTTTCTTGAATATATACAGAAAAAGACGCATACACCCTTTTTGGCCAACTGCAATGTTGGCAATGTTCAGCCCCTTTTCTTGTGCTTAATGGCGAGTCCTTTCTACCTCTTCCAATCCCTTTCCTGCCATTCTCCGTTGCTTACAAGTCCTTTTCTCTGACTTTCCTCAAGACATCTTTCAGTGATAGATATTTTCAATTCTGCAGTTTCGTGAATTTTAGTGCCCCTGAGTTCCATTTTCCAACTTGTGTTTATGGGAACTGGCCACAAAGTATCAGGATTCCTCAAGCCCTATTCTGTTTCCATGGGCAACCCTAGCTTTTGGTCAATTCGTCTTCCTGATTGGAAATTAGAGTGGCATGTGCCTGTCCGAACACCTAGGACTTGTCTCTCATTGTTCCTCCTCCTTCTGCTTCATCCTCTGGACAAATTCCAAACTGTATGCAACAGGATGTTGACAGTGCTGACATCTCCAAGTGGGGAGACTGTTAGTAAAGACGCTGGAGTGGTGAACCCTAGCACCAAGAGATGAGGAGATGAGATGCCTTTTCCAAACTTTTCCCGATCAGACGGTATACCATCCTCTGGGTGTGACAGGCATGTTTTAGGTGTAGGAAGAGTCCCATTCATGTGAGGAGAACACCAGGGGATTTTAAATATCAGTGTCTCTCTGCAACCCAAACTGGGGAATTTTTTAAGCTACGGCTACACATATGTTCATTAAGGGCCTTGGGAAGTAGGCAGAGTCCAAACTTTAGATGATTGAAGTCTTCAGGGTCAGAAGCACTCACCACTGTCTTCCCTTAGATTCCATTTTTACTGTCATTGATGGATGATGTCAATAAAAATATCTATTCTTTTTCAGATCATTTCCCCTTATAGGTTATTGCAAAATATTGAGTGTAGTTCCCTGTGCTATACAGTAGTTCCTTGCTGATGATTTCATACATAGCAGTGTGTATGTGTTAATCCCAAACTGTTAATTTATCCCTCCTCCTACCATTTCCCTTTGGTAATAATAAATTATAAGATTTTATGCTTCTCAGAAATGGGGGAGCCGAAAGAGAGGTATCATTTTCAATGCAAAAGCATTTAAAACAAGATTGAAGCTTTAACCAAGATTATTAGATGTACATCCTTGGAAAGAAATCACTTTGTTTCTCTAATATTGACCTGACAAAGAAGACAAACCTTTTCACTGAACTTGCTTATAAGAAAGTGATGGAAATATCAAATGGAAGTGTTAGAAACATCTTATTTTACCCGAGCCTTATACACTGTTCTATGTGAATTACAGTTTGGCTCACACATCTGTTCATTGAAGTTACAATGTTCTCAATTTCTGTTACTGATCCTCCAGAGTGGACGCCAACAAGTGTCCCCCTGCCCAGTGTCATTGGAGCCAATAGATCGAGACTGAGTTTGGTTCAAAAGCAAAGGAAACTTTATATTTTGATCAGAGAATGGAGAGGTGCTACCCTGTGGGCTGTGGGCTGGGCTGCTGTGTAGAGATCCTGTCAGAGTCACTGGGAGGTAGGGGGCTGAGCTCTCGAGGACCTGGTTGGCTGCAGCTCAGGCTCTATGTCACGGAGTCTGAACTGGGCCCCAGGAGCTGAAGTGTCATCGAGCCATTCTGCTCTAGGAAATCTGGTCTGAAGTGCCGGGTGTGGAACCTCTGTATGCGGGACACTAGGAGCACCTGAAATTAGACAAAGCACAAAGGATAAAAATGGTTAGACTTTATTTTATTGCCCAGATTCTATTTTTATCTCCCAGGCATTTTTAAGGGGCTTTGCCTGGGACAAACTTCTCTTCTGCCTTTTGTCCCTTTCCTCATTCTTGGAGTGCTGCGGGTGCAGACCCTTCTTCTGTAACTGCTGAGTGCTGAGTTAGGAGGCTTCATACCCGTGGGCGAGGGTCAGAACTTCTCCCCAGCAGCCTCCAGGTGACGTTGATTGTCCCCAGGCCTCCTGCCTCCCTGCTCGTCCACCTGAGCACCAGTATTGGAAGTGTTATAGATTCTAATGACCTTTAAGGGTCCAGAAAGGAGATGTGCAGTGGCGCTGTGAGGTCCAGTTTCACTCCGCCCCACATTTGTTCGGCCACCTTAGGCTGACCGTTTCTGCCAGCCTAGATGCTCTGACTGACCGTTTCTGCCAGCCTAGATGCTCTGACCAACAGTCTGCGCTTTCTTCCATTAGGCCCCTGAATTAACGTAAAAACAGCACCAGGTGTCAGGATCCTGCCCGCTCAGCTCCCAGACAGTCCAGGGTCAGTGGTGATGAAGGATCATGATGGTCACTGAGTCAAGAGCCTTTGGAAGTAAACAGGAGTCCAGCCGGTCTTATTGGCCACCATCATCAGGGTGTCTGTAGGCTTTTCTATGGTGACAGCATGATATACGGTTCCCCCGCCAGGATTATTAGCTCCCCTCTGGGTACAGTAAGTACTGCAAGCAGTAGTCTACTCTTTTGGGACACACTCTTGTTGTTTTATGAGAGAAACTCCAGGTCAAGTGATGGTCACACGGGTCGTCATGGTGCCCCGTTGCCCCCGGTTATCTCTCTGGAGGTTGGAGTTGGAGGGCCTCCTCAATCGAGGTCAGTGTGCCCACGGAGCAAACCCTGCAACTTCAGGGCATGGTTGGGGGTTAGGATCACCACGTGGGGTCCGTTTCCCTTAGAAGTGAGGTGGCCTTTTGGGCTGCTGATTTCCAGGTTTTCAGATACCACCAGTATCTTGGCCAGATGTGGCGGTGGGCCAAGCCCCTTGGTGACCATAGTTTATCCTACCTGGATGGCATTCTTGCATTGTTCCATTTCAAGTGGTCCCAGTTTTTGCACTAATACTCCAATGGCGATTCACCTTTCACCAGGAATGTAAAGGTCAAAGGGTTTAGCTAAATTAGGGAGTTCCAGGGCAAGGGTCTGAATTGACTGCTCTTTCCTTTCTTGAAAGGCCACTTCTGGATTCTATTCAAAAGGATCATCATCTTTTCCTTTCAGTGTTTCATATAGAGGCCCAGCTAGTAGACTGTAGTTAGGGATCCAGAGGCAGGAAACCCTGGCTTCCCCAGGAACCCCTAAGCTGTCTTCTAGTTTCAGAAAGGGGTAAGGCTGTAAATTGTTTCTTCCCTTTCCTGGGATGGGCTTCTCCGACCTTCTGTGAGAATGAAGCCCAGGCAGGTCACCGTAGTCTGTGATACTTGAGCTTTTTCGTGGACAACTTCTATCCTTTATTGGCTTGGTAGTTCTGAGGCCTCCTTAGTAGGGCTGGCGATCAGAATGTCGTCTGAGTATTGAAGGAGTGTTTCCTTTTCCAGAGGTAGAACTTTTAGGTCTTTAGCTGAGCTTTCCCCAAAGATGGTGTGGGAATTTTTGAACCCTTGGGGCAAGACAGCCTGGAAGTATTGTTTTAGTTGTATGTTGAGTCCTGTCACTCACAAGCCAAAATTTCTTGTGACTCTGGGACTAATGGAATACAAAAGAAGGCATCAGTGAAGACTAATACAGAATACCAAGTCCTGGTGGTTGGTAGAATGACCAGCAGGGTGTAGGATTTAGGAACTACTGGAGGTATATCCTCAGTGGCTTCACTGACTGTCCTGACATCCTTTACCAGGACTCCAGCAGCCCATGGGGCTCTCGAGGTCAGGCCAATCCCAGGATATGGAGCTCACCTGGGCAGGTACCCTACCCCCACCCCAGCCCACGGGGCTCTCGTGTTCAGGCCCCTCCCAGGATATGGGATTCCCTGGGCAGGTCCTCTGCAGTCCATGGGGCTCCCGTGGTCAGGCCCCTCCCAGGATACAGAGCTACCCTTGCAGGTACCTTGGCAGGGCTGGGCACACAGGAACCGTGCACATAGCCCTCATTGCAGAGCACTCCCAGCTCACCTGTCGCTCAGATCTGACACAGAGCACCTCAGAGCAGGACTTGAACTAACAAACAGCAGCTCTGACAGGTCTGTGACCCTGGGCATCACTCTGTGCGGCCTCCTCCACCTGGTCTTCCAGAGACTTCCACTGCACCCGGGGCACCAGGCCTCTGTCTCCAACCACCACCCACCCCTCCTCTCCCTGACTCCTGGGTTCCTCTCATTAGGAGAGGGTTTTCTTGAAGTTGTCTCCCACTCATGGGCCAGATAATATAATTAGAAAACAAGCCAGAGCTGCAGCCCCTTGTCTATCCTGACTCTCAGGAGCCCACACCTGTTCCTTGGACCTGGCCAATTCAGCAAGTTCCATTTTCAGCAACTGTGAGCCCCTGAGGGGTGATTATTGGCTGGCTTGGGAAGCCTGACTGTGCCGGCCAGCCCTCCCCAGGTGTGCCTGGGTTGAGATCAATATAAAGACCGCTCCAGGCAGCAAGAGCCCCTGCAGCTGTGCCTGACGCCATTTTCTCTGCCCTGTCAGCAGTCTCGGGGCTGGGCTGGTGGGAGGGAGTGAGAGGCCACGGCTTTGTGGGTGTCCCAGTGTGAGTGGGGCTCTGCTGGGCTTTCTGCAGCAGTTGCCAAGATGCTACCTGCTAAAGAAGAGGATGTGTCACCCACACCTGCCGCTGGAATTTCTCCCTGGGCACAGGTGAGGAAGGAAGAAAGCAGTGGGGGCCGGGACAGCAGGGGTATCTCAGGCAGGGAAATGGAGAGCTTCCAGAAGAGCACCCAGGGCCAGGACCATCCTGGCTGGCCTGCAGGCACCAAGTCGGCTGGCATGCTGTCCCTCATGTGGCTCCATGGCCCTTCCTCTAGGTTTTCAAGTCCTTGTACATATTCAGGTGTTTAGCCTTGGAAGGGTGGGAACATTTCAGCAGCAGCTGGCCTGGGGCTCGGCCCACGTTTACTCACAGATACTCGGCACGGTCCCCCAGCGTTGCAGTGAGGACGCTTGTTGCGAGGAGCATGCTGGCTGAATGGGAGATGATTCCCCACCACTGACCAACTTCAGAATTGTTTGCAATTGGAGCAAGTGCCCTGAAACGGTTTTCCTCTGTGTAACTGGTGGGTTCTGTTCTTTTTTATCTTTTTTTCGTTTTTGGTTCAAGGTAGATTTTATTCCTCTTTTGTGTATTTACAGATATAAGCATGGAAATAATTTATTCATATAAATACATGTATGTGAAGGGAAGAATATTTTTTCTGTTTTACTTTTTTTAATTTTATTTTTTTATTTTGAATTTAATTTTATATTTTTATACAGCAGGTTGTTTTTGGTTATCTACTTTATACATATAAATGTATACATACCAATCCCAATATCTCAACTCCTCCCACCACCATCCCCAACAGCTTTCCCCCCTTGTTGTCCATACGTTTGTTGTATACATGTGTTGCTCTATTTCTGCCTTGCAAAACGGTTCATCTGTACAATTTTTCTAGGTTCCACATATATGCATTAATATACAAGATTTGTTTTTCTCTTTCTGACTTACTTCACTCTGTATGACAGTCTCTAGATCCATCAACGTCTCTACAAATGTCCCAATTTCATTCCTTTTTATGGCTTAGTAATATTCCATTTTATATATGTACCACCTCTTTATGCATTCGTCTGTCTGTGGGCATTTAGGTTGCTTCCATTTCCTGGATAGTGTAAATAGTGATGCAATGAACATTGTGGTGAATGTCTCTTTTTGATTTATGGTTTTGTCTAGGTATATGCCCAGTAGAGGGATTGCTGTATCATATGGTAATTCTATTCTTAGTTTTATAAGAAACTCCATAATGTTCTCCACAGTGACTGTATCAATTTACGTTCCCAACAATAGTGGAAGAGGATTCCTTATCTCCACACCGTTTCCAGCATTTGTTGTTTGTAGATTTTCTGATGATGCCCATTCTAATAGGTGTGAGGTGATACACCATGGATGAGTCTATTTCGTTGAGCAAAGAGTAGGTCTTGTTTATTACGTATTTGGCTTATGGAATGGTATGTGTGCTAATTTCAATCTGTTTTTATACAGCAGCCCAACTCAACTTTCCCCTTAAGCAAGCATAAGGTTTTTATCTAAATGTGAGACTCTGTTCGGTTTTGTAATTCAGTTTATGTGTAGCCAAGTTTACACTCCCTCTATTAGTGATATCTTATGATAATTATCTTTCTTTGTGTGATATATTTCTCTTAGAATCATCATAATTAAATCCACTCAATTTGCTGCTACAGGCCTGATGACATTGATTTCACTGCTGAGTGATATTCCGTTGTACGTAAGTAGCACAACTTCTTTATCCATTTTTTTCTTTCTGGGATATTTAATTTGTACTGGACTCGAGGTTCTTGTAAACACAGCAGCCCTAAATTTTGTGTTGGCTGTGTCTTGTTGATTTTAATTTTCCTAAGCTATAGGGCCAAAAGTGGAAGTGCCCTAGGCTCTGTAGCTTTGTTTTTTAGATGTTTCAGGATACACCATGAACATCTCCAGAGTGTCTGTTGGCAATTTACATCCCGCCCATCAGCATAACATGGCTCCCTGTTCTCCATGGCCTGTCCTGTGTTTCTGGTTTTTACACTTTATTCAGATGGCCTTTTTGACGAATGGGAAATGTGACTTCATTGTAGTGTGGATTTCCATTGCTGGAGTGCTTGGTTGGCCAAAATGTTCATATGCGTTTTTTCCTGAATATATTCAGGAAAAATGTATATGCACTTTTTGTCCATGTGCATCACTGTCAAAGATCTGCCGCTTTTCATATGCTTTAAATGCAATTCCAATCTACCTCTTGAAATATGATTCCTGCAATTCTGCCTCGTTTTCAAGTCCTCTTTGCAGACTTACGTCGATATATTTTTGCCAATAGCTGTCATTTATCTCTGCAGGTTTGTGAATTACAGTGCCCCTGAGCTCCTTTCTTAACTCGCTTCCTTGTAAGCTGGCCACAAAACTGCAGGTTTGCTTCAGGCCATAATCAGGGTCCGGCACAGCACTCTGAGCCTTTGGTTAATTCCTCTTCCTGGTGGGAAATTAGAGTTAAATGTGCCCCTCCAGATACCTGCCTCACTCCCAGCCACATGGTGATGTATGTCCTCAGGTTTGAGGCCATATGTGATGGGTTCCTCATCTTTTGATGATGTGGCCCCACTGGTGTGTGGACACTCCTGCCTGGTTCCCATCCCCTTGGTGATGTGGGCCCTCTGGTGAGACTCTGATCTTGGTTGGGTTCCTCACACATCCGTGAGGTGAGCCCTCTTCTCTGAGGTCACTCCTGCCTGGATGGCACAACCCGCCTTGCTGACTTCGGCACCCTGGTGGCAGTTGGAGCCTGCTGGGAGCCTCCTTCCCGCGGTGATGAGGCCCTCTGGCGTCAGACCCTAATGGCGGGGTTCCCACATTTTCTGATACGTGCTAAGTGGTACGAGGGCACTCCTGCCAGGTTCCCATCCTCATGAGCGTGTGGGCCTTCTGTTCTGAGGTCCTAACGGCTGGGTTGCTCACACTTTCATGATGTGGGCCCTCTGCTGTGAGGTCAATCCTGCCTGGCTGGCGCACGTCGCCTTGGCGACGTGGACCCTCTGGTGGCAGTTGGAGCGTGCTGGGGCCTCCTCCCCTCAGTGATGAGGGCCTTCTGGTGTCAGGCCCTAAGTGCTGGGCTCCACACATTTTCTGATGTGTGCCCAGTGGTGCGAGTCACTCCTGCCAGGTTCCCATCCCCATGGGCATGTGGGACTTCTGTTCTGTGGTCCCAACTGCTGGGTTGTTCACAGTTTCATGATGTGGGCCCTTTGCTGTGTGTTCACTCTGGCCTGTATCCCATAGTGTCAGTGCTCTGGGCCTCCAGCTTGGAGTTTCCAACTTCTCGATTCCTCACCTTTTTTATTCTATGGGCCCTCGTTTGTGCGTCTCCTCCTGCATGCCTCACTCCCAGCCCCTTCGTGATGTGTGTCCCCTTGTTTGAGGCCACATGTGCTGTGTTCCTCACCTTTCTATAATGTGGCCACACTGGTGTGAGGACACTCTTGCCTGGTTCCCATTCCCTTGGTGATGTTGGCCCCACTGCTGTTAGGACAGTCTTGCCTGGTTCCCATCACCTTGGTGATGTTGGCCCTCTGGTGAGAGTCTGATCCTGGTTAGGTTCCTCACCCTTCTGTGAGGTGGGCCCTCTGCTCTGAGGTCACTCCTGCCTGGCTGGCACACGCCGCCTTGGCAACGTCGGCCATATGGTGGCAGTTGGAGCCTGCTGGGAGCCTCCTCCCCTCGGTGATGAGGGCCCTCTGGCCTCAGGCCCTAACTGCTGGGTTCCCACATTTTCTGATTCGTGCTAAGTCGTGCAAGGACACTCCTGCCAGGTTCCCATCCCCATGGGGATGTGGGCCTTCTGCTCTGAGGTCCCATCCGCTGGGTTGCTCTCAGTTTCATGATGTGGGACCTCTGCTGTGAGTTTGCTGTGGCCTGGATCCCATAGACTCTGTGCTCTGGGCGGCCTACTGGCCGGTTCCAACTGCTGGATTCCTCACAACTTTTATTCTGTGGGCTCTGTTTTGTGAGGATACTCCTGCTTGCCTCACTCCTAGCCCCTTGGAGATGTGGGTCCCCTGTTTTAGGCCACATGTTCTGGGTTCCTCACCTTTCTATAATGTGGCCACACTGGTGTGAGGACCCTCCTGCCTGGTTCCGATCCCCTTGGTGATGTGGGCCCTCTGGTGAGAGTCTTATCCTGGCTGGTTTCCTCACCCTTCTGTGAGGTAGGCCCTCTGCGGTGAGGTCACTCCTGCCTGGCTGGCACACATCACCTTGGTGACGTGGGCCCTCAGTTGGGAGTTGGTGTCTGCTGCGAGTCTCCGTCCCTCGGTAATGAGGGCCCTCTTGCGTCAGACCCTAACTCCTGGGCTCCCAAAATTTGCAGATGTGCGACCTGTGGTGCGAGTACACTCCTGTCAGGTTCCCAACCCCATGGGAATTTGGGCCTTCTGCTCTGAGGTCCCAACGGCTGGGGTGCTCACAGTTTCATGATGAGGGCCCTCTGATGTGCGTTCATTCCGGCCTAGATCCCATAGGCTTGCTGCTCCTGGGCGCCTGCTGGGAGGTTCCAACTGCGGGATTCCTCACCTTTTTTATTCTATGGTCCCTCTGTTTTGAGGCTCCTCCTGCCTGCCTCAATCCCAGCCCCGTTGTGATGTGTGTCCTCTGGTGTGAGGCCACGTGTGCTGGGTCCCTCACCTTTCGATGATGTGGCCCCAATGGTGTGAGGACACTCGTGCCTATTTCCCAGCCCCTTGGTGATGTGGCCCCTCTGGTGAGAGTCTGATCCTGGCTGGGTTCCTTACCGTTCTGTGAGGTGGGCCCTGTGCTCTGAGGTAACTCCTGCCTGGCTTGCTCCCATTGCCTTGGTGACGTCAGCCCTCTGGTGGCAGTTGGATCCTTTTGGAGACTCCTGTCCTCGGTGATGAGGTCCCTCTGGCATCAGGCTCTAACTGCTGGGCTCCCCAGGTTTTCTGATGTGAGCCCAGTGATGCCAGGACACTCGTGAAATGTTCCCATCCCCATGGCGATATGGGCCTTCTGCTCTGAGGTTCCAACGACTGGGTTGCTCACAGTTTCCTGATGTTAGCTCTCTGGTGTTAGTTCACTCATTCCTAGATCCCATAGCCTCTGTACTCTGGGCCGCCTGCTGGGAAGTTCCAACTGCTGGGTTCCTCACCTTTTTTATTCTTTGGGCCCTCTGTTGGGAGGCTCCTCCTGCCTGTGTCACTCCCAGCCCCTTGGTGATGTAGGTCCTCTGGTTTGTGGCCACATGTGCCAGTTTCCTCATCTTGTAGTGATGTGGCCCCACTGGTGTGAGGACACTCGTGCCTGGTTCCCGTCCCCTTGGTGATATGGGCCCTCTGGTGAGAGTCTGATCCTGGTTGGGTTCCTCACACTTCTTTGAGGTGGGCCGTCTGCTGTGAGGTCACTCCTGCCTGGCTGGCACACCCCGCCTTGGTGACGTGGGCCCTCTTGTGGTAGTTGGAACATGCTGGGAGCCTCCTCCCCTCAGTGATGAGGGCGCTCTGGCGTCAGGCCCTAACTGCTGGGTACCCACATTTTCTGATATGTGCTAAGTGGTGCGAGGACACTCCTGCCATGCTCCCAACACCTTGGGGATGTGGACCTTCTGCTCTGAGATCCCAATGCCTAGGTTGCTCACAGTTTCATGATGACGGCCCTCTGGTGTGAGATCACTCCGGCCTGGATCCCATAGTCTCGCTGCTCCTGGCCGCCTGCTGGGAGGTTCCAACTGCGGGATTCTTCACCTCTTTAATTCTATGGTCCCTCTGTTTTGAGGCTCCTCCTGCCTGCCTCAATCCCAGCTCCCTTGTGATGTGTGTCCTCTGGTTTGAGGCCACGTGTGCTGGGTCCCTCACTTTTCGGTGATGTGGCCCCACTAGTGTGAGGACACTCCTGCCTGGTTCCCATTCCCTTGGTGATGTGGGCCCTCTGGTGAGAATCTGATCCTCTTTGGTTCTTCACACTTCTGTAAGGTTGACCCTCTGCTCTGAGGTCACTCCTGCCTGGTTGTCGCACTCCACATTGGTGACGTCGCCCCTCTGGTAGCAGTCGGAGCTGGCTGGGAGCCACTGCCCCTCGGTGATGAGGGCCCTCTGGCATCAGGCACTAATTGCTGGGCTCCCCACATTTTTTCATGTGTGCCCACTCTTGCGATGACACTCCTGCTTGTTTCCCTTCCCCATGGGGATGTGGGCCTTCTGCTCTGAGGTCACAACGGCTCGTTGCTTACAGAATCACAATGAGGGCCCTCTGTTGTGAGTTCATGCCGGCCTGGATCTCATAGCCTCAGTGCTCTGGGCCGCCTGCTAGGAAGATCCAACTGCTGGTTTCCACACCTTTTGTATACAATGGGACATGTGTTGTGAGGTTAAACCTGCCTGCCTCACTCCGAAACCCATGGTGATGTGGGTCCTCTGGTTTGAGGCCACATGTGCTGGGTACCTCAACTTTTGATGATGTGGCCCCACGGGTGTGAGGACACTCCTGCCTGGTTCCCATCACCTTGGTGATGTGGGCCCTCTGGGGAGAGTCTGATCCTGGCTGGGTTCCCTACCATTCTGTGAGGTGGGCCCTCTGATGTCAGGTCACTCCTGCCTGGCTAGCTCACATCGCCTTGGCGATGTGGGCCCTCTGTTGGCCACTGGAGCATGCTGGGAGCCTCCTACTCCCGTGAATGATGGCCCTGGAAAAAATGCATATGCCCTTTTTGGCCAAGTGCTTCATTGACGAGGTTCTGCCACTTCTCTTATGCTTTCAGAGCAATTCACGTCTACCTCCTGAAATCGGATTCCAGCAATTCTGCCCCACTTTCAAGTCCTCTTCGCAGCCTTAATTCAATATATTTTTGTACGATTTCTGTCATTTATAAGTCTGTAGGTATGTGAATGACAGTGCCCCTGAGCTCCTTTCCTCAACTCGCTTTCTTGTGAGCTGGCCACAAAACCGCAGGATTGCTTCAGGCCCTAATCTTGTTCCAGCACGGCATGCTGAGCCTTTGGTTAATTCCTTTTCCTGTTGGGAAATGAGTGTTAAAATTGCCCGTGCATACTGGGCATATACCCTGAGAAAACCAAAATTCAAAAAGAGTCATGTACCAAAATGTTTATTGCAGCTCTATTTACAATAGCCCGGAGATGGAAAGAACCTAAGCGCCCATCATCGGACGAATGGATAAAGAAGATGTGGCACATATACACAATGGAATATTACTCAGCCTTAAAAAGAAATGAAACTGAGTTATTTGTAATGAGATGGATAGACCTAGAGTCTGTCATACAGAGTGAAGTAAGTCAGAAAGAAAAAGACAAATAGCGTATGCTAACACATATATATGGAATTTAAAGGAAAAAAATGTCATGAAGAACCTAGGGATAAGACAGGAATAGAGGCGCAGACCTACTGGAGAACGGAATTGAGGATATGGGGAGGGGGAATGGTGAGTTTTGACAGGGCGAGAGAGAGTCATGGACATATACACACTAACAAATGTAGTAAGGTAGATAGCAAGGGGGAAGCAGCCGCAAGGCACAGGGATATTAGCTCGGGGCGTTGGGACAACCTGGAGGGGTGAAAGGGGGAGATGGAGGGAGGGAGGGAGACACAAGAGGGAAGACACAGGGAGCATATGTATATGTATAGCTGATTCACTTTGTTATAAAGCAAAAACTAACACACCATTGTAAAGCAATTATACCCCAATAAAGATGTTAAAAAAATATTTGCCCGTGCACACACCTACAGATAGTCTCCCATTGGTTCTCCGTTTTCCTGTTCATCTTGCGCAGAAATTGCAAACAGTGCCAAACAGGAGGTTAAAGGCACTGACTCTGCAAATGGGGAGAGTGTAAGAAAAGGGTCTGGAATGGTGAACCTGAGTACCAGGGGACGAAAACAGACATGCATGTAAAAAGGTTTCCCAGTCACACGGTGGAGCATACTCTGGGTTTCCCATGCAAATTTTAGCAGAAGGAAGAATCCCTTGAACCTGGAGAGTTGGGAACCATGGAATGGGTACCAGGCAGTATGACATCAAAGGGTCTGCATTTGCTCACTGAACCTCACCAATGCTATCAGCCCAAAGGGTCCAGCCTTATCGCTCACACAGCTCTGGGTGTAGATGTGGTAAACCAGGTTGCATCACATGCCCTGTGTGAGTTATTTAAGAATTGCTCTCTATTTCACTGTCATTGTGTTTTGTTTTTGAAATTTCTTTTTGACACTGGGATTTATCGGATTTTCACTGCTGCGTTAATGCCGCTGTACACACTCTTGATTCTCTTACGGAGACATAAATATCCACGGGTTTTAAGATTCTTCCTAGTCAGGTATATTCCTAGGCGTTGAATATGTGGTGTTGAGTCCATTTCGTTGAGCAAGGAGTAGGTCTTGTCTATTACATATTTGGCTTATGGAACGGTATCTGTGCTAATTTCAGTCTCTGGTTTTATGCAGCACTCCAACGCACCTTTCTCCATAAGAAAGCACAAGATGGTTTCCTAAATTTGAGACTGTTCTGTTTTGTAATTCAGTTCATGTGTAGTCAAGTTTACATACTGTGTATTAGTGATATTTTATGATGTTTCTTTTTATGTGTGACTTATTTCACGTAGAATCACCATACCTGAATCCACTCACTATGCCGCTACGGGCCTGATGACACAGATTTCATTGCTGAGTGATATTCCATTGTACGTACGTACCACAACTTCTTTATGCATTGTTTGCTCTCTGATATATTTACCTGGTACTGTAAACGAGGTTCTTGTGAACAGAGAGGTCCCAAACTTTGAGGTGGCTGGGTGTTTTTGATTTTAATTTCCCTAAGCTGTAGGACCATAAGTGGAAGTGCCATAGGCTGTGTTGCTTTGTTTCTTACGTGTTTCAGGAAACACATAACACTTCTCCAGAATGGCTGTCGGCAATTTACATTATATGCATCAGCATAATAAGGATCCCTGTTTTCCATTGCCTGTCCTCTGTTTCTGGATTTTACAATTTTTTTAAATGGCCCTTTTGCCCTGGGGGGCACTGAGACTTCATTGTAGTGCAGGTTTATTTACAAGCTTGCTTGGTTGGCCAAAAAGTGCGTATGCGTTTTTTCCTGAATATATTTAGGGAAAAAAGCATCCGCACTTTTTGGACAAGTGCATCATTATCGACGTTCTGCCTCTTTTCCTATTCTTTTAGTGCAATTCCAGTTTAACCCTTCAATCGTTTTCCTGAATTTCTGCCCCACTTTCAAGTCCCCTTTGCAGGCTTACTTCAATATATTTTTGGAGGATAGCTGTCATTTATAACTCTGCAGGTTTGTGAATTACAGTGCCCCTGAGCTCCTTTGTTCAACTCGCTTTCTTGTGAGCTGGGCACAAAACCGCAGGATTGCTTCAGGCACTAATCTCTTTCCAGCAGGGCACGCTGAGCCTTTGGTTAATTCCTCTTCCTGGTGGGAAATGAGCATTACATTTGCCTGTGCAGACAACTACAGCTAGTCTCTCATTGGTTCTCCCTATTCCTGTTCATCTTGCACAGATATTGCAAGCTGTGCCAAACAGGAGGTTAAAGGCACTGACTCTCCAAGCGGGGAGAGTGTTAGTAAAGCAACTGGAATGGTGAACCCGAGGACCAGGATACGAAAACTGAGATGCATTTTAAATCGTTTCCCAATCACACGGTGGACGATACTCTGGGTTTCCCATGCATGTTTTAGCTGGAGGAAGAATCCCTTGAAACTGGAGAGTTGGGACCCATGGAATGGGTACCATGCAGTATGACTTCAAAGGGTCTGCATTTGCTCACCGAAACTCACCAATGTTATCAGCCTGAAGTGTCCAGCCTTATGTCTCAAGCAGCTCTGGGTGTAGATGTGGTCAATCCCGGTTGCATCACATGCCCTGAGTGAATTGTTTAAAAATTGCTCTCTATTTCACTGTCTTTGTGTTTTGTTTTTGAAATTTATTTTGATAATGGGATTTATCGGATTTTCACTGCAGCGTTTATGCCGCTGTACACACGCTTGATTCTCTTACGGAGACATGTAAATCCCTGGGTTTTTAAGATTCTTCCTAGTCACGTATATTCCTAGGCGTTGAATATGTGGTGTTGAGTCCATTTCGTTGCGCAAGGAGTAGGTCTTGTCTATTACATATTTGGCTTATGGAAAGTTATCTGTGCTAATTTCAGTCTCTGGTTTTATGCAGCATCCCAAGGCACCTTTCCCCATAAGCAAGCAGTAGTTGGTTTTCAAAATTTGAGACCCTGTTCTGTTTTGTAATTCACTTCATGTGTAGTCAAGTTTACATTCCGTGTATTAGTGATATCTTATGATGTTTCTTTTTCTGTGTGACGTAGTTCACGTAGAATCACCGTACCTGCATCCACTCACTATGCCGCTACGGGCCTGATGACACAGATTTCATTGCTGAGTGATATTGCATTGTACGTACGTGCCACAACTTCTTTATCCATTTTTTGCTTTCTGGTATATTTACCTGATACTGTAGACGAGCTTCTTGTGAACACAGCCGTCCCAAATATTGGGGTGTCTGTCTGTTTTTGATTTTAATTTCCGTAAGCTATAGGACCGTAAGTGGAAGTGCCATAGGCTGTGTTGCTTTGTTTCTTACGTGTTTCAGGAAACACCATACACTTCTCCAGGGTGTCTGCTGGCAATTTACATCCTGCCAGTCAGCATAACAAGGCTCCCTGTTCTGCATATCCTGTCCTACCTTTCTGGATTTTACACTTTTTTCAGATGGCCCTTTTGCCCGGGGGGCAGTGAGACTTCATTGTAGTGCATATTTCCTTTACAGGCTTGCTTGGTTGGCCAAAAAGGGCATATGGGTTTTTTCCTGAATATATTCAGGAAAAAACGCATATGCCCTTTTTGGCCAAGTGCATCATTGTCGACGTTCTGCCTCTTTTCCTATGCTTTCAGGGCAATTCCAGTCTACCCCCTGCAATCGTTTTCCTGAAACTCTGCCCCGCTTTCAAGTCCCCTTTGCAGGCTTACTTCAATATATTTTTGGAGGATAGCTGTCATTTATAACTCTGCAGGTTTGTGAATTACAGTGCCCCTGAGCTCCTTTGTTCAACTCGCTTTCTTGTGAGCTGGGCACAAAACCGCAGGATTGCTTCAGGCACTAATCTCTTTCCAGCAGGGCACGCTGAGCCTTTGGTTAATTCCTCTTCCTGGTGGGAAATGAGCATTACATTTGCCTGTGCAGACAACTACAGCTAGTCTCTCATTGGTTCTCCCTATTCCTGTTCATCTTGCACAGATATTGCAAGCTGTGCCAAACAGGAGGTTAAAGGCACTGACTCTCCAAGCGGGGAGAGTTTTAGTAAAGCAACTGGAATGGTGAACCCGAGGACCAGGATACGAAAACTGAGATGCATTTTAAATCGTTTCCCAATCACACGGTGGACGATACTCTGGGTTTCCCATGCATGTTTTAGCTGGAGGAAGAATCCCTTGAAACTGGAGAGTTGGGACCCATGGAATGGGTACCATGCAGTATGACTTCAAAGGGTCTGCATTTGCTCACCGAAACTCACCAATGTTATCAGCCTGAAGTGTCCAGCCTTATGTCTCAAGCAGCTCTGGATGTAGATGTGGTCAATCCCGGTTGCATCACATGCCCTGAGTGAATTGTTTAAAAATTGCTCTCTATTTCACTGTCTTTGTGTTTTGTTTTTGAAATTTATTTTGATAATGGGATTTATCGGATTTTCACTGCAGCGTTTATGCCGCTGTACACACGCTTGATTCTCTTACGGAGACATGTAAATCCCTGGGTTTTTAAGATTCTTCCTAGTCACGTATATTCCTAGGCGTTGAATATGTGGTGTTGAGTCCATTTCGTTGCGCAAGGAGTAGGTCTTGTCTATTACATATTTGGCTTATGGAAAGTTATCTGTGCTAATTTCAGTCTCTGGTTTTATGCAGCATCCCAAGGCACCTTTCCCCATAAGCAAGCAGTAGTTGGTTTTCAAAATTTGAGACCCTGTTCTGTTTTGTAATTCACTTCATGTGTAGTCAAGTTTACATTCCGTGTATTAGTGATATCTTATGATGTTTCTTTTTCTGTGTGACGTAGTTCACGTAGAATCACCGTACCTGCATCCACTCACTATGCCGCTACGGGCCTGATGACACAGATTTCATTGCTGAGTGATATTGCATTGTACGTACGTGCCACAACTTCTTTATCCATTTTTTGCTTTCTGGTATATTTACCTGATACTGTAGACGAGCTTCTTGTGAACACAGCCGTCCCAAATATTGGGGTGTCTGTCTGTTTTTGATTTTAATTTCCGTAAGCTATAGGACCGTAAGTGGAAGTGCCATAGGCTGTGTTGCTTTGTTTCTTACGTGTTTCAGGAAACACCATACACTTCTCCAGGGTGTCTGCTGGCAATTTACATGCTGCCAATCAGCATAACAAGGCTCCCTGTTCTGCATATCCTGTCCTACCTTTCTGGATTTTACACTTTTTTCAGATGGCCCTTTTGCCCGGGGGGCAGTGAGACTTCATTGTAGTGCATATTTCCTTTACAGGCTTGCTTGGTTGGCCAAAAAGGGCATATGCGTTTTTTCCTGAATATATTCAGGAAAAAACGCATATGCCCTTTTTGGCCAAGTGCATCATTGTCGACGTTCTGCCTCTTTTCCTATGCTTTCAGGGCAATTCCAGTCTACCCCCTGCAATCGTTTTCCTGAAACTCTGCCCCGCTTTCAAGTCCCCTTTGCAGGCTTACTTCAATATATTTTTGGAGGATAGCTGTCATTTATAACTCTGCAGGTTTCTGAATTACAGTGCCCCTGAGCTCATTTCTTCAACTCGCTTTCTTGTGAGCTGGGCACAAAACCGCACGATTGCTTCAGGCACTAATCTGTTTCCAGCAGGGCACGCTGAGCCTTTGGTTAATTCCTCTTCCTGGTGGGAAATGAGCGTTACATTTGCCCGTGCAGACACCTACAGCTAGTCTCTCATTGGTTCTCCCTATTCCTGTTCATCTTGCACAGAAATTGCAAGCTGTGCCAAACAGGAGGTTAAAGGCACTGACTCTCCAAGCAGGGAGAGTGTTAGTAAAGCATCTGGAATGGTGAACCCGAGGACCAGGATACGAAAACTGAGATGCATTTTAAATCGTTTCCCAATCACACGGTGGACGATACTCTGGGTTTCCCATGCATGTTTTAGCTGGAGGAGGAATCCCTTGAACCTGGAGTGTTGGGAGCCAAGGAATGGGTACCATGCAGTATGACTTCAAATGGTCTGCATTTACTCACCGAAACTCACCAATGCTATCAGCCTGAAGTGTCCAGCCTTATGTCTCAACCAGCTCTGGGTGTAGATGTGGTCAATCCCGGTTGCATCACATGCCCTGAGTGAATTATTTAAGAATTGCTCTCTATTTCACTGTCTTTGTGTTTTGTTTTTGAAATTTATTTTGATAATGGGATTTATCGGATTTTCACTGCTGCGTTTCGGCCGCTGTACACACGCTTGATTCTCTTACGGAGACATATATATCCATGGGTTTTAAGATTTTTCCGAGTCAGGTGTATTCGTAGGCGTTGAACATATGGTGTTGGGTCCATTTCTTTGAGCAAGGAGTAGGTCTTGTCTATTACATATTTGGCTTATGGAAAGTTATCTGTGCTAATTTCAGTCTCTGGTTTTATGCAGCACCCCAACACACCTTTCCCCATAAGCAAGCACTAGTTGGTTTTCTAAATTTGAGACCCTGTTCTGTTTTGTAATTCAGTTCCTGTGTAGTCAAGTTTACATTCCGTGTATTAGTGATATCTTATGATGTTTCTGTTTCTGTTTGACGTAGTTCACGTAGAATCACCGTACCTGCATCCACTCACTATGCCGCTACGGGCCTGATGACACAGACTTCATTGCTGAGTGATATTCCATTGTACGTACATGCCACAACTTCTTTATCCATTTTTTGCTTTCTGGGATATTTACCTGGTACTGTAGACGAGCTTCTTGTGAACACAGCCGTCCCAAACATTGGTGTGGCTGTCTGTTTTTGATTTTAATTTCCCTAAGCTATAGGACCATAAGTGGAAGTGCCATAGGCTGTGTTGCTTTGTTTCTTACGTGTTTCAGGAAACACCGAACACTTCTCCAGGGTGGCTGTTGGCAATTTACATCCTGCCAATCAGCATAACAAGGCTCCCTCTTCTCCAAATCCTGTCCTAACTTTCTAGATTTTACACTTTTTTCAGATGGCCCTTTTGCCAGGGGGGCAGTGAGACTTCATTGTAGTGCAGATTTCCTTTACAGGCTTCCTTGGATGGCCAAAAAGGGCGTATGCGTTTTTTCCTGAATATATTCAGGAAAAAACGCATACGCCCTTTTTGGCCAAGTGCATCATTGTCGACTTTGTGCCTCATTTCCTATGCTTTCAGGGCAATTCCAGTCTACCCCCTGCAATCGTTTTCCTGAAATTCTGCCCCGCTTTCAAGTCCCCTTCGCAGGCTTACTTCAATATATTTTTGGAGGATAGCTGTCATTTATAACTCTGCAGGTTTGTGAATTACAGTGCCCCTGAGCTCCTTTCTTCAACTCGTTTCTTGTCAGCTGGGCACAAAACCGCAGGATTGCTTCAGGCCCTAATCTGTTTCCAGCAGGGCACACTAAGCCTTTGTTTAATTCCTCTTCCTGGTGGGCAATGAGCGTTACATTTGCCCGTGAAGACACCTACAGCTAGTCTCTCATTTTTCTCCCTATTCCTGTTCATCTTGCACAGAAATTGCAAGCTGTGCCAAAGAGGAGGTTAAAGGCACTGACTCTCCAAGCGGGGAGAGTGTTAGTAAAGCATCTGGAATGGTGAACCCGAGGACCAGGATACGAAAACTGAGATGCATTTTAAATCGTTTCCAATCACACGGTGGACGATACTCTGGGTTTCCCATGCATGTTTTAGCTGGAGGAAGAATCCCTTGAACCTGGAGAGTTGGGACCCATGGAATGTGTACCATGCAGTATGACTTCAAAGGGTCTGCATTTGCTCACCGAAACTCACCAATGCTATCAGCCTGAAGTGTCCAGCCTTATGTCTCAACCAGCTCTGGGTGTAGATGTGGTCAATCCCGGTTGCATCACATGTCCTGAGTGAATTATTTAAGGATTGCTCTCTATTTCACTGTCTTTGTGTTTTGTTTTCGAAATTTATTTTGATAATGGGATTTATCGGATTTTCACTGCTGCGTTTCGGCTGCTGTAAACACACTTGATTCTCTTACGGAGACATATATATCCATGGGTTTTAAGATTCTTCCTAGTCAGGTATATTCCTAGGCGTTGAATATGTGGTTTTGGGTCCATTTCGTTGAGCAAGGCGTAGGTCTTGTCTATTACATATTTGGCTTATGGAAAGTTATCTGTGCTAATTTCAGTCTCTGTTTTTATGCAGCACCCCAAGGCACCTTTCCCCATAAGCAAGCACTAGTTGGTTTTCTAAATTTGAGACCCTGTTCTGTTTTGTAATTCAGTTCATGTGTAGTCAAGTTTACATTCCGTGTATTAGTGATATCTTATGATGTTTCTTTTTCTGTGTGACGTAGTTCACGTAGAATCACCGTACCTGCATCCACTCACTATGCCGCTACGGGCCTGATGACACAGATTTCATTGCTGAGTGATATTGCATTGTACGTACGTGCCACAATTTCTTTATCCATTTTTTGCTTTCTTGGATATTTACCTGGTACTGTAGACGAGCTTCTTGGGAACACAGCCGTCCCAAACTTTGGGGTGTCTCTCTGTTTTTGATTTTAATTTCCCTAAGGAATAGGACCATAAGTGCAATTGCCATAGGCTGTGTTGCTTTATTTCTTACGTGTTTCAGGAAACACCATACACTTCTCCAGGGTGGCGTTCACAATTTATATCCTGCCAATCAGCATAACAAGGCTCCCTGTTCTCCATATCCTGTCCTACCTTTCTGGATTTTACACTTTTTTCAGATGGCCCTTTTGCCCAGGGGGCAGTGAGCCTTCATTGTAGTGCAGATTTCCTTTACAGGCTTGCTTGGTTGGCCAAAAAGTGCGTATGCGTTTTTTCCTGAATATATTCAGGAAAAAACGCATACGCCCTTTTTGGCCAAGTGCATCATTGTCGAAGTTCTGCCTCTTTTCCTATGCTTTCAGGGCAATTCCAGTCTACCCCCTGCAATGGTTTTCCTGAAACTCTGCCCCGCTTTCAAGTCCCCTTCGCAGGCTTACTTCAATATATTTTTGGAGGATAGCTGTCATTTATAACTCTGCAGGTTTGTGAATTACAGTGCCCCTGAGCTCCTTTCTTCAACTCGCTTTCTTGTGAGCTGGGCACAAAACCGTAGGATTGCTTCAGGCCCTAATCTGTTTCCGGCAGGGCACGCTGAGCCTTTGGTTAATTCCTCTTCCTGGTGGGAAATGAGCATTACATTTGCCCGTGCAGACACCTATAGCTAGTCTCTCATTGGTTCTCCCTATTCCTGTTCATCTTGCACAGAAATTGCAAGCTGTGCCAAAGAGGAGGTTAAGGGCACTGACTCTCCAAGCGGGGAGAGTGTTTGTAAAGCATCTGGAATGGTGAACCCGAGGACCAGGATACGAAAACTGAGATGCATTTTAAATCGTTTCCCAATCACACGGTGGACGATACTCTGGGTTTCCCATGCATGTTTTAGCTGGAGGAAGAATCCCTTGAACCTGGAGAGTTGGGACCCATGGAATGAGTACCATGCAGTATGACTTCAAAGGGTCTGCATTTGCTCACCGAAACTCACCAATGCTATCAGCCTGAAGTGTCCAGCCTTATGTCTCAACCAGCTCTGGGTGTAGATGTGGTCAATCCCGGTTGCATCACATGCCCTGAGTGAATTATTTAAGAATTGCTCTCTATTTCACTGTCTTTGTGTTTTGTTTTCGAAATTTATTTTGATAATGGGATTTATCGGATTTTCACTGCTGCGTTTCGGCCGCTGTACACACGCTTGATTCTCTTACGGAGACATATATATCCATGGGTTTTAAGATTCTTCCTAGTCAGATATATTCCTAGGCGTTGAATATGTGGTGTTGGGTCCATTTCGTTGAGCAAGGAGTAGGTCTTGTCTATTACAAATTTGGCTTATGGCAAGTTATCTGTGCTAATTTCAGTCTCTGGTTTTATGCAGCACCCCAACGCACCTTTCCCCATAAGCAAGCACTAGTTGGTTTTCTAAATTTGAGACCCTGTTCTGTTTTGTAATTCAGTTCATGTGTAGTCAAGTTTACATTCCGTGTATTAGTGATATCTTATGATGTTTCTTTTTCTGTGTGACGTAGTTCACGTAGAATCACCGTACCTGCATCCACTCACTATGCCGCTTCGGGCCTGATGACACAGATTTCATTGCTGAGTGATATTGCATTGCACGTACGTGCCACAAATTCTTTATCCATTTTTTGCTTTCTGGGATATTTACCTGATACTGTAGACGAGCTACTTGTGAACACAGCCGTCCCAAATATTGGGGTGGCTGTCTGTTTTTGATTTTAATTTCCGTAAGCTATAGGACCATAAGTGGAAGTGCCATAGGCTGTGTTGCTTTGTTCCTTAAGTGTTTCAGGAAACACCATACACTTCTCCATGGTGGCTGCTGGCAATTTACATCCTGCCAATCAGCATAACAAGTCTCCCTGTTCTCCATATCCTGTCCTACCTTTCTGGATTTTACACTTCTTTCAGATGGCCCTTTTGCCCAGGGGGCAGTGAGGCTTCATTGTAGTGCAGATTTCCTTTACAGGCTTGCTTGGTTGGCCAAAAAGGGCGTATGCGTTTTTTCCTGAATATATTCAGGAAAAAACGCATATGCCCTTTTTGGCCAAGTGCATCATTGTCGACGTTGTGCCTCTTTTCCTATGCTTTCAGGGCAATTCCAGTCTACCCCCTGCAGTCGTTTTCCTGAAATTCTGCCCCGCTTTCAAGTCCCCTTCGCAGGCTTACTTCAATATATTTTTGGAGGATAGCTGTCATTTATAACTCTGCAGGTTTGTGAATTACAGTGCCCCTGAGCTCCTTTCTTCAACTCGCTTTCTTGTGAGCTGGGCACAAAACCGCAGGATTGCTTCAGGCCCTAATCTGTTTCAAGCAGGGCACACTGAACCTTTGTTTAATTCCTCTTCCTGGTGGGCAATGAGTGTTACATTTGCCCGTGCAGACACCTACAGCTAGTCTCTCATTGGTTCTCCCTATTCCTGTTCATCTTGCACAGAAATTGCAAGCTGTGCCAAAGAGGAGGTTAAAGGCACTGACTCTCCAAGCAGGGAGAGTGTTAGTAAAGCATCTGGAACGGTGAACCCGAGGACCAGGAATCGAAAACTGAGATGCATTTTAAATCGTTTCCCAAACACACGGTGGATGATACTCTGGGTTTCCCATGCATGTTTTAGCTGGAGGAAGAATCCCTTGAACCTGGAGTGTTGGGACCCATGGAATGTGTACCATGCAGTATGACTTCAAAGGGTCTGCATTTGCTCACCGAAACTCACCAATGCTATCAGCCTGAAGTGTCCAGCCTTATATCTCAACCAGCTCTGGGTGTAGATGTGTTAAATCCCGGTTGCATCACATGCCCTGAGTGTATTATTTAAGAATTGCTCTCTATTTCACTGTCTTTGTGTTTTGTTTTTGAAATTTATTTTGATAATGGGATTTATCGTATTTTCACTGCTGCGTTTATGCCGCTGTACACACGCTTGATTCTCTTACGGAGACATATAAATCCATGGGTTTTAAGATTCTTCCTAGTCAGGTATATTCCTAGGCGTTGAATATTTGGTGGTGAGTCCATTTCGTTGAGCAAGGAGTAGGTCTTGTCTATTACATATTTGGCTTACGGAATGTTATCTGTGCTAATTTCAGTCTCTGGTTTTGTGCAGCACCCTAAGGCACCTTTCCCTATAAGCAAACACTAGTTGGTTTTCTAAATTTGAGACCCTGTTTTTTTTTGTAATTCAGTTCAGGTGTAGTCAAGTTAACATTCCGTGTATTAGTGATATCTTATGATGTTTCTTTTTCTGTGTGACGTAGTTCACGTAGAATCACCGTACCTGCATCCACTCACTATGCCACTACGGGCCTGATGACACAGATTTCATTGCTGAGTGATATTGCATTGCATGTACTTGCCACAACTTCTTAATCCATTTTTTGCTTTCTGGGATATTTACCTGGTACTGTAGAGGAGCTTCTTGGGAACACAGCCGTCCCAAACTTTGGGGTGGCTCTCTGTTTTTGATTTTAATTTCCCTAAACAATAGGACCATAAGTGCAATTGCCATAGGCTGTGTTGCTTTATTTCTTATGTGTTTCAGGAAACACCATACACTTCTCCAGGGTGGCTGCTGGCAATTTACATCCTGCCAATCAGCATAACAAGGCTCCCTGTTCTCCATATCCTGTCCTAACTTTCTGTATTTTACACTTTTTTCAGATGGCCCTTTTGCCCGGGGGGCAGTGAGACTTCATTGTAGTGCAGATTTCCTTTACAGGCTTGCTTGGTTGGCCAAAAAGGGCGTATGCGTTTTTTCCTGAATATATTCAGGAAAAAACGCATACGCCCTTTTTGGCCAAGTGCATCATTGTCGACGTTCTGCCTCTTTTCCTATGCTTTCAGGGCAATTCCAGTCTACCCCCTGCAATGGTTTTCCTGAAACTCTGCCCCGCTTTCAAGTCCCCTTCGCAGGCTTACTTCAATATATTTTTGGAGGATAGCTGTCATTTATAACTCTGCAGGTTTGTGAATTACAGTGCCCCTGAGCTCCTTTCATAAACTCGCTTTCTTGTGAGCTTGGCCCAAACCCGCAGGATTGCTTCAGGCCCTAATCTGTTTCCGGCAGGGCACGCTGAGCCTTTGGTTAATTCCTCTTCCTGGTGGGAAATGAGTTTTACATTTGCCCGTGCAGACACCTACATCTAGTCTCTCATTGCTTCTCCTATTCCTGTTCATCTTGCACAGAAATTGCAAGCTGTGCCAAAAACGAGGTTAAAGGCACTGACTCTACAAGCGGGGAGATTGTTAGTAAAGCATCTGGAATGGTGACCCCGAGGACAAGGATACAAAAACTGAGATGCATTTTAAATTGTTTCCCAATCACACAGTGGACGATACTCTGGGTTTCTCATGCATGTTTTAGCCAGAGGAAGAATCCTTTGAACCTGGAGAGTTGGGACCCACGGAATGGGTACCATGCAGTATGACTTCAAAGGGTCTGCATTTGCTCACCGAAACTCACCAATGCTTTCAGCCTGAAGTGTCCAGCCTTATGTCTCAACCAGCTCTGGGTGTAGATGTGGTAAATCCAGGTTGCATCACATGCCCTGAGTGAATTATTTAAGAATTGCTACCTATTTCACTGTCATTGTGTTTTGTTTTTGAAATTTATTTTAATAATGGGATTTATCGGATTTTCACTGCTTCGTTTATGCCGCTGTACACGCGCTTGATTCTCTTACGGAGACATATAAGTCCATGGGTTTTAAGATTCTTACTAATCCGGTATATTCTTAGGCATTGAATATGGCGTGTTGAGTCCATTTCGTTGAGCAAGGAGTAGGTCTTGACTATTACATATTTGGCTTATGGAATGGTATCTGTGCTAATTTCAATCTCTGGTTTTATGCAGCACCCCAAGTCACCTTTCCCCTTAAGGAAGCATAAGTTGATTTTCTTAATTTGAAACCCTCTTCTCTTTTGTAATTCAGTTTATGTGTAGCCATGTTAACTTTCCATGTATTAGTGATATCTTATGTCTTTTTCTTTTTGAATTATGTGACTTCGAATGATCACACGTAGCTCCTCTGGAGTTGTTATAACTGGCCGTATTTCATTGATTTCCAGGCTGAGTAATTTTCCACTCTACATAAGCACCACATCTCTGTCCGTTTTTTCTCTGCAGATACATTTAAGTTATATCCTAGTCGAGGATCTTTTAAACAGAGAGGTGGTAAACATTGGGGTGCCTGTGTCCTCTCGATTTTTGTTTTTCCCAAGGTATACGTCCATGAGTGCAAGTGCCCTGTGCTCGGTAGCTCATTTTTTAGATGCTTTAGTAAACACAATAGACTTATCCAGAGTGACCGCTGGCAATATACATTTCCACTATAAGACTCACAGGGCTCCCTTTTCTCCTTGCCCTGTCCTGCATTTCTGGTGTTTACACTTTATGAGGACGGCTCTTCTGACTGATGCAAAGTGATATGTTTTGTAGTATTGATTTCCAGTGCCCACCTGTTTGGTTGGCTAAAAAAGTGTATGCCCTTTTCTTGAATATATACAGAAAAAGACGCATACACCCTTTTTGGCCAACTGCAATGTTGGCAATGTTCAGCCCCTTTTCTTGTGCTTAATGGCGAGTCCTTTCTACCTCTTCCAATCCCTTTCCTGCCATTCTCCGTTGCTTACAAGTCCTTTTCTCTGACTTTCCTCAAGACATCTTTCAGTGATAGATATTTTCAATTCTGCAGTTTCGTGAATTTTAGTGCCCCTGAGTTCCATTTTCCAACTTGTGTTTATGGGAACTGGCCACAAAGTATCAGGATTCCTCAAGCCCTATTCTGTTTCCATGGGCAACCCTAGCTTTTGGTCAATTCGTCTTCCTGATTGGAAATTAGAGTGGCATGTGCCTGTCCGAACACCTAGGACTTGTCTCTCATTGTTCCTCCTCCTTCTGCTTCATCCTCTGGACAAATTCCAAACTGTATGCAACAGGATGTTGACAGTGCTGACATCTCCAAGTGGGGAGACTGTTAGTAAAGACGCTGGAGTGGTGAACCCTAGCACCAAGAGATGAGGAGATGAGATGCCTTTTCCAAACTTTTCCCGATCAGACGGTATACCATCCTCTGGGTGTGACAGGCATGTTTTAGGTGTAGGAAGAGTCCCATTCATGTGAGGAGAACACCAGGGGATTTTAAATATCAGTGTCTCTCTGCAACCCAAACTGGGGAATTTTTTAAGCTACGGCTACACATATGTTCATTAAGGGCCTTGGGAAGTAGGCAGAGTCCAAACTTTAGATGATTGAAGTCTTCAGGGTCAGAAGCACTCACCACTGTCTTCCCTTAGATTCCATTTTTACTGTCATTGATGGATGATGTCAATAAAAATATCTATTCTTTTTCAGATCATTTCCCCTTATAGGTTATTGCAAAATATTGAGTGTAGTTCCCTGTGCTATACAGTAGTTCCTTGCTGATGATTTCATACATAGCAGTGTGTATGTGTTAATCCCAAACTGTTAATTTATCCCTCCTCCTACCATTTCCCTTTGGTAATAATAAATTATAAGATTTTATGCTTCTCAGAAATGGGGGAGCCGAAAGAGAGGTATCATTTTCAATGCCAAAGCATTTAAAACAAGATTGAAGCTTTAACCAAGATTATTAGATGTACATCCTTGGAAAGAAATCACTTTGTTTCTCTAATATTGACCTGACAAAGAAGACAAACCTTTTCACTGAACTTGCTTATAAGAAAGTGATGGAAATATCAAATGGAAGTGTTAGAAACATCTTATTTTACCCGAGCCTTATACACTGTTCTATGTGAATTACAGTTTGGCTCACACATCTGTTCATTGAAGTTACAATGTTCTCAATTTCTGTTACTGATCCTCCAGAGTGGACGCCAACAAGTGTCCCCCTGCCCAGTGTCATTGGAGCCAATAGATCGAGACTGAGTTTGGTTCAAAAGCAAAGGAAACTTTATATTTTGATCAGAGAATGGAGAGGTGCTACCCTGTGGGCTGTGGGCTGGGCTGCTGTGTAGAGATCCTGTCAGAGTCACTGGGAGGTAGGGGGCTGAGCTCTCGAGGACCTGGTTGGCTGCAGCTCAGGCTCTATGTCACGGAGTCTGAACTGGGCCCCAGGAGCTGAAGTGTCATCGAGCCATTCTGCTCTAGGAAATCTGGTCTGAAGTGCCGGGTGTGGAACCTCTGTATGCGGGACACTAGGAGCACCTGAAATTAGACAAAGCACAAAGGATAAAAATGGTTAGACTTTATTTTATTGCCCAGATTCTATTTTTATCTCCCAGGCATTTTTAAGGGGCTTTGCCTGGGACAAACTTCTCTTCTGCCTTTTGTCCCTTTCCTCATTCTTGGAGTGCTGCGGGTGCAGACCCTTCTTCTGTAACTGCTGAGTGCTGAGTTAGGAGGCTTCATACCCGTGGGCGAGGGTCAGAACTTCTCCCCAGCAGCCTCCAGGTGACGTTGATTGTCCCCAGGCCTCCTGCCTCCCTGCTCGTCCACCTGAGCACCAGTATTGGAAGTGTTATAGATTCTAATGACCTTTAAGGGTCCAGAAAGGAGATGTGCAGTGGCGCTGTGAGGTCCAGTTTCACTCCGCCCCACATTTGTTCGGCCACCTTAGGCTGACCGTTTCTGCCAGCCTAGATGCTCTGACTGACCGTTTCTGCCAGCCTAGATGCTCTGACCAACAGTCTGCGCTTTCTTCCATTAGGCCCCTGAATTAACGTAAAAACAGCACCAGGTGTCAGGATCCTGCCCGCTCAGCTCCCAGACAGTCCAGGGTCAGTGGTGATGAAGGATCATGATGGTCACTGAGTCAAGAGCCTTTGGAAGTAAACAGGAGTCCAGCCGGTCTTATTGGCCACCATCATCAGGGTGTCTGTAGGCTTTTCTATGGTGACAGCATGATATACGGTTCCCCCGCCAGGATTATTAGCTCCCCTCTGGGTACAGTAAGTACTGCAAGCAGTAGTCTACTCTTTTGGGACACACTCTTGTTGTTTTATGAGAGAAACTCCAGGTCAAGTGATGGTCACACGGGTCGTCATGGTGCCCCGTTGCCCCCGGTTATCTCTCTGGAGGTTGGAGTTGGAGGGCCTCCTCAATCGAGGTCAGTGTGCCCACGGAGCAAACCCTGCAACTTCAGGGCATGGTTGGGGGTTAGGATCACCACGTGGGGTCCGTTTCCCTTAGAAGGGAGGTGGCCTTTTGGGCTGCTGATTTCCAGGTTTTCAGATACCACCAGTATCTTGGCCAGATGTGGCGGTGGGCCAAGCCCCTTGGTGACCATAGTTTATCCTACCTGGATGGCATTCTTGCATTGTTCCATTTCAAGTGGTCCCAGTTTTTGCACTAATACTCCAATGGCGATTCACCTTTCACCAGGAATGTAAAGGTCAAAGGGTTTAGCTAAATTAGGGAGTTCCAGGGCAAGGGTCTGAATTGACTGCTCTTTCCTTTCTTGAAAGGCCACTTCTGGATTCTATTCAAAAGGATCATCATCTTTTCCTTTCAGTGTTTCATATAGAGGCCCAGCTAGTAGACTGTAGTTAGGGATCCAGAGGCAGGAAACCCTGGCTTCCCCAGGAACCCCTAAGCTGTCTTCTAGTTTCAGAAAGGGGTAAGGCTGTAAATTGTTTCTTCCCTTTCCTGGGATGGGCTTCTCCGACCTTCTGTGAGAATGAAGCCCAGGCAGGTCACCGTAGTCTGTGATACTTGAGCTTTTTCGTGGACAACTTCTATCCTTTATTGGCTTGGTAGTTCTGAGGCCTCCTTAGTAGGGCTGGCGATCAGAATGTCGTCTGAGTATTGAAGGAGTGTTTCCTTTTCCAGAGGTAGAACTTTTAGGTCTTTAGCTGAGCTTTCCCCAAAGATGGTGTGGGAATTTTTGAACCCTTGGGGCAAGACAGCCTGGAAGTATTGTTTTAGTTGTATGTTGAGTCCTGTCACTCACAAGCCAAAATTTCTTGTGACTCTGGGACTAATGGAATACAAAAGAAGGCATCAGTGAAGACTAATACAGAATACCAAGTCCTGGTGGTTGGTAGAATGACCAGCAGGGTGTAGGATTTAGGAACTACTGGAGGTATATCCTCAGTGGCTTCACTGACTGTCCTGACATCCTTTACCAGGACTCCAGCAGCCCATGGGGCTCTCGAGGTCAGGCCAATCCCAGGATATGGAGCTCACCTGGGCAGGTACCCTACCCCCACCCCAGCCCACGGGGCTCTCGAGGTCAGGCCAATCCCAGGATATGGAGCTCACCTGGGCAGGTACCCTACCCCCACCCCAGCCCACGGGGCTCTCGTGTTCAGGCCCCTCCCAGGATATGGGATTCCCTGGGCAGGTCCTCTGCAGTCCATGGGGCTCCCGTGGTCAGGCCCCTCCCAGGATACAGAGCTACCCTTGCAGGTACCTTGGCAGGGCTGGGCACACAGGAACCGTGCACATAGCCCTCATTGCAGAGCACTCCCAGCTCACCTGTCGCTCAGATCTGACACAGAGCACCTCAGAGCAGGACTTGAACTAACAAACAGCAGCTCTGACAGGTCTGTGACCCTGGGCATCACTCTGTGCGGCCTCCTCCACCTGGTCTTCCAGAGACTTCCACTGCACCCGGGGCACCAGGCCTCTGTCTCCAACCACCACCCACCCCTCCTCTCCCTGACTCCTGGGTTCCTCTCATTAGGAGAGGGTTTTCTTGAAGTTGTCTCCCACTCATGGGCCAGATAATATAATTAGAAAACAAGCCAGAGCTGCAGCCCCTTGTCTATCCTGACTCTCAGGAGCCCACACCTGTTCCTTGGACCTGGCCAATTCAGCAAGTTCCATTTTCAGCAACTGTGAGCCCCTGAGGGGTGATTATTGGCTGGCTTGGGAAGCCTGACTGTGCCGGCCAGCCCTCCCCAGGTGTGCCTGGGTTGAGATCAATATAAAGACCGCTCCAGGCAGCAAGAGCCCCTGCAGCTGTGCCTGACGCCATTTTCTCTGCCCTGTCAGCAGTCTCGGGGCTGGGCTGGTGGGAGGGAGTGAGAGGCCACGGCTTTGTGGGTGTCCCAGTGTGAGTGGGGCTCTGCTGGGCTTTCTGCAGCAGTTGCCAAGATGCTACCTGCTAAAGAAGAGGATGTGTCACCCACACCTGCCGCTGGAATTTCTCCCTGGGCACAGGTGAGAAAGGAAGAAAGCAGTGGGGGCCAGGACAGCAGGGGTATCTCAGGCAGGGAAATGGAGAGCTTCCAGAAGAGCACCCAGGGCCAGGACCATCCTGGCTGGCCTGCAGGCACCAAGTCGGCTGGCATGCTGTCCCTCATGTGGCTCCATGGCCCTTCCTCTAGGTTTTCAAGTCCTTGTACATATTCAGGTGTTTAGCCTTGGAAGGGTGGGAACATTTCAGCAGCAGCTGGCCTGGGGCTCGGCCCACGTTTACTCACAGATACTCGGCACGGTCCCCCAGCGTTGCAGTGAGGACGCTTGTTGCCAGGAGCATGCTGGCTGAATGGGAGATGATTCCCCACCACTGACCAACTTCAGAATTGTTTGCAATTGGAGCAAGTGCCCTGAAACGGTTTTCCTCTGTGTAACTGGTGGGTTCTGTTCTTTTTTATCTTTTTTTCGTTTTTGGTTCAAGGTAGATTTTATTCCTCTTTTGTGTATTTACAGATATAAGCATGGAAATAATTTATTCATATAAATACATGTATGTGAAGGGAAGAATATTTTTTCTGTTTTACTTTTTTTAATTTTATTTTTTTATTTTGAATTTAATTTTATATTTTTATACAGCAGGTTGTTTTTGGTTATCTACTTTATACATATAAATGTATACATACCAATCCCAATATCTCAACTCCTCCCACCACCATCCCCAACAGCTTTCCCCCCTTGTTGTCCATACGTTTGTTGTATACATGTGTTGCTCTATTTCTGCCTTGCAAAACGGTTCATCTGTACAATTTTTCTAGGTTCCACATATATGCATTAATATACAAGATTTGTTTTTCTCTTTCTGACTTACTTCACTCTGTATGACAGTCTCTAGATCCATCAACGTCTCTACAAATGTCCCAATTTCATTCCTTTTTATGGCTTAGTAATATTCCATTTTATATATGTACCACCTCTTTATGCATTCGTCTGTCTGTGGGCATTTAGGTTGCTTCCATTTCCTGGATAGTGTAAATAGTGATGCAATGAACATTGTGGTGAATGTCTCTTTTTGATTTATGGTTTTGTCTAGGTATATGCCCAGTAGAGGGATTGCTGTATCATATGGTAATTCTATTCTTAGTTTTATAAGAAACTCCATAATGTTCTCCACAGTGACTGTATCAATTTACGTTCCCAACAATAGTGGAAGAGGATTCCTTATCTCCACACCGTTTCCAGCATTTGTTGTTTGTAGATTTTCTGATGATGCCCATTCTAATAGGTGTGAGGTGATACACCATGGATGAGTCTATTTCGTTGAGCAAAGAGTAGGTCTTGTTTATTACGTATTTGGCTTATGGAATGGTATGTGTGCTAATTTCAATCTGTTTTTATACAGCAGCCCAACTCAACTTTCCCCTTAAGCAAGCATAAGGTTTTTATCTAAATGTGAGACTCTGTTCGGTTTTGTAATTCAGTTTATGTGTAGCCAAGTTTACACTCCCTCTATTAGTGATATCTTATGATAATTATCTTTCTTTGTGTGATATATTTCTCTTAGAATCATCATAATTAAATCCACTCAATTTGCTGCTACAGGCCTGATGACATTGATTTCACTGCTGAGTGATATTCCGTTGTACGTAAGTAGCACAACTTCTTTATCCATTTTTTTCTTTCTGGGATATTTAATTTGTACTGGACTCGAGGTTCTTGTAAACACAGCAGCCCTAAATTTTGTGTTGGCTGTGTCTTGTTGATTTTAATTTTCCTAAGCTATAGGGCCAAAAGTGGAAGTGCCCTAGGCTCTGTAGCTTTGTTTTTTAGATGTTTCAGGATACACCATGAACATCTCCAGAGTGTCTGTTGGCAATTTACATCCCGCCCATCAGCATAACATGGCTCCCTGTTCTCCATGGCCTGTCCTGTGTTTCTGGTTTTTACACTTTATTCAGATGGCCTTTTTGACGAATGGGAAATGTGACTTCATTGTAGTGTGGATTTCCATTGCTGGAGTGCTTGGTTGGCCAAAATGTTCATATGCGTTTTTTCCTGAATATATTCAGGAAAAATGTATATGCACTTTTTGTCCATGTGCATCACTGTCAAAGATCTGCCGCTTTTCATATGCTTTAAATGCAATTCCAATCTACCTCTTGAAATATGATTCCTGCAATTCTGCCTCGTTTTCAAGTCCTCTTTGCAGACTTACGTCGATATATTTTTGCCAATAGCTGTCATTTATCTCTGCAGGTTTGTGAATTACAGTGCCCCTGAGCTCCTTTCTTAACTCGCTTCCTTGTAAGCTGGCCACAAAACTGCAGGTTTGCTTCAGGCCATAATCAGGGTCCGGCACAGCACTCTGAGCCTTTGGTTAATTCCTCTTCCTGGTGGGAAATTAGAGTTAAATGTGCCCCTCCAGATACCTGCCTCACTCCCAGCCACATGGTGATGTATGTCCTCAGGTTTGAGGCCATATGTGATGGGTTCCTCATCTTTTGATGATGTGGCCCCACTGGTGTGTGGACACTCCTGCCTGGTTCCCATCCCCTTGGTGATGTGGGCCCTCTGGTGAGACTCTGATCTTGGTTGGGTTCCTCACACATCCGTGAGGTGAGCCCTCTTCTCTGAGGTCACTCCTGCCTGGATGGCACAACCCGCCTTGCTGACTTCGGCACCCTGGTGGCAGTTGGAGCCTGCTGGGAGCCTCCTTCCCGCGGTGATGAGGCCCTCTGGCGTCAGACCCTAATGGCGGGGTTCCCACATTTTCTGATACGTGCTAAGTGGTACGAGGGCACTCCTGCCAGGTTCCCATCCTCATGAGCGTGTGGGCCTTCTGTTCTGAGGTCCTAACGGCTGGGTTGCTCACACTTTCATGATGTGGGCCCTCTGCTGTGAGGTCAATCCTGCCTGGCTGGCGCACGTCGCCTTGGCGACGTGGACCCTCTGGTGGCAGTTGGAGTGTGCTGGGGCCTCCTCCCCTCAGTGATGAGGGCCTTCTGGTGTCAGGCCCTAAGTGCTGGGCTCCACACATTTTCTGATGTGTGCCCAGTGGTGCGAGTCACTCCTGCCAGGTTCCCATCCCCATGGGCATGTGGGACTTCTGTTCTGTGGTCCCAACTGCTGGGTTGTTCACAGTTTCATGATGTGGGCCCTTTGCTGTGTGTTCACTCTGGCCTGTATCCCATAGTGTCAGTGCTCTGGGCCTCCAGCTTGGAGTTTCCAACTTCTCGATTCCTCACCTTTTTTATTCTATGGGCCCTCGTTTGTGCGTCTCCTCCTGCATGCCTCACTCCCAGCCCCTTCGTGATGTGTGTCCCCTTGTTTGAGGCCACATGTGCTGTGTTCCTCACCTTTCTATAATGTGGCCACACTGGTGTGAGGACACTCTTGCCTGGTTCCCATTCCCTTGGTGATGTTGGCCCCACTGCTGTTAGGACAGTCTTGCCTGGTTCCCATCACCTTGGTGATGTTGGCCCTCTGGTGAGAGTCTGATCCTGGTTAGGTTCCTCACCCTTCTGTGAGGTGGGCCCTCTGCTCTGAGGTCACTCCTGCCTGGCTGGCACACGCCGCCTTGGCAACGTCGGCCATATGGTGGCAGTTGGAGCCTGCTGGGAGCCTCCTCCCCTCGGTGATGAGGGCCCTCTGGCCTCAGGCCCTAACTGCTGGGTTCCCACATTTTCTGATTCGTGCTAAGTCGTGCAAGGACACTCCTGCCAGGTTCCCATCCCCATGGGGATGTGGGCCTTCTGCTCTGAGGTCCCATCCGCTGGGTTGCTCTCAGTTTCATGATGTGGGACCTCTGCTGTGAGTTTGCTGTGGCCTGGATCCCATAGACTCTGTGCTCTGGGCGGCCTACTGGCCGGTTCCAACTGCTGGATTCCTCACAACTTTTATTCTGTGGGCTCTGTTTTGTGAGGATACTCCTGCTTGCCTCACTCCTAGCCCCTTGGAGATGTGGGTCCCCTGTTTTAGGCCACATGTTCTGGGTTCCTCACCTTTCTATAATGTGGCCACACTGGTGTGAGGACCCTCCTGCCTGGTTCCGATCCCCTTGGTGATGTGGGCCCTCTGGTGAGAGTCTTATCCTGGCTGGTTTCCTCACCCTTCTGTGAGGTAGGCCCTCTGCGGTGAGGTCACTCCTGCCTGGCTGGCACACATCACCTTGGTGACGTGGGCCCTCAGTTGGGAGTTGGTGTCTGCTGCGAGTCTCCGTCCCTCGGTAATGAGGGCCCTCTTGCGTCAGACCCTAACTCCTGGGCTCCCAAAATTTGCAGATGTGCGACCTGTGGTGCGAGTACACTCCTGTCAGGTTCCCAACCCCATGGGAATTTGGGCCTTCTGCTCTGAGGTCCCAACGGCTGGGGTGCTCACAGTTTCATGATGAGGGCCCTCTGATGTGCGTTCATTCCGGCCTAGATCCCATAGGCTTGCTGCTCCTGGGCGCCTGCTGGGAGGTTCCAACTGCGGGATTCCTCACCTTTTTTATTCTATGGTCCCTCTGTTTTGAGGCTCCTCCTGCCTGCCTCAATCCCAGCCCCGTTGTGATGTGTGTCCTCTGGTGTGAGGCCACGTGTGCTGGGTCCCTCACCTTTCGATGATGTGGCCCCAATGGTGTGAGGACACTCGTGCCTATTTCCCAGCCCCTTGGTGATGTGGCCCCTCTGGTGAGAGTCTGATCCTGGCTGGGTTCCTTACCGTTCTGTGAGGTGGGCCCTGTGCTCTGAGGTAACTCCTGCCTGGCTTGCTCCCATTGCCTTGGTGACGTCAGCCCTCTGGTGGCAGTTGGATCCTTTTGGAGACTCCTGTCCTCGGTGATGAGGTCCCTCTGGCATCAGGCTCTAACTGCTGGGCTCCCCAGGTTTTCTGATGTGAGCCCAGTGATGCCAGGACACTCGTGAAATGTTCCCATCCCCATGGCGATATGGGCCTTCTGCTCTGAGGTTCCAACGACTGGGTTGCTCACAGTTTCCTGATGTTAGCTCTCTGGTGTTAGTTCACTCATTCCTAGATCCCATAGCCTCTGTACTCTGGGCCGCCTGCTGGGAAGTTCCAACTGCTGGGTTCCTCACCTTTTTTATTCTTTGGGCCCTCTGTTGGGAGGCTCCTCCTGCCTGTGTCACTCCCAGCCCCTTGGTGATGTAGGTCCTCTGGTTTGTGGCCACATGTGCCAGTTTCCTCATCTTGTAGTGATGTGGCCCCACTGGTGTGAGGACACTCGTGCCTGGTTCCCGTCCCCTTGGTGATATGGGCCCTCTGGTGAGAGTCTGATCCTGGTTGGGTTCCTCACACTTCTTTGAGGTGGGCCGTCTGCTGTGAGGTCACTCCTGCCTGGCTGGCACACCCCGCCTTGGTGACGTGGGCCCTCTTGTGGTAGTTGGAACATGCTGGGAGCCTCCTCCCCTCAGTGATGAGGGCGCTCTGGCGTCAGGCCCTAACTGCTGGGTACCCACATTTTCTGATATGTGCTAAGTGGTGCGAGGACACTCCTGCCATGCTCCCAACACCTTGGGGATGTGGACCTTCTGCTCTGAGATCCCAATGCCTAGGTTGCTCACAGTTTCATGATGACGGCCCTCTGGTGTGAGATCACTCCGGCCTGGATCCCATAGTCTCGCTGCTCCTGGCCGCCTGCTGGGAGGTTCCAACTGCGGGATTCTTCACCTCTTTAATTCTATGGTCCCTCTGTTTTGAGGCTCCTCCTGCCTGCCTCAATCCCAGCTCCCTTGTGATGTGTGTCCTCTGGTTTGAGGCCACGTGTGCTGGGTCCCTCACTTTTCGGTGATGTGGCCCCACTAGTGTGAGGACACTCCTGCCTGGTTCCCATTCCCTTGGTGATGTGGGCCCTCTGGTGAGAATCTGATCCTCTTTGGTTCTTCACACTTCTGTAAGGTTGACCCTCTGCTCTGAGGTCACTCCTGCCTGGTTGTCGCACTCCACATTGGTGACGTCGCCCCTCTGGTAGCAGTCGGAGCTGGCTGGGAGCCACTGCCCCTCGGTGATGAGGGCCCTCTGGCATCAGGCACTAATTGCTGGGCTCCCCACATTTTTTCATGTGTGCCCACTCTTGCGATGACACTCCTGCTTGTTTCCCTTCCCCATGGGGATGTGGGCCTTCTGCTCTGAGGTCACAACGGCTCGTTGCTTACAGAATCACAATGAGGGCCCTCTGTTGTGAGTTCATGCCGGCCTGGATCTCATAGCCTCAGTGCTCTGGGCCGCCTGCTAGGAAGATCCAACTGCTGGTTTCCACACCTTTTGTATACAATGGGACATGTGTTGTGAGGTTAAACCTGCCTGCCTCACTCCGAAACCCATGGTGATGTGGGTCCTCTGGTTTGAGGCCACATGTGCTGGGTACCTCAACTTTTGATGATGTGGCCCCACGGGTGTGAGGACACTCCTGCCTGGTTCCCATCACCTTGGTGATGTGGGCCCTCTGGGGAGAGTCTGATCCTGGCTGGGTTCCCTACCATTCTGTGAGGTGGGCCCTCTGATGTCAGGTCACTCCTGCCTGGCTAGCTCACATCGCCTTGGCGATGTGGGCCCTCTGTTGGCCACTGGAGCATGCTGGGAGCCTCCTACTCCCGTGAATGATGGCCCTGGAAAAAATGCATATGCCCTTTTTGGCCAAGTGCTTCATTGACGAGGTTCTGCCACTTCTCTTATGCTTTCAGAGCAATTCACGTCTACCTCCTGAAATCGGATTCCAGCAATTCTGCCCCACTTTCAAGTCCTCTTCGAAGCCTTAATTCAATATATTTTTGTACGATTTCTGTCATTTATAAGTCTGTAGGTATGTGAATGACAGTGCCCCTGAGCTCCTTTCCTCAACTCGCTTTCTTGTGAGCTGGCCACAAAACCGCAGGATTGCTTCAGGCCCTAATCTTGTTCCAGCACGGCATGCTGAGCCTTTGGTTAATTCCTTTTCCTGTTGGGAAATGAGTGTTAAAATTGCCCGTGCATACTGGGCATATACCCTGAGAAAACCAAAATTCAAAAAGAGTCATGTACCAAAATGTTTATTGCAGCTCTATTTACAATAGCCCGGAGATGGAAAGAACCTAAGCGCCCATCATCGGACGAATGGATAAAGAAGATGTGGCACATATACACAATGGAATATTACTCAGCCTTAAAAAGAAATGAAACTGAGTTATTTGTAATGAGATGGATAGACCTAGAGTCTGTCATACAGAGTGAAGTAAGTCAGAAAGAAAAAGACAAATAGCGTATGCTAACACATATATATGGAATTTAAAGGAAAAAAATGTCATGAAGAACCTAGGGATAAGACAGGAATAGAGGCGCAGACCTACTGGAGAACGGAATTGAGGATATGGGGAGGGGGAATGGTGAGTTTTGACAGGGCAAGAGAGAGTCATGGACATATACACACTAACAAATGTAGTAAGGTAGATAGCAAGGGGGAAGCAGCCGCAAGGCACAGGGATATTAGCTCGGGGCGTTGGGACAACCTGGAGGGGTGAAAGGGGGAGATGGAGGGAGGGAGGGAGACACAAGAGGGAAGACACAGGGAGCATATGTATATGTATAGCTGATTCACTTTGTTATAAAGCAAAAACTAACACACCATTGTAAAGCAATTATACCCCAATAAAGATGTTAAAAAAATATTTGCCCGTGCACACACCTACAGATAGTCTCCCATTGGTTCTCCGTTTTCCTGTTCATCTTGCGCAGAAATTGCAAACAGTGCCAAACAGGAGGTTAAAGGCACTGACTCTGCAAATGGGGAGAGTGTAAGAAAAGGGTCTGGAATGGTGAACCTGAGTACCAGGGGACGAAAACAGACATGCATGTAAAAAGGTTTCCCAGTCACACGGTGGAGCATACTCTGGGTTTCCCATGCAAATTTTAGCAGAAGGAAGAATCCCTTGAACCTGGAGAGTTGGGAACCATGGAATGGGTACCAGGCAGTATGACATCAAAGGGTCTGCATTTGCTCACTGAACCTCACCAATGCTATCAGCCCAAAGGGTCCAGCCTTATCGCTCACACAGCTCTGGGTGTAGATGTGGTAAACCAGGTTGCATCACATGCCCTGTGTGAGTTATTTAAGAATTGCTCTCTATTTCACTGTCATTGTGTTTTGTTTTTGAAATTTCTTTTTGACACTGGGATTTATCGGATTTTCACTGCTGCGTTAATGCCGCTGTACACACTCTTGATTCTCTTACGGAGACATAAATATCCACGGGTTTTAAGATTCTTCCTAGTCAGGTATATTCCTAGGCGTTGAATATGTGGTGTTGAGTCCATTTCGTTGAGCAAGGAGTAGGTCTTGTCTATTACATATTTGGCTTATGGAACGGTATCTGTGCTAATTTCAGTCTCTGGTTTTATGCAGCACTCCAACGCACCTTTCTCCATAAGAAAGCACAAGATGGTTTTCTAAATTTGAGACTGTTCTGTTTTGTAATTCAGTTCATGTGTAGTCAAGTTTACATACTGTGTATTAGTGATATTTTATGATGTTTCTTTTTATGTGTGACTTATTTCACGTAGAATCACCATACCTGAATCCACTCACTATGCCGCTACGGGCCTGATGACACAGATTTCATTGCTGAGTGATATTCCATTGTACGTACGTACCACAACTTCTTTATGCATTGTTTGCTCTCTGATATATTTACCTGGTACTGTAAACGAGGTTCTTGTGAACAGAGAGGTCCCAAACTTTGAGGTGGCTGGGTGTTTTTGATTTTAATTTCCCTAAGCTGTAGGACCATAAGTGGAAGTGCCATAGGCTGTGTTGCTTTGTTTCTTACGTGTTTCAGGAAACACATAACACTTCTCCAGAATGGCTGTCGGCAATTTACATTATATGCATCAGCATAATAAGGATCCCTGTTTTCCATTGCCTGTCCTCTGTTTCTGGATTTTACAATTTTTTTAAATGGCCCTTTTGCCCTGGGGGGCACTGAGACTTCATTGTAGTGCAGGTTTATTTACAAGCTTGCTTGGTTGGCCAAAAAGTGCGTATGCGTTTTTTCCTGAATATATTTAGGGAAAAAAGCATCCGCACTTTTTGGACAAGTGCATCATTATCGACGTTCTGCCTCTTTTCCTATTCTTTTAGTGCAATTCCAGTTTAACCCTTCAATCGTTTTCCTGAATTTCTGCCCCACTTTCAAGTCCCCTTTGCAGGCTTACTTCAATATATTTTTGGAGGATAGCTGTCATTTATAACTCTGCAGGTTTGTGAATTACAGTGCCCCTGAGCTCTTTGTTCAACTCGCTTTCTTGTGAGCTGGGCACAAAACCGCAGGATTGCTTCAGGCACTAATCTCTTTCCAGCAGGGCACGCTGAGCCTTTGGTTAATTCCTCTTCCTGGTGGGAAATGAGCATTACATTTGCCTGTGCAGACAACTACAGCTAGTCTCTCATTGGTTCTCCCTATTCCTGTTCATCTTGCACAGATATTGCAAGCTGTGCCAAACAGGAGGTTAAAGGCACTGACTCTCCAAGCGGGGAGAGTGTTAGTAAAGCAACTGGAATGGTGAACCCGAGGACCAGGATACGAAAACTGAGATGCATTTTAAATCGTTTCCCAATCACACGGTGGACGATACTCTGGGTTTCCCATGCATGTTTTAGCTGGAGGAAGAATCCCTTGAAACTGGAGAGTTGGGACCCATGGAATGGGTACCATGCAGTATGACTTCAAAGGGTCTGCATTTGCTCACCGAAACTCACCAATGTTATCAGCCTGAAGTGTCCAGCCTTATGTCTCAAGCAGCTCTGGGTGTAGATGTGGTCAATCCCGGTTGCATCACATGCCCTGAGTGAATTGTTTAAAAATTGCTCTCTATTTCACTGTCTTTGTGTTTTGTTTTTGAAATTTATTTTGATAATGGGATTTATCGGATTTTCACTGCAGCGTTTATGCCGCTGTACACACGCTTGATTCTCTTACGGAGACATGTAAATCCCTGGGTTTTTAAGATTCTTCCTAGTCACGTATATTCCTAGGCGTTGAATATGTGGTGTTGAGTCCATTTCGTTGCGCAAGGAGTAGGTCTTGTCTATTACATATTTGGCTTATGGAAAGTTATCTGTGCTAATTTCAGTCTCTGGTTTTATGCAGCATCCCAAGGCACCTTTCCCCATAAGCAAGCAGTAGTTGGTTTTCAAAATTTGAGACCCTGTTCTGTTTTGTAATTCACTTCATGTGTAGTCAAGTTTACATTCCGTGTATTAGTGATATCTTATGATGTTTCTTTTTCTGTGTGACGTAGTTCACGTAGAATCACCGTACCTGCATCCACTCACTATGCCGCTACGGGCCTGATGACACAGATTTCATTGCTGAGTGATATTGCATTGTACGTACGTGCCACAACTTCTTTATCCATTTTTTGCTTTCTGGTATATTTACCTGATACTGTAGACGAGCTTCTTGTGAACACAACCGTCCCAAATATTGGGGTGTCTGTCTGTTTTTGATTTTAATTTCCGTAAGCTATAGGACCGTAAGTGGAAGTGCCATAGGCTGTGTTGCTTTGTTTCTTACGTGTTTCAGGAAACACCATACACTTCTCCAGGGTGTCTGCTGGCAATTTACATCCTGCCAGTCAGCATAACAAGGCTCCCTGTTCTGCATATCCTGTCCTACCTTTCTGGATTTTACACTTTTTTCAGATGGCCCTTTTGCCCGGGGGGCAGTGAGACTTCATTGTAGTGCATATTTCCTTTACAGGCTTGCTTGGTTGGCCAAAAAGGGCATATGCGTTTTTTCCTGAATATATTCAGGAAAAAACGCATATGCCCTTTTTGGCCAAGTGCATCATTGTCGACGTTCTGCCTCTTTTCCTATGCTTTCAGGGCAATTCCAGTCTACCCCCTGCAATCGTTTTCCTGAAACTCTGCCCCGCTTTCAAGTCCCCTTTGCAGGCTTACTTCAATATATTTTTGGAGGATAGCTGTCATTTATAACTCTGCAGGTTTCTGAATTACAGTGCCCCTGAGCTCATTTCTTCAACTCGCTTTCTTGTGAGCTGGGCACAAAACCGCACGATTGCTTCAGGCACTAATCTGTTTCCAGCAGGGCACGCTGAGCCTTTGGTTAAATCCTCTTCCTGGTGGGAAATGAGCGTTACATTTGCCCGTGCAGACACCTACAGCTAGTCTCTCATTGGTTCTCCCTATTCCTGTTCATCTTGCACAGAAATTGCAAGCTGTGCCAAACAGGAGGTTAAAGGCACTGACTCTCCAAGCAGGGAGAGTGTTAGTAAAGCATCTGGAATGGTGAACCCGAGGACCAGGATACGAAAACTGAGATGCATTTTAAATCGTTTCCCAATCACACGGTGGACGATACTCTGGGTTTCCCATGCATGTTTTAGCTGGAGGAGGAATCCCTTGAACCTGGAGTGTTGGGAGCCAAGGAATGGGTACCATGCAGTATGACTTCAAATGGTCTGCATTTACTCACCGAAACTCACCAATGCTATCAGCCTGAAGTGTCCAGCCTTATGTCTCAACCAGCTCTGGGTGTAGATGTGGTCAATCCCGGTTGCATCACATGCCCTGAGTGAATTATTTAAGAATTGCTCTCTATTTCACTGTCTTTGTGTTTTGTTTTTGAAATTTATTTTGATAATGGGATTTATCGGATTTTCACTGCTGCGTTTCGGCCGCTGTACACATGCTTGATTCTCTTACGGAGACATATATATCCATGGGTTTTAAGATTCTTCCGAGTCAGGTGTATTCGTAGGCGTTGAACATATGGTGTTGGGTCCATTTCTTTGAGCAAGGAGTAGGTCTTGTCTATTACATATTTGGCTTATGGAAAGTTATCTGTGCTAATTTCAGTCTCTGGTTTTATGCAGCACCCCAACACACCTTTCCCCATAAGCAAGCACTAGTTGGTTTTCTAAATTTGAGACCCTGTTCTGTTTTGTAATTCAGTTCCTGTGTAGTCAAGTTTACATTCCGTGTATTAGTGATATCTTATGATGTTTCTGTTTCTGTTTGACGTAGTTCACGTAGAATCACCGTACCTGCATCCACTCACTATGCCGCTACGGGCCTGATGACACAGACTTCATTGCTGAGTGATATTCCATTGTACGTACATGCCACAACTTCTTTATCCATTTTTTGCTTTCTGGGATATTTACCTGGTACTGTAGACGAGCTTCTTGTGAACACAGCCGTCCCAAACATTGGTGTGGCTGTCTGTTTTTGATTTTAATTTCCCTAAGCTATAGGACCATAAGTGCAAGTGCCATAGGCTGTGTTGCTTTGTTTCTTACGTGTTTCAGGAAACACCGAACACTTCTCCAGGGTGGCTGTTGGCAATTTACATCCTGCCAATCAGCATAACAAGGCTCCCTCTTCTCCAAATCCTGTCCTAACTTTCTAGATTTTACACTTTTTTCAGATGGCCCTTTTGCCAGGGGGGCAGTGAGACTTCATTGTAGTGCAGATTTCCTTTACAGGCTTCCTTGGATGGCCAAAAAGGGCGTATGCGTTTTTTCCTGAATATATTCAGGAAAAAACGCATACGCCCTTTTTGGCCAAGTGCATCATTGTCGACTTTGTGCCTCATTTCCTATGCTTTCAGGGCCATTCCAGTCTACCCCCTGCAATCGTTTTCCTGAAATTCTGCCCCGCTTTCAAGTCCCCTTCGCAGGCTTACTTCAATATATTTTTGGAGGATAGCTGTCATTTATAACTCTGCAGGTTTGTGAATTACAGTGCCCCTGAGCTCCTTTCTTCAACTCGTTTCTTGTCAGCTGGGCACAAAACCGCAGGATTGCTTCAGGCCCTAATCTGTTTCCAGCAGGGCACACTAAGCCTTTGTTTAATTCCTCTTCCTGGTGGGCAATGAGCGTTACATTTGCCCGTGAAGACACCTACAGCTAGTCTCTCATTTTTCTCCCTATTCCTGTTCATCTTGCACAGAAATTGCAAGCTGTGCCAAAGAGGAGGTTAAAGGCACTGACTCTCCAAGCGGGGAGAGTGTTAGTAAAGCATCTGGAATGGTGAACCCGAGGACCAGGATACGAAAACTGAGATGCATTTTAAATCGTTTCCAATCACACGGTGGACGATACTCTGGGTTTCCCATGCATGTTTTAGCTGGAGGAAGAATCCCTTGAACCTGGAGAGTTGGGACCCATGGAATGTGTACCATGCAGTATGACTTCAAAGGGTCTGCATTTGCTCACCGAAACTCACCAATGCTATCAGCCTGAAGTGTCCAGCCTTATGTCTCAACCAGCTCTGGGTGTAGATGTGGTCAATCCCGGTTGCATCACATGTCCTGAGTGAATTATTTAAGGATTGCTCTCTATTTCACTGTCTTTGTGTTTTGTTTTCGAAATTTATTTTGATAATGGGATTTATCGGATTTTCACTGCTGCGTTTCGGCTGCTGTAAACACACTTGATTCTCTTACGGAGACATATATATCCATGGGTTTTAAGATTCTTCCTAGTCAGATATATTCCTAGGCGTTGAATATGTGGTGTTGGGTCCATTTCGTTGAGCAAGGAGTAGGTCTTGTCTATTACAAATTTGGCTTATGGAAAGTTATCTGTGCTAATTTCAGTCTCTGGTTTTATGCAGCACCCCAACGCACCTTTCCCCATAAGCAAGCACTAGTTGGTTTTCTAAATTTGAGACCCTGTTCTGTTTTGTAATTCAGTTCATGTGTAGTCAAGTTTACATTCCGTGTATTAGTGATATCTTATGATGTTTCTTTTTCTGTGTGACGTAGTTCACGTAGAATCACCGTACCTGCATCCACTCACTATGCCGCTTCGGGCCTGATGACACAGATTTCATTGCTGAGTGATATTGCATTGCACGTACGTGCCACAAATTCTTTATCCATTTTTTGCTTTCTGGGATATTTACCTGATACTGTAGACGAGCTACTTGTGAACACAGCCGTCCCAAATATTGGGGTGGCTGTCTGTTTTTGATTTTAATTTCCGTAAGCTATAGGACCATAAGTGGAAGTGCCATAGGCTGTGTTGCTTTGTTCCTTAAGTGTTTCAGGAAACACCATACACTTCTCCATGGTGGCTGCTGGCAATTTACATCCTGCCAATCAGCATAACAAGTCTCCCTGTTCTCCATATCCTGTCCTACCTTTCTGGATTTTACACTTTTTTCAGATGGCCCTTTTGCCCAGGGGGCAGTGAGGCTTCATTGTAGTGCAGATTTCCTTTACAGGCTTGCTTGGTTGGCCAAAAAGGGCGTATGCGTTTTTTCCTGAATATATTCAGGAAAAAACGCATACGCCCTTTTTGGCCAAGTGCATCATTGTCGACGTTGTGCCTCTTTTCCTATGCTTTCAGGGCAATTCCAGTCTACCCCCTGCAGTCGTTTTCCTGAAATTCTGCCCCGCTTTCAAGTCCCCTTCGCAGGCTTACTTCAATATATTTTTGGAGGATAGCTGTCATTTATAACTCTGCAGGTTTGTGAATTACAGTGCCCCTGAGCTCCTTTCTTCAACTCGCTTTCTTGTGAGCTGGGCACAAAACCGCAGGATTGCTTCAGGCCCTAATCTGTTTCAAGCAGGGCACACTGAACCTTTGTTTAATTCCTCTTCCTGGTGGGCAATGAGTGTTACATTTGCCCGTGCAGACACCTACAGCTAGTCTCTCATTGGTTCTCCCTATTCCTGTTCATCTTGCACAGAAATTGCAAGCTGTGCCAAAGAGGAGGTTAAAGGCACTGACTCTCCAAGCGGGGAGAGTGTTAGTAAAGCATCTGGAACGGTGAACCCGAGGACCAGGAATCGAAAACTGAGATGCATTTTAAATCGTTTCCCAATCACACGGTGGACGATACTCTGGGTTTCCCATGCATGTTTTAGCTGGAGGAAGAATGCCTTGAACCTGGAGAGTTGGGACCCATGGAATGGGTACCATGCAGTATGACTTCAAAGGGTCTGCATTTGCTCACCGAAACTCACCAATGCTATCAGCCTGAAGTGTCCAGCCTTATGTCTCAACCAGCTCTGGGTGTAGATGTGGTCAATCCCGGTTGCATCACATGCCCTGAGTGAATTATTTAAGAATTGCTCTCTATTTCACTGTCTTTGGGTTTTGTTTTCGAAATTTATTTTGATAATGTGATTTATCGGATTTTCACTGCTGCGTTTCGGCCGCTGTACACACGCTTGATTCTCTTACGGAGACATATATATCCATAGGTTTTAAGATTCTTCCTAGTCAGGTATATTCCTAGGCGTTGAATATGTGGTGTTGGGTCCATTTCGTTGAGCAAGGAGTAGGTCTTGTCTATTACATATTTGGCTTATGGAAAGTTATCTGTGCTAATTTCAGTCTCTGGTTTTATGCAGCACCCCAACGCTCCTTTCCCCATAAGCAAGCACTAGTTGGTTTTCTAAATTTGAGACCCTGTTCTGTTTTGTAATTCAGTTCATGTGTAGTCAAGTTTACATTCCGTGTATTAGTGATATCTTATGATGTTTCTTTTTCTGTGTGATGTAGTTCACGTAGAATCACCGTACCTGCATCCACTCACTATGACGCTACGGGCCTGATGACACAGATTTCATTGCTGAGTGATATTGCATTGTACGTACGTGCCACAACTTCTTTATCCATTTTTTGCTTTCTGGGATATTTACCTGATAATGTAGACGAGCTCCTTGGGAACACAGCCGTCCCAAATATTGGGGTGGCTGTCTGTTTTTGATTTTAATTTCCGTAAGCTATATGACCATAAGTGGAATTGCCATAGGCTGTGTTGTTTTGTTTCTTACGTGTTTCAGGAAACACCATACACTTCTCCAGGGTGTCTGCTGGCAATTTACATCCTGCCAATCAGCATAACAAGGCTCCCTGTTCTCCATATCCTGTCCTACCTTTCTGGATTTTACACTTTTTTCAGATGGCCCTTTTGCCCGGGGGGCAGTGAGACTTCATTGTAGTGCACATTTCCTTTACAGGCTTGCTTGGTTGGCCAAAAATGGCGTATGCGTTTTTTCCTGAATATATTCAGGAAAAAACGCATACGCCCTTTTTGGCCAAGTGCATCATTGTCGACGTTCTGCCTCTTTTCCTATGCTTTCAGGGCAATTCCACTCTACCCCCTGCAATGGTTTTCCTGAAACTCTGCCCCGCTTTCAAGTCCCCTTCGCAGGCTTACTTCAATATATTTTAGGAGGATAGCTGTCATTTATAACTCTGCAGGTTTGTGAATTACAGTGCCCCTGAGCTCCTTTCTTCAACTCGTTTCTTGTGAGCTGGGCACAAAACCACAGGATTGCTTCAGGCCCTAATCTGTTTCCAGCAGGGCACGCTGAGCCTTTGTTTAATTCCTCTTCCTGGTCCGCAATGAGCGTTACATTTGCCCGTGCAGACACCTACAGCTAGTCTCTCATTGGTTCTCCCTATTCCTGTTCATCTTGCACAGAAATTGCAAGCTGTGCCAAAGAGGAGGTTAAAGGCACTGACTCTCCAAGCGGGGAGAGTGTTAGTAAAGCATCTGGAACGGTGAACCCGAGGACCAGGAATCGAAAACTGAGATGCATTTTAAATCGTTTCCCAATCACACGGTGGACGATACTCTGGGTTTCCCATGCATGTTTTAGCTGGAGGAAGAATGCCTTGAACCTGGAGAGTTGGGACCCATGGAATGGGTACCATGCAGTATGACTTCAAAGGGTCTGCATTTGCTCACCGAAACTCACCAATGCTATCAGCCTGAAGTGTCCAGCCTTATGTCTCAACCAGCTCTGGGTGTAGATGTGGTCAATCCCGGTTGCATCACATGCCCTGAGTGAATTATTTAAGAATTGCTCTCTATTTCACTGTCTTTGGGTTTTGTTTTCGAAATTTATTTTGATAATGTGATTTATCGGATTTTCACTGCTGCGTTTCGGCCGCTGTACACACGCTTGATTCTCTTACGGAGACATATATACCCATAGGTTTTAAGATTCTTCCTAGTCAGGTATATTCCTAGGCGTTGAATATGTGGTGTTGGGTCCATTTCGTTGAGCAAGGAGTAGGTCTTGTCTATTACATATTTGGCTTATGGAAAGTTATCTGTGCTAATTTCAGTCTCTGGTTTTATGCAGCACCCCAACGCTCCTTTCCCCATAAGCAAGCACTAGTTGGTTTTCTAAATTTGAGACCATGTTCTGTTTTGTAATTCAGTTCATGTGTAGTCAAGTTTACATTCCGTGTATTAGTGATATCTTATGATGTTTCTTTTTCTGTGTGACGTAGTTCACGTAGAATCACCGTACCTGCATCCACTCACTATGACGCTACGGGCCTGATGACCCAGATTTCATTGCTGAGTGATATTGCATTGTACGTACGTGCCACAACTTCTTTATCCATTTTTTGCTTTCTGGGATATTTACCTGATAATGTAGACGAGCTTCTTGGGAACACAGCCGTCCCAAATATTGGGGTGGCTGTCTGTATTTGATTTTAATTTCCGTAAGCTATAGGACCATAAGTGGAATTGCCATAGGCTGTGTTGCTTTGTTTCTTACGTGTTTCAGGAAACACCATACACTTCTCCAGGGTGTCTGCTGGCAATTTACATCCTGCCAATCAGCATAACAAGGCTCCCTGTTCTCCATATCCTGTCCTACCTTTCTGGATTTTACACTTTTTTCAGATGGCCCTTTTGCCCGGGGGGCAGTGAGACTTCATTGTAGTGCACATTTCCTTTACAGGCTTGCTTGGTTGGCCAAAAATGGCGTATGCGTTTTTTCCTGAATATATTCAGGAAAAAATGCATACGCCCTTTTTGGCCAAGTGCATCATTGTCGACGTTCTGCCTCTTTTCCTATGCTTTCAGGGCAATTCCACTCTACCCCCTGCAATGGTTTTCCTGAAACTCTGCCCCGCTTTCAAGTCCCCTTCGCAGGCTTACTTCAATATATTTTAGGAGGATAGCTGTCATTTATAACTCTGCAGGTTTGTGAATTACAGTGCCCCTGAGCTCCTTTCTTCAACTCGTTTCTTGTGAGCTGGGCACAAAACCACAGGATTGCTTCAGGCCCTAATCTGTTTCCAGCAGGGCACGCTGAGCCTTTGTTTAATTCCTCTTCCTGGTCCGCAATGAGCGTTACATTTGCCCGTGCAGACACCTACAGCTAGTCTCTCATTGGTTCTCCCTATTCCTGTTCATCTTGCACAGAAATTGCAAGCTGTGCCAAAGAGGAGGTTAAAGACACTGACTCTCCATGCGGGGAGAGTGTTAGTAAAGCATCTGCAATGGTGAACCCGAGGACCAGGAATCGAAAACTGAGATGCATTTTAAATCGTTTCCCAATCACACGGTGGACGATACTCTGGGTTTCCCATGCATGTTTTAGCTGGAGGAAGAATGCCTTGAACCTGGAGAGTTGGGACCCATGGAATGGGTACCATGCAGTATGACTTCAAAAGGTCTGCATTTGCTCACCGAAACTCAACAATGCTATCAGCCTGAAGTGTCCAGCCTTATGTCTCAACCAGCTCTGGGTGTAGATGTGGTCAATCACGGTTGCATCACATGCCCTGAGTGAATTATTTAAGAATTGCTCTCTATTTCACTGTCTTTGGGTTTTGTTTTCGAAATTTATTTTGATAATGGGATTTATCGGATTTTCACTGCTGCGTTTCGGCCGCTGTACACACGCTTGATTCTCTTATGGAGACATATATATCCATGGGTTTTAAGATTCTTCCTAGTCAGGTATATTCCTAGGCGTTGAATATGTCGTGTTGGGTCCATTTCGTTGAGCAAGGAGTAGGTCTTGTCTATTACATATTTGGCTTATGGAAAGTTTTCTGTGCTAATTTCAGTCTCTGGTTTTATGCAGCACCCCAACGCGCCTTTCCCTATAAGCAAGCACTAGTTGGTTTTCTAAATTTGAGACCCTGTTCTCTTTTGTAATTCAGTTCATATGTAGTCAAGTTTACATTCCGTGTATTAGTGATATCTTATGATGTTTCTTTTTCTGTGTGACGTAGTTCACGTAGAATCACCGTATCCACTCACTATGCCGCTACGGGCCTGATGACACAGATTTCATTGCTGAGTGATATTGCATTGTACGTACGTGCCACAACTTCTTTATCCATTTTTTGCTTTCTGGGATATTTACCTGATACTGTAGACGAGCTTCTTAGGAACACAGCCGTCCCAAATATTGGGGTGGCTGTCTGTTTTTGATTTTAATTTCCGTAAGCTAAAAGACCATAAGTGGAAGTGCCATAGGCTGTGTTGCTTTGTTTCTTACGTGTTTCAGGAAACACCATACACTTCTCCAGGGTGGCTGCTGGCAATTTACATCCTGCCAATCAGCATAACAAGGCTCCCTCTTCTCCATATCCTGTCCTACCTTTCTGGATTTTACACTTTTTTCAGATGGCACTTTTCCCCGGGGGGCAGTGAGACTTCATTGTACTGCAGATTTCCTTTACAGGCTTGCTTGGTTGGCCAAAAAGGGCGTATGCGTTTTTTCCTGAATATATTCAGGAAAAAACGCATACGCCCTTTTTGGCCAAGTGCATCATTGTCGACGTTGTGCCTCTTTTCCTATGCTTTCAGGGCAATTCCAGTCTACTCCCTGCAATCGTTTTCCTGAAATTCTGCCCCGCTTTCAAGTCCCCTTCGCAGCCTTACTTCAATATATTTTTGGAGGATAGCTGTCATTTATAACTCTGCAGGTTTGTGAATTACAGTGCCCCTGAGCTCCTTTCTTCAACTCGCTTTCTTGTAAGCTGGGCACAAAACCGCAGGATTGCTTCAGGCCCTAATCTGTTTCCAGCAGGGTACACTGAGCCTTTGTTTAATTCCTATTCCTGGTGGGCAATGAGCGTTTCGTTTGCCCGTGCAGACACCTACAGCTAGTCTCTCATTGGTTCTCCTTATTCCTGTTCATCTTGCACAGAAATTGCAAGCTGTGCCAAACAGGAGGTTAAAGGCACTGACTCTCCAAGTGGGGAGAGTGTTAGTAAAGCATCTGGAATGGTGAACCCGACGACCAGGATACGAAAACTGAGATGCATTTTAAATCGTGTCCCAATCACACGGTGGACGATACTCTGGGTTTCCCATGCATATTTTAGCTGGAGGAAGAATCCCTTGAACCTGGAGAGTTGGGACCCATGGAATGGGTACCATGCAGTATGACTTCAAAGGGTCTGCATTTGCTCACCGAAACTCACCAATGCTATCAGCCTGAAGTGTCCAGCCTTATGTCTCAACCAGCTCTGGGTGTAGATGTGGTCAATCCCAGTTGCATCACATGCCCTTAGTGAATTATTTAAGAATTGCTCTCTATTTCACTGTCTTTGTGTTTTGTTTTCGAAATTTATTTTGATAATGGGATTTATCGGATTTTCACTGCTGCGTTTCGGCCACTGTACACACGCTTGATTCTCTTACGGAGTCATATATATCCATGGGTTTTAAGATTCTTCCTAGTCAGGTATATTTCTAGGCGTTGAATATGTGGTGTTGGGTCCATTTCGTTGAGCAAGGAGTAGGTCTTGTGTATTACATAATTGGCTTATGGAAAGTTATCTGTTGTAATTTCAGTCTCTGTTTTTATGCAGCACCCCAAGGCACCTTTCCCCATAAGCAAGCACTAGTTGGTGTTCTAAATTTGAGACCCTGTTCTGTTTTGTAATTCAGTTCATGTGTAGTCAAGTTTACATTCCGTGTATTAGTGATATCTTATGATGTTTCTTTTTGTGTGTGACGTAGTTCACGTAGAATCACCGTACCTGCATCCACTCACTATGCCGCTACGGGCCTGATGACACAGATTTCATTGCTGAGTGATATTGCATTGTACGTACGTGCCACAAATTCTTTATCCATTTTTTGCTTTCTGGGATATTTACCTGATACTGTAGACGAGCTTCTTGTGAACACAGCCGTCCCAAATATTGGGGTGGCTGTCTGTTTTTGATTTTAATTTCCGTAAGCTATAGGACCATAAGTGGAAGTGCCATAGGCTGTGTTGCTTTGTTTCTTACGTGTTTCAGGAAACACCATACACTTCTCCAGGGTGGCTGCTGGCAATTTACATCCTGCCAATCTGCATAACAAGGCTCCCTGTTCTCCATATCATGTCCTACCTCTCTGGATTTTACACTTTTTTCAGATGGCCCTTTTGCCCGGGGGGCAGTGAGACTTCATTGTAGTGCAGATTTCCTTTACAGGCTTGCTTGGTTGGCCAAAAAGGGCGTATGCGTTTTTTCCTGAATATTTTCAGGAAAAAACGCATACGCCCTTTTTCGCCAAGTGCATCATTGTCGACGTTCTGCCTCTTTTCCTATGCTTTCAGGGCAATTCCAGTGTACCCCTGCTATCGTTTTCCTGAAATTCTGCCCCGCTATCAAGTCCCCTTCACAGGCTTACTTCAATATATTTTTGGAGGATAGCTGTCATTTATAACTCTGCAGGTTTGTGAATTACAGTGCCCCTGAGCTCCTTTCCTCAACTCGCTTTCTTGTGAGCTGGGCACAAGACCGCAGGATTTTTTCAGGCCCTAATCTGTTTTCAGCAGGGCACGCTGAGCCTTTGTTTAATTCTTCTTCCTGGTCGGCAATAAGTGTTACATTTGCCCGTGCAGACACCTACAGCTAGTCTCTCATTGGTTCTCCCTATTCCTGTTCATCTTGCACAGAAATTGCAAGCTGTGCCAAACAGGAGGTTAAAGGCACTGACTCTCCAAGCGGGGAGAGTGTTAGTAAAGCATCTGGAATGGTGAACCCGAGGACCAGGATACGAAAACTGAGATGCATTTTAAATCGTTTCCCAATCACACGGTGGATGATACTCTGGGTTTCCCATGCATGTTTTAGCTGGAGGAAGAATCCCTTGAACCTGGAGAGTTGGGACCCATGGAATGGGTACCATGCAGTATGACTTCAAAGGGTCTGCATTTGCTCACCGAAACTCACCAATGCTATCCACCTGAAGTGTCCAGCCTTATGTCTCAACCAGCTCTGGGTGTAGATGTGGTCAATCCCGGTTGCATCACATGCCCTGAGTGAATTATTTAAGAATTGCTCTCTATTTCACTGTCTTTGTGTTTTGTTTTCGAAATTTATTTTGATAATGGGATTTATCGGATTTTCACTGCTGCGTTTCGGCCGCTGTACACACGCTTGATTCTCTTACGGAGACATATATATCCATGGGTTTTAAGATTCTTCCTAGTCAGGTATATTCCTAGGCGTTGAATATGTGGTGTTGGGTCCATTTCGTTGAGCAAGGAGTAGGTCTTGTCTATTACATAATTGGCTTATGGAAAGTTATCTGTTCTAATTTCAGTCTCTGTTTTTATGCAGCACCCCAAGGCACCTTTCCCCATAAGCAAGCACTAGTTGGTGTTCTAAATTTGAGACCCTGTTCTGTTTTGTAATTCAGTTCATGTGTAGTCAAGTTTACATTCCGTGTATTAGTGATATCTTATGATGTTTCTTTTTCTGTGTGACGTAGTTCACGTAGAATCACCGTACCTGCATCCACTCACTATGCCGCTACGGGCCTGATGACACAGATTTCATTGCTGAGTGATATTGCATTGTACGTACGTGCCACAACTTCTTTATCCATTTTTTGCTTTCTGGGATATTTACCTGATACTGTAGACGAGCTTCTTGTGAACACAGCCGTCCCAAATATTGGGGTGGCTGTCTGTTTTTGATTTTAATTTCCGTAAGCTATAGGACCATAAGTGGAAGTGCTATAGGCTGTGTTGCTTTGTTTCTTACGTGTTTCAGGAAACACCATACACTTCTCCAGGGTGGCTGCTGGCAATTTACATCCTGCCAATCAGCATAACAAGGCTCCCTGTTCTCCATATCCTGTCCTACCTCTCTGGATTTTACACTTTTTTCAGATGGCCCTTTTGCCCGGGGGGCAGAGAGACTTCATTGTAGTGCAGATTTCCTTTACAGGCTTGCTTGGTTGGCCAAAAAGTGCGTATGCGTTCTTTCCTGAATATATTCAGGAAAAAACGCATACGCACTTTTTGGCCAAGTGCATCATTGTCGAGGTTCTGCCTCTTTTCCTATGCTTTCAGGGCAATTCCAGTCTACCCCCTGCAATCGTTTTCCTGAAATTCTGCCCCGCTTTCAAGTCCCATTCACAGGCTTACTTCAATATATTTTTGGAGGATAGCTGTCATTTATAACTCTGCAGGTTTGTGAATTACAGTGCCCCTGAGCTCCTTTCTTCAACTCGCTTTCTTGTGAGCTGGGCACAAAACCGCCGGATTGCTTCAGGCCCTAATCTGTTTCAAGCAGGGCACGCTGAGCCTTTGGTTAATTCCTCTTCCTGGTAGGAAATGAGCGTTACATTTGCCCGTGCAGACACCTACAGCTAGTCTCTCATTGGTTCTCCCTATTCCTGTTCATCTTGCACAGAAATTGCAAGCTGTGCCAAAGAGGAGGTTAAAGGCACTTACTCTCCAAGCGGGGAGAGTGTTAGTAAAGCATCTGGAATGGTGAACCCGAGGACCAGGATACGAAAACTGAGATGCATTTTAAATCGTTTCCCAATCACACGGTGGATGATACTCTGGGTTTCCCATGCATGTTTTAGCTGGAGGAAGAATCCCTTGAACCTGGAGAGTTGGGACCCATGGAATGGGTACCATGCAGTATGACTTCAAAGGGTCTGCATTTGCTCACCGAAACTCACCAATGCTATCATCCTGAAGTGTCCAGCCTTATGTCTCAACCAGCTCTGGGTGTAGATGTGGTCAATCCCGGTTGCATCACATGCCCTGAGTGAATTATTTAAGAATTGCTCTCTATTTCACTGTCTTTGTGTTTTGTTTTCGAAATTTATTTTGATAATGGGATTTATCGGATTTTCACTGCTGCGTTTCGGCCGCTGTACACACGCTTGATTCTCTTACGGAGACATATATACATGGGTTTTAAGATTCTTCCTAGTCAGGTATATTCCTAGGCGTTGAATATGTGGTGTTGGGTCCATTTCGTTGAGCAAGGAGTAGGTCTTGTCTATTACATATTTGGCTTATGGAAAGTTATCTGTGCTAATTTCAGTCTCTGGTTTTATGCAGCACCCCAAGGCACCTTTTCCCATAAGCAAGCACTAGTTGGTTTTCTAAATTTGAGACCCTGTTCTGTTTTGTAATTCAGTTCATATGTAGTCAACTTTACATTCCGTGTATTAGTGATATCTTATGATGTTTCTTTTTCTGTGTGACGTAGTTCACGTAGAATCACCGTACCTGCATCCACTCACTATGCCGCTACGGGCCTGATGACACAGATTTCATTGCTGAGTGATATTGCATTGCACGTACGTGCCACAACTTCTTTATCCATTTTTTGCTTTCTGGGATATTTACCTGGTACTGTAGACGAGCTTCTTGTGAACACAGCCGTCCCAAATATTGGGGTGGCTGTCTGTTTTTGATTTTAATTTCCGTAAGCTATAGGACCATAAGTGGAAGTGCCATATGCTGTGTTGCTTTGTTTTTTACGTGTTTCAGGAAACACCATACACTTCTCCAGGGTGGCTGCTGGCAATTTACATCCTGCCAATCAGCATAACAAGGCTCCCTGTTCTCCATATCCTGTCCTACCTTTCTGGATTTTACACTTTTTTCAGATGGCCCTTTTGCCCGGTGGGCAGTGAGACTTCATTGTAGTGCAGATTTCCTTTACAGGCTTGCTTGGTTGGCCAAAAAGGGCGTATGCGTTTTTTCCTGAATATATTCAGAAAAAAGCGCATACGCCCTTTTTGGCCAAGTGCATCATTGTCGACGTTCTGCCTCTTTTCCTATGCTTTCAGGGCAATTCCAGTCTACCCCCTGCAATCGTTTTACTGAAATTCTGCCCCGCTTTCAAGTCCCCTTCGCAGCCTTACTTCAATATATTTTTGGAGGATAGCTGTCATTTATAACTCTGCAGGTTTGTGAATTACAGTGCCCCTGAGCTCCTTTCTTCAACTCGCTTTCTTGTGAGCTGGGCACAAAACCGCAGGTTTGCTTCAGGCCCTAATCTGTTTCCAGCAGGGCACGTTGAGCCTTTGTTTAATTCCTCTTCCTGGTGGGAAATGAGCATTACATTTGCCCGTGCAGACACCTACAGCTAGTCTCTCATTGGTTCTCCCTATTCCTGTTCATCTTGCACAGAAATTGCAAGCTGTGCCAAACAGGAGGTTAAAGGCACTGACTCTCCAAGCAGGGAGAGTGTTAGTAAAGCATCTGGAATGGTGAACCCGAGGACCAGGATACGAAATCTGAGATGCATTTTAAATCGTTTCCCAATCACACAGTGCACCATACTGTGGGTTTCCCATGCATGTTTAACTGGAGGAAGAATACCTTGAACCTGAAGAGTTGGGATCCATGGAATAGGTACCATGCAGTATGACTTCAAAGGGTCTGCATTTGCTTACCGAAACTCACCAATGCTATCAGCCTGAAGTGTCCAGACTTATGTCTCAACCAGCTCTGGGTGTAGATGTGGTCAATCCCAGTTGCATCACATGCCCTGAGTGAATTATTTAAGAATTGCTCTCTATTTCACTGTCTTTGTGTTTTGTTTTCGAAATTTATTTTGATAATGGGATTTATTGGATTTTCACTGCTGCGTTTCGGCCGCTATACACACCCTTGGTTCCCTTACAGAGACATATATATCCATGGGTTTTAAGATTCTTCCTAGTCAGGTATATTCCTAGGCGTTGAATATGTGGTGTTGAGTCCATTTCGTTGAGCAAGGAGTAGGTCTTGTCTATTACATATTTGGCTTATGGAATGTTATCTGTGCTAATTTCAGTCTCTGGTTTTATGCAGCACCCCAAGGCATCTTTCCCCATAAGCAAGCACTAGTTGGTGTTCTAAATTTGAGACACTGTTCTGTTTTGTAATTCAGTTCATGTGTAGTCAAGTTTACATTCCGTGTATTAGTGATATCTTATGATGTTTCTTTTTCTGTGTGACGTAGTTCACGTAGAATCACCGTACCTGCATCCACTCATTATGCCGCTACGGGCCTGATGACACAGATTTCATTGCTGAGTGATATTGCATTGCACTTACGTGCCACAACTTCTTTATCCATTTTTTGCTTTCTGGGATATTTACCTGGTACTATAGACGAGCTTCTTGGGAACACAGCCGTCCCAAACTTTGGGGTGGCTCTCTGTTTTTGATTTTAATTTCCCTAAGGAATAGGACCATAAGTGCAATTGCCATAGGCTGTGTTGCTTTATTTTTTACGTGTTTCAGGAAACACCATACACTTCTCCAGGGTGGCTGTTGGCAATGTACATCCTGCCAATCAGCATAACAAGGCTCCCTGTTCTCCATATCCTGTCCTACCTTTCTGGATTTTACACTTTTTTCAGATGGCCCTTTTGCCCGGGGGGCAGTGAGACTTCATTGTAGTGCAGATTTCCTTTACAGGCTTGCTTGGTTGGCCAAAAAGGGCGTATGTGTTTTTTCCTGAATATATTCAGGAAAAAACGCATACGCCCTTTTTGGCCAAGTGCATCATTGTCGACGTTCTGCCTCTTTTCCTATGCTTTCTGGGCAATTCCAGTCTACCCCCTGCAATCGTTTTCCTGAAATTCTGCCCCGTTTTCAAGTCCCCTTCGCAGGCCTACTTCAATATATTTTTGGCGGATAGTTGTCATTTATAACTCTGCAGGTTTGTGAATTACAGTGCGCTGAGCTCCTTTCTTCAACTCGTTTTCTTGTGAGCTGGGCACAAAACCGCAGGTTTGCTTCAGGCCCTAATCTGTTTCCAGCAGGGCACGCTGAGCCTTTGGTTAATTCCTCTTCCTGGTGGGAAATGAGCGTTACATTTGCCCGTGCAGACACCTACAGCTAGTCTCTCATTGGTTCTCCCTATTCCTGTTCATCTTGCACAGAAATTGCAAGCTGTGCCAAACAGGAGGTTAAAGGCACTGACTCTCCAAGCAGGGAGAGTGTTAGTAAAGCATCTGGAATGGTGAACCCGAGGACCAGGATACGAAAACTGAGATGCATTTTAAATCGTTTCCCAATCACACGGTGGACCATACTGTGGGTTTCCCATGCATGTTTAACTGGAGGAAGAATCCCTTGAACATGAAGTGTTGGGACCCATGGAATAGGTACCATGCAGTATGACTTCAAAGGGTCTGCATTTGCTCACCGAAACTCACCAATGCTATCAGCCTGAAGTGTCCAGCCTTATGTCTCAACCAGCTCTGGGTGTAGATGTGGTCAATCCCGGTTGCATCACATGCCCTGAGTGAATTGTTTAAGAATTGCTCTCTATTTCACTGTCTTTGTGTTTTGTTTTCGGAATTTATTTTGATAATGGGATTTATTGGATTTTCACTTCTGCGTTTCGGCCGCTATACCACCCTTGGTTCTCTTACAGAAACATATATATCCATGGGTTTTAAGATTCTTCCTAGTCAGGTATATTCCTAGGCGTTGAATATGTGGTTTTGAGTCCATTTCGTTGAGCAAGGAGTAGGTCTTGTCTATTACATATTTGGCTTATGGAAAGTTATCTGTGCTAATTTCAGTCTCTGGTTTTATGCAGCACCCCAAGGCATCTTTCCCCATAAGCAAGCACTAGTTGGTTTTCTAAATTTGAGACCCTGTTCTGTTTTGTAATTCAGTTCATGTGTAGTCAAGTTTACATTCCGTGTATTAGTGATATCTTATGATGTTTCTTTTTCTGTGTGACGTAGTTCACGTAGAATCACCGTACCTGCATCCACTCAATATGCCGCTACGGGCCTGATGACACAGATTTCATTGCTGAATGATATTGCCTTGTACGTACGTGCCACAACTTCTTTATCCATTTTTTGCTTTCTGGGATATTTACCTGATACTGTAGACGAGCTTCTTGTGAACACAGCCGTCCCAAATATTGGGGTGGCTGTCTGTTTTTGATTTTAATTTCCGTAAGCTAAAAGACCATAAGTGGAAGTGCCATAGGCTGTGTTGCTTTGTTTCTTACGTGTTTCAAAAAACACCATACACTTCTCCAGGGTGGCTGCTGGCAATTTACATCCTGCCAATCAGCATAACAAGGCTCCCTGTTCTCCATATCCTGTCCTACCTTTCTGGATTTTACACTTTTTTCAGATGGCCCTTTTGCCCGGGGGGCAGTGAGACTTCATTGTAGTGCAGATTTCTTTACAGGCTTGCTTGGTTGGCCAAAAAGGGCGTATGCGTTTTTTCATGAGTATATTCAGAAAAAAGCGCATACGCCCTTTTTGGCCAAGTGCATCATTGTCGACGTTCTGCCTCTTTTCCTATGCTTTCAGGGCAATTCCTGTCTACCCCCTGCAATCGTTTTCCTGAAATTCTGCCCCGCTTTCAAGTCCCCTTCGCAGGGTTACTTCAATATATTTTTGGAGGATAGCTGTCATTTATAACTCTGCAGGTTTGTGAATTACAGTGGCCCTGAGCTCCTTTCTTCAACTCGCTTTCTTGTGAGCTGGGCACAAAACCGCAGGTTTGCTTCAGGCACTAATCTGTTTCCAGCAGGGCATGCTGAGCCTTTGGTTAATTCCTCTTCCTGGTGGGAAATGAGCGTTACATTTGCCCGTGCAGACACCTACAGCTAGTCTCTCATTGGTTCTCCCTATTCCTGTTCATCTTGCACAGAAATTGCAAGCTGTGCCAAACAGGAGGTTAAAGGCACTGACTCTCCAAGCAGGGAGAGTGTTAGTAAAGCATCTGGAATGGTGAACCCGACGACCAGGATACGAAAACTGAGATGCATTTTAAATCGTTGCCCAATCACACGGTGGACCATACTGTGGGTTTCCCATGCATGTTTAACTGGAGGAAGAATCCCTTGAACCTGAAGAGTTGGGATCCATGGAATAGGTACCATGCAGTATGACTTCAAATGGTCTGCATTTGCTTACCGAAACTCACCAATGCTATCAGCCTGAAGTGTCCAGCCTTATGTCTCAACCAGCTCTGGGTGTAGATGTGGTCAATCCCGGTTGCATCACATGCCCTGAGTGAATTATTTAAGAATTGCTCTCTATTTCACTGTCTTTGTGTTTTGTTTTCGAAATTTATTTTGATAATGGGATTTATCGGATTTTCACTGCTGCGTTTCGGCCGCTGTACACATTCTTGGTTCTCTTACGGAGACATATATATCCATGGGTTTTAAGATTCTTCCTAGTCAGGTATATTCCTAGGCGTTGAATATGTGGTGTTGGGTCCATTTCGTTGAGCAAGGAGTAGGTCTTGTCTATTACATATTTGGCTTATGGAAAGTTATCTGTGCTAATTTCAGTCTCTGGTTTTATGCAGCACCCAAAGGCACCTTTCCCCATAAGCAAGCACTAGTTGGTTTTCTAAATTTGAGACCCTGTTCTGTTTTGTATTTCAGTTCATGTGTAGTCAAGTTTACATTCCGTGTATTAGTGATATCTTATGATGTTTCTATTTCTGTATGACGTAGTTCAGGTAGAATCACCGTACCTGCATCCACTCACTATGCCGCTACGGGCCTGATGACACAGATTTCATTGCTGAATGATATTGCATTGTACGTACGTGCCACAAATTCTTTATCCATTTTTTGCTTTCTGGGATATTTACCTGGTACTGTAGACGAGCTTCTTGGGAACACAGCCGTCCCAAATTTTGGGGTGGCTCTCTGTTTTTGATTTTAATTTCCCTAAGGAATAGGACCATAAGTGCAATTGCCATAGGCTGTGTTGCTTTATTTCTTACGTGTTTCAGGAAACACCATACACTTCTCCAGGGTGGCTGTTGGCAATTTACATCCTGCCAATCAGCATAACAAGGCTCCCTGTTCTCCATATCCTGTCCTACCTTTCTGGATTTTATACTTTTTTCAGATGGCCCTTTTGCCCAGGGGGCAGTTAGACTTCATTGTAGTGCAGATTTCCTTTATAGGCTTGCTTGGTTGGCCAAAAAGTGGGTATGCGTTTTTTCCTGAATATATTCAGGAAAAAATGCATACACACTTTTTGGCCAAGTGCACCATTGTCGACGTTCTCCCTCTTTTCCTATGCTTTCTGGGCAATTCCAGTCTACCCTCTGCAATACTTTTCCTGAAATTCTGCCCCGCTTTCAAGTCCCCTTCGCAGGCTTACTTCAATATATTTTTGGAGGATAGCTGTCATTTATAACTCTGCAGGTTTGTGAATTACAGTGCCCCTGAGCTCCTTTGTTCAACTCGCTTTCTTGTGAGCTGGGCACAAAACCGCAGGATTGCTTCAGGCCCTAATCTGTTTCCGGCAGGGCACGCTGAGCCTTTGGTTAATTCCTCTTCCTGGTGGGAAATGAGCGTTACATTTGCCCGTGCAGAAACCTACAGCTAGTCTCTCATTGGTTCTCCCTATTCCTGTCATCTTGCGCAGAAATTGCAAGCTGTGCCAAACAGGAGGTTAAAGGCACTGACTCTCCAAGCGGGGAGAGTGTTAGTAAACCGTCTGGAATGGTGAACCCGAGGACCAGGATATGAAAACTGAGATGCATTTTAAATCATTTCCTAATCACACGGTGGACCATACTCGGCGTTTCCCACGCATGTTTTAGCTGAAGAAAGAATCCTTTGAACCTGGAGAGTTGGGACCCTTGGAATGGGTACCATGCAATATGACTTCAAAGGATCTGCATTTGTTCACCGAAACTCACCAATGCTATCAGCCTGAAGTTTCCAGCCTTATGTCTCAACCAGCTCTGGGTGTAGATGTGGTAAATCCAGGTTGCATCACATGCCCTGAGTGAATTATTTAAGAATTGCTACCTATTTCACTGTCATTGTGTTTTGTTTTTGAAATTTATTTTAATAATGGGATTTATCGGATTTTCACTGCTTCGTTTATGCCGCTGTACACGCGCTTGGTTCTCTAATGGAGACATATAAGTCCATGGGTTTTAAGATTCTTACTAATCCGGTATATTCTTAGGCATTGAATATGGCGTGTTGAGTCCATTTCGTTGAGCAAGGCGTAGGTCTTGAATATTACATATTTGGCTTATGGAATGGTATCTGTGCTAATTTCAATCTCTGGTTTTATGCAGCACCCCAACTCACCTTTCCCCTTAAGGAAGCATAAGTTGGTTTTCTTAATTTGAAACCCTCTTCTCTTTTGTAATTCAGTTTATGTGTAGCCATGTTAACTTTCCATGTATTAGTGATATCTTATGTCTTTTTCTTTTTGAATTATGTGACTTCGAATGATCACACGTAGCTCCTCTGGAGTTGTTATAACTGGCCGTATTTCATTGATTTCCAGGCTGAGTAATTTTCCACTCTACATAAGCACCACATCTCTGTCCGTTTTTTCTCTGCAGATACATTTAAGTTATATCCTAGTCGAGGATCTTTTAAACAGAGAGGTGGTAAACATTGGGGTGCCTGTGTCCTCTCGATTTTTGTTTGTCCCAAGGTATACGTCCATGAGTGCAAGTGCCCTGTGCTCGGTAGCTCATTTTTTAGATGCTTTAGTAAACACAATAGACTTATCCAGAGTGACCGCTGGCAATATACATTTCCACTATAAGACTCACAGGGCTCCCTTTTCTCCTTGCCCTGTCCTGCATTTCTGGTGTTTACACTTTATGAGGACGGCTCTTCTGACTGATGCAAAGTGATATGTTTTGTAGTATTGATTTCCAGTGCCCACCTGTTTGGTTGGCTAAAAAAGTGTATGCCCTTTTCTTGAATATATACAGAAAAAGACGCATACACCCTTTTTGGCCAACTGCAATGTTGGCAATGTTCAGCCCCTTTTCTTGTGCTTAATGGCGAGTCCTTTCTACCTCTTCCAATCCCTTTCCTGCCATTCTCCGTTGCTTACAAGTCCTTTTCTCTGACTTTCCTCAAGACATCTTTCAGTGATAGATATTTTCAATTCTGCAGTTTCGTGAATTTTAGTGCCCCTGAGTTCCATTTTCCAACTTGTGTTTATGGGAACTGGCCACAAAGTATCAGGATTCCTCAAGCCCTATTCTGTTTCCATGGGCAACCCTAGCTTTTGGTCAATTCGTCTTCCTGATTGGAAATTAGAGTGGCATGTGCCTGTCCGAACACCTAGGACTTGTCTCTCATTGTTCCTCCTCCTTCTGCTTCATCCTCTGGACAAATTCCAAACTGTATGCAACAGGATGTTGACAGTGCTGACATCTCCAAGTGGGGAGACTGTTAGTAAAGACGCTGGAGTGGTGAACCCTAGCACCAAGAGATGAGGAGATGAGATGCCTTTTCCAAACTTTTCCCGATCAGACGGTATACCATCCTCTGGGTGTGACAGGCATGTTTTAGGTGTAGGAAGGGTCCCATTCATGTGAGGAGAACACCAGGGGATTTTAAATATCAGTGTCTCTCTGCAACCCAAACTGGGGAATTTTTTAAGCTACGGCTACACATATGTTCATTAAGGGCCTTGGGAAGTAGGCAGAGTCCAAACTTTAGATGATTGAAGTCTTCAGGGTCAGAAGCACTCACCACTGTCTTCCCTTAGATTCCATTTTTACTGTCATTGATGGATGATGTCAATAAAAATATCTATTCTTTTTCAGATCATTTCCCCTTATAGGTTATTGCAAAATATTGAGTGTAGTTCCCTGTGCTATACAGTAGTTCCTTGCTGATGATTTCATACATAGCAGTGTGTATGTGTTAATCCCAAACTGTTAATTTATCCCTCCTCCTACCATTTCCCTTTGGTAATAATAAATTATAAGATTTTATGCTTCTCAGAAATGGGGGAGCCAAAAGAGAGGTATCATTTTCAATGCAAAAGCATTTAAAACAAGATTGAAGCTTTAACCAAGATTATTAGATGTACATCCTTGGAAAGAAATCACTTTGTTTCTCTAATATTGACCTGACAAAGAAGACAAACCTTTTCACTGAACTTGCTTATAAGAAAGTGATGGAAATATCAAATGGAAGTGTTAGAAACATCTTATTTTACCCGAGCCTTATACACTGTTCTATGTGAATTACAGTTTGGCTCACACATCTGTTCATTGAAGTTACAATGTTCTCAATTTCTGTTACTGATCCTCCAGAGTGGACGCCAACAAGTGTCCCCCTGCCCAGTGTCATTGGAGCCAATAGATCGAGACTGAGTTTGGTTCAAAAGCAAAGGAAACTTTATATTTTGATCAGAGAATGGAGAGGTGCTACCCTGTGGGCTGTGGGCTGGGCTGCTGTGTAGAGATCCTGTCAGAGTCACTGGGAGGGAGGGGGCTGAGCTCTCGAGGACCTGGTTGGCTGCAGCTCAGGCTCTATGTCACGGAGTCTGAACTGGGCCCCAGGAGCTGAAGTGTCATCGAGCCATTCTGCTCTAGGAAATCTGGTCTGAAGTGCCGGGTGTGGAACCTCTGTATGCGGGACACTAGGAGCACCTGAAATTAGACAAAGCACAAAGGATAAAAATGGTTAGACTTTATTTTATTGCCCAGATTCTATTTTTATCTCCCAGGCATTTTTAAGGGGCTTTGCCTGGGACAAACTTCTCTTCTGCCTTTTGTCCCTTTCCTCATTCTTGGAGTGCTGCGGGTGCAGACCCTTCTTCTGTAACTGCTGAGTGCTGAGTTAGGAGGCTTCATACCCGTGGGCGAGGGTCAGAACTTCTCCCCAGCAGCCTCCAGGTGACGTTGATTGTCCCCAGGCCTCCTGCCTCCCTGCTCGTCCACCTGAGCACCAGTATTGGAAGTGTTATAGATTCTAATGACCTTTAAGGGTCCAGAAAGGAGATGTGCAGTGGCGCTGTGAGGTCCAGTTTCACTCCGCCCCACATTTGTTCGGCCACCTTAGGCTGACCGTTTCTGCCAGCCTAGATGCTCTGACTGACCGTTTCTGCCAGCCTAGATGCTCTGACCAACAGTCTGCGCTTTCTTCCATTAGGCCCCTGAATTAACGTAAAAACAGCACCAGGTGTCAGGATCCTGCCCGCTCAGCTCCCAGACAGTCCAGGGTCAGTGGTGATGAAGGATCATGATGGTCACTGAGTCAAGAGCCTTTGGAAGTAAACAGGAGTCCAGCCGGTCTTATTGGCCACCATCATCAGGGTGTCTGTAGGCTTTTCTATGGTGACAGCATGATATACGGTTCCCCCGCCAAGATTATTAGCTCCCCTCTGGGTACAGTAAGTACTGCAAGCAGTAGTCTACTCTTTTGGGACACACCCTTGTTGTTTTATGAGAGAAACTCCAGGTCAAGTGATGGTCACATGGGTCGTCATGGTGCCCCGTTGCCCCCGGTTATCTCTCTGGAGGTTGGAGTTGGAGGGCCTCCTCAATCGAGGTCAGTGTGCCCACGGAGCAAACCCTGCAACTTCAGGGCATGGTTGGGGGTTAGGATCACCATGTGGGGTCCGTTTCCCTTAGAAGGGAGGTGGCCTTTTGGGCTGCTGATTTCCAGGTTTTCAGATACCACCAGTATCTTGGCCAGATGTGGCGGTGGGCCAAGCCCCTTGGTGACCATAGTTTATCCTACCTGGATGGCATTCTTGCATTGTTCCATTTCAAGTGGTCCCAGTTTTTGCACTAATACTCCAATGGCGATTCACCTTTCACCAGGAACGTAAAGGTCAAAGGGTTTAGCTAAATTAGGGAGTTCCAGGGCAAGGGTCTGAATTGACTGCTCTTTCCATTCTTGAAAGGCCACTTCTGGATTCTATTCAAAAGGATCATCATCTTTTCCTTTCTGTGTTTCATATAGAGGCCCAGCTAGTAGACTGTAGTTAGGGATCCAGAGGCAGGAAACCCTGGCTTCCCCAGGAACCCCTAAGCTGTCTTCTAGTTTCAGAAAGGGGTAAGGCTGTAAATTGTTTCTTCCCTTTCCTGGGATGGGCTTCTCTGACTTTCTGTGAGAATGAAGCCCAGGCAGGTCACCGTAGTCTGTGATACTTGAGCTTTTTCGTGGACAACTTCTATCCTTTATTGGCTTGGTAGTTCTGAGGCCTCCTTAGTAGGGCTGGCGATCAGAATGTCGTCTGAATATTGAAGGAGTGTTTCCTTTTCCAGAGGTAGAACTTTTAGGTCTTTAGCTGAGCTTTCCCCAAAGGTGGTGTGGGAATTTTTGAACCCTTGGGGCAAGACAGCCTGGAAGTATTGTTTTAGTTGTATGTTGAGTCCTGTCACTCACAAGCCAAAATTTCTTGTGACTCTGGGACTAATGGAATACAAAAGAAGGCATCAGTGAAGACTAATACAGAATACCAAGTCCTGGTGGTTGGTAGAATGACCAGCAGGGTGTAGGATTTAGGAACTACTGGAGGTATATCCTCAGTGGCTTCACTGACTGTCCTGACATCCTTTACCAGGACTCCAGCAGCCCATGGGGCTCTCGAGGTCAGGCCAATCCCAGGATATGGAGCTCACCTGGGCAGGTACCCTACCCCCACCCCAGCCCACGGGGCTCTCGAGGTCAGGCCAATCCCAGGATATGGAGCTCACCTGGGCAGGTACCCTACCCCCACCCCAGCCCACGGGGCTCTCGTGTTCAGGCCCCTCCCAGGATATGGGATTCCCTGGGCAGGTCCTCTGCAGTCCATGGGGCTCCCGTGGTCAGGCCCCTCCCAGGATACAGAGCTACCCTTGCAGGTACCTTGGCAGGGCTGGGCACACAGGAACCGTGCACATAGCCCTCATTGCAGAGCACTCCCAGCTCACCTGTCGCTCAGATCTGACACAGAGCACCTCAGAGCAGGACTTGAACTAACAAACAGCAGCTCTGACAGGTCTGTGACCCTGGGCATCACTCTGTGCGGCCTCCTCCACCTGGTCTTCCAGAGACTTCCACTGCACCCGGGGCACCAGGCCTCTGTCTCCAACCACCACCCACCCCTCCTCTCCCTGACTCCTGGGTTCCTCTCATTAGGAGAGGGTTTTCTTGAAGTTGTCTCCCACTCATGGGCCAGATAATATAATTAGAAAACAAGCCAGAGCTGCAGCCCCTTGTCTATCCTGACTCTCAGGAGCCCACACCTGTTCCTTGGACCTGGCCAATTCAGCAAGTTCCATTTTCAGCAACTGTGAGCCCCTGAGGGGTGATTATTGGCTGGCTTGGGAAGCCTGACCGTGCCGGCCAGCCCTGCCCAGGTGTGCCTGGGTTGAGATCAATATAAAGACCGCTCCAGGCAGCAAGAGCCCCTGCAGCTGTGCCTGACGCCATGTTCTCTGACCTGTCAGCAGTCTCGGGGCTGGGCTGGTGGGAGGGAGTGAGAGGCCACGGCTTTGTGGGTGTCCCAGTGTGAGTGGGGCTCTGCTGGACTTTCTGCAGCAGTTGCCAAGATGCTACCTGCTAAAGAAGAGGATGTGTCACCCACACCTGCCGCTGGAATTTCTCCCTGGGCACAGGTGAGGAAGGAAGAAAGCAGTGGGGGCCGGGACAGCAGGGGTATCTCAGGCAGGGAAATGGAGAGCTTCCAGAAGAGCACCCAGGGCCAGGACCATCCTGGCTGGCATGCAGGCACCAAGTCGGCTGGCATGCTGTCCCTCATGTGGCTCCATGGCCCTTCCTCTAGGTTTTCAAGTCCTTGTACATATTCAGGTGTTTAGCCTTGGAAGGGTGGGAACATTTCAGCAGCAGCTGGCCTGGGGCTCGGCCCACGTTTACTCACAGATACCTCGGCACGGTCCCCCAGCTTTGCAGTGAGGACGCTTGTTGCGAGGAGCATGCTGGCTGAATGGGAGATGATTCCCCACCACTGACCAACTTCAGAATTGTTTGTAATTGGAGCAAGTGCCCTGAAACGGTTTTCCTCTGTGTAACTGGTGGGTTCTGTTCTTTTTTATCTTTTTTTCGTTTTTGGTTCAAGGTAGATTTTATTGCTCTTTTGTGTATTTACAGATATAAGCATGGAAATAATTTATTCATATAAATACATGTATGTGAAGGGAAGAATATTTTTTCTGTTTTACTTTTTTTAATTTTATTTTGTTATTTTGAATTTAATTTTATATTTTTATACAGCAGGTTGTTTTTGGTTATCTACTTTATACATATAAATGTATACATACCAATCCCAATATCTCAACTCCTCCCACCACCATCCCCAACAGCTTTCCCCCCTTGTTGTCCATACGTTTGTTGTATACATGTATTGCTCTATTTCTGCCTTGCAAAACGGTTCATCTGTACAATTTTTCTAGGTTCCACATATATGCATTAATATACAAGATTTGTTTTTCTCTTTCTGACTTACTTCACTCTGTATGACAGTCTCTAGATCCATCAACGTCTCTACAAATGTCCCAATTTCATTCCTTTTTATGGCTTAGTAATATTCCATTTTATATATGTACCACCTCTTTATGCATTCGTCTGTCTGTGGGCATTTAGGTTGCTTCCATTTCCTGGATAGTGTAAATAGTGATGCAATGAACATTGTGGTGAATGTCTCTTTTTGATTTATGGTTTTGTCTGGGTATATGCCCAGTAGAGGGATTGCTGTATCATATGGTAATTCTATTCTTAGTTTTATAAGAAACTCCATAATGTTCTCCACAGTGACTGTATCAATTTACGTTCCCAACAATAGTGGAAGAGGATTCCTTATCTCCACACCGTTTCCAGCATTTGTTGTTTGTAGATTTTCTGATGATGCCCATTCTAATAGGTGTGAGGTGATACACCATGGATGAGTCTATTTCGTTGAGCAAAGAGTAGGTCTTGTTTATTACGTATTTGGCTTATGGAATGGTATGTGTGCTAATTTCAATCTGTTTTTATACAGCAGCCCAACTCAACTTTCCCCTTAAGCAAGCATAAGGTTTTTATCTAAATGTGAGACTCTGTTCGGTTTTGTAATTCAGTTTATGTGTAGCCAAGTTTACACTCCCTCTATTAGTGATATCTTATGATAATTATCTTTCTTTGTGTGACATATTTCTCTTAGAATCATCATAATTAAATCCACTCAATTTGCTGCTACAGGCCTGATGACATTGATTTCACTGCTGAGTGATATTCCGTTGTACGTAAGTAGCACAACTTCTTTATCCATTTATTTCTTTCTGGGATATTTAATTTGTACTGGACTCGAGGTTCTTGTAAACACAGCAGCCCTAAATTTTGTGTTGGCTGTGTCTTGTTGATTTTAATTTTCCTAAGCTATAGGGCCAAAAGTGGAAGTGCCCTAGGCTCTGTAGCTTTGTTTTTTAGATGTTTCAGGATACACCATGAACATCTCCAGAGTGTCTGTTGGCAATTTACATCCCGCCCATCAGCATAACACGGCTCCCTGTTCTCCATGGCCTGTCCTGTGTTTCTGGTTTTTACACTTTATTCAGATGGCCTTTTTGATGAATGGGAAATGTGACTTCATTGTAGTGTGGATTTCCATTGCTGGAGTGCTTGGTTGGCCAAAATGTTCGTATGTGTTTTTTCCTGAATATATTCAGGAAAAATGTATATGCACTTTTTGTCCATGTGCATCACTGTCAAAGATCTGCCGCTTTTCATATGCTTTAAATGCAATTCCAATCTACCTCTTGAAATATGATTCCTGCAATTCTGCCTCGTTTTCAAGTCCTCTTTGCAGACTTACTTCGATATATTTTTGCCAATAGCTGTCATTTATCTCTGCAGGTTTGTGAATTACAGTGCCCCTGAGCTCCTTTCTTAACTCGCTTCCTTGTAAGCTGGCCACAAAACTGCAGGTTTGCTTCAGGCCATAATCAGGGTCCGACACAGCACTCTGAGCCTTTGGTTAATTCCTCTTCCTGGTGGGAAATTAGAGTTAAATGTGCCCCTCCAGATACCTGCCTCACTCCCAGCCACATGGTGATGTATGTCCTCAGGTTTGAGGCCATATGTGATGGGTTCCTCATCTTTTGATGATGTGGCCCCACTGGTGTTTGGACACTCCTGCCTGGTTCCCATCCCCTTGGTGATGTGGGCCCTCTGGTGAGACTCTGATCCTGGTTGGGTTCCTCACACATCCGTGAGGTGAGCCCTCTTCTCTGAGGTCACTCCTGCCTGGCTGGCACAACCCGCCTTGTTGACTTCGGCACCCTGGTGGCAGTTGGAGCCTGCTGGGAGCCTCCTTCCCGCGGTGATGAGGCCCTCTGGCGTCAGACCCTAATGGCGGGGTTCCCACATTTTCTGATACGTGCTAAGTGGTACGAGGGCACTCCTGCCAGGTTCCCATCCTCATGAGCGTGTGGGCCTTCTGTTCTGAGGTCCTAACGGCTGGGTTGCTCACACTTTCATGATGTGGGCCCTCTGCTGTGAGGTCAATCCTGCCTGGCTGGCGCACGTCGCCTTGGCGACGTGGACCCTCTGGTGGCAGTTGGAGCGTGCTGGGGCCTCCTCCCCTCAGTGATGAGGGCCTTCTGGTGTCAGGCCCTAAGTGCTGGGCTCCACACATTTTCTGATGTGTGCCCAGTGGTGCGAGTCACTCCTGCCAGGTTCCCATCCCCATGGGCATGTGGGACTTCTGTTCTGTGGTCCCAACTGCTGGGTTGCTCACAGTTTCATGATGTGGGCCCTTTGCTGTGTGTTCACTCTGGCCTGTATCCCATAGTGTCAGTGCTCTGGGCCTCCAGCTTGGAGTTTCCAACTTCTCGATTCCTCACCTTTTTTATTCTATGGGCCCTCGGTTGTGCGTCTCCTCCTGCATGCCTCACTCCCAGCCCCTTCGTGATGTGTGTCCCCTTGTTTGAGGCCACATGTGCTGTGTTCCTCACCTTTCTATAATGTGGCCACACTGGTGTGAGGACACTCTTGCCTGGTTCCCATTCCCTTGGTGATGTTGGCCCCACTGCTGTTAGGACAGTCTTGCCTGGTTCCCATCACCTTGGTGATGTTGGCCCTCTGGTGAGAGACTGATCCTGGTTAGGTTCCTCACCCTTCTGTGAGGTGGGCCCTCTGCTCTGAGGTCACTCCTGCCTGGCTGGCACACGCCGCCTTGGCAACGTCGGCCATATGGTGGCAGTTGGAGCCTGCTGGGAGCCTCCTCCCCTCGGTGATGAGGGCCCTCTGGCTTCAGGCCCTAACTGCTGGGTTCCCACATTTTCTGATTCGTGCTAAGTCGTGCAAGGACACTCCTGCCAGGTTCCCATCCCCATGGGGATGTGGGCCTTCTGCAATGAGGTCCCATCCACTGTGTTGCTCACAGTTTCATGATGTGGGACCTCTGCTGTGAGTTTGCTGTGGCCTGGATCCCATAGACTCTGTGCTCTGGGCGGCCTACTGGCCGGTTCCAACTGCTGGATTCCTCACAACTTTTATTCTGTGGGCTCTGTTTTGTGAGGATACTCCTGCTTGCCTCACTCCTAGCCCCTTGGAGATGTGGGTCCCCTGTTTTAGGCCACATGTTCTGGGTTCCTCACCTTTCTATAATGTGGCCACACTGGTGTGAGGACCCTCCTGCCTGGTTCCGATCCCCTTGGTGATGTGGGCCCTCTGGTGAGAGTCTTATCCTGGCTGGTTTCCTCACTCTTCTGTGAGGTAGGCCCTCTGCGGTGAGGTCACTCCTGCCTGGCTGGCACACATCACCTTGGTGACGTGGGCCCTCAGTTGGGAGTTGGTATCTGCTGCGAGTCTCCGTCCCTCGGTAATGAGGGCCCTCTTGCGTCAGACCCTAACTCCTGGGCTCCCAAAATTTGCAGATGTGCGACCTGTGGTGCGAGTACACTCCTGTCAGGTTCCCAACCCCATGGGAATTTGGGCCTTCTGCTCTGAGGTCCCAACGGCTGGGGTGCTCACAGTTTCATGATGAGGGCCCTCTGATGTGCGTTCATTCCGGCCTAGATCCCATAGGCTTGCTGCTCCTGGGCGCCTGCTGGGAGGTTCCAACTGCGGGATTCCTCACCTTTTTTATTCTATGGTCCCTCTGTTTTGAGGCTCCTCCTGCCTGCCTCAATCCCAGCCCCGTTGTGATGTGTGTCCTCTGGTGTGAGGCCACGTGTGCTGGGTCCCTCACCTTTCGATGATGTGGCCCCAATGGTGTGAGGACACTCGTGCCTATTTCCCAGCCCCTTGGTGATGTGGCCCCTCTGGTGAGAGTCTGATCCTGGCTGGGTTCCTTACCGTTCTGTGAGGTGGGCCCTGTGCTCTGAGGTAACTCCTGCCTGGCTTGCTCCCATTGCCTTGGTGACGTCAGCCCTCTGGTGGCAGTTGGATCCTTTTGGAGACTCCTGTCCTCGGTGATGAGGTCCCTCTGGCATCAGGCTCTAACTGCTGGGCTCCCCAGGTTTTCTGATGTGAGCCCAGTGATGCCAGGACACTCGTGAAATGTTCCCATCCCCATGGCGATATGGGCCTTCTGCTCTGAGGTTCCAACGACTGGGTTGCTCACAGTTTCCTGATGTTAGCTCTCTGGTGTTAGTTCACTCATTCCTAGATCCCATAGCCTCTGTACTCTGGGCCGCCTGCTGGGAAGTTCCAACTGCTGGGTTCCTCACCTTTTTTATTCTTTGGGCCCTGTGTTGGGAGGCTCCTCCTGCCTGTGTCACTCCCAGCTCCTTGGTGATGTAGGTCCTCTGGTTTGTGGCCACATGTGCCAGTTTCCTCATCTTTTAGTGATGTGGCCCCACTGGTGTGAGGACACTCGTGCCTGGTTCCCGTCCCCTTGGTTATATGGGCCCTCTGGTGAGAGTCTGATCCTGGTTGGGTTCCTCACACTTCTTTGAGGTGGGCCGTCTGCTGTGAGGTCACTCCTGCCTGGCTGGCACACCCCGCCTTGGCGACGTGGGCCCTCTTGTGGTAGTTGGAACATGCTGGGAGCCTCCTCCCCTCAGTGATGAGGGCGCTCTGGCGTCAGGCCCTAACTGCTGGGTACCCACATTTTCTGATATGTGCTAAGTGGTGCGAGGACACTCCTGCCATGCTCCCAACACCTTGGGGATGTGGACCTTCTGCTCTGAGGTCCAAATGGCTGGGTTGCTCGCAGTTTCATGATGTGGACCCTCTGCTGTGAGTTTACTGCGGCCTGAATCGCATAGACTTGGTGCTCTTGGCCGCCTGCTGGGAGGTTCCCATTGCTGGATTCCTCAGCTCTTTTATTCTATGGGCCCTGTGTTGTGAGGCTACTCCTGCCTGCCTCATTCCGAGCCCCTTGGAGATGTGGGTCTTCTGGTTTAGGCCACATGTGCTGGGTTCCTCACCTTTCTATGATGTGGCCACACTGGTGTGAAGACTCTCCTGCCTGGTTCTGATCACCTTGGTGATGTGGGCCCTCTGGTGAGAGTCTTATCCTGGCTGTGTTCCTCACCCTTCTGTGAGGTAGGCCCTCTGCGGTGAGGTCACTCCTACCTGGCTGTCACACGTCACCTTGGTGACGTGGGCCCTCAGTTGGGTGTTGGTGCCTGATTGGAGTCTCCTCGCCTTGGTAATGAGGGCCCTCTGGCGTCAGGCCCTAACTCCTGGGTTCCCTAAATTCTCTGATGTGTGCCCTGTGGTGCGAGTACACTTCTGACAGGTTCCCAACCCCATGGGAATGTGGGCCTTCTGCTCTGAGATCCCAATGCCTAGGTTGCTCACAGTTTCATGATGACGGCCCTCTGGTGTGAGATCACTCCGGCCTGGATCCCATAGTCTCGCTGCTCCTGGCCGCCTGCTGGGAGGTTCCAACTGCGGGATTCTTCACCTCTTTAATTCTATGGTCCCTCTGTTTTGAGGCTCCTCCTGCCTGCCTCAATCCCAGCTCCCTTGTGATGTGTGTCCTCTGGTTTGAGGCCACGTGTGCTGGGTCCCTCACTTTTCGGTGATGTGGCCCCACTAGTGTGAGGACACTCCTGCCTGGTTCCCATTCCCTTGGTGATGTGGGCCCTCTGGTGAGAATCTGATCCTCTTTGGTTCTTCACACTTCTGTAAGGTTGACCCTCTGCTCTGAGGTCACTCCTGCCTGGTTGTCGCACTCCACATTGGTGACGTCGCCCCTCTGGTAGCAGTCGGAGCTGGCTGGGAGCCACTGCCCCTCGGTGATGAGGGCCCTCTGGCATCAGGCACTAATTGCTGGGCTCCCCACATTTTTTCATGTGTGCCCACTCTTGCGATGACACTCCTGCTTGTTTCCCTTCCCCATGGGGATGTGGGCCTTCTGCTCTGAGGTCACAATGGCTCGTTGCTTACAGAATCACAATGAGGGCCCTCTGTTGTGAGTTCATGCCGGCCTGGATCTCATAGCCTCAGTGCTCTGGGCCGCCTGCTAGGAAGATCCAACTGCTGGTTTCCACACCTTTTGTATACAATGGGACATGTGTTGTGAGGTTAATCCTGCCTGCCTCACTCCGAAACCCATGGTGATGTGGGTCCTCTGGTTTGAGGCCACATGTGCTGGGTACCTCAACTTTTGATGATGTGGCCCCACGGGTGTGAGGACACTCCTGCCTGGTTCCCATCACCTTGGTGATGTGGGCCCTCTGGGGAGAGTCTGATCCTGGCTGGGTTCCCTACCATTCTGTGAGGTGGGCCCTCTGATGTCAGGTCACTCCTGCCTGGCTAGCTCACATCGCCTTGGCGATGTGGGCCCTCTGTTGGCCACTGGAGCATGCTGGGAGCCTCCTACTCCCGTGAATGATGGCCCTGGAAAAAATGCATATGACCTTTTTGGCCAAGTGCTTCATTGACGAGGTTCTGCCACTTCTCTTATGCTTTCAGAGCAATTCACGTCTACCTCCTGAAATCGGATTCCAGCAATTCTGTCCCACTTTCAAGTCCTCTTCGCAGCCTTAATTCAATATATTTTTGTACGATTTCTGTCATTTATAAGTCTGTAGGTATGTGAATGACAGTGCCCCTGAGCTCCTTTCCTCAACTCGCTTTCTTGTGAGCTGGCCACAAAACCGCAGGATTGCTTCAGGCCCTAATCTTGTTCCAGCACGGCATGCTGAGCCTTTGGTTAATTCCTTTTCCTGTTGGGAAATGAGTGTTAAAATTGCCCGTGCATACTGGGCATATACCCTGAGAAAACCAAAATTCAAAAAGAGTCATGTACCAAAATGTTCATTGCAGCTCTATTTACAATAGCCCGGAGATGGAAAGAACCTAAGCGCCCATCATCGGACGAATGGATAAAGAAGATGTGGCACATATACACAATGGAATATTACTCAGCCTTAAAAAGAAATGAAACTGAGTTATTTGTAATGAGATGGATAGACCTAGAGTCTGTCATACAGAGTGAAGTAAGTCAGAAAGAAAAAGACAAATAGCGTATGCTAACACATATATATGGAATTTAAAGGAAAAAAATGTCATGAAGAACCTAGGGATAAGACAGGAATAGAGGCGCAGACCTACTGGAGAACGGAATTGAGGATATGGGGAGGGGGAATGGTGAGTTTTGACAGGGCGAGAGAGAGTCATGGACATATACACACTAACAAATGTAGTAAGGTAGATAGCAAGGGGGAAGCAGCCGCAAGGCACAGGGATATTAGCTCGGGGCGTTGGGACAACCTGGAGGGGTGGAAGGGGGAGATGGAGGGAGGGAGGGAGACACAAGAGGGAAGACACAGGGAGCATATGTATATGTATAGCTGATTCACTTTGTTATAAAGCAAAAACTAACACACCATTGTAAAGCAATTATACCCCAATAAAGATGTTAAAAAAATATTTGCCCGTGCACACACCTACAGATAGTCTCCCATTGGTTCTCCGTATTCCTGTTCATCTTGCGCAGAAATTGCAAACAGTGCCAAACAGGAGGTTAAAGGCACTGACTCTGCAAATGGGGAGAGTGTAAGAAAAGGGTCTGGAATGGTGAACCTGAGTACCAGGGGACGAAAACAGACATGCATGTAAAAAGGTTTCCCAGTCACACGGTGGAGCATACTCTGGGTTTCCCATGCAAATTTTAGCAGAAGGAAGAATCCCTTGAACCTGGAGAGTTGGGAACCATGGAACGGGTACCAGGCAGTATGACATCAAAGGGTCTGCATTTGCTCACTGAACCTCACCAATGCTATCAGCCCAAAGGGTCCAGCCTTATCGCGCACCCAGCTCTGGGTGTAGATGTGGTAAACCAGGTTGCATCACATGCCCTGTGTGAGTTATTTAAGAATTGCTCTCTATTTCACTGTCATTGGGTTTTGTTTTTGAAATTTCTTTTTGACACTGGGATTTATCGGATTTTCACTGCTGCGTTAATGCCGCTGTACACACTCTTGATTCTCTTACGGAGACATAAATATCCACGGGTTTTAAGATTCTTCCTAGTCAGGTATATTCCTAGGCGTTGAATATGTGGTGTTGAGTCCATTTCGTTGAGCAAGGAGTAGGTCTTGTCTATTACATATTTGGCTTATGGAAAGTTATCTGTGCTAATTTCAGTCTCTGGTTTTATGCAGCATCCCAACGCACATTTCCCCATAAGCAATCACTAGTTGGTTTTCAAAATTTGAGACCCTGTTCTGTTTTGTAATTCAGTTCATGTGTAGTTAAATTTACATTCCGTGTATTAGTGATATCTTATGATGTTTCTTTTTCTGTGTGATGTAGTTCACGTAGAATCACCGTACCTGTATCCACTCACTAAGCCGCTACGGGCCTGATGACACAGATTTCATTGCTGAGTGATATTGCATTGCACGTATGTGCCACAACTACTTTATCCATTTTTTGCTTTCTGGGATATTTACCTGGTACTGTAGACGAGCTTCTTGGGAACACAGCCGTCCCAAACTTTGGGGTGGCTCTCTGTTTTTCATTTTAATTTCCCTAAGCAAGAGGACGATAAGTGCAATTGCCATAGGCTGTGTTGCTTTATTTCTTACGTGTTTCAGGAAACACCATACACTTCTGCAGTGTGGCAGTTCGCAATTTACATCCTCCCAATCAGCATAACAAGGCTCCCTGTTCTCCATATCCTGTCCTACCTTTCTGGATTTTACAGTTTTTTCAGATGGCCCTTTTGCCCAGGGGGGGGCAGTGAGATTTCCTTGTAGTGCAGATTTCCTTTACAGGCTTGCTTGGTTGGCCAAAAAGGGCGTATGCATTTTTCCTGAATATATTCAGGAAAAAACGCATACGCCCTTTTTGGCCAAGTGCATCATTGTCGACGTTGTGCCTCTTTTCCTATGCTTTCAGGGCAATACCAGTCTACCCCCTGCAATCGTTTTCCTGAAATTCTGCCCCGCTTTCAAGTCCCCTTCGCAGGCTTACTTCAATATATTTTTGGAGGATAGCTGTCATTTATAACTATGCAGGTTTGTGAATTACAGTGCCGCTGAGCTCCTTTCTTCAACTCACTTTCTTGTGAGCTGGGCACAAAACCGCAGGATTGCTTCAGGCCCTAATCTGTTTCCAGTAGGGCACACTGAGCCTTTGTTTAATTCCTCCTCCTGGTGGGCAATGAGCGTTACATTTGCCCGTGCAGACAACTACAGCTAGTCTCTCATTGGTTCTCCCTATTCCTGTTCATCTTGCACAGAAATAGCAAGCTGTGCCAAAGAGGAGGTTAAAGGCACTGACTCTCCAAGCGGGGAGAGTGTTAGTAAAGCATCTGGAATGGTGAACCCGAGGACCAGGATACGAAAACTGAGATGCATTTTAAATCATTTCCCAATCACACGGTGGACGATACTCTGGATTTCCAATGCATGTTTTAGCTGAAGGAAGAATCCCTTGAACCTGGAGAGTTGGGACCCATGGAATGGGTACCATGCAGTATGACTTCAAAGAGTCTGCATTTGTTCACCGAAACTCACCAATGCTATCAGCCTGACGTGTCCAACCTTATGTCTCAACCAGCTCTGGGTGTAGATGTGGTCAATCCCGGTTGCATCACATGCCCTGAGTGAATTATTTAAGAATTGCTCTCTATTTCACTGTCTTTGTGTTTTGTTTTCGAAATTTATTTTGATAATTGGATTTATCGGATTTTCACTGCTGCGTTTCGGCCGCTGTACACACGCTTGATTCTCTTACGGAGACATATATATCCATGGGTTTTAAGATTCTTCCTAGTCAGGTATATTCTTAGGCGTTGAATATGTGGTGTTGGGTCCATTTCGTTGAGCAAGGAGTAGGTCTTGTCTATTACATATTTGGCTTATGAAAAGTTATCTGTGCTAATTTCAGTCTCTGGTTTTATGCAGCACCCCAAGGCACCTTTCCCCATAAGCAAGCACTAGTTGGTTTTCTAAATTTGAGACCCTGTTCTGTTTTGTAATTCAGTTCATGTGTAGTCAAGTTTACATTCCGTGTATTAGTGATATCTTATGATGTTTCTTTTTCTGTGTGACGTAGTTCACCTAGAATCACCGTACCTGCATCCACTCACTATGCCGCTATGGGACTGATGGCACAGATTTCATTGCTGAGTGATATTGCATTGCACGTACGTGCCACAACTTCTTTATCCATTTTTTGCTTTCTGGGATATTTACCTGGTACTGTAGACGAGCTTCTTGGGAACACAGCCGTCCCAAACTTTGGGGTGGCTCACCGTTTTTCATTTTAATTTCCCTAAGCAATAGGACCATAAGTGCAATTTCCATAGGCTGTGTTGCTTTATTTCTTACGTGTTTCTGGAAACACCATACACTTCTCCAGGGTGGCAGTTCACAATTTACATCCTGCCAATCAGCATAACAAGGCTCCCTGTTCTCCATATCCTGTCCTACCTTTCTGGATTTTACACTTTTTTCAGATGGCCCTTTTGCCCGGGGGGGGCAGTGAGATTTCATTGTAGTGCAGATTTCCTTTACAGGCTTGCTTGGTTGGCCAAAAAGCGCATATGCGTTCTTTCCTGAATATATTCAGGAAAAAACGCATACGCCCTTTTTGGCCAAGTGCAACATTGTGGACGTTGTGCCTCTTTTCCTATGCTTTCAGGGCAATTCCAGTCTACCCCCTGCAATCGTTTTCCTGAAATTCTGCCCTGCTTTCAAGTCCCCTTCGCAGGCTTACTTCAATATAATTTTGGAGGATAGCTGTCATTTATAACTCTGCAGGTTTGTGAATTACAGTGCCCCTGAGCTCCTTTCTTCAACTCGCTTTCTTGTGAGCTGGGCACAGAACCGCAGGATTGCTTCAGGCCCTTATCTGTTTCCAGCAGGGCACACTGAGCCTTTGTTTACTTCCTCTTCCTGGTGGGCAATGAGCGTTACATTTGCCCGTGCAGACAACTACAGCTAGTCTCTCATTGGTTCTCCCTATTCCTGTTCATCTTGCACAGAAATTGCAAGCTGTGCCAAAGAGGAGGTTAAAGGAACTGACTCTCCAAGCAGGGAGAGTGTTAGTAAAGCATCTGGAATGGCGAACCCAAGGACCAGGATACGAAAACTGAGATGCATTTTAAATCGTTTCCCAATCACAAGGTGGACGATACTCTGGGTTTCCCATGCATGTTTTAGCTGGAGGAAGAATCCCTTGAACCTGGAGAGTTGGGACCCATGGAATGGGTACCATGCAGTATGACTTCAAAGGGTCTGCATTTGCTCACCGAAACTCACCAATGCTATCAGCCTGAAGTGTCCAGCCTTATGTCTCAACCAGCTCTTGGTGTAGATGTGGTCAATCCCGGTTGCATCACATGCCCTGAGTGAATTATTTAAGAATTGCTCTCTATTTCACTGTCTTTGTGTTTTGTTTTCAAAATTTATTTTGATAATGGGATTTATCGGATTTTCACTGCTGCGTTTCGGCTGCTGTACACACGCTTGATTCTCTTACGGAGACATATATATCCATGGGTTTTAAGATTCTTCCTAGTCAGGTATATTCCTAGGCGTTGAATATGTGGTGTTGAGTCCATTTCGTTGAGCAAGGAGTAGGTCTTGTCTATTACATATTTGGCTTATAGAATGTTATCTGTGCTAATTTCAGTCTCTGGTTTTATGCAGCGCCCCAAGGCACCTTTCCCCATAAGCAAGCACTAGTTGGTTTTCTAAATTTGAGACCCTGTTCTGTTTTGTAATTCAGTTCATGTGTAGTCAAGTTTACATTCCGTGTATTAGTGATATCTTATGATGTTTCTTTTTCTGTGTGACGTAGTTCACGTAGAATCACCGTATCTGCATCCACTCACTATGCCGCTACGGGCCTGATGACACAGATTTCATTGCTGAGTGATATTACATTGTACGTACGTGCCACAACTTCTTTATCCATTTTTTGCTTTCTGGGATATTTACCTGATACAGTAGACGAGCTTCTTGTGAACACAGCCGTCCCAAATATTGGGGTGGCTGTCTGTTTTTGATTTTAATTTCCGTAAGCTATAGGACCATATGTGGAAGTGCCATAGGCTGTGTTGCTTTGTTTCTTACGTGTTTCAGGAAACACCATACACTTCTCCAGGGTGGCTGCTGGCAATTTACATCCTGCCAATCAGCATAACAAGGCTCCCTGTTCTCCATATCCTGTCCTACCTTTCTGGATTTTACACTTTTTTCAGATGGCCCTTTTTCCCGGGGGGCAGTGAGACTTCATTGTAGTGCAGATTTCCTTTACAGGCTTGCTTGGTTGGCCAAAAAGGGCGTATGCGTTTTTTCCTGAATATATTCAGGAAAAAACGCATACGCACTTTTTGGCCAAGAGCATCATTCTCGTCGTTCTGCCTCTTTTCCTATGCTTTCAGGGCAATTCCAGTCTACCCCCTGCAATGGTTTTCCTGAAACTCTGCCCCGCTTTCAAGTCCCCTTCGCAGGCTTACTTCAATATATTTTTGGAGGATAGCTGTCATTTATAACTCTGCAGGTTTGTGAATTACAGTGACCCTGAGCTCCTTTCTTCAACTCACTTTCTTGTGAGCTGGGCACAAAACCGCTGGATTGCTTCAGGCCCTAATCTGTTTCCAGCAGGGCACACTGAGCCTTTGTTTAATTCCTCTTCCTGGTGGGCAATGAGCGTTGCATTTGCCCGTGCAGACAACTACAGCTAGTCTCTCATTGGTTCTCCCTATTCCTGTTCATCTTGCACAGAAATTGCAAGCTGTGCCAAAGAGGAGGTTAAAGGCACTGACTCTCCAAGCGGGGAGAGTGTTAGTAAAGCATCTGGAATGGTGAACCCGAGGACCAGGATACGAAAACTGAGATGCATTTTAAATCGTTTCCCAATCACACGGTGGACGATACTCTGGATTTCCAATGCATGTTTTAGCTGAAGGAAGAATCCCTTGAACCTGGAGAGTTGGGACCCATGGAATGGGTACCATGCAGTATGACTTCAAAGCGTCTGCATTTGTTCACCGAAACTCACCAATGCTATCAGCCTGACGTGTCCAACCTTATGTCTCAACCAGCTCTGGGTGTAGATGTGGTCAATCCCGGTTGCATCACATGCCCTGAGTGAATTATTTAAGAATTGCTCTCTATTTCACTGTCTTTGTGTTTTGTTTTCGAAATTTATTTTGATAATTGGATTTATCGGATTTTCACTGCTGCGTTTCGGCCGCTGTACACACGCTTGATTCTCTTATGGAGACATATATATCCATGGGTTTTAAGATTCTTCCTAGTCAGGTATATTCTTAGGCGTTGAATATGTGGTGTTGGGTCCATTTCGTTGAGCAAGGAGTAGGTCTTGTCTATTACATATTTGGCTTATGAAAAGTTATCTGTGCTAATTTCAGTCTCTGGTTTTATGCAGCACCCCAAGGCACCTTTCCCCATAAGCAAGCACTAGTTGGTTTTCTAAATTTGAGACCCTGTTCTGTTTTGTAATTCAGTTCATGTGTAGTCAAGTTTACATTCCGTGTATTAGTGATATCTTATGATGTTTCTTTTTCTGTGTGACGTAGTTCACGTAGAATCACCGTACCTGCATCCACTCACTATGCCGCTATGGGACTGATGGCACAGATTTCAATGCTGAGTGATATTGCATTGCACGTACGTGCCACAACTTCTTTATCCATTTTTTGCTTTCTGGGATATTTACCTGGTACTGTAGACGAGCTTCTTGGGAACACAGCCGTCCCAAACTTTGGGGTGGCTCACCGTTTTTCATTTTAATTTCCCTAAGCAATAGGACCATAAGTGCAATTTCCATAGGCTGTGTTGCTTTATTTCTTACGTGTTTCTGGAAACACCATACACTTCTCCAGGGTGGCAGTTCACAATTTACATCCTGCCAATCAGCATAACAAGGCTCCCTGTTCTCCATATCCTGTCCTACCGTTCTGGATTTTACACTTTTTTCAGATGGCCCTTTTGCCCGGGGGGGGCAGTGAGATTTCAATGTAGTGCAGATTTCCTTTACAGGCTTGCTTGGTTGGCCAAAAAGCGCATATGCGTTCTTTCCTGAATATATTCAGGAAAAAACGCATACGCCCTTTTTGGCCAAGTGCAACATTGTCGACGTTGTGCCTCTTTTCCTATGCTTTCAGGGCAATTCCAGTCTACCCCCTGCAATCGTTTTCCTGAAATTCTGCCCTGCTTTCAAGTCCCCTTCGCAGGCTTACTTCAATATAATTTTGGAGGATAGCTGTCATTTATAACTGTGCAGGTTTGTGAATTACAGTGCCCCTGAGCTCCTTTCTTCAACTCGCTTTCTTGTGAGCTGGGCACAGAACCGCAGGATTGCTTCAGGCCCTAATCTGTTTCCAGCAGGGCACACTGAGCCTTTGTTTACTTCCTCTTCCTGGTGGGCAATGAGCGTTACATTTGCCCGTGCAGACACCTACAGCTAGTCTCTCATTGGTTCTCCCTATACCTGTTCATCTTGCACAGAAATTGCAAGCTGTGCCAAAGAGGAGGTTAAAGGAACTGACTCTCCAAGCGGGGAGAGTGTTAGTAAAGCATCTGGAATGGCGAACCCAAGGACCAGGATACGAAAACTGAGATGCATTTTAAATCGTTTCCCAATCACACGGTGGACGATACTCTGGGTTTCCCATGCATGTTTTAGCTGGAGGAAGAATCCCTTGAACCTGAAGAGTTGGGACCCATGGAATGGGTACCATGCAGTATGACTTCAAAGGGTCTGCATTTGCTCACCGAAACTCACCAATGCTATCAGCCTGAAGTGTCCAGCCTTATGTCTCAACCAGCTCTGGGTGTAGATGTGGTCAATCCCGGTTGCATCACATGCCCTGAGTGAATTATTTAAGAATTGCTCTCTATTTCACTGTCTTTGTGTTTTGTTTTCAAAATTTATTTTGATAATGGGATTTATCGGATTTTCACTGCTGCGTTTCGGCCGCTGTACACACGCTTGATTCTCTTACGGAGACATATATATCCATGGGTTTTAAGATTCTTCCTAGTCAGGTATATTCCTAGGCGTTGAATATGTGGTGTTGAGTCCATTTCGTTGAGCAAGGAGTAGGTCTTGTCTATTACATATTTGGCTTATAGAATGTTATCTGTGCTAATTTCAGTCTCTGGTTTTATGCAGCGCCCCAAGGCACCTTTCCCCATAAGCAAGCACTAGTTGGTTTTCTAAATTTGAGACCCTGTTCTGTTTTGTAATTCAGTTCATGTGTAGTCAAGTTTACATTCCGTGTATTAGTGATATCTTATGATGTTTCTTTTTCTGTGTGACGTAGTTCACGTAGAATCACCGTATCTGCATCCACTCACTATGCCGCTACGGGCCTGATGACACAGATTTCATTGCTGAGTGATATTACATTGTACGTACGTGCCACAACTTCTTTATCCATTTTTTGCTTTCTGGGATATTTACCTGATACAGTAGACGAGCTTATTGTGAACACAGCCGTCCCAAATATTGGGGTGGCTGTCTGTTTTTGATTTTAATTTCCGTAAGCTATAGGACCATATGTGGAAGTGCCATAGGCTGTGTTGCTTTGTTTCTTACGTGTTTCAGGAAACACCATACACTTCTCCAGGGTGGCTGCTGGCAATTTACATCCTGCCAATCAGCATAACAAGGCTCCCTGTTCTCCATATCCTGTCCTACCTTTCTGGATTTTACACTTTTTTCAGATGGCCCTTTTTCCCGGGGGGCAGTGAGACTTCATTGTAGTGCAGATTTCCTTTACAGGCTTGCTTGGTTGGCCAAAAAGGGCGTATGCGTTTTTTCCTGAATATATTCAGGAAAAAACGCATACGCACTTTTTGGCCAAGAGCATCATTCTCGTCGTTCTGCCTCTTTTCCTATGCTTTCAGGGCAATTCCAGTCTACCCCCTGCAATGGTTTTCCTGAAACTCTGCCCCGCTTTCAAGTCCCCTTCGCAGGCTTACTTCAATATATTTTTGGAGGATAGCTGTCATTTATAACTCTGCAGGTTTGTGAATTACAGTGACCCTGAGCTCCTTTCTTCAACTCACTTTCTTGTGAGCTGGGCACAAAACCGCTGGATTGCTTCAGGCCCTAATCTGTTTCCAGCAGGGCACACTGAGCCTTTGTTTAATTCCTCTTCCTGGTGGGCAATGAGCGTTGCATTTGCCCGTGCAGACAACTACAGCTAGTCTCTCATTGGTTCTCCCTATTCCTGTTCATCTTGCACAGAAATTGCAAGCTGTGCCAAAGAGGAGGTTAAAGGCACTGACTCTCCAAGCGGGGAGAGTGTTAGTAAAGCATCTGGAATGGTGAACCCGAGGACCAGGATACGAAAACTGAGATGCATTTTAAATCGTTTCCCAATCACACGGTGGACGATACTCTGGATTTCCAATGCATGTTTTAGCTGAAGGAAGAATCCCTTGAACCTGGAGAGTTGGGACCCATGGAATGGGTACCATGCAGTATGACTTCAAAGCGTCTGCATTTGTTCACCGAAACTCACCAATGCTATCAGCCTGACGTGTCCAACCTTATGTCTCAACCAGCTCTGGGTGTAGATGTGGTCAATCCCGGTTGCATCACATGCCCTGAGTGAATTATTTAAGAATTGCTCTCTATTTCACTGTCTTTGTGTTTTGTTTTCGAAATTTATTTTGATAATTGGATTTATCGGATTTTCACTGCTGCGTTTCGGCCGCTGTACACACGCTTGATTCTCTTACGGAGACATATATATCCATGGGTTTTAAGATTCTTCCTAGTCAGGTATATTCTTAGGCGTTGAATATGTGGTGTTGGGTCCATTTCGTTGAGCAAGGAGTAGGTCTTGTCTATTACACATTTGGCTTATGAAAAGTTATCTGTGCTAATTTCAGTCTCTGGTTTTATGCAGCACCCCAAGGCACCTTTCCCCATAAGCAAGCACTAGTTGGTTTTCTAAATTAGAGACCCTGTTCTGTTTTGTAATTCAGTTCATGTGTAGTCAAGTTTACATTCCGTGTATTAGTGATATCTTATGATGTTTCTTTTTCTGTTTGACGTAGTTCACGTAGAATCACCGTACCTGCATCCACTCACTATGCCGCTACGGGCCTGATGACACAGATTTCATTGCTGAGTGATATTGCATTGCACGTACGTGCCACAACTTCTTTATCCATTTTTTGCTTTCTGGGATATTTACCTGGTACTGTAGACGAGCTTCTTGGGAACACAGCCGTCCCAAACTTTGGGGTGGCTCTCTGTTTTTGATTTTAATTTCCCTAAGCAATAGGACCATAAGTGCAATTGCCATAGGCTGTGTTGCTTTATTTCTTACGTGTTTCAGGAAACACCATACACTTCTCCAGGGTGGCTGTTGGCAATTTACATCCTGCCAATCAGCATAACAGGGCTCCCTGTTCTCCATATCCTGTCCTACCTTTCTGGATTTTACACTTTTTTCAGATGGCCCTTTTGCCCGGGGGGCAGTGAGACTTCATTTTAGTGCAGATTTCCTTTACAGGCTTGCTTGGTTGGCCAAAAAGTGCGTATGGGTTTTTTCCTGAATATATGCAGGAAAAAACGCATACGCCCTTTTTGGCCAAGTGCATCATTGTCGACGTTCTGCCTCTTTTCCTTTGCTTTCAGGGCATTTCCAGTCTACCCCCTGCAACGGTTTTCCTGAAACTCTGCCCCGCTTTCAAGTCCCCTTCGCAGGCTTACTTCAATATATTTTTGGAGGATAGCTGTCATTTATAACTATGAAGGTTTGTGAATTACAGTGCCCCTGAGCTCCTTTCTTCAACTCGCTTTCTTGTGAGCTGGGCACAAATCCGCAGGATTGCTTCAGGCCCTAATCTGTTTCCGGCAGGGCACGCTGAGCCTTTGGTTAATTCCACTTCCTGGTGGGAAATGAGGGTTACATTTGCCCGTGCAGACACCTATAGCTAGTCTCTCATTGGTTCTCCCTATTCCTGTTCTTCTTGCACAGAAATTGCAAGCTGTGCCAAACAGGAGGTTAAAGGCACTGACTCTCCAAGCGGGGAGAGTGTCAGTAAAGGGTCTGGAACGGTGAACCCGAGGACAAGGATACGAAAACTGAGATGCATTTTAAATCGTTTCCCAATCTCACGGTGGACCATACTCTGTGTTTCCCATGCATGTTTTAGCTGAAGGAAGAATCCCTTGAACCTGGAGAGTTGGGACCCATGGAATGTGTACCATGCAGTATGACTTCAAAGGGTCTGCATTTGCTCAACGAAACTCACCAATGCTATCAGCCTGAAGTGTCCAGCCTTATGTATCAACCAGCTCTGGGTGTAGATGTGGTCAATCCCGGTTGCATCACATGCCCTGAGTAAATTGTTTAAGAATTTCTCTCTATTTCACTGTCTTTGTGTTTTGTTTTTGAAATTTATTTTGATAATGGGATTTATCGGATTTTCACTGCTGCGTTTCGGCCGCTGTACACACGCTTGATTCTCTTACAGAGATATATATATCCATGGGTTTTAAGATTCTTCCTAGTCAGGTATATTCCTAGGCATTGAATATGTGGTGTTGAGTCCATTTCGTTGAGCAAGGAGTAGGTCTTGTCTATTACAAATTTGGCTTATGGAATGTTATCTGTGCAAATTTCAGTCTCTTGTTTTATGGAGCACCCCAACGCACCTTTCCCCATAAGCAAGCACTAGTTGGTTTTCTAAATTAGAGACCCTGTTCTGTTTTGTAATTCAGTTCATGTGTAGTCAAGTTTACATTCCGTGTATTAGTGATATCTTATGATGTTTCTTTTTCTGTGTGACGTAGTTCACGTAGAATCACCGTACCTGCATCCACTCACTATGCCGCTACGGGCCTGATGACACAGATTTCATTGCTGAGTGATATTGCATTGCACGTACGTGCCACAACTTCTTTATCCATTTTTTGCTTTCTGGGATATTTACCTGGTACTGTAGACGAGCTTCTTGGGAACACAGCCGTCCCAAACTTTGGGGTGGCTCTCTGTTTTTGATTTTAATTTCCCTAAGCAATAGGACGATAAGTGCAATTGCCATAGGCTGTGTTGCTTTATTTCTTACGTGTTTCAGGAAACACCATACACTTCTCCAGGGTGGCTGTTGGAAATTTACATCCTGCCAATCAGCATAACAGGGCTCCCTGTTCTCCATATCCTGTCCTACCTTTCTGGATTTTACACGTTTTTCAGATGGCCCTTTTGCCCTGGGGGGCAGTGAAATTTCATTGTAGTGCAGATTTTCTTTATAGGCTTGCTTGGTTGGCCAAAAAGCGCATATGCGTTCTTTCCTGAATATATTCAGAGAAAAACGCATACGCCCTTTTTGGCCAAGTGCATCATTGTCGAAGTTCTGCCTCTTTTCCTGTTTTCAGGGCAATTCCAGTCTACCCCCTGCAATCGTTTTCCTGAAATTCTGCCCCGCTTTCAAGTCCCCTTTGCAGGCTTACTTCAATATATTTTTGGAGGATAGCTGTCATTTATAGCTCTGCAGGTTTGTCAATTACAGTGCCCCTGAGCTCCTTTCTTCAACTCGCTTTCTTGTCAGCTGGCCACAAAACCGCAGCATTGTTTCAGGCACTAATCTGTTTCTAGCAGGGCATGCTGAGCCTTTGGTTAATTCCTCTTCCTGGTGGGAAATGAGCGTTACATTTGCCCGTGCAGACACCTACAGCTAGTCTCTCATTGGTTCTCCCTATTCCTGTTCATCTTGCACAGAAATTGCAAGCTGTGCCAAAGAGGAGGTTAAAGGCACTGACTCTCCAAGCGGGGAGAGTGTTAGTAAAGCGTCTGGAATGGTGAATCCGAGGACCAGGATACGAAAACTGAAATGCATTTTAAATCGTTTCCCAATCACACTGTGGACGATACTCTGGGTTTCCCATGCATGTTTTAGCTGGAGTAAGAATCCCTTGAACCTGGGGAGTTGGGACCCATGGAATGGGTACCATGCAGTATGACTTCAAAGGGTCTGCATTTGCTCACCGAAACTCACCAATGCTATCAGCCTGAAGTGTCCAGCCTTATGTCTCAACCAGCTCTGGGTGTAGATGTGGTCAATCCCGGTTGCATCACATGCCCTGAGTGAATTATTTAAGAATTGCTCTCTATTTCACTGTCTTTGTGTTTTGTTTTTGAAATTTATTTTGATGCCATTTATCGTATTTTCACTGCTGCGTTTCGGCCGCTGTACACACGCTTGATTCTCTTATGGAGACATATATGTCCATGGGTTTTAAGATTCTTCCTAGTCAGGTATATTCCTAGGCGTTGAATATGTGGTGTTGGGTCCATTTCGTTGAGCAAGGAGTAGGTCTTGTCTATTACATATTTGGCTTATGGAAAGTTATCTGTGCTAATTTCAGTCTCTGGTTTTATGCAGCAACCCAACGCACCTTTCCCCATAAGCAAGTTGGTTTTCTAAATTTGAGACCCTGTTCTGTTTTGTAATTCAGTTCATGTGTAGTCAAGTTTACATTCCGTGTATTAGTGATATCTTATGATGTTTCGTTTTCTGTGGGACGTAGTTCACGTAGAATCACCGTACCTGCATCCACTCACTATGCCGCTACGGGCCTGATGACACAGATTTCATTGCTGAGTGATATTGCATTGTACGTACGTGCCACAATTTCTTTATCCATTTTTTGCTTTCTGGGATATTTACCTGATACTGTAGACGAGCTTCTTGTGAACACAGCCGTCCCAAATATTTGGGTGGTTGTCTGTTTTTGATTTTAATTTCCTAAGCTATAGGACCATAAGTGGAAGTGCCATAGGCTGTGTTGCTTTGTTTCTTATGTGTTTCAGGAAACACCATACACTTCTCCAGTGTGGCTGTTGGCAATTTACATCCTGCCAATCAGCATAAAAAGGCTGCCTGTTCTCCATATCCTGTCCTACCTTTCTGGATTTTACACTTTTTTCAGATGTCCCTTTTGCCCGGGGGGCAGTGAGACTTCATTGTAGTGCAGATATCCTTTACAGGCTTGCTTGGTTGGCCAAAAAGGGCGTATGCGTTTTTTCCTGAATATATTCAGGAAAAAAGGCATACGCCCTTTTTGGCCAAGTGCATCGTTTTTGACGTTCTGCCTCTTTTCCTATGCTTTCAGGGCAATTCCAGTCTACCCCACGCAATGGTTTTCCTGAAATTCTGCCCCGCTTTCAAGTCCCCTTCGCAGGCTTGCTTCAATATATTTTTGGAGGATAGCTGTCATTTATAAGTCTGCAGGTTTGTGAATTACAGTGCCCCTGAGCTCCTTTCTTCAACTCGCTTTCTTGTGAGCTGGGCACAAAACCGCAGGATTGCTTCAGGCCCTAATCTGTTTCCGGCAGGGCACGCTGAGCCTTTGGTTAATTCCTCTTCCTGGTGGGAAATGAGGGTTACATTTGCCCGTGCACACACCTATAGCTAGTCTCTCATTGGTTCTCCCTATTCCTGTTCATCTTGCACAGAAATTGCAAGCTGTGCCAAACAGGAGGTTAAAGGCACTGACTCTACAAGCGCGGAGAGTGTTAGTAAAGCATCTGGAATGGTGAACCCGAGGACCAGGATACGAAAACTGAGATGCATTTTAAATCGTTTCCCAATCACACGGTGGATGATACTCTGGGTTTCCCATGCATGTTTTAGCTGGAGGAAGAATCCCTTGAACCTGGAGAGTTGGGACCCATGGAATGGGTACCATGCAGTATGACTTCAAAGGGTCTGCATTTGCTCACCGAAACTCACCAATGCTATCAGCCTGAAGTATCCAGCCTTATGTCTCAACCAGCTCTGTGTATAGATGTGGTAAATCCCGGTTGCATCACATGTCCTGAGTGAATTATTTAAGAATTGCTCTCTATTTCACTGTCTTTGTGTTTTGTTTTTGAAATTTATTTTGATAATGCCATTTATCGGATTTTCACTGCTGCGTTTCAGCCACTGTACACACGCTTGATTCTCTTACGGAGACATATATATCCATGGGTTTTAAGATTCTTCCTACTCAGGTATATTCCTAGGCGTTGAAAACGTGGTGTTGGGTCCATTTCGTTGAGCAAGGAGTAGGTCTTGTCTATTACATATTTGGCTTATGGAAAGTTATCGGTGCTGATTTCAGTCTCTGGTTTTATGGAGCACCCTAACTCACCTTTCCCCATAAGCAAACACTAGTTGGTTTTCTAAATTTGAGACCCTGTTCTGTTTTGTAATTCAGTTCATGTATAGTCAAGTTTACATTCCGTGTATTAGTGATATCTTATGATGTTTCTTTTTCTGTGTGACGTAGTTCACGTAGAATCACCGTACCTGCATCCACTCACTATGCCTCTACGGGCCTGATGACACAGATTTCATTGCTGAGTGATATTGCATTGTACGTACGTGCCACAACTTCTTTATCCATTTTTGGCTTTTTGGGATATTTACCTGATACTGTAGATGAGCTTCTTGTGAACACAGCCGTCCCAAATATTGGGGTGGCTGTCTGTTTTGATTTTAATTTCCTAAGCTATAGGACCATAAGTGGAAGTGCCATAGGCTGTCTTGCTTTGTTTCTTACGTGTTTTAGGAAACACCATACACTTCTCCAGGGTGGCTGTTGGCAATTTACATCCTGCCAATCAGCATAACAAGGCTCCCTGCTCTCCATATCCTGTCCTACCTTTCTGGATTTTACACTTTTTTCAGATGGCCCTTTTGCCCAGGGGGTAGTGACACTTCATTGTAGTGCTGATATCTTTTACAGGCTTGCTTGGTTGGCCAAAAAGGGCGTATGCGTTTTTTCCTGAATATATTCAGGAAAAAACGCATACGCCCTTTTTGGCCAAGTGCATCATTGTCGAAGTTCTGCCTCTTTTCCTATGTTTTCAGGGCAATTCCAGTCTACCACCTGCAATCGTTTTCCTGAAATTCTGCTCCGCTTTCAAGTCCCCTTCGCAGGCTTACTTCAATATATTTTTGCAGGATAGCTGTCATTTATAGCTCTGCAGGTTTGTGAATTACAGTGCCCCTGAGCTCATTTCTTCAACTCGCTTTCTTGTGAGCTGGGCACAAAACCGCAGCTTTGCTTCAGGCACTAATCTGTTTCTAGCAGGGCACGCTGAGCCTTTGGATAATTCCTCTTCCTGGTGGGAAATGAGCGTTACATTTGCCCGTGCAGACACCTACAGCTAGATTCTCATTGGTTCTCCCTATTCCTGTTCATCTTGCACAGAAATTGTAAGCTGTGCCAAACAGGAGGTTAAAGGCACTGACTCTCCAAGCGGGGAGAGTGTTAGTAAAGCGTCTGGAATGGTGAATCCGAGGACCAGGATACGAAAACTGAGATGCATTTTAAATCGTTTCCCAATCACACGGTGGACAATACTCTGGGTTTACCATGCATGTTTTAGCTGGAGGAAGAATCCCTTGAACCTGGAGAGTTGGGACCCATGGAATGGGTACCATGCAGTATGACTTCAAAGGGTCTGCATTTGCTCATCGAAACTCACCAATGCTATCAGCCTGAAGTGTCCAGCCTTATGTCTCAACCAGCTCTGGGTGTAGATGTGGTCAATCCCGGTTGCATCACATGCCCTGAGTGAATTATTTAAGAATTGCTCTCTATTTCTGTGTCTTTGTGTCTTGTTTTTGAAATTTATGTCGATAATGGGATTTATCCGATTTTCACTGCAGCGTTTCGGCCGCTGTACACAAGCTTGATTCTCTTACAGAGACATATATATCCATGGGTTTTAAGATTCTTCCTAGTCAGGTATATTCATAGGCGTTGAACATGTGGTGTTGGGTCCATTTCGTTGAGCAAGGAGTAGGTCTTGTCTATTACATATTTGGCTTATGGAAAGTTATCTGTGCTAATTTCAGTCTCCGGTTTTATGCAGCACCCCAACGCACCTTTCCCCATAAGCAAGCACTAGTTGGTTTTCTAAATTTGAGACCCTGTTCTGTTTTGTAATTCAGTTCATGTGTAGTGAAGTTTACATTCCGTGTATTAGTGATATCTTACGATGTTTCTTTTTCTGTGTGACATAGTTCATGTAGAATCACCCTACCTGTATCCACTCACTATGCCGCTACGGGCCCGATGACACAGATTTCATTGCTGAGTGATATTGCATTGCACGTACGTGCCACAACTTCTTTATCCATTTTTTGCTTTCTAGGATATATACCTTGTACTGTAGACGAGCTTCTTGTGAACAGAGCTGTCCCAAACATTGGGGTTTCTGTCTGTTTTTGATTTTAATTTCCTAAGCTATAGGACCATAAGTGGAAGTGCCATAGGCTGTGTTGCTTTGTTTCTTACGTGTTTCAGGAAACACCATACACTTCTCCAGGGTGGCTGTTGGCAATTTATATCCTGCCAGTCAGCATAACAAGGCTCCCTGTTCTCCATATCCTGTCCTACCTTTTTGGATTTTACACTTTTTTCAGATGGCCCTTTTGCCCGGGGGGCAGTGAGACATCATTATAGTGCAGATATCCTTTACAGGCTTGCTTGGTTGGCCAAAAAGGGCGCATGCGTTTTTTCCTGAATATATTCAGGAAAAAACGCATACGCCCTTTTTGGCCAAGTGCATCATTTTTGACGTTCTGCCTCTTTTCCTATGCTTTCAGGGCAATTCCAGTCTACCCCCTGCAATGGTTTTCCTGAAATTCTGCCCCGCTTTCAAGTCCTCTTCACAGGCTTACTTCAATATACTTGTGGAGGATAGCTGTCATTTATTACTCTCCATGATTTTGAATTACAGTGCCCCTGAGCTCCTTTCTTCAACTCGCTTTCTTGTGAGCTGGGCACAAGACCGCAGGATTGCTTCAGGCCCTAGTCTCTTTCTGGCAAGGCATGCTGAGCCTTTGTTAATTCCTCTTCCTGGTGGGAAATGAGCGTTACATTTGCCCGTGCAGACACCTATAGCTAGTCTCTCATTGGTTCTCCCTATTCCTGTTCATCTTGCGCAGAAATTGTAAATTTTGCCAAACAGGAGGTTAAAGGCACTGACTCTCCAAGCGGAGAGAGTGTTAGTAAAGCGTCTAGAATGGTGAACCCGAGGACAAGGATACGAAAACTGAGATGCATTTTAAATCGTTTCCCAATCACACGGTGGACGATACTCTGTGTTTCCCATGCATGTTTTATCTGGAGGAAGAATCCCTTGAACCTGGAGAGTTGGGACCCATGGAATGGGTATCATGCAGTATGACTTCAAAGGGTCTGCATTTGCTCATCGAAACTCACCAATGCTATCAGCCTGAACTGTCCAGCCTTATGTCTCAACCATCTCTGGGTGTAGATGTGATAAATCCCGGTTGCATCACATGCCCTGAGTGAATTATTTAAGAATTGCTCTCTATTTCATTGTCTTTGTGTTTGAAATTTATTTTGATAATGGGATTTATCAGTTTTTCACTGCTGCGTTTCGGCCGCAGTACACACGATTGATTCTCTTATGGAGACATATATATCCATGGGTTTTAAGATTCTTCCTAGTCAGGTATATTCCTAGGAGTTGAATATGTGGTATTGGGTCCATTTCGTTGAGCAAGGAATAGGTATTGTCTATTACATATTTGGCTTATGGAAAGTTATCTGTGCTACTTTCAGTCCCCAGTTTTATGCAGCACCCCAATGCACCTTTCCCCATAAGCAAGCACTAGTTGTTTTTCTAAATTTGAGACCCTGTTCTGTTTTGTAATTCAGTTCATGTGTAGTCAAGTTTACATTCCGTGTATTAGTGATATCTTATGATGTTTCTTTTTCTGTGTGACGTAGTTCACGTAGAATCACCGTACCTGCATCCACTCACTATGCCGCTACGGGCCTGATGACACAGATTTCATTTCTGAGTGATATTGCATTGTACGTATGTGCCACATCTTCTTTATCCATTTTTTGCTTTCTGGGATATTTACCTGATACTGTAGACGAGCTTCTTGTGAACACAGCCGTCCCAAATATTTGGGTGGTTGTCTGTTTTTGATTTTAACTTCCTAAGCTATAGGACCATAAGTGGAAGTGCCATAGGCTGTGTTGCTTTGTTTCTTACGTGTTTCAGGAAACACAATACATTTCTCCAGGGTGGCTGCTGGCAATTTACATCCTGCCAATCAGCATAACAAGGCTCCCTGTTCTCCATATCCTGTCCTACCTTTCTGGATTTTACACTTTTTTCAGATGGCCCTTTTGCCCGGGGGTCAGTGAGGCATCATTATAGTGCAGATATCCTTTACAGGCTTGCTTCGTTGGCCAAAAAGGGCGTATGCGTTTTTTCCTGAATATATTCAGGAAAAAACGCATATGCCCTTTTTGGCCAAGTGCATCATTTTTGACGTTCTGCCTCTTTTCCTATGCTTTCAGGGCAATTCCAATCTACCCCCTGCAATGGCTTTCCTGAAATTCTGCCCCGCTTTCAAGTCCCCTTCGCTATATATTTTTGGAGGATAGCTGTCATTTATAACTCTGCAGGTTTGTGAAGTACAGTGCCCCTGAGCTCCTTTCTTCAACTCGCTTTCTTGTGAGCTGGGCACAAAACCGCAGGATTGCTTCAGGCCCTAATCTGTTTCTGGCAGGGCACGCTGAGCCTTTGGTTAATTCCTCTTCCTGGTGGGAAATGAGCGTTACATTTGCCCGTGCAGACGCCTACAGCTAGTCTCTCATTGGTTCTCCCTATTCCTGTTCATCTTGCACAGAAAATGCAAGCTGTGCCAAACAGGAGGTTAAAGGCACTGACTCTCCAAGCACGGAGAATGTTAGTAAAGCGTCTGGAATGGTGAACCCGAGGACCAGGATACGAATACTGAGATGCATTTTAAATCGTTTTCCAATCAGACTGTGGACCATACTCTGGGTTTCCCATGCATGTTTTAGCTGGAGGAAGAATCCCTTCAACCTGGAGAGTTGGGACCCATGGAATGGGTACCATGCAGTATGACTTCAAAGGGTCTGCATTTGCTCACCGAAACTCCCCAATGCTATCAGCCTGAAGTGTCCAGCCTTATGTCTCAACCAGCTCTGGGTGTAGATGTGGTAAATCCCGGTTGCATCACATGCCCTGAGTGAATTATTTAAGAATTGCTCTCTATTTCACTGTCTTTGTGTTTTGTTTTCGAAATTTATTTTGATAATGGGATTTATCGGATTTTCACTGCTGCGTTTCGGCCGCTGTACACATTCTTGGTTCTCTTACGGAGACATATATATCCATGGGTTTTAAGATTCTTCCTAGTCAGGTATATTCCTAGGCGTTGAATATGGGTTGTTGAGTCCATTTTGTTCAGCAAGTAATAGGTCTTCTCTATTACTTGTTTGGGTTATAGAACGGTATCTGTGCTAATTTCAATCTCTGGTTTTATGCAGCACCCCAACTCACCTTTCCCATTAAGCAAGCATAACTTGGTCTTCTTAATTTGAGACCCTCTTCTGTTTGTAATTCAATTCATGTATAGCCAAGTTTTCATTCCCTGTATTAGTGACATCTTATGATGTTTCTCTTTCTGTTGACTTATTTCACGTATTATCATCGTACCTGAATCCAATCATTATGCCGCGACGGGCCTGATGACATAGATTTCTTTGCTGGGTGATATTCCATTTTACGTACGTACCGAAATTTCTTTATCCATTTTTCGCCTTTTGGCATATATGACTTGTAGCGTAGACGAGGTTCTTGGAAACAGAGCCGTCCGAAACTTTGGGGTGGATGTGTGTTTTTTATCTTAATTTCCCTAACCTATAGGACAATAAGTGGAAGTGCCATAGGTTCTGTTGCTTTGTTTTTTAGGTATTCAGGAAACACCGTACACTTCTCCAGAGTGTCTGTTGGCAATTTACATCACACCCATCAGCATAACAAGGCTCCCTGTTCTCCATGCCCTGTCCTGCCTTTCTGGATTTTACTCTTTTTCAAGATGACCTTTTTGAACGGGGGGCAGTGAGACTTCATTGTAGTGCAGATTACCTTTACATGCTTGCTTGGTTGGCCATAAAGTGCGTATGCGTTTTTTCCTGAATATATTCAGGAAAAAACGCATACGCTCTTTTGGGCCAAGTGCATCATTGTCGACGTTCTGCCACTATTCCTATGCTTTAAATACAATTCCAGTCTACCCCGTGAAATCAATTTCCTGCAATTCTACCCCACTTTCAAGTCCTCTTCACAGCATTACTTCAATACATTTTTGGACGATAGCTGTCATTTATAATTCTGCAGGTTTGTGAATTACAGTGCCCCTGAGCTCCTTTCTTCAACTCGATTTCTTGTGAGGTGGCCGCCAAAACGCAGGATTGCTTCAGGCCCTAATCTGGTTCCAGCAGGGCACACTGAACCTTTGGTTAATTCTTCTTCCTGGTGGGTAATGAGCGTTAAATTTGCCCGTGGAAACACCTACAGCTAGTCTCTCAGTGGTTCTCCCTATTGCTATTCATCTTCCTCAGAAATTGCAAACTCTGCCAAATAGGAGGTTAAAGGCAGTGACTCTCCAAGTGGAGAGAGTGTTAATAAAGTGTCTGGAATGGTGAACCCGAGTACCAGGGGACGAAAACCGAGATGCATTTTAAATCGTTTCCCAGTCACACAGTGGACCATACTCTGGGTTTCCCATGCATGTTTTAGCTGAAGGAAGAATCCCTTGAACCTGGAGTGTTGGGACCCATGGAATGGGTATCATGCAGTATGACGTCAAAGGGTCTGTATTTGCTCACTGAAGCTCACCAATGCTATTAGCTGGAGGTGTCCAGCCTCATGTCTCTCCTAGCACTGGGTGTAGATTTGGTTAATCCAGGTTGCATCACAAGCCCTGAATGAATTATTTAAGAATTGCTCTCAGGCTTCCCTGGTGGCGCAGTGGTTGAGAATCTGCCTGCCGTTGCAGGGGACACAGGTTCATTCCCCAGTCTGGGAGAATCCCACATGCCGTGGAGCGGCTGGGCCCGTTGGCCGTGGCTGCTGGTCCTGCGCGTCCGGAGCCTGTGCTCCACAACGGGAGAGGCCACAACAGTGAGAGGCCCACTACTGCAAGAAAAAAAAAAAAACTCTTGCTCTCTATTTCACTGTCTTCGTGTTTTGTTTTAGAAATTTATTTTGAAAATGGCATTTATCGGATTTTCACTGCTGGCTTTAGGATGCTGTACACACCCTTGATTCTCTTACGGAGACATATAAATCCATGGGTTTTAACATTCTTAGTAGTCAGGTATATTTCTAGGCGTTGAATATGGGTTGTTGAGTCTATTTCATTGAGCAAGGAGTAAGACTTGTGTATTACATATTTGGCTTATGGAAAGGTATCTGTGCTAATTTCAATCTCTGGTTTTATGCAGCACCCCAACTCACCTTTCCCCTTAAGCAAGCATAAGTTTGTTTTCTAAATTTGAGACCCTGTTCTGTTTTGTAATTCAGTTCATGTGTAGCCAAGTTTACATTCCGTGTATGACTGATATCTTATGATGTTTCTTTTCTGTGTGACTTATTTCACGTAGTATCATTGTACCTGAATCCACTCACTACACCGCTACAGGCCTGCTGACGTAGATTTCAATGCTGTGTGATATTCCATTGTACGTAAGTACCACAAGTTCTTTGTCCATTTTTCGCTTTCTGGGATATGTAACTTGTATGGTAGAGGATGTTGTTGTAAACAGAGCCATCTGAATCTTTGGGGTGGCTGTGTCTTTTTTATTTTAATTTCCCTGAGCTATAGGACCATAAGTGGAAGTACCATAGGCTGTGTTGCTTTGTTTCTTATATGTTTCAGGAAACACCATACAGGTCTCCAGAATGGCTGTTGGCAATTTACGTCCCGCCCATCGGCATAACAAGGCTCCCTCTTCTTGGTGGTGTTTCCTGGCTTTGGAATTTTACACTTTTTATAGATGACCCTTTTGATCTGGGGGGGGGAGTTTGACTTATTGTAGTGCAGATTTCCTTTTCATGCTTGCTTATTTGGCCAAAAAGCACGTATGCGTTTTTTCCTGAATATATTCAGGAAAAAAGCATACGCGCTTTTTTTGCCAAGTGCATCATTGTCCTCGTTCTGCCTGTTTTCCTATGTTTTAAATGCAACTCCAGTCTTCCTCCCAGATTGGTTTCCTGCAATTCTGCCTCACTTTCAAGTCCTCTTCGCAGCCTTACTTCAATATAATTTTGGACGATTGCTGTCACTTATAACTGTGCAGGTTTGTGAATTACAGTGCCCCTGAGCTCCTTTCTCCAACTCGCTTTCTTGTGAGCTGACCGCAAAACCGCAAGATAGCTTCAGACCCTAATCTGGTTCCGGCAGTGTATGCTGAGCATTTGGTTAATTCATCTTCCTGTTGGGAAATGAGACTTAAATTTGCCCTTCCAAACATCTACAGCTACTTTCTCATTGGTTCTCCCTATTCCTGTTCATCTTCCACAGAAATTGCAAACTGGGCCAAACAGGAGGTTAAAGGCACTGACTCACCTAGTTGGGTGAGTGTTAGTAAAGCATCTGGAATGCCGAGCCCGAGTACAAGGGAATGAAATTTGTGATGCCTTTAAAAACGTTTCCAGATCACACAGTGGACAATATTCTGGGCTCCCCGTGCATTTTTTAGCTGAAAGAAGAATCCCTTTAACCTGGACAGTTGGGACTCATGGAATAGGTACCATGCAGTATGACTTCAAAGGGTCTGCTTTTGCTCACCGAACCTCAACAAACCAATGAGCCCAAGTGTTCTGCCTTATGTCTCACCCAGCTCTATGTGTAGATGTGCTGAATCCAGGTTGCATCACTAGCCCTCATTGAAATATTTAAGAATTGTTCTGTATTTCTCTGTTATTGTGGTTTTTCTTGAAATTTATATTGATAATGGGATTTAGATGATTTTCACTGCTGCGTTTATGCTGCTGTACACACGCTTGATTCTCTTACGGGGACATATAAATCCATAGGTTTTTAGATTCTTACTAGTCAGGTATATTCCTAGGTCTTGAATATGGGGTGTCAAGTCCATTTCGTTGAGCAAGGAGTAGGTCTATTCTATTACATATTTGTTTTAGGAACGGTATGTGTGCTAATTTCAGTCTCTGGTTTTATGCAGCAGCCCAACCCACCTTTCCCATTAGCAAGCATAAGTAGGTTTTCTAAATTTGAGACCCTGTTCTGTTTTGTAATTCAGTTCATGTGTAGCCAAGATTAAGTTCCGTGTATTAGTGACATCTTATGATGTTTCTTTTTCTGTGTGACTTATTTCACTTAGAATCATCATACCTGAATCCACTCATTATGTTGCTTCGGACCTGAAGACATAGATTTCATTGCTGAGTGATATTCAGTTGCAGGTAAGTACCACTAATTCTTTATCCAGATTTCACTTTCTGGGATATTTAACTTGTATTATAGACGAGGTTCTTGTAAAAGGAGCCATCCCAAACTTTGGCATAGATGTGTCTTTTTGATTTCATTTCCCTAAGGTAAAGAACCATAAGAGGAAGTGCTCTGGGTTGGGGTTAGGGTTAGGGTTTGGGGATGGGGATGGTTTAAGGTACAGGTTATATTACTACAACAATTTAGGGTGAGCATAGGTGTGAGGGTACGGATTAGTGTTAGTGTATGGATTAACATTAGGAGACAGGTTAAGGTAAGGCTTCACGTAAGGTTTAGGGTTAGCGTTAATGGACAGGGACGGATTCGGGTAAAGGTTAGGGTACGAAAACGGCTTAGGGTGAGCATACGTGTTACGGTAATGGTTAGTGTCACCGTATGGGCTAGGAATAGGGGACGGGTTAGGGTAAGTCTTCGCATAAGTGTTAGGGGTAGGGTTAGGGGAAGGGGATGGTTTAGGGTACATGTTAGGGTACGACAATGGTTTAGGGGAGCGTACGTGTTTGGGTATGGTTTAGTGTAAGTGAACTGGTTAGGAATAGGGGACGCATTAGGGTTCGGCTTTGGGTAAGGGTTAGGTTTAGGGTTAGGCTCAGGGGACGGGTAAGGTTTAGGGTGAGCGTATGTATTAGAGTACGGGATAGTGTTAGTGTACGGGTTAGGGTTAGGGGAAGGGTTAGGGTAAGGTTTAGTGTAAGGGTTAGTTTTAGCATTTGGGTTAGGGGACAGGAATGGTTTAGTGTACAGGTTAGGTACGACAACATTTTTGGGTGAGCGTAACAGTTAGGGTACGTATTAGTGTTAGCGTACGGTTTAGGGTTAGATGACGTGTTAGGGTAAGGCTTCGGGTAAGGGTTAGTGTTAAGTTTAGGGTTAGGGTATGGGGAAGGTTTAGGATACAGGTTGGGGTACGACAACTAATTAAGTAGAACATATATGTTAGGGGATGGGTTCATGTTAGTGTATGGGTTAGGATTAGCGGACGGGTTAGTGTAATGCTTTGGGAAAGGGTTAGGTTTAGAGTTAGGGTTAGGGCACAGGGATGGTTTACGGTTCAGATCATGGTAGGACAATGGTTTAGGATCTGCGTATGTGTTAGGGTATTGGTTAGGGTTAGCGTACAGTTTAGGATTAGGGGACGGGTTAGGGTAAGGCTTCAGGTAAGGGTTAGGGGTAGGGTTAGGGTTAGGGTTAGGGGATGGGGACAGGGACGGTTTAGGGTACAGGTTAGTGTAAGACAAAGGTTTAGGGTGAGCGTAGCAGTTAGAGTAAGAGTTAGTGTTAGCGTACGGGTTTAGATTAGGGGACGGGTTACTGTAAGGTTTAGGGAAAGTGTTAGGGTTAGGGGATGGGGACGGTTTAGGGTACAGTGTAGGGTAAAACAAGAGTTTTGGTTGAGCGTACATTTTAGGCTACGGGTTAGTGTTAGCGTATGGGTTAAGATTAGAGGACGTGTTAGGGTAAGGTTTCGGATAAGAGTTAGGGTTAAGGTTAGGGGATGGGGACGGTTTTTGTTACAGGTTAGGGTATGACAACGGTTTAGGGTGAGTGTACGTGATAGGGTATGGGTTAGCGTTAGCGTACAGTTTCGGATTATGGGACGGGTTAAGGTAAGACTTCGGGTAAGGGTAAGATTTAGGGTTCGGGTTGGGGGACGGGGACGGTTTAGGGTACAGTTTAGTGTATGACAACAGTTTAGGTTGACTACACGTGTTAAGGTATGGGTTAGTGTTTGCAAACGGGTTAGGATTACGGGAGGTGTTAGGGTAAGGCTTCGGCTAAGGCTTAAGTTTAGGTTTAGGGGATGGGGACGTTTTAGGGTACAGGATAGGGTACGACAATTGTTTAGTGTGAGTGTACATGTTAGGATACAGGTTAGTGATAGCGTACGGGTTAGGATTACCGATGGGTTAGCGTAAGGCTTTGGGTAAGGGTTAGGGTTAGGGTTAGGGTTAGGGTTAGGGGATGGGGACAGTTTAGGGTACAATTTAAGGTACGACAATGGTATAGGGTGAGTGTAAGTGTTAGGGTACATGTTAGTGTTAGTTTACGGGTTAGGATTAGGGGAAGGGTTAGTATAAGGTTTCGGGAAACGGTTTGAGGTTGGGGACAACGACGATTTATGGTACAGGTTAGGGTATGACAATGATTTAGGGTGAGCGTACGTGTTAGGTTATGGGTTAGTATTAGCGTACGGGTTAGGATTAAGGGACGGGTTAGGGTAAGGCTTCACGTAACGGTTAGGTTTAGGTTTAGGTTTAGGGTTATTGTTAGGGGACTGGGACAATTTAGGATACAGGTTAGGGAATGACAAAAGTTTAGGGTGAGCGTATGTGTTAGGGTACATGTTAGTGCTACCGTAAGGGTTAGGATTAGTGTAAGGTTTAGAGACATGATTCGGGTATGTGTTAGTGTTAGGGAACAGGGACAGGGACGGTTTAGGGTACAGGTTAGGGTACGACAACAGTTTAGGGTGAGCATACATGTTAGGGCACAGGTTAGTGTTAGCATATGGGTTAGAATTAGGGGACGGGTTAGGGTAAGGCTTAGGGTAAGGGTTAGGGTTAGGGTTAGGGTTAGGAAATGGAGACGGTTCAAGGTACAGGTTAGGGTACCACAATGTGTTAGTGTGAGAATACATGTTAGGGTAAGGTTTAGTGTTAGCGTATGGTCCATGATTAGTGGAAGGGATAGGGTAAGACGTTGGGTTAGGGTTAGGGGATGGGAACGGTTTAGGGTATAGGTTAGAATACGACAGCAGTTTAGGTTGAGTGTACATGTTAGGGTATGTGTTAGTGCTAGCATACGGTTTAGGATTAGGGAACAGTTTAGACTAAGGCTTCGGGTAATGATTAGGTTTATGGTTAGGGTTAGGGATTAGGTTAGGGAATGGAAACGGTTTAGGGTACAATTTAGTGTACGACAACGATTTAAGGTGAGCGTAGGTGTTAGGGTATGGGTTAGTGTTGGCGTACGGATTAGGATTAGGGGACGGGTTAGGATAAGGCTTCGGGTAAGGGTTAGGGTTATGGTTAATGTTAGGGGACAGGGCCAGGGACGATTTAAGGTACAGGTTTGGGTAAGACAATGGTTTAGGGTGAGTGTACATGTTAGGGTATGTGTTAGTGTTAGCGTACCAGTTAGGCTTAGGTGACGGGTTAGGGTAAGGCTTCGGATAAGGGTTAGGGTTAGGGTTATGGGACAGGGACTGTTTAGGTACAGGTTAGTGTATGACAACGGTTTTCGTTGAGCATACAACTTAGGGTAGGTGTAAATGTTAGCATACGGGTTAGGATTAGGGGACGGGTTAGGGTAAATTTTCCGGTAAGGATTAGGGTTAGGGTTAGGGGACAGGGAAGGTTTAGAGTACAGGTTAGTGTACGACAACGGTTTAGTGTGATCATACGAGTTAGGGTATGGGTTAGTGTTAGCGCACGGTTTAGGATTAGGGGATGTGTTAGGGTAAGGCTTCAGGTAAGTGTTAGAGTTAGGGTTAGTGGATGAGGACGTGTTAGGGTACAGGTTAGGGTAGGACAATGCTTTAGGGTGAGCGTACATGTTAGGGTACTGGTCAGTGTTAGCATTTGGGTTAGGATTAGGGGACAGGTTAGAGTAAGGCTTCGTGTAAGTGTTAGGGTGAGGGATAGGGTTGGGGAAAGGGACGGTTTAGGGTACAGATTAGGGTACGACAGCGATTTAGGGTGAGCCTACGTGTTAGGGTACAGTTTAGTGTTAGCGTATGGGTTAGGATTTGGGGATGGTTTAGGGACAGGCATCTGTAAAGATTTAGGTTTAGCATTATGGGACGGGGACGGTTTAGGGAAAAGGTTAGGATACCACAGAGGTTTAGGGTGAGCGTAGGTGTTGGGGTACAGGTTAGTGTTAGCGTACGGGTTAGGTATAGGGGACGTGTTAGGGTAAGGCTTCGGGTAAGGGTTAGGGTTAGGGTTAGGGTTAGGTTTAGGGTTAGGGGACGGGGACGGTTTAGGGGACAGGTTAGGGTATGACAACGGTTTAGGGTGAGCGTACGTGTTAGGGTACGGGTTAGTGTTAGCGTACGGCTTAGAATTAGGGGACGGGTTAGGGTAAGGCATAGGGTAAGGGTTAGGTTTAGGGTTAGGGTTAGGGGACGGGCACGGGGACGGTTTACGGGACAGGTTAGGGTTAGGGGTAGGGTTAGGGTTAGGGGACGGGGACAGTTTAGGGGAACGGTTAGAGTTCGACAACTCTTTAGGGTGAGCGTACATGTTAGGGAACGGGTTAGTGTTAGCGTACGGGTTAGGATTAGGGGACGGGTTAGTGTAAGGCTTTGGGTAAGTGTTACGGTTAGGGTTAGGGTTAGGGTTAGGGTTAGGTTTAGGGGACGCGGACGGTTTAGGGGACAGGTTAGGGTACGACAATGGTTTAGGGTGAGCGTACGTGTTAGGGTACGGGTTAGTGTTAGCATACAGGTTAGGATTAGGGGACGGGTTAGGGTAAAGCTTCGGGTAAGGGTTATGGTTAGGGTTAGGGTTAGGGGAAGGGAACGGTTTAGCGGACAGGTTAGGTTATGACGATTTAGGGTGAGCGTACATGTTAGGGTACGGATTACTGTTAGCGTACGGGTTAGGATTAGGGGACAGGTTAGCGTAAGGCTTAGGGTAAGGGCTAGGGTTAGGGTTAGGGTTAGGATTAGAGGGCGGGGACAGTTTAGGGGACAGGTTAGGGTTAGGGTTAGGGTTAGGGGATGGGTACGGTTTAGGGGACAGGTTAGGGTACGACAACGGTTAGGGTGAGCGTACGTGTTAGGGTACTGGTTAGTGTTAGCGTACACGTTAGGATTAGGGGATGGGTTAGGGTAAGGCTTCAGGTAAGGGTTAGGGTTAGAGTTAGGGCTAGGGTTAGGGTTAGGGGATGGGTACTGTTTAGGGGACAGGTTAGGGTACGACAACGGTTTAGGGTGAGCGTACGTGTTAGGGTACTGGTTAGTGTTAGCGTACGCGTTAGGATTAGGGGACGGGTTAGTGTAAAGCTTCAGGTAAGGGTTAGGGTTAGGGTTTTGGTTAGGGTTAGGGGACGGGGATGGTTTAGGGGACAGGTTAGGGTACGACAATGGTTTAGTGTGAGCGTACGTGTTAAGGTATGGGTTAGTTTTAGCGTACGGGTTAGGATTAAGGGACGGGTTAGGGTAAGGCTTCGGGTAAGGGTTAGGGTTAGGGTTAGGGTTAGGGGACGGGGACGGTTTAGGGGACAGTTTAGGGTACAGCAAAGGTTTAGGGTGAGCGTACGTGTTAGGGTACGGGTTAGTGTTAACGTACGGATTAGGATTAGGGGACGGGTACGGGTAAGGCTTCGGGTAAGTGTTAGGGTTAGGGTTAGTGTTAGGGTTAGGGTTAGGGGACGGGGACGGTTTAGGGGACAGGTTAGGGTACGATAACATTTTAAGGTGAGCGTACGTGTTAGGGTATGGGTTAGTTTTAGAGTACGCGTTAGGATTTGTGGACGGGTTAGGGTAAGGCTTTGGCTAACGGTTAGGGTTAGGGTTAGGGTTAGGTTAGGGTTAGGGTACGGGGATGGTTCACGGGACAGGTTAGGGTACGACAACGGTTTAGGGTGAGCCTACTTGTTAGGGTACGGGTTACTGTTAGCGTACGAGTTAGGATTTGGGATGGGTTAGGGTAAGGCTTCTGGTAAGGGTTAGGGTTAGGGTTAGGGGACGGGGATGGTTTAGGGGACAGGTTAGTGTACGATAACGGTTTAGGGTGAGCGTACGTGTTAGGGTACTGTTTAGTGTTAGTACGTGTTAGGATTAGGGGTCGGGTTAGGGTAAGGCTTACGGTAAGGTTAGGGTTAGGGTTAGGGTTAGGGTTAGGGGATGGGGACGGTTTAGTGGACAGGTTAGGGTACGACAACGTTTTAGGGTGTGCGTACGTGTTAGGGTACGGGTTAGTGTTAGCGTACGGGTTAGGATTATTGGAAGGGTTAGGGTAAGGCTTCGGGTAAGGGTTATGGTTAGGGATAGGGTTAGGTTTAGTGTTAGGCTTAGGGTTAGGGGACGGGGACGGTTTAGGGGACAGGTTAGGGTATGACAACGGTTTAGGTTGAGCGTACGTGTTAGGGTACGGGTTAGTGTTAGCGTACGTGTTAGGATTAGGGTACGGCTTAGGGTAAGGCTTCGGGCAAGGGTTAGGGTTAGGGTTAGGTTTAGGGTTAGGGGATGGGGACGGTTTAGGAGACAGGTTAAGGTACGACAACGGTTTAGGGTGAGCGTACGTGTTAGGGTACGGGTTAGTGTTAGCGTACGGGTTAGGATTAGGGGACGGGTTAGGGTAAGGCTTCGGGTAAGGTTTAGGGTTTGGGTTAGGGGATGGGGACTGTTTAGGGGACAGGTTAGGGTACGACAATGATTTAGGGTGAGCGTACGTGTTAGGGTACGGGTGAGTGTTAGCGTACGGTTTAGGATTAGGGGACGGGTTAGGGTAAGGCTTCGGGTAAGGGTTAGGATTAGGGTTAGGGTTAGGGTTATGGGACAGAGACGGTTTAGGGGACAGGTTAGGGTACGAAAACGGTTTAGGGTGAGTGTAAGTGTTATGGTACGGGTTAGTGTTAGCGTACGGGTTAGGGTTAGGGGACGGGTTAGTATAAGGCTTCGGGTAAAGGTTAGGGTTAGGGTTAGGGGCCTGGGACGGTTTAGGGGACAGGTTACGGTACGACAACGGTTTAGGGTGAGCGTACGTGTTAGGGTAAGGTTTAGTGTTAGCGTACGGGCTAGTATTAGGGGACGGTTTAGGGTAAGGCTTTGGGTAAGTTTTAGGGTTAGGGTTAGGGTTAGGTTTAGGGGACGGGGATGGTTTAGGGGACAGGTTAGGGTTCGACAACTGTTTAGAGTGAGCGTAATTGTTAGGGTAAGGCTTAGTGTTAGCGTACGCGTTAGGATTAGGGCACGGGTTAGGGTAAGGCTTCGGGGAAGGGTTACGTTTATGGTTAGGGTTAGGGTTAGGAGACGGGAATGGTTTAGGGGACAGTTTCGCGTACGACAACGGTTTAGGGTGAGCGTACGTGTTAGGGTACGGGTTAGTGTTAGCGTATGGGTTAGGATTTGGGGACGGGTTAGGGTTAGGCCTCGGGTAAGGGTTAGGGTTAGGTTTAGAGTTAGGCTTAGGGTTAGGAGACGGGTACTGTGTAGGGGACAGGTTAGGGTACGACAACTGTTTAGGGTGAGCGTACGTGTTAGGGTAAGGGTTATTGTTAGCGTACGGTTTAGGATTAGGGGACGGGTTTTGGTAAGGCTTCGGGTAAAGGTTAGGGTTAGGGTTAGGGGAGGGAGACGGTTTAGGAGACATGTTAGGGTACAACGGTTTAGGGTGAGCGTAGGTGTTAGGGTACGGGTTATTGTTAGCATACGGGTTAAGATTAGGGGACGGGTTAGGGTAAGTGTTCGGGTAAGGGTGAGGGTTAGTGTTAGGGTTAGTGTTAGGGTTAGGGGACGGGGATGGTTTAGGGGACAGGTTAGGGTACAACAACTGTTTAGGATGAGCTTACGTGTTAGGGTATGGGTTAGTGTTAGCATACGGGTTAGGATTACTGGACGGGTTAGGGTAAGGCTTAAGGTAAGGGTTAGGGTTAGGGTTAGGGTTAGGGTACGGGGACGATTTAGGGGACAGGTTAGGGTACGACCACGGTTTAGGGTGAGCGTACATGTTAGGGTATGGGTTAGGGTTAGCGTGCAGGATAGGATTAGGGGACGGGTTACGGTAAGGCTTCGGGTTAGAGTTAGGGTTAGTGTTAGGTTTAGGGTTAGGGGATGGGGACGCTTTAGGGGACAGGTTAGGGTACGACAGCAGTTTAGGGTGAGCGTACGTGTTAGGGTATGGGATAGTGTTAGCGTACGGGTTAGGATTAGGGGACGGGTTAGGGTAAGGCTTCGGGTAAGGGTTAGGGTTAGGGGACGGGGACGGTATAGGGGACAGGTTAGGGTACGACAACGGTTTAGGGTTAGGGTTAGGGATAGGGTTAGGGTTAGGGTTATGGGACGTGGACGGGGAAGGTTTGGGGGACAGGTTAGTGTACGACAACGGTTTAGGGTGAGCGTACGTGTTAGAGTACCGTTTAGTGTTAGCGTACGGGTTAGGATTAGGGGACGGGTTAGGGTAAGGCTTCGGGTAAGGGTTAGTGTTAGTGTTAGGGTTAGGGTTAGGGGATGGGGACGGGAACGGTTTAGGGGACAGTTTAGGGTACGACAACGGTTTAGGGTGAGCGTACGTTTTAGGGTACGGGTTAGTGTTAGCGTACGGGTTAGGATTAGGGGATGGGTTAGGGTAAGGCTTCGGGTAAGGGTTAGGATTAGGGTTAGGGTTAGGGTTATGGGACAGGGACGGTTTAGGGGAGAGGTTAGGGTACGACAATGATTTAGGGTGAGCGTACGTGTTAAAGTACCGTTTAGTTTTAGCGTACGGGTTAGGATTAGGGGACGGGTTTCAGTAAGGAGTCGGGTAAGCGTTAGGGTTAGGGTTAGGGTTAGTGTTAGGGTACGGGGACGGTGTAGGGGACAGGTCAGGGTACGACAATGGTTTAGTGTGAGCGTACATGTTAGGGTATGGGTTAGTGTTAGCGTACGGGTTAGGATTAGAGGACAGGTTAGTTTAATGCTTCGGGTAAGGATTAGGGTTAGGGTTAGGGTTAGGTTTAGGGTTAGGGTTAGGGGACGGGGACGGTTTATGGGACAGGTTAGGGTACGTCAATGGTTTAGTGTGAGCGTACGTGTTAGGGTACGGGTTAGTGTTAGCGTACCGGTTAGGATTAGGGGACGGGTTAGGTTAAAGCTTCGGGTAAGGCTTAGGGTTAGGGTTAAGGTTAGGGTTAGGGTTGGGGGATGGGGCCTTTTTAGGGGACAGATTAGGGTACGAAAACGGTTTAGGGTGAGCGTACGTGTTAGGGTACGGGTTAGTGTTAATGTAGGGAGTAGGATTAGGGGACGGGTTAGTGTAAGGCTTCGGGTAAGGGTTAGGGTTAGGGTTCGGGTTAGGTTTAGCAGATGGGGACGGTCTAAGGGACTCGTTAGTGTACGACAAAATTTTAGGGTGAGCGTACGTGTTAGGGTACCGTTTAGTGTTAGCGTACGGGTTAGGATTAGGGGACGGGTTAGGGTAAGGCTTTGGGTAAGGTTTAGGCTTAGGGTTAGGGTTAGGGGACGGGAAATGTTTAGGGGACAGGTTAGGGTACGTCGACGGTTTAGGGTGATCGTACGTGTTAGGGTACGGGTTAGTGTTAGCGTACGGGTTCGGAGTAGGGGACGTGTTAGTGTAAGAATTCGGTTAAGAATTAGGGTTAGGGATAGGCTAAGGGTTAGGGTTAGGGGACGGGGACGGTTTAGGGGAAAGGTTAGGGTACGACAACGGTTTAGGGTGAGCGTACGTGTTAGGGTACGGGTTAGTGTTAGCGTACGGGTTAGGGTAAGGCTTCGGGTAAGGGTTAGGATTAGGGTTAGCGTTAGGGTTAAGGGACGGGGACGGTTTAGGGGACAGGTGAGGGTACGACAATGGTTTAGTGTGAGCGTACGTGTTAGGGTAAGGGTTAGTGTTAGCGTACGGGTTAGGGTAAGGCTTCGGGTAAGGGTTAGGATTAGGGTTAGCGTTAGGGTTAAGGGACGGGGACGGTTTAGGGGACAGGTGAGGGTACGACAATGGTTTAGTGTGAGCGTACGTGTTAGGGTAAGGGTTAGTGTTAGCGTACGGGTTAGGATTAGGGGACCTCTTAGAGTAAGGCTTCGGGTAAGGTTTAGGGTTAGGTTTAGGGTTAGGTGATGGGGACGTTTTAAGGGACAGGTTAGGGTACGACAACGGTTTAGGTTGAGCGTACGTGTTAGGGTACGGGTTAGTGTTAGCGTACGGGTTAGGGTAAGGCTTCGGGTAAGGGTTAGGATTAGGGTTAGCGTTAGGGTTAAGGGACGGGGACGGTTTAGGGGACAGGTGAGTGTACGACAATGGTTTAGTGTGAGCGTACGTGTTAGGGTAAGGGTTAGTGTTAACGTACGGGTTAGGATTATTGGACGGGTTAGGGTAAGGCTTCGGGTAAGGGTTAGGTTTAGGGTTAGGGTTAGGATTAGGGGATGGGGAAGGTTTAGGGGACAGGTTAGGGTACGACAACGGTTTAGGGTGAGCGTACGTGTTAGGGTACGTGTTAGTGTTAGCGTACGTGGTAGGATTAGGGGATGGGTTAGGGTAATGTTTCGTTTAAGGGTTAGATTTAGGGTTAGGGTTAGGGTTAGGGTTAGGGTTAGGGGAAAGGACTGTTTAGGGGAAAGGTTAGGATACGACTACGGTTTAGGGTGAGAGTACGTGTTAGGGTACCTGTTAGTGTTAGCGTACGTGTTAGGATTAGGGGATGGGTTAGGGTAAGGCTTCGGTTAAGGGTTAGGGTTAGGGTTAGGGGACGGGGACGGTTTAGGGGACAGGTTAATGTACGACAACGGTTTAGGGTGAGCGTACGTGTTAGGGTACGGTTTAGTGTTAGCGTACTGGTTAGGATTAGGGCACGGGTTAGGATAAGGCTTCGCGTAAGGGTTAGGTTTAGGGTTAGGGTTAGGGTAAGTGTTAGGGCACGGGGACGGTTTAGAGGACAAGTTAGGGTACGACAACTGTTTAGGGTGAGCGTATTTGTTAGGGTAAGGGTGAGTGTTATCGTACGGGTTACGATTAGGGGACGGGTTAGTGTAAGGCTTCAGGTAAGGGTTAAGGTTAGGTTTAGGGTTAGGGTTAGGGGTAGGGGTTGGGGACGGTTTAGGGGACAGGTTAGGGTAAGACAACGGTTTAGGGTGACCGTACGTGTTAGGGTATGGGTTAGTGTTAGCTTATGGGTTAGGATTAGGGGACGGGTTAGGGTAAGGCTTCGGGTAACTGTTAGGTTCAGGGTTAGGTTTAGGGTTAGGGTTAGGGGACGGGGATGGTTTAGGGGACAGGTTAGGGTACGACAACCTTTTAGGGTGAGTGTAGGTGTTAGGGTACATTTTAGTGTTAGCGTACGGGTAAGGATTAAGGGACGGGTTAGTGTAAGTCTTCAGGTAAGGGTTAGGGTTAGCGTTAGGGTTAGGGATAGCGGACGGGGACGGTTTAGGGGACAGGTTAGGGTACGGCAACGGTTTAGGGTGAGCGTACGTGTTAGGCTACGGGTTAGTGTTAGCATACGGGTTAGTATTAGGTGACAGGTTACGGTAAGGCTTCGGGTAAGGGTTAGGTTTACGGATAGGGTTAGTGTTAGGGTTAGGGGACGGGGACGGGGATGGTTTAGGGGACCGGTTAGGGTTAGGGTTAGGGTTAGGGGACGGGGACGGTTTAGGAGACAGGTTAGGGTACGACAACGGTTTAGGCTGAGCGTACGTGTTAGGGTACAGGTTAGTGTTAGCTTATGGGTTAGTATTAGGGGCGGTTTAGTGTAAGGCTTCGGGTAAGGTTTAGGGTTAGGGTTAGGGTTAGGGTTAGGGGACGGGGACGGTTTAGGGGACTGGTTAGGGTATGGCAACGGTTTACGGTGAGCGTACGTGTTAGGGTACGGGTTAATGTTAGCGTACAGGTTAGGATTAGGGAACCGGTAAGGATAAGGCTTCGGGTAAGGGTTAGGGATAGGGTTAGGGGACGGGGACGATTTAGGTGACAGGTTAGGGTACGACAACGGTTTAGGGTGAGCGTACGTGTTAGGGTATGGGTTAGTGTTAGCGTACGGGTTAGGGTTAGGTGACGGGTTAGGGTAAGGCTTCGGGTAAGGTTTAGGGTTAGGGTTATGGTTAAGGTTAGGGTTAGTGGACGGGGAGGTTTAGGGGACAGGTAAGGGTACGACAATGGTTTAGGTTGAGCGTACGTTTTAGGGTATGGCTTAGTGTTTGCGTACGGATTAGAATTAGGGGACAGCTTAGCGTAAGGCTTCAGTTAGGGTTAGGGTAAGGATTAAGGTTAGGGTTAGGGTTAGGAGATGGGGACGGTTTAGGGGACAGGTTAGTGTACGACAGCGGTTTAGGGTGAGTGTACGTGTTAGGGTACAGGTTACTGTTAGCGTACGGGTTAGGATTAGGGGACGGGTTAGCGTAAGGCTTAGGGTAAGGGCTAGGGTTAGGGTTAGGGTTAGGGTACGTAGAGGATTTAGGGGACATGTTAGGGTACGACAACGATTTAGAATGAGCGTACGTGTTAGGGTATGGATTAGTGTTAGCGAACATGTTAGGATTAGGGGACGGGTTAGTGTAAGGCTTCGGGTAAGGGTTAGGGTTAGGGTTAGGGTTAGGCTTAGGGGACGGGGATGGTTTAGGGGACAGGTTAGGGTACGACAATGGTTTAGGGTTAGTGTACGTCTTAGGGTACGGGTTAGTGTTAGGGTACGGGTTAGGATTAGGGGACGGATTAGGGTAAGGCTTCGTGTAAGATATAGGGTTACGGTTAGGGTTAGGGTTAGGGGATGGGGATGGTTTAGGGGACAGGTTAGGGTACGACAACGGTTTAGGGTGAGAGTATGTGTTAGGGTACGGTTTAGTGTTAGCGTACGTGTTAGGATTAGGGGACGGGTTAGGGTAAGGCTTCGGGTAAGGGTTAAGGTTAGGGTAAGGGTTAGGGGACGGGGACGGTTTAGGGGACAGGTTAAGGTACGACAATGGTTTAGGGTGTGCGTACGTGTTAGGGTACGGGTTAGTGTTAGCGTACGTGTTAGGATTACGGGACGGGTTAGGGTAAGGCTTTGGGTAAGTGTTAGGGTTAGGATTAGGGTTAGGGTTAGGGTTAGTGGACGGGGACGGTTGAGGGTACAGGTTAGGGTACGACAACGTTTTAGGGTGAACGTACGTGTTTGGGTATGGTTTAGTGTTAGCGTACGGGTTAGGATTAGGGGATGGGTTAGGGTAAGGCTTCGGGTAAGGGTTAGGATTAGGGTTAGGGTTAGGGGATGGGGACGGTTTAGGGGACAGGTTAGGGTACCACAACGGTTTAGGGTGAGCGTACGTGTTAGGGTACGGTTTAGTGTTAGCGTACAGTATAAGATTAGGGGACGGTTTAGTGTAAGGTTTCGGGTAAGGGTTAGGGTTAGGGTTAGGCTTAGGGTTGGGGACGGGGATGGGGACGGTTTAGGGGACAGGTTAGGCTATGACAACGGTTTATGGTGAGCGTACATGTTAGGGTACAGGTTAGTGTTAGCGTATGGGTTACGATTAAGGGAAGTGTTAGGGGAAGGCTTCGGGTAAGTGTTAGGGTTAGGGTTAGGGTTAGGGTTAGGGTTAGGGGACGGGGACGGTTTAGGGGACAGGTTAGGGTACGACAACAGTTTAGGGTGAGCGTACGTGTTAGGGTACGGGTTAGTGTTAGCGTACGGGTTAGGATTAGGGGACGGGTTAGTGTAAGGCTTTGGTAAGCGTTAGGGTTACGGTTAGGGTTAGGTTTAGGGGACGGGGACGGTTTAGGGGACAGGTTAGGGTACGACAACGGTTTAGGGTGAGCGTACGTGTTAGGGTACGGGTTAGTTTTAGCGTACGGGTTAGGATTATGGGATGGGTTAGGGTAAGGCTTCGGGTAAGCGTTAGGGTTAGGTTTATGGTTAGAGTTAGGGTTAGGGGACGGGGACGGTTTAGGGGACAGGTTAGTGTACGACAACAGTTTAGGGTGAGCGTACGTGTTAGGGTACGGTTAGTGTTTGCGTACGGGTTAGAATTAGGGGACGGGTTAGTGTAAGGCTTCGCGTAAGGTTTAGGTTTAGGGTTAGGGTAAGGTTTAGGGTTAGGTTTACGGGACGGGGACGGTTTAGGGGACAGGTTAGTGTTTGGGTTAGGGTTAGGGTTAGGGTTAGGGTTAGGGTTAAGGCACGGGGACGGTTTAGGGCACAGGTTAGGGTACGACAATGGTTTAGGATGAGCATACGTGTTAGGGTACGGGTTAGTGTTAGCGTACGTGTTAGAATTAGGGGACTGGTTAGGATAAGGCTTCGGGGAAGGGTTAGGTTTACGGTTAGGGTTAGGGTTAGGTTTAGGGGACTGGGACGATGTAGGGTACAGGTTAGTGTACAACAAAGGTTTAGGGTGATCGTACGTGTTAGGGTATGGGTTAGTGTTAGCGTACGGGTTAGTGTAAGGCTTTGGGTAAGGGTTAGGTTTAGGGTTAGGGTTAGGGTTAGGGTTAGGGGATGGGGAAGGTTTAGGGGACAGTTTAGGGTAAGAAAACGGTTTAGGGTGAGCGTACGTGTTAGGGTACGGTTTAGTGTTAGCGTACGGATTAGGATTACGGGACGGGTTAGGGTAAGGCTTTGGGTAAAGGTTAGGGTTAGGGTTAGGGTTAGGGGACGGGGAATGTTTAGGGGACAGGTTAGGGTAAGAAAACGTTTTATTGTGAGCGTACATGTTAGTGTAAGGGTTAGTGTTAGCGTACGGGTTAGGATTAAGGGTCGGGGTACGGTAAGGCTTCGGGTAAGGTTTAGGGTTAGGGTTAGGGTTAGGGGACGTGGACGGTTTAGGGGACAGGTTAGGGTACGACAGTGGTTTAGTGTGAGCGTACGTGATAGGGTACGGGTTAGTGTTAGTGTACGGTTTAGATAAGGGGACGGGTTAGGGTAAGGCTTCGGGTAAGGGTTATGGTTAGGGTAAGGGTTAGGGGACGGGGACGGTGTAGGGGACAGGTTAGGGTACGACAACTGTTTAGGGTGAGTGTACGGGTTAGGGTACGGGTTAGTGTTAGCGTATGGTTTAGGATTAGGTGATGGGTTAGGGTAAGGCTTCGGGTAAGGGTTAGTGTTAGGGTTAGGGTTAGGGTTAGGGATAGGGGACGGGGACGGTTTAGGGGAAAGGTAGGATACGACAACGATTTAGGGTGTGCGTACGTGTCAGGGAACGGTTTAGTGTTAGCGTACGGTTTAGGATTAGATGACGGGTTAGGGTAAGGCTTCGGGTAAGGTTTAGGGTTAGGGTTAAAGGACGGGGACGGTTTAGGGGACATGTTACGGTACGACAACGATTTAGAGTGAACGTACGTGTTAGGGTACGGGTTATTGTTAGCGTACGGGGTAGGCTTAGGGGATGGGTTCGGGTAAGGCTTCGGGTAAGGTTTAGGGTTAGGTTTAGGGTTAGGGTTAGGGTTAGGGGACATGGAAGGTTTAGGGGACATGTTAGGGTACGACCACCGTTTAGGGTGAGCGTACGTGTTAGGGTATGGGTTAGTGTTAGCGTACGGGTTAGGATTAGGGGATGGGTTAGGGTAAGGCCTCGGGTAAGTGTTAGGTTTAGGGTTAGGGTTAGGGTTAGCGTTAGGGGACAGGGACGGTTTAGGGGACATGTTAGGGTACGACAAATGTTTAGGGTGAGCGTACGTGTTAAGGTATGGGTTAGTGTTAGCGTACGGTTAAGGATTATGGTACGGATTAGTGTAAGGCTTCGGGTAAGGGTTAGGTTTAGGGTTAGGGTTATGGGATGGGGACGGTTTAGGGTACATGTTAGGGTACGCAACGGTTTAGGGTGAAAGTACGTGTTAGGGTACGGGTTAGTTTTAGCGTATGGGTAGGATTAGGGGACGGGTTAGGGTAAGGCTTCGGGTAAGTGTTAGGGTTAGGGTTAGGTTTGGGTTCGGGTTAGGGGACGGGGACAGTTTAGGGGACAGGTTAGGGTACGACAACGTTTTAGGGTGAGTGTACGTGTTAGGGTACGGTTTAGTGTTAGCGTACGAGTTAGGATTAGGGCACGGGTTAGGGTAAGGCTTCGGGTAAGTGTTAGGGTTAGGGATAGGGTTAGTGTTAGGGTTAGGGGACGGGGACTGTTTAAGGGAAAGGTTAGGATACGACAACGGTTTAGGGTGAGCGTACGTGTTAGGGTACGGCTTATTTTTAGCGTACGGGTTAGGATTAGGGGACGGGTTTGTGTAAGGCTTCAGGTAAGGTTTAGGGTTAGGGTTAGGGTAAGGGTTAGGGGACGGGGACGGGGACGGTTTAGGGGACATGTTAGTGTATGAGAATGGTTTAGGGTGAGCATTTGTGTTAGGGTACGGGTTAGTGTTAGCGTACGGGTTTGGCTTATGTGACGGGTTAGGGTAAGGCTTCGGGTAAGGGTTAGGGTTAGGGTTAAGATTAGGGTTAGGGTTAGGGTTAGGGGATGGGGACGGTTTAGGGGAAAGGTTAGTGTATGCCAACGGTTTAGGTTGAGCATACGTGTTAGGGTACGGGTTAGTGTTAGCGTACGGTTTATGATTAGGGGACGGTTTACGTTAAGGCTTCGGGTAAGGGTTATTGTTAGGGTTAGGGTTAGGGGACAGGGACGGTTTAGGGGACAGGTTAGGGTACGACAATGGTTTAGGGTAAGCGTACGTGTTAGGGTACGTTTTAGTGTTAGCGTACGGGTTAGGATTAGGGGACGGGTTAGTGTAAGGCTTCGGGTAAGCGTTAGCATTAGGGTTAGGGTCAGGGGACGGGGACGGGGACGGTTTAGGGGACCGGTTAGGGTTAGGGTTAGGGATAGGGCTAGGGGACGGGAACGGTTTAGTTGACAGGTTAGGGTACGACAGCAGTTTAGGGTGAGTGTACGTGTTAGGGTACGGATTAGTTTTAGCGTACGAGTTAGGATTAGGGGACGGGTTTGGGTAAGGATTCGTGTAAGGGTAAGTGTTAGGGTTAGGGTTAGGGTTAGGGCATGGGGACTGTTTAGGGGACAGGTTGGGGTACAAAAACTGTTTAGGTTGAGCATACGTGTTAGGGTACGGGTTAGTGTTAGGGTACGGGTTAGGATTACGGGACAGGTTAGGGGAAGGCTTCGGTTAATTGTTAGGGGTAGGGTTAGGGTTAGTGTTACGGGTAGGGGATGGGGACGGTTTAAGGGACAGGTTAGGGTACGACAACGGTTTAGGGTGATTGTACATGTTAGGCTAAGGTTTAGTGTTAACGTACGGGTTAGGATTAGGGGACGGGTTAGGTTAAGTCTTCGGGTAAGGGTTAAGGTTAGGGTTAGGGTTAGGGTTAGGTTTAGGGGATGGGGACGGTTTAGGGGACAGGTTAGGGTACCGCAACGGTTTAGGGAGAGCGTACGTGTTAGGGTAAGGTTTAGTGATAGCGTACCGGTTCGGATTAGAGGACGGGTTAGGTTAAGCCTTCGGGTAAGGCTTAGTGTTAGGGTTAGGGATGGGGGACGGGGACGGTTTAGGGGACAGGTTAGGGTACGAAAACGATTTAGGGTGAGCATACGTGTTAGGGTATTCGTTAGTGTTAGCGTACGGGTTAGAATTATGGGACGGGTTAGGGTAAGGCTTCGGGTAAGGGTTAGGGTTAGGGTTAGGGTTAGGGTTAGCGGATGGGGACGGTTTAAGGGACAGGTTAGAGTATGACAAAGTTTTAGGGTGAGCGTACGTGTTAGGGTACGGGTTAGTGTTAGCGTACGGGTTAGGATTAGGGGACGGGTTAGGGTAAGGCTTCGGGTAAGGTTTAGGGTTAGGGTTAGGGTTAGGGTTAGGGTCCGGGGAAGTTTTAGGGGACAGGTTAGGGTACGACAACAGTTTAGGGTGTTCGTACGTGTTAGAGTACGGGTTAGTGTTAGCGTACGGGTTAGGAGTAGGGAACGAGTTATGGTAAGGATTCGGGTAAGGATTAGGGTTAGGGTTAGGGTTAGGGGACGGGGACGGTTTAGGGGACAGGTTAGGGTACGACAACGGTTTAGGGTGAGCGTACGTGTTAGGGTACGGGTTAGTGTTAACGTACGTGTTAGGATTAGGGGACGGGTTAGGGTAAGGCTTTGGGTAAGGGTTAGGAATAGTGTTAGGTTTAGGATTAGGGTTAGGGTTAGAGTTACGAGATGGGGACGGATTAGGGGACAGGTTAGGGTACGACAACAGGTTAGGGTGAGCGTACGTGTTAGGGTATGTGTTAGTTTTTGCGTACATGTTGGATTAGGGGACGGATTAGGGTAAGGCTTCGTGTAAGGGTTAGGGTTAGGGTTAGGTTTAGGGGACGGGAACTGTTTAGGGGACAGGTTAGTGTATGACAACGGTTTAGGGTGAGCGTACGTGTTAGGCTACGGGTTAGTGTTAGCGTACGGATTAGTATTCGGTGACAGGTCAGGGTAAGGCTTCGGGTAAGGGTTAGGTTTAGTGTTAGGGTTAGGGGATGGGGACGGTTGAGGGGAAAGGTTAGGATACGACAACGGTTTAGGGTGAGCATACGTGTTAGGGCACGGGTTAGTGTTAGCCTACGGCTTAGGATTAGGGGACGGGTTTGGGTAAGGCTTCGGGTAAGGGTTAGGGTTAGGGTTAGGGTTAGGTTTAGGGTTAGGGGACGGGGACGGGGACGGTTTAGGAGATTGTTTAGGGTACGGCAACGTTTTAGGGTGAGCGTATGTGTTAGGGTACAGGTTAGTGTTAGCGTACGGGTTAGGATTAGGTGACGGGTTAGGGTAAGGCTTCGGTTAAGGGTTAGGTTAGGGATAGGGTTAGGGTTAGGGTTCGGGGACGGGGATGGTTTAGGGGAATGGTTAGGATAAGACAACGGTTTAGGGTGAGCGTACGTGTTAGGGTACGGGTTATTGTTAGCGTACGGGTTAGGATGAGGGGACGGGTTAGTGTAAGGCTTCGGGAAAGGTTTAGGGTTAGGGTTAGGTTTAGGGTTAGGATTAAGGGACGGGGACTGTTTAGGGGACAGGTTAGTGTACGAAAACGTTTTAGGGTGAGCGTACGTTAGGGTACGGGTTAGTGTTAGCGTACGGGTTAGGATTAGGGGACGGGTTAGGGTAAGACTTCGGCTAAGGGTTAGGGTTAGGTTTAGGGTTAGGGTTAGGGGATGGGGACGGTTTAGGGGACAGGTTAGGTACGACAACGGTTTAGGGTGCGCGTACATGTTACGGTATGGGTTTGTGTTAGCGTACGGGTTCGGATTAGGGGACGGGTTAGGGTAAGGCTTCGGGTAAGGATTAGGGTTAGGGTTAGGGTTAGGCTTAGGGTTAGGGTACGGGGACGGTTTAGGGGACAGGTTATCGTAAGACAACGGTTTAGGGTGAGCGTACGTGTTAGGGTACGGGTTTGTGTTAGGGTATGGGTTAGGATTAGGGGACGGGTTAGGGTAAGGCTTCGGGTAAGTGTTAGGTTTAGGGTTAGGTTTAGGGTTAGGGTTAGGGGACAGGGACGGTTTAGTGGCCAGGTTAGGATACGACAACGTTTTAGAGTGAGTGTAGGTGTTAGGGTACGGTTTAGTGTTAACGTACGGGTTAGGATTAGGGGACGGGTTAGGGTAAGGCTTCAGATAAGGTTTAGGTTTAGGGTTAGGGTTAGGGGATGGGGACGGTTTAGGGGACTGGTTAGGGTACGGCAACGGTTTAGGGTGAGCGTGCGTTTTAGGCTACGGGTTAGTGTTAGCGTACGGATTAGTATTAGGTGACAGGTCAGGGTAAGGCTTCGGGTAAGGGTTAGGGTTAGGGATAGGGTTAGTGTTAGGGTTAGGGGACGGGGACGGTTTAGGGGAAAGGTTAGGATATGACAACTGTTTAGGTTGAGCGTACGTGTTAGGGTACGGGTTAGTGTTAGCGTACGGCTTAGGATTAGGTGACGGGTTTGTGTAAGGCTTCGGGTAAGGGTTAGGGTTAGGGTTAGGGTTGGGGACGGTGATGGGGACGGTTTAGGGGACAGGTTAGAATATGACAACGGATTAGGGTGAGCGTACGTTTTATGGTATGGGTTAGTGTTAGCGTATGGTTTAGGATTAGGAAAGGGTTAGTGTAAGGCTTCGGGTAAGTTTTAGCGTTAGGTTTAGGCTTAGGGTTAGGGGACGGTGATGGGGACAGTTTAGGGGACTGGTTAGGGTTACGGTTAGGGTTAGGGTTAGGGTTATGGTTAGGGGACGGGGATGGTTTAGGGGACAGGTTAGTGTACGACAACGGTTTAGGGTGAGCCTACGTGTTAGGGTACGGTTTAGTGTTAGCGTACGAGTTAGGATTAGGGGATGGGTTAGGGTTAGGCTTCGGGGAAGTGTTAGGGTTAGGGTTAGGGTTAGGTTTAGGGGATGGGGACGGTTTAGGGAACAGGTTATGGTACGACAATGGTTTAGGGTGAGCGTACGTGTTAGGGTATGGGTTAGTGTTTGCGTACGAGTTAGGATTAGGGGATGGCTTAAGGTAAGGCTTCGGGTAAGTGTGTGGGTTAGTGTTAGTGTTAGGGTTAGGGTTAGGGGACGGGGACGGTTTAGGGGACAGTTTAGGGTACAACAACTGTTTAGGGTGAGCGTACGTGTTAGGGTACGGGTTAGTGTTAACGTACAGAGTAGGATTAGGGGACGGGTTAGTGTAAGGCTTCGGGTAAGGGTTAAGGTTAGGGTTAGGGTTAGGGTTAAGGTTAGGGGACGGGGACGGTTTAGGGGACAGGTTAGTGTACAATAACATTTTAAGGTGAGCGTACGTGTTAGGGTATGGGTTAATTTTAACGTAAGCTTTAGGATTAGTGGACGGGTTAGGGTAAGGCTTTGGGTAAGGGTTAGGGTTAGGGTTAGGGTTAGGGTTAGGGTTAGGGGACGGGGATGGTTTAGGGGACAGGTTAGTGTACCACAACGGTTTAGGGTGAGCCTAAGTGTTAGGGTACGAGTTAGTGTTAGCGTACGAGTTAGTATTAGGGGATGGGTTAGGGTAAGGCTTCGGGTAAGGGTTAGGGTTAGGGTTAGGTTTAGGGTTAGGGGACGGGGACGGTTTAGGTAACAGGTTATGGTACGACAATGGTTTAGGGTGAGCGTACGTGTTAGGGTACGGGTTAGTGTTAGCGTACGGGTTAGGATTAGGGTACGGGTTAGTGTAAGGCTTCGGGTAAGGGTTAGGGTTAGGGTTAGGTTTAGGGTTAGGGTTAGGGGACGCGTACGGTTTAGGGGACAGGTTAGGGTACGACAATGGTTTAGGGTGAGTGTACGTGTTAGGGTACGGGTTACTGTTAGCGTACGGGTTAGGATTAGGGGACGGGTTAGCGTAAGGCTTAGGGTAAGGGCTAGGGTTAGGGTTAGTCTTAGGGTTAGGGTTAGAGGACGGGGACTGTTTGGGGGACTGGTTAGTGTACGACAAGGGTTTAGGTTAAGCGTACATGTTAGGGTACTGGTTAGTGTTAGTGTACCGGTTAGGATTAGGGGACGGGTTAGGGTAAGGCTTCGTGTAAGGTTTAGGGTTAGTGTTAGGGTTAGGGTTAGGGGACGGGGACGGTTTAGGGGACAGTTTAGGGTACAACAACCGTTTACGGTGAGCGTACGTATTAGCGTACGGGTTAGTGTTAACGTACGGAGTAGGATTAGGGGACGGATTAGGATAAGGCTTCAGGTAAGGGTTAGGGTTTGGGTTAGGGTTAGGGTTAGGGTTAGGGTTAGGGGACGGGGATGGTTTAAGGGACAGGTTAGGGTACGATAACAGTTTAGGATGAGCGTAAGTGTTAGGGTATGTGTTAGTTTTAGCGTACACGTTAGGATTAGTGGACGGGTTAGGGTAAGGCTTTGGGTAAGGGTTAGGGTTAGGGTTAGGGTTAGGGTTAGGGCACGGGGATGGTTAAGGGGACAGGTTTGGGTGCGACAACGGTTTGGGGTGAGCCTACGTGTTAGGGTACGGGTTAGAGTTAGCGTACGAGTTAGGATTAGGGGACGGGTTAGGGTAAGGCTTCGGGTAAGGGTTAGGGTTAGGGTTAGGGTTAGGGTTAGGGTTAGGGGACGGGGACGGTTTAGGGGACAGGTTAGGGTACGATAACATTTTAAGGTGAGCGTACGTGTTAGGGTATGGGTTAATTTTAGCGTAAGCGTTAGGATTAGTGGACGGGTTAGGGTAAGGCTTTGGGTAAGGGTTAGGGTTAGGGTTATGGTTAGGGGACGGGGATGGTTTAGGGGACAGGTTAGTGTACGACAACGGTTTAGGGTGAGCCTAAGTGTTAGGGTACGAGTTAGTGTTAGCGTACGAGTTAGTATTAGGGGATGGGTTAGGGTAAGGCTTCGGGTAAGGGTTAGGGTTAGGGTTAGGGTTAGGGGAGGGGGACGGTTTAGGGAACAGGTTATGGTACGACAATGGTTTAGGATGAGCGTACGTGTTAGGGTACGGTTTAGTGTTAGCGTACGGGTTAGGATTAGGGGACGGGTTAGTGTAAGGCTTTGGGTAAGGGTTAGGGTTAGGGTTAGGGTTAGGTTTAGGGTTAGGGTTAGGGGACACGTACGGTTTAGGGGACAGGTTAGGGTACGACAATGGTTTAGGGTGAGCGTATGTGTCAGGGTACGGGTTAGTGTTAGCATACAGGTTAGGATTAGGGGACGGGTTTGTGTAAGGCTTCGGGTAAGGTTTATGGTTAGGGTTAGGTTTAGGGTTAGGGTTAGGGGATGGGGACGGTTTAGGGGACATGTTAGTGTACGACAACGGTTTGGGTGAGCGTACGTGTCAGGGTACGGGTTAGTGTTAGCGTACGGGTTAGGATTAGGGAATGTGTTAGGTTAAGGCTTTGGGTAAGGGTTAGGGTTAGGGTTAGGGTTAGGGTTAGGGTTAGTGTTAGGGGACGGGGACGGTTTAGGGGACACGTTAGTTTACGACAACGGTTTAGGGTGAGCGTACGTGTTAAGGTACGTGTTAGTGTTAGCGTATGGTTAGGATTAGGGGACGGTTAGGGTAAGGCTTCGGTTAAGGGTTAGGTTTTGGGTTAGGGTTAGGGTTAGGGTTAGGGTTATGGTTAGGGGATGGGGACGGTTTAAGGGACAGGTTAGTGTACGATAACTGTTTAAGTTGAGCGTACGTGTTAGGGTATGGGTTAGTTTTAGCGTACGCATTAGGATTAGTGGACAGGTTAGGGTAAGGCTTCGGGTTAGGGTCAGGTTTAGGGTTAGGGTTCGGGTTAGGGGACAGGGACGGTTTAGGGGACAGGTTGGGGTGCGACAATGGTTTAGGGTGTGCGTACGTGTTAGGGTACGGGTTAGTGTTAGTGTACGGTTTAGGATTAGGGGACGGGTTAGGGTAAGGCTTCGGGTAAGGGTTAGGATTAGGGTTAGGGTTAGGGTTAGGGTTAGTGGACGGGGACGGGTGAGGGTACAGGTTAGGGTCCGACAACGTTTTAGGGTGAACGTATGTGTTAGGGTATGGTTTAGTGGTAGTGTACAGTATAGGATTAGGGGACGGGTTAGTGTAAGGTTTCGGGTAAGGGTTAAGGTTAGGGTTAGGCTTAGGGTTAGGGGACGGGGACGGGGACGGTTTAGGGGACAGGTTAGGCTATGACAACGGTTTAGGGTGAGGGTACGTGTTAGGGTACGGTTTAGTGTTAGCGTATGGGTTAGGATTAGGGGACGTGTTAGGGTAAGGCTTCGGGTAAGGGTTAGGCTTAGGGTTAGACTTAGGGTTAGTGTTAGGGTTAGGGAACGGGGACGGTTTAGGGGACAGGTTAGGGTACGACAACAGTTAACGGTGAGCGTACGTGTTAGGATACAGGTTAGTGTTAGCGTACGGGTTAGGATTAGGGGACGGGTTAGTGTAAGGCTTTGGTAAGCGTTAGGGTTAGTGTTAGGGTTAGGTTTATGGGACGGGGACGGTTTAGGAGACAGGTTAGTGTACGGCAACGGTTTAGGGTGAGCGTACGTGTTAGGGTATGGGTTAGTGTTAGCGTACGCGTTAGGATTAGGTGACGGGTAAGGGTAAGGCTTCGGGTAAGGTTTAGGGTTAGGGATAGGGTTAGGGTTATGGTTAGGGTACGGGGACGGTTTAGGGGAAAGGTTAGGATACGACAAAGATTTAGGGTGAGCGTACGTGTTAGGGTATGGGTTAGTGTTAGCCTACGGGTTAGGATTAGGGAACGGTTTAGTGTAATGCTTCGGGTAAGGTTTAGGGTTAGGGTTAGGGTTAGGGTTAGGATTAGGGGACGGGGACTGTTTAGGTGACAGGTTAGTGTACGAAAACGGTTTAGGGTGAGCGTACTTTAGAGTACGGCTTAGTGTTAGCGTACGGGTTAGGATTAGGGGAAGGGTTAGGGTAAGGCTTCGGCTAAGGGTTAGGGTTAGGGTTAGGGTTAAGGTTAGGGGATGGGGACGGTTTAGGGGACTGGTTAGGGTACGACAACGGTTTAGGGTGAGCGTACGTGTTACGGTACGGGTTAGTGTTAGCGTATGGGTTAGCATTAGGGGACGGGTTAGGGTAAGGCATCGGCCAAGGGTTAGGGTTAGGGTTAGGGGACAGGGACGTTTTAGGGGACATGTTAGTGTACGACAACGGTTTATGGTGAGCGTAAGTGTTAGGGTATGGGTTAGTGTTATCGTACGGGTTACGAGTAGGGGACGGGTTAGTGTAAGGCTTCGGGTAAGGGTTAGAGTTAGGTTTAGGGTTAGGGTTAGGGGATGGGGATGGTTTAGGGGACAGGTTAGGGTAAGACAACGGTTTAGGGTGAGCGTACGTGTTAGGGTACGGGTTAGTGTTAGCGTATGGGTTAGGATTAGGGGACGGGTTAGCGTAAGGCTTCGGGTAAGTGTTAGGTTTAGGGTTAGGTTTAGGGTTAGGGTTAGGGGACGGGGATTGTTTAGGGGACAGGTTAGGGTACGACAACGTATTAGGGTGAGTGTAGGTGTTAGGGTACGGTTTAGTGTTAGCGTACGGTTTAGGATTAGGGGACGGGTTAGGGTAAGGCTTCAGGTAAGTGTTAGGGTTAGCGTTAGGGTTAGGGTTAGCGGACGGGGACAGTTTAGGGGACAGGTTAGGGTACGGCAACGGTTTAGGGTGAGCGTACGTGTTAGGCTACGGGTTAGTGTTAGCGTACGGGTTAGTATTAAGTGACAGGTTAGGGTAAGGCTTCGTGTAAGGGTTAGGGTTAGGGATAGGGTTAGTGTTAGCTTTAGGGGACGGGGACGGTTTAGGGGAAAGGTTAGGATACGACAACGGTTTAGCGTGAGCGTACGTGTTAGGGTATGGGTTAGTGTTAGCGTACGGCTTAGGATTAGGGGATGTGTTTGGGTAAGGCTTCGGGTAAGGGTTAGGGTTAGAGTTAGGCTTAGGGTTAGGGGACGGGGACGGGGACGGTTTAGGGCACCGGTTAGCGTTAGGGTTAGGGGACGGGGACGGTTTAGGAGACAGGTTAGGGTACGACAACGTTTTAGGGTGAGCGTACATGTTAGGGTACGGGTTAGTGTTAGCTTACGGGTTAGGATTAGGGGACGGTTTAGTGTAAGGCTTCGGGTAAGGGTTAGGGTTAGTGTTAGGCTTAGGGGACGTGGACAGTTTAGGGGACTGGTTAGGGTATGACAACATTTTAGGGTGAGCGTACGTGTTAGGGTATGGGTTAGTGTTAGCCTACAGTTTAGGATTAGGGGACGGGTTAGGGTAAGGCTTTGGGTAAGGGTTAGGGTTACGGTTAGGTTTAGGGGTAGGGGACGGGGACGGTTTAGGGGACAGGTTAGTGTACGGCAACGGTATAGGGTGTGCATACGATTTAGGGTACGGTTTAGTTTTAGCGTACAGGTTAGGATTAGGTGACGGGTTAGGGTAAGGCTTCGGGTAAGTGTTAGTTTAGGGATAAGGTTAGGGTTAGGGGACGGGGAGGTTTTAAGGGCAAGATTAGGATACGACAAAGATTTAGGGTGAGCGTACGTGTTAAGGTACGGGTTAGTGTTAGCGTACGGGTTAGGATTAGGGGACGGGTTAGGGTAAGGCTTCGGGTAAGGGTTAGGGTTAGGATTAGGGTTAGGGTTAGGAGACGGGGACGGTTTAGGGGACGGTTTAGGGTACGACAACGGTTTAGGGTGAGCGTACGTCTTAGGGTACGGGTTAGTGTTAGCGTACGGTTTAGGATTAGGGGACGGGTTAGGGTAAGGCTTCGGGTAAGGGTTAGGGTTACGGTTAGGTTTAGGTTTAGGGTTGGGGGACGGGGACGGTTTAGGGGACAGGTTAGGGTATGACAACGGTTTAGGGTGAGCGTACGTGTTATGGTACGGGTTAGTGTTAGCGTACAGGTTAGGATTAGGGGACGGGTAAGGATAAGGCTTCGGGTAAGTGTTAGTTTTAGGGTTAGGGTTAGGGGACGGGTTAGTGTAACGCTTCGGGTAAGGGTTAGGGTAAGGGTTAGGGTTAGGGTTAGGGTTAGTGGACGGGGACGTTTGAGGGTACAGGTTAGGGTACGACAACCTTTTAGGGTGAACGTACGTGTTAGGGTATGGTTTAGTGTTAGCGTACGAGTTAGGTTTAGGGGACGGGTTAGGGTAAGGCTTCGGGAAAGGTTTAGGGTTAGGGTTAGGGGACAGGGACGGTTTAGGGGACAGGTTAGGGTACGACAACGGTTTAGGGTGACTGTACGTGTTAAGGTTCGGTTTAGTGTTAGCATACAATATAGGATTAGGGGACGGGTTAGTGTAAGGTTTCGGGTAAGGGTTAGGGTTAGGGTTAGGCTTAGGGTTAGGGGACAGGGACGGGGACGGTTTAGGGGACAGGTTAGGCTATGACAACGGCTTATGGTGAACGTACGTGTTAGGGTACGGGTTAGTGTTAGAGTATAGGTTAGGATTAGGGGACATGTTAGGGTAAGGCTTCGGGTAAGGGTTAGGGTTAGAGTTAGGTTTAGGGTTAGGGTTAGGTGACGGGAACGGTTTAGGGGACAGTTTAGGGTACGACAACAGTTTAGGGTGAGCGTACGTGTTAGGGTATGGGTTAGTTTTAGCGTACGGTTTAGGATAAGGGACGGGTTAGTGTAAGGCTTTGGTAAGCGTTAGGGTTAGGGTTAGGGTTAAGTTTAGGGGATGGGGACGGTTTAGGTGACAGGTTAGGTTATGGCAACGGTTTAGGGTGAGCGTACGTGTTAGGGTACGGGTTACTGTTAGCGTACGGTTTAGGATTAGGTGACGGATTATTGTAAGGCTTCGGGTAAGGTTTAGGGTTAGGGATAGGGTTAGGGTTATGGTTAGGGGACGGGGATGGTTTAGGGGAAAGGTTAGGGTACGACAACGATTTAGGGTGAGTGTACGTGTTAGGGTATGGGTTAGTGTTAGCGTACGGGTTAGGATTAGCGGACGGGTTAGTGTAAGGCTTCGGGTAAGATTTAGGGTTAGGGTTAGGGTTAGGGTTAGGATTAGGGGACGGGGACTGTTTAGGGGACAGTTTAGTGTACGAAAACGGTTTAGGGTGAGCGTACGTTAGGGTACATGTTAGTGTTAGCGTACGGGTTAGGATTAGGGGACGGGTTTGGTTAAGGCTTCGGCTAAGGGTTAGGGTTAGGGTTAGGGTTAGGGTTAGGGGATGGGGACGGTTTGGGGACCGGTTAGGGTACGACAAATGTTTAGGGTGAGCGTACGTGTTACGGTACAAGTTAGTGTTAGCGTACGGGTTCGGATTAGGGGACGGGTTAGGATAAGGCTTCGGGTAAGGGTTAGGGTTAGGGTTAGGGTTAGGGTTAGGGGACGGGGAGAGTTTAGGGGACAGTTTAGGGTAAGACAACGGTTTAAGGTGAGCGTAAGTGTTAGGGTACGGTTTAGTTTTAGCGTACATGGTAAGATTAGAAGACGGGTTAGGGTAAGTCTTCGGGTAAGGTTTAGTGTTAGGGTTAGGTTTAGGGTTAGGGTTAGGGGACGGGGACCGTTTAGGGGACAGGTTCCTGTACGACAATGGTTTAGGGTGAGCGTACGTGTTAGGGTATGGGTTAGTGTTAGCGTACGGGTTAGGATTAGGAGACGGGTTAGGGTAAGGCTTCGGGTAAGGGTTAGGGTTAGGGTTAGGGTTAGGGTTAGGGTTAGGGTTAGGGGACGGGGACGGTTTAGGGGACAGGTTAGGGTACGATAACATTTTAAGGTGAGCGTACGTGTTAGGGTATGGGTTAATTTTAGCGTAAGCGTTAGGATTAGTGGACGGGTTAGGGTAAGGCTTTGGGTAAGGGTTAGGGTTAGGGTTATGGTTAGGGGACGGGGATGGTTTAGGGGACAGGTTAGTGTACGACAACGGTTTAGGGTGAGCCTAAGTGTTAGGGTACGAGTTAGTGTTAGCGTACGAGTTAGTATTAGGGGATGGGTTAGGGTAAGGCTTCGGGTAAGGGTTAGGGTTAGGGTTAGGGTTAGGGGAGGGGGACGGTTTAGGGAACAGGTTATGGTACGACAATGGTTTAGGATGAGCGTACGTGTTAGGGTATGGTTTAGTGTTAGCGTACGGGTTAGGATTAGGGGACGGGTTAGTGTAAGGCTTCGGGTAAGGGTTAGGGTTAGGGTTAGGGTTAGGTTTAGGGTTAGGGTTAGGGGACACGTACGGTTTAGGGGACAGGTTAGGGTACGACAATGGTTTAGGGTGAGCGTATGTGTCAGGGTACGGGTTAGTGTTAGCATACAGGTTAGGATTAGGGGACGAGTTTGTGTAAGGCTTCGGGTAAGGTTTATGGTTAGGGTTAGGTTTAGGGTTAGGGTTAGGGGATGGGGACGGATTAGGGGACATGTTAGTGTACGACAACGGTTTGGGTGAGCGTACGTGTCAGGGTACGGGTTAGTGTTAGCGTACGGGTTAGGATTAGGGAATGTGTTAGGTTAAGGCTTTGGGTAAGGGTTAGCGTTAGGGTTAGGGTTAGGGTTAGTGTTAGGGGACGGGGACGGTTTAGGGGACACGTTAGTTTACGACAACGGTTTAGGGTGAGCGTACGTGTTAAGGTACGTGTTAGGGTTAGCGTACGGTTAGGATTAGGGGACGGTTAGGGTAAGGCTTCGGTTAAGGGTTAGGTTTTGGGTTAGGGTTAGGGTTAGGGTTAGGGTTAGGGTTAGGGGATGGGGACGGTTTAAGGGACAGGTTAGTGTACGATAACTGTTTAAGTTGAGCGTACGTGTTAGGGTATGGGTTAGTTTTAGCGTACGCATTAGGATTAGTGGAAAGGTTAGGGTAAGGCTTCGGGTTAGGGTCAGGTTTAGGGTTAGGGTTCGGGTTAGGGGACAGGGACGGTTTAGGGGACAGGTTGGGGTGCGACAATGGTTTAGGGTGTGCGTACGTGTTAGGGTACGGGTTAGTGTTAGTGTACGGTTTAGGATTAGGGGATGGGTTAGGGTAAGGCTTCGGGTAAGGGTTAGGATTAGGGTTAGGGTTAGGGTTAGGGTTAGTGGACGGGGACGGGTGAGGGTACAGGTTAGGGTTCGACAACGTTTTAGGGTGAACGTATGTGTTAGGGTATGGTTTAGTGTTAGTGTACAGTATAGGATTAGGGGACGGGTTAGTGTAAGGTTTCGGGTAAGGGTTAAGGTTAGGGTTAGGCTTAGGGTTAGGGGACGGGGACGGGGACGGTTTAGGGGACAGGGTAGGCTATGACAACGGTTTAGGGTGAGGGTACGTGTTAGGGTACGGGTTAGTGTTAGCGTATGGGTTAGGATTAGGGGACGTGTTAGGGTAAGGCTTCGGGTAAGGGTTAGACTTAGGGTTAGACTTAGGGTTAGTGTTAGGGTTAGGGGACGGGGACGGTTTAGGGGACAGGTTAGGGTACGACAACAGTTAACGGTGAGCGTACGTGTTAGGATACAGGTTAGTGTTAGCGTACGGGTTAGGATTAGGCGACGGGTTAGTGTAAGGCTTTGGTAAGCGTTAGGGTTAGTGTTAGGGTTAGGTTTATGGGACGGGGACGGTTTAGGAGACAGGTTAGTGTACGGCAACGGTTTAGGGTGAGCGTACGTGTTAGGGTATGGGTTAGTGTTAGCGTACGCGTTAGGATTAGGTGACGGGTAAGGGTAAGGCTTCGGGTAAGGTTTAGGGTTAGGGATAGGGTTAGGGTTATGGTTAGGGTACGGGGACGGTTTAGGGGAAAGGTTAGGATACGACAAAGATTTAGGGTGAGCGTACGTGTTAGGGTATGGGTTAGTGTTAGCCTACGGGTTAGGATTAGGGAACGGTTTAGTGTAATGCTTCGGGTAAGGTTTAGGGTTAGGGTTAGGGTTAGGGTTAGGATTAGGGGACGGGGACTGTTTAGGTGACAGGTTAGTGTACGAAAACGGTTTAGGGTGAGCGTACTTTAGAGTACGGCTTAGTGTTAGCGTACGGGTTAGGATTAGGGGAAGGGTTAGGGTAAGGCTTCGGCTAAGGGTTAGGGTTAGGGTTAGGGTTAAGGTTAGGGGATGGGGACGGTTTAGGGGACTGGTTAGGGTACGACAACGGTTTAGGGTGAGCGTACGTGTTACGGTACGGGTTAGTGTTAGCGTATGGGTTAGCATTAGGGGACGGGTTAGGGTAAGGCATCGGCCAAGGGTTAGGGTTAGGGTTAGGGGACAGGGACGTTTTAGGGGACATGTTAGTGTACGACAACGGTTTATGGTGAGCGTAAGTGTTAGGGTATGGGTTAGTGTTATCGTACGGGTTACGAGTAGGGGACGGGTTAGTGTAAGGCTTCGGGTAAGGGTTAGAGTTAGGTTTAGGGTTAGGGTTAGGGGATGGGGATGGTTTAGGGGACAGGTTAGGGTAAGACAACGGTTTAGGGTGAGCGTACGTGTTAGGGTACGGGTTAGTGTTAGCGTATGGGTTAGGATTAGGGGACGGGTTAGCGTAAGGCTTCGGGTAAGTGTTAGGTTTAGGGTTAGGTTTAGGGTTAGGGTTAGGGGACGGGGATTGTTTAGGGGACAGGTTAGGGTACGACAACGTATTAGGGTGAGTGTAGGTGTTAGGGTACGGTTTAGTGTTAGCGTACGGTTTAGGATTAGGGGACGGGTTAGGGTAAGGCTTCAGGTAAGTGTTAGGGTTAGCGTTAGGGTTAGGGTTAGCGGACGGGGACAGTTTAGGGGACAGGTTAGGGTACGGCAATGGTTTAGGGTGAGCGTACGTGTTAGGCTATGGGTTAGTGTTAGCGTACGGGTTAGTATTAAGTGACAGGTTAGGGTAAGGCTTCGTGTAAGGGTTAGGGTTAGGGATAGGGTTAGTGTTAGCTTTAGGGGACGGGGACGGTTTAGGGGAAAGGTTAGGATACGACAACGGTTTAGCGTGAGCGTACGTGTTAGGGTATGGGTTAGTGTTAGCGTACGGCTTAGGATTAGGGGATGTGTTTGGGTAAGGCTTCGGGTAAGGGTTAGGGTTAGAGTTAGGCTTAGGGTTAGGGGACGGGGACGGGGACGGTTTAGGGGACCGGTTAGCGTTAGGGTTAGGGGACGGGGACGGTTTAGGAGACAGGTTAGGGTACGACAACGTTTTAGGGTGAGCGTACATGTTAGGGTACGGGTTAGTGTTAGCTTACGGGTTAGGATTAGGGGACGGTTTAGTGTAAGGCTTCGGGTAAGGGTTAGGGTTAGTGTTAGGCTTAGGGGACGGGGACAGTTTAGGGGACTGGTTAGGGTATGACAACATTTTAGGGTGAGCGTACGTGTTAGGGTATGGGTTAGTGTTAGCCTACAGTTTAGGATTAGGGGACGGGTTAGGGTAAGGCTTTGGGTAAGGGTTAGGGTTGGGGTTAGGTTTAGGGGTAGGGGACGGGGACGGTTTAGGGGACAGGTTAGTGTACGGCAACGGTATAGGGTGTGCATACGATTTAGGGTACGGTTTAGTTTTAGCGTACAGGTTAGGATTAGGTGACGGGTTAGGGTAAGGCTTCGGGTAAGTGTTAGTTTAGGGATAAGGTTAGGGTTAGGGGACGGGGAGGTTTTAAGGGCAAGATTAGGATACGACAAAGATTTAGGGTGAGCGTACGTGTTAAGGTACGGGTTAGTGTTAGCGTACGGGTTAGGATTAGGGGACGGGTTAGGGTAAGGCTTCGGGTAAGGGTTAGGGTTAGGATTAGGGTTAGGGTTAGGAGACGGGGACGGTTTAGGGGACGGTTTAGGGTACGACAAAGGTTTAGGGTGAGCGTACGTCTTAGGGTACGGGTTAGTGTTAGCGTACGGTTTAGGATTAGGGGACGGGTTAGGGTAAGGCTTCGGGTAAGGGTTAGGGTTACGGTTAGGTTTAGGTTTAGGGTTAGGGGACGGGGACGGTTTAGGGGACAGGTTAGGGTATGACAACGGTTTAGGGTGAGCGTACGTGTTATGGTACGGGTTAGTGTTAGCGTACAGGTTAGGGTTAGGGGACGGGTTAGTGTAACGCTTCGGGTAAGGGTTAGGGTAAGGGTTAGGGTTAGGGTTAGGGTTAGTGGACGGGGACGTTTGAGGGTACAGGTTAGGGTACGACAACCTTTTAGGGTGAACGTACGTGTTAGGGTATGGTTTAGTGTTAGCGTACGAGTTAGGTTTAGGGGACGGGTTAGGGTAAGGCTTCGGGAAAGGTTTAGGGTTAGGGTTAGGGGACAGGGACGGTTTAGGGGACAGGTTAGGGTACGACAACGGTTTAGGGTGACCGTACGTGTTAAGGTTCGGTTTAGTGTTAGCATACAATATAGGATTAGGGGACGGGTTAGTGTAAGGTTTCGGGTAAGGGTTAGGGTTAGGCTTAGGGTTAGGGTTAGGGGACAGGGACGGGGACGGTTTAGGGGACAGGTTAGGCTATGACAACGGATTATGGTGAACGTACGTGTTAGGGTACGGGTTAGTGTTAGAGTATAGGTTAGGATTAGGGGACATGTTAGGGTAAGGCTTCGGGTAAGGGTTAGGGTTAGAGTTAGGTTTAGGGTTAGGGTTAGGTGACGGGAACGGTTTAGGGGACAGTTTAGGGTACGACAACAGTTTAGGGTGAGCGTACGTGTTAGGGTATGGGTTAGTTTTAGCGTACGGTTTAGGATAAGGGACGGGTTAGTGTAAGGATTTGGTAAGCGTTAGGGTTAGGGTTAGGGTTAAGTTTAGGGGACGGGGACGGTTTAGGTGACAGGTTAGGTTATGGCAACGGTTTAGGGTGAGCGTACGTGTTAGGGTACGGGTTACTGTTAGCGTACGGTTTAGGATTAGGTGACGGATTATTGTAAGGCTTCGGGTAAGGTTTAGGGTTAGGGATAGGGTTAGGGTTATGGTTAGGGGACGGGGATGGTTTAGGGGAAAGGTTAGGGTACGACAACGATTTAGGGTGAGTGTACGTGTTAGGGTATGGGTTAGTGTTAGCGTACGGGTTAGGATTAGCGGACGGGTTAGTGTAAGGCTTCGGGTAAGATTTAGGGTTAGGGTTAGGGTTAGGGTTAGGATTAGGGGACGGGGACTGTTTAGGGGACAGTTTAGTGTACGAAAACGGTTTAGGGTGAGCGTACGTTAGGGTACGTGTTAGTGTTAGCGTACGGGTTAGGATTAGGGGACGGGTTTGGTTAAGGCTTCGGCTAAGGGTTAGGGTTAGGGTTAGGGTTAGGGGATGGGGACGGTTTGGGGACCGGTTAGGGTACGACAAATGTTTAGGGTGAGCGTACGTGTTACGGTACAGGTTAGTGTTAGCGTACGGGTTCGGATTAGGGGACGGGTTAGGATAAGGCTTCGGGTAAGGGTTAGGGTTAGGGTTAGGGTTAGGGTTAGGGGACGGGGAGAGTTTAGGGGACAGTTTAGGGTAAGACAACGGTTTAAGGTGAGCGTAAGTGTTAGGGTACGGTTTAGTTTTAGCGTACATGGTAAGATTAGAAGACGGGTTAGGGTAAGTCTTCGGGTAAGGTTTAGTGTTAGGGTTAGGTTTAGGATTAGGGTTAGGGGACGGGGACCGTTTAGGGGACAGGTTCCTGTACGACAATGGTTTAGGGTGAGCGTACGTGTTAGGGTATGGGTTAGTGTTAGCGTACGGGTTAGGATTAGGAGACGAGTTAGGGTAAGGCTTCGGGTAAGGGTTAGGGTTAGGGTTAGGGTTAGTGTTAGGTTTAGGGTTAGGGTTAGGTTTAGGGGACGGCGACGGTTTAGGGGACAGGTTAGGTACGACAACGGTTTAGTGTGTGTGTACGTGTTAGGGTATGGTTTAGTGTTAGCGTACGGGTTAGGACAAGGGGACGGGTTAGGGTAAGGCTTCGGGTAAGATTTAGGGTTAGGGTTAGGGTTAGGTTTAGGTTTAGGGGATGGGGACGGTTTAGGGGACAGTTTAGGGTACGACAATGGTTTAGGGTGAGTGAACGTGTTAGGGTACGAGTTAGTGTTAGGGTACGGGTTAGGATTAGGAGACAGGTTAGCGTAAGGCTTCGTGTAAGGGTTAGCGTTAGGTTTAGGGTTAAGGGACGGGGATGGTTTAGGGGACTGGTTAGGGTACGACAAAAGTTTAGGGTGAGCGTACGTGTTAGGGTACGAGTTAGTGTTAGCGTATGTGTTAGGAATAGGGAACGTGTTAGGGTAAGGCTTCGGGTAAGTGTTAGTGTTAGGGTTAGGGTTAGGGTTAGGGGATGGGAACGGTTTAGGGGACTGGTTAGGGTACGACAACGGTTTAGGGTGAGTGTACGTGTTAGGGTACTGGTTAGTGTTAGTGTATGGGTTAGGATTAGGGAACGGGTTACGGTAAGGCTTACGGTAAGTGTTAGGTTTAGGGTTAGGGTTAGAGTTAGGGTTAGGGGACGGGGACGGTTTAGGGGACAGGTTAGTGTACGGCAACGGTTTAGGGTGAGCGAACGTGTTAGGGTAAGGGTTAGTGTTAGCATACAGGTTAGGATTAGGGGACGGGTTAGTGTAAGTCTTCGGGTAAGGGTTAGGGTTAGGGTTATGGTTAAGTTTAAGGTTAGGAGACGGGGAAGGGGACGGTTTAGGGGACAGGTTAGGGTACGACAATGGTTTAGGGTACTGGTTAGTGTTAGCGTACGCGTTAGGATTAGGGGACGGTTTAGGGTAAGGCTTCGGGTAAGTGTTAGGGTTAGAGTTTTGGCTAGGGTTAGGGTTAGGGTATGGGGAAGTTTTAGGGGACAGGTTAGGGCACGACAACGGTTTAGGGTGAGCGTACGTGTTAGGGTACTGGTTAGTGTTAGCGTACGGTTTAGGATTAGGGGACGGGTTAGGGTAAGGCTTCGGGTAAGGTTTAGGGTTAGTGTTAGGGTTAGGGTAGGGGACGGGGACGATTTCGGGGACAGTTTAGGGTACAACAACGGTTTAGGGTGAGCGTACGTGTTAGGGTACGGGTTAGTGTTAACTTACGGAGTAGGATTAGGGGACAGGTTAGGGTAAGGCTTCTGGTAAGGGTTAGGGTTAGGGTTAGGGTTAGGGTACGGGGACGGGGACGGGTACGGTTTAGGGGACAGGTTAGGGTACGAAAATAGTTTAAGGTGAGCGTACGTGTTAGGGTATGGGTTAGTTTTAGCGTACGCATAAGGGTTAGGGGACGGGTTAGGGTAAGGCTTTGGGTAAGGGTTAGGGTTAGGGTTAGGGTTAGGGTTAGGGTTAGGGGACAGGGATGGTTTAGGGGACAGGTTAGTGTACCACAACGGTTTAGGGTGAGCCTAAGTGTTAGGGTACGAGTTAGTGTTAGCGTACGAGTTAATATTAGGGGATGGGTTAGGGTAAGGCTTCGGGTAAGGGTTAGGGTTAGGTTTAGGGTTAGGGTTAGGGGACGCGTACGGTTTAGGGGACAGGTTAGGGTACGACAATGGTTTAGGGTGAGCGTACATGTCAGGGTACGGGTTAGTGTTAGCATACAGGTTAGGATTAGGGGACGGTTTTGCGTAAGGCTTCGGGTAAGGGTTATGGTTAGGGTTAGGTTTAGGGTTAGGGTTATTGGACGGGAACGGTTTAGGGGACAGGTTAGGTTATGACAACGGTTTAGGATTAGCGTACGTGTTAGGGTACGGGTTACTGTTAGCGTACGGGTTAGGATTAGGGGACGGGTTAGCGTAAGGCTTAGGGTAAGGGCTAGGGTTAGGGTTAGTCTTAGGGTTAGGGTTAGAGGACGGGGACTGTTTGGGGGACTGGTTAGTGTACGACAAGGGTTAAGGTTAAGCATACGTGTTAGGGTACTGGTTAGTGTTAGTGTACCGGTTAGGATTAGGGGACGGGTTAGGGTAAGGCTTCGGGTAAGGTTTAGGGTTAGTGTTAGGGTTAGGGTTAGGGGACGGGGACAGTTTAGGGGACAGTTTAGGGTACAACAACCGTTTACGGTGAGCGTACGTATTAGCGTACGGGTTAGTGTTAACGTACGGAATAGGATTAGGGGACGGGTTAGGATAAGGCTTCGGGTAAGGGTTAGGGTTTGGGTTAGGGTTAGGGTTAGGGTTAGGGTTAGGGGACGGGGATGGTTTAAGGGACAGGTTAGGGTACGATAACAGTTTAGGATGAGCGTAAGTGTTAGGGTATGTGTTAGTTTTAGCGTACACGTTAGGATTAGTGGACGGGTTAGGGTAAGGCTTTGGGTAAGGGTTAGGGTTAGGGTTACGGTTAGGGTTAGGGGACGGGGATGGTTAAGGGGACAGGTTAGGGTACGACAACGGTTTAGGGTGAGCCTACGTGTTAGGGTATGGGTTAGAGTTAGCGTACGAGTTAGGATTAGGGGACGGGTTAGGGTAAGGCTTCGGGTAAGGGTTAGGGTTAGGGTTAGGGTTAGGGTTAGGGTTAGGGTTAGGGGACGGGGACGGTTTAGGGGACAGGTTAGGGTACGATAATATTTTAAGGTGAGCGTACGTGTTAGGGTATGGGTTACTTTTAGCGTAAGCGTTAGGATTAGTGGACGGGTTAGGGTAAGGCTTTGGGTAAGGGTTAGGGTTAGGGTTATGGTTAGGGGACGGGGATGGTTTAGGGGACAGGTTAGTGTACGACAACGGTTTAGGGTGAGCCTAAGTGTTAGGGTACGAGTTAGTGTTAGCGTACGAGTTAGTATTAGGGGATGGGTTAGGGTAAGGCTTCGGGTAAGGGTTAGGGTTAGGGTTAGGGTTAGGGGAGGGGGACGGTTTAGGGAACAGGTTATGGTACGACAATGGTTTAGGATGAGCGTACGTGTTAGGGTACGGTTTAGTGTTAGCGTACGGGTTAGGATTAGGGGACGGGTTAGTGTAAGGCTTCGGGTAAGGTTTATGGTTAGGGTTAGGTTTAGGGTTAGGGTTAGGGGATGGGGACGGTTTAGGGGACATGTTAGTGTACGACAACGGTTTGGGTGAGCGTACGTGTCAGGGTACGGGTTAGTGTTAGCGTACGGGTTAGGATTAGGGAATGTGTTAGGTTAAGGCTTTGGGTAAGGGTTAGCGTTAGGGTTAGGGTTAGGGTTAGTGTTAGGGGACGGGGACGGTTTAGGGGACACGTTAGTTTACGACAACGGTTTAGGGTGAGCGTACGTGTTAAGGTATGTGTTAGTGTTAGCATACGGGTTAGGATTAGGGGACGGTTAGGTTAAGGCTTCGGGTAAGGGTTAGGTTTTGGGTTAGGGTTAGGGTTAGGGTTAGGGTTAGGGTTAGGGAAAGGGGACGGTTTAAGGGACAGGTTAGTGTACGATAACTGTTTAAGTTGAGCGTACGTGTTAGGGTATGGGTTAGTTTTAGCGTACGCATTAGCTTTAGTGGACAGGTTAGGGTAAGGCTTTGGGTAAGGGTTATTGTTAGGGTTAGGGTTAGGGTTAGGGGACGGGGATGGTTTAGGGGACAGGTTAGTGTACCAAAACAGTTTAGGGTGAGTGTACGTTAGGGTATGGGTTAGTGTTAGCGTACGGGTTAGGATTAGGGGACGGGTTAGGGTAAGGCTTTGGCTAAGGGTTAGGGTTAGGTTTAGGGTTAGGGTTAGGGGATGGGGACGGTTTAGGGGACACGTTAGGATACGGCAACGTTTTAGGGTGAGTGTAGGTGTTAGGGTACGGTTTAGTGTTAGCGTACGGGTTAGGATTAGGGGACGGGTTAGGGTAAGGCTTCAGGTAAGGTTTAGGATTAGGTTTAGGGTTAGGGTTAGGGGACGGGGATGGTTTAGGGGAAAGGTTAGGATACGACAACGGTTTAGGGTGAGCGTACGTGTTAGGCTATGGGTTTGTGTTAGCGTACGGATTAGTATTAGGTGACAGGTCAGGGTAAGGCTTCGGGTAAGGGTTAGGTTTAGTGTTAGGGTTAGGGGACGGGGACGGTTTAGGGGAAAGGTTAGGATACGACAACGGTTTAGGGTGAGCGTACGTGTTAGGGCACGGGTTAGTGTTAGCCTACGGCTTAGGATTAGGGGACGGGTTTGTGTAAGGCTTCGGGTAAGGGTTAGGGTTAGGGTTAGGGTTAGGTTTAGGGTTAGGGTTAGGGGACGGGGACGGTTTAGGAGATGGGTTAGGGTACAGCAACGTTTTAGGGTGAGCGTATGTGTTAGGGTACAGGTTAGTGTTAGCGTACGGGTTAGGATTAGGTGACGGGTTAGGGTAAGGCTTCGGTTAAGGGTTAGGTTAGGGATAGGGTTAGGGTTAGGGTTAGGGGACGGGGACGGTTTAGGGGAAAGGTTAGCATAAGACAACGGTTTAGGGTGAGCGTACGTGTTAGGGTACGGGTTAGTGTTAGCGTACGGGTTAGGATGAGGGGACGGGTTAGTGTAAGGCTTCGGGAAAGGTTTAGGTTTAGGGTTAGGGTTAGGGTTAGGGTTAGGATTAGGGGACGGGGACTGTTTAGGGGACAGGTTAGTGTACGAAAACGGTTTAGGGTGAGCGTACTTTAAGGTACGGGTTAGTGTTAGCGTACAGGTTAGGATTAGGGTACGGGTTAGGGTAAGACTTCGGCTAAGGGTTAGGGTTAGGTTTAGGGTTAGGGTTAGGGAATGGGGATGGTTTAGGGGACAGGTTAGGTACGACAACGGTTTAGGGTGCGCGTACATGTTACTGTACGGGTTTGTTTTAGCGTACGGGTTCGGATTAGGGGACGGGTTAGGGTAAGGCTTCGGGTAAGGATTAGGGTTAGGGTTAGGGTTAGGCTTAGGGTTAGGGGACGGGGACGGTTTAGGGGACAGGTTATGGTAAGACAACGGTTTAGGCTGAGCGTACGTGTTAGGGTACGGGTTTGTGTTAGTGTATGGGTTAGGATTAGGGGACGGGTTAGGGTAAGGCTTCGGGTAAGTGTTAGGTTTAGGGTTAGGTTTAGGGTTAGGGTTAGGGGACGGGGACGGTTTAGTGGCCAGGTTAGGATACGACAACGTTTTAGAGTGAGTGTAGGTGTTAGGGTACGGTTTAGTGTTAGCGTACGGGTTAGGATTAGGTGACGGGTTAGGGTAAGGCTTCAGATAAGGTTTAGGGTTAGGGTTAGGGTTAGGGGATGGGGACGGTTTAGGGGACAGGTTAGGGTACGGCAACGGTTTAGGGTGAGCGTGCGTATTAGGCTACGGGTTAGTGTTAGCGTACGGATTAGTATTAGGTGACAGGTCAGGGTAAGGCTTCGGGTAAGGGTTAGGGTTAGGGATAGGGTTAGTGTTAGGGTTAGGGGACGGGGACGGTTTAGGGGAAAGGTTAGGATACGACAACAGTTTAGGGTGAGCGTACGTGTTAGGGTACGGGTTAGTGTTAGCGTACGGCTTAGGATTAGGGGACGGGTTTGTGTAAGGCTTCGGGTAAGGGTTAGTGTTAGGGTTAGGGTTAGGGGACGGTGACGGGGACGGTTTAGGGGACAGGTTAGAATATGACAACGGGTTAGGGTGAGCGTACGTTTTATGGTATGGGTTAGTGTTAGTGTATGGTTTAGGATTAGGAAAGGGTTAGTGTAAGGCTTCGGGTAAGTTTTAGCGTTAGGTTTAGGCTTAGGGTTAGGGGACGGTGATGGGGACAGTTTAGGGGACCGGTTAGGGTTACGGTTAGGGTTAGGGTTAGGGTTAGGGGACGGGGACGGTTTACGGGACAGGTTAGGGTACGACAATTGTTTAGGGTAAGCGTACATGTTAGGGTACGGGTTAGTGTTAGCATACGGTTAGGATTAGGGGACGGGTTAGGGTAAAGCTTCGGGTAAGGGTTAGGGTTAGGGTTAGGGTTAGGGTTAGGGGATGGGGACGGTTTAGGGGACAGGTTAGGTTACGACAATGGTTTAGCGTGAGCGTACGTGTTAGGGTATGGGTTAATGTTAACGTACGGCTTAGGATTAGTGGACGGGTTTGAGTAAGGCTTCGGGTAAGGGTTTGGGTTACAGTTAGGGTTAGGGTTAGGGGACGGGGACGGTTTAGGGGACAGGTTAGTGTATGAAAACGTTTTAGGGTGAGCGTACGTGTTAGGGTATGGGTTAGTGTTAGCGTATGGGTTAGGATTAGGGGACGTGTTAGTGTAAGGCTTCGGGTAATGGTTAGGGTTAGGGTTAGGCTTAGGGTTAGTGTTTGGGTTAGGGGACGGGAACGGTTTAGGGGACAGTTTTGGGTACGACAACGGTTTATGGTGTGCGTATGTGTTACGGTACAGGTTAGTGTAAGCGTACGGGTTAGGATTAGGGGACGGGTTAGGGTAAGGCTGCGGGTAAGATTTAGGGTTAGGGTTAAGGGATGGGGACAGTTTATGGGACAGGTTAGGTTACGACAACGGTTTAGGGTGAGCGTACGTGTTAGGGTACGGGTTAGTGTTAGCCTATGGGTTAGGATTAGGGGATGGGTTAGGGTAAGGCTTCGGGTTAGGGTTAGGTTTAGGTTTAGGGTTGGGTTTAGGGGACAGGGATGGTTTAGGGGACAGGTTAGGGTGCGACAATGGTTTAGGGTGAGCGTACGTGTTAGGGTACGGGTTAGTGTTAGTGTACGGTTTAGGATTAGGGGACGGGTTAGTGTAAGGCTTCGGGTAAGGGTTAGGATTAGGGTTAGGGTTAGGGTTAGGGTTAGTGGATGGGGACGGGTGAGGGTACAGGTTAGGGTCCGACAACGTTTTAGGGTGAACGTACGTGTTAGGGTATGGTTTAGTGTTAGTGTACAGTATAGGATTAGGGGACGGGTTAGTGTAAGGTTTCGGGTAAGGGTTAGGGTTAGGGTTAGGCTTAGGGTTAGGGGACGGGGACGGGGACGGTTTAGGGGACAGGTTAGGCTATGACAACGATTTAGGTTGAGGATACGTGTTAGGGTACGGGTTAGTGTTAGCGTATGGGTTAGGATTAGGGGACGTGTTAGGGTAAGGCTTCGGGTAAGGGTTAGGCTTAGGGTTAGACTTAGGGTTAGTGTTAGGGTTAGGGGTCGGGGACGGTTTAGGGGACAGGTTAGGGTACGACAACAGTTTACGGTGAACGTACGTGTTAGGATACAGGTTAGTGTTAGCGTACGGGTTAGGATTAGGGGACGGGTTAGTGTAAGGCTTTGGTAAGCGTTAGGGTTAGTGTTAGTGTTAGGTTTATGGGACGGGGACGGTTTAGGAGACAGGTTAGTGTACGGCAACGGTTTAGGGTGAGCGTACGTGTTAGGGTATGGGTTAGTTTTAGCGTACGGGTTAGGATTAGGTGACGGGTAAGGGTAAGGCTTCGGGTAAGGTTTAGGGTTAGGGATAGGGTTATGGTTATGGTTAGGGTATGGGGACGGTTTAGGGGAAAGGTTAGGATACGACAAAGATTTAGGGTGAGCGTACGTGTTAGGGTACGGGTTAGTGTTAGCGTACGGGTTAGGATTAGGGAACGGTTTAGTGTAATGCTTCGGGTAAGGTTTAGGGTTAGGGTTAGGGTTAGGGTTAGGGGACGGGGATTGTTTAGGGGACAGGTTAGGGTACGACAACGTTTTAGGGTGAGTGTAGGTGTTAGGGTACAGTTTAGTGTTAGCGTACGGTTTAGGATTAGGGGACGGGTTAGGGTAAGGCTTCAGGTAAGTGTTAGGGTTAGCGTTAGGGTTAGGGTTAGCGGACGGGGATGGTTTAGGGGACAGGTTAGGGTACGGCAACGGTTTAGGGTGAGCGTACGTGTTAGGCTACGGGTTACTGTTAGCGTACGGGTTAGTATTAAGTGACAGGTTAGGGTAAGGCTTCGTGTAAGGGTTAGGGTTAGGCATAGGGTTAGTGTTAGCTTTAGGGGACGGGGACGGTTTAGGGGAAAGGTTAGGATATGACAACGGTTTAGCGTGAGCGTACGTGTTAGGGTATGGGTTAGTGATAGCGTATGGCTTAGGATTAGGGGATGGGTTTGGGTAAGGCTTCGGGTAAGGGTTAGGGTTAGAGTTAGGGTTAGGGTTAGGGGACGGGGACGGTTTAGGGGACAGGTTAGTGTATGACAACGTTTTAGGGTGAGCGTACGTGTTAGGGTATGGGTTAGTGTTAGCGTACGGGTTAGGATTATGGGACCGGTTAGGGTAAGGCTTCAGGTAAGTGTTAGCGTTAGGGTTAGGCTTAGGGTTAGGGGATGGGGACGGGGACGGTTTAGGGGACCAGTTAGGGTTAGGGGACGGGGACGGTTTAGGAGACAGGTTAGGGTACGACAACGTTTTAGGGTGAGCGTACATGTTAGGGTACGGCTTAGTGTTAGCTTACGGGTTAGGATTAGGGGACGGTTTAGTGTAAGGCTTCGGGTAAGGGTTAGGGTTAGTGTTAGGCTTAGGGGACGGGGACAGTTTAGGGGACTGGTTAGGGTATGACAACATTTTAGGGTGAGCGTAAGTGTTAGGGTATGGGTTAGTGTTAGCCTACAGTTTAGGATTAGGGGACGGGTTAGGGTAAGGCTTCGGGTAAGGGTCAGGGTTAGGGTTAGGTTTAGGGGTAGGGGACAGGGACGGTTTAGGGGACAGGTTAGAGTACGGCAACGGTATAGGGTGTGCATACGATTTAGGGTACGGGTTAGTTTTAGCGTACGGGTTAGGATTAGGTGACGGGTTAGGGTAAGGCTTCGGGTAAGTGTTAGGTTAGGGATAGGGTTAGGGTTAGGGGACGGGGAGGTTTTAGGGGCAAGATTAGTATACGACAAATATTTAGGGTGAGCGTACGTGTTAATTTACGGGTTAGTGTTAGCGTACGGGTTAGGATTAGGGGACGGGTTAGGGTAAGGCTTCGGGTAAGGGTTAGGGTTAGGATTAGGGTTAGGGTTAGGAGACGGGGACGGTTTAGGGGACGGTCTAGGGTACGACAACGGTTTAGGGTGAGCGTACGTCTTAGGGTATGGGTTAGTGTTAGCGTACGGTTTAGGATTAGGAGACGGGTTAGGGTAAGGCTTCGGGTAAGGTTTAGGGTTATGGTTAGGTTTAGGTTTAGGGTTAGGGGACGGGGACGGTTTAGGGGACAGGTTAGGGTATGACAACGGTTTAGGGTGAGCGTACGTGTTATGGTACGGGTTAGTGTTAGCGTACAGGTTAGGATTAGGGGACGGGTAAGGATAAGGCTTCGGGTAAGTGTTAGTTTTAGGGTTAGGGTTAGGGGATGGGGACGGTTTAGGCGACAGGTTAGGGTACGACAACGGTTTAGGCTGAGCGTACGTGTTAGGGTACGGGTTAGTGTTAGCGTACGGATTAGGATTAGGGGACGGCTTAGAGTACGACAATGGTTTACGGTGAGCGTACGTGTTAGGGTACGGGTTAGTGTTAGCGTACGGGTTAGGATTAGGGGACGGGTTAGTGTAACGCTTCGGGTAAGGGTTAGGGTAAGGGTTAGGGTTAGGGTTAGTGTTAGTGGACGGGGACGTTTGAGGGTACAGGTTAGGGTACGACAAACTTTTAGGGTGAACGTACGGGTTAGGGTATGGTTTAGTGTTAGCGTACGAGTTAGGTTTAGGGGACGGGTTAGGGTAAGGCTTCGGGTAAGGTTTAGGGTTAGGGTTAGGGTTAGGGTTAGGGGATGGGCACGGTTTGGGGACCGGTTAGGGTACGACAAATGTTTAGGGTGAACGTACGTGTTACGGTACAGGTCAGTGTTAGCGTACGGGTTCGGATTAGGGGACGGGTTAGGATAAGGCTTCGGGTAAGGGTTAGGGTTAGGGTTAGGGTTAGGGTTAGGGGACGGGGAGAGTTTAGGGGACAGTTTAGGGTAAGACAACGGTTTAAGGTGAGCGTAAGTGTTAGGGTACGGTTTAGTTTTAGCGTACATGGTAAGATTAGAAGACGGGTTAGGGTAAGTCTTCGGGTAAGGTTTAGTGTTAGGGTTAGGTTTAGGGTTAGGGTTAGGGATCGGGGACCGTTTAGGGGACAGGTTCCTGTACGACAATGGTTTAGGGTGAGCGTACGTGTTAGGGTATGGGTTAGTGTTAGCGTACGGGTTAGGATTAGGAGACGGGTTAGGGTAAGGCTTCGGGTAAGGGTTAGGGTTAGGGTTAGGGTTAGTGTTAGGTTTAGGGTTAGGGTTAGGTTTAGGGGACGGCGACGGTTTAGGGGACAGGTTAAGTACGACAACGGTTTAGTGTGTGCGTACGTGTTAGGGTATGGTTTAGTGTTAGCGTACGGGTTAGGACAAGGGGACGGGTTAGGGTAATGCTTCGGGTAAGGGTTAGGGTTAGGGTTAGGTTTAGGGTTAGGGGATGGGGACGGTTTAGGGGACAGTTTAGGGTACGACAATGGTTTAGGGTGAGTGAACGTGTTAGGGTACGAGTTAGTGTTAGGGTACGGGTTAGGATTAGGAGACAGGTTAGCGTAAGGCTTCGTGTAAGGGTTAGCGTTAGGTTTAGGTTTAAGGGATGGGGATGGTTTAGGGGACTGGTTAGGGTACGACAAAGGTTTAGGGTGAGCGTACGTGTTAGGGTACGTGTTAGTGTTAGCGTATGTGTTAGGAATAGGGAACGTGTTAGGGTAAGGCTTCGGGTAAGTGTTAGTGTTAGGGTTAGGGTTAGGGTTAGGGGATGGGAACGGTTTAGGGGACTGGTTAGGGTACGACAACGGTTTAGGGTGAGTGTACGTGTTAGGGTACTGGTTAGTGTTAGTGTATGGGTTAGGAGTAGGGAACGGGTTACGGTAAGGCTTACGGTAAGTGTTAGGTTTAGGGTTAGGGTTAGAGTTAGGGTTAGGGGACGGGGACGGTTTAGGGGACAGGTTAGTGTACGGCAACAGTTTAGGGTGAGCGAACGTGTTAGGGTAAGGGTTAGTGTTAGCATACAGGTTAGGATTAGGGGACGGGTTAGTATAAGTCTTCGGGTAAGGGTTAGGGTTAGGGTTATGGTTAAGTTTAAGGTTAGGAGACGGGGACGGGGACGGTTTAGGGGACAGGTTAGGGTACGACAATGGTTTAGGGTGAACGTACGTGTTAGGGTACGGGTTAGTGTTAGCGTACGGTTTAGGATTAGGGGACGGGTTAGGGTAAGGCTTCGGGTAAGTGTTAGGGTTAGGGTTAGGGTTAGGGTTAGAGGACGGGGACGGTTTAGGGGACAGGTTAGGATACGACAACGGTTTAGGGTGAGCGTACGTGTTAGGGTACGGGTTAGTGTAAGCGTACGGGTTAGGATTAGGGGACGGGTTAATGTAAGGCTTCGGGTAAGGGTTATGGTTAGGGTTACGGATAGGGTTAGGGTTTGGGAACGGAGACTGTTTAGGGGACAGTTTAGCGTACGACAACGGTTTAGGGTGAGAATACGTGTTAGGGCACGGGTTATTGTTAGCGTACGGGTTAGGATTAGGGGACGGGTTAGGGTAAGGCTTCGGGTAAGGGTTAGGTTTAGGGTTAGGATTAGGGTTAGGGTTAGAAGTCGGGGATGGTTTAGGGGACAATTTAGGGTACGACAACGGTTTAGGGTGAGTGTACGTGTTAGGGTACGGGTTAGTGTTAGCGTACGGTTTAGGATTAGGGGACGGGTTAGGGTAAGGCTTCAGGTAAGGGTTAGGGTTAGGGTTAGGGGACGGGGACAGGGACGGTTTAGGGGACAGGTTAGGGTACGACAACAGTTTAGGGTGAGCGTACGTGTTAGGGTACGGGTTAGTGTTAGCGTACAGGTTAGGATTAGGGGACGGGTAAGGATAAGGCTTCGGGTAAGGTTTAGGGTTAGGGTTAGGGTTAGGGTTAGGGTTAGGGGACGGGGACGGTTTAGGCGACAGGTTAGGGTAGCACAACCGTTTAGGGTGAGAATACGTGTTAGGGTACTGGTTAGTGTTAGCGTACGGGTTAGGATTAGGTGACGGCTTAGGGTAAGGCTTCGGGTAAGTGTTAGGGTTAGTGTTAGGGATAAAGTTAGGGTTAGTGGACGAGGACGTTTTAGGGGACAGGTTAGGGTACGACAACGGTTTAGGGTGAGCGTACGTGTTAGGGTACGTGTTAGTGTTAGCGTACGGGATAGGATTTGGGGACGGGTTAGTGTAAGGCTTCGGGTAAGAGTTAGGGTTAGGGTTAGGGTTAGGCTTAGTGTTAGGGGATGGGGACGTTTTAGGGGACAGGTTAGGGTTCGACAACGGTTTAGGGTGAGCGTACGTGTTAGGGTACTGGTTAGTGTTAGCGTACGCGTTAGGATTATGGGACGGGTTAGTGTAAGGCTTCGGGTAAGGGTTAGGGTTAGGGTTAGGGGACGGGGACGGTTTAGGGGACAGGTGAGGGTATGACAACGGTTTAGTGTGAGCGTACGTGTTAGGGTACTGGTCATTGTTAGCGTACGGGTTAGGATTAGGGGACGGGTTAGTGTAAGGCTTTGGTAAGCGTTAGGGTTAGTGTTAGGGTTAGGTTTATGGGACGGGGACGGTTTAGGAGACAGGTTAGTGTACGGCAACGGTTTAGGGTGAGCGTACGTGTTAGGGTATGGGTTAGTGTTAGCGTACGGGTTAGGATTAGGTGACAGGTAAGGGTAAGGCTTCGGGTAAGGTTTAGGGTTAGGGATAGGGTTATGGTTATGGTTAGGGTACGGGGACGGTTTAGGGGAAAGGTTAGGATACGACAAAGATTTAGGGTGAGCGTACGTGTTAGGGTACGGGTTAGTGTTAGCGTACGGGTTAGGATTAGGGAACGGTTTAGTGTAATGCTTCGGGTAAGGTTTAGGGTTAGGGTTAGGGTTAGGGTTAGGATTAGGGGACGGGGACTGTTTAGGTGACAGGTTAGTGTACGAAAACGGTTTAGGGTGAGCGTACTTTAGAGTACGGCTTAGTGTTAGCGTACGGGTTAGGATTAGGGGACGGGTTAGGGTAAGGCTTCGGCTAAGGGTTAGGGTTAGGGTTAGGGTTAAGGTTAGGGGATGGGGACGGTTTAGGGGACTGGTTAGGGTACAACAACGGTTTAGGGTGAGCGTACGTGTTACGGTACGGGTTAGGGTTAGCGTATGGGTTAGCATTAGGGGACGGGTTAGGGTAAGGCATCGGCCAAGGGTTAGGGTTAGGGTTAGGGTTAGGGGACAGGGACGTTTTAGGGGACATGTTAGTGTACGACAACGGTTTATGGTGAGCGTAAGTGTTAGGGTATGGGTTAGTGTTATCGTACGGGTTATGAGTAGGGGACGGGTTAGGGTAAGGCTTCGGGTAAGGGTTAGGGTTAGGTTTAGGGTTAGGGTTAGGGGATGGGGTTGGTTTAGGGGACAGGTTAGGGTAAGACAATGGTTTAGGGTGAGCGTACGTGTTAGGGTACGGGTTAGTGTTAGCGTATGGGTTAGGATTAGGGGACGGGTTAGGGTAAGGCTTCGGGTAAGTGTTAGGTTTAGGGTTAGGTTTAGGGTTAGGGTTAGGGGACGGGGATTGTTTAGGGGACAGGTTAGGGTACGACAACGTTTTAGGGTGAGTGTAGGTGTTAGGGTACAGTTTAGTGTTAGCGTACGGTTTAGGATTAGGGGACGGGTTAGGGTAAGGCTTCAGGTAAGTGTTAGGGTTAGCGTTAGGGTTAGGGTTAGCGGACGGGGATGGTTTAGGGGACAGGTTAGGGTACGGCAACGGTTTAGGGTGAGCGTACGTGTTAGGCTACGGGTTACTGTTAGCGTACGGTTTAGTATTAAGTGACAGGTTAGGGTAAGGCTTCGTGTAAGGGTTAGGGTTAGGCATAGGGTTAGTGTTAGCTTTAGGGGACGGGGACGGTTTAGGGGAAAGGTTAGGATACGACAACGGTTTAGCGTGAGCGTACGTGTTAGGGTATGGGTTAGTGTTAGCGTATGGCTTAGGATTAGGGGATGGGTTTGGGTAAGGCTTCGGGTAAGTGTTAGGGTTAGAGTTAGGGTTAGGGTTAGGGGACGGGGACGGTTTAGGGGACAGGTTAGTGTATGACAACGTTTTAGGGTGAGCGTACGTGTTAGGGTATGGGTTAGTGTTAGCGTACGGGTTAGGATTATGGGACGGGTTAGGGTAAGGCTTCAGGTAAGTGTTAGCGTTAGGGTTAGGCTTAGGGTTAGGGGACGGGGACGGGGACGGTTTAGGGGACCAGTTAGGGTTAGGGGACGGGGACGGTTTAGGAGACAGGTTAGGGTACGACAACGTTTTAGGGTGAGCGTACATGTTAGGGTACGGCTTAGTGTTAGCTTACGGTTTAGGATTAGGGGACAGTTTAGTGTAAGGCTTCGGGTAAGGGTTAGGGTTAGTGTTAGGCTTAGGGGACGGGGACAGTTTAGGGGACTGGTTAGGGTATGACAACATTTTAGGGTGAGCGTACGTGTTAGGGTATGGGTTAGTGTTAGCCTACAGTTTAGGATTAGGGGACGGGTTAGGGTAAGGCTTCGGGTAAGGGTCAGGGTTAGGGTTAGGTTTAGGGGTAGGGGACAGGGACGGTTTAGGGGTCAGGTTAGTGTACGGCAACGGTATAGGGTGTGCATACGATTTAGGGTACGGGTTAGTTTTAGCGTACGGGTTAGGATTAGGTGACGGGTTAGGGTAAGGCTTCGGGTAAGTGTTAGGTTAGGGATAGGGTTAGGGTTAGGGGACGGGGAGGTTTTAGGGGCAAGATTAGTATACGACAAATATTTAGGGTGAGCGTACGTGTTAAGTTACGGGTTAGTGTTAGCGTACGGGTTAGGATTAGGGGACGGGTTAGGGTAAGGCTTCGGGTAAGGGTTAGGGTTAGGATTAGGGTTAGGGTTAGGAGACGGGGACGGTTTAGGGGACGGTTTAGGGTACGACAACGGTTTAGGATGAGCGTACGTCTTAGGGTATGGGTTAGTGTTAGCGTACGGTTTAGGATTAGGAGACGGGTTAGGGTAAGGCTTCGGGTAAGGTTTAGAGTTACGGTTAGGTTTAGGTTTAGGGTTAGGGGACGGGGACGGTTTAGGGGACAGGTTAGGGTATGACAACGGTTTAGGGTGAGCGTACGTGTTATGGTACGGGTTAGTGTTAGCGTACAGGTTAGGATTAGGGGACGGGTAAGGATAAGGCTTCGGGTAAGTGTTAGTTTTAGGGTTAGGGTTAGGGGACAGGGACGGTTTAGGCGACAGGTTAGGGTACGACAACGGTTTAGGCTGAGCGTACGTGTTAGGATACGGGTTAGTGTTAGCGTACGGTTTAGGATTAGGGGACGGCTTAGTGTACGACAATGGTTTACGGTGAGCGTACGTGTTAGGGTACGGGTTAGTGTTAGCGTACGGGTTAGGATTAGGGGACGGGTTAGTGTAATGCTTCGGGTAAGGTTTAGGGTTAGGGTTAGGGTTAGGGTTAGGATTAGGGGACGGGGACTGTTTAGGTGACAGGTTAGTGTACGAAAACGGTTTAGGGTGAGCGTACTTTAGAGTACGGCTTAGTGTTAGTGTACGGGTTAGGATTAGGGGACGGGTTAGGGTAAGGCTTCGGCTAAGGGTTAGGGTTAGGGTTAGGGTTACGGTTAGGGGATGGGGACGGTTTAGGGGACTGGTTAGGGTACAACAACGGTTTAGGGTGAGCGTACGTGTTACGGTACGGGTTAGGGTTAGCGTATGGGTTAGCATTAGGGGACGGGTTAGGGTAAGGCATCGGCCAAGGGTTAGGTTTAGGGTTAGGGTTAGGGGACACGGACGTTTTAGGGGACATGTTAGTGTACGACAACGGTTTATGGTGAGCGTAAGTGTTAGGGTATGGGTTAGTGTTATCGTACGGGTTACGAGTAGGGGACGGGTTAGGGTAAGGCTTCGGGTAAGGGTTAGGGTTAGGTTTAGGGTTAGGGTTAGGGGATGGGGTTGGTTTAGGGGACAGGTTAGGGTAAGACAATGGTTTAGGGTGAGCGTACGTGTTAGGGTACGGGTTAGTGTTAGCGTATGGGTTAGGATTAGGGGACGGGTTAGGGTAAGGCTTCGGGTAAGTGTTAGGTTTAGGGTTAGGTTTAGGGTTAGGGTTAGGGGACGGGGATTGTTTAGGGGACAGGTTAGGGTACGACAACGTTTTAGGGTGAGTGTAGGTGTTAGGGTACAGTTTAGTGTTAGCGTACGGTTTAGGATTAGGGGACGGGTTAGGGTAAGGCTTCAGGTAAGTGTTAGGGTTAGCGTTAGGGTTAGGGTTAGCGGACGGGGATGGTTTAGGGGACAGGTTAGGGTACGGCAACGGTTTAGGGTGAGCGTACGTGTTAGGGTATGGGTTAGTTTTAGCGTACGGGTTAGGATTAGGTGACGGGTAAGGGTAAGGCTTCGGGTAAGATTTAGGGTTAGGGATAGGGTTATGGTTATGGTTAGGGTACGGGGACGGTTTAGGGGAAAGGTTAGGATACGACAAAGATTTAGGGTGAGCGTACGTGTTAGGGTACGGGTTAGTGTTAGCGTACGGGTTAGGATTAGGGAACGGTTTAGTGTAATGCTTCGGGTAAGGTTTAGGGTTAGGGTTAGGGTTAGGGTTAGGGGACGGGGATTGTTTAGGGGACAGGTTAGGGTACGACAACGTTTTAGGGTGAGTGTAGGTGTTAGGGTACAGTTTAGTGTTAGCGTACGGTTTAGGATTAGGGGACGGGTTAGGGTAAGGCTTCAGGTAAGTGTTAGGGTTAGCGTTAGGGTTAGGGTTAGCGGACGGGGATGGTTTAGGGGACAGGTTAGGGTACGGCAACGGTTTAGGGTGAGCGTACGTGTTAGGCTACGGGTTACTGTTAGCGTACGGGTTAGTATTAAGTGACAGGTTAGGGTAAGGCTTCGTGTAAGGGTTAGGGTTAGGCATAGGGTTAGTGTTAGCTTTAGGGGACGGGGACGGTTTAGGGGAAAGGTTAGGATATGACAACGGTTTAGCGTGAGCGTACGTGTTAGGGTATGGGTTAGTGTTAGCGTATGGCTTAGGAATAGGGGATGGGTTTGGGTAAGGCTTCGGGTAAGGGTTAGGGTTAGAGTTAGGGTTAGGGTTAGGGGACGGGGACGGTTTAGGGGACAGGTTAGTGTATGACAACGTTTTAGGGTGAGCGTACGTGTTAGGGTATGGGTTAGTGTTAGCGTACGGGTTAGGATTATGGGACCGGTTAGGGTAAGGCTTCAGGTAAGTGTTAGCGTTAGGGTTAGGCTTAGGGTTAGGGGACGGGGACGGGGACGGTTTAGGGGACCAGTTAGGGTTAGGGGACGGGGACGGTTTAGGAGACAGGTTAGGGTACGACAACGTTTTAGGGTGAGCGTACATGTTAGGGTACGGCTTAGTGTTAGCTTACGGGTTAGGATTAGGGGACGGTTTAGTGTAAGGCTTCGGGTAAGGGTTAGGGTTAGTGTTAGGCTTAGGGGACGGGGACAGTTTAGGGGACTGGTTAGGGTATGACAACATTTTAGGGTGAGCGTAAGTGTTAGGGTATGGGTTAGTGTTAGCCTACAGTTTAGGATTAGGGGACGGGTTAGGGTAAGGCTTCGGGTAAGGGTCAGGGTTAGGGTTAGGTTTAGGGGTAGGGGACAGGGACGGTTTAGGGGACAGGTTAGAGTACGGCAACGGTATAGGGTGTGCATACGATTTAGGGTACGGGTTAGTTTTAGCGTACGGGTTAGGATTAGGTGACGGGTTAGGGTAAGGCTTCGGGTAAGTGTTAGGTTAGGGATAGGGTTAGGGTTAGGGGACGGGGAGGTTTTAGGGGCAAGATTAGTATACGACAAATATTTAGGGTGAGCGTACGTGTTAATTTACGGGTTAGTGTTAGCGTACGGGTTAGGATTAGGGGACGGGTTAGGGTAAGGCTTCGGGTAAGGGTTAGGGTTAGGATTAGGGTTAGGGTTAGGAGACGGGGACGGTTTAGGGGACGGTTTAGGGTACGACAACGGTTTAGGGTGAGCGTACGTCTTAGGGTATGGGTTAGTGTTAGCGTACGGTTTAGGATTAGGAGACGGGTTAGGGTAAGGCTTCGGGTAAGGTTTAGGGTTATGGTTAGGTTTAGGTTTAGGGTTAGGGGACGGGGACGGTTTAGGGGACAGGTTAGGGTATGACAACGGTTTAGGGTGAGCGTACGTGTTATGGTACGGGTTAGTGTTAGCGTACAGGTTAGGATTAGGGGACGGGTAAGGATAAGGCTTCGGGTAAGTGTTAGTTTTAGGGTTAGGGTTAGGGGATGGGGACGGTTTAGGCGACAGGTTAGGGTACGACAACGGTTCAGGCTGAGCGTACGTGTTAGGGTACGGGTTAGTGTTAGCGTACGGATTAGGATTAGGGGACGGCTTAGGGTACGACAATGGTTTACGGTGAGCGTACGTGTTAGGGTACGGGTTAGTGTTAGCGTACGGGTTAGGATTAGGGGACGGGTTAGTGTAACGCTTCGGGTAAGGGTTAGGGTAAGGGTTAGGGTTAGGGTTAGTGTTAGTGGACGGGGACGTTTGAGGGTACAGGTTAGGGTACGACAAACTTTTAGGGTGAACGTACGGGTTAGGGTATGGTTTAGTGTTAGCGTACGAGTTAGGTTTAGGGGACGGGTTAGGGTAAGGCTTCGGGTAAGGTTTAGGGTTAGGGTTAGGGTTAGGGTTAGGGGATGGGCACGGTTTGGGGACCGGTTAGAGTACGACAAATGTTTAGGGTGAACGTACGTGTTACGGTACAGGTCAGTGTTAGCGTACGGGTTCGGATTAGGGGACGGGTTAGGATAAGGCTTCGGGTAAGGGTTAGGGTTAGGGTTAGGGTTAGGGTTAGGGGACGGGGAGAGTTTAGGGGACAGTTTAGGGTAAGACAACGGTTTAAGGTGAGCGTAAGTGTTAGGGTACGGTTTAGTTTTAGCGTACATGGTAAGATTAGAAGACGGGTTAGGGTAAGTCTTCGGGTAAGGTTTAGTGTTAGGGTTAGGTTTAGGGTTAGGGTTAGGGGACGGGGACCGTTTAGGGGACAGGTTCCTGTACGACAATGGTTTAGGGTGAGCGTACGTGTTAGGGTATGGGTTAGTGTTAGCGTACGGGTTAGGATTAGGAGACGGGTTAGGGTAAGGCTTCGGGTAAGGGTTAGGGTTAGGGTTAGGGTTAGTGTTAGGTTTAGGGTTAGGGTTAGGTTTAGGGGACGGCGACGGTTTAGGGGACAGGTTAAGTACGACAACGGTTTAGTGTGTGCGTACGTGTTAGGGTATGGTTTAGTGTTAGCGTACGGGTTAGGACAAGGGGACGGGTTAGGGTAATGCTTCGGGTAAGGGTTAGGGTTAGGGTTAGGTTTAGGGTTAGGGGATGGGGACGGTTTAGGGGACAGTTTAGGGTACGACAATGGTTTAGGGTGAGTGAACGTGTTAGGGTACGAGTTAGTGTTAGGGTACGGGTTAGGATTAGGAGACAGGTTAGCGTAAGGCTTCGTGTAAGGGTTAGCGTTAGGTTTAGGTTTAAGGGATGGGGATGGTTTAGGGGACTGGTTAGGGTACGACAAAGGTTTAGGGTGAGCGTACGTGTTAGGGTACGTGTTAGTGTTAGCGTATGTGTTAGGAATAGGGAACGTGTTAGGGTAAGGCTTCGGGTAAGTGTTAGTGTTAGGGTTAGGGTTAGGGTTAGGGGATGGGAACGGTTTAGGGGACTGGTTAGGGTACGACAACGGTTTAGGGTGAGTGTACGTGTTAGGGTACTGGTTAGTGTTAGTGTATGGGTTAGGAGTAGGGAACGGGTTACGGTAAGGCTTACGGTAAGTGTTAGGTTTAGGGTTAGGGTTAGAGTTAGGGTTAGGGGACGGGGACGGTTTAGGGGACAGGTTAGTGTACGGCAACGGTTTAGGGTGAGCGAACGTGTTAGGGTAAGGGTTAGTGTTAGCATACAGGTAAGGATTAGGGGACGGGTTAGTATAAGTCTTCGGGTAAGGGTTAGGGTTAGGGTTATGGTTAAGTTTAAGGTTAGGAGACGGGGACGGGGACGGTTTAGGGGACAGGTTAGGGTACGACAATGGTTTAGGGTGAACGTACGTGTTAGGGTACGGGTTAGTGTTAGCGTACGGTTTAGGATTAGGGGACGGGTTAGGGTAAGGCTTCGGGTAAGTGTTAGGGTTAGGGTTAGGGTTAGGGTTAGAGGACGGGGACGGTTTAGGGGACAGGTTAGGATACGACAACGGTTTAGGGTGAGCGTACGTGTTAGGGTACAGGTTAGTGTAAGCGTACGGGTTAGGATTAGGGGACGGGTTAATGTAAGGCTTCGGGTAAGGGTTATGGTTAGGGTTACGGATAGGGTTAGGGTTTGGGAACGGAGACTGTTTAGGGGACAGTTTAGCGTACGACAACGGTTTAGGGTGAGAATACGTGTTAGGGCACGGGTTATTGTTAGCGTACGGGTTAGGATTAGGGGACGGGTTAGGGTAAGGCTTCGGGTAAGGGTTAGGTTTAGGGTTAGGATTAGGGTTAGGGTTAGAAGTCGGGGATGGTTTAGGGGACAATTTAGGGTACGACAACGGTTTAGGGTGAGCGTACGTGTTAGGGTACGGGTTAGTGTTAGCGTACGGTTTAGGATTAGGGGACGGGTTAGGGTAAGGCTTCAGGTAAGGGTTAGGGTTAGGGTTAGGGGACGGGGACAGGGACGGTTTAGGGGACAGGTTAGGGTACGACAACAGTTTAGGGTGAGCATACGTGTTAGGGTACGGGTTAGTGTTAGCGTACAGGTTAGGATTAGGGGACGGGTAAGGATAAGGCTTCGGGTAAGGTTTAGGGTTAGGGTTAGGGTTAGGGTTAGGGTTAGGGGACGGGGACGGTTTAGGCGACAGGTTAGGGTAGCACAACGGTTTAGGGTGAGAATACGTGTTAGGGTACTGGTTAGTGTTAGCGTACGGGTTAGGATTAGGTGACGGCTTAGGGTAAGGCTTCGGGTAAGTGTTAGGGTTAGTGTTAGGGATAAAGTTAGGGTTAGTGGACGAGGACGTTTTAGGGGACAGGTTAGGGTACGACAACGGTTTAGGGTGAGCGTACGTGTTAGGGTACGTGTTAGTGTTAGCGTACGGGATAGGATTAGGGGACGGGTTAGTGTAAGGCTTCGGGTAAGAGTTAGGGTTAGGGTTAGGGTTAGGGTTAGGGTTAGGGTTAGGGTTAGTGTTAGGGGATGGGGACGTTTTAGGGGACAGGTTAGGGTTCGACAACGGTTTAGGGTGAGCGTACGTGTTAGGGTACTGGTTAGTGTTAGCGTACGCGTTAGGATTATGGGACGGGTTAGTGTAAGGCTTCGGGTAAGGGTTAGGGTTAGGGTTAGGGGACGGGGACGGTTTAGGGGACAGGTGAGGGTATGACAACGGTTTAGTGTGAGCGTACGTGTTAGGGTACTGGTCATTGTTAGCATACGGGTTAGGATTAGGGGACGGGTTAGTGTAAGGCTTTGGTAAGCGTTAGGGTTAGTGTTAGGGTTAGGTTTATGGGACGGGGACGGTTTAGGAGACAGGTTAGTGTACGGCAACGGTTTAGGGTGAGCGTACGTGTTAGGGTATGGGTTAGTGTTAGCGTACGGGTTAGGATTAGGTGACAGGTAAGGGTAAGGCTTCGGGTAAGGTTTAGGGTTAGGGATAGGGTTATGGTTATGGTTAGGGTACGGGGACGGTTTAGGGGAAAGTTTAGGATACGACAAAGATTTAGGGTGAGCGTACGTGTTAGGGTACGGGTTAGTGTTAGCGTACGGGTTAGGATTAGGGAACGGTTTAGTGTAATGCTTCGGGTAAGGTTTAGGGTTAGGGTTAGGGTTAGGGTTAGGATTAGGGGACGGGGACTGTTTAGGTGACAGGTTAGTGTACGAAAACGGTTTAGGGTGAGCGTACTTTAGACTACGGCTTAGTGTTAGTGTACGGGTTAGGATTAGGGGACGGGTTAGGGTAAGGCTTCGGCTAAGGGTTAGGGTTAGGGTTAGGGTTAAGGTTAGGGGATGGGGACGGTTTAGGGGACTGGTTAGGGTACAACAACGGTTTAGGGTGAGCGTACGTGTTACGGTACGGGTTAGGGTTAGCGTATGGGTTAGCATTAGGGGACGGGTTAGGGTAAGGCATCGGCCAAGGGTTAGGGTTAGGGTTAGGGTTAGGGGACAGGGACATTTTAGGGGACATGTTAGTGTACGACAACGGTTTATGGTGAGCGTAAGTGTTAGGGTATGGGTTAGTGTTATCGTACGGGTTATGAGTAGGGGACGGGTTAGGGTAAGGCTTCGGGTAAGGGTTAGGGTTAGGTTTAGGGTTAGGGTTAGGGGATGGGGTTGGTTTAGGGGACAGGTTAGGGTAAGACAATGGTTTAGGGTGAGCGTACGTGTTAGGGTACGGGTTAGTGTTAGCGTATGGGTTAGGATTAGGGGACGGGTTAGGGTAAGGCTTCGGGTAAGTGTTAGGTTTAGGGTTAGGTTTAGGGTTAGGGTTAGGGGACGGGGATTGTTTAGGGGACAGGTTAGGGTACGACAACGTTTTAGGGTGAGTGTAGGTGTTAGGGTACAGTTTAGTGTTAGCGTACGGTTTAGGATTAGGGGACGGGTTAGGGTAAGGCTTCAGGTAAGTGTTAGGGTTAGCATTAGGGTTAGGGTTAGCGGACGGGGATGGTTTAGGGGACAGGTTAGGGTACGGCAACGGTTTAGGGTGAGCGTACGTGTTAGGCTACGGGTTACTGTTAGCGTACGGGTTAGTATTAAGTGACAGGTTAGGGTAAGGCTTCGTGTAAGGGTTAGGGTTAGGCATAGGGTTAGTGTTAGCTTTAGGGGACGGGGACGGTTTAGGGGAAAGGTTAGGATACGACAATGGTTTAGCGTGAGCGTACGTGTTAGGGTATGGGTTAGTGTTAGCGTATGGCTTAGGATTAGGGGATGGGTTTGGGTAAGGCTTCGGGTAAGTGTTAGGGTTAGAGTTAGGGTTAGGGTTAGGGGACGGGGACGGTTTAGGGGACAGGTTAGTGTATGACAACGTTTTAGGGTGAGCGTACGTGTTAGGGTATGGGTTAGTGTTAGCGTACGGGTTAGGATTATGGGACGGGTTAGGGTAAGGCTTCAGGTAAGTGTTAGCGTTAGGGTTAGGCTTAGGGTTAGGGGACGGGGACGGGGACGGTTTAGGGGACCAGTTAGGGTTAGGGGACAGGGACGGTTTAGGAGACAGGTTAGGGTACGACAACGTTTTAGGGTGAGCGTACATGTTAGGGTACGGCTTAGTGTTAGCTTACGGGTTAGGATTAGGGGACGGTTTAGTGTAAGGCTTCGGGTAAGGGTTAGGGTTAGTGTTAGGCTTAGGGGACGGGGACAGTTTAGGGGACTGGTTAGGGTATGACAACATTTTAGGGTGAGCGTACGTGTTAGGGTATGGGTTAGTGTTAGCCTACAGTTTAGGATTAGGGGACGGGTTAGGGTAAGGCTTCGGGTAAGGGTCAGGGTTAGGGTTAGGTTTAGGGGTAGGGGACAGGGACGGTTTAGGGGACAGGTTAGTGTACGGCAACGGTATAGGGTGTGCATACGATTTAGGGTACGGGTTAGTTTTAGCGTACGGGTTAGGATTAGGTGACGGGTTAGGGTAAGGCTTCGGGTAAGTGTTAGGTTAGGGATAGGGTTAGGGTTAGGGGACGGGGAGGTTTTAGGGGCAAGATTAGTATACGACAAATATTTAGGGTGAGCGTACGTGTTAAGTTACGGGTTAGTGTTAGCGTACGGGTTAGGATTAGGGGACGGGTTAGGGTAAGGCTTCGGGTAAGGGTTAGGGTTAGGATTAGGGTTAGGGTTAGGAGACGGGGACGGTTTAGGGGACGGTTTAGGGTACGACAACGGTTTAGGGTGAGCGTACGTCTTAGGGTATGGGTTAGTGTTAGCGTACGGTTTAGGATTAGGAGACGGGTTAGGGTAAGGCTTCGGGTAAGGTTTAGGGTTACGGTTAGGTTTAGGTTTAGGGTTAGGGGACGGGGACGGTTTAGGGGACAGGTTAGGGTATGACAACGATTTAGGGTGAGCGTACGTGTTATGGTACGGGTTAGTGTTAGCGTACAGGTTAGGATTAGGGGACGGGTAAGGATAAGGCTTCGGGTAAGTGTTAGTTTTAGGGTTAGGGTTAGGGGACAGGGACGGTTTATGCGACAGGTTAGGGTACGACAACGGTTTAGGCTGAGCGTACGTGTTAGGGTACGGGTTAGTGTTAGCGTACGGTTTAGGATTAGGGGACGGCTTAGTGTACGACAATGGTTTACGGTGAGCGTACGTGTTAGGGTACGGGTTAGTGTTAGCGTACGGGTTAGGATTAGGGGACGGGTTAGTGTAATGCTTCGGGTAAGGTTTAGGGTTAGGGTTAGGGTTAGGGTTAGGATTAGGGGACGGGGACTGTTTAGGTGACAGGTTAGTGTACGAAAACGGTTTAGGGTGAGCGTACTTTAGAGTACGGCTTAGTGTTAGTGTACGGGTTAGGATTAGGGGACGGGTTAGGGTAAGGCTTCGGCTAAGGGTTAGGGTTAGGGTTAGGGTTAAGGTTAGGGGATGGGGACGGTTTAGGGGACTGGTTAGGGTACAACAACGGTTTAGGGTGAGCGTACGTGTTACGGTACGGGTTAGGGTTAGCGTATGGGTTAGCATTAGGGGACGGGTTAGGGTAAGGCATCGGCCAAGGGTTAGGTTTAGGGTTAGGGTTAGGGGACACGGACGTTTTAGGGGACATGTTAGTGTACGACAACGGTTTATGGTGAGCGTAAGTGTTAGGGTATGGGTTAGTGTTATCGTACGGGTTACGAGTAGGGGACGGGTTAGGGTAAGGCTTCGGGTAAGGGTTAGGGTTAGGTTTAGGGTTAGGGTTAGGGGATGGGGTTGGTTTAGGGGACAGGTTAGGGTAAGACAATGGTTTAGGGTGAGCGTACGTGTTAGGGTACGGGTTAGTGTTAGCGTATGGGTTAGGATTAGGGGACGGGTTAGGGTAAGGCTTCGGGTAAGTGTTAGGTTTAGGGTTAGGTTTAGGGTTAGGGTTAGGGGACGGGGATTGTTTAGGGGACAGGTTAGGGTACGACAACGTTTTAGGGTGAGTGTAGGTGTTAGGGTACAGTTTAGTGTTAGCGTACGGTTTAGGATTAGGGGACGGGTTAGGGTAAGGCTTCAGGTAAGTGTTAGGGTTAGCGTTAGGGTTAGGGTTAGCGGACGGGGATGGTTTAGGGGACAGGTTAGGGTACGGCAACGGTTTAGGGTGAGCGTACGTGTTAGGCTACGGGTTACTGTTAGCGTACGGGTTAGTATTAAGTGACAGGTTAGGGTAAGGCTTCGTGTAAGGGTTAGGGTTAGGCATAGGGTTAGTGTTAGCTTTAGGGGACGGGGACGGTTTAGGGGAAAGGTTAGGATACGACAACGGTTTAGCGTGAGCGTACGTGTTAGGGTATGGGTTAGTGTTAGCGTATGGCTTAGGATTAGGGGATGGGTTTGGGTAAGGCTTCGGGTAAGGGTTAGGGTTAGAGTTAGGGTTAGGGTTAGGGGACGGGGACGGTTTAGGGGACAGGTTAGTGTATGACAACGTTTTAGGGTGAGCGTACGTGTTAGGGTATGGGTTAGTGTTAGCGTACGGGTTAGGATTATGGGACGGGTTAGGGTAAGGCTTCAGGTAAGTGTTAGCGTTAGGGTTAGGCTTAGGGTTAGGGGACGGGGACGGGGACGGTTTAGGGGACCGGTTAGGGTTAGGGGACGGGGACGGTTTAGGAGACAGGTTAGGGTACGACAACGTTTTAGGGTGAGCGTACATGTTAGGGTACGGCTTAGTGTTAGCTTACGGGTTAGGATTAGGGGACGGTTTAGTGTAAGGCTTCGGGTAAGGGTTAGGGTTAGTGTTAGGCTTAGGGGACGGGGACAGTTTAGGGGACTGGTTAGGGTATGACAACATTTTAGGGTGAGCGTACGTGTTAGGGTATGGGTTAGTGTTAGCCTACAGTTTAGGATTAGGGGACGGGTTAGGGTAAGGCTTCGGGTAAGGGTCAGGGTTAGGGTTAGGTTTAGGGGTAGGGGACGGGGACGGTTTAGGGGACAGGTTAGTGTACGGTAACGGTATAGGGTGTGCATACGATTTAGGGTATGGGTTAGTTTTAGCGTACGGGTTAGGATTAGGTGACGGGTTAGGGTAAGGCTTCGGGTAAGTGTTAGGTTAGGGATAGGGTTAGGGTTAGGGGACGGGGAGGTTTTAGGGGCAAGATTAGTATACGACAAATATTTAGGGTGAGCGTACGTGTTAAGTTACGGGTTAGTGTTAGCGTACGGGTTAGGATTAGGGGACGGGTTAGGGTAAGGCTTCGGGTAAGGGTTAGGGTTAGGATTAGGGTTAGGGTTAGGAGACGGGGACGGTTTAGGGGACGGTTTAGGGTACGACAACGGTTTAGGGTGAGCGTACGTCTTAGGGTATGGGTTAGTGTTAGCGTACGGTTTAGGATTAGGAGACGGGTTAGGGTAAGGCTTCGGGTAAGGTTTAGGGTTACGGTTAGGTTTAGGTTTAGGGTTAGGGGACGGGGACGGTTTAGGGGACAGGTTAGGGTATGACAACGGTTTAGGGTGAGCGTACGTGTTATGGTACGGGTTAGTGTTAGCGTACAGGTTAGGATTAGGGGACGGGTAAGGATAAGGCTTCGGGTAAGTGTTAGTTTTAGGGTTAGGGTTAGGGGACGGGGACGGTTTAGGCGACAGGTTAGGGTACGACAACGGTTTAGGCTGAGCGTACGTGTTAGGGTACGGGTTAGTGTTAGCGTACGGATTAGGATTAGGGGACGGCTTAGGGTACGACAATGGTTTACGGTGAGCGTACGTGTTAGGGTACGGGTTAGTGTTAGCGTACGGGTTAGGATTAGGGGACGGGTTAGTGTAACGCTTCGGGTAAGGGTTAGGGTAAGGGTTAGGGTTAGGGTTAGGGTTAGTGGACGGGGACGTTTGAGGGTACAGGTTAGGGTACGACAAACTTTTAGGGTGAACGTACGGGTTAGGGTATGGTTTAGTGTTAGCGTACGAGTTAGGTTTAGGGGACGGGTTAGGGTAAGGCTTCGGGTAAGGTTTAGGGTTAGGGTTAGGGGACAGGGACGGTTTAGGGGACAGGTTAGGGTACGACAATGGTTTAGGGTGACCGTACGTGTTAAGGTTCGGTTTAGTGTTAGCATACAGTATAGGATTAGGGGACGGGTTAGTGTAAGGTTTCGGGTAAGGGTTAGGGTTAGGGTTAGGCTTAGGGTTAGGGGACAGGGACGGGGACGGTTTAGGGGACAGGTTAGGCTATGACAATGGCTTATGGTGAGCGTACGTGTTAGGGTACGGGTTAGTGTTAGCGTATAGGTTAGGATTAGGGGACGTGTTAGGGTAAGGCTTCGGGTAAGGTTTAGGGTTAGAGTTAGGTTTAGGGTTAGGGTTAGGTGACGGGAACTGTTTAGGGGACAGTTTAGGGTACGACAACAGTTTAGGGTGAGCGTACGTGTTAGGGTATGGGTTAGTTTTAGCGTACGGTTTAAGATAAGGGACGGGTTAGTGTAAGGCTTTGGTAAGTGTTAGGGTTTGGGTTAGGGTTAACTTTAGGGGACGGGGACGGTTTAGGTGACAGGTTAGGTTATGGCAACGGTTTAGGGTGAGCGTACGTGTTAGGGTACGGGTTACTGTTAGCGTACGGTTTAGGATAAGGTGACGGATTATTGTAAGGCTTCGGGTAAGGTTTAGGGTTAGGGATAGGGTTAGGGTTATGGTTAGGGGACGGGGATGGTTTAGGGGAAAGGTTAGGGTACGACAACGATTTAGGGTGAGCGTACGTGTTAGGGTATGGGTTAGTGTTAGCGTACGGGTTAGGATTAGCGGACGGGTTAGTGTAAGGCTTCGGGTAAGATTTAGGATTAGGGTTAGGGTTAGGGTTAGGATTAGGGGACGGGGACTGTTTAGGGGACAGTTTAGTGTACGAAAACGGTTTAGGGTGAGCGTACGTTAGGGTACGTGTTAGTGTTAGCGTACGGGTTTGGATTAGGGGACGGGTTTGGTTAAGGCTTCGGCTAAGGTTTAGGGTTAGGGTTAGGGTTAGGGTTAGGGGATGGGCACGGTTTGGGGACCGGTTAGGGTACGACAAATGTTTAGGGTGAACGTACGTGTTACGGTACAGGTTAGTGTTAGCGTACGGGTTCGGATTAGGGGACGGGTTAGGATAAGGCTTCGGGTAAGGGTTAGGGTTAGGGTTAGGGTTAGGGTTAGGGGACGGGGAGAGTTTAGGGGACAGTTTAGGGTAAGACAACGGTTTAAGGTGAGCGTAAGTGTTAGGGTACGGTTTAGTTTTAGCGTACATGGTAAGATTAGAAGACGGGTTAGGGTAAGTCTTCGGGTAAGGTTTAGTGTTAGGGTTAGGTTTAGGGTTAGGGTTAGGGGACGGGGACCGTTTAGGGGACAGGTTCCTGTACGACAATGGTTTAGGGTGAGCGTACGTGTTAGGGTATGGGTTAGTGTTAGCGTACGGGTTAGGATTAGGAGACGGGTTAGGGTAAGGCTTCGGGTAAGGGTTAGGGTTAGGGTTAGGGTTAGTGTTAGGTTTAGGGTTAGGGTTAGGTTTAGGGGATGGCGACGTTTTAGGGGACAGGTTAGGTACGACAACGGTTTAGTGTGTGCGTACGTGTTAGGGTATGGTTTAGTGTTAGCGTACGGGTTAGGACAAGGGGACTGGTTAGGGTAAGGCTTCGGGTAAGGGTTAGGGTTAGGGTTAGGGTTAGGGTTAGGTTTAGGGTTAGGGGATGGGGACGGTTTAGGGGACAGTTTAGGGTACGACAATGGTTTAGGGTGAGTGAACCTGTTAGGGTACGAGTTAGTGTTAGGGTACGGGTTAGGATTAGGAGACAGGTTAGCGTAAGGCTTCGTGTAAGGGTTAGCGTTAGGTTTAGGTTTAAGGGATGGGGATGGTTTAGGGGACTGTTTAGGGTACGACAAAGGTTTAGGGTGAGCGTACGTGTTAGGGTACGTGTTAGTGTTAGCGTATGTGTTAGGAATAGGGAACGTGTTAGGGTAAGGCTTCGGGTAAGTGTTAGTGTTAGGGTTAGGGTTAGGGTTAGGGGATGGGAACGGTTTAGGGGACTGGTTAGGGTACGACAACGGTTTAGGGTGAGTGTACGTGTTAGGGTACTGGTTAGTGTTAGTGTATGGGTTAGGAGTAGGGAACGGGTTACGGTAAGGCTTACGGTAAGTGTTAGGTTTAGGGTTAGGGTTAGAGTTAGGGTTAGGGGACGGGGACGGTTTAGGGGACAGGTTAGTGTACGGCAACGGTTTAGGGTGAGCGAACGTGTTAGGGTAAGGGTTAGTGTTAGCATACAGGTTAGGATTAGGGGACGGGTTAGTATAAGTCTTCGGGTAAGGGTTAGGGTTAGGGTTATGGTTAAGTTTAAGGTTAGGAGACGGGGACGGGGACGGTTTAGGGGACAGGTTAGGGTACGACAATGGTTTAGGGTGAACGTACGTGTTAGGGTACGGGTTAGTGTTAGCGTACGGTTTAGGATTAGGGGACGGGTTAGGGTAAGGCTTCGGGTAAGTGTTAGGGTTAGGATTAGGGTTAGGGTTAGAGGACGGGGACGGTTTCGGGGACAGGTTAGGATACGACAACGGTTTAGGGTGAGCGTACGTGTTAGGGTACGGGTTAGTGTAAGCGTACGGGTTAGGATTAGGGGACGGGTTAATGTAAGGCTTCGGGTAAGGGTTATGGTTAGGGTTACGGATAGGGTTAGGGTTTGGGAACGGAGACTGTTTAGGGGACAGGTTAGGGTACGACAACGGTTTAGGGTGAGAATACGTGTTAGGGCACGGGTTATTGTTAGCGTACGGGTTAGGATTAGGGGACGGGTTAGGGTAAGGCTTCGGGTAAGGGTTAGGTTTAGGGTTAGGATTAGGGTTAGGGTTAGAAGTCGGGGATGGTTTAGGGGACAGTTTAGGGTACGACAACGGTTTAGGGTGAGCGTCCGTGTTAGGGTACGGGTTAGTGTTAGCGTACGGTTTAGGATTAGGGGACGGGTTAGGGTAAGGCTTCAGGTAAGGGTTAGGGTTAGGGTTAGGGGACGGGGACAGGGACGGTTTAGGGGACAGGTTAGGGTACGACAACGGTTTAGGGTGAGCGTACGTGTTAGGGTACGGGTTAGTGTTAGCGTACAGGTTAGGATTAGGGGACGGGTAAGGATAAGGCTTCGGGTAAGGTTTAGGGTTAGGGTTAGGGTTAGGGTTAGGGTTAGGGGACGGGGACGGTTTAGGCGACAGGTTAGGTAGCACAACGGTTTAGGGTGAGAATACGTGTTAGGGTACTGGTTAGTGTTAGCGTACGGGTTAGGATTAGGTGACGGCTTAGGGTAAGGCTTCGGGTAAGTGTTAGGGTTAGTGTTAGGGATAAAGTTAGGGTTAGTGGACGAGGACGTTTTAGGGGACAGGTTAGGGTACGACAACGGTTTAGGGTGAGCGTACGTGTTAGGGTACGTGTTAGTGTTAGCGTACGGGATAGGATTAGGGGACGGGTTAGTGTAAGGCTTCGGGTAAGAGTTAGGGTTAGGGTTAGGGTTAGGCTTAGTGTTAGGGGATGGGGACGTTTTAGGGGACAGGTTAGGGTTCGACAACGGTTTAGGGTGAGCGTACGTGTTAGGGTACTGGTTAGTATTAGCGTACGCGTTAGGATTATGGGACGGGTTAGTGTAAGGCTTCGGGTAAGGGTTAGGGTTAGGGTTAGGGGACGGGGACGGTTTAGGGGACAGGTGAGGGTATGACAACGGTTTAGTGTGAGCGTACGTGTTAGGGTACTGGTCATTGTTAGCGTACGGGTTAGGATTAGGGGACGGGTTAGGATAAGGCTTCGGGTAAGGTTTAGGGTTAGTGTTAGGGATAGGGTTAGGGGACGGGGACGGGTTAGGGGACAGTTTAGGGTACAACAACGGTTTAGGGTGAGCGTACGTGTTAGGGTATGGGTTAGTGTTAACGTACGGTGTAGGATTAGGGGACGGGTTAGTGTAAGGCTTCGGGTAAGTGTTAGGGTTAGGGTTAGGGTTAGGGTTAGGGGACGGGGATGGTTTAGGGGACAGGTTAGGGTACGATAACAGTTTAAGTTGAGCGTACGTGTTAGGGTATGGGTTAGTTTTAGCGTACGCGTTAGGATTAGTGGAGGGGTTAGGGTAAGGCTTTGGGTAAGGGTTAGGGTTAGGGTTAGGTTTAGGGTTATGGATAGGGGACCGGAATGGTTTAGGGGACATGTTAGTGTACGACAACGGTTTAGGATGAGCCTACGTGTTAGGGTACGGGTTAGTGTTAGCGTACGTGTTTGGATTAGGGGATGGTTTAGGGTAAGGCTTCGGGTATGTGTTAGGGTTAGGGTTGGGTTAGGGGACGCGGACGGTTTAGGGAACAGGTTATGGTACGACAATGGTTTAGGGTGAGCGTACGTGTTAGGGTATGGGTTAGTTTTAGATTACGCGTTAGGATTAGTTGACGGGTTAGGGTAAGGCTTTGGGTAAGGGTTAGGGTTAGGGTTAGGGTTAGGGTTAGGGGATGGGACGGTTTAGGGGACAGGTTAGGGTACGGCAACGGTTTAGGGTGAGTGTACGTGTTAGGCTACGGGTTAGTGTTAGCGTACGGGTTAGTATTAGGTGACAGGTTAGGGTAAGGCTTCGGGTAAGGGTTAGGGTTAGGGATAGGTATAGTGTTAGGGTTAGGGGACGGGGACGATTTAGGGGAAAGTTTAGGATACGACAACGGTTTAGGGTGAGCGTATGTGTTAGGGTATGGGTTAGTGTTAGCGTACGGCTTAGGATTAGGTGAAGGGTTTGCGTAAGGCTTCAGGTAAGGGTTAGGTTTAGGGTTAGGGTTAGGGTTAGGGGACGGGGACGGTTTAGGGGACAGGTTAGGGTACGACAAAGGTTTAGGGTGATCATACGTGTTAGAGTATGGGTTAGTTTTAGCGTACGGGTTAGGATTATGGGACGGGTTAGGGTAACGCTTCGGGTAAGGTTTAGGGTTAGGATTAAGGGACGGGGACAGTTTAGGGGACAGGTTAGGGTACGACAACGGTTTAGGGTGAGTGTACGTGTTAGTGTATGTGTTAGTGTTAGCGTACGGGTTAGGATTAGGGGATGGGTTAGTGTAAGGCTTCGGGTAAGGGTAAGGGTTAGGGTTAGGATTAGGGTTAGGGTTAGGGGACGGGGACGGTTTAGGGGACAGGTTAGGGTACGAAAACGGTTTAGGGTGAGCGTACGTGTTAGGGTACGGTTTAGTGTTAGCGTACAGTATAGGATTAGGGGACGGTTTATTGTAAGGTTTCGGGTAAGGGTTAGGGTTAGGGTTAGGATTAGGGTTAGGGTTAGGGGACGGGGACGGTTTAGGGGACAGGTTAGGGTACGACAACAGTTTAGGGTGAGCGTACGTGTTAGGGTACCGGTTAGTGTTAGCGTACGGTTTAGGATTAGGGGACGGGTTAGTGTAAGGCTTTGGTAAGCGTTAGGGTTAGGGTTAGGATTAGGGGACGGGGACTGTTTAGGGGCCAGGTTAGGGTACGAAAACGGTTTAGGGTGAGCATACGTGTTACGGTACGGGTTAGTGTTAGCGTACGGGTTCCGATTAGGGGACGGGTTAGGGTAAGGCTTCGGCTAAGGGTTAGTGTTATGGTTAGGGTTAGGGTTAGGGGACAGTGACGGTTTAGGGGACATGTTAGTGTACGACAATGGTTTAGGGTGAGCGTAAGTGTTAGGGTATAGGTTAGTGTTAGAGTACGGGTTAGGATTAGGGGACGGGCTAGGGTAAGGCTTCGGGTAAGGGTTAGGGTTATGGATAGGGTTAGTGTTAGGGTTAGGGAACGGGGACGGTTTAGGGGACAGGTTAGGGTAAGACAACGGTTTAGGGTGAGCGTACGTGTTAGGGTACGGATTAGTGTTAGAGTATGGGTTAGGATTATGGGACAGGTTAGTGTAAGGCTTCGGGTAAGTGTTCGGTTTAGGGTTAGGTTTAGGGTGAGGGTTAGGGGACGGGGACGGTTTAGGGGACAGGTTAGGGTACGACAACATTTTAGGATGAGTGTAGGTGTTAGGGTACAGTTTAATGTTAGCGTACGCGTTAGGATTCAGGGACGGGTTAGGGTAAGGCTTCAGGTAAGGTTTAGGGTTAGGGTTAGGGGACGGGGACGGTTTAGGGGACAGGTTAGGGTACGGCAACGGTTTACAGTGAGCATACGTGTTAGGCTATGGGTTAGTGTTAGCGTATGGGTTAGTATTAGGTGACAGGTTAGGGTAAGGCTTCGGGTAAGATTTAGTGTTAGGGATAGGGTTAGTGTTATGATTAGGGGACGGGGACATTTTAGGGGAAAGGTTAGGATACGACAACGGTTTATGGTGAGCGTACATGTTAGGGTACGGGTTAGTGTTAGCGTACGGCTTAGGATTAGGGGACGGGTTTGGGTAAGGCTTCGGGTAAGGGTTTGGATTAGGGTTAGGGTTAGGGGACGGGGACGGTTTAGGGGACCGATTAGGGTTAGGGTAAGGGTTATGATTAGGGTTAGGGTTAGGGGACGGGGAAGGTTTAGGGGACAGGTTAGGGTATGACAATGATTTAGTGTAAGCGTACATTTTAGGATACGGGTTAGTGTTAGCGTACGGATTAGGATTAGGGGACAGGTTAGGGTAAGGCTTCGGGTAAGGGTTAGCGTTAGGGATAGGCTTAGGGTTAGGGGACGGGGACGGGGACGGTTTAGGGGAACGTTTAGGGTTAGGGTTAGGGTTAGGGTTAGGGGACGGGGACGGTTTAGGAGACAGGTTAGGGTACAACAACGGTTTAGGGTGAGCGTACGTGTTAGGGTACAGGTTAGTGTTAGCGAACCGGTTAGGATTAGGGGAGGGGTTAGCGTAAGGCTTCGGGTAAGGTTTAGGGTTAGGGTTAAGGTTAAGGAACGGGGACGGTTTAGGGGACTGGTTAGGGTACGACAAAGTTTTAGGGTGAGCGTACGTGTTAGGGCACGACTTAGTGTTAGCGTACGGGTTAGGAATAGGGGACGGGTTAGGGTAAGGCTTCGGGTAAGTGTTAGGGTTAGGGTTAGGGTTAGGGTTAGGGTTACGGGATGGGGACGGTTTAGGGGACTGGTTAGGGTACGACAACGGTTTAGGGTGAACGTACGTGTTAGGGTACTGGTTAGTGTTAGTGTACCGGTTCGGATTAGGGGATGGGTTACGGTAAGGCTTACGGTAAGGGTTAGGGTTAGGGTTAGGTTTAGAGTTAGGGTTAGGGGACGGGGACGGTTTAGGGGACAGGTTAGTGTACGAAAACGGTTTAAGGTGACCGTACGTGTTAGGGTAAGGGTTAGTGTTAGCGTACAGGTTAGGATTAGGGGACGGGTTAGTGTAAGTCTTCGGATAAGTGTTAGGGTTAGGGTTAGGGTTAAGGTTAAGGTTAGGAGATGGGGACGGGGACGGTTTATGGGACAGGTTAGGGTACGACAATGGTTTAGGGTGAACGTATGTGTTAGGGTACGGGTTAGTGTTAGCGTACGGGTTAGGAATAGGGGCTGGGTTAGGGTAAGGCTTCGGGTAAGGGTTAGGGTTAGAGTAAGGGTTAGGGTTATAGGACGGGAACGGTTTAGGGGACAGGTTAGGGTACGACAACAGTTTAGGGTGAGCGTACGTGTTAGGGTACGGATTAGTGTTAGCGTACAGATTAGGATTAGGGGACGTATTAGTATAAGGCTTCGGGTAAGGGTTAGGGTTAGGGTTAGGGGACGGGGACGGTTTAGGCGACAGGTTAGGGTACGACAACGGTTTAGGGTGAGCATACGTGTTAGGGTATGGGTTAGTTTTAGCGTACGGGTTAGGATTAGGGGACGGGTTAGGGTAGGGCTTCGGGTAAGTGTTAGGGTTGGGGTTAGGGTTAGGGTTAGGGGACGGGGACGGTTTAGGGGACACGTTAGGTTAAGACAACGGTTTAGGGTGAGCGTACGTGTTAAGGTATGGGTTAGTGTTAGCGTACGGGTTAGGATTAGGGGACGGGTTAGGGTAAGGCTTTGGGTAAGGGTTAGGGGTAGGGTTAGGGTTAGGGTTAGGGGACGGGGACGGGGACGGCTTAGGGAACAGGTTATGGTACGACAATGGTTTAGGGTGAGCGTACGTGTTAGGGTACGGGTTAGTGTTAGCGAACGGGTTAGGATTAGGGGACAGGTTATTTTAAGGCTTCGGGTAAGGTTTAAGGATATTGTTAGGGTTAGGGTTAGGGATAGGGTTAGGGTTAGGGGATGCGGATGGTTTAGGGGACAGGTTAGTGTACGACAATGGTTTAGGGTGAGCGTACGTGTTAGGGTACGGGTTAGTGTTAGCATACAGGTTAGGATTAGGGGACGGGTTAGGGTAAGGCTTCGGGTAAGGGTTATGGTTAGGGATAGGGTTAGGGGACGGGAACGGTTTAGGGGACAGGTTAGGTTATGACAACTGTTTAGGGTGAGCGTACGTGTTAGCGTACGGTTACTGTTATCGTACGGTTTAGGATTAAGGGACGGGTTAGCGTAAGGCTTAGGGTAAGGGTTAGGGTTAGGGTTAGGGTTAGGGTTAGGGTTAGGGGACGGGGACGGTTTAGAGGATAGGTTAGGGTACGACAACGGTTTAGGTTGAGCGTACGTGTTAGGGTATGGGTTAGTTTTAGCGTACGGTTTAGGATTAGGGGACGGGTTAGGGTAAGGCTTCAGGTAAGGGTTAGGTTTACGGTTAGGGTTAGGGTTAGGGGACGGGGACGGTTTAGGGGACATGTTAGGGTACGACAACGGTTTAGGGTGAGCGTACATGTTAGGGTACGGTTTAGTGTTAGCGTACAGTTTAGGATTAGGGGACGGGTCAGTGTAAGGCTTCGTGTAAGGGTTAGGGTTAGGGTAAGGGTTAGGGGACGGGGACGGTTTAGGGGACAGGTTAGGGTACGACAACGGTTTAGGGTGAGTGTACGTGATAGGGTACGGGTTAGTGTTAGCGTACGGGCTAGTATTAGGGGACAGGTTTACTTAAGGCTTCGGGTAAGGTTTAGGTTTAGGGTTAGTGTTAGGGTTAGGGAACAGGGACGGTTTAGGGGACAAGTTAGGGTACGACAACGGTTTAGGGTGAGTGTACGTGTTAGGATACAGGTTAGTATTAGCCTACGGTTTAGGATTAGGGGACGGTTTAGGGTAAGGCTTAGGGTAAGAGTTAGGGTTAGGGTTAGGTTTAGGGTTAGGTTTAGGGGACGGGGACGGTTTAGGGGACAGGTTAGGGTATGACAACGGTTTAGGGTGAGCATACGTGTTAGGGTACAGTTTAATGTTAGTGTACGGATTAGGATTAGGGGACGGGTTAGTGTAAGGCTTCGGGTAAGGGTTAGGGTTAGGTTTATGGTTAGGGTAAGGGTTAGGGGACGGGGACGGTTTAGGGGACAGGTTAGTGTACGACAACAGTTTAGGGTGAGCTAACGTGTTAGGGTACGGGTTAGTGTTAGCGTACGGGTTAGTATTAGGTGACAAGTTAGGGTAAGGCTTCGGGTAAGGGTTAGGTTTATGGATAGGGTTAGTGTTAGGTTTAGGGGACGGGGACGGATTAGGGGACAGGTTAGGGTACGACAACGTTTTAGGGTGAGTGTAGGTGTTAGGGTACGGTTTAGTGTTAGCGTACGGGTTAGGATTATGGGACGGCTTAGGTTAAGGCTTCAGTTAAGGGTTAGGGTTAGGGTTAGGGTTAGGGTTAGGGGACGGGACGGTTTAGGGGACAGGTTAGGGTACGGCAACGGTTTAGGGTGAGCGTACGTGTTAGGCTACGGGTTAGTGTTAGCGTACGGGTTAGTATTAGGTGACAGGTTAGGGTAAGGCTTCGGGTAAGAGTTAGCCTTAGGCATAGGGTTAGTGTTAGGGTTAGGGGACGGGGACGGTTTAGGGGAAAAGTTAGGATACGACAACGGTTTAGGGTGAGCGTACATGTTAGGGTTTGGGTTAGTGTTAGCGTACGGCTTAGGATTAGGTGACGGGTTTGCGTAAGTCTTCGGGTAAGGGTTAGGTTTAGGGTTAGGTTTAGGGGACGGGGACGGTTTAGGGGACAGGTTAGTGTATGACAATGGTTTAGGGTGAGCATACGTGTTAGGGTATGGGTTAGTGTTAGCGTACGGCTTAGGATTATGGGACGGGTTAGTGTAAGGCTTCGGGTAAGGGTTAGCATTAGGGTTAGGCTTAGGGTTAGGGGACGGGGACGGTGACGGTTTAGGGGGCCCGTTAGTGTTAGGGTTAGGGTTAGGGTTAGGGTTAGGGTTAGGGTTAGTGGACCGGGACGTTTTAGGGAACAGGTTAGCGTACGACAATGGTTTAGGGTAAGCGTACATGTTAGGGTACGGTTTAGTGTTATCGTAAGGGTTAGGATTAGGGGATGGGTTAGGGTAAGGCTTCGGGTAAGGGATAGCGTTAGTGTTAGGCTTAAGGTTAGGGGACGGGGAGGGGGACGGTTTAGGGGACTGGTTAGGGTTAGGGTTATGGTTAGGGTTAGGGGACGGGGACGGTTTAGGAGACAGGTTAAGGTACGACAACTGTTTAGGGTGAACGTACGTGTTAGGGTATGGGTTAGTTTTAGTGTACGCATTAGAATTGGGGGACGGGTTAGTGTAAGGGTTTGGGTAAGATTTAGGGTTAGGGTTAGGGTTAGGGTTAGGGTTAGGGGACGGGGATGGTTTAGGGGACAGGTTAGGGTAGGACAACGGTTTAGGGTGAACGTACGTGTTAGGGTATGGGTTAGTGTTAGCGTACGGGTTAGGATTTTGGGACGGGTTAGTGTAAGTCTTCGGGTAAGAGTTAGGGTTAGGGTTAGGGTTAAGGTTAAGGTTAGGAGACGGGGACGGGGACGGTTTAGGGGACAGGTTAGGGTATGACAATGGTTTAAGGTGAACGTACGTGTTAGGGTATGGGTTAGTGTTAGCGTACGGGTTAGGATTAAGGGACTGATTAGGGTAAGACTTCGGGTAAGGGTTAGGGTTAGGGTTAGGGTTAGGGTTAGAGGACGGGGACGCTTTAGGGTACAAGTTAGGGTACGACAACGGTTTAGGGTGAGTGTACGTGATAGGGTACGGGTTAGTGTTAGCGTACGGGCTAGTATTAGGGGACAGGTTTAGTTAAGGCTTCGGGTAAGGTTTAGGTTTAGGGTTAGTGTTAGGGTTAGGGAACAGGGACGGTTTAGGGGACAAGTTAGGGTACGACAACGGTTTAGGGTGAGTGTACGTGTTAGGATACAGGTTAGTATTAGCCTACGGTTTAGGATTAGGGGACGGTTTAGGGTAAGGCTTAGGGTAAGAGTTAGGGTTAGGGTTAGGTTTAGGGTTAGGTTTAGGGGACGGGGACGGTTTAGGGGACAGGTTAGGGTATGACAACGGTTTAGGGTGAGCATACGTGTTAGGGTACAGTTTAATGTTAGTGTACGGATTAGGATTAGGGGACGGGTTAGTGTAAGGCTTCGGGTAAGGGTTAGGGTTAGGTTTATGGTTAGGGTAAGGGTTAGGGGACGGGGACGGTTTAGGGGACAGGTTAGTGTACGACAACAGTTTAGGGTGAGCTAACGTGTTAGGGTACGGGTTAGTGTTAGCGTACGGGTTAGTATTAGGTGACAAGTTAGGGTAAGGCTTCGGGTAAGGGTTAGGTTTATGGATAGGGTTAGTGTTAGGTTTAGGGGACGGGGACGGATTAGGGGACAGGTTAGGGTACGACAACGTTTTAGGGTGAGTGTAGGTGTTAGGGTACGGTTTAGTGTTAGCGTACGGGTTAGGATTATGGGACGGCTTAGGTTAAGGCTTCAGTTAAGGGTTAGGGTTAGGGTTAGGGTTAGGGTTAGGGGACGGGACGGTTTAGGGGACAGGTTAGGGTACGGCAACGGTTTAGGGTGAGCGTACGTGTTAGGCTACGGGTTAGTGTTAGCGTACGGGTTAGTATTAGGTGACAGGTTAGGGTAAGGCTTCGGGTAAGAGTTAGCCTTAGGCATAGGGTTAGTGTTAGGGTTAGGGGACGGGGACGGTTTAGGGGAAAAGTTAGGATACGACAACGGTTTAGGGTGAGCGTACATGTTAGGGTTTGGGTTAGTGTTAGCGTACGGCTTAGGATTAGGTGACGGGTTTGCGTAAGTCTTCGGGTAAGGGTTAGGTTTAGGGTTAGGTTTAGGGGACGGGGACGGTTTAGGGGACAGGTTAGTGTATGACAATGGTTTAGGGTGAGCATACGTGTTAGGGTATGGGTTAGTGTTAGCGTACGGCTTAGGATTATGGGACGGGTTAGTGTAAGGCTTCGGGTAAGGGTTAGCATTAGGGTTAGGCTTAGGGTTAGGGGACGGGGACGGTGACGGTTTAGGGGGCCCGTTAGTGTTAGGGTTAGGGTTAGGGTTAGGGTTAGGGTTAGGGTTAGTGGACCGGGACGTTTTAGGGAACAGGTTAGCGTACGACAATGGTTTAGGGTAAGCGTACATGTTAGGGTACGGTTTAGTGTTATCGTAAGGGTTAGGATTAGGGGATGGGTTAGGGTAAGGCTTCGGGTAAGGGATAGCGTTAGTGTTAGGCTTAAGGTTAGGGGACGGGGAGGGGGACGGTTTAGGGGACTGGTTAGGGTTAGGGTTATGGTTAGGGTTAGGGGACGGGGACGGTTTAGGAGACAGGTTAAGGTACGACAACTGTTTAGGGTGAACGTACGTGTTAGGGTATGGGTTAGTTTTAGTGTACGCATTAGAATTGGGGGACGGGTTAGTGTAAGGGTTTGGGTAAGATTTAGGGTTAGGGTTAGGGTTAGGGTTAGGGTTAGGGGACGGGGATGGTTTAGGGGACAGGTTAGGGTAGGACAACGGTTTAGGGTGAACGTACGTGTTAGGGTATGGGTTAGTGTTAGCGTACGGGTTAGGATTTTGGGACGGGTTAGTGTAAGTCTTCGGGTAAGAGTTAGGGTTAGGGTTAGGGTTAAGGTTAAGGTTAGGAGACGGGGACGGGGACGGTTTAGGGGACAGGTTAGGGTATGACAATGGTTTAAGGTGAACGTACGTGTTAGGGTATGGGTTAGTGTTAGCGTACGGGTTAGGATTAAGGGACTGATTAGGGTAAGACTTCGGGTAAGGGTTAGGGTTAGGGTTAGGGTTAGGGTTAGAGGACGGGGACGCTTTAGGGTACAAGTTAGGGTACGACAACGGTTTAGGGTGAGCGTACGTGTTAGGGTACGGGTTAGTGTAAGCGTACGGTTTAGGATTAGGGGACGGGTTAGAGTAAGGCTTCGGGTAAGGATTATGGTTAGGGTTAGGGTTAGGGTTAGGGTTTGTGAACGGGGACTGTTTAGAGGACAGGTTAGTGTACGACAACGATTTAGGGTGAGCATACGTGTTAGGGCACGAGTTAGTGTTAGCGTACGGGTTAGGATTAGGGGACGGGTTAGGGTAAGGCTTTGGGTAAGGGTTAGGGTTAGGGTTGGTATTAGGGTTAGGGTTAGGAGACGGGGACGGTTTAGGGGACAGTTTAGGGTACGACAACGGTTTAGGGTGAGCGTACGTGTTAGGGTATGGGTTAGTGTTAGCGTACGGGTTAGGATTAGGGGACGGGTTAGGGTAAGGCTTCGGGTAAGGGTTAGGGTTAGGGTTAGGTTTAGGGGATGGGGACGGTTTAGTGGACAGGTTAGGGTACGACAACGGTTTAGGGTGAGCGTACGTGTTAGGGTACGGGTTAGTGTTAGCGTAGAGGTTAGGATTAGGGGAAGGGTAAGGATAAGGCTTCGGGTAAGTTTCAAGTTTAGGTTTAGGGTTGGGGACGGGGACGTTTTAGGTGACAGGATAGGGTACGACAACGGTTTAGGGTGAGCGTATGTGTTAGGGTACGGGTTAGTGTTAGCGTACGGGTTAGGGTTAGGTGACGGGTTAGTGTAAGGCTTCGGGTAAGTTTAGGGTTAGGGTTAGGGTTAAGGTTGGGGTTAGTGGACGGGGACGGTTTAAGGGACAGGTTAGGGTACGACAACGGTTTACGGTGAGCGTACGTGTTAGGGTAAGGGTTAGTGTTAGCGTACGGATTAGGATTAGGGATCGGCTTAGTGTAAGGCTTCGTGTTAGGGTTAGGGTAAGGATTAGAGTTAGGGTTAGGGTTAGGGGACGGGGAAGGTTTAGGGGACAGCTTAGGGTACGACAACGGTTTAGGGTGAGCGTACGTGTTAGGGTACAGGTTACAGTTAGCGTACGGGTTAGGATTAGGGGACGGGTTAGCGTAAGGCTTAGGGTAAGGGCTAGGGTTAGGGTTAAGGTTAGGGGACGGAGAGGATTTAGGGGACATGTTAGGGTACGACAATGGTTTAGGGTAGCGTACATCTTAGGGTACGGGTGAGTGTTATCGTACGGGTTAGGATTAGGGGACGGGTTAGGGTAAGGCTTCGGGTAAGGGTTAGGGTAAGGGTTAGGGTTAGGATTAGGGTTAGGGTTAGGGGACGGGGACGGTTTAGGGGACAGGTTAGGGTACGAAAACGGTTTAGGGTGAGCGTACGTGTTAGGGTACGGTTTAGTGTTAGCGTACAGTATAGGATTAGGGGACGGTTTATTGTAAGGTTTCGGGTAAGGGTTAGGGTTAGGGTTAGGATTAGGGTTAGGGTTAGGGGACGGGGACGGTTTAGGGGACAGGTTAGGGTACGACAACAGTTTAGGGTGAGCGTACGTGTTAGGGTACCGGTTAGTGTTAGCGTACGGGTTAGGATTAGGGGACGGGTTAGTGTAAGGCTTTGGTAAGCATTAGGGTTAGGGTTAGGATTAGGGGACGGGGACTGTTTAGGGGCCAGGTTAGGGTACGAAAACGGTTTAGGGTGAGCATACGTGTTACGGTACGGGTTAGTGTTAGCGTACGGGTTCCGATTAGGGGACGGGTTAGGGTAAGGCTTCGGCTAAGGGTTAGTGTTATGGTTAGGGTAAGGGTTAGGGGACAGTGACGGTTTAGGGGCCATGTTAGTGTACGACAATGGTTTAGGGTGAGCGTAAGTGTTAGGGTATAGGTTAGTGTTAGAGTACGGGTTAGGATTAGGGGACGGGCTAGGGTAAGGCTTCGGGTAAGGGTTAGGGTTATGGATAGGGTTAGTGTTAGGGTTAGGGAACGGGGACGGTTTAGGGGACAGGTTAGGGTAAGACAACGGTTTAGGGTGAGCGTACGTGTTAGGGTATGGATTAGTGTTAGAGTATGGGTTAGGATTATGGGACGGGTTAGTGTAAGGCTTCGGGTAAGTGTTCGGTTTAGGGTTAGGTTTAGGGTTAGGGTTAGGGGACGGGGACGGTTTAGGGGACAGGTTAGGGTACGACAACGTTTTAGGATGAGTGTAGGTGTTAGGGTACCGTTTAATGTTAGCGTACGCGTTAGGATTCAGGGACGGGTTAGGGTAAGGCTTCAGGTAAGGTTTAGGGTTAGGGTTAGGGGATGGGGTTGGTTTAGGGGACAGGTTAGGGTAAGACAATGGTTTAGGGTGAGCGTATGTGTTAGGGTACGGGTTAGTGTTACCGTATGGGTTAGGATTAGGGGACGGGTTAGGGTAAGGCTTCGGGTAAGTGTTAGGTTTAGGGTTAGGTTTAGGGTTAGGGTTAGGGGACGGGGATTGTTTAGGGGACAGGTTAGGGTACGACAACGGTTTATGGTGAGCGTACATGTTAGGGTACGGGTTAGTGTTAGCGTACGGCTTAGGATTAGGGGACGGGTTTGAGTAAGGCTTCGGGTAAGGGTTTGGATTAGGGTTAGGGTTAGGGGACGGGGACGGTTTAGGGGACCGATTAGGGTTAGGGTAAGCGTTATGATTAGGGTTAGGGTTAGGGGACGGGGAAGGTTTAGGGGACAGGTTAGGGTATGACAATGATTTAGTGTAAGCGTACATTTTAGGATATGGGTTAGTGTTAGCGTACGGATTAGGATTAGGGGACAGGTTAGGGTAAGGCTTCGGGTAAGGGTTAGCGTTAGGGATAGGCTTAGGGTTAGGGGACGGGGACGGGGACGGTTTAGGGGAACGTTTAGGGTTAGGGTTAGGGTTAGGGTTAGGGGACGGGGACGGTTTAGGAGACAGGTTAGGGTACAACAACGGTTTAGGGTGAGCGTACGTGTTAGGGTACAGGTTAGTGTTAGCGAACCGGTTAGGATTAGGGGAGGGGTTAGCGTAAGGCTTCGGGTAAGGTTTAGGGTTAGGGTTAAGGTTAAGGAACGGGGACGGTTTAGGGGACTGGTTAGGGTACGACAAAGGTTTAGGGTGAGCGTACGTGTTAGGGCACGACTTAGTGTTAGCGTACGGGTTAGGAATAGGGGACGGGTTAGGGTAAGGCTTCGGGTAAGTGTTAGGGTTAGGGTTAGGGTTAGGGTTAGGGTTACGGGATGGGGACGGTTTAGGGGACTGGTTAGGGTACGACAACGGTTTAGGGTGAACGTACGTGTTAGGGTACTGGTTAGTGTTAGTGTACCGGTTCGGATTAGGGGATGGGTTACGGTAAGGCTTACGGTAAGGGTTAGGGTTAGGGTTAGGTTTAGAGTTAGGGTTAGGGGACGGGGACGGTTTAGGGGACAGGTTAGTGTACGAAAACGGTTTAAGGTGACCGTACGTGTTAGGGTAAGGGTTAGTGTTAGCGTACAGGTTAGGTTTAGGGGACGGGTTAGTGTAAGTCTTCGGATAAGTGTTAGGGTTAGGGTTAGGGTTAAGGTTAAGGTTAGGAGATGGGGACGGGGACGGTTTATGGGACAGGTTAGGGTACGACAATGGTTTAGGGTGAACGTATGTGTTAGGGTATGGGTTAGTGTTAGCGTACGGGTTAGGAATAGGGGACGGGTTAGGTTAAGGCTTCGGGTAAGGGTTAGGGTTAGAGTAAGGGTTAGGGTTAGAGGACGGGAACGGTTTAGGGGACAGGTTAGGGTACGACAACAGTTTAGGGTGAGCGTACGTGTTAGGGTACGGATTAGTGTTAGCGTACAGATTAGGATTAGGGGACGTATTAGTATAAGGCTTCGGGTAAGGGTTAGGGTTAGGGTTAGGGTTAGGGGACGGGGACGGTTTAGGCGACAGGTTAGGGTACGACAACGGTTTAGGGTGAGCGTACGTGTTAGGGTATGGGTTAGATTTAGCGTACGGGTTAGGATTAGGGGACGGGTTAGGGTACGGCTTCGGGTAAGTGTTAGGGTTGGGGTTAGGGTTAGGGTTAGGGGACGGGGACGGTTTAGGGGACACGTTAGGTTACGACAACGGTTTAGGGTGAGCGTACGTGTTAAGGTATGGGTTAGTGTTAGCGTACGTGTTAGGATTAGGGGACGGGTTAGGGTAAGGCTTTGGGTAAGGGTTAGGGGTAGGGTTAGGGTTAGGGTTAGGGGACGGGGACAGGGATGGCTTAGGGAACAGGTTTTGGTACGACAATGGTTTAGGGTGAGCGTACGTGTTAGGGTACGGGTTAGTGTGAGCGAACGGGTTAGGATTAGGGGACAGGTTATTTTAAGGCTTCGGGTAAGGTTTAAGGATAGGGTTAGGGTTAGGGTTAGGGATAGGGTTAGGGTTAGGGGATGCGGATGGTTTAGGGGAGAGGTTAGTGTTCGACAATGGTTTAGGGTGAGCGTACGTGTTAGGGTACGGGTTAGTGTTAGCATACAGGTTAGGATTAGGGGACGGGTTATGGTAAGGCTTCGGGTAAGGGTTATGGTTAGGGATAGGGTTATGGGACGGGAACGGTTTAGGGGACAGGTTAGGTTATGACAACTGTTTAGGGTGAGCGTACGTGTTAGCGTACGGGTTACTGTTATCGTACGGTTTAGGATTAAGGGACGGGTTAGCGTAAGGCTTAGGGTAAGGGTTAGGGTTAGGGTTAGGGTTAGGGTTAGGGGACGGGACGGTTTAGAGTATAGGTTAGGGTACGACAACGGTTTAGGTTGAGCGTACGTGTTAGGGTATGGGTTAGTTTTAGCGTACGGTTTAGGATTAGGGGACGGGTTAGGGTAAGGCTTCAGGTAAGGGTTAGGTTTACGGTTAGGGTTAGGGTTAGGGGACGGGGACGGTTTAGGGGACATGTTAGGGTACGACAACGGTTTAGGGTGAGCGTACGTGTTAGGGTACGGGTTAGTGTTAGCGTACGGTTTAGGATTATGGAATGTGTTAGGTTAAGGCTTCGGGTAAGGGTTAGGGTTAGGGTTAGGGTTAGGGTTAGTTTTAGGGGACGGGGATGGTTTAGGGGACACGTTAGGTTACGACAACGGTTTAGGGTGAGCGTACGTGTTAAGGTACGAGTTAGTGTTAGCGTACGGTTAAGGATTAAGGGACGGATTAGTGTAAGGTTTTGGGTAAGGGTTAGGGGTAGGGTTAGGGTTAGGGTTAGGGGATGGTGACGGGGACGGGGACGGTTTAGGGGACAGGTTAGGATACGACAACAGTTTAGGGTGAGCGTACGTGTTAGGGTACGGGTTAGTGTTAGCGTACGGGTTAGGATTAGGGGATGGGTTAGTGTAAGGCTTCGGGTAAGGGTTAGGGTTAGGGTTAGTGTTAGGGTTAGGGTTAGGTTTAGGGGACGGCGACGGTTTAGGGGACAGGTTAGGGTACGTCAACGGTTAAGTGTGAGCGTACGTGTTAGGTAACGTGTAAGTTGTAGCGTACGGGTTAGGACTAGGGGACGGGTTAGTGTAAGGCTTCGGGTAAGGGTTAGGTTTAGGGTTAGGGTTAGGTTTAGGGTTAGGGGATGGAGACGGTTTAGGTGACAGGTTAGGGTACGACAACGGTTTAGGGTGAGTGTACGTGTTAGGGTACGAGTTAGTGTTAGGGTACGGGTTAGGATTAGGAGACAGGTTAGGGTAAAGTTTCAGTTAAGTGTTAGCGTTAGCGTTAGAGTTAGGGTTAGGGGACGGGGACGGGGACGGGGACAGGTTAGTGTACCACAACAGTTTAGGTTGAGCGTACGTGTTAGGGTACAGGTTAGTGTTAGCGTACCGGTTAGGATTAGGGGAGGGGTTAGGGTAAGGCTTCGGGTAAGGTTTAGTGTTAGGGTTAAGGTTAAGGAACGGGGACGGTTTAGGGGACTGGTTAGGGTACGACAACGTTTTAGGATGAGTGTAGGTGTTAGGGTACCGTTTAATGTTAGCGTACGCGTTAGGATTCAGGGACGGGTTAGGGTAAGGCTTCAGGTAAGGTTTAGGGTTAGGGTTAGGGGATGGGGTTGGTTTAGGGGACAGGTTAGGGTAAGACAATGGTTTAGGGTGAGCGTATGTGTTAGGGTACGGGTTAGTGTTACCGTATGGGTTAGGATTAGGGGACGGGTTAGGGTAAGGCTTCGGGTAAGTGTTAGGTTTAGGGTTAGGTTTAGGGTTAGGGTTAGGGGACGGGGATTGTTTAGGGGACAGGTTAGGGTACGACAACGGTTTATGGTGAGCGTACATGTTAGGGTACGGGTTAGTGTTAGCGTACGGCTTAGGATTAGGGGACGGGTTTGGGTAAGGCTTCGGGTAAGGGTTTGGATTAGGGTTAGGGTTAGGGGACGGGGACGGTTTAGGGGACCGATTAGGGTTAGGGTAAGGGTTATGATTAGGGTTAGGGTTAGGGGACGGGGAAGGTTTAGGGGACAGGTTAGGGTATGACAATGATTTAGTGTAAGCGTACATTTTAGGATATGGGTTAGTGTTAGCGTACGGATTAGGATTAGGGGACAGGTTAGGGTAAGGCTTCGGGTAAGGGTTAGCGTTAGGGATAGGCTTAGGGTTAGGGGACGGGGACGGGGACGGTTTAGGGGAACGTTTAGGGTTAGGGTTAGGGTTAGGGTTAGGGGACGGGGACGGTTTAGGAGACAGGTTAGGGTACAACAACGGTTTAGGGTGAGCGTACGTGTTAGGGTACAGGTTAGTGTTAGCGAACCGGTTAGGATTAGGGGAGGGGTTAGCGTAAGGCTTCGGGTAAGGTTTAGGGTTAGGGTTAAGGTTAAGGAACGGGGACGGTTTAGGGGACTGGTTAGGGTACGACAAAGGTTTAGGGTGAGCGTACGTGTTAGGGCACGACTTAGTGTTAGCGTACGGGTTAGGAATAGGGGACGGGTTAGGGTAAGGCTTCGGGTAAGTGTTAGGGTTAGGGTTAGGGTTAGGGTTAGGGTTACGGGATGGGGACGGTTTAGGGGACTGGTTAGGGTACGACAACGGTTTAGGGTGAACGTACGTGTTAGGGTACTGGTTAGTGTTAGTGTACCGGTTCGGATTAGGGGATGGGTTACGGTAAGGCTTACGGTAAGGGTTAGGGTTAGGGTTAGGTTTAGAGTTAGGGTTAGGGGACGGGGACGGTTTAGGGGACAGGTTAGTGTACGAAAACGGTTTAAGGTGACCGTACGTGTTAGGGTAAGGGTTAGTGTTAGCGTACAGGTTAGGTTTAGGGGACGGGTTAGTGTAAGTCTTCGGATAAGTGTTAGGGTTAGGGTTAGGGTTAAGGTTAAGGTTAGGAGATGGGGACGGGGACGGTTTATGGGACAGGTTAGGGTACGACAATGGTTTAGGGTGAACGTATGTGTTAGGGTATGGGTTAGTGTTAGCGTACGGGTTAGGAATAGGGGACGGGTTAGGTTAAGGCTTCGGGTAAGGGTTAGGGTTAGAGTAAGGGTTAGGGTTAGAGGACGGGAACGGTTTAGGGGACAGGTTAGGGTACGACAACAGTTTAGGGTGAGCGTACGTGTTAGGGTACGGATTAGTGTTAGCGTACAGATTAGGATTAGGGGACGTATTAGTATAAGGCTTCGGGTAAGGGTTAGGGTTAGGGTTAGGGTTAGGGGACGGGGACGGTTTAGGCGACAGGTTAGGGTACGACAACGGTTTAGGGTGAGCGTACGTGTTAGGGTATGGGTTAGATTTAGCGTACGGGTTAGGATTAGGGGACGGGTTAGGGTACGGCTTCGGGTAAGTGTTAGGGTTGGGGTTAGGGTTAGGGTTAGGGGACGGGGACGGTTTAGGGGACACGTTAGGTTACGACAACGGTTTAGGGTGAGCGTACGTGTTAAGGTATGGGTTAGTGTTAGCGTACGTGTTAGGATTAGGGGACGGGTTAGGGTAAGGCTTTGGGTAAGGGTTAGGGGTAGGGTTAGGGTTAGGGTTAGGGGACGGGGACAGGGATGGCTTAGGGAACAGGTTTTGGTACGACAATGGTTTAGGGTGAGCGTACGTGTTAGGGTACGGGTTAGTGTGAGCGAACGGGTTAGGATTAGGGGACAGGTTATTTTAAGGCTTCGGGTAAGGTTTAAGGATAGGGTTAGGGTTAGGGTTAGGGATAGGGTTAGGGTTAGGGGATGCGGATGGTTTAGGGGAGAGGTTAGTGTTCGACAATGGTTTAGGGTGAGCGTACGTGTTAGGGTACGGGTTAGTGTTAGCATACAGGTTAGGATTAGGGGACGGGTTATGGTAAGGCTTTGGGTAAGGGTTATGGTTAGGGATAGGGTTATGGGACGGGAACGGTTTAGGGGACAGGTTAGGTTATGACAACTGTTTAGGGTGAGCGTACGTGTTAGCGTACGGGTTACTGTTATCGTACGGTTTAGGATTAAGGGACGGGTTAGCGTAAGGCTTAGGGTAAGGGTTAGGGTTAGGGTTAGGGTTAGGGTTAGGGGACGGGACGGTTTAGAGTATAGGTTAGGGTACGACAACGGTTTAGTTTGAGCGTACGTGTTAGGGTATGGGTTAGTTTTAGCGTACGGTTTAGGATTAGGGGACGGGTTAGGGTAAGGCTTCAGGTAAGGGTTAGGTTTACGGTTAGGGTTAGGGTTAGGGGACGGGGACGGTTTAGGGGACATGTTAGGGTACGACAACGGTTTAGGGTGAGCGTACGTGTTAGGGTACGGGTTAGTGTTAGCGTACGGTTTAGGATTATGGAATGTGTTAGGTTAAGGCTTCGGGTAAGGGTTAGGGTTAGGGTTAGGGTTAGGGTTAGTTTTAGGGGACGGGGATGGTTTAGGGGACACGTTAGGTTACGACAACGGTTTAGGGTGAGCGTACGTGTTAAGGTACGAGTTAGTGTTAGCGTACGGTTAAGGATTAGGGGACGGATTAGTGTAAGGTTTTGGGTAAGGGTTAGGGGTAGGGTTAGGGTTAGGGTTAGGGGATGGTGACGGGGACGGGGACGGTTTAGGGGACAGGTTAGGATACGACAACAGTTTAGGGTGAGCGTACGTGTTAGGGTACGGGTTAGTGTTAGCGTACGGGTTAGGATTAGGGGATGGGTTAGTGTAAGGCTTCGGGTAAGGGTTAGGGTTAGGGTTAGTGTTAGGGTTAGGGTTAGGTTTAGGGGACGGCGACGGTTTAGGGGACAGGTTAGGGTACGTCAACGGTTAAGTGTGAGCGTACGTGTTAGGTAACGGGTAAGTTGTAGCGTACGGGTTAGGACTAGGGGACGGGTTAGTGTAAGGCTTCGGGTAAGGGTTAGGTTTAGGGTTAGGGTTAGGTTTAGGGTTAGGGGATGGAGACGGTTTAGGTGACAGGTTAGGGTACGACAACGGTTTAGGGTGAGTGTACGTGTTAGGGTACGAGTTAGTGTTAGGGTACGGGTTAGGATTAGGAGACAGGTTAGGGTAAAGTTTCAGTTAAGTGTTAGCGTTAGCGTTAGAGTTAGGGTTAGGGGACGGGGACGGGGACGGGGACAGGTTAGTGTACCACAACAGTTTAGGTTGAGCGTACGTGTTAGGGTACAGGTTAGTGTTAGCGTACCGGTTAGGATTAGGGGAGGGGTTAGGGTAAGGCTTCGGGTAAGGTTTAGTGTTAGGGTTAAGGTTAAGGAACGGGGACGGTTTAGGGGACTGGTTAGGGTACGACAAACGTTTAGGGTGAGCGTACGTGTTAGGGCACGACTTAGTGTTAGCGTACGGGTTAGGTATAGGGGACGGGTTAGGGTAAGGCTTCGGGTAAGTGTTAGGGTTAGGGTTAGGGTTAGGGTTAGGGTTAGGGTTACGGGATGGGGACGGTTTAGGGGACTGGTTAGGGTACGACAACTGTTTAGGGTGAGCGTACGTGTTAGGGTACTGGTAAGTGTTAGTGTACCGGTTCGGATTAGGGGATGGGTTATGGTATGTCTTACGGTAAGGGTTAGGGTTAGGGTTAGGTTTAGAGTTAGGGTTAGGGGACGGGGACGGTTTAGGGGACAGGTTAGTGTACGAAAACGGTTTAAGGTGAGCGTACGTGTTAGGGTAAGGGTTAGTGTTAGCGTACAGGTTAGGATTAGGGGACGGGTTACTGTAAGTCTTCGGATAAGTGTTAGGGTTAGGGTTAGGGTTAAGGTTAAGGTTAGGAGACGGGGACGGGGACGGTTTAGGGGACAGGTTAGGGTACGAGAATGGTTTAGGGTGAACGTATGTGTTAGGGTACGGGTTAGTGTTAGCGTACGTGTTAGGATTAGGGGACGGGTTAGGGTAAGGCTTCGGGTAAGGGTTAGGGTTACAGTAAGGGTTAGGGTTAGAGGACGGGAACGGTTTAGGGGACAGGTTAGGGTACGACAACGGTTTAGGGTGAGCGTACGTGTTAGGGTACGGATTAGTTTTAGCGTACAGATTAGGATTAGGGGACGTATTAGTATAAGGCTTCGGGCAAGTGTTAGGGTTAGGGTTAGGGTTAGGGGACGGGGACGGTTTAGGCGACAGGTTAGGGTATGACAACGGTTTAGGGTGAGCATATGTGTTAGGGTAAGGGTTAGTGTTAGCGTACGGGTTAGGATTAGGTGACGGGTTAGGGTAAGGCTTCGGGTAAATGTTAGGGTTAGTGTTAGGGTTAAGGTTAGGGTTAGTGGACGGGGACGTTTTAGGGGACAGGTTAGGGTACGACAACGGTTTAGGGTGAGCGTACGTGTTAGGGTACGTGTTAGTGTTAGCGTACGGTTTAGGATTAGGGGACGGGTTAGTGTAAGGCTTCGGGTAAGAGTTAGGGTTAGGGTTAGGTTTAGGCTTAGGGTTAGGGGATGGGGACGGATTATGGGACATGTTAGGGTACGACAAGGTTTTAGTTAAGCGTACGTGTTAGTGTGCGGGTTAGTGTTAGCGTACGGGTTAGGATTAGGGGACAGGATAGGGTAAGGTTTCGGGTAAGGATTAGGGTTAGTGTTAGGGTTAGGGTTAGGGGGTGGGGACGGTTTAGGGGACAGGATAGGGTATGACAACGGTTGAGAGTGAGCGTACGTGTTAGGGTATGGGTTATTGTTAGCGTACGGATTAGGATTGGGGACGGGTTAAGGTAAGGCTTCAGGTAAGGGTTAGGTTTAGGGTTACGGTTAGGGTTAGGGTTCGAGGATGGAGACGGTTTAGGGGACAGGTTAGGGTACGAGAACGGTTTAGGGTGAGCGTAGGTGTTAGTGTACGTGTTAGTGTTAGCATACGGGTTAGGATTAGGGGAAGGGTTAGGGTAAGGGTTCCGGTAAGGGTTAGGGTTAGGGTCAGGGTTAGGGGACGGGTTAGGGGATGGGGAAGGTTTAGGGGACCGGTTAGGTTTCGACAACTCTTTAGGGTGAGCGTACATGTTAGGGAACGGGTTAGTGTTAGCGTACGGGTTAGGATTAGGGGACGGGTTAGGGTAAGGCTTCGGGTAAGGTTTAGGGTTAGGGTTAGGGTTAGGGTTAGGGGACGCGGACGGTTTAGGGGACAGGTTAGGGTACGACAACGGTTTAGGGTGAGCGTACGTGTTAGTGTACGGGTTAGTGTTAGCATACAGGTTAGGATTAGGGGACGGGTTAGGGTAAGGCTTCGGGTAAGAGTTATGATTAGGGTTAGGATTAGGGTTAGGGTTATGGGACGGGAACGGTTTAGTGGACAGTTTAGGTTATGACAACGGTTTAGGGTGAGCGTACGTGTTAGGGTACGGGTTATTGTTAGCGTACGGTTAGGATTAGGGGACGGGTTAGCGTAAGGCTTAGGGTAAGGGCTAGGGCTAGGGTTAGGTTTAGGGTAAGGGTTAGAGGATGGGGACAGTTTAGGGGACAGGTTATTGTACGAGAAGGGTTTAGGTTAAGTGTGCGTGCTGGGTACTCGTTAGTGTTAGTGTACGGGTTAGGTTTAGGGCACGGGTTAGGTTACTGCTGCGGGTAAGTGTTAGGGTTAGGGTTGGGGTTAGGGTTAGGGGACGGGGATGGTTTATAGGATAGCTTAGGGTACGACAACGGTTTAGGGTGAGCATACGTGTTAGGGTATGGGTTAGTTTTAGCGTACGGGTTAGGATTAGGGGACGGGTTAGTGTAAGGCTTCGGGTAAGTGTTAGGGTTAGGGTTAGGGTTAGGGTTAGGGGACGGGGACGGTTTAGGGAACAGGTTATGGTACAACAATGGTTTAGGGTGAGCGTACGTGTTAGGGTACGGGTTAGTGTTAGCGAATGGGTTAGGATTAGGGGACAGGTTATTTTAAGGCTTCGGGTAAGGTTTAGGGATAGGGTTAGGGTTAGGGTTAGGGATAAGGTTAGGGTTAGGGGACGCGGATGGTTTAGGGGACAGGTTAGTGTACGACAATGGTTTAGGGTGAGCGTACGTGTTAGGGTACGGGTTAGTGTTAGCATACAGGTTAGGATTAGGGGACGGGTTAGTGTAAGGCTTCGCGTAAGGGTTATGGTTAGCGATAGGCTTAGGGGACGGGAACGGTTTAGGAGACAGGTTAGGTTATGACAACTGTTTAGGGTGAGCGTACGTGTTAGGGTACGGGTTACTGTTATCGTACGGTTTAGGATTAAGGGATGGGTTAGCGTAAGGCTTAGGTTAAGGGTTAGGGTTAGGTTTAGGGTTAGGGTTAGGGTTAGGGGACGGGGACGGTTTAGAGGATAGGTTAGGGTACGACAACGGTTTAGGGTGAGCGTACGTGTTAGGGTATGGGTTAGTTTTAGCGTACGGTTTAGGATTACGGGACGGGTTAGGGTAAGGCTTCGGGTAAGGGTTAGGTTTACGGATAGGGTTAGGGTTAGGGTTAGGGGACGGGGACTGTTTAGGGGACATGTTAGGGTACGACAACGGTTTAGGTTGAGAGTACGTGTTAGGGTACGGGTTAGTGTTAGCGTACGGTTTAGGATTAGGGAATGTGTTAGGTTAAGGCTTCGGGTAAGGTTTAGGGTTAGGGTTAGTTTTAGGGGACGGGGACGGTTTAGGGGACACGTTAGGTTACGACAACGGTTTAGGGTGAGCGTACGTGTTAAGGTACGAGTTAGTGTTAGCGTACGGTTAAAGATTAGGGGACGGGTTAGTGTAAGGTTTTGGGTAAGGGTTAGGGGTAGGGTTAGGGTTAGGGTTAGGGGATGGTGACGGGGACGGGGATGGTTTAGGGGACAGGTTAGGATACGACAACAGTTTAGGGTGAGCGTACGTGTTAGGGTACGGGTTAGTGTTAGCGTACGGGTTAGGATTAGGGGATGGGTTAGGGTAAGGCTTCGGGTAAGGGTTAGGGTTAGGGTTAGTGTTAGGGTTAGGGTTAGGTTTAGGGGATGGCGACGGTTTAGGGGACAGGTTAGGGTACGTCAAGGGTTAAGTGTGAGCGTACGTGTTAGGTAACGGGTAAGTTGTAGCGTACGGGTTAGGACTAGGGGACGGGTTAGGGTAAGGCTTCGGGTAAGGGTTAGGTTTAGGGTTAGGGTTAGGTTTAGGGTTAGGGGATGGAGACGGTTTAGGTGACAGGTTAGGGTACGACAACGGTTTAGGGTGAGTGTACGTGTTAGGGTACGAGTTAGTGTTAGGGTACGGGTTAGGATTAGGAGACAGGTTAGGGTAAAGCTTCGGTTAAGTGTTAGCGTTAGCGTTAGGGTTAGGGTTAGGGGACGGGGACGGGGACGGGGACAGGTTAGTGTACCACAACAGTTTAGGGTGAGCGTACGTTTTAGGGTACAGGTTAGTGTTAGCGTACCGGTTAGGATTAGGGGAGGGGTTAGGGTAAGGCTTCGGGTAAGGTTTAGGGTTAGGGTTAAGGTTAAGGAACGGGGACGGTTTAGGGGACTGGTTAGGGTACGACAAACGTTTAGGGTGAGCGTACGTGTTAGGGCACGACTTAGTGTTAGCGTACGGGTTAGGTATAGGGGACGGGTTAGGGTAAGGCTTCGGGTAAGTGTTAGGGTTAGGGTTAGGGTTAGGGTTAGGGTTAGGGTTACGGGATGGGGACGGTTTAGGGGACTGGTTAGGGTACGACAACTGTTTAGGGTGAGCGTACGTGTTAGGGTACTGGTAAGTGTTAGTGTACCGGTTCGGATTAGGGGATGGGTTACGGTAAGTCTTACGGTAAGGGTTAGGGTTAGGGTTAGGTTTAGAGTTAGGGTTAGGGGACGGGGACGGTTTAGGGGACAGGTTAGTGTACGAAAACGGTTTAAGGTGAGCGTACGTGTTAGGGTAAGGGTTAGTGTTAGCGTACAGGTTAGGATTAGGGGACGGGTTACTGTAAGTCTTCGGATAAGTGTTAGGGTTAGGGTTAGGGTTAAGGTTAAGGTTAGGAGACGGGGACGGGGACGGTTTAGGGGACAGGTTTGGGTACGAGAATGGTTTAGGGTGAACGTATGTGTTAGGGTACGGGTTAGTGTTAGCGTACGTGTTAGGATTAGGGGACGGGTTAGGGTAAGGCTTCGGGTAAGGGTTAGGGTTACAGTAAGGGTTAGGGTTAGAGGACGGGAACGGTTTAGGGGACAGGTTAGGGTACGACAACGGTTTAGGGTGAGCGTACGTGTTAGGGTACGGGTTAGTGTTAGCGTACGGGTTAGGATTAGGGGACGGGTTAGGGTAAGGCTTCGGGTAAGGGTTAGGGTTAGAGTTAGGGTTAGGGTTAGGGTTAGGGGATGGGGACGGTTTAGGGGACGGGTTAGTGTACGACAAGGTTTTAGGTTGAGCGTACATTTTAGGCTACTGGTTAGTGTTAGCGTACGCATTAGGATTAGGGGACGGGTTAGGGTAAGGCTTCGGGTAAGGGTTAGGGTTAGAGTTAGGGCTAGGGTTAGGGTTAGGGGATGGGGACGTTTTAGGGGACAGGTTAGGGTACGACAACGGTTTAGGGTGAGCGTACGTGTTAGGGTACCTGTTAGTGTTAGCGTACGTGTTAGGATTAGGGGACGGGTTAGTGTAAGGCTGCGGGTAAGGGTTAGGGTTAGGGTTAGGGTTAGGGTTAGGGGATGGGGACGGTTTAGGGGACAGGTTAGGGTACGACAATGGTTTTGTGTGAGCGTACGTGTTAGGGTACGGGTTAGTGTTAGCGTACGGGTTAGGATTAGGGGACGGGTTAGGGTAAGGCTTTGGGTAAGGTTTAGGGTTAGTGTTAGGGTTAGGGTTAGGGGACGGGGACGGTTTAGGGGACAGTTTAGGGTACAACAACGGTTTAGGGAGAGCGTACGTGTTAGGGTATGGGTTAGTGTTAACGTACGGAGTAGGATTAGGGGACGGGTTAGGGTGATGTTTCGGGTAAGTGTTAGGGTTAGGGTTAGGGTTAGGGAACGGGGACGGGGACGGTTTAGGGTACAGGTTAGGGTACGATAACAGTTTAAGGTGAGCGTACGTGTTAGCGTATGGGTTAGTTATAGCATACTGGTTAGGATTAGGGGACGGGTTAGTGTAAGGCTACGGGTAAGGGTTAGGGTTAGGGTTAGGTTTAGGGTTAGGGTTAGGGTTAGGGGACGTGGACGGTTTAGGGGACAGGTTAGGGTAAGACAAAGGTTTGGGGTGAGCTACGTGTTAGGGTACTGGTTAGTGTTAGCGTACGGGTTAGGATTAGGGGACGGGTTAGGGTAAGGCTTCGGGTAAGGGTTAGTATTAGAGTTAGGGCTAGGGTTAGGGTTAGGGGATGGGGACATTTTAGGGGACAGGTTAGGGTGCGACAATGGTTTAGGGGGAGCGTACGTGATAGGGTACGGGTTAGTGTTAGCGTACACGTTAGGATTATAGGACGGGTTAGTGTAAGGCTTCGGGTTAGGGTTAGGGTTAGGGTTAGGGTTAGGGTTAGGGTTAGGTGACGGGGACGGTTTAGGGGACAGGTTAGGGTACAACAACGGTTTAGGGTGAGCGTACGTTTTAGGGTACGGGTTAGTGTTAACCTACGGAGTAGGATTAGGGGACGTGTTAGGGTAAGGCTTCGGGTAAGGGTTAGGGTTAGGGTTAGGGTTAGGTTTAGGGTTAGGGTTAGGGGACGGGGACGGTATAGGGGACAGTTTATGGTACCACAAAGGTTTAGGGTGAGCGTACATGTTAGGGTATGGGTTAGTGTTAGCGTACGCGTTAGGATTAGGGGACGGGTTAGTGTAAGGCTTCGGGTTTTGGTTAGGGTTAGGGTTAGGGTTAGGGTTAGGGGACGGGGACGGTTTAGGGGACAGGTTAGGGTACGATAATGGTTTAGTGTGAGCGTACGTGTTAGGGTATGGGTTAGTTTTAGCGTACGGGTTAGGATTAGGGGACGGGTTAGGGTAAGGCTTCGGGTAAGGGTTAGGGTTAGGGTTAGGGTTAGGGTTAGGTTTAGGGGACGGGGAGGGGGACGGTTCAGGGGAGAGGTTATGGTACGATAACAGTTTAAGGTGAGCGTACGTATTAGGTTATGGGTTAGTTTTAGCGTACGCATTAGGATTAGTGGACGGTTTAGGGTAAGGCTTTGGGTAAGGGTTAGGTTTAGGGTTACGGTTAGGGTTAGGGGACGGGGAGGATTTAGGGGACAGGTTAGTGTACGACAACGTTTTAGGGTGAGCCTACGTGTTAATGTATGGGTTAGTGTTAGCATACGAATTAGGATTAGGGGATGGGTTAGGTTAAGGCTTCTGGTAAGGGTTAGGGTTAGGGTTAGGGTTAGGGTTAGTGGACGGTGCCGGGGACGGTTTAGGGAACAGGTTATTGTACGACAATGGTTTAGGGTGAGCCTACGTGTTAAGGTACGAGTTAGTGTTAGCGTACGGGTTAGGATTAGGGGACGGGTTAGTGTAAGGCTTCGGGCAAGGGTTAGGGTTAGGTTTAGGGTTAGGGTTAGGGTTAGGGTTAGGGTTAGGGGACGGGGACGGGGACGGTTTAGGGGACAGGTTAGGGTACGATTACAGTTTAAGGTGAGCGTACGTGTTAGGGTATGGTTTAGTTTTAGCGTACGCGTTAGGATTAGTGGACGGGTTAGGGTAAGGCTTTGGGTAAGGGTTAGGGTTAGGTTTAGGGTTAGGGTTAGGGGACGGGGATGGTTTAGGGGACAGGTTTGTGTACGAAAATAATGTAGGGTGAGCCTACGTGTTAGGGTACGGGTTAGTGTTAGCGTACAAGTTAGGATTAGGGGATGGGTTAGGGTAAGGCTTCGGGTAAGGGTTAGGGTTAGTGTTAGGGTTAGGGTTAGGGGATGGGGACGGTTTACGGAACTGGTTATGGTACGACAGTGGTTTAGGGTGACCGTACGTGTTAGGGTAGGGGTTAGTGTTAGCGTACGGTTTAGGATTAGGGGACGGGTTAGTGTAAGGCTTCGGGTAAGGGTTAGGGTTAGGGTTAGGGTTAGGGTTAGGGTTAGGGGATTGGGACGGTTTAGGGAACAGGTTATGGTATGACAATGGTTTAGGGTGAGCGTACGTGTTAGGGTACGGTTTAGTGTTAGCGTACGGGTTAGGACTTGGGGACGGGTTAGTGTAAGGCTTCGGGTAAGGGTTAGGGTTAGGATTAGGGTTAGGGTTAGGGTTAGGTTTAGGGTTAGGGTTAGGGGACGCGGACGGTTTAGGGGACAGGTTAGGGTACGACAATGGTTTAGAGTGAGCGTACGTGTTAGGGTGCGGGTTAGTGTTAGCATACAGGTTAGGATTAGGGGACGGGTTAGGGTAAGGCTTCGGGTAAGGGTTATGTTTAGGGTTAGGGTTAGGGTTAGGATTAAGGGACGGGAACACTTTAGGGGACAGGTAAGGTTATGACAACGGTTTAGGGTGAGTGTACGTGTTAGGGTACGGGTTACTGTTAGCGTACGTGTTAGGATTAGGGGACGGGTTAGCGTAAGGCTTAGGGTAAGGGCTAGGGTTAGGGTTAGGTTTAGGGTTAGGGTTAGAGGACGGGGACAGTTTAGGGGACAGGTTAGTGTGCGACAAGGGTTTAGGTTAAGCGTACGTGTTCGGGTACTGGTTAGTGTTAGTGTACGGGTTAGGTTTAGGTCACGTGTTAGGGTAAGGCTGCGGGTAAGAGTTAGGGTTAGGTTTGGGGTTAGGGTTAGGGGACGGGGACGGTTTAAAGGATAGGTTAGGGTACGACAACGCTTTAGGGTGAGCGTACGTGTTTGGGTATGGGTTAGTTTTAGCGTACGGGTTAGGATTAGGGGATGGGTTAGGGTAAGGCTTCGGGTAAGGGTTAGGGTTAGGGTTAGGGTTAGGGTTAGGGTTAGGGGACGGGGACGGTTTAGGGGACAGGTTAGGTTATGACAACGGTTTAGGGTGAGCGTACGTGTTAGGGTATGGGTTACTGTTAGCGTACGGGTTAGGATTAGGGGACGGGTTAGCGTAAGGTTTAGGGTAAGGGCTAGTGTTAGGGTTAAGGTTAGGGTTAGGGTTAGAGGACAGGGACAGTTTAGGGGCCAGGTTAGTGTACGACAAGGGTTTAGGTTAAGCGTACGTGTTAGCGTACTGGTTAGTGTTAGTGTACGGGTTAGGTTTAGGGCGCGGTTTAGGGTAAGGCTGCGGGTAAGGGTTAGGGTTAGGGTTGGGGTTAGGGTTAGGGGACGGGGACGGTTTAGAGGATAGGTTGGGGTACGACAACGGTTTAGGGTGAGCGTACGTGTTAGGGTATGGGTTAGTTTTAGTGTACGGGTTAGGATTAGGGGACGGGTTAGGGTAAGGCTTCGGGTAAGGGTTAGGGTTAGGGTTAGGGTTAGGGTTAGTGTTAGGGGACGGGGACGGTTTAAGGGACACGTTAGGTTACGAAAACGGTTTAGGGTGAGCGTACATGTTAAGGTACGGGTTAGTGTTAGTGTACGGTTTAGGATTAGGGGACGGGTTAGTGTAAGGCTTTGGGTAAGGGTTAGGGGTAGGGTTAGGGTTAGGGTTAGGGGATGGGGACGGGGACGGGGACGGTTTAGGGGACAGGTTAGTGTAAGACAAAGGTTTAGGGTGAGCCTACGTGTTAGGGTACTGGTTAGTGTTAGCGTACGGGTTAGGATTATGGGACGTGTTAGAGTAAGGCTTCGGGTAAGGTTTAGGGTTAGAATTCGGGCTAGGGTTAGGGTTAGGGGATGGGGACGGTTTAGGGGACAGGTTAGTGTACGACAATGGTTTAGGGTGAGCGTACGTGTTAGGGTACTGGTTAGTGTTAGCGTACGCGTTAGGATTAGGGGACGGGTTAGTGTAAGGCTTCGGGTAAGGGTTAGGGTTACGGTTAGGTTTAGGGTTAGGGGACGGGTACGGTTTAGGGGACAGGTTAGGGTACGACAATGGTTTAGTGTGAGCGTACGTGTTAGGGTATGGGTTAGTTTTAGCGTACGGGTTAGGATTAGGGGACCGTTTAGGGTAAGGCTTCGGGTAAGGGTTAGGGTTAGGGTTAGGGTTAGGGTTAGGGGATGGGGACGGTTTAGGGGACAGTTTAGGGTACAACAATGGTTTAGGGTGAGCGTATGTGTTAGGGTACGGGTTAGTATTAACGTACGGAGTAGGATTAGGGGAAGGGTTAGGGTAAGGCTTCAGGTAAGGGTTAGGGTTAGGGTTAGGTTCAGGGTTAGGGTTAGGGGACGGGGATGGGGACGGTTTAGGGGACAGGTTAGGGTACGAAAACATTTTAAGGTGAGCGTACGTGTTAGGGTATGGGTTAGTTTTAGCATACGCGTTAGGATTAGTGGACGGGTTAGGGTAAGGCTTTGGGTAAGTGTTAGGGTTAGGGTTAGGGTTAGGGTTAGGGTTAGGGGACGGGGATGGTTTAGGGGACAGGTTAGTGTACGACAACGGTTTAGGGTGAGCCTAAGTGTTAGGGTACGGGTTAGTGTCAGCGTACGAGTTAGGATTTGGGGATGGGTTAGGGTAAGGCTTCGGGTAAGGTTTAGGGTTAGGGTTAGGTTTAGGGTTAGGGGACGGGGACGGTTTAGGGAACAGGTTATGGTACGGCAATAGTTTAGGGTGAGCGTACGTGTTAGGGTACGGTTTAGTGTTATTGTACGGGTTAGGATTAGGGGACGGGTTATTGTAAGGCTTCGGGTAAGGTTTAGGGTTAGGGTTAGGGTTAGGGTTAGGGTTAGGGTTAGGATTAGGGTTAGGGGACGTGGACGGTTTAGGGGACAGGATAGGGTACGACAATGGTTTAGGGTGAGCGTACGTGTTAGGGTACGGGTTAGTGTCAGCGTACGAGTTAGGATTAGGGGATGGGTTAGGGTAAGGCTTCGGGTAAGGTTTAGGGTTAGGGTTAGGTTTAGGGTTAGGGGATGGGGACGGTTTAGGGAACAGGTTATGGTACAACAATGGTTTAGGGTGAGCGTACGTGTTAGGGTACGGTTTAGTGTTATTGTACGGGTTAGGATTAGGGGACGGGTTAGTGTAAGGCTTCGGGTAAGGTTTAGGGTTAGGGTTAGGGTTAGGGTTAGGGTTAGGGTTAGGATTAGGGTTAGGGGACGCGGACGGTTTAGGGGACAGGATAGGGTACGACAATGGTTTAGGGTGAGCATACATGTTAGGGTACGGGTTAGTGTTAGCATACAATTTAGGATTAGGGGACGGGTTAGGTTAAGGCTTCGGGTAAGGGTTATGGTGAGGGTTAGGGTTAGGGTTAGGTTTAGAGGACGGGAACGGTTTAGGGGACTGGTTAGGTTATGACAACGGTTTAGGGTGAGCGTACCTGTTAGTGTATGGGTTACTGTTAGCATACGGGTTAGGATTAGGGGACGGGTTAGCGTAAGGCTTAGGGTAAGGGCTAGGGTTAGGGTTAGGGTTAGGGTTAGGTTTAGAGGACGGGGACAGTTTAGGGGACAGGTTAGTGTACGACAAGTGTTTAGGTTAAGCGTACGTGTTAGGGTACTGGTTAGTGTTAGTGTACGTGTTAGGTTTAGGGCACGGGTTAGCGTAAGGCTGCGGGTAAGTGTTAGGGTTAGGGTTGGGATTAGGGTTAGGGGATGGGGACGGTTTAGAGGATAGGTTAGGGTACGACAACGGTTTAGGGTGAGCGTACGTGTTAGGGTATGGGTTAGTTTTAGCGTACGGGTTAGGATTAGGGGACGGGTTAGGGTAAGGCTTCGGGTAAGGTTTAGGGTTCGAGTTAAGGCTAGGGTTAGGGTTAGGGGATGGGGACGTTTTAGGGGACAGGTTAGGGTATGACAATGGTTTAGGGTGAGCGTACGTGTTAGGGTACTGGTTAGTGTTAGCGTACGCATTAGGATTAGGGGACGGGTTAGTGTAAGGCTTCCGGTAAGCGTTAGGGTTAGGGTTAGGGGACAGGGAAGGTTTAGGGGACAGGTTAGTGTACGACAATGGTTTAGTGTGAGCGTACGTGTTAAGGTATGGGTTAGTTTTAGCGTACGGGTTAGGATTAGGGGACGGGTTAGGGTAAGGCTTCGGGTAAGGGTTAGGGTTAGGGTTAGGGTTACGGTTAGGGTTAGTGTTTGGGGACGGGGACGGTTTAGGGGACACGTTAGGTTATGACAACGGTTTAGGGTGAGCGTACGTGTTAAGGTACAGGTTAGTGTTAGCGTACGGTTTAGGATTAGGGGACATGTTAGTGTAAGGCTTTGCGTAATGGTTAGGGTTAGGGTTAGGGTTAGGGTTAGGGGATGGGGACGGGTACGGGGACGGTGTAGGGGACAGGTTAGTGTAAGACAAAGGTTTAGGGTGAGCCTACGTGTTAGGGTACTGGTTAGTGTTAGCGTACGGGTTAGGATTATGGGACGTGTTAGGGTAAGGCTTCGGTTAAGGGTTAGGGTTCGAGTTAAGGCTAGGGTTAGGGTTAGGTGATGGGGACGTCTTAGGGGACAGGTTAGGGTACGACAATAGTTTAGGGTGAGCGTACGTGTTAGGGTATGGGTTAGTTTTAGCGTACGGTTTAGGTTAGGGGATGGGTTAGGGAAAGGCTTCGGGTAAGGGTTAGGGTTAGTGTTAGGGTTAAGGTTAGGGTTAGGGGACAGGGACGGTTTAGGGAACAGGTTATGGTACGTCAATGGTTTAGGGAGAGCGTACATGTTAGGGTACGTGTTAGTGTTAGCGTACGGGTTAGGATTAGGGGACGGGTTAGTGTAAGGCTTCGGGTAAGGGTTAGGGTTAGGGTTAGGGTTAGGGTTAGGGTTAGGGGTAGCGGACGGTTTAGGGGACAGTTTACGGTACGACAATGGTTTAGGTTGAGCGTACGTGTTAGGGTACGGGTTAGTGTTAGCATACAAGTTAGGATTAAGGGACGGGTTAGGGTAAGGCTTCGGGTAAGGGTTATGGTTATGGTTAGGGTTAGGGTTAGGGTTAGGGGACGGGAACGGTTTAGGGGACAGGTTAGGTTATGACAACGGTTTCGGGTGAGCGTACGTGTTAGGGTACGGGGTACTGTTAGCGTACGGGTTAGGATTAGGGGACGGGTTAGCGTAAGGCTTAGGGTAAGGGCTAGGGTTAGGGTTAGGTTTAGGGTTGTTGTTAGAGGACGGGGACAGTTTAGGGGACAGTTTAGTGTACGACAAGGGTTTAGGTTAAGCGTACGTGTTAGGGTACTGGTTAGTGTTAGTGTACGGGTTAGGTTTAGGGCACGGGTTAGGGTAAGGCTGCGGGTAAGGGTTAGGTTTAGATTTGGGGTTAGGGTTAAGGGACGGGGATGGTTTAGAGGATGGGTTAGGGTACGACAACGGTTTAGGGTGAGCGTACGTTTTTGGGTATGGGTTAGTTTTAGCGTACGGGTTAGGATTAGGGGATGAGTTAGGATAAGGCTTCGGGTAAGGGTTAGGGTTAGGGTTAGGGTTAGGGTTAGGGTTAAGTGACGGGATGGTTTCGGGTACATGTTAGGGTACGACAACGGTTTAGGTTGAGCGTACGTGTTAGGGTATGGGTTAGATTTAGCGTACGCGTTAGGATTAGTGGACGGGTTAGGGTAAGGCTTTGGGAAAGGGTTAGGGTTAGGGTTAGGGTTAGGGTTAGGGGACGAGGATGATTTAGGGGACAGGTTAGTGTACGACAATGGTTTAGGGTGAGCCTACGTGTTAGGGTACGGGTTAGTGTTAGCGTACGAGTTTGGATTAGGGGATAGGTTAGGGTAAGGCTTCGGGTAAGGGTTAGGGCTGGGGTTAGGGTTAGGGTTAGGGTTAGGGGACGGGGACGGTTTAGGGAACAGGTTATGGTACGACAATTGTTTAGGGTGAGCGTACGTGTTAGGGTACGGGTTAGTGTTAGTGTACGGGTTAGGGGTCGGGTTAGTGTAAGGCTTCGGATAAGGGTTAGGGTTAGGGTTAGGGGACGCGGACGGTTTAGGGGACAGGTTAGGGTACGACAATGGTTTAGGGTGAGCATACGTGTTATGGTATGGTTTAATGTTAGCATACATGTTAGGATTAGGGGACGGGTTAGGGTAAGGCTTCGGATAAGGGTTATGGTTAGGGTTAGGGTTAGGGTTAGGGTTAGGGGACGGGAATGGTTTAGGGGACAGGTTAGGTTATGACAACGGTTTAGGGTGAGCGTACGTGTTAGGGTACGGGTTGCCGTTGGCGTACCGGTTAGGATTAGGAGATGGGTTAGCGTAAGGCTTAGGGTAAGGGCTAGGGTTAGGGTTAGGGTTAGGGTTAGGGTTAGAGGACGGGGACAGTTTAGGGGACAGGTTAGTGTACGACGAGGGTTTAGGTTAAGCGTACGTGTTAGGGTACTGGTTAGTTTTAGTGTACGGGTTAGGTTTAGGGCACGGGTTAGTGTAAGGCTGCGGGTAAGGGTTAGGGTTAGGGTTGGGGTTAGGGTTAGGGTACGGGGATGGTTTAGATGATAGGTTAGGTTACGACAATGGTTTAGGGTGAGCGTACGTGTTAGGGTATGGGTTAGTTTTAGCGTACGGGTTAGGATTATGGGACGGGTTAGGGTAAGGCTTCGGGTAAGGGTTAGGGTTAGGGTTAGGGTTAGGGGACGGGGACGGGGATGGTTTAGGGGATATGTTAGGGTACGACAACGGTTTACGGTGAGCGTACGTGTTAGGGTACCTGTTAGTGTTACCGTACGGGTTAGGATTAGGGAATGTGTTAGGGTAAGGCTTCGGTAAAGGGTTAGGGTTAGGGTTAGGGTTAGGGTTAGTGTTAGGGTACGGGGACGGTTTAGGGGTCACGTTAGGTTACGACAGCGGTTTAGGGTGAGCATACGTGTCAAGGTACGGGTTAGTGTTAGCGTACGGGTTAGGATTAGGGGACGGGTTAGGGTAAGGCTTTGGGTAAGGGTTAGGGGTAGAGTTAGGGTTAGGGTTAGGGGATGGGGACGGGGACGGGGAAGGTTTAGGGGACAGGTTAGGGTAAGACAAAGGTTTAGGGTGAGCGTACGTGTTAGGGTACGGTTTAGTGTTAGCGTACGGGTTAGAACAAGGGGACGGGTTAGGGTAAGGCTTCGGGTAACGGTTAGGGTTAGAGTTAGGGTTAGGGTTTGGTTTAGTGGATGGGGACGGTTTAGGTGACAGCTTAGGGTATGACAACGTTTTAGGGTGAGCGTACGTGTTAGGGTACTGGTTAGTGTTGGCATACGCATTAGGATTATGGGACAGGTTAGGGTAAGGCTTCGGGTAAGGGTTAGGGTTAGAGTTAGGGCTAGGGTTAGGGTTAGGGGATGGGGACGTTTTAGGGGACAGGTTAGGGTACGACAACGGTTTAGGGTGAGCGTACGTGTTAGGGTACTGGTTAGTGTTAGCGTACGCGTTAGGATTTGGGGACGGGTTAGTGTAAGGCTTCGGGTAAGGGTTAGGGTTAAGGTTAGGGTTAGGGTTAGGGGACGGGGATGGTTTAGGTGACAGGTTAGGGTACGACAATGATTTAGTGTGAGCGTACGTGTTAGGGTACGGGTTATTGTTAGCTTACGCGTTAGGATTAGGGGACGGGTTAGGGTAAGGCTTCGGGTAAGGTTTAGGGTTAGTGTTAGGGTTAGGGGACGGGGACGGGGACGGTTTAGGGGACAGTTTAGGGTACAACAACGGTTTAGGGTGAGCGTATGTGTTAGGGTACGGGTTAGTGTTAACGTACGTAGTAGGATTAGGGGACGGGTTAGGGTAAGGCTTTGGGTAAGGGTTAGGGTTAGGGTTAGGGTTAGGGTTAGGGGACGGGGTCGGGGACGGTTTAGGGGACAGGTTAGGGTACGATAAGAGTTTAAGATGAGCGTACGTGTTAGGGTATGGGTTAGTTTTAGCGTACGCGTTAGGATTAGTGGACGGGTTAGGGTAAGGCTTTGGGTAAGGGTTAGGGTTAGGGTTAGGGATAGGTTTAGGGTTAGGGGACGAGGATGATTTAGGTGACAGGTTAGTGTACGACAACGGTTTAGGGTGAGCCTACGTGTTAGGGTATGGGTTAATGTTAGCGTACGAGTTAGGATTAGGGGATAGGTTAGGGTAAGGCTTCGGGTAAGAGTTAGGTTTAGGGTTAGGTTTAGGGTTAGGGTTAGGGGACGCGGACGGTTTAGGGGACAAGTTATGGTACGACAATGGTTTAGGGTGAGCGTACGTGTTAGGGTACGGTTTAGTGTTAGCATACAGTTTAGGATTAGGGGACGCGTTAGGGTAAGGCTTCGGGTAAGGGTTATGGTTAAGGTTAAGGTTAGGGTTAGGGTTAGGGGACGGGAACGGTTTAGGGGACAGGTTAGGTTATGACAACGGTTTAGGGTGAGCGTACGTGTTAGAGTACGGGTTGCCGTTGGCGTACCGGTTAGGATTAGGAGACGGGTTAGCGTAAGGCTTAGGGTAAGGGCTAGGGTTAGGGTTAGGGTTAGGGTTAGGGTTAGAGGACAGGGACAGTTTAGGGGACAGGTTAGTGTACGACGAGGGTTTAGGTTAAGCGTACGTGTTAGGGTACTGGTTAGTGTTAGTGTACGGGTTAGGTTTAGGGCATGGGTTAGGGTAAGGCTGCGGGTAAGGGTTAGGGTTAGGGTTGGGGTTAGGGTTAGGGTACGGGGACGGTTTAGATGATAGGTTAGGGTACGACAACGGTTTAGGGTGAGCGTACGTGTTAGGGTATGGGTTAGTTTTAGCGTACGGGTTAGGATTAGGGGACGGGTTAGGGTAAGGCTTCGGGTAAGGGTTAGGGTTAGGGTTAGGGTTAGGGGACGGGGACGGGGATGGTTTAGGAGATATGTTAGTGTACGACAACGGTTTACGGTGAGAGTACGTGTTAGGGTACGTGTTAGTGTTACCGTACGGGTTAGGATTAGGGAATGTGTTAGGGTAAGGCTTCGGTAAAGGGTTAGGGTTAGGGTTAGGGTTAGTGTTAGGTTACGGGGACGGTTTAGGGGTCACGTTAGGTTACGACAGCGGTTTAGGGTGAGCATACGTGTCAAGGTACGGGTTAGTGTTAGCGTATGGGTTAGGATTAGGGGACGGGTTAGGGTAAGGCTTTGGGTAAGGTTTAGGGGTAGGGTTAGGGTTAGGGTTAGGGGATGGGGACGGGGACGGGGAAGGTTTAGGGGACAGGTTAGGGTAAGACAAAGGTTTAGGGTGAGCGTACGTGTTAGGGTACGGTTTAGTGTTAGCGTACGGGTTAGATCAAGGGGACGGGTTAGGGTAAGGCTTCAGGTAACGGTTAGGGTTAGAGTTAGGGTTAGGGTTTGGTTTAGTGGATGGGGACGGTTTAGGTGACAGGTTAGGGTATGACAACGTTTTAGGGTGAGCGTACGTGTTAGGGTACTGGTTAGTGTTAGCGTACGCATTAGGATTATGGGACAGGTTAGGGTAAGGCTTCGGGTAAGGGTTAGGGTTAGAGTTAGGGCTAGGGTTAGGGTTAGGGGATGGGGACGTTTTAGGGGACAGGTTAGGGTACGACAACGGTTTAGGGTGAGCGTACGTGTTAGGGTACTGGTTAGTGTTAGCGTACGCGTTAGGATTTGGGGACGGGTTAGTGTAAGGCTTCGGGTAAGGGTTAGGGTTAAGGTTAGGGTTAGGGTTAGGGGACGGGGATGGTTTAGGTGACAGGTTAGGGTACGACAATGATTTAGTGTGAGCGTACGTGTTAGGGTACGGGTTAGTTTTAGTGTACGGGTTAGATTTAGGGCACGGGTTAGGGTAAGGCTGCGGGTAAGAGTTAGGGTTAGGGTTGGGGTTAGGGTTAGGGGACGGGGACGGTTTAGAGGATAGCTTAGGGTACGACACGGTTTATGGTGAGCGTACGTGTTAGGGTATGGTTTAGTTTTAGCGTACGGGTTAGGATTAGGGGACGGATTAGGGTAAGGCTTCGGGTAAGGGTTAGGGTTAGGGTTAGGGTTAGGGTTAGGTTTAGGGGACGGGGATGGTTTAGGGGACATGTTAGTGTACGACAACGGTTTAGGGTGAGCGTACGTGTTAGGGTACGGATTAGTGTTAGCGTACGGGTTAGGATTAGGGAATGTGTTAGGGTAAGGCTTCGGGTAAGGGTTAGGGTTAGGGTTAGGGATAGGGTTAGTGTTAGGGAACGGGGACGGTTTAGGGGACACGTTAGGTTATGACAACGGTTTAGGGTGAGCATACGTGTTAAGGTACGGGTTAGTGTTAGCATACTGGTTAAGATCAGGGGACGGTTAGGGTAAGGCTTTGGGTAAGTGTTAGGGGTAGGGTTATGGTTAGTGTTAGGGGATGGGGGCGGGGACGTGTACGGTTTAGGGGACAGGTTAGGGTAAGACAAAGGTTTAGTGTGAGCGTACGTGTTAGGTTACGTGTTAGTGTTAGCGTACGGGTTAGGATTATGGGACGGGTTAGGGTAAGGCTTCGGGTAAGGGTTAGGGTTAGAGTTAGGGTTAGGGTTAGGGTTAGGGGATGGGGACGATTTAGGGGACAGGATAGGGTACGACAACGGTTTAGGGTGAGCGTACGTGTTAGGGTACTGGTTAGTGGTAGCGTACGCGTTAGGATTAGGGGACGGGTTAGGGTAAGGCTTCGGGTAAGGGTTAGGGTTAGGGTTAGGGTTAGGGGACGGGGACGGTTTAGGGGACAGGTTAGGGTACGACAATGGTTTAGTGTGAGCGTACGTGTTAGGGTACGGGTTATTGTTAGCGTACGGGGTAGGATTAGGGGACGGGTTAGGGTAAGGCTTCGGGTAAGGGTTCGGGTTAGGGTTAGGGTGAGGGGAAGGAGACGGGGACGGTTTAGGGGACAGTTTCGGGTACAACAACCGTTTAGTGTGATCATACATGTTAGGGTACCGGTTAGTGTAAACGTACGGGTTAGGATTAGGGGACGGGTCAGGGTAAGGCTTCCGGTATGTGTTCGGGTTAGGGTTAGGGTTAGGGTTAGGGGACGGGGACAGTTTAGGGGACAGGTTAGGGTACGACAAAGGTTTAGGGTGAGCCTACGTGTTAGGGTATGGGTTAGTGTTAGCCTACGAGTTAGGATTAGGGGATGGGTTAGGGTAAGGCTTCGGGTAAGTGTTCGGGTTAGGGTTAGGGTTAGGGTTATGGGACGGGGACGGTTTAGGGGACAGGTTAGGGTACGACAAAGGTTTAGGGTGAGCGTACGTGTTAGGGTACGGGTTAGTGTTAGCTTACGGGTTAGGATTAGGGGACGGGTTATAGTAAGGCTTCGGGTAAGTGTTTGGGTTAGGGTTAGGGTTAGGGTTAGGGGACGGGGACAGTTTAGGGGACAGGTTAGGGTACGACAAAGGTTTAGGGTGAGCGTACGTGTTAGGGTACGGGTTAGTGTTAGCGTACGGTTTAGGATTAGGGGACGGGTTAGGGTAAGGCTTCGGGTAAGGGTTAGGGTTAGAGTTAGGGTTAGGGTTAGTGTTAGGGTACGGGGACGGTTTAGGGGACAGGTTAGTGTACGACAACGGTTTAGGGTGAGCGTACGTGTTAGGGTATGGGTTAGTTTTAGCGTACGCGTTAGGATTAGTGGACGGGTTAGGGTAAGGCTTTGGGTAAGGGTTAGGGTTAGGGTTAGGGTTATGGTTAGTGTTAGGGGACGGGGATGGTTTAGGGGACAGGTTAGTGTACGACAACGGTTTAGGGTGAGCCTACGTGTTAGGGTATGGGTTAGTGTTAGCCTACGAGTTAGGATTAGGGGATGGGTTAGGCTAAGGCTTCGGGTAAGGGTTCGGGTTAGGGTTAGGGTTAGGGTTATGGGACGGGGACTGTTTAGGGGACAGTTTGGGTACGACAAAGTTTTAGGGTGAGCGTACGTGTTAGGTTACGGGTTAGTGTTAGCTTACGGGTTAGGATTAGGGGATGGGTTAGAGTAAGGCTTCGGGTAAGTGTTCGGGTTAGGGTTAGGGTTAGGGTTAGGGGACGGGGACAGTTTAGGGGACAGGTTAGGGTTCGACAAAGCTTTAGGGTGAGCGTACGTGTTAGTGTACGTGTTAGTGTTAGCGTACGGTTTAGGATTAGGGGACGGTTTAGGGTAAGGCTTCGGGTAAGGGTTAGGGTTAGAGTTAGGGTTAGGGTTAGTGTTAGGGGACGGGGACGGTTTAGGGGACAGGTTAGTGTACGACAACGGTTTAGGGTGAGCGTACGTGTTAGGTTACGGGTTAGTGTTCGCGTACGGTTTAGGATTAGGGGACGGGTTAGGGTAAGGCTTCGGGTAAGGGTTAGGTTAGGGTTAAGGTTAGCGTTAGGGTTACGGGACGGGGACGGTTTAGGGGACAGGTTAGGGTATGACAACGCTTTAGGGTGAGCGTACGTGTTAGGATACGATTTAGTGTTAGCGTACGGGTTAGGATAAGAGGACCGGTTAGTTTAAGGCTTCGGGTAAGGTTTAGGGTTAGGGTTAGGGGACGGGGACTGTTTAGAGGACAGGTTAGGGTACGACAACGGTTTAGGGTGAGCGCACGTGTTAGGGTACGGGATAGTGTTAGCGTACGGGTTAGGATTAGGGGTCGGGTTAGAGTAAGGCTTCGGGTAAAGGTTAGGGTTAGGTTTAGGGTTATGGTTAGGGTTAGGGTACGGGGACGGTTTAGGGGACAGGTTAGGGTAGGACAACGCTTTAGTGTGAGCGTACGTGTTAGGGTACGGATTAATGTTAGTGTACGGGTTAGGATTACGGGACGGGTTAAGATAAGGCTTCGGGTAAGGGTTAGGGTTAGGATTAGGGTTAGGTTTAGGGGACGGGGACGGTTTAGGGGATAGGTTAGTGTACGACAATGGTTTAGGGTGAGCGTACGTGTTAGGGCACGGGTTAGTGTTAGCGTACGGGTTAGGATTAGGGGACGTGTTAGTGTAAGGCTTCGGGTAAGGGCTAGGGTTAGGGTTAGGGTTAGGGTTAGGGTTAGGGTTAGGGGATGGGGACGGTTTAGGGGTCATGTTAGCTTACGACAACGGTTTAGGGTGAGCAATCGTGTTAGGGTACGGGTTAGTATAAACGTACGGGTTAGGATTAGGGAACGGGTTAGGGTAAGGCTTCTGGTAAGGTTTAAGGTTAGGGTTAGGTTTAGGGTTAGTGTTAGGGGACGGGGACGGTTTAGGGGACAGGTTAGGTTACGACAACGGTTTAGGGTTAGCGTACGTGTTACGGTACGGGTTAGTGTTAGCGTAAGGGTTAGGATTATTGGACGGGTTAGGGTAAGGCTTCCGGTAAGTGTTATGGTTAGGGATAGGGTTAGGTTTAGGGTTAGGGTTAGTGTTAGGGCACGGGGACGGTTTAGGGCACAGGTTAGGGTACGACAAATATTTAGCGTGAGCGTACGTGTTAGGGTACGGGTTACTGTTAGCGTACGTGTTAGGATTAGGTTACGGCTTAGGGTAAGGCTTTGGGTAAGGGTTAGGGTTAGGTTTAGGGTTAGGTTTAGGGGATGGGGATGGTTTAGGAGACAGGTTAAGGTACGACAACGGTTTAGGGTGAGCGTACGTGTTAGGGTACGGGTTATTGTTAGCGTACGGTTTAGGATTAGGGGACGGGTTAGGGTAAGGCTTCGGGTAAGGGTTAGGGTTAGGGTTAGGTTTAGGGTTAGGGTTAGGGGACGGGGACGGATTAAGGGACAGGTTCAGGTACGACAACCGTTTAGGGTGAGCGTACGTGTTAGGGTATGTGTTAGTGTTAGCGTACGGTTTAGGATTACGGGACGGGTTAGTGTAAGGCTTCGGGTAAGATTTATGGTTAGGTTTAAGGTTAGCGTTAGGTTTAGGGGACTGGGACGGTTTAGGGGACAGGTTAGTGTACGACAACGCTTTAGGGTGAGCGTACGTCTTAGGGTACGGGTTAGTGTTAGCGTACGGGTTAGGATTAGGGGACGGGTTAGTGTAAGGCTTCGGGTAAGGGTTAGTTTTAGGGTTAGGTTTGGGTTAGGGTTAGGGTTAGGGGACAGGGACGGTTTAGAGGACAGGTTAGCGTACAACCGCGGTTTAGGGTGAGCTTACATGCTAGGGTACGATTTAGTGTTAGCGTACGGGTTAGGATTAGGGGACGGCTTAGGGTACGGCTTCGGGTAAGGGTTAGAGTTAGGTTTAGGGTTAGGGTTAGGGTTAGGGAACTTTGACGGTTTTGGGGACAGGTTAGGGTACGAAAATGGTTTAGGTTGAGCGTACGTTTTAGGGTACGGATTAGTGTTAGCATACGGGTTAGGATTAGGGGACGGGTTAGTGTAAGACTACGGTAAGGGTTATGGTTAAGGTTAGGGTTAGGGGATGGGGACGGTTTAGGGGACAGGTTAGGGTACGACTATGGTTTAGGTTGAGCGTACGTGTTAAGGTACGGTTTAGTGTTAGCATACGGGTTATTATTAGGGAACGTTTTAGGGTAAGGCTTCGGGTAAGGGTTAGGGTTAGGGTTAGGTTTAGGGTTAGGGTTAAGGGACGGGGACGGTTTAGCGGACAGTTTAGGGTACGACAACGGTTTAGGGTGAGGGTACGTTTTAGGGTACGGGTTAGTGTTAGCGTACGGTTTAGGATTAGGGGACGGGTTAGGGTAAGGCTTCGGGTAAGGTTTAGGGTTAGGGTTAGGGTTAGGTTTAGGGTTAGGGTTAGGGTTAGGGGACGCGGACGGTTTAGGGGACAGGTTAGGGTACGACAATGGTTTAGGGTGAGCGTACGTGTTAGGGTACAGGTTAGTGTTAGCATACAGGTTAGGATTAGGGGACGGGTTAGGGTAAGGCTTCGGGTAAGGGTTATGGTTAGGGTTAGGGTTAGGGGACTAGAACGGTTTAGGGGACAGGTTAGGTTACGTCAAAGGTTTAGGGTGAGCGTACCTGTTAGGGTACGGGTTACTCTTAGCGTACGGGTTAGGATTAGGTGACAGGTAAGCGTAAGGCTTAGGGTGAGGGCTAGGGTTAGGGTTAGGTTAAGGGTTAGGGTTAGGAGACGGGGACCGTTTAGGGGAGAGGTTAGTGTACGACAAGGTTTTAGGTTAAGTGTACGTGTTAGGGTACTGGTTAGTGTTAGTGTACGGGTTAGGTTTAGGGCACGGGTTATGGTAAGGCTTCGGGTAAGGGTTAGGGTTAGGGTTGGGGTTAAGGTTAGGGGACGGGGACGGTTTAGAGGATAGGTTAGGGTACAACGGTTTAGGGTGAGTGTATGTGTTAGGGTATGGGTTAGTTTTAGCGTACGGGTTAGGATTAGGGGACGGGTTAGGGTAAGGCTTCGGGTAAGGGTTAGGGTTAGGGTTAGGGTTAGGGTTAGGTTTAGGTGACGGGGATGGTTTAGGGGACAGGTTAGGTTACGAAAACGGTTTAGGGTGACCGTACGTGTTAGGATATGGGTTAGTGTTAGCGTACGGGTTAGGATTATGGGATGGGTTAGGTTAAGGCTTCGGGTAAGTGTTTGGCTTAGGGTTAGTGTTAGGGTTAGTGCTAGGGTTAGGGTTATGGGACGGGGACCGTTTAGGGGACAGTTTAGGGTACGACAACGTTTTAGGGTGAGCGTACGTGTTTGGGTACGTGTTAGTGTTAGCGTACTGGTTAGGATTAGGGGATGGGTTAGTTTAAGGCTTCGGGTAAGGGTTAGGGTTAGGGTTAAGGTTAGGGTTAGGGGATGGGACGGTTTAGGGGACAGGTTAGGGTACGACAACAGTTTAGTGTGAGCGTACATGTTAGAGTACGGGTTAGTGATAGCCTACGGGTTAGGATAAAGGGACGGGTAAGTGTAAGGCTTCGGGTAAGGGTTAGTGTTAGGGTTAGGGTTAGGGTTACGGTTAGGGGACGGGGACGGTTTAGCGGACAGGTTAGTGTAGGAGAACGGTTTAGGTTGAGCGTACGTGTTAGGGTACGGGATAGTGTTAGCGTACGTGTTAGGATTGGGGACGTGTTAGTGGAAGGCTTCGGGTAAGGGTTAGGGTTAGGATTTGGTTTAGGGGACGGGGACGATTAAGGATACAGATTACGATACGACAACCGTGTATGTTGAGCCTACGGGTTAGGGTACGGGTTAGTGTTAGCGTACGGTTTAGGATTAAGTGACGGTTTAGCATAAGACTTCGGGTAAGGGTTAGGTTTAGGTTTATGGTTAGGGTTAGGGTTAGGGGACGAGGACGATTTAGGTGACAGTTTAGGGTACAGCAAAGGTTTAGGGTGAGTGTAGGTTTTAGGGTATGGGTTATGGTTAGGGTTAGGGTTAGGTGATGAGGACGATTTAGGGGACAGGTTACCATACGACAACGGTTTAGGGTGAGCGTACGTGTTAGGGTACGGGTTAGTGTTAGCGTATGGGTTAGGATTAGGGAACGGGTTAGGTTAAGGCTTCAGGTAAAGCTTAGTGTATGTCTTTTCTATTATATATTTGGCATATGGGCCGGAGTCTGTGCTAATTTCAATCTCTGGTTTTATGCGGCACCCTAACTCACCTTTCCCCATAATCAAGCGAAAGTTGTTTTTCTAAATTTGAAACCCTGTTCTCTATTGTAATTCAGTTCATGTGTAGTCAAGTTTACATCTCGTGTATTAGTCATATCTTATGATGTTTCTTTTTCTCTGTGACTTATTTCACGTAGTATCACCGTACCTGAAGCCACTCAGTATACCGCTTCGGGCCTGATGTCAGAGATTTCATTGCTGAGTGATATTCCATTGTACGTACGTACCACAACTTCTTTATCCATTTTTCGCTTTCTGGGATATTGAACGTGTACCGCAGACGAGGTTCTTGTAAACAGAGCCGTCCCAAACTTTGGGGTGGCTGTGTGTTTTTGATTTTAATTTCCCTAAGCTATAGGACCATAAGTGTAAGTGCCATAGGCTGTGTTGCTTCGTTTCTTACATGTTTAAGGAAACACCATACACTTCTCCAGAGTGGCTGTTGGCAATTTACATCCCGCCCATCAGCAAAACAATGCTCCCTCTTCTCCATGGCCTGTCCTGCCTTTCTAGATTTTACACTTTTTTCAGATGGCCGTTTTGACCGGGGGGTAGTGAGACTTCAATGTAGTGCAGATTTCCTTTACAGGCTTGCTTGGTTGGCCAAAAAGGGCGTATGCGTTTTTTCCTGAATATATTCAGGAAAAAACGCATACGCCCTTTTTGGCCAAGTGCATCATTGTCGACGTTTTGCCTCTTTTCCTGTGCTTTAAGTGCAATTCCAGTCTACCCCCTGAAATCGTTTTCTTGAAATTCTGCCCCGCTTTCAAGTCCTCTTCGCAGGCTTACTTCAATATATTTTTGGACGTTAGCTGTCACTTATAACTCTGCAGGTTTGTGAATTACAGTGCCCCTGAGCTCCTTTCTTCAACTCGCTTTCTTGTGAGCTGGGCAACAAATCCCATTATTGCTTCAAGGCCTAATGTGTTTATGGCAGGGCACGCTGAGCCTTTGGTTAATTCCTCTTCCTGGTGGGAAATGAGCGTTACATTTACCAGTGCAGACACCTACAGCTAGTCTCTTATTGGTTCTCCCTATTCCTGTTCATCTTGCGCAGAAATTGCAAGCTGTGCCAAACAGGAGGTTAAAGGCACTGACTCTCCAAGTGGGGAGAGAGTTAGTAAAGCGTCTGGAATGGTGAACCCGAATACCAGGGGACGAAAACTGAGATGCATTTAGAAACGTTTCCGAATCACACGGTGGACCATGTTCTGGGTTTCCCATGCATATTTTAGCTGAAGGAAGAATCCCTTGTACCTGGAGAGTTGGGACCCATGGAATGGGTACCATGCAGTATGACCAAAAGGTCTGCATGTGCTCACTGTACCTCATCAATTCTATCATCCCAAAGTATCCATCTTTATGTTTCACCCAGCTCTGGGTGTAGTTGTGGTAAATCCAGGTTGCATCACATGTCCTGAGTGAATTATTTAAGAATTGCTCTCTATTTCACTGTCATTGTGTTTTGTTTTCGATATTTATTTTGATACTGGGATTTATCGGATTTTCACTGCTGCGTTTATCCGTCTGTAGACACATTTGATTCACTTACTGAGACATATAAATCCATGGGTTTTAAGTTTCTTCCTAGTCAGATATATTCCTAGGCGTTGAATATGTGGTGTTGAGTCCATTTCTTTAAGCAAGGGGTAGGTCTTGTCTATTAGAAGTTTGGCTTATGGAACGGTATCTGTGCTAATTTAAATCTCTGGTTTCATGCGGCACCCCTACTCACCTTTCCCCATAAGCAAGCGCAAGTTGTATTTCTAAATTTGAGACCCTGTTCTCTATTGTAATTCAGTTCATGTGTAGTCAAGTTTACATCCCGTGTATTAGTCATATCTAATGATGTTTCTCTTTCTGTGTGACTTATTTCACGTAGAATCACCGTACCCGAATCCACCCACTATGCCGCTACGGGCCTGATGACATAGATTTCATTGCTCAGTGATATTCCATTTTACGTACATACCACAACTTCTTTATCCATTTTTCGCTTTCTGGGATATTTAACTTGTACCGTAGACGAGGTTCTTGTAAACAGAGCCGTCCCAAACTTTGGGGTGGCTGTGTGTTTTTTATTTTATTTTCCCTAAGCTATAGGACCATAAGTGTAAGTGCCATAGGCTGTGTTGCTTCGTTTCTTACGTGTTTCAGGAAACACCATACACGTCTCCAGAGCAGCTGTTGGCAATTTACACCCCGTCCATCAGCATAACAAGGCTCCCCGTTCTCCATGGCCTGTTCTGCCTTTCTGGATTTTACACTTTTTTCAGATGGCCCTTTTGCCAAGGGGGCAGTGAGACTTCATTGTAGTGCAGATTTCCTTCATAGGCTTGCTTGGTTGGCCAAAAAGTGCGTATGCGTTTTTTCCTGAATATATTCAGGAAAAAACGCATACGCACTTTTTGGCCGAGTGCATCATTGTCGACGATCTGCCTCTTTTCCTATGCTTTAAGTGCAATACCAGTCTATCCCCTGAAATAGCTTTCCTGAAATTCTGCCCCGCTATCAAGTCCTCTTTGCAGGCTTACTTCAATATATTTCTGGAAGATAGCTGTCATTTACAACTCTGTAAGTTTGTGATTTACAGTGCCCCTGAGCTCCTTTCTTCAGCTAGCTTTCTTGTGAGCTGGCCGCAAAACCACAGGATTGCTTCAGGCCCTAATCTGGTTTCGGCAGGCACGCTGAGCCTTTGGCTAATTCTTCTTCCTTGTGGGAAATGAGCATTACATTTGCCTGTGCAGACCCCTACAGCTAGTCTCTCTTTGGTTCTCCCTATTCCTGTTCATCTTGCGCAGAAATCGCAAACTGTGCCAAAGAGGAGGTTAAAGGCACTGACTCTCCAAGTGGGGAGAGTGTTAGTAAAGCGTCTGGAATGGTGAACCTGAATACCAGGGGACAAAAACTGAGATGCATTTAAAAACTTTTCTCAATCACATGGTGGACCATACTCTGTGTTTCCCATGTATGTTTTAACTGAAGGAAGATTCGCTTAAACCTGGAGAGTTGGGACCCATCTAATGGGTTTCTCTGCAGTATGACTTCAAACGGTCTGCATTTGCTCACCAATCCTCACCAATGCTATCAGCCCGAAGTGTCCAGCCCTATGTCTCACCAGCTCTGGGTGTCGATGTGGGAAATCCATGTTGCATCACAAGCCCTGAGTGAATTATTTAAGAATTCTTGTCTATTTCACTGTCATTTTGTTTTGTGTTTAAAATATATTTTGGTAATGGGATTTATCGGATTTTCACTGCTGCGTTTTTGCTGCTGTACACATGCTTGATTCTCTTATGGAGACCTATAAATTCATGGGTTTTAAGGTTGTTACCAGTCAGGTATATTCCTAAGTGTTGAATATGTGGTGTTGAGTCCACTTCGTTGAGCAAGGAGTAGGTCTTGTCTATTACATATTTGGCTTTTGGAACGGTATCTGTGCTAATTTCAATATCTGGTTTTATGCAGCACCCCAACTCACCTTTCTCCATAAGAAAGCATAAGTTGGTTTTCTTAATTTGAGACCCTGTTCTGTTTTGTAATTCAGTGCATGTGTAGCCAAGTTTATATTCCATGTATTAGTGATATCTTATGTGTTTTTCTTTTAGTATTTTGTGACTTTTTATGATCATACTTAAGTCCTCTGGAGTTGTTACAAATGGCAATATTTCATTATTTTCCGGGCTGAGTAATATTCCACTCTACCTAAGTACCTCATCTCTATCCATTTTTTCCCTCCAGAGACATTTATGTTATATCCTAGTCGAGGATCTTTTAAACAGAGAGGCGGTAAACATTGGCATGCCTGTGTCCTCCCCATTTTTGTTTTTCCCAAGATATACGTCCATGAGTGCAAGTGCCCTGTGTTCTGTAGCTCATTTTTTAGATGCTTTAGTAAACACAATACACTTCTCCAGAGTGAACGTTGGCAACATACATTTCCACTATAAGCCTCACAGTGCTCCCTTTTCTCCTTGCCCTGTCCTGCATTTCTGGTGTTTACACTTTATGAGGACGGCTCTTCTGACTGATGCAAAGTGATGTGTTTTGTAGTATTGATTTCCAGTGCCCACCTGTTTGGTTGGCTAAAAATGTGTATGCCCTTTTCTTGAATTTATACAGAAAAAGATGCATACACCCTTTTTGGCCAACTGCAATGTTGGCAATGTTCAGCCCCTTTTCTTGTGCTTAATGGCGAGTCCTTTCTACCTCTTCCAATCCCTTTCTTGCCATTCTCTGTTGCTTACAAGTCCTTTTTTCTGACCTTCCTCAAGACATTTTTCAGTGATAGATATTTTGAGCTCTGCAGTTTCGTGAATTTTGTGCCCCTGAGTTCCATTTTTCCACTTGTGTTTATGGGAACTGGCCACAAAGCAGCGGGATTTCCTCAAGCCCTATTCTGTTTCCATGGGCAACCCTAGCCTTTGGTTAATTCGTCTTCCTGATTGGAAATTAGAGTGACATGTGCCTGTCTGAACACCTAGGACTTGTCTCTCATTGTTCCTCCTCCTTCCGATTCATGCTCTGGACAAATTCCAAACTGTGCACAACAGGATGTTGACAGTGCTGACATCTCCAAGTGGGGAGACTGTTAGTAAAGACTCTGGAGGGGTGAACCCGAGCACCAGGTGATGAGGAGATGAGATTCCTTTTCCAAACTCTTCCCGATCAGACGGTATACCATCCTCTGTGTGTGACAGGCATGTTTTAGCTGTAGGAAGGGTCCCATTCATGTGAGGAGAACACCAGGGCTTTTTCAAAATCAGTGTCTCTCTGCAACCCAAACTGGGGGATTTTTTAAGCTACGGCTACACATATGTTCATTAAGGGCCTTGGGAAGTAGGCAGAGTCCAAACTTTAGATGATTGAAGTCTTCAGGGTCAGAAACACTCACCACCGGCTTCCCTTAGGTTCGATTTTAACTGTCAGTGATAGATGATGTCAATAAAAATATCTATTCTTTTTCAGATCATTTCCCCTTATAGGTTATTGCAAAATATTGAGTGTAGTTCCCTGTGCTATACAGTAGTTCCTTGTTGATGATCGATTTTATACATAGCATTGTGTATGTGTTAATCCCAAACTGTTAATTTATCCCTCCTCCCACCCTTTCCCCTTTGGTAATAATAAATTATAAGATTTTATACTTCTCAGAAATGGGGAAGCTGAAAGAGAGGTATCATTTTCAATGGAAAAGCATTTAAAACAAGATTGAAGCTTTAAGCAAGATTATTAGATGTACATGCTTGGAAAGAAATCACTTCGTTTCTCTAATATTGACCTGACACATAAGACAAACATTTTCACTGAACTTGCTTATAAGAAAGTGATGGAAATATCAAATGGAAGTGTTAGAAACATCTTATTTCTAACAGTGTATAACATCTTATACACTGTTCTCTGTTAATTACAGTATGGCTCACACATCTGTTCATTAAAGTTACAATGTTCTCAATTTCTGTTACTGATCCTCCAGAGTGGACCCCAACAAGTGTCCCCCTGCTCAGTGTCACTGGAGCCAAACAGATTGAGACTGAGTTTGGTTCAGAAGCAAAAGAAACTTTATATTTTGATCAGAGAATGGAGAGGTGAGAGCATGTGCTACCCTGTGGGCTGTGGGCTGGGCTGCTCTGTAGAGATCCTGTCAGAGTCAGTGGGAGGGAAGCGGTGGAACTCTCGAGGGCCCTGTTGGCTACAGCTCAGGCTCTATATCGCAGAGTCTGCACTGGGCCCCAGGAGCTGATGTGTCGACCCAGCCATTCTGCACTAGGAAATCTGGTCTGAAGTGCCGGGTGTGGAACCTCTGTATGCGGGACCCTAGGAGCACGTGAAATTAGACAAAGCACAAAGGATAAAAATGGTTAGACTTTATTTTATTGCCCAGATTCTATTTTTATCTCCCAGGGATTTTTAAGGGGCTTTGCCTGGGACAAACCTCTCTTCTGCCTTTTGTCCCCTTCCTCATTCTTGGAGTGCTGAGGGTGCAGACCTTTCTTCTGTAACTACTCAGTGCTGAGTTAGGAGCCCTCACACTTGTGGGCGAGGGTCAGAACTTCTTCCCAGCAGTCTCCAGGTGACGTTGATTGTCCCCAGGTCTCCTGCCTCCGTGCTCGTCTGCCTGAGCACCAGTATTGGAAGTGTTATAGATTCTAATGACCTTTAAGGGTCCAGGAAGGAGATGTGCAGTGACGCTGTGAGGTCCAGTTTCAGCCCGCCCCACATTTGTTGGGCCACCTTAGGCTGACCGTTTCTGCCAGCCTAGATGCTCTGACCAGTAGTCTGCACTTTCTTCAATTAGGCCCCTGAATTAACGTAAAAACAGCACCAGGTGTCAGGACCCTGCCCGCTCAACTCCCAGACAGTCCAGGGTCAGTGGTGATGAAGGACCATGATGGCCACTGAGTCAACAGCCTTTTGAAGTAAACAGGAGACCAGCCGGTCTTATTGGCCACCATCATCATGGTGTCTGTAGGCTTTTCTATGGTGACAGCGTGATATACGGTTCCCCCGCCAAGATTATTAGCTCCCCTCTGGGTGCAGTAAGTCCTGCAAGCAGTAGTCTACTCTTTTGAGACACACTCTTGTTGTTTTATGAGAGAAACTCCAGGTCAAATGATGATCACACGAGTTGTCATGGTGCCCCGTTGCTCCCGGTTATCTCTCTGGAGGTTGGAGTTGGAGGGCCTCCACACTCGAGGTCAGTGTGCCCACGGAGCAAACCCTGCAACTTCAGGGCATGGTTGGGGGTTAGGATCACCACGTGGGGTCCTTTACCCTTAGGAGGGAGGTGGCCTTTTGGGCTGTTGATTTCCAGGTTTTTAGATACCACCAGTATCTTGGCCAGATGTGGCGGTGGGCCAAGTCCCTTGGTGACCGTAGTTTATCCTACCTGGATGGCATTCTTGCATTGTTCCATTTCAAGTGGTCCCAGTTTTTACACTAATACTCCAATGGCGATTCACCTTTCACCAGGAATGTAAAGGTCAAAGGGTTTAGCTAAATTAGGGAGTTCCAGGGCAAGGGTCTGAATTGACTGCTCTTTCCATTCTTGAAAGGCCACTTTTGGATTCTATTGAAAAGGATCATCAACTTTTCCTTTCAGTGTTTCATATAGAGGCCCAGCTAGTAGACTGTAGTTAGGGATCCAGAAGCAGCAAACCCTGGCCTCCCCAGGAACCCCTAAGCTGTCTTCTAGTTTCAGAAAGGGGTAAGGCTGTAAATTGTTTCTTCCCTTTCCTGGGATGGGCTTCTCCAACCTTCTGTGAGAATGAAGCCCAGGCAGGTCACTGTAGTCTGTGCTATCTGAGCTTCTTCTTGGACAACTTCTATCCTTTATTGGCTTGGTAGTTCAGAGGCCTCCTTAGTAGGGCTGATGATCAGAATGTCGTCTGCATATTGAAGGAGTGTTTCCTTTTCCAGAGGTAGAACTTTGAGGTCTTTAGCTGAGCTTTCCCCAAAGATGGTGTGGGAATTTTTGAACCCTTGGTGCAAGATGGCCCGGAAGTATTGTTTTAGTTTTATGTTGAGTCCTGCCACTCACAAGCCAAAATGTCTTGTGACTCTGGGACTAATGGAATACAGAAGAAGGCATCATTGAAGACTAATACAGAATACCAAGTCCTGGTGGTTGGTAAAATGACCAGCAGGCTGTAGGATTTAGGAACTACTGGAGGTATATCCTTGGTGGCTTCACTGACTGTCCTGACATCTTTTACCAGGACTCCAGCAGCCCATGGGGCTCTCGAGGTCAGGCCAATCGCAGGATATGGAGCTCACCCGAGCAGGTACCCCACCGCCACCGCAGCCCACGGGGCTCTCGTGGTCAGGCCCCTCCCAGGACATGGTGTTCCCTGGGCAAGTCCCCTGCAGCCCATGGGGCTCTCGTTGTCAGGCCTCTCCCAGGATACAGAGCTACCCTTGCAGGTACCGTGGCAGGGCTGGGCACACAGGAACCGTGCACATAGCCCTCATTGCAGAGCACTCCCAGCTCACCTGTCGCTCAGATCTGACACAGAGCACCTCAGAGCAGGACTTGAACTAACAAACAGCAGCTCCAACAGGTCTGTGACCCTGGGCATCACTCAGTGCGGCCTCCCTCCACCTGGTCTTCCAGAGACTTCCACTGCACCCGGGGCACCAGGCCTCTGTCTCCACCCACCACCCACCCATCCTCTCCCTGACACCTGGGTTCCTCTCATTAGGAGAGGGTTTTCTTGAAGTTGTCTCCCACTCACGGGCCAGATAATATGATTAGAAAACAAGCCAGAGCTGCAGCCCCTTGTCTATCCTGACTCTCAGGAGCCCACACCTGTTCCTTGGACCTGGCCGATTCAGCAAGTTCCATTTTCTGCAACTGTGAGCCCCTGAGGGGTGATTATTGGCTGGCCTGGGAAGCCTGACCGTGCCTGCCAGTCCTCCCCAGGTGTGCCTGGGTTGAGATCAATATAAATACCGCCCCAGGCAGCAAGAGCCCCTGCAGCTGTGCCTGACGCCATTTTCTCTGCCCTGTCAGCAGTCTCGGGGCTGGGCTGGTGGGAGGGAGTGAGAGGCCACGGCTTTGTGGGTGTCCCAGTGTGAGTGGGGCTCTGCTGGACTTTCTGCAGCAGTTGCCAAGATGCCACCTGCTAAAGAAGAGGATGTGTCACCCACACCTGCTGCTGGATTTTCTCCCTGGGCAGAGGTGAGGAAGGAAGAATGCAGTGGGGGCTGGGACAGCAGGGGTATCTCAGTCAGGGAAATGGAAAGCTTCCAGAAGAGCACCCAGGGCCAGGACCATCCTGGCTGACCTGTAGGCACCAAGTCGGCTGGCATGCTCTCGCTCATGTGGTTCCATGGCCCTTCCTCTAGGCTTTCAAGTCCTTGTACATATTCAGGTGTTTTACCTGGGAAGGGTGGGAACATTGCAGCAGCAGCTGGCCTGGGGCTCAGCCCATGTTTACTCACAGATGCCTCGGCATGGTCCCTTAGCTTTGGATGAGGACGCTTGTTGCGTGGGGCCTGCTGGCTGAATGGGAGATGATTCCCCATCACTGACCAACTTCAGAATTGTTTACAACTGGAGCAAGTGCCCTGATATGATTTTCCTCTGTGTAACTGGTGGGTTCTGTTTTCATTTTTCTTTTTATCATTTTTGGTTCAAGGTAGATTTTATTCCTCTTTTGTGTATTTACAGATATAAGCATGGAAATAATTTATTCATATAAATACATGTATGTGAAGGGCAGAATATTTTTTCTGTTTTACTTTTTTTAATTTTTTTTAATTTAATTTTATTTTTTGTAGAGCAGGTTCTTATTGGTTATCTATTTTATACATATAAATGTATACATGCCAATCCCAATCTCTCAACTCTTCCCACCACCACCCCCGCAACAGCTTTCCTCCCTTGGTGTCCATGCGTTTGTTGTCTACATCTGTTGCTCTATTTCTGCCTTGCAAAACGGTTCATCTGTACAATTTTTTTACGTTCCACATATATGCACTAATATACAAGATTTGTTTTGTTTTTCTCTTTCTGACTTACTTCACTCTGTATGACAGTCTCTAGGTCCATCAACGTCTCTACAAATGACCCAATTTCATTCCTTTATATGGCTTAGTAATATTCCATTTTATATATGTACCACATCTTTATGCATTCGTCTGTCTGTGGGCATTTAGGTTGCTTCCATTACCTGGATATTGTAAATAGTGATGCAATGAACATTGCGGTGAATGTCTCTTTTTGATTTATGGTTTTGTCTGGGTATATGCCCAGTAGTGGGATTGCTGTATCGTATGGTAATTCTATCGTTCGTTTTATAAGAAACTCCATAATGCTCTCCACAGTGACTGTATCAATTTACATTCCCAACAATAGTGGAAGAGGGTTCCTTATGTCCACACCCTCTCCAGCATTTGTTGTTTGTAGATTTTCTGATGATGCCCATTCTAACAGGTGTGAGATGATACACCATGGATGGGTCCATTTCGTTGAGCAAAGAGTAGGTCTTGTCTATTACATATTTGGCTTGTGGAACGGTATGTGTGCTAATTTCAATCTCTGGTTTTATACAGCACCCCAACTCAACTTTCCCCTTAAGCAAGCATAAGTGTTTATCTAAATGTGAGACTGTTCGGTTTTGTAATTCAGTTTATGTGTAGCCAAGTTTACACGCCCTCTATTAGTGATATCTTATGATAATTATCTTTCTCTATGCAACATATATCTCTTAGAATCATCATACTTAAATCCACTCAATTTGCTGCTGCAGGCCTGATGACATTGATTTCGTTGCTGAGTGATATTCCAATGTACGTAAGTAGCACAAATTCTTTATCCATTTATTTCTTTCGGGGATATTTAATTTGTACTGGACTCGAGATTCTTGTAAACACAGCAGCCTTAAATTTTGTGTTGGCTGTGTCTTGTTGATTTTAATATTCCTAAGCTATAGGGCCATAAATGGAAGTGCCCTAGGCTCTGTAGCTTTGTTTTTTAGATGTTTCAGGATACACCATAAACATCTCCAGAGTGTCTGTTGGCAATTTACATCCCGCCCATCAGCATAAAAAGGCTCCCTGTTCTCCATGGCCTGTCCTGCCTTTCTGGATTTTACACGTTTTTCAGATGGCCCTTTTGACGAATGGGAAATGAGACTTCATTTTAGTGCAGATTTCCATTGCTCGAGTGCTTGGTTGGCCAAAAAGGGCATATGCGTTTTTCTCCTGAATATAATCAGGAAAAAATGTATACGCACTTTTTGTCCAAGTGCATCACTGTCAAAGATCTGCTGCATTTCATATGCTTTAAATGCAAATCCGATCTACCTCCTGAAATATGATTCCTGCAATTCTGCCTCGTTTACAAGTCCTCTTCGCAGACTTACTTCAATATATTTTTGCCAATAGCTGTCATTTATAACTCTGCAGGTGTGTGAATTACAGTGCCCGTGATTTCCTTTCTTAACTCACTTCCTTGTAAGCTGGCCACAAAACCGCAGGTTTCCTTCAGGCCATAATCAGGGTCCGGCACAGCACTCTGACCCTTTGGTTTATTCCTCTTCCTGGTGGGAAATTATAGTTAAATGTGCCCGTCCAGACATCTGCCTCACTCCCAGCCCCTTGGTGATGTGGGCCCTCTGGTGAGAGTCTGAGCCTGGTTAGTTTCCTCACACTTCTGTGAGGTGGGCCCTCTTCTCTGAGGTCACTCCTGCCTGGCTGGCACACACCGCTTTGGTGACTTCGGCCCTCTGGTGGCAGTTGGAGCCTGATGGGAGCCTCGTCCCCTCTGTGATGAGGCACTCTGGCATCAGGACCTAACTGCTGGGTTCCCACATTTTCTGATATGTGCTAAGTGGTGCGAGGGCACTCCTGCCAGGTTCCCATTCACATGGGCATGTGGGCCTTCTGCTCTAAGGTCCCAACGCCTGTGTTGTTCACAGTTTAATGATGTTGGCTCTCTGGTGTTAGTTCACTCAGGCCTAGATCCCATAGACTCTGTGCTCTGAGCCGCCTGCTGGTAGGTTCCAACTGCTGGATTCCCACCTTTTTTATTCTTTGGGCCCTCTGTTTTCAGGCTCCTCCTGCCTGCCTCACTCCCAGCCCCTTTTTGATGTAGGTCCTCTGGTTTGAGGCCACATGTGCCAGTTTCCTCACCTTTATTGATGTGGCCCCACTGGTGTGAGGACACTCCTGCCTGGTTCCCATGCCCTTGGTGATGTGGGCCCTCTGTTGAGAGTCTGATCCTGGCTGCATTCCTCACACTTCTGGGAGGTGGGCCCACTGCTGTGAGGTCACTCCTGCCTGGCTGGCACACGTCACCTTGGCGATGTGGGCCCTCAGTTGGGAGTTGGTGCCTGTTAGGAGTCTCCTCCCCTCGGTAATGAGGACCCTCTGGCATCAGGCCCTAACTCATGGGCTTCCAGAAGTTTCTGATGTGCGCCCTGTAGTGCGAGTACACTCCTGCCAGTGTCCCATCCCCATGGGGATGTGGGCTTTCTGCTCTGAGGTCCCAACTGCTGGGTTGCTCACAGTTTCATGTTGAAGGCCCTCTGGTGTGAGTTCACTCTGGCCTGGACCCCATAGACTCGCTGCTCCTGGTGCCTGATGGGAGGTTCCAACTGTGGGATTCCTCACCTTTTTTATTCAATGCACGCCTGTTTTGAGGCTCCTCCTGCCTGCCTCACACCCAGCCCCTTGGTGATGTGTATCCTTTGGTTTGAATCCTCGTGTGCTGGGTCCCTCACCTTTCGATAATGTGGCCCCACTGGTGTGAGGACACTCCTTCCTGGTTCCCATCCCCTTGGTGATGTGGGCCCTCCAGTGAGAGTCTGATCCTGGCTGGGTTCCTCACCATTCTGTGAGGTGGGCCTTCTGCTGTGACGTCAATCCTGCCTGGCTAGCTCGCGTTGCCTTGGTGACGTCAGGTCTCTGGTGGCATTTGGAGCCTGCTGGGAACCTCCTCCCCTCAGTGATGAGGGCCCTCTGCTGTCAGGCCCTAAGTCCTGGGATCCACAAATTTTCTGAGGTGCGCCCTGTGGTGCGACAACACTCCTGCCAGGTTCCCATCCCCATGGGGATGTGGGCTTTCTGCTCTGAGGTCCCAACGGCTGGGTTGCTCACAGTGTCAGAATGTGGGCCCTCTGCTGTGAGTTCACTCTGGCATGGATCCCATAGCCTCGGTGCTCTGTGCCACCTGCTTGGAGTTTCCAACTGCGGGATTCCTCACCTTTTTTATTCTATGGGCCCTGTGTTGTGAGACTCCTCCTGCCTTCCTCACTCCGAGCCCCATGGTGATGTGTGTCCTCTGGTTTGAGGCCACGTGTGCTGGGTCCCTCACTTTTCCATGATGTGGCCCCACTGGTGTGAGGACACTCCTGCCTGGTTCCCATCCCCTTGGTGATGTGGGCCCTCTGCTGAGAGTCTGACCTTGGCTGAACTCCTTAAACTTCAGGGAGGTGGGGCCTCTGCTGTGAGGTCACTCCTGCCTGGCTGGCACACGTTGCCTTGGCCACATGGGTCCACTGGTTGCAGATGGAGCGTGCTGGGAGCCTCTTCCCCTCGGTGATGAGGACCCAGTGACGTCAGGCCCTAACTGCTGGGCTCCCCACATTTTCAGATGTGCGCCTAGTGGTGCGATGACACTCCTGCCAGGTTCCCATCCCCATGGGGATGTGGGCCTTCTATTCTGAGCTCCCAACGGCTGGGTTGCTCACACTTTCATGATGTGCGCCCTCTGCTGTGAGGTCAATCCTGCCTGGCTGGCACACGTCGCCTTGGCGACATGGGCACTCTGGTGGCAGTTGGAGCGTGCTGGGGCCTCCTCCCCTCAGTGATGAGGGCCCTCTGGTGTCAGGCCCTAAGTGCTGGGCTCCACACATTTTCTGATGTGTGCCCAGTGGTGCGAGGACACTCCTCACAGGTTCCCATCCCCATGGGCATGTGGGACTTCTGTTCTGTGGTCCCAACGGCTGGGTTGTTCACAGTTTCATGACGTGGGCCCTTTGCTGTGTATTCACTCTGTTCTGTATCCCATAGCGTCGGTGCTCTGGGCCACCAGCCTGGAGTTTCCAACTCCTGGATTCCTCACCTTTTTTATTCTATGGGCCCTCTGTTGTGAATCTCCTCCTGCATGCCTCACTCCCAGCCCCTTCGTGATGTGTGTCCCCTTGTTTGAGGCCACATGTGTTGTGTTCCTCATCTTTCACTGATGTGGCCCCACTGGTTTGAGGACACTCCTGCCTGGTTTCAATCCCCTTGGTGATGTGTGCCCTCTGGTGAGAGTCTGATCCTGTTTGGGTTCCTCACACTTCTGTGAGGTGGGCCGTCTGCTCTGTGGTCATTCCTGCCTGGCTGGCACACACCTCCTTGGCAACATCGGCCGTCTGGTGGAAATTGCAGCCTGCTGGTAGCCTCCTCCCCTCGGTGATGAGGGCCTTGTGGCATCAGGCCCTAACAGCTGGGTTCCCACATTTTTGGATATATGCTAAGTGGTGCGAGGACACTCCTGCGAGGTTCCCATCCCCATGGGGTTGTGGGCCTTCTGCTCTGAGGTCCCACTATCTGGGTTGCTCACAGTTTCATGATGTGGGCCCTCTGCTGTGAGTTCACTGCAGCCTGGATCCCATAGACTGGGTGCTCTGGGCCACCTGTTGGGAGGTTCAAACTGCTGGATTACTCAGCTTTTTTATTCTATGGGCCTTGTGTTGTGAGGCTTCTCCTGACTGCCTCACTCTGAGCTCCTTTGAATAGTGGGTCCTCTGGTTTAGCCACATGTTCTGGGTTCCTCACCTTTTGATAATGTGGCCACAATGGTGTGAGGGTACTCCTGCGTTGTTCCGATCCCCTTGGTGATGTGGGCTCTCTGGTGAGATTCTTATCCTGGATGGGTTCTTCACCCTTCTGTGAGGTGGGCCCTGTGCTGTGAGGTAACTCCTGTCTAGCTTGCTCCCATTGCCTTTGTGACGTCGGCCCTCTGGTGGCATTTGGAGCCTGCTGGGAGCCTCCTCTCCTCAGTGATGAGGGTCCTCTGGCGTCCGGCTCTAACTGCTGGGCTCCCCATATTTTTTGATGTGTGCCCACTGGTGCGATGACACTCCTGCTTGGTTCCCTTCCCCATGGGGATGTGGGCCTTGTACTCTGAGGTCACAACGGCTGGGTTGCTTACAGTATCACGATGAGGGCCCTCTGCTGTGAGTTCACTGTGGCCTGGATCCGATAGCCTCGGTCCTCTGGGCCGCCTCCTGGGAAGTTCCAACTGCTGGATTCCTCACCTTTTATATACAATGGGTCATGTGTTGTGAGGTTAATCCTGCCTGCCTCACTCCGAGACCCATGGTGATGTGGGTCCTCTGGTTTGAGGCCACATGTTCTGAGTACCTCAACTTTCGATGATGTGGCCCCATGGGTGTGAGGACACTCCTGCCTGGTTCCCATCCCCTTGGTGATGTGGGCCCTCTGCTGAGAGTCAGATCCTGGCTGGATTCATCACACTTCTGGGAGGAAGGCCCTCTGCTGTGAGGTCACTCCTGTCTGGCCTCACGTTGCCTTGGCCACATGGGCCCTCGGTTGCAGTTGGAACATGCTGGGAGCCTCCTCCCCTCGGTGATGAGGGTCCTCTGGCGTCAGGCCCTAAGTACTGGGCTCCCCACATTTTCTGATGTGTGCCCACTGGTGCGATGACACTCCTGCCAGGTTCCCATCCCCATGGGGTTTGGGCCTTCTACTGTGAAGTCCCAAAGGCTGGGTTGCTCACAGTTTCATGTTGTGGGTCCTCTGCTGTGAGTTTACTGAGGCCTGGATCACATAGATTGGGTGCTCTGGGCCGCCTGCTGGGAGGTCCCCACCTGGATTCCTCAACTTTTTTATTCTATGGGCTCTGAGTTGTGAGGCTACTCCTGCCTGCCTCACTCTGAGCCCATTTGAGATGTGGGTTCTCTGGTTTAGGCCACATGTGCTGGGTTCCTCACCTTTCTATGATGTTGCCACACTGGTGTGAGGACACTCCTGCCTGGATCGTATCCCCTTGGTCATGTGGGCACTCTGGTGAGAGTCTTATTCTGGCTAGGCTCCTCACCCTTCTGTGAGGTAGGCCCTCTGCTGTGAGGTCACTCCTGCCTGACTGGCACTCGTCACCTTGGGGACGTTGTACCTCAGCTGGGTGTTGGTGACTGCTGGGAGTCACCTCCCCTCGGTAATGAGGGCTCTCTGGCGTCAGGCCTTAACTCCTGGGCTCCCAAAATTTTTTGATGTGCGCCCTGTGGTGCGAGTACACTCCTGCAAGGTTCCCAACCCCATGGGAATGTGGGCCTTCTGCTCTGAGTTCCCAGTGCCTGGGTTGCTCACAGTTTCATGATGAGGGCCCTCTGCTGTGAGTTCACTGTGGCCTGGATCCCACAGCCATGGTGATCTGGGCTGCCTGCTGGGAAGCTCCAACTGCTGTATTCCTCACCTTTTTTATACAATGGGCCATGTGTTTTAAGGTTAAACCTGCCTGCCTCACATCGAGACCCATGGTGATGTGGGTCCTCTGGTTTGAGGCCACATATTCTGGGTACCTCAACTTCGATTTTGTGGCCTCATGGGTGTGAGGACACTCCTACCTGGTTCCCATCCCCTTGGTGATGTGGGCCCTCTGGTGAGAGTCTGATCCTGGCTGGGTACCTTAAACGTCTGTGAGGTGTGCCCTCTTATGTGAGGTCAATCCTGCCTGACTGCCTCATGTCGCCTTGGCGATGTGGGGACTCTGTTGGCCCCTGGAGCATGCTGGGTGCATCCTACCCTCGTTAATGAGGGCACTGGATAAAACGCATATGTCCTTTTTGGCCAAGTACATCACTGTCGACGTTCTGCCTCTTTTCCTATGCTTTAAGGGCAATTCCAGTCTATCGCCTGAAATTGTTTTCCTGAAATTCTGCCCCGCTTTCAAGTCCTCTTCGCAGGCTTACTTCAATATAATTTTGGACGATAGCTGTCATTTATAACTCTGCAGGTTTGTGAATTACAGAGCCCTTGAACTCCTTTCTTCAACTCACTATCTTGTGAGCAGGGCACAACACCACAGAATTTCTTCAAGACCTAATCTGGTTCCGGCAGGGCACGCTGAGCCTTTGGTTAATTCCTCTTCCTGGTGGGAAATGAGCGTTACATTTACCCGTGCAGACACGTACAGCTAGTCTATAATTGGTTCTCCCTATTCCTGTTCATCTTGCGCAGAAATTGCAAGCTGTGCCAAACAGGAGGTTAAAGGCACTGACTCCTCAAGTGGGGAGAGTGTTAGTAAAGCGTCTGAAATGGTGAACACGAATACCAGGGGACGAAAACTGAGATGCATTTAAAAACGTTTCCCAATCACACGGTGGACCATACTCTGTGTTTCCCATGCATGTTTTACCTGAAGGAAGAATCCCTTGAACCTGGAGAGTTGGGAATCTTGGAATGGGTACCATGCAGTATGACTTCAAATGGTCTGCATTTGCTCACCAAAACTCACCAATGCTATCAGCCTGAAGTGTCCAGCCTTATGTCTCACCCAACTCTGGTTGTAGATGTGGTAAATCCAGGTTGCATCACAAGCCCTGAGTGAATTATTTAAGAATTGCTCTCTATTTCACTGTCATTGTGTTTTGTTATTGAAATTTATTTTGATAATGGGTTTTATCGGATTTTCACTGCTGCATTTATGCTGCTGTACACACACTTGATTCTCTTACGGAGACATATAAATTCATGGGTTTTAAGATTCTTCCCAGTCAGGTGTATTCCTAAGCGTTGAATATGTGGTGCTAAGACCATCTCCTTGAGCAAAGATTAGGTCTTGTCTATAACATATTTGGCTTACGGAACGGTTTCTGTGCTAATTTTAATCTCTGGCTTTATGCAGCACCGCAACTCACCTTTCCCCATAAGCAAGCACAAGTTGGTTTTCTAAAGTTGAGACCCTGTTCTCTATTGCAATTCAGTTCATGTGTAGTCAAGTTTATATCCCGTGTATTAGTGATATCTTATGATGTTTCTTTTTCTGTGTGTCTTATTTCACGTAGAATCACCGTACCCGAATCCACTCAGTATGCCGCTACGGCCTGATGACATAGATTTCATTGCTGAGTGATATCCATTGTACGTACGTACCACAACTTCTTTATCCATTTTTCGCTTTCTGGGATATTTAACTTGTACCATAGACAAGGTTCTTGTAGAAAAAGCCATCCCAAACCTTGGGGTGGCTGTGTGTTTTTCATTTTAATTTCCCTAAGCTATAGGACCATAAGTTTAAGTGCCATAGGCTGTGTTGCTTCGTTTCTTACGTGTTTCAGGAAACACCATACACTTCTCCAGAGTGGCTGTTGGCAATTTACATCCCGACCATCAGCATAACAAGGCTCCCTGTTCTCAATGGCCTGTCCTGCCTTTCTGGATATTACACTTTTTCCAGATGGCTGTTATGACCGGGGGGCAGTGAGACTTCATTGAAATGCAAATTTCCTTTACAGGCTTGCTTGGTTGGCCAAAGAGGGCATATGCGTTTTTTCCTGAATATATTCAGGAAAAAACGCATACGCCCTTTTTGGCCAAGTGCATCATTGTCGACGTTCTGCCTCTTTTCCTATGCTTTAAATGAAATTGCGCTCTATGCCCCGAAATCCTTTTCCTGAAATTCTGCCCCACTTTCAAGTCCTCTTCACAGACTTACTTCAGTATATTTTTGGACGATAACTGTGATTTATAACTCTGCAGGTTTGTGAATTACAGTGCCCCTGAGCTCCTTTCTTCAACTCGCTTTCTTGCAGCTGCCTGAAAGTCTGGAGGATTGCTTCAGGTGCTACTCTGGCTCTGACATGGCATGTTGAGCCTTTGGTTAATTCCTCTTCCTGGTGTGAAATGAGCATTACATTTGCCCGAGCAGGCACCTACGGCTAGTCTCTGATTGGTTCTCCCTATTACTGTTCATCTTGCACAGAAATTTCGAACTCTGCCAAACAGGAGGTTAAAGACACTGACTCTCCAAGTGGGGAGAGTGTTAGTCAAGCATCTGGAATAGTTAACAGAAGTAACAGGGGATAAAAACTGAGATGCGTTTAAAAACATTTCCCAGTCATACTGTGGACCATACTCTGGTTTTCTCATTCATGTTTTAGCTGAAGGAAGTATCCCTTGAACCTGGAGTGTTGGGACCCATGGAATGGGTACTATGCAGTATGACTACAAAGGGTCTGCATTTGCGCACCGAACGTCACCAATGCTCTCAGCCCGAAGTGTCCAGCCTTATGTCTCACCCAGCTCTGGGTGTAGATGTGGTAAATCCAGGTTGCATGAGAAGCCCTGAGTGAATTATTTAAGGATTGCTCTCTACTGCACTGTCATTGTGTTTGTTTTTGAAATTTATTTTGATAATGAGATTTTTCGGATTTTCACTGCTGAGGTTATGCCGCTGTACACACGCTTGATTCTCTTACAGAGACATATAAATCCATGTGTTTTAAGAATTTTCCTAGTCAGGTTTATTCCTAGGCGTTGAATATGGGGTGTTGAGTCCATTTCGTTGAGCAAGGAATAGGTCTTCTCTATTACATATTTGGGTTTTAGAACGGTATCTGTGCTAATTTCAATCTCTGGTTTTATGCAGAACCCCAACTCATCTTTCCCATTAAGCAAGCATAACTTGGTCTTCTTAATTTGAGACCCTCTTCTCTTTTGTAATTCAGTTCATGTATAGCCAAGTTTACATTCCCTGTATTAGTGACATCTTATGATGTTTCTCTTTCTGTGTGACTTATTTCACGTATTATCATCGTACCTGAATCCAGTCATTATGCCGCGACGGGCCTGATGACATAGATTGCTTTGCTGGGTGATATTCCATTGTACGTACGTACCGCAATTTCTTTGTCTATTTTTCGCCTTTTGGCATATATAACTTGTAGCGTAGACGAGGTTCTTGGAAACAGAGCCGTCCGAAACTTTGGGGTGGATGTGTGTTTTTGATCTTAATTTTCCTAACCTATAGGACAATAAGTGGAAGTGCGTTGGCTCTGTTGCTTTGTTTTTTAGGTATTCAGGAAACACCATATATTTCTCCAGAGTGTCTGTTGGCAATTTACATCACACTCATCAATATAACAAGGCTCTCTGTTCTCCATGCCCTGTCCTGCCTTTATGGATTTTACTCTTTTTCAAGATGGCCCTTTTGAACGGGGGGCAGTGAGACTTCATTGTAGTGCAGATTTCCTTTACATGCTTGCTTGGTTGGCCATAAAGAGCGTATGCGTTTTTTCCTGAATATATTCAGGAAAAAACGCATACGCCCTTTTTGGCCAAGTGCAACATTGTCGACGTTCTGCCTCTTTTCCTATGGTTTCAGGGCAATTCCAGTCTACCCCCTGCAATCGTTTTCCTGAAATTCTGCCCCGCTTTCAAGTCCCCTTCGCAGGCTTACTTCAATATATTTTTGGAGGATAGCTGTCATTTATAACTCTGCAGGTTTGTGAATTACAGTGTCCCTGAGCTCCTTTCTTCAACTCGCTTTCTTGTGAGCGGGCACAAAATCGCAGGATTGCTTCAGGCCCTAATCTGTTTCTGGCAGGGCACGCTGAGATTTTCTTTAATTTCTCTTCCTGGTGGGAAATGAACGTTACATTTGCCCGTGCAGACACCTACAGCTAGTCTCTCATTGGTTCTCCCTATTCCTGTTCATCTTGCGCAGAAATTGCAAACTGTGCCAAACAGGAGGTTAAAGGCACTGACGCTCCATGTGGGGAGAGTGTTGGTAAAGCGTCTGGAATGGTGAACACGAGGACCAGGATACCAAAACTGAGATGCATTTTAAATCCTTTCCCAATCACATGGTGGACCATACTCTGGGTTTCCCATGCATGTTTTAGGTGAAGGAAGAATCCCTTGATCCTGGAGAGTTGGGACCCATGGAATGGGTACCATGCAGTATGACTTCAAGGGGTCTGTATTTGCTCACCAAAACTCACCAATGCTATCAGCCTGAAGTTTCCAGCCTTATGTCTCAACCAGCTCTGGGTGTAGATGTGGTAAATCCCAGTTGCATCACATGCCCTGAGTGAATTGTTTAAGAATTGCTCTCAATTTCACTGTCATTGTGTTTTGTTTTTGAAATTTATTTTGATAATGGGATTTATCGGATTTTCAATGCTGCATTTATGCCAATGTACACACGCTTGATTCTCTTATGGAGACATATAAATCCATGCGTTTTAACATTCTTCCTAGTCAGGTATATTCCTAGGCGTTGAATATGTGGTGTTGAGTCCATTTCTTTCAGCAAGGAGTAGGTCTTGTCTATTACATATTTGGCTTATGGAATGTTATCTGTGCTAATTTCAGACTGTGGTTTTATGCAGCACCCCAAGACACCTTTCCCCATAAGCAAGCATTAGTTGGTTTTCTAAATTTGAGACCCTGTTCTGTTTTGTAATTCAGTTCATGTGTAGTCAAGTTTACATTCCGTGTATTAGTGATATCTTATGATGTTTCTTTTTCTGTGTGACGTAGTTCATGTAGAATCACCGTATCTGCATCCACTCACTATGCCGCTTCGGGCCTGATGACACAGATTTCATTGCTGAGTGATCTTGCATTGTACATACGTGCCACAACTTCTTTATCCACTTTTTGCTTTCTGGGATATTTACCTGGTACTGTAGAGGAGCTTCTTCTGAACACAGCCGTCCCAAACATTGGGGTGGCTCTCTGTTTTTGACTTTAATTTCCGTAAGCTATAGGACCATAAGTGGAAGTGCCATAGGCTGTGTTGCTTTGTTTCTTATGTGTTTCAGGAAACACCATACACTTCTCCAGGGTGGTTGTTGGCAATTTACATCCTGACAATCAGCGTAACAAGGCTCCCTTTTTTCCATGTACTGTCCTGCCTTTCTGGATTTTACACTTTTTTCAGATGGCCCTTTTGCCCGGGGGGCAGTGAGACTTCATTGTAGTGCAGATTTCCTTTACAGGCTTGCTTGGTTGGCCAAAAAGGGCGTATGTATTTTTTCCTGAATATATTCAGGAAAAAACGCATACGCCCTTTTTGGCCAAGTGCATCATTGTCGACGTTCTGCCTCTTTTCCTATGCATTCAGGGCTATTCCAGTCTACACCCTGCAATCGTTTTCCTGAAATTCTGCCCCGCTTTCAAGTCCCCTTCGCAGGCTTACTTCAATATATTTTTGGAGGATAGCTGTCACTTATAACTCTGCAGGTTTGTGAATTACAGTGCCCCTGAGCTCCTTTCTTCAACTCGCATTCTTGTGAGCTGGGCACAAAACCACAGGATTGCTTCAGGCCCTAATCTGTTTCCGGCGGGGCACTCTGAGCCTTTGGTTAATTCCTCTTCCTGGTGGGCAATGAGCGTTACATTTGCCCATGCAGACACCTACAGCTAGTCTCTCATTGGTTCTCCCTATTCCTGTTCATCTTGCACAGAAATTGCAAGCTGTTCCAAACAGGAGGTTAAAGGCACTGACTCTCCAAGCGGGGAGAGTTTTAGTAAACCATCTGGAATGGTGAACCTGAGGACCAGGATACGAAAACTGAGATACATTTTAAATCATTTCCCAATCACACGGTGGGCCATACTCTGGGTTTCCCATGCATGTTTTAGCTGGAGGAAGAATCCCTTGAACCTGGAGAGTTGGGACCCATAGAATGGGTACCATGCAATATGATGTCAAAGGGTCTGCATTTGCTCACCAAAACTCACCAATGCTATCAGCCTGAAGTGTCCAGCCTTATGTTTCAAAAAACTCTGGGTGTGGATGTGGTAAATCCCGGTTGCATCACATGCCCTGAGTGAATTATTTGAGAATTGCTCTCTATTTCACTGTCTTTGTGTTTTGTTTTTGAAATTTATTTTGATAATGGGATTTATCGGATTTTCACTGATGCGTTTATGCCGCTGTACACTGGCTTGATTCTCTTACGGAGACATATAAATCCATGGGTTTTAAGATTCTACCTAGTCAGGTATATTCTTAGGCGTTGAATATGTGGTGTTGAGTCCATTTCGTTGAGCAAGGAATAGGTCTTGTCTATTACATATTTGGCTTATGGAATGTTACCTGTGCTAATTTCAGTCTCTGGTTTTATGCAGCACCCCAACGCACCTTTCCCCATAAGCAAGCACTAGTTGGTTTTCTAAATTTGAGACCCTGTTCTGTTTTGTAATTCAGTTCATGTGTAGTCAAATTTACATTCCGTGTATTAGTGATATCTTATGATGTTTCTTTTTCTGTGTGACGTAGTTCACGTAGAATCACCATACCTGCATCCACTCACTATGGCGCTAGGGGCCTGATGACACAGATTTCATTGCTGAGTGATATTCCTTTGTACGTACCTACCACAAACTCTTTATACAGTTTTTGCTTTCTGCGATATTTACCTGGTAGTGTAGAAGAGCTCCTTGTGAACACAGCCGTCCCAAACTTTGTGGTGGCTGTCTGTTTTTGATTTTAATTTCCCTAATCAATAGGACCATAAGTGGAAGTGTCATCGGCTGTGTTGCTTTGTTTCTTACGTGTTTCAGGAAACACCATACACTTCTCCTGGGTGGCTGTTGGCAATTTACATCCTGCCAATCGGCAAAACAAGGCTCCCTGTTCTCCATGTCCTGTCCTGCCTTTCTGGATTTTACACTTTTATCAGGTGGCCCTTTTGCCAGGTAGGGGCAGTGAGACTGCATTTTAGTGCAGATTTCCTTTATAGGCTTGCTTGGTTGACCCAAAGGGGCGTATGCATTTTTTCTTGAATATATTCAGGAAAAAACGCATACGCCCTTTTTGGCCAAGTGCATCATTGTCGACGTTCTGCCTCTTTTCCTGTGCTTTAAGGGCAATTCCAGTCTACCCCCTGCAATCGTTTTCCTGAAATTCTGCCCCGCTTTCAAGTCCTCTTCACAGCCTTAGTTCAGTATATTTTTGACGATAGCTTTCATTTATAACTCTGCACGTTTGTGAATGACAGTGCCCCTCAGCTCCTTTCTTCAACCCCCCTTCTTGTGAGCTGGGCACAAAACCGCAGGATTGCTTCAGGCCCCAATCTGTTTCGGGCAGGGCACTCTGATCCTTTGGGTAATTCCTCTTCCTGGTGGAAATGAGCGTTACATTTGCCCGTGCAGGCACCTACTGCTTGTCTCTCATTGTTTCTCCCTATTCATGTTCATCTTGTGAAGAAATTGCGAAATGTGCCAAACAGGAGTTTAAACGCACTGTCTCTCCAAGTGGGCAGAGTGTTAGTAAAGCATCTGGAATGGTGAACCTGAGAACAAGGATACGAAAACTGAGATGCATTTTAAATCGTTTCCCAATCACATGGTGGACCATACTCTGGGTTTCCCAATCATGCTGTAGCTGAATAAAGAATCCCTTGAACCTGGAGAGTTGGGACCCATGGAATGGGTACCATGCAGTATAATTTCAAAGGGTCTGCATTTGCTCACAGAAACTCACCAATGCTATCAGCCTCATGTGTCCAGCCTTATGTCTCACCCAGCTCTGGGTGTTGATGTGGTAAATCCAGGTTGCATCACAAGCCCTGAATGAATTATTTAAGAATTGCTCTCTATTTCACTGTCATTGTGTTTTGTTTTTGTAGTTTATTTTGATAACGATATTTATCGGATTTTCACTGCTTCGTTTATGCCGCTGTACACACGCTTGATTCTCTTACGGAGACATATAAGTCCATGGGTTTTAAGGTTCTTACTAATCAGGTATATTCCTAGGCATTGAATATCGCGTGTTGAGTCCATTTCGTTGAGCAAGGAGTAGGTTTTGACTATTACATATTTGGCTTATGGAACGGTATCTGTGCTAATTTCAATCTCTGGTTTTATGCAGCACCCCAACTCACCTTTCCCCTTAAGGAAGCATAAGTTGGTTTTCTTAATTTGAAACCCTCTTCTCTTTTGTAATTCAGTTCATATGTAGCCATGTTAACATTCCATGTATTAGTAATATCTTATGTCTTTTTTTTTGAATTATATGACATTGAATGATCACACGTAACTCCTCTGGAGTTGTTACAACTGGCCGTATTTCATTGATTTCCAGGCTGAGTAATATTCCACTCTAAATAAGCACCACATCTCTATTCATTTTTTCTCTGCAGAAACATTTAAGTTATATCCTAGTCGAGGATCTTTTAAACAGAGAGGTGGTAAACATTGGGGTGCCTGTTTCCTCTCGATTTTTGTTTTTCCCAAGATATACTTCCATAAGTGCAAGTGCCCTGTGCTCAGTAGCTCATTTTTTAGATGCTTTAGTAAACACAATACACTTATCCAGAGTGACCGTTGGCAATATACATTTCCACTATAAGACTCACAGGGCTCCCTTTTCTCCTTGCCCTGTCCTGCATTTCTGGTGTTTACACTTTATGAGGACGGCTCTTCTGACTGATGCAAAGTGATATGTTTTGTAGTATTGATTTCCAGTGCCCACCTGTTTGGTTGGCTAAAAAAGTGTATGCCCTTTTCTTGAATATATGCAGAAAAAGACGCATACACCCTTTTTGGCCAACTGCAATGTTGGCAATGTTCAGCCCCTTTTCTTGTGCTTAATGGCGAGTCCTTTCTACCTCTTCCAGTCCCTTTCTTGCCATTCTCTGTTGCTTACAAGTCCTTTTCTCTGACTTTCCTCAAGACATTTTTCAGTGATAGATATTTTCAACTCTGGAGTTTCGTGAATTTTAGTGCCCCTGAGTTCCATTTTCCAACTTGTGTTTATGGGAACTGGCCACAAAGCATCAGGATTCCTCAAGCCCTATTCTGTTTCCATGGGCAACTCTAGCCTTTGTCAATTCGTCTTCCTGATTGGAAATTAGAGTGACATGTGCCTGTCCGAACACCTAGGACTTGTCTCTCATTGTTCCTCCTCCTTCCGCTTCATCCTCTGGACAAATTCCAAACTGTATGCAACAGGATGTTGACAGTGCTGACATCTCCAAGTGGGGAGACTGTTAGTAAAGACGCTGGAGTGGTGAACCCTAGCACCAAGAGATGAGGAGATGAGATGCCTTTTCCAAACTTTTCCCGATCAGACGGTATACCATCCTCTGGGTGTGACAGGCATGTTTTAGGTGTAGGAAGGGTCCCATTCATGTGAGGAGAACACCAGGGGATTTTAAATATCAGTGTCTCTCCGCAACCCAAACTGGGGAATTTTTTAAGCTACGGCTACACATATGTTCATTAAGGGCCTTGGGAAGTAGGCAGAGTCCAAACTTTAGATGATTGAAGTCTTCAGGGTCAGAAGCACTCACCACTGTCTTCCCTTAGGTTCCATTTTTACTATCATTGATGGATGATGTCAATAAAAATATCTATTCTTTTTCAGATCATTTCCCCTTATAGGTTATTGCAAAATATTGAGTGTAGTTCCCTGTGCTATACAGTAGTTCCTTGCTGATGATTTCATACATAGCAGTGTGTATGTGTTAATCCCAAACTGTTCATTTATCCCTCCTCCTACCATTTCCCTTTGGTAATAATAAATTATAAGATGTTATGCTTCTCAGAAATGGGGGAGCTGAAAGAGAGGTATCATTTTCAATGCAAAAGCATTTAAAACAAGATTGAAGCTTTAACCAAGATTATTAGATGAACATCCTTGGAAAGAAATCACTTTGTTTCTCTAATATTGACCTGACAAAGAAGACAAACCTTTTCACTGAACTTGCTTATAAGAAAGTGATGGAAATATAAAATGGAAGTGTTAGAAACATCTTATTTTACCCGAGCCTTATACACTGTTCTATGTTAATTACAGTTTGGCTCACACATCTGTTCATTGAAGTTACAATGTTCTCAATTTCTGTTACTGATCCTCCAGAGTGGATGCCAACAAGTGTCCCCCTGCCCAGTGTCATTGGAGCCAATAGATCGAGACTGAGTTTGGTTCAAAAGCAAAGGAAACTTTATATTTTGATCAGAGAATGGAGAGGTGCTACCCTGTGGGCTGTGGGCTGGGCTGCTGTGTAGAGATCCTGTCAGAGTCACTGGGAGGGAGGGGGCTGAGCTCTCGAGGACCTGGTTGGCTGCAGCTCAGGCTCTATGTCACGGAGTCTGAACTGGGCCCCAGGAGCTGAAGTGTCATCGAGCCATTCTGCTCTAGGAAATCTGGTCTGAAGTGCCGGGTGTGGAACCTCTGTATGCGGGACCCTAGGAGCACCTGAAATTAGACAAAGCACAAAGGATAAAAAAGGTTAGACTTTATTTTATTGCCCAGATTCTATTTTTATCTCCCAGGCATTTTTAAGGGGCTTTGCCTGGGACAAACTCCTCTTCTGCCTTTTGTCCCTTTCCTCATTCTTGGAGTGCTGCAGGTGCAGACCCTTCTTCTGTAACTGCTGAGTGCTGAGTTAGGAGGCCTCATACCCGTGGGCGAGGGTCAGAACTTCTCCCCAGCAGCCTCCAGGTGACGTTGATTGCCCCAGGCCTCCTGCCTCCCTGCTCGTCCACCTGAGCACCAGTATTGGAAGTGTTATAGATTCTAATGACCTTTAAGGGTCCAGAAAGGAGATGTGCAGTGGCGCTGTGAGGTCCAGTTTCACCCCGCCCCACATTTGTTCAGCCACCTTAGGCTGACCGTTTCTGCCAGCCTAGATGCTCTGACTGACCGTTTCTGCCAGCCTAGATGCTCTGACCAACAGTCTGCGCTTTCTTCCATTAGGCCCCTGAATTAATGTAAAAACAGCACCAGGTGTCAAGACCCTGCCCACTCAGCTCCCAGACAGTACAGGGTTAGTGGTGATGAAGGATCATGATGGTCACTGAGTCAAGAGCCTTTGGAAGTAAACAGGAGTCCAGCCGGTCTTATTGGCCACCATCATCAGGGTGTCTGTAGGCTTTTCTATGGTGACATCATGATATACGGTTCCCCCGCCAAGATTATTAGCTCCCCTCTGGGTACAGTAAGTACTGCAAGCAGTAATCTACTCTTTTGGGACACACTCTTGTTGTTTTATGACAGAAACTCCAGGTCAAGTGATGGTCACACGGGTCGTCATGGTGCCCCGTTGCCCCCGGTTGTCTCTCTGGAGGTTGGAGTTGGAGGGCCTCCTCAATCGAGGTCAGTGTGCCCACGGAGCAAACCCTGCAACTTCAGGGCATGGTTGGGGGTTAGGATCACCACGTGGGGTCCGTTTCCCTTAGAAGGGAGGTGGCCTTTTGGGCTGCTGATATCCAGGTTTTCAGATACCACCAGTATCTTGGCCAGATGTGGTGGTGGGCCAAGCCCCTTGGTGACCATAGTTTATCCTCCCTGGATGGCATTCTTGCATTGTTCCATTTCAAGTGGTCCCAGTTTTTGCACTAATGCTCCAATGGTGATTCACCTTTCACCAGGAATGTAAAGGTCAAAGGGTTTAGCTAAATTAGGGAGTTCCAGGGCAAGGGTCTGAATTGACTGCTCTTTCCATTCTTGAAAGGCCACTTCTGGATTCTATTCAAAAGGATCATCATCTTTTCCTTTCAGTGTTTCATATAGAGGCCCAGCTAGTAGACTGTAGTTAGGGATCCAGAGGCAGGAAACCCTGGCTTCCCCAGGAACCCCTAAGCTGTCTTCTAGTTTCAGAAAGGGGTAAGGCTGTAAATTGTTTCTTCTCTTTCCTGGGATGGGCTTCTCCGACCTTCTGTGAGAATGAAGCCCAGGCAGGTCACCGTAGTCTGTGATATTTGAGCTTTTTCGTGGACAACTTCTATCCTTTATTGGCTTGGTAGTTCTGAGGCTTCCTTAGTAGGGCTGGCGATCAGAATGTCGTCTGAATATTGAAGGAGTGTTTCCTTTTCCAGAGGTAGAACTTTTAGGTCTTTAGCTGAGCTTTCCCCAAAGATGGTGTGGGAATTTTTGAACCCTTGGGGCAAGACAGCCTGGAAGTATTGTTTTAGTTGTATGTTGAGTCCTGTCACTCACAAGCCAAAATTTCTTGTGATTCTGGGACTAATGGAATACAAAAGAAGGCATCAGTGAAGACTAATACAGAATACCAAGTCCTGGTGGTTGGTAGAATGACCAGCAGGGTGTAGGATTTAGGAACTACTGGAGGTATATCCTCAGTGGCTTCACTGACTGTCCTGACATCCTTTACCAGGACTCCAGCAGCCCATGGGGCTCTCGAGGTCAGGCCAATCCCAGGATATGGAGATCACCTGGGCAGGTACCCCACCCCCACCCCAGCCCACGGGGCTCTCGTGTTCAGGCCCCTCCCAGGATATGGGATTCCCTCGGCAGGTCTTCTTCAGTCCATGGTGCTCCCGTGGTCAGGCCCCTCCCAGGATACAGAGCTACCCTTGCAGGTACCTTGGCAGGGCTGGGCACACAGGAACCGTGCACATAGCCCTCATTGCAGAGCACTCCCAGCTCACCTGTCGCTCAGATCTGACACAGAGCACCTCAGAGCAGGACTTGAACTAACAAACAGCAGCTCTGACAGGTCTGTGACCCTGGGCATCACTCTGTGCGGCCTCCTCCACCTGGTCTTCCAGAGACTTCCACTGCACCCGGGGCACCAGGCCTCTGTCTCCAACCACCACCCACCCCTCCTCTCCCTGACTCCTGGGTTCCTCTCATTAGGAGAGGGTTTTCTTGAAGTTGTCTCCCACTCATGGGCCAGATAATATAATTAGAAAACAAGGCAGAGCTGCAGCCCCTTGTCTATCCTGACTCTCAGGAGCCTACACCTGATCCTTGGACCTGGCTGATTCAGCAAGTTCCATTTTCTGCAACTGTGAGCCCCTGAGTGGTGATTATTGGCTGGCCTGGGAAGCCTGACCGTGCCTGCCAGTCCTCCCCAGGTGTGCCTGGGTTGAGATCAATATAAACACCGCTCCAGGCAGCAAGAGCCCCTGCAGCTGTGCCTGACGCCATTTTCTCTGCCCTGTCAGCAGTCTCGGGGCTGGGCTGGTGGGAGGGAGTGAGAGGCCACGGCTTTGTGGGTGTCCCAGTGTGAGTGGGGCTCTGCTGGACTTTCTGCAGCAGTTGCCAAGATGCTACCTGCTAAAGAAGAGGATGTGTCACCCACACCTGCCGCTGGAATTTCTCCCTGGGCACAGGTGAGGAAGGAAGAAAGCAGTGGGGGCCGGGACAGCAGGGGTATCTCAGGCAGGGAAATGGAGAGCTTCCAGAAGAGTACCAAGGGCCAGGACCATCCTGGCTGGCCTGCAGGCACCAAGTCGGCTGGCATGCTGTCCCTCATGTGTCTCCATGGCCCTTCCTCTAGGTTTTCAAGTCCTTGTACATATTCAGGTGTTTAGCCTTGGAAGGGTGGGAACATTTCAGCAGCAGATGGCCTGGGGCTCAGCCCACGTTTACTCACAGATACCTCGGCACGGTCCCCCAGCTTTGCAGTGAGGACGCTTGTTGCGAGGAGCATGCTGGCTGAATGGGAGATGATTCCCCACCACTGACCAACTTCAGAATTGTTTGCAATTGGAGCAAGTGCCCTGAAACGGTTTTCCTCTGTGTAACTGGTGGGTTCTGTTCTTTTTTTATCTTTTTTTCGTTTTTGGTTCAAGGTAGATTTTATTCCTCTTTTGTGTATTTACAGATATAAGCATGGAAATAATTTATTCATATAAATACATGTATGTGAAGGGAAGAATATTTTTTCTGTTTTATTTTTTTAATTTTATTTTTTTATTTTGAATTTAATTTTATATTTTTATACAGCAGGTTGTTTTTGGTTATCTACTTTATATATATAAATGTATACATACCAATCCCAATATCTCAACTCCTCCCACCACCATCCCCAACAGCTTTCCCCCCTTGTTGTCCATACGTTTGTTGTATACATGTGTTGCTCTATTTCTGCCTTGCAAAACGGTTCATCTGTACAATTTTTCTAGGTTCCACATATATGCATTAATATACAAGATTTGTTTTTCTCTTTCTGACTTACTTCACTCTGTATGACAGTCTCTAGATCCATCAACGTCTCTACAAATGTCCCAATTTCATTCCTTTTTATGGCTTAGTAACATTCCAATTTACATATGTACCACATCTTTATGCATTCGTCTGTCTGTGGGCATTTAGGTTGCTTCCATTACCTGGATAGTGTAAATAGTGATGCAATGAACATTGTGGTGAATGTCTCTTTTTGATTTATGGTTTTGTCTGGGTATATGCCTGTAGAGGGATTGCTGTATCATATGGTAATTCTATTCTTAGTTTTATAAGAAACTCCATAATGTTCTGCACAGTGACTGTATCAATTTACGTTCCCAACAATAGTGGAAGAGGATTCCTTATCTCCACACCGTTTCCAGCATTTGTTGTTTGTAGATTTTCTGATGATGCCCATTCTAATAGGTGTGAGGTGATACACCATGGATGAGTCTATTTCGTTGAGCAAAGAGTAGGTCTTGTTTATTACGTATTTGGCTTATGGAATGGTATGTGTGCTAATTTCAATCTGTTTTTATACAGCAGCCCAACTCAACTTTCCCCTTAAGCAAGCATAAGGTTTTTATCTAAATGTGAGACTCTGTTCGGTTTTGTAATTCAGTTTATGTGTAGCCAAGTTTACACTCCCTCTATTAGTGATATCTTATGATAATTATCTTTCTTTGTGTGACATATTTCTCTTAGAATCATCATAATTAAATCCACTCAATTTGCTGCTACAGGCCTGAAGACATTGATTTCACTGCTGAGTGATATTCCGATGTACGTAAGTAGCACAACTTCTTTATCCATTTTTTTCTTTCTGGGATATTTAATTTGTACTGGACTCGAGGTTCTTGTAAACACAGCAGCCCTAAATTTTGTGTTGGCTGTGTCTTGTTGATTTTAATTTTCCTAAGCTATAGGGCCAAAAGTGGAAGTGCCCTAGGCTCTGTAGCTTTGTTTTTTAGATGTTTCAGGATACACCATGAACATCTCCAGAGTGTCTGTTGGCAATTTACATCCCGCCCATCAGCATAACACGGCTCCCTGTTCTCCATGGCCTGTCCTGTGTTTCTGGTTTTTACACTTTATTCAGATGGCCTTTTTGACGAATGGGAAATGTGACTTCATTGTAGTGTGGATTTCCATTGCTGGAGTGCTTGGTTGGCCAAAATGTTCATATGCGTTTTTTCCTGAATATATTCAGGAAAAATGTATACGCACTTTTTGTCCATGTGCATCACTGTCAAAGATCTGCCGCTTTTCATATGCTTTAAATGCAATTCCAATCTACCTCTTGAAATAAGATTCCTGCAATTCTGCCTCGTTTTCAAGTCCTCTTTGCAGACTTACTTCGATATATTTTTGCCAATAGCTGTCATTTATCTCTGCAGGTTTGTGAATTACAGTGCCCCTGAGCTCCTTTCTTAACTCGTTTCCTTGTAAGCTGGCCACAAAACTGCAGGTTTCCTTCAGGCCGTAATCAGGGTCCGGCACGGCACTCTGAGCCTTTGGTTAATTCCTCTTCCTGGTGGGAAATTAGAGTTAAATGTGCCCCTCCAGACACCTGCCTCACTCCCAGCCACATGGTGATGTGTGTCCTCAGGTTTGAGGCCATATGTGATGGGTTCCTCATCTTTTGATGATGTGGCCCCACTGGTGTGTGGACACTCCTGCCTGGTTCCCATCCCCTTGGTGATGTGGGCCCTCTGGTGAGACTCTGATCCTGGTTGGGTTCCTCACACATCCGTGAGGTGAGCCCTCTTCTCTGAGGTCACTCCTGCCTGGCTGGCACAACCCGCCTTGCTGACTTCGGCACCCTGGTGGCAGTTGGAGCCTGCTGGGAGCCTCCTTCCCTCGGTGATGAGGCCCTCTGGCGTCAGGCCCTAACGGCGGGGTTCCCACATTTTCTGATACGTGCTAAGTGGTGCGAGGGCACTCCTGCCAGGTTCCCATCCTCATGAGCGTGTGGGCCTTCTGTTCTGAGGTCCTAACGGCTGGGTTGCTCACACTTTCATGATGTGGGCCCTCTGCTGTGAGGTCAATCCTGCCTGGCTGGCGCACGTCGCCTTGGCGACGTGGACCCTCTGGTGGCAGTTGGAGCGTGCTGGGGCTTCCTCCCCTCAGTGATGAGGGCCTTCTGGTGTCAGGCCCTAAGTGCTGGGCTCCACACATTTTCTGATGTGTGCCCAGTGGTGCGAGTCACTCCTGCCAGGTTCCCATCCCCATGGGCATGTGGGACTTCTGTTCTGTGGTCCCAAATGCTGGGTTGCTCACAGTTTCATGATGTGGGCCCTTTGCTGTGTGTTCACTCTGGCCTGTATCCCATAGTGTCAGTGCTCTGGGCCTCCCGCTTGGAGTTTCCAACTTCTCGATTCCTCACCTTTTTTATTCTATGGGCCCTCGGTTGTGCGTCTCCTCCTGCATGCCTCACTCCCAGCCCCTTCGTGATGTGTGTCCCCTTGTTTGAGGCCACATGTGCTGTGTTCTTCACCTTTCTATAATGTGGCCACACTGGTGTGAGGACACTCTTGCCTGGTTCCCATTCCTTTGGTGATGTTGGCCCCACTGCTGTTAGGACAGTCTTGCCTGGTTCCCATCACCTTGGTGATGTTGGCCCTCTGGTGAGAGTCTGATCCTGGTTAGGTTCCTCACCCTTCTGTGAGGTGGGCCCTCTGCTCAGAGGTCACTCTTGCCTGGCTAGCACACCCCGCCTTGGCAACGTCGGCCATATGGTGGCAGTTGGAGCCTGCTGGGAGCCTCCTCCCCTCGGTGATGAGGGTCCTCTGGCCTCAGGTCCTAACTGCTGGGTTCCCACATTTTCTGATTCGTGGAAGTGGGCCGAGGACACTCCTGTCAGGTTCCCATCCCCATAGGGATGTGGGCCTTCTTCTCTGAGTTCCCATCCGCCGGGTTGCTCACAGTTTCATGATGTGGGACCTCTGCTGTGAGTTCGCTGTGGCCTGGATCCCATAGACTCTGTGCTCTGGGCGGCCTACTGGCCGGTTCCAACTGCTGGATTCCTCACAACTTTTATTCTGTGGGCTCTGTTTTGTGAGGATACTCCTGCTTGCCTCACTCCTAGCCCCTTGGAGATGTGGGTCCCCTGTTTTAGGCCACATGTTCTGGGTTCCTCACCTTTCTATAATGTGGCCACACTGGTGTGAGGACCCTCCTGCCTGGTTCCGATCCCCTTGGTGATGTGGGCCCTCTGGTGAGAGTCTTATCCTGGCTGGTTTCCTCACCCTTCTGTGAGGTAGGCCCTCTGCGGTGAGGTCACTCCTGCCTGGCTGGCACACATCACCTTGGTGACGTGGGCCCTCAGTTGGGAGTTGGTGTCTGCTGCGAGTCTCCGTCCCTCGGTAATGAGGGCCCTCTTGCGTCAGACCCTAACTCCTGGGCTCCTAAAATTTGCAGATGTGCGACCTGTGGTGCGAGTACACTCCTGTCAGTTTCCCAACCCCATGGGAATTTGGGCCTTCTGCTCTGAGGTCCCAACGGCTGGGGTGCTCACAGTTTCATGATGAGGGCCCTCTGATGTGCGTTCATTCCGGCCTAGATCCCATAGGCTTGCTGCTCCTGGGCGCCTGCTGAGAGGTTCCAACTGCGGGATTCCTCACCTTTTTTATTCTATGGGCCCTCTGTTTTGAGGCTCCTCCTGCCTGCCTCAATCCCAACCCAGTTGTGATGTGTGTCCTCTGGTGTGAGGCCACGTGTGCTGGGTCCCTCACCTTTCGATGATGTGGCCCCAATGGTGTGAGGACACTCGTGCCTGTTTCCCAGCCCCTTGGTGATGTGGCCCCTCTGGTGAGAGTCTGATCCTGGCTGGGTTCCTTACCGTTCTGTGAGGTGGGCCCTGTGCTCTGAGGTAACTCCTGCCTGGCTTGCTCCCATTGCCTTGGTGACGTCGGCCCTCTGGTGGCAGTTGGATCCTTTTGGAGACTCCTGTCCTCGGTGATGAGGTCCCTCTGGCGTCAGGCTCTAACTGCTGGGCTCCCCAGGTTTTCTGATGTGAGCCCAGTGATGCCAGGACACTCGTGAAATGTTCCCATCCCCATGGCGATATGGGCCTTCTGCTCTGAGGTTCCAACGACTGGGTTGCTCACAGTTTCCTGATGTTAGCTCTCTGGTGTTAGTTCACTCATTCCTAGATCCCATAGCCTCTGTACTCTGGGCCGCCTGCTGGGAAGTTCCAACTGCTGGGTTCCTCACCTTTTTTATTCTTTGGGCCCTGTGTTGGGAGGCTCCTCCTGCCTGTGTCACTCCCAGCCCCTTGGTGATGTAGGTGCTCTGATTTGTGGCCACATGTGCCAGTTTCCTCATCTTTTAGTGATGTGGCCCCACTGGTGTGAGGACACTCGTGCCTGGTTCCCGTCCCCTTGGTGATATGGGCCCTCTGGTGAGAGTCTGATCCTGGTTGGGTTCCTCACACTTCTTTGAGGTGGGCCGTCTGCTGTGAGGTCACTCCTGCCTGGCTGGCACACCCCGCCTTGGCGACGTGGGCCCTCTTGTGGTAGTTGGAACATGCTGGGAGCCTCCTCCCCTCAGTGATGAGGGCCCTCTGGCGTCAGGCCCTAACTGCTGGGTACCCACATTTTCTGATATGTGCTAAGTGGTGTGAGGACACTCCTGCCATGCTCCCAACACCTTGGGGATGTGGACCTTCTGCTCTGAGGTCCAAATGGCTGGGTTGCTCGCAGTTTCATGATGTGGACCCTCTGCTGTGAGTTTACTGCGGCCTGAATCGCATAGACTTGGTGCTCTTGGCCGCCTGCTGGGAGGTTCCCATTGCTGGATTCCTCAGCTTTTTTATTCTATGGGCCCTGTGTTGTGAGGCTACTCCTGCCTGCCTCATTCCGAGCCCCTTGGAGATGTGGGTCTTCTAGTTTAGGCCACATGTGCTGGGTTCCTCACCTTTCTATGATGTGGCCACACTGGTGTGAAGACTCTCCTGCCTGGTTCTGATCACCTTGGTGATGTGGGCGCTCTGGTGAGAGTCTTATCCTGGCTGTGTTCCTCACCCTTCTGTGAGGTAGGCCCTCTGCGGTGAGGTCACTCCTACCTGGCTGTCACACGTCACCTTGGCGACGTGGGCCCTCAGTTGGGTGTTGGTGCCTGATTGGAGTCTCCTCCCCTTGGTAATGAGGGCCCTCTGGCGTCAGGCCCTAACTCCTGGGTTCCCTAAATTCTCTGATGTGTGCCCTGTGGTGCGAGTACACTTCTGACAGGTTCCCAACCCCATGGGAATGTGGGCCTTCTGCTCTGAGATCCCAACGCCTAGGTTGCTCACAGTTTCATGATGACGGCCCACTGGTGTGAGATCACTCCGGCCTGGATCCCATAGTCTCGCTGCTCCTGGCCGCCTGCTGGGAGGTTCCAACTGCGGGATTCTTCACCTCTTTAATTCTATGGTCCCTCTGTTTTGAGGCTCCTCCTGCCTGCCTCAATCCCAGCTCCCTTGTGATGTGTGTCCTCTGGTTTGAGGCCACGTGTGCTGGGTCCCTCACTTTTCGGTGATGTGGCCCCACTAGTGTGAGGACACTCCTGCCTGGTTCCCATTCCCTTGGTGATGTGGGCCCTCTGGTGAGAATCTGATCCTCTGGTTCTTCACACTTCTGTGAGGTTGACCCTCTGCTCTGAGGTCACTCCTGCCTGGTTGTCGCACTCTGCATTGGCGACGTCGCCCCTCTAGTAGCAGTCGGAGCTGGCTGGGAGCCACCGCCCCTCGGTGATGAGGGCCCTCTGGCATCAGGCACTAATTGCTGGGCTCCCCACATTTTTTCATGTGTGCCCACTCTTGCGATGACACTCCTGCTTGTTTCCCTTCCCCATGGGGATGTGGGCCTTCTGCTCTGAGGTCACAACGGCTGGGTTGCTTACAGAATCACAATGAGGGCCCTCTGTTGTGAGTTCATGCCGGCCTGGATCTCATAGCCTCAGTGCTCTGGGCCGCCTGCTAGGAAGATCCAACTGCTGGTTTCCACACCTTTTGTATACAATGGGACATGTGTTGTGAGGTTAATCCTGCCTGCCTCACTCTGAAACTCATGGTGATGTGGGTCCTCTGGTTTGAGGCCACATGTGCTGGGTACCTCAACTTTTGATGATGTGGCCCCACGGGTGTGAGGACACTCCTGCCTGGTTCCCATCACCTTGGTGATGTGGGCCCTCTGGGGAGAGTCTGATCCTGGCTGGGTTCCCTACCATTCTGTGAGGTGGGCCCTCTGATGTCAGGTCACTCCTGCCTGGCTAGCTCACATCGCCTTGGCGACGTGGGCCCTCTGTTGGCCACTGGAGCATGCTGGGAGCCTCCTACTCCCGTGAATGATGGCCCTGGAAAAAATGCATATGCCCTTTTTGGCCAAGTGCTTCATTGACGAGGTTCTGCCACTTCTCTTATGCTTTCAGAGCAATTCACGTCTACCTCCTGAAATCAGATTCCAGCAATTCTGCCCCACTTTCAAGTCCTCTTCGCAGCCTTAATTCAATATATTTTTGTACGATTTCTGTCATTTATAAGTCTGCAGGTATGTGAATGACAGTGCCCCTGAGCTCCTTTCCTCAACTCGCTTTCTTGTGAGCTGGCCACAAAACCGCAGGATTGCTTCAGGCCCTAATCTTGTTCCAGCACGGCATGCTGAGCCTTTGGTTAATTCCTTTTCCTGTTGGGAAATGAGTGTTAAAATTGCCCGTGCATACTGGGCATATACCCTGAGAAAACCAAAATTCAAAAAGAGTCATGTACCAAAATGTTCATTGCAGCTCTATTTACAATAGCCCGGAGATGGAAAGAACCTAAGCGCCCATCATCGGACGAATGGATAAAGAAGATGTGGCACATATACACAATGGAATATTACTCAGCCTTAAAAAGAAATGAAACTGAGTTATTTGTAATGAGATGGATAGACCTAGAGTCTGTCATACAGAGTGAAGTAAGTCAGAAAGAAAAAGACAAATAGCGTATGCTAACACATATATATGGAATTTAAAGGAAAAAAATGTCATGAAGAACCTAGGGATAAGACAGGAATAGAGGCGCAGACCTACTGGAGAACGGAATTGAGGATATGGGGAGGGGGAATGGTGAGGTTTGACAGGGCGAGAGAGAGTCATGGACATATACACACTAACAAATGTAGTAAGGTAGATAGCAAGGGGGAAGCAGCCGCAAGGCACAGGGATATTAGCTGGGGCATTGGGACAGCCTGGAGGGGTGGAAGGGGGAGAGAGGGAGGGAGGGAGACACAAGAGGGAAGACACAGGGAGCATATGTATATGTATAGCTGATTCACTTTGTTATAAAGCAAAAACTAACACACCATTGTAAAGCAATTATACCCCAATAAAGATGTTAAAAAAAATATTTGCCCGTGCACACACCTACAGATAGTCTCCCATTGGTTCTCCGTATTCCTGTTCATCTTGCGCAAAAATTGCAAACAGTGCCAAACAGGAGGTTAAAGGCACTGACTCTCCAAATGTGGAGAGTGTAAGAAAAGGGTCTGGAATGGTGAACCTGAGTACCAGGGGACGAAAACAGAAATGCATTTTAAATCGTTTCCCAATCACACGGTGGACGATACTCTGGGTTTCCCATGCATGTTTTAGCTGAAGGAAGAATCCCTTGAACCTGGAGAGTTGGGACCCATGGAATGGGTACCATGCAGTATGACATCAAAGGGTCTGCATTTGCTCACCGAAACTCACCAATGCTATCAGCCTGAAGTGTCCAGCCTTATCTCTCACCCAGCTCTGGGTGTAGATGTGGTAAACCAGGTTGCATTACATGCCCTGTGTGAGTTATTTAAGAATTGCTCTCTATTTCACAGTCTTTGTGTTTTGTTTTTGAAATTTATTTTGATAATGGGATTTATCGGATTTTCACTGCTGCGTTTATGCCGCGGTACACACCCTTGATTCCCTTACGGAGACATATAAATCCACGGGTTTTAAGATTCTTCCTAGTCAGGTATATTCCTGGGCGTTGAATATGTGGTGGTGAGTCCATTTCATTGAGCAAGGAGTAGGTCTTGTCTATTACATATTTGGCTTATGGAACGGTATCTGTGCTAATTTCAGTCTCTGGTTTTATGCAGCACTCCAACGCACCTTTCTCCATAAGAAAGCACAAGTTGGTTTTCTAAATTTGAGACTGTTCTGTTTTGTAATTCAGTTCATGTGTAGTCAAGTTTACATTCCGTGTATTAGTGATATCTTATGATGTTTCTTTTTCTGTGTGACGTAGTTCTCGTAGAATCACCATACCTGCATCCACTCACTATGCCGCTACGGGCCTGATGACACAGATTTCATTGCTGAGTGATACTGCATTGCACGTACGTACCACAACTTCTTTATCCATTTTTTGCTTTCTGGGATATTTACCTGGTACTGTAGACGAGATTCTTGTGAACACAGAGGTCCCAAACTTTGAGGAGGCTGGGTGTTTTTGATTTTAATTTCCCTAAGCTGTAGGACCATAAGTGCAATTGCCATAGGCTGTGTTGCTTTATTTCTTACGTGTTTCAGGAAACACCATTCACTTCTCCAGGGTGGCTGCTGGCAATTTACATCCTGCCAATCAGCATAACAAGGCTCCCTGTTCTCCATATCCTGTACTACCTTTCTCGATTTTACACTTTTTTCAGATGGCCCTTTTGCCCGGGGGGCAGTGAGACTTCATTGTAGTGCAGATTTCCTTTACAGGCTTGCTTGGTTGGCCAAAAAGGGCGTATGCGTTTTTTCCTGAATATATTCAGGAAAAAACGCATACGCCCTTTTTGGCCAAGTGCATCATTGTCGACGTTGTGCCTCTTTTCCTATGCTTTCAGGGCAATTCCAGTCTACCCCCTGCAATCGTTTTCCTGAAATTCTGCCCCGCTTTCACGTCCCCTTCGCAGGCTTACTTCAATATACTTTTGGAAGATAGCTGTCATTTATAACTCTGCAGCTTTGTGAATAACAGTGCCCCTGAGCTCCTTTCTTCAACTCGCTTTCTTGTGAGCTGGGCACAAAACCGCAGGATTGCTTCAGGCACTAATCTGTTTCCAGCAGGGCATGCTGAGCCTTTGGTTAATTCCTCTTCCTGGTGGGAAATGAGCGTTACATTTGCCCGTGCAGACACCTACAGCTAGTCTCTCATTGGTTCTCCCTATTCCTGTTCATCTTGCACAGAAATTGCAAGCTGTGCCAAACAGGAGGTTAAAGGCACTGACTCTCCAAGCAGGGAGAGTGTTAGTAAAGCGTCTGGAATGGTGAACCCGAGGACCAGGATACGAAAACTGAGATGCATTTTAAATCGCTTCCCAATCACACGGTGGACGATACTCTGGGTTTCCCATGCATGTTTTAGCTGGAGGAAGAATCCCTTGAACCTGGAGAGTTGGGACCCATGGAAAGTGTACCATGCAGTATGACTTCAAAGGGTCTGCATTTGCTCACCGAAACTCACCAATGCTATCAGCCTGAAGTGTCCAGCCTTATGTCTCAAACAGCTCTGGGTGTAGATGTGGTCAATCCCGGTTGCATCACATGCCCTGAGTGAATTATTTAAGAATTGCTCTCTATTTCACTGTCTTTGTGTTTTGTTTTCGAAATTTATTTTGATAATGGGATTTATCGGATTTTCACGGCTGCGTTTATACGGCTGTACACACGCTTGATTCTCTTACGGAGACATATAAATCCATGGGTTTTAAGATTCTTCCTAGTCAGCTATATTCCTAGGCGTTGAATATGTGGTGTTGAGTCCATTTCGTTGAGTAAGGAGTAGGTCATGTCTATTACATATTTGGCTTATGGAATGTTATCTGTGCTAATTTCAGTCTCTGGTTTTATGCAGCACCCCAAGGCACCTTTCCCCATAAGCAAGCACTAGTTGGTTTTCTCAATTTGAGACCCTGTTCTGTTTTGTAATTCAGTTCATGTGTAGTCAAGTTTACATTCCGTGTATTAGTGATATCTTATGATGTTTCTTTTTCTGTGTGATGTAGTTCACGTAGAATCACCGTACCTGCATCCACTCACTATGCCGCTACGGGCCTGATGACACAGATTTCATTGCTGAGTGACATTGCATTGCACGTACGTGCCACAAATTCTTTATCCATTTTTTGCTTTCTGGGATATTTACCTGGTACTGTAGACGAGCTTCTTGGGAACACAGCCGTCCCAAATATTGGGGTGGCTGTCTGTTTTTGATTTTAATTTCCGTAAGCTATAGGACCATAAGTGGAAGTGCCATAGGCTGTGTTGCTTTGTTTCTTACGTGTTTCAGGAAACACCATACACTTCTCCAGGGTGGCTGCTGGCAATTTACATCCTGCCAATCAGCCTAACAAGGCTCCCTGTTCTCCATATCCTGTCCTATCTTTCTGGATTTTACACTTTTTTCAGATGGCCCTTTTGCCCGGGGGGCAGTGAGACTTCATTGTAGTGCAGATTTCCTTTACAGGCTTGCTTGGTTGGCCAAAAAGGGCGTATGCGTTTTTTCCTGAATACATTCAGGAAAAAACGCATACGCCCTTTTTGGCCAAGTGCATCATTGACGACGTTGTGCCTCTTTACCTATGCTTTCAGGGCAATTCCAGTCTATCCCCTGCAATCGTTTTCCTGAAATTCTGCCCCGCTATCAAGTCCCCTTCGCAGGCTTACTTCAATATATTTTTGGAGGATAGCTGTCAATTATAACTCTGCAGGTTTGTGAATTATAGTGACCCTGAGCTCCTTTCTTCAACTCGCTTTCTTGTGAGCTGGGCACAAAACCGCAGGATTGCTTCTGGCCCTAATCTGTTTCCGGCAGGGCACGCTGATCCTTTGGTTAATTCCTCTTCCTGGTGGGCAATGAGCATTACATTTACCCGTGCAGACACCTACAGCTAGTCTCTCATTGGTTCTCCCTATTCCTGTTCATCTTGCACAGAAATTGCAAGCTGTGCCAAAGAGGAGGTTAAAGGCACTGACTCTCCAAGCGGGGAGAGTGTTAGTAAAGCATCTGGAATGGTGAAGCCGAGGACCAGGATACGAAAACTGAGATGCATTTTAAATCGTTCCCCAATCACACGGTGGACGATACTCTGGGTTTCCCATACATGTTTTAGCTGGAGGAAGAATCCCTTGAACCTGGAGAGTTGGGACCCATGGAATGGGTACCATGCAGTATGACTTCAAAGGGTCTGCATTTGCTCACCGAAACTCACCAATGCTATCAGCCTGAAGTGTCCAGCCTTATGTCTCAACCAGCTCTGGGTGTAGATGTGGTCAATCCCGGTTGCATCACATGTCCTGAGTGAATTATTTAAGAATTGCTCTCTATTTCACTGTCTTTGTGTTTTTTTTCGAAATTTATTTTGATAATGGGATTTATCGGATTTTCACTGCTGCGTTTCGGCCACTGTACACACGCTTGATTCTCTTACAGAGACATATATATCCATGGGTTTTAAGATTCTTCCTAGTCAGGTATATTCCTCGGCGTTGAATATGTGGTGTTGGGTCCATTTCGTTGAGCCAGGAGTAGGTCTTGTCTATTACATATTTGGCTTATGGAAAGTTATCTGTGCTAATTTCAGTCTCTGTTTTTATGCAGCACCACAACGCACCTTTCCCCATAAGCAAGCACTAGTTGGTTTTCTAAATTTGAGACACTGTTCTGTTTTGTAATTCAGTTCATGTGTAGTCAAGTTTACATTCCGTGTATTAGTGATATCTTATGATGTTTCTTTTTCTGTGTGACGTAGTTCACGTAGAATCACCGTATCTGCATCCACTCACTATGCCGCTACGGGCCTGATGACACAGATTTCATTGCTGAGTGATATTGCATTGTACGTACGTGCCACAACTTCTTTATCCATTTTTTGCTTTCTGGGATATTTTCCTGATACTGTAGACGAGCTTCTTGTGAACACAGCCGTCCCAAATATTGGGGTGGCTGTCTGTTTTTGATTTTAATTCACGTAAGCTATAGGACCATAAGTGGAAGTGACATAAGCTGTGTTGCTTTGTTTCTTACGTGTTTCAGGAAACACCATACACTTCTCCAGGGTGGCTGCTGGCAATTTACATCCTACTAATCAGCATAACAAGGCTCCCTGTTCTCCATATCCTGTCCTACCTTTCTGGATTTTACACTTTTTTCAGATGGCCCTTTTGCCCGGGGGGCAGTGAGACTTCATTGTAGTGCAGATTTCCTTTACAGGCTTGCTTGGTTCGCCAAAAAGTGCGTATGCGTTTTTTCCTGGATATATTCAGGAAAAAACGCATACGCCCTTTTTGGCCAAGTGCATCATTGTCGACGTTCTGCCACTTTTCCTATGCTTTCAGGGCAATTGCAGTCTACCCCCTGCAATGGTTTTCCTGAAACTCTGTCCCGCTTTCAAGTCCCCTTCGCAGGCTTACTTCAATATATTTTTGGAGGATAGCTGTCATTTATAACTCTGCAGGTTTGTGAATTACAGTGCCCCTGAGCTCCTTTCTTCAACTCGCTTTCTTGTGAGCTGGGCACAAAACCGCAGCATTGCTTCAGGCCGTAATCTGTTTCTGGCAGGGCACGCTGAGCCTTTGGTTAATTCCTCTTCCTGGTGGGAAATGAGCCTTACATTTGCCCGTGCAGACACCTATAGCTAGTCTCTCATTGGTTCTCCCTATTCCTGTTCATCTTGTACAGAAATTGCAAGCTGTGCCAAAGAGGAGGTTAAAGGCACTGACTCTCCAAGCGGGGAGAGTGTTAGTAAAGCATCTGGAATGGTGAACCCGAGGACCAGGATACGAAAACTGAGATGCCTTTTAAATCGTATCCCAATCACACGGTGGATGATACTCTGGGTTTCCCATGCATGTTTTAGCTGGAGGAAGAATCCCTTGAACCTGGAGAGTTGGTACCCATGGAATGGGTACCATGCTGTATGACTTCAAAGGGTCTGCATTTGCTCACCGAAACTCACCAATGCTATCAGCCTGAAGTGTTCAGCCTTATGTCTCAACCAGCTCTGGGTGTAGATGTGGTCAATCCCAGTTGCATCAAATGCCCTGAGTGAATTATTTAAGAATTGCTCTCTATTTCACTGTCTTTGTGTTTTGTTTTCGAAATTTATTTTGATAATGGGATTTATCGGATTTTCACTGCTGCGTTTCGGCCGCAGTACACACGCTTGATTCTCTTACAGAGACATATATATCCATGGGTTTAAGATTGTTCCTAGTCTGGTATATTCATAGGCGTTGAATATGTGGTGCTGGGTCCATTTCGTTGAGCAAGGAGTAGGTCTTGTCTATTACATATTTGGCTTATGGAAAGTTATCTGTGCTAATTTCAGTCTCTGGTTTTATGCAGCACCCCAACGCACCTTTCCCCATAAGCAAGCACTAGTTGGATATCTAAATTTGAGAACCTGTTCTGTTTTGTAATTCAGTTCATGTGTAGTCAAGTTTACATTCCGTGTATTAGTGATATCTTATGATGTTTCTTTTTCTGTGTGACGTAGTTCACGTAGAATCACCGTACCTGCATCCACTCACTATGCCGCTACGGGCCTGATGACACAGATTTCATTGCTGACTGATACTGCATTGAACGTACGTGCCACAACTTCTTTATCCATTTTTTGCTTTCTAGGATATTTACCTGGTACTGTAGACGAGCTTCCTGGGAACACAGCCATCCCAAACTTTGGGGTGGCTCTCTGTTTTTGATTTTAATTTCCCTAAGGAATAGGACCATAAGTGCAATTGCCATAGGCTGTGTTGCTTTATTTCTTACGTGTTTCAGGAAACACCATACACTTCTCCAGGGTGGCTGTTGGCAATTTACATCCTGCCAATCAGCATAACAAGGCTCCCTGTTCTCCCTATCCTGTCCTACCTTACTGGATTTTACACTTTTTTCAGATGGCCCTCTTGCCCGGGAGGCAGTGAGACGTCATTGTAGTGCAGATTTCCTTTACAGGCTTGCTTGTTTGGCCAAAAAGGGCATATGTATTTTTTCCTGAATACATTCAGGAAAAAACGCATACGCCCTTTTTGGCCAAGTGCATCATTGTCGACGTTGTGCCTCTTTTCCTATGATTTCAGGGCAATTCCAGTCTACACCCTGCAATCGTTTTCCTGAAATTCTGCCCCGCTTTCAAGTCCCCTTCGCAGGCTTACTTCAATATACTTTTGGAAGATAGCTGTCATTTATAACTCTGCAGGTTTGTGAAGTACAGTGCCCCTGAGCTCCTTTCTTCAACTCGCTTTCTTGTGAGCTGGGCACAAAACCGCAGGATTGCTTCAGGCCCTAATCTGTTTCCAGCAGGGCACACTGAGCCTTTGTTTAATTCATCTTCCTGGTGGGCAATGAGCGTTACATTTGCCCGTGCAGACACCTACAGCTAGTCTCTCATTGGTTCTCCCTATTCCTGTTCATCTTGCACAGAAATTGCAAGCTGTGCCAAAGAGGAGGTTAAAGGCACTGACTCTCCAAGCGGGGAGAGTGTTAGTAAAGCATCTGGAATGCTGAACCCAAGGACCAGGATACGAAAACTGAGATGCATTTTAAATCGTTTCCCAATCACACGGTGGACGATACTCTGGGTTTCCCATGCATGTTTTAGCTGGAGGAAGAATCCCTTGAACCTGGAGAGTTGGGACCCATGGAATGGGTACCATGCAGTATGACTTCAAAGGGTGTGCATTTGCTCACCGAAACTCACCAAAGCTATCAGCCTGAAGTGTCCAGCCTTATGTCTCAACCAGCTCTGGGTGTAGATGTGTTAAATCCCGGTTGCATCACATGCCCTGAGTGAATTATTTAAGAATTGCTCTCTATTTCACTGTCTTTGTGTTTTGTTTTCGAAATTTATTTTGATAATGGGATTTATCGGATTTTCACTACTGCGTTTCGGCCGCTGTACACACGCTTGATTCTCTTATGGAGACATATATATCCATGGGTTTTAAGATTCTTCCTAGTCAGGTATATTCCTAGGCGTTGAATATGTGGTGTTGGGTCCATTTCGTTGAGCAAGGAGTAGGTCTCGTCTATTACATATTTGGCTTATGGAAAGTTATCTGTGCTAATTTCAGACTCTGGTTTTATGCAGCACCCCAACGCACCTTTCCCCATAAGCAGGCACTAGTTGGTTTTCTAAATTTGAGACCCTGTTCTGTTTTGTAATTCAGTTCATGTGTAGTCAAGTTTACATTCCGTGTATTAGTGATATCTTATGATGTTTCTTTTTCTGTGTGACGTAGTTCACGTAGAATCACCATACCTGCATCCACTCACTATGCCGCTACGGGCCTGATGACACAGCTTTCATTGCTGAGTGATATTGCATTGTACGTACGTGCCACAACATCTTTATCCATTTTTTGCTTTCTGGGATATTTACCTGGTACTGTAGACGAGCTTCCTGGGAACACAGCCATCCCAAACTTTGGGGTGGCTCTCTGTTTTTGATTTTAATTTCCCTAAGGAATAGGACCATAAGTGCAATTGCCATAGGCTGTGTTGCTTTATTTCTTAGGTGTTTCAGGAAACACCATACACTTCTCCAGGGTGGCTGTTGGCAATTTACATCCTGCCAATCAGCATAACAAGGCTCCCTGTTTTCCATATCCTGTCCTACCTTTCTGGATTTTACACTTTTTTCAGATGGCCCTTTGCCTGGGGGGCAGTGAGACTTCATTGTAGTGCAGATTTCCTTTACAGGCTTGCTTGTTTGGCCAAAAAGGGCGTATGCGTTTTTTCCTGAATATATTCAGGAAAAAACGCATAAGCCCTTTTTGGCCAAGTGCATCATTGTTGACGTTGTGCCTCTTTTCCTATGCTTTCAGGGCAATTCCAGTCTACCCCCTGCAATCGTTTTCCTGAAATTCTGCCCAGCTTTCAAGTCCCCTTCGCAGGCATACTTCAATATACTTTTGGAAGATAGCTGTCTTTTATAACTCTGCAGCTTTGTGAATTACTGTGCCCCTGAGCTCCTTTCTACAACTCGCTTTCTTGTGAGCTGGGTACAAAACAGCAGGATTGTTTCAGGCCCTAATCTGTTTCCAGCAGGGCACACTGAGCCTTTGTTTAATTCCTCTTCCTGGTGGGCAATGAGCGTTACATTTGCCCGTGCAGACACCTACAGCTAGTCTCTCATTGGTTCTCCCTATTCCTGTTCATCTTGCACAGAAATTGCAAGCTGTGCCAAACAGGAGGTTAAAGGCACTGACTCTCCAAGCGGGGAGAGTGTTAGTAAAGCATCTGGAATGGTGAACCCGAGGACCACGATACGAAAACTGAGATGCATTTTAAATCGTTTCCCAATCACACGGTGGACGATACTCTGGGTTTCCCATGCATGTTTTAGCTGGAGGAAGAATCCCTTGAACCTGGAGAGTTGGGACCCATGGAATGGGTACCATGCAGTATGATTTCAAAGGGTCTGCATTTGCTCACCGAAACTCACCAATGCTATCAGCCTGAAGTGTCCAGCCTTATGTCTCAACCAGCTCTGGGTGTAGATGTGGTCAATCCCGGTTGCATCACATGCCCTGAGTGAATTATTTAAGATTTGCTCTCTATTTCACTGTCTTTGTGTTTTGTTTTCGAAATTTATTTTGATAATGGGATTTATCGGATTTTCACTGCTGCGTTTATGCCGCTGTACACACGCTTGATTCTCTTACGGAGACATATAAATCCATGGGTTTTAAGATTCTTCCTAGTCAGCTATATTCCTAGGCGTTGAATATGTGGTGTTGGGTCCATTTCGTTGAGCAAGGAGTAGGTCTTGTCTGTTACATATTTGGCTTATGGAAAGTTATCTGTGCTAAGTTCAATCTCTGGTTTTATGCAGCACCCCAACGCACCTTTCCCCATAAGCAAGCACTAGTTGGTTTTCTAAATTTGAGACCCTGTTCTGTTTTGTAATTCAGTTCATGTGTAGCCATGTTTACATTCCGTGTATTAGTGATATCTTATGATGTTTCTTTTTCTGTGTGACGTAGTTCACGTAGAATCACCGTACCTGCATCCACTCACTATGCCGCTACGGGCCTGATGACACAGATTTCATTGCTGAGTGATATTGCATTGTACGTACGTGCCACAACTTCTTTATCCATTTTTTGCTTTCTGGGATATTTACCTGATACTGTAGACGAGCTTCTTGTGAACACAGCCGTCCCAAATATTGGGGTGGCTGTCTGTTTTTGATTTTAATTTCCGTAAGCTATAGGACCATAAGTGGAAGTGCCATAGGCTGTGTTGCTTTGTTTCTTACGTGTTTCAGGAAACACCATACACTTCTCCAGGGTGGCTGCTGGCAATTTACATCCTGCCAATCAGCATAACAAGGCTCCCTGTTCTCCATATCCTGTCCTAGCTTTCTGGATTTTACACTTTTTTCAGATGGCCCTTTTGCCCGGGGGGGGGGCAGTGAGATTTCATTGTAGTGCAGATTTCCTTTACAGGCTTGCTTGGTTGGCCAAAAAGGGCGTATGCGTTTTTTCCTGAATATATTCAGGAAAAAACGCATACGCCCTTTTTGGCCAAGTGCATCATTGTCGACGTTCTGCCTCTTTTCCTATGCTTTCAGGGCAATTCCAGTCTACCCCCTGCAAACGTTTTCCTGAAATTCTGCCCCGCTTTCAAGTCCCCTTCGCAGGCTTACTTCAATATACTTTTGGAAGATAGCTGTCATTTATAGCTCTGCAGTTTTGTGAATTACAGTGCCTCTGAGCTCCTTTCTTCAACTCGCTTTCTTGTGAGCTGGGCACAAAACCGCAGGATTGCTTCACGCCCTAATCTGTTTCCAGCAGGGCACACTGAGCCTTTGTTTAATTCCTCTTCCTGGTGGGCAATGAGCATTACATTTGCCCGTGCAGACACCTACAGCTAGTCTCTCATTGGTTCTCCCTATTCCTGTTCATCTTGCATGGAAATTGCAAGCTGTGCGAAAGAGGAGGTTAAAGGCACTGACTCTCCAAGCGAGGAGAGTGTTAGTAATGCATCTGGAATGGTTAACCCGAGGAAAAGGATACGAAAACTGAGATCCATTTTAAATCGTTTCTCAATCTCACGGTGTAGCATACTCTGTGTTTTCCATGCATGTTTTAGCTGAAGGAAGAATCCCTTGAACCTGGAGAGTTGGGACCCATGGAATGGGTACCATGCAGTATGACTTCAAAGGGTCTGCATTTGCTCACCGAAACTCACCAATGCTATCAGCCTGAAGTGTCCAGCCTTATGTCTCAACCAGCTCTGGGTGTACATGTGGTCAATCCCGGTTGCATCACATGCCCTGAGTGAATTATTTAAGAATTGCTCTCTATTTCACTGTCTTTGTGTTTTGTTTTCGAAATTTATTTTGATAATGGGATTTAGCGGATTTTCACTGCTGCGTTTTGGCCGCTGTACACACGCTTGATTCTCTTACGGAGACATATATATCCATGGGTTTTAAGATTCTTCCTAGTCAGGTATATTCCTAGGCGTTGAATATGTGGTGCTGGGTCCATTTCGTTGAGCAAGGAGTAGGTCTTGTCTATTACATATTTGGCTTATGGAAAGTTATCTGTGCTAATTTCAGTCTCTGGTTTCATGCAGCACCCCAAGGCACCTTTCCCCATAAGCAAGCACTAGTTGGTTTTCTAAATTTGAGACCCTGTTCTGTTTTGTAATTCAGTTCATGTGTAGTCAAGTTTACATTCCGTGTATTAGTGATATCTTATGATGTTTCTTTTTCTGTGTGACGTAGTTCACGTAGAATCACCGTACCTGCATCCACTAACTATGCCGCTACGGGCCTGATGACACAGATTTCATTGCTGAGTGATATTGCATTGTACGTACGTGCCACATATTGTTTATCCATTTTTTGCTTTTTGGGATATTTACCTGATACTGTAGACGAGCTTCTTGTGAACACAGCCGTCCCAAATATTGGGGTGGCTGTCTGTATTTGATTTTAATTTCCGTAAGCTATAGGACCATAAGTGGAAGTGCCATAGGCTGTGCTGCTTTGTTTCTTACGTGTTTCAGGAAACACCATACACTTCTCCAGGGTGGCTGCTGGCAATTTACATCCTGCCAATCAGCATAACAAGGTTCCCTGTTCTCCATATCCTGTCCTACCTTTCTGGATTTTACACTTTTCTCAAATAGCCCTTTTGCCCCGGGGGGGGGGGGGCAGTGAGATTTCATTGTAGTGCAGATTTCCTTTACAGGCTTGCTTTGTTGGCCAAAAAGGGCGTAGGCGTTTTTTCCTGAAAATATTCAGGAAAAAACGCCTACGCCCTTTTTGGCCAAGTGCATCATTGTCGACGTTGTGCCTCTTTTCCTATGCTTTCAGGGCAATTCCAGTCTACCCCCTGCAATCGTTTTCCTGAAATTCTGCTCCGCTTTCAAGTCCCCTTCGCAAGCTTACTTCAATATATTTTTGGAGGATGGCTGTCATTTATAACTCTGCAGGTTTGTGAATTACAGTGCCCCTGAGCTCCTTTCTTCAACTCGCTTTCTTGTGAGCTGGGCACAAAACCGCAGGATTGCTTCAGGCCCTAATGTGTTTCCAGCAGGGCACACTGAGCCTTTGTTTAATTCCTCTTCCTGGTGGGCAATGAGCGTTACATTTGCCCGTGCAGACACCTACAGCTAGTCTCTCATTGGTTCTCCCTATTCCTGTTCATCTTGCACAGAAATTGCAAGCTGTGCCAAAGAGGAGGTTAAAGGCACTGACTCTCCAAGCGGGGAGAGTGTTAGTAATGCGTCTGGAATGGTGAACCCGAGGACCAGGATACGAAAACTGAGATGCATTTTAAATCGTTTCCCAATCACACGGTGGACGATACTCTGGGTTTCCCATGCATGTCTTAGCTGGAGGAAGAATCCCTTGAACCTGGAGAGTTGGGACCCATGGAATGGGTACCATGCAGTATGACTTCAAAGGGTCTGCATTTGCTCACCGAAACTCACCAATGCTATCAGCCTGACGTGTCCAGCCTTATGACTCAACCAGCTCTGGGTGTGGATGTGGTCAATCCCGGTTGCATCACATGCCCTGAGTGAATTATTTAAGAATTGCTCTCTATTTCACTGTCTTTGTGTTTTGTTTTCGAAATTTATTTTGATAATGGGATTTATCGGATTTTCACTGCTGCGTTTATACCACTGTACACACGCTTGATTCTCTTACGGAGACATATAAATCCATGGGTTTTAAGATTCTTCCTAGTCAGGTATATTCCTAGGCGTTGAATATGTGGTGTTGAGTCCATTTCGTTGAGCAAGGAGTAGGTCTTGTCTATTACATATTTGGCTTATGGAAAGTTATCTGTGCTAATTTCAGTCTCTGGTTTTATGCAGCACCCCAAGGCACCTTTCCCCATAAACAAGCACTAGTTGGTTTTCTAAATTTGAGACCCTGTTCTGTTTTGTAATTCAGTTCATGTGTAGTAAAGTTTACATTCCGTGTATTAGTGATATCTTATGATGTTTCATTTTCTGTGTGACGTAGTTCACGTAGAATCACCGTACCTGCATCCACTCACTATGCCGCTACGGGCCTGATGACACAGATTTCTTTGCTGAGTGATATTGCATTGTACGTACGTGCCACAATTTCTTTATCCATTTTTTGCTTTCTGGGATATTTACCTGACACTGTAGACGAGCTTCTTGTGAACACAGCCGTCCCAAATATCGGGGTGGCTGTCTGTTTTTGATTTTAATTTCCGTAAGCTATAGGACCATAAGTGGAAGTGCCATAGGCTGTTTTGCTTTGTTTCTTACGTGTTTCAGGAAACACCATACACTTCTCCAGGGTGGCTGCTGGAAATTTACATCCTGCCAACCAGCATAACAAGGCTCCCTGTTCTCCATATCCTGTCCTACCTTTCTGGATTTTACACTTTATTCAGATGGCCCTTTTGCCCGGGGGCAGTGAGACTTCAATGTAGTGAAGATTGCCTTTACAGGCTTGCTTGGTTGGCCAAAATGGGCGTATGCGTTTTTTCCTGAATATATTCAGGAAAAAAAGCATACGCCCATTTTGCCAAGTGCATCAGTGTCGACGTTGTGCCTGTTTTTTTCTATGCTTTCAGGGCAATTCCAGTCTACCCCCTGCAATCGTTTTCCTGAAATTCTGCCCCGCTTTCAAGTCCCCTTCGCAGGTTTACTTCAATATATTTTTGGAGGGTAGCTGTCATTTTTACTCTGCAGGTTTGTGAATTACAGTGCCCCTGAGCTCCTTTCTTCAACTCGCTTTCTTGTGAGCTGGGCACAGAACCGCAGGATTGCTTCAGGCCCTAATCTGTTTCCGTCAGGGCATGCTGAGCCTTTGGTTAATTCCTCTTCCTGGTGGGAAATGAGCGTTACATTTGCCCGTGCAGACACCTACAGCTAGTCTCTCATTGGTTCTCCCTATTCCTGTTCATCTTGCACAGAAATTGCAAGCTGTGCCAAACAGGAGGTTAAAGGCACTGACTCTCCAAGCGGGGAGAGTGTTAGTAAAGCATCTGGAATGGTGAACGCGAGGACCAGGATACGAAAACTGAGATGCATTTTAAATCATTTCCCAATCACACGGTGGACCATACTGTGGGTTTCCCATGCATGTTTTAGCTGGAGGAAGAATCCCTTGAACCTGAAGAGTTGGGACCCATGGAATAGGTACCATGCAGTATGACTTCAAAGGGTCTGCATTTGCTCACCGAAACTCACCAATGCGATCAGCCTGAAGTGTCCAGCCTTATGTCTCAACCAGCTCTGGGTGTAGATGTGGTCAATCCCGGTTGCATCACATGCCCTGAGTGAATTATTTAAGAATTGCTCTCTATTTCACTGTCTTTGTGTTTTGTTTTCGAAATTTATTTTGATAATGGGATTTATCGGAATTTCACTGCTGCGTTTCGACCGCTGTACACACGCTTGGTTCTCTTGCGGCGACATATATATCCATGGGTTTTAAGATTCTTCCTAGTCAGGTATATTTCTAGGTGTTGAATATGTGGTGTTGGATCCATTTCGTTGAGCAAGGAGTAGGTCTTGTCTATTACATATTTGGCTTATGGAATGTTATCTGTGCTAATTTCAGTCTCTGGTTTTATGCAGCAGCCCAACGCGCCTTTCCCCATAAGCAAACACTAGTTGGTTTTGTAAATTTGAGACCCTGTTCTGTTTTGTAATTCAGTTCATGTGTAGTCAAGTTTACATTCCGTGTATTAGTGATATCTTATGATGTTTCTTTTTCTGTGTGACGTAGTTCACGTAGAATCACCGTACCTGCATCCACTCACTATGCCGCTATGGGCCTGATGACACAGATTTCATTGCTGAGTGATATTGCATTGCACGTACGTGCCACAACTTCTTTATCCATTTTTTGCTTTCTGGGATATTTACCTCGTACTGTAGACGAGCTTCTTGGGAACACAGCCGTCCCAAACTTTGGGGTGGTTCTCTGTTTTTGATTTTAATTTCCCTAAGGAATAGGACCATAAGTGCAATTGCCATAGGCTGTGTTGCTTTATTTCTTACATGTTTCAGGAAACACCATACACTTCTCCAGGGTGGCTGTTGGCAATTTACATCCTGTCAATCAGCATAACCAGGCTCCCTGTTCTCCGTATCCTATCCTACCTTTCTGGATTTTACACTTTTTTCAGATGGACCTTTTGCCCGGGGGGCAGTGAGACTTCATTGTAGTGCAGATTTCCTTTACAGGCTTGCTTGGTTGGCCAAAAAGGGCGTATGCGTTTTTTCCTGAATATATTCAGGATAAAACGCATACGCCCTTTTTGGCCAAGTGCATCATTGTCGACGTTCTGCCTCTTTTCCTATGCTTTCAGGGCAATTCCAGTCTACCCGCTGCAATCGTTTTCCTGAAATTCTGCCCCGCTTTCAAGTCCCCTTCGCAGGCTTACTTCAATATATTTTTGGAGGATAGCTGTCATTTATAACTCTGCAGGATTGTGAATTACAGTGCCCCTGAGCTCCTTTCTTCAACTCGCTTTCTTGTGAGGTGGGCACAAAACCACAAGATTGCTTCAGGCCCTAATCTGTTTCCGGCAGGGCATGCTGAGCCTTTGTTTAATTCCTCTTCCTGGTGGGCAATGAGCGTTACATTTGCCCGTGCAGACACCTACAGCTAGTCTCTCATTGGTTCTCCCTATTCCTGTTCATCTTGCACAGAAATTGCAAGCTGTGCCAAACAGGAGGTTAAAGGCACTGACTCTCCAAGCGGGGAGAGTGTTAGTAAAGCATCTGGAATGGTGAACCCGAGGACCAGGATACGAAAACTGAGATGCATTTTAAATCGTTGCCCAATCACATGGTGGACGATACTCTGGGTTTCCCATGCATGTTTTAGCTGGAGGAAGAATCCCTTGAACCTGGAGAGTTGGGACCCATGGAATGGATACAATGCAGTATGACTCCAAAGGGTCTGCATTTGCTCACCGAAACTCACCAATGCTATCAGCCTGAAGTGTCCAGCCTTATGTCTCAACCAGCTCTGGGTGTAGATGTGGTCAATCCCGGTTGCATCACATGCCGAGTGAATTATTTAAGAATTGCTCTCTATTTCACTGTCTCTGGGTTTTGTTTTCGAAATTTATTTTGATAATGGGATTTATCGGATTTTCACTGCTGCGTTTCGGCCGCTGTACACACGCTTGATTCTCTTCCGGAGACATATATATCCATGCGTTTTAAGATTCTTCCTAGTCAGGTATATTCCTAGGCGTTGAATATGTGGTGTTGGGTCCATTTCGTTGAGCAAGGAGTAGGTCTTGTCTATTACATATTTGGCTTATGGAAAGTTATCTGTGCTAATTTCAGTCTCCGGGTTTATGCAGGACCCCAACGCACATTTCCCCATAAGCAAGCACTAGTTGGTTTTCTAAATTTGAGACCCTGTTCTGTATTGTAATTCAGTTCATGTGTAGTCAAGTTTACATTCCGTGTATTAGTGATATCTTATGATGTTTCTTTTTCTGTGTGACGTAGTTCACGTAGAATCACCGTACCTGCATCCACTCACTATGCCGCTACGGGCCTGATGACACAGATTTCATTGCTGAGTGATATTGCATTGTACGTACGTGCCACAACTTCTTTATCCATTTTTTGCTTTCTGGGATATTTACCTGATACTGTAGACGAGCTTCTTGTGAACACAGCCATCCCAAATATTGGGGTGGCTGTCTGTTTTTGATTTTAATTTCCGTAAGCTATACGACCATAAGTGGAAGTGCCATAGGCTGTGTTGCTTTGTTTCTTACTTGTTTCAGGAAACACCATACACTTCTCCAGGGTGGCTGCTGGCAATTTACATTCTGCCAATCAGCATAACAAGGCTCCCTGTTCTCCATATCCTGTCCTACCTTTCTGGATTTTACACTTTTTTCAGATGGCCCTTTTGCCTGGGGAGCAGTGAGACTTCATTGTAGTGCAGATTTCCTTTACAGGCTTGCTTGGTTGGCCAAAAAGGGCGTATGCGTTTTTTCCTGAATATATTCAGGAAAAAACGCATACGCCCTTTTTGGCCAAGTGCATCATTGTCGACGTTCTGCCTCCTTTCCTATGCTTTCAGGGCAATACCAGTCTACCCCCTGCAATCGTTTTCCTGAAATTCTGCCCCGCTTTCAAGTACCCTTCGCAGGCTTACTTCAATATATTTTTGGAGGATAGCTGTCATTTATAACTCTGCAGGTTTGTGAATTACAGTGCCCCTGAGCTCCTTTCTTCAACTCGCTTTCTTGTGAGCTGGGCACAAAACCGCAGGATTGCTTCAGGCCCTAATCTGTTTCCGGCAGGGCATGCTGAGCCTTTGGTTAATTCATCTTCCTGGTGGGAAATGAGCGTTACATTTGCCCGTGCAGACACCTACAGCTAGTCTCTCATTGGTTCTCCCTATTCCTGTTCATCTTGCACAGAAATTGCAAGCTGTGCCAAACAGGAGGTTAAAGGCACTGACTCTCCAAGCAGGGAGAGTGTTAGTAAAGCATCTGGAATGGTGAAACCGAGGACCAGGATACGAAAACTGAGATGCATTTTAAATCATTTCCCAATCACACGGTGGACCATACTGTGGGTTTCCCATGCATGTTTTAGCTGGAGGAAGAATCCCTTGAACCTGAAGAGTTGGGACCCATGGAATAGGTACCATGCAGTATGACTTCAAAGGGTCTGCATTTGCTCACCGAAACTCACCAATGCGATCAGCCTGAAGTGTCCAGCCTTATGTCTCAACCAGCTCTGGGTGTAGATGTGGTCAATCCCGGTTGCATCACATGCCCTGAGTGAATTATTTAAGAATTGCTCTCTATTTCACTGTCTTTGTGTTTTGTTTTCGAAATTTATTTTGATAATGGGATTTATCGGATTTTCACTGCTGCGTTTCGGCCGCTGTACACACGCTTGATTCTCTTACGGAGACATATATATCCATGGGTTTTAAGATACTTCCTAGTCAGGTATATTCCTAGGCGTTGAATATGTGGTGTTGGGTCCATTTCGTTGAGCAAGGAGTAGGTCTTGTCTATTACATATTTGGCTTATGGAATGTTATCTGTGCTAATTTCAGTCTCTGCTTTTATGCAGCACCCCAAGGCACCTTTCCCCATAAGCAAGCACTAGTTGGTTTTCTAAATTTGAGACCCTGTTCTGTTTTGTAATTCAGTTCATGTGTAGTCAAGTTTACATTCCGTGTATTAGTGATATCTTATGATGTTTCTTTTTCTGTGTGACCTAGTTCACGTAGAATCACCGTACCTGCATCCACTCAATATGCCGCTACGGGCCTTATGACACAGATTTCATTGCTGAGTGATATTGCATTGTACGTACGTGCCACAACTTCTTTATCCATTTTTTGCTTTCTGGGATATATACCTGGTACTGTAGACGAGCTTCTTGGGAACACAGCCGTCCCAAACTTTGGTGTGGCTATCTGTTTTTGATTTTAATTTCCCTAAGCAATAGGACCATAAGCGCAATTGCCAAAGGCTGTGTTGCTTTATTTCTTACGTGTTTCAGGAAACACCATACACTTCTCCAGTGTGGCTGTTCACAATTTACATCCTGCCAATCAGCATAACAAGGCTCCCTGTTCTCCATATCCTGTCCTAACTTTCTGGATTTTACACTTTTTTCAGATGGCCCTTTTGCCCGAGGGGCAGTGAGACTTCATTGTAGTGCAGATTTCCTTTACAGGCTTGCTTGGTTGGCCAAAAAGGGCGTATGCGTTTTTTCCTGAATATATTCAGGAAAAAACGCATACGCCCTTTTTGGCCAAGTGCATCATTGTCGACGTTCTGCTTCTTTTCCTATGCTTTCAGGGCAATTCCAGTCTACCCCCTTCAATCGTTTTACTGAAATTTTGCCCCGCTTTCAAGTCCCCTTCGCAGGCTTACTTCAATATATTTTTGGAGAATAGCTGTCATTTATAACTCTGCAGGTTTGTGAATTACAGTGCCCCTGAGCTCCTTTCTTCAACTCGCTTTCTTGTGAGCTGGGCCCAAAACCGCAGGATTGCTTCAGGCCCTAATCTGTTTCCAGCAGGGCACACTGAGCCTTTGTTTAATTCCTCTTCCTGGTGGGCAATGAGCGTTACATTTGCCCGTGCAGACACCTACAGCTAGTCTCTCATTGGTTCTCCCTATTCCTGTTCATCTTGCACAGAAATTGCAAGCTGTGCGAAACAAGAGGTTAAAGGCACTGACTCTCCAAGCGGGGAGAGTGTTAGTAAAGCATCTGGAATGGTGAACCAGAGGACAAGGATATGAAAACTGAGATGCATTTTAAATCGTTTCCCAATCACACGGTGGACCATACTGTTGGTTTCCCATGCATGTTTTAGCTGGAGGAAGAATCCCTTGAACCTGAAGAGTTGGGACCCATGGAATAGGTGCCATGCAGTATGACTTCAAAGGGTCTGCATTTGCTCACCGAAACTCACCAATGCTATCAGCCTGAAGTGTCCAGCCTTATGTCTCAACCAGCTCAGGGTGTAGATGTGGTCAATCCCGGTTGCATCACATGCCCTGAGTGAATTATTTAAGAATTGCTCTCTATTTCACTGTCTTTGTGTTTTGTTTTCGAAATTTATTTTGATAATGGGATTTATCAGATTTTCACTGCTGCGTTTCGGCCGCTGTACACACGCTTGGTTCTCTTACGGAGACATATGTATCCATGGGTTTTAAGATTCTACCTAGTCAGGTATATTCCTAGGCGTTGAATATGTGGTGTTGAGTCCATTTCGTTGAGCAAGGAGTAGGTTTTGTCTATTACATATTTGGCTTATGGAATGTTATCTGTGCTAATTTCAGTCTCTTGTTTTATGCAGCACCCCAAGGCACCTTTCCTCATAAGCAAGCACTAGTTGGTTTTCTAAATTTGAGACCCTGTTCTGTTTTGTAATTCAGTTCATGTGTAGTGAAGTTTACATTCCGTGTATTAGTGATATCTTATGATGTTTCTTTTTCTGTGTGACGTAGTTCACGTAGAATCACCGTACCTGTATCCACTCACTATGCCGCTACTGGCCTGATGACACAGATTTCATTGCTGAGTGATATTGCATTGCACGTACGTGCCACAACTTCTTTATCCATTTTTTGCTTTCTGAGATATTTACCTGGTACTGTAGACGAGCTTCTTGGGAACACAGCCGTCCCAAACTTTGGGGTGGCTCTCTGTTTTTGATTTTAATTTCCCTAAGGAATAGGACCATAACTGCAATTGCCATAGGCTGTGTTGCTTTATTTCTTACGTGTTTCAGGAAACACCATACACTTCTCCAGGGTGGCTGTTGGCAATTTACATCCTGCCAATCAGCATAACCAGGCTCCCTGTTCTCCATATCCTATCCTACCTTTCTGGATTTTACACTTTTTTCAGATGGCCCTTTTGCCCGGGGGGCAGTGAGACTTCATTGTAGTGCAGATTTCCTTTACAGGCTTGCTTGGTTGGCCAAAAAGGGCGTATGCGTTTTTTCCTGAATATATTCAGGAAAAAACGCATACGCCCTTTTTGGCCAATTGCATCATTGTAGACGTTCTGCCTCTTTTCCTATGCTTTCAGGGCAATTCCAGTCTACCCCCTGCAATCGTTTTCCTGAAATTCTGCCCCGCTTTCAAGTCCCCTTCGCAGGCTTACTTCAATATATTTTTGGAGGATAGCTGTCATTTATAACTCTGCAGGTTTGTGAATTACAGTGCCCCTGAGCTCATTTCTTCCACTCGCTTTCTTGTGAGCTCGGCACAAAACCGCAGGATTGCTTCAGGCCCTAATCTGTTTCCGGCAGGGCACACTGAGCCTTTGTTTAATTCCTCTTCCTGGTGGGCAATGAGCGTTACATTTGCCCGTGCAGACACCTACAGCTAGTCTCTCATTGGTTCTCCCTATTCCTGTTCATCTTGCACAGAAATTGCAAGCTGTGCCAAACAGGAGGTTAAAGGCTCTGTCTCTCCAAGCGGGGAGAGTGTTAGTAAAGCATCTGGAATGGTGAACCCGAGGACCAGGATACGAAAACTGAGATGCATTTTAAATCGTTTCCCACTCACATGGTGGACGATACTCTGGGTTTCCCATGCATGTTTTAGCTGGAGGAAGAATCCCTTGAACCTGGAGAGTTGGGACCCATGGAATGGGTACCATGCAGTATGACTTCAAAGGGTCTGCATTTGCTCACCGAAACTCACCAATGCTATCAGCATGAAGTGTCCAGCCTTATGTCTCAACCAGCTCTGGGTGTAGATGTGGTCAATCCCTGTTGCATCACATGCCCTGAGTGAATTATTTAAGAATTGCTCTCTATTTCACTGTCTTTGTGTTTTGTTTTCGAAATTTATTTTGATAATGGGATTTATCGGATTTTCACTGCTGCGTTTCGGCCGCTGTACACACGCTTGATTCTCTTACGGAGACATATATATCCATGTGTTTTAAGATTCTTCCTAGTCAGGTATATTCCTAGGCGTTGAATATGTGGTGTTGGGTCCATTTCGTTGAGCAAGGAGTAGGTCTTGTCTATTACATATTTGGCTTATGGAAAGTTATCTGTGCTAATTTCAGTCTCTGGTTTTATGCAGCACCCCAACGCGCCTTTCCCCATAAGCAAGCACTAGTTGGTTTTCTAAATTTGAGACCCTGTTCTATTTTGTAATTCAGTTCATGTGTAGTCAAGTTTACATTCCGTGTATTAGTGATATCTTATGATATTTCTTTTTCTGTGTGATGTAGTTCACGTAGAATCACCGTACCTGCATCCACTCACTATGCCGCTACGGGCCTGATGACACAGATTTCATTGCTGAGTGATATTGCATTGTACGTACGTGCCACAACTTCTTTATACATTTTTTGCTTTCTGGGATATTTACCTGATACTGTAGACGAGCTTCTTGTGAACACAGCCGTCCCAAATATTGGGGTGGCTGTCTGTTTTTGATTTTAATTTCCGTAAGCTATAGGACCATAAGTGGAAGTGCCATAGGCTGTGTTGCTTTGTTTCTTACGTGTTTCAGGAAACACCATACACTTCTCCAGGGTGGCTGCTGGCAATTTACATCCTGCCAATCAGCATAACAAGGCTCCCTGTTCTCCATATCCTGTCCTACCTTTCTGGATTTTACACTTTTTTCAGATGGCCCTTTTGCCCGGGGGGGGGGGGGGGGGTGGTGGGCAGTGAGATTTCATTGTAGTGCAGATTTCCTTTACAGGCTTGCTTGGTTGGCCAAAAAGGGCGTATGCGTTTTTTCCTGAATATATTCAGGAAAAAAAGCATACGCCCTTTTTGGCCAAGTGCATCAGTGTCGACGTTGTGCCTGTTTTTTTCTATGCTTTCAGGGCAATTCCAGTCTACCCCCTGCAATCGTTTTCCTGAAATTCTGCCCCGCTTTCAAGTCCCCTTCGCAGGCTTACTTCAATATATTTTTGGAGGGTAGCTGTCATTTTTACTCTGCACGTTTGTGAATTACAGTGCCCCTGAGCTCCTTTCTTCAACTCGCTTTCTTGTGAGCTGGGCACAGAACCGCAGGATTGCTTCAGGCCCTAATCTGTTTCCGTCAGGGCATGCTGAGCCTTTGGTTAATTCCTCTTCCTGGTGGGAAATGAGCGTTACATTTGCCCGTGCAGACACCTACAGCTAGTCTCTCATTGGTTCTCCCTATTCCTGTTCATCTTGCACAGAAATTGCAAGCTGTGCCAAACAGGAGGTTAAAGGCACTGACTCTCCAAGCGGGGAGAGTGTTAGTAAAGCATCTGGAATGGTGAACGCGAGGACCAGGATACGAAAACTGAGATGCATTTTAAATCATTTCCCAATCACACGGTGGACCATACTGTGGGTTTCCCATGCATGTTTTAGCTGGAGGAAGAATCCCTTGAACCTGAAGAGTTGGGACCCATGGAATAGGTACCATGCAGTATGACTTCAAAGGGTCTGCATTTGCTCACCGAAACTCACCAATGCGATCAGCCTGAAGTGTCCAGCCTTATGTCTCCACCAGCTCTGGGTGTAGATGTGGTCAATCCCGGTTGCATCACATGCCCTGAGTGAATTATTTAAGAATTGCTCTCTATTTCACTGTCTTTGTGTTTTGTTTTCGAAATTTATTTTGATAATGGGATTTATCGGAATTTCACTGCTGCGTTTCGACCGCTGTACACACGCTTGGTTCTCTTGCGGCGACATATATATCCATGGGTTTTAAGATTCTTCCTAGTCAGGTATATTTCTAGGTGTTGAATATGTGGTGTTGGATCCATTTCGTTGAGCAAGGAGTAGGTCTTGTCTATTACATATTTGGCTTATGGAATGTTATCTGTGCTAATTTCAGTCTCTGGTTTTATGCAGCAGCCCAACGCGCCTTTCCCCATAAGCAAACACTAGTTGGTTTTGTAAATTTGAGACCCTGTTCTGTTTTGTAATTCAGTTCATGTGTAGTCAAGTTTACATTCCGTGTATTAGTGATATCTTATGATGTTTCTTTTTCTGTGTGACGTAGTTCACGTAGAATCACCGTACCTGCATCCACTCACTATGCCGCTATGGGCCTGATGACACAGATTTCATTGCTGAGTGATATTGCATTGCACGTACGTGCCACAACTTCTTTATCCATTTTTTGCTTTCTGGGATATTTACCTCGTACTGTAGACGAGCTTCTTGGGAACACAGCCGTCCCAAACTTTGGGGTGGTTCTCTGTTTTTGATTTTAATTTCCCTAAGGAATAGGACCATAAGTGCAATTGCCATAGGCTGTGTTGCTTTATTTCTTACATGTTTCAGGAAACACCATACACTTCTCCAGGGTGGCTGTTGGCAATTTACATCCTGTCAATCAGCATAACCAGGCTCCCTGTTCTCCGTATCCTATCCTACCTTTCTGGATTTTACACTTTTTTCAGATGGCCCTTTTGCCCGGGGGGCAGTGAGACTTCATTGTAGTGCAGATTTCATTTACAGGCTTGCTTGGTTGGCCAAAAAGGGCGTATGCGTTTTTTCCTGAATATATTCAGGATAAAACGCATACGCCCTTTTTGGCCAAGTGCATCATTGTCGACGTTCTGCCTCTTTTCCTATGCTTTCAGGGCAATTCCAGTCTACCCGCTGCAATCGTTTTCCTGAAATTCTGCCCCGCTTTCAAGTCCCCTTCGCAGGCTTACTTCAATATATTTTTGGAGGATAGCTGTCATTTATAACTCTGCAGGATTGTGAATTACAGTGCCCCTGAGCTCCTTTCTTCAACTCGCTTTCTTGTGAGGTGGGCACAAAACCACAAGATTGCTTCAGGCCCTAATCTGTTTCCGGCAGGGCATGCTGAGCCTTTGTTTAATTCCTCTTCCTGGTGGGCAATGAGCGTTACATTTGCCCGTGCAGACACCTACAGCTAGTCTCTCATTGGTTCTCCCTATTCCTGTTCATCTTGCACAGAAATTGCAAGCTGTGCCAAACAGGAGGTTAAAGGCACTGACTCTCCAAGCGGGGAGAGTGTTAGTAAAGCATCTGGAATGGTGAACCCGAGGACCAGGATACGAAAACTGAGATGCATTTTAAATCGTTGCCCAATCACATGGTGGACGATACTCTGGGTTTCCCATGCATGTTTTAGCTGGAGGAAGAATCCCTTGAACCTGGAGAGTTGGGACCCATGGAATGGATACAATGCAGTATGACTCCAAAGGGTCTGCATTTGCTCACCGAAACTCACCAATGCTATCAGCCTGAAGTGTCCAGCCTTATGTCTCAACCAGCTCTGGGTGTAGATGTGGTCAATCCCGGTTGCATCACATGCCGAGTGAATTATTTAAGAATTGCTCTCTATTTCACTGTCTCTGGGTTTTGTTTTCGAAATTTATTTTGATAATGGGATTTATCGGATTTTCACTGCTGCGTTTCGGCCGCTGTACACACGCTTGATTCTCTTCCGGAGACATATATATCCATGCGTTTTAAGATTCTTCCTAGTCAGGTATATTCCTAGGCGTTGAATATGTGGTGTTGGGTCCATTTCGTTGAGCAAGGAGTAGGTCTTGTCTATTACATATTTGGCTTATGGAAAGTTATCTGTGCTAATTTCAGTCTCCAGTTTTATGCAGGACCCCAACGCACATTTCCCCATAAGCAAGCACTAGTTGGTTTTCTAAATTTGAGACCCTGTTCTGTATTGTAATTCAGTTCATGTGTAGTCAAGTTTACATTCCGTGTATTAGTGATATCTTATGATGTTTCTTTTTCTGTGTGACGTAGTTCACGTAGAATCACCGTACCTGCATCCACTCACTATGCCGCTACGGGCCTGATGACACAGATTTCATTGCTGAGTGATATTGCATTGTACGTACGTGCCACAACTTCTTTATCCATTTTTTGCTTTCTGGGATATTTACCTGATACTGTAGACGAGCTTCTTGTGAACACAGCCATCCCAAATATTGGGGTGGCTGTCTGTTTTTGATTTTAATTTCCGTAAGCTATAGGACCATAAGTGGAAGTGCCATAGGCTGTGTTGCTTTGTTTCTTACGTGTTTCAGGAAACACCATACACTTCTCCAGGGTGGCTGCTGGCAATTTACATTCTGCCAATCAGCATAACAAGGCTCCCTGTTCTCCATATCCTGTCCTACCTTTCTGGATTTTACACTTTTTTCAGATGGCCCTTTTGCCTGGGGAGCAGTGAGACTTCATTGTAGTGCAGATTTCCTTTACAGGCTTGCTTGGTTGGCCAAAAAGGGCGTATGCGTTTTTTCCTGAATATATTCAGGAAAAAACGCATACGCCCTTTTTGGCCAAGTGCATCATTGTCGACGTTCTGCCTCCTTTCCTATGCTTTCAGGGCAATACCAGTCTACCCCCTGCAATCGTTTTCCTGAAATTCTGCCCCGCTTTCAAGTCCCCTTCGCAGGCTTACTTCAATATATTTTTGGAGGATAGCTGTCATTTATAACTCTGCAGGTTTGTGAATTACAGTGCCCCTGAGCTCCTTTCTTCGACTCGCTTTCTTTTGAGCTGGGCACAAACCCGCAGGATTGCTTCAGGCCCTAATCTGTTTCCGGCAGGTCACACTGAGCCGTTGTTTAATTCCTCTTTCTATTGGGCAATGAGCGTTACATTTGCTCGTGCAGACAACTACAGCAAGTCTCTCATTGGTTCTCCCTATTCCTGTTCATCTTGCACAGAAATTGCAAGCTGTGCGAAACAGGAGGTTAAAGGCACTGACTCTCCAAGCGGGGAGAGTGTTAGTAAAGCATCTGGAATGGTGAACCCGAGGACCAGGATACGAAAACTGAGATGCATTTTAAATCGTTTCCCAATCACACGGTGTACGATACTCTGGGTTTCCCATGCATGTTTTAGCTGGAGGAAGAATCCCTTGAACCTGGAGAGTTGGGACCCATGGAATGGGTACCATGCAGTATGACTTCAAAGGTTCTGCATTTGCTCACCGAAACTCACCAATGCTATCAGCCTGAAGTGTCCAGCCTTATGTCTCAACCAGCTCTGGGTGTAGATGTGTTAAATCCCTGTTGCATCACATGCCCTGAGTGAAATATTTAAGAATTGCTCTCTATTTCACTGTCTTTGTGTTTTGTATTCGAAATTTATTTTGATAATGGGATTTATCGGATTTTCACTGCTGCGTTTCGGCCGCTGTACACACGCTTGATTCTCTTACAGAGACATATATATCCATGGGTTTTAAGATTCTTTCTAGTCAGGTATATTCCTAGGCGTTGAATATGTGGTGTTGGGTCCATTTCGTTGAGCAAGGAGTAGGTCTTGTCTATTACATATTTGGCTTATGGAAAGTTATCTGTGCTAATTTCAGTCTCTGGTTTTATGCAGCACCCCAAGGCACCTTTCCCCATAAGCAAGCACTAGTTGGTTTTCTAAATTTGAGACCCTGTTCTGTTTTGTAATTCAGTTAATGTGTAGTCAACTTTACATTCCGTGTATTAGTGATATCTTATGATGTTTCTTTTTCTGTGTGACGTAGTTCACGTAGAATCACCGTACCTGCATCCACTCACTATGCCGCTACGGGCCTGATGACACAGATTTAATTGCTGAGTGATATTGCATTGCACGTACGTGCCACAACTTCTTTATCCATTTTTTTCCTTCTGGGATTTTTACCTGATACTGTAGACGAGCTTCTTGTGAACACAGCCGTCCCAAATATTGGGGTGGCTGTCTGTTTTTGATTTTAATTTCCGTAAGCTATAGGACCATAAGTGGAAGTGCCATAGGCTGTGTTGCTTTGTTTCTTACGTGTTTCAGGAAACACCATACACTTCTCCAGGGTGGCTGCTGGCAATTTACATCCTGCCAATCAGCATAACAAGGCTCCGTGTTCTCCATATCCTGTCCTACCTTTCTGGATTTTACACTTTTTTCAGATGGCCCTTTTGCCCGGGGGGGCGGGGGCAGTGAGACTTCATTGTAGTGCAGATTTCCTTTACAGGCTTGCTTGGTTGGCCAAAAAGGACGTATGCGTTTTTTCCTGAATATATTCAGGAAAAAACGCATACGCCCTTTTTGGCCAATTGCATCATTGTAGACGTTCTGCCTCTTTTCCTATGCTTTCAGGGCAATTCCAGTCTACCCCCTGCAATCGTTTTCCTGAAATTCTGCCCCACTTTCAAGTCCCCTTCGCAGGCTTACTTCAATATATTTTTGGAGGATAGCTGTCATTTATAACTCTGCAGGTTTGTGAATTACAGTGCCCCTGAGCTCCTTTCTTCAACTCGTTTTCTTGTGAGCTGGGCTCAAAACCGCAGGATTGCTTCAGGCCCTAATCTGTTTCCGGCAGGGCATGCTGAGCCTTTGTTTAATTCCTCTTCCTGGTGGGCAATGAGCGTTACATTTGCCCGTGCGGCCACCTACAGCTAGTCTCTCATTGGTTCTCCCCATTCCTGTTCATCTTGCACAGAAATTGCAAGCTGTGCCAAAGAGGAGGTTAAAGGCACTGACTCTCCAAGCGGGGAGAGTGTTAGTCAAGCATCTGGAATGGTGAACCCGAGGACCAGGATACGAAAACTGAGATGCATTTTAAATCGTTTCCCAATCACCCGGTGGACGATACTCTGGGTTTCCCATGCATGTTTTAGCTGGAGGAAGAATCCCTTGAACCTGGAGAGTTGGGACCCATGGAATGGGTTCCATGCAGTATGACTTCAAAGGGTCTGCATTTGCTCACCGAAACTCACCAATGCTATCAGCCTGAAGTGTCCAGCCTTATGTCTCAACCAGCTCTGGGTGTAGATGTGTTAAATCCCGGTTGCATCACATGCCCTGAGTGAAATATTTAAGAATTGCTCTCTATTTCACTGTCTTTGTGTTTTGTTTTCGAAATTTATTTTGATAATGGGATTTATCGGATTTTCACTGCTGCGTTTCGGCCGCTGTACACACGCTTGATTCTCTTACGGAGACATATATATCCATGGGTTTTAAGATTCTTCCTAGTCATGTATATTCCTAAGCGTTGAATATGTGGTGTTGGGTCCATTTCGTTGAGCAAGGAGTAGGTCTTGTCTATTACATATTTGGCTTATGGAAAGTTATCTGTGCTAATTTCAGTCTCTGGTTTTATGCAGCACCCCAAGGCACCTTTCCCCATAAGCAAGCACTAGTTGGTTTTCTAAATTTGAGACCCTGTTCTGTTTTGTAATTCAGTTAATGTGTAGTCAACTTTACATTCCGTGTATTAGTGATATCTTATGATGTTTCTTTTTCTGTGTGACGTAGTTCACGTAGAATCACCGTACCTGCATCCACTCACTATGCCGCTACGGGCCTGATGACACAGATTTAATTGCTGAGTGATATTGCATTGCACGTACGTGCCACAACTTCTTTATCCATTTTTTTCCTTCTGGGATTTTTACCTGATACTGTAGACGAGCTTCTTGTGAACACAGCCGTCCCAAATATTGGGGTGGCTGTCTGTTTTTGATTTTAATTTCCGTAAGCTATAGGACCATAAGTGGAAGTGCCATAGGCTGTGTTGCTTTGTTTCTTACGTGTTTCAGGAAACACCATACACTTCTCCAGGGTGGCTGCTGGCAATTTACATCCTGCCAATCAGCATAACAAGGCTCCGTGTTCTCCATATCCTGTCCTACCTTTCTGGATTTTACACTTTTTTCAGATGGCCCTTTTGCCCGGGGGGGCGGGGGCAGTGAGACTTCATTGTAGTGCAGATTTCCTTTACAGGCTTGCTTGGTTGGCCAAAAAGGACGTATGCGTTTTTTCCTGAATATATTCAGGAAAAAACGCATACGCCCTTTTTGGCCAATTGCATCATTGTAGACGTTCTGCCTCTTTTCCTATGCTTTCAGGGCAATTCCAGTCTACCCCCTGCAATCGTTTTCCTGAAATTCTGCCCCACTTTCAAGTCCCCTTCGCAGGCTTACTTCAATATATTTTTGGAGGATAGCTGTCATTTATAACTCTGCAGGTTTGTGAATTACAGTGCCCCTGAGCTCCTTTCTTCAACTCGCTTTCTTGTGAGCTGGGCTCAAAACCGCAGGATTGCTTCAGGCCCTAATCTGTTTCCGGCAGGGCATGCTGAGCCTTTGTTTAATTCCTCTTCCTGGTGGGCAATGAGCGTTACATTTGCCCGTGCGGCCACCTACAGCTAGTCTCTCATTGGTTCTCCCCATTCCTGTTCATCTTGCACAGAAATTGCAAGCTGTGCCAAAGAGGAGGTTAAAGGCACTGACTCTCCAAGCGGGGAGAGTGTTAGTCAAGCATCTGGAATGGTGAACCCGAGGACCAGGATACGAAAACTGAGATGCATTTTAAATCGTTTCCCAATCACACGGTGGACGATACTCTGGGTTTCCCATGCATGTTTTAGCTGGAGGAAGAATCCCTTGAACCTGGAGAGTTGGGACCCATGGAATGGGTTCCATGCAGTATGACTTCAAAGGGTCTGCATTTGCTCACCGAAACTCACCAATGCTATCAGCCTGAAGTGTCCAGCCTTATGTCTCAACCAGCTCTGGGTGTAGATGTGTTAAATCCCGGTTGCATCACATGCCCTGAGTGAAATATTTAAGAATTGCTCTCTATTTCACTGTCTTTGTGTTTTGTTTTCGAAATTTATTTTGATAATGGGATTTATCGGATTTTCACTGCTGCGTTTCGGCCGCTGTACACACGCTTGATTCTCTTACGGAGACATATATATCCATGGGTTTTAAGATTCTTCCTAGTCATGTATATTCCTAAGCGTTGAATATGTGGTGTTGGGTCCATTTCGTTGAGCAAGGAGTAGGTCTTGTCTATTACATATTTGGCTTATGGAAAGTTATCTGTGCTAATTTCAGTCTCTGGTTTTATGCAGCACCCCAACGCACCTTTCCCCATAAGCAAGCACTAGTTGGTTTTCTAAATTTGAGACCCTGTTCTGTTTTGTAATTCAGTTCATGTGTAGTCAAGTTTACATTCCGTGTATTAGTGATATCTTATGATGTTTCTTTTTCTGTGTGACGTAGTTCATGTAGAATCACCGTAGCTGCATCCACTCACTATGCCGCTACGGGCCTGATGACACAGATTTCATTGCTGAGTGATATTGCATTGTACGTACGTGCCACAACTTCTTTATCCATTTTTTGCTTTCTGGGATTTTTACCTGATACTGTAGACGAGCTTCTTGTGAACACAGCCGTCCCAAATATTGGGGTGGCTGTCTGTTTTTGATTTTAATTTCCGTAAGCTATAGGACCATAAGTGGAAGTGCCATAGGCTGTGTTGCTTTGTTTCTTACGTGTTTCAGGAAACACCATACACTTCTCCAGGGTGGCTGCTGGCAATTTACATCCTGCCAATCAGCATAACAAGGCTCCGTGTTCTCCATATCCTGTCTTACCTTTCTGGATTTTACACTTTTTTCAGATGGCCCTTTTGCCCGTGGGCCAGTGAGACTTCATTGTAGTGCAGATTTCCTTTACAGGCCTGCTTGGTTGGCCAAAAAGGGCGTATGCGTTTTTTCCTGAATATATTCAGGAGAAAACGCATATGCCCTTTTTGGCCAAGTGCATCATTGTCGACGTTCTGCCTCTTTTCCTATGCTTTCAGGGCAATTCCAGTCTACCCCCTGCAATCGTTTTCCTGAAATTCTGCCCCGCTTTCAAATCCCCTTCACAGGCTTACTTCAATATATTTTTGGAGGATAGCTGTCATTTATAACTCTGCATGTTTGTGAATTACAGTGCGCCTGAGCTCCTTTCTTCAACTCGCTTTCTTGTGAGCTGGGCACAAAACCGCAGGATTGCTTCAGGCCCTAATCTGTTTTCAGCAGGGCATGCTGAGCCTTTGTTTAATTCCTCTTCCTGGTCGGCAATTAGCGTTACATTTGCCCGTGCAGACACCTACAGCTAGTCTCTCATTGGTTCTCCCTATTCCTGTTCATCTTGCACAGAAATTGCAAGCTGTGCCAAACAGGAGGTTAAAGGCACTGACTCTCCAAGCAGGGAGAGTGTTAGTAAAGCTTCTGGAATGGTGAACCCGAGGACCAGGATACGAAAACTGAGATGCATTTTAAGTCGTTTCCCAATCACACGGTGGACGATACTCTGGGTTTCCCATGCATGTTTTAGCTGGAGGAAGAATCCCTTGAACCTGGAGAGTTGGGACCTATGGAATGGGTACCATGCAGTATGACTTCAAAGGGTCTGCATTTGCTCACCGAAACTCACCAATGCTATCAGCCTGAAGTGTCCAGCCTTATGTCTCAACCAGCTCTGGGTGTAGATGTAGTCAATCCCGGTTGCATCACATGCCCTGAGTGAATTATTTAAGAATTGCTCTCTATTTCACTGTCTTTGTGTTTTGTTTTCGAAATTTATTTTGATAATGGGATTTATCGGATTTTCACTGCTGCGTTTCGGCCGCTGTACACACGCTTGATTCTCTTACGGAGACATATATATCCATGGGATTTAAGACTCTCCCTAGTCAGGTATATTCCTAGGCGTTGAATATGTGGTGTTGAGTCCAATTCGTTGAGCAAGGAGTAGGTCTTGTCTATTACATATTTGGCTTATGGAATGTTATCTGTGCTAATTTCAGTCTCTGGTTTTATGCAGCACACCTAGGCACCTTTCCCCATAAGCAAGCACTAGTTGGTTTTCTAAATTTGAGACCCTGTTCTGTTTTGTAATTCAGTTCATGTGTAGTCAAGTTTACATTCCGTGTATTAGTGATATCTTATGATGTTTCTTTTTCTGTGTGACGTAGTTCACGTAGAATCACCGTACCTGCATCCATTCACTATGCCGCTACGGGCCTGATGACACAGATTTCATTGCTGAGTGATATTGCATTGCACGTACGTGCCACAACTTCTTTATCCATTTTTTGCTTTCTGGGATATTTACCTGGTACTGTAGACGAGCTTCCTGGGAACACAGCCGTCCCAAACTTTGGGGTGGCTCTCTGTTTTTGATTTTAATTTCCCTAAGGAATAGGACCATAAGTGCAATTGCCATAGGCTGTGTTGCTTTATTTCTTACGTGTTTCAGGAAACACCATACACTCCTCCAGGGTGGCTGTTGGCAATTTACATCCTGCCAATCAGCATAACTAGGCTCCCTGTTCTCCATATCCTGTCCTACATTTCTGGAATTTACACTTTTTTCAGATGGCCCTTTTCCCTGGGGGGCAGTGAGATTTCATTGTAGTGCAGATTTCCTTTACAGGCTTGCTTGGTTGGCCAAAAAGGGCGTATGCGTTTTTTCCTGAATATATTCAGGAAAAAACGCATACGCCCTTTTTGGCCAAGTGCATCATTGTCGACGTTCTGCCTCTTTTCCTATGCTTTGAGGGCAATTCCAGTCTACCCCCTGCAATCGTTTTCCTGAAATTCTGCCCCGCTTACAAGTCCCCTTCACAGGCTTACTCCAATATATTTTTGGAGGATAGCTGTCATTTATAACTCTGCAGGTTTGTGAATTACAGTGCGCCTGAGCTCCTTTCTTCAACTCGCTTTCTTGTGAGCTGGGCACAAAACCGCAGGATTGCTTCAGGCCCTAATCTTTTTTCAGCAGGGCATGCTGAGCCTTTGTTTAATTCCTCTTCCTGGTCGGCAATAAGCGTTACATTTGCCCGTGCAGACACCTACAGCTAGTCTCTCATTGGTTCTCCCTATTCCTGTTCATCTTGCACAGAAATTGCAAGCTGTGCCAAACAGGAGGTTAAAGGCACTGACTCTCCAAGCGGGGAGAGTGTTAGTAAAGCATCTGGAATGGTGAACCCGAGGACCAGGATACGAAAACTGAGATGCATTTTAAATCGTTGCCCAATCACATGGTGGACGATACTCTGGGTTTCCCATGCGTGTTTTAGCTGGAGGAAGAATCCCTTGAACCTGGAGAGTTGGGACCCATGGAATAGGTACCATGCAGTATGACTTCAAAGGGTGTGCATTTGCTCACCGAACCTCACCAATGTTATCAGCCTGAAGTGTCCAGCCTTTATGTCTCAACCAGCTCTGTGTGTAGATGTGGTCAATCCCGGGTACATCACATGCCCTGAGTGAATTATTTAAGAATTGCTCTCTATTTCACTGTCTTTGAGTTTTGTTTTCGAAATTTATTTTGATAATGGGATTTATTGGATTTTCACTGCTGTGTTTCGGCCACTGTACACACGCTTGATTCTCTTACGGAGACATATATATCCATGGGTTTTAAGATTCTTCCTAGTCAGGTATATTCCTAGGCGTTGAATATGTGGTGTTGATTCCATTTCGTTGAGCATGGAGTAGGTCTTGTCTATTACATATTTGGCTTATGGAATGTTATCTGTGCTAATTTCAGTCTCTGGTTTTATGCAGCACCCCAAGGCACTTTTCCCCATAAGCAAGCACTAGTTGGTTTTCTAAATTTGAGACCCTGTTCTGTTTTGTAGTTCAGTTCATGTGTAGTCAAGTTTACATTCCGTGTATTAGTGATATCTTATGATGTTTCTTTTTCTGTGTGACGTAGTTCACGTAGAATCACCATACCTGCATCCATTCATTATGCCGCTACGGGCCTGGTGACACAGATTTCATTGCTGCGTGATATTGCATTGCACTTACGTGCCACAACTTCTTTATCCATTTTTTGCTTTCTGGGATATTTACCTGGTACTGTAGACGAGCTTCTTGGGAACACAGCCGTCCCAAACTTTGGGGTGGCTCTCTGTTTTTGATTTTAATTTCCCTAAGGAATAGGACCATAAGTGCAATTGCCATAGGCTGTGTTGCTTTATTTCTTACGTGTTTCAGGAAACACCATACACTTCTCCAGGGTTGCTGCTGGCAATTTACATTCTGCCAATCAGCATAACAAGGCTCCCTGTTCTCCATATCCTGTCCTACCTTTCCGGATTTTACACTTTTTTCAGATGGCCCTTTTGCCCGGGGGGCAGTGAGATTTCATTGTAGTGCAGATTTCCTTTACAGGCTTGCTTGTTTGGCCAAAAAGTGCGTATGCGTTTTTTCCTGAATATATTCAGGAAAAAACGCATACGCCCTTTTTGGCCAAGTGCATCATTGTCGACGTTCTGCCTCTTTTCCTATGCTTTGAGGGCAATTCCAGTCTACCCCCTGCAATCGTTTTCCTGAAATTCTGCCCCGCTTTCAAGTCCCCTTCGCAGGCTTACTTCAATATATTTTTGGAGGATAGCTGTCATTTATAACTCTGCAGGTTTGTGAATTATAGTGCGCCTGAGCTCCTTTCTTCAACTCGCTTTCTTGTGAGCTGGGCACAAAACCGCAGGATTGCTTCAGGCCCTAATCTGTTTTCAGCAGGGCATGCTGAGCCTTTGTTTAATTCCTCTTCCTGGTCGGCAATAAGCGTTACATTTGCCCGTGCAGACACCTACAGCTAGTCTCTCATTGGTTCTCCCTATTCCTGTTCATCTTGCACAGAAATTGCAAGCTGTGCCAAACAGGAGGTTAAAGGCACTGACTCTCCAAGCGGGGAGAGTGTTAGTAAAGCATCTGGAATGGTGAACCCGAGGACCAGGATACGAAAACTGAGATGCATTTTAAATCGTTGCCCAATCACATGGTGGACGATACTCTGGGTTTCCCATGCGTGTTTTAGCTGGAGGAAGAATCCATTGAACCTGGAGAGTTGGGACCCATGGAATAGGTACCATGCAGTATGACTTCAAAGGGTGTGCATTTGCTCACCGAACCTCACCAATGTTATCAGCCTGAAGTGTCCAGCCTTTATGTCTCAACCAGCTCTGTGTGTAGATGTGGTCAATCCCGGGTACATCACATGCCCTGAGTGAATTATTTAAGAATTGCTCTCTATTTCACTGTCTTTGTGTTTTGTTTTCGAAATTTATTTTGATAATGGGATTTATTGGATTTTCACTGCTGTGTTTCGGCCACTGTACACACGCTTGATTCTCTTACGGAGACATATATATCCATGGGTTTTAAGATTCTTCCTAGTCAGGTATATTCCTAGGCGTTGAATATGTGGTGTTGATTCCATTTCGTTGAGCATGGAGTAGGTCTTGTCTATTACATATTTGGCTTATGGAATGTTATCTGTGCTAATTTCAGTCTCTGGTTTTATGCAGCACCCCAAGGCACCTTTCCCCATAAGCAAGCACTAGTTGGTTTTCTAAATTTGAGACCCTGTTCTGTTTTGTAGTTCAGTTCATGTGTAGTCAAGTTTACATTTTGTGTATTAGTGATATCTTATGATGTTTCTTTTTCTGTGTGACGTAGTTCACGTAGAATCACCATACCTGCATCCATTCATTATGCCGCTACGGGCCTGGTGACACAGATTTCATTGCTGCGTGATATTGCATTGCACGTACGTGCCACAACTTCTTTATCCATTTTTTGCTTTCTGGGATATTTACCTGGTACTGTAGACGAGCTTCTTGGGAACACAGCCGTCCCAAACTTTGGGGTGGCTCTCTGTTTTTGATTTTAATTTCCCTAAGGAATAGGACCATAAGTGCAATTGCCATAGGCTGTGTTGCTTTATTTCTTACGTGTTTCAGGAAACACCATACACTTCTCCAGGGTTGCTGCTGGCAATTTACATTCTGCCAATCAGCATAACAAGGCTCCCTGTTCTCCATATCCTGTCCTACCTTTCCGGATTTTACACTTTTTTCAGATGGCCCTTTTGCCCGGGGGGCAGTGAGATTTCATTGTAGTGCAGATTTCCTTTACAGGCTTGCTTGTTTGGCCAAAAAGGGCGTATGCGTTTTTTCCTGAATATATTCAGGAAAAAACGCATACGCCCTTTTTGGCCAAGTGCATCATTGTCGACGTTCTGCCTCTTTTCCTATGCTTTCAGGGCAATTCCAGTCTACCCCCTGCAATCGTTTTCCTGAAATTCTGCCCCGCTTTCAAGTCCCCTTCGCAGGCTTACTTCAATATTCTTTTGGAGGATAGCTGTCATTTATAACTCTGCAGGTTTGTGAATTACAGTGCCCCTGAGCTCATTTCTTCCACTCGCTTTCTTGTGAGCTGGGCACAAAACTGCAGGATTGCTTCAGGCCCTAATCTGTTTCCAGCAGGGCACACTGAGCCTTTGTTTAATTCCTCTTCCTGGTGGGCAATGAGCGTTACATTTGCCCGTGCAGACACCTACAGCTAGTCTCTCATTGGTTCTCCCTATTCCTGTTCATCTTGCACAGAAATTGCAAGCTGTGCCAAACAGGAGGTTAAAGGCTCTGTCTCTCCAAGCGGGGAGAGTGTTAGTAAAGCATCTGGAATGGTGAACCCGAGGACCAGGATACGAAAACTGAGATGCATTTTAAATCGTTTCCCAATCACACGGTGGACGATACTCTGGGTTTCCCATGCATGTTTTAGCTGGAGGAAGAATCCCTTGAACCTGGAGAGTTGGGACCCATGGAATGGGTACCATGCAGTATGACTTCAAAGGGTCTGCATTTGCTCACCGAAACTCACCAATGCTATCAGCCTGAAGTGTCCAGCCTTATGTCTCAACCAGCTCTGGGTGTAGATGTGGTCAATCCCGGTTGCATCACATGCCCTGAGTGAATTATTTAAGAATTGCTCTCTATTTCACTGTCTTTGTGTTTTGTTTTCGAAATTTATTTTGATAATGGGATTTATCGGATTTTCACTGCTGCGTTTCGGCCGCTGTACACACGCTTGATTCTCTTATGGAGACATATATATCCATGTGTTTTAAGATTCTTCCTAGTCAGGTATATTCCTAGGCGTTGAATATGTGGTGTTGGGTCCATTTCGTTGAGCAAGGAGTAGGTCTTGTCTATTACATATTTGGCTTATGGAAAGTTATCTGTGCTAATTTCAGTCTCTGGTTTTATGCAGCACCCCAACGCGCCTTTCCCCATAAGCAAGCACTAGTTGGTTTTCTAAATTTGAGACCCTGTTCTGTTTTGTAATTCAGTTCATGTGTAGTCAAGTTTACATTCCGTGTATTAGTGATATCTTATGATATTTCTTTTTCTGTGTGACGTAGTTCACGTAGAATCACCGTACCTGCATCCACTCACTATGCCGCTACGGGCCTGATGACACAGATTTCATTGCTGAGTGATATTGCATTGTACGTACGTGCCACAAATTCTTTATCCATTTTTTGCTTTCTGGGATATTTACCTGATACTGTAGACGAGCTTCTTGTGAACACAGCCGTCCCAAATATTGGGGTGGCTGTCTGTTTTTGATTTTAATTTCCGTAAGCTATAGGACCATAAGTGGAAGTGCCATAGGCTGTGTTGCTTTGTTTCTTACGTGTTTCAGGAAACACCATACACTTCTCCAGGGTGGCTGCTGGCAATTTACATCCTGCCAATCAGCATAACAAGGCTCCCTGTTCTCCATATCCTGTCCTACCTTTCTGGATTTTACACTTTTTTCTGATGGCCCTTTTGCCCGGGGGGCAGTGAGACTTCATTGTAGTGCAGATTTCCTTTACAGGCTTGCTTGGTTGGCCAAAAAGGGCGTATGCATTTTTTCCTGAATATATTCAGGAGAAAACGCATATGCCCTTTTTGGCCAAGTGCATCATTGTCGACGTTCTGCCTGTTTTCCTATGCTTTCAGGGCAATTCTAGTCTAACCCCTGCAATCGTTTTCCTGAAATTCTGCTCCGCTTTCAAATCCCCTTCACAGGCTTACTTCAATATATTTTTGGAGGATAGCTGTCATTTATAACTCTGCATGTTTGTGAATAACAGTGCGCCTGAGCTCCTTTCTTCAACTCGCTTTCTTGTGAGCTGGGCACAAAACCGCAGGATTGCTTCAGGCCCTAATCTGTTTCCGGCAGGGCATGCTGAGCCTTTGGTTAATTCATCTTCCTGGTGGGAAATGAGCGTTACATTTGCCCGTGCAGACACCTACAGCTAGTCTCTCATTGGTTCTCCCTATTCCTGTTCATCTTGCACAGAAATTGCAAGCTGTGCCAAACAGGAGGTTAAAGGCACTGACTCTCCAAGCAGGGAGAGTGTTAGTAAAGCATCTGGAATGGTGAAACCGAGGAACAGGATACGAAAACTGAGATGCATTTTAAATCATTTCCCAATCACATGGTGGACCATACTGTGGGTTTCCCATGCATGTTTTAGCTGGAGGAAGAATCCCTTGAACCTGAAGAGTTGGGACCCATGGAATAGGTACCATGCAGTATGACTTCAAAGGGTCTGCATTTGCTCACCGAAACTCACCAATGCGATCAGCCTGAAGTGTCCAGCCTTATGTCTCAACCAGCTCTGGGTGTAGATGTGGTCAATCCCGGTTGCATCACATGCCCTGAGTGAATTATTTAAGAATTGCTCTCTATTTCACTGTCTTTGTGTTTTGTTTTCGAAATTTATTTTGATAATGGGATTTATCGGATTTTCACTGCTGCGTTTCGGCCGCTGTACACACGCTTGATTCTCTTACGGAGACATATATATCCATGGGTTTTAAGATACTTCCTAGTCAGGTATATTCCTAGGCGTTGAATATGTGGTGTTGGGTCCATTTCGTTGAGCAAGGAGTAGGTCTTGTCTATTACATATTTGGCTTATGGAATGTTATCTGTGCTAATTTCAGTCTCTGCTTTTATGCAGCACCCCAAGGCACCTTTCCCCATAAGCAAGCACTAGTTGGTTTTCTAAATTTGAAACCCTGTTCTGTTTTGTAATTCAGTTCATGTGTAGTCAAGTTTACATTCCGTGTATTAGTGATATCTTATGATGTTTCTTTTTCTGTGTGACCTAGTTCACGTAGAATCACCGTACCTGCATTCACTCAATATGCCGCTACGGGCCTTATGACACAGATTTCATTGCTGTGTGATATTGCATTGTACGTACGTGCCACAACTTCTTTATCCATTTTTTGCTTTCTGGGATATATACCTGGTACTGTAGACGAGCTTCTTGGGAACACAGCCGTCCCAAACTTTGGTGAGGCTATCTGTTTTTGATTTTAATTTCCCTAAGCAATAGGACCATAAGCGCAATTGCCAAAGGCTGTGTTGCTTTATTTCTTACGTGTTTCAGGAAACACCATACACTTCTCCAGTGTGGCTGTTCACAATTTACATCCTGCCAATCAGCATAACAAGGCTCCCTGTTCTCCATATCCTGTCCTACCTTTCTGGATTTTACACTTTTTTCAGATGGCCCTTTTGCCCGAGGGGCAGTGAGACTTCATTGTAGTGCAGATTTCCTTTACAGGCTTGCTTGGTTGGCCAAAATGGGCGTATACGTTTTTTCCTGAATATATTCAGGAAAAAACGCATACGCCCTTTTTGGCCAAGTACATCATTGTCGACGTTCTGCCTCTTTTCCTATGCTTTCAGGGCAATTCCAGTCTACCCCCTTCAATCGTTTTACTGAAATTTTGCCCCGCTTTCAAGTCCCCTTCGCAGGCTTACTTCAATATATTTTTGGAGAATAGCTGTCATTTATAACTCTGCAGGTTTGTGAATTACAGTGCCCCTGAGCTCCTTTCTTCAACTCGCTTTCTTGTGAGCTGGGCCCAAAACCGCAGGATTGCTTCAGGCCCTAATCTGTTTCCAGCAGGGCACACTGAGCCTTTGTTTAATTCCTCTTCCTGGTGGGCAATGAGCGTTACATTTGCCCGTGCAGACACCTACAGCTAGTCTCTCATTGGTTCTCCCTATTCCTGTTCATCTTGCACAGAAATTGCAAGCTGTGCGAAACAGGAGGTTAAAGGCACTGACTCTCCAAGCGGGGAGAGTGTTAGTAAAGCATCTGGAATGGTGAACCAGAGGACAAGGATATGAAAACTGAGATGCATTTTAAATCGTTTCCCAATCACACGGTGGACCATACTGTGGGTTTCCCATGCATGTTTTAGCTGGAGGAAGAATCCCTTTAACCTGAAGAGTTGGGACCCATGGAATAGGTGCCATGCAGTATGACTTCAAAGGGTCTGCATTTGCTCACCGAAACTCACCAATGCTATCAGCCTGAAGTGTCCAGCCTTATGTCTCAACCAGCTCAGGGTGTAGATGTGGTCAATCCCGGTTGCATCACATGCCCTGAGTGAATTATTTAAGAATTGCTCTCTATTTCACTGTCTTTGTGTTTTGTTTTCGAAATTTATTTTGATAATGGGATTTATCGGATTTTCACTGCTGCGTTTTGGCCGCTGTACACACGCTTGGTTCTCTTACGGAGACATATGTATCCATGGGTTTTAAGATTCTTCCTAGTCAGGTATATTCCTAGGCGTTGAATATGTGGTGTTGAGTCCATTTCGTTGAGCAAGGAGTAGGTTTTGTCTATTACATATTTGGCTTATGGAATGTTATCTGTGCTAATTTCAGTCTCTGGTTTTATGCAGCACCTCAAGGCACCTTTCCCCATAAGCAAACACTAGTTGGTTTTCTAAATTTGAGACCCTGTTCTGTTTTGTAATTCAGTTCATGTGTAGTCAAGTTTACATTCCGTGTATTAGTGATATCTTATGATGTTTCTTTTTCTGTGTGACGTAGTTCACGTAGAATCACCGTACCTGTATCGATTCACTATGCCGCGACGGGCCTGATGACACAGATTTCATTGCTGAGTGATATTGCATTGCACGTACGTGCCACAACTTCTTTATCTATTTTTTGCTTTCTGGGATATTTACCTGGTACTGTAGACGAGCTTCTTGGGAACACAGCCGTCCCAAACTTTGGGGTGGCTCTCTGTTTTTGATTTTAATTTCCCTAAGGAATAGGACCATAAGTGCAATTGCCATAGGCTGTGTTGCTTTATTTCTTATGTGTTTCAGGAAACACCATACACTTCTCCAGGGTGGCTGTTGGCAATTTACATCCTGCCAATCAGCATAACCAGGCTCCCTGTTCTCCATATCCTGTCCTACCTTTCCGGATTTTACACTTTTTTCAGATGACCCTTTTGCCCGGGGGGCAGTGAGATTTCATTGTAGTGCAGATTTCCTTTACAGGCTTGCTTGTTTGGCCAAAAAGTGCGTATGCGTTTTTTCCTGAATATATTCAGGAAGAAACGCATACGCACTTTTTGGCCAAGTGCATCGTTGTCGACGTTCTGCCTCTTTTCCTATGCTTTGAGGGCAATTCCAGTCTACCCCCTGCAATCGTTTTCCTGAAATTCTGCCCCGCTTTCAAGTCCCCTTCGCAGGCTTACTTCAATATATTTTTGGAGGATAGCTGTCATTTATAACTCTGCAGGTTTGTGAATTACAGTGCGCCTGAGCTCCTTTCTTCAACTCGCTTTCTTGTGAGCTGGGCACAAAACCGCAGGATTGCTTCAGGCCCTAATCTGTTTTCAGCAGGGCATGCTGAGCCTTTGTTTAATTCCTCTTCCTGGTCGGCAATAAGCGTTACATTTGCCCGTGCAGACACCTACAGCTAGTCTCTCATTGGTTCTCCCTATTCCTGTTCATCTTGCACAGAAATTGCAAGCTGTGCCAAACAGGAGGTTAAAGGCTCTGTCTCTCCAAGCGGGGAGAGTGTTAGTAAAGCATCTGGAATGGTGAACCCGAGGACCAGGATACGAAAACTGAGATGCATTTTAAATCGTTTCCCAATCACACGGTGGACGATACTCTGGGTTTCCCATGCATGTTTTAGCTGGAGGAAGAATCCCTTGAACCTGGAGAGTTGGGACCCATGGAATGGGTACCATGCAGTATGACTTCAAAGGGTCTGCATTTGCTCACCGAAACTCACCAATGCTATCAGCCTGAAGTGTCCAGCCTTATGTCTCAACCAGCTCTGGGTGTAGATGTGGTCAATCCCGGTTGCATCACATGCCCTGAGTGAATTATTTAAGAATTGCTCTCTATTTCACTGTCTTTGTGTTTTGTTTTCGAAATTTATTTTGATAATGGGATTTATCGGATTTTCACTGCTGCGTTTCGGCCGCTGTACACACGCTTGATTCTCTTATGGAGACATATATATCCATGTGTTTTAAGATTCTTCCTAGTCAGGTATATTCCTAGGCGTTGAATATGTGGTGTTGGGTCCATTTCGTTGAGCAAGGAGTAGGTCTTGTCTATTACATATTTGGCTTATGGAAAGTTATCTGTGCTAATTTCAGTCTCTGGTTTTATGCAGCACCCCAACGCGCCTTTCCCCATAAGCAAGCACTAGTTGGTTTTCTAAATTTGAGACCCTGTTCTGTTTTGTAATTCAGTTCATGTGTAGTCAAGTTTACATTCCGTGTATTAGTGATATCTTATGATATTACTTTTTCTGTGTGACGTAGTTCACGTAGAATCACCGTACCTGCATCCACTCACTATGCCGCTACGGGCCTGATGACACAGATTTCATTGCTGAGTGATATTGCATTGCACGTACGTGCCACAACTTCTTTATCTATTTTTTGCTTTCTGGGATATTTACCTGACACTGTAGACGAGCTTCTTGTGAACACAGCCGTCCCAAATATTGGGGTGGCTGTCTGTTTTTGATTTTAATTTCCGTAAGCTATAGGACCATAAGTGGAAGTGCCATAGGATGTGTTGCTTTGTTTCTTACGTGTTTCAGGAAACACCATACACTTCTCCAGGGTGGCTGCTGGCAATTTACATCCTGCCAATCAGCATAACAAGGCTCCCTGTTCTCCATATCCTGTCCTACCTTTCTGGATTTTACACTTTTTTCTGATGGCCATTTTGCCCGGGGGGCAGTGAGACTTCATTGTAGTGCAGATTTCCTTTACAGGCTTGCTTGGTTGGCCAAAAAGGGCGTATGCATTTTTTCCTGAATATATTCAGGAGAAAACGCATATGCCCTTTTTGGCCAAGTGCATCATTGTCGACGTTCTGCCTCTTTTCCTATGCTTTCAGGGCAATTCTAGTCTACCCCCTGCAATCGTTTTCCTGAAATTCTGCCCCGCTTTCAAATCCCCTTCACAGGCTTACTTCAATATATTTTTGGAGGATAGCTGTCATTTATAACTCTGCATGTTTGTGAATAACAGTGCGCCTGAGCTCCTTTCTTCAACTCGCTTTCTTGTGAGCTGGGCACAAAACAGCAGGATTGCTTCAGGCCCTAATCTGTTTTCAGCAGGGCATGCTGAGCCTTTGTTTAATTCCTCTTCCTGGTCGGCAATTAGCGTTACATTTGCCCGTGCAGACACCTACAGCTAGTCTCTCATTGTTTCTCCCTATTCCTGTTCATCTTGCACAGAAATTGCAAGCTGTGCCAAACAGGAGGTTAAAGGCACTGACTCTCCAAGCGGGGAGAGTGTTAGTAAAGCATCTGGAATGGTGAAACCGAGGACCAGGATACGAAAAGTGAGATGCATTTTAAATCGTTTCCCAATCACACGGTGGACCATACTGTGGGTTTCCCATGCATGTTTTAGCTGGAAGAAGAATCCCTTGAACCTGAAGAGTTGGGACCCATTCAATAGGTACCATGCAGTATGACTTCAAAGGGTCTGCATTTGCTCACCGAACCTCACCAATGCTATCAGCCTGAAGGGTCCAGCCTTATGTCTCAACCAGCTCTGGGTGTAGATGTGGTCAATCCCGGTTGCATCACATGCCCTGAGTGAATTATTTAAGAATTGCTCTCTATTTCACTGTCTTTGTGTTTTGTTTTCGAAATTAATTTTGATAATGGGATTTATCGGATTTTCACTGCTGCGTTTCGGCCGCTGCACACACGCTTGATTCTCTTACGGAGACATATATATCCATGGGTTTTAAGATTTTTCCTAGTCAGGTATATTCCTAGGCGTTGAATATGTCGTGTTGAGTCCATTTCGTTGAGCAAGGAGTAGGTCTTGTCTATTACATATTTGGCTTATGGAATGTTATCTGTGCTAATTTCAGTCTCTGGTTTTATGCAGCACCCCAAGGCACCTTTCCCCATAAGCAAGCACTAGTTGGTTTTCTAAATTTGAGACCCTGTTCTGTTTTGTAATTCATTTCATGTGTAGTGAAGTTTACATTCCGTGTATTAGTGATATCTTATGATGTTTCTTTTTCTGTGTGACGTAGTTCACGTAGAATCACCGTACCTGCATCCACTCACTATGCCGCTACGGGCCTGATGACACAGATTTCATTGCTGAGTGATATTGCATTGCACGTACGTGCCACAACTTCTTTATCCATTTTTTGCTTTCTGAGATATTTACCTGGTACTGTAGACGAGCTTTTTGGGAACACAGCCATCCCAAACTTTGGGGTGGCTCTCTGTTTTTGATTTTAATTTCCCTAAGCAATAGGACCATAAGTGCAATTGCCATAGGCTGTGTTGCTTTATTTCTTACGTGTTTCAGGAAACACCATACACTTCTCCAGGGTGGCTGCTGGCAATTTACATCCTGCCCATCAGCATAACAAGGCTCCCTGTTCTCCATATCCTGTCCTACCTTTCTGGATTTTACACTTTTTTCAGATGGCCCTTTTGCCCGGGGGGCAGTGAGACTTCATTGTAGTGCAGATTTCCTTTACAGGCTTGCTTGGTTGGGCAAAAAGTACGTATGCGTTTTTTCCTGAATATATTCAGGAAAAAACGCATACGCCCTTTTTGGCCAAGTGCATCAGTGTCGACGTTGTGCCTCTTTTTTTCTATGCTTTCAGGGCAATTCCAGTCTACCCCCTGCAATCGTTTTCCTGAAATTCTGCCACGCTTTCAAGTCCCCTTCGCAGGCTTACTTCAATATATTTTTGGAGGGTAGCTGTCATTTATTACTCTGCAGGTTTGTGTATTACAGTGCCCCTGAGCTCCTTTCTTCAACTCGCTTTCTTGTGAGCTGGGCACAGAACCGCAGGATTGCTTCAGGCCCTAATCTGTTTCCGTCAGGGCATGCTGATCCTTTGGTTAATTCCTCTTCCTGGTGGGAAATGAGCGTTACATTTGCCCGTGCAGACACCTACAGCTAGTCTCTCATTGGTTATCCCTATTCCTGTTCATCTTGCACAGAAATTGCAAGCTGTGCCAAACAGGAGGTTAAAGGCACTGACTCTCCAAGCGGGGAGAGTGTTAGTAAAGCATCTGGAATGGTGAACCCGAGGACCAGGATACGAAAACTGAGATGCATTTTAAATCATTTCCCAATCACACGGTGGACCATACTGTGGGTTTCCCGTGCATGTTTTAGCTGGAGGAAGAATCCCTTGAACCTGAAGTGTTGGGACCCATGGAATAGGTACCATGCAGTATGACTTCAAAGGGTCTGCATTTGCTCACCGAAACTCACCAATGTGATCAGCCTGAAGTATCCAGCCTTATGTCTCAACCAGCTCTGGGTGTAGATGTGGTCAATCCCGGTTGCATCACATGCCCTGAGTGAATTATTTAAGAATTGCTCTCTATTTCACTGTCTTTGTGTTTTGTTTTCGAAATTTATTTTGATAATGGGATTTATCGGATTTTCACTGCTGCATTTTGGCCGCTGTACACACGCTTGGTTCTCTTACAGAGACATATATATCCATGGGTTTTAAGATTCTTCCTAGTCAGGTATATTCCTAGGCGTTGAATATGTGGTGTTGGATCCATTTCGTTAAGCAAGGAGTAGGTCTTGTCTATTACATATTTGGCTTATGGAATGTTATCTGTGCTAATTTCAGTCTCTGGTTTTATGCAGCACCCCAACGCGCCTTTCCCCATAAGCAAGCACTAGTTGGTTTTGTAAATTTGAGACCCTGTTCTGTTTTGTAATTCAGTTCATGTGTAGTCAAGTTTACATTCCGTGTATTAGTGATATCTTAGGATGTTTCTTTTTCTGTGTGATGTAGTTCACGTAGAATCACCGTAGCTGCATCCACTCACTATGCCGCTACGGGCCTGATGACACAGATTTCATTGCTGAGTGATATTGCATTGCACGTACGTGCCACAACTTCTTTATCCATTTTTTGCTTTCTGGGATATTTACCTCGTACTGTAGACGAGCTTCTTGGGAACACAGCCGTCCCAAATTTTGGGGTGGCTCTCTGTTTTTGATTTTAATTTCCCTAAGGAATAGGACCATAAGTGCAATTGCCATAGGCTGTGTTGCTTTATTTCTTACGTGTTTCAGGAAACACCATACACTTCTCCAGGGTGGCTGTTGGCAATTTACATCCTGCCAATCAGCATAACCAGGCTCCCTGTTCTCCATATCCTATCCTACCTTTCTGGATTTTACACTTTTTGCAGATGGCCCTTTTGCCCGGGGGGCAGTGAGACTTCATTGTAGTGCAGATTTCCTTTACAGGCTTGCTTGTTTGGCCAAAAAGGGCGTATGCGTTTTTTCCTGAATATATTCAGGAAAAAACGCATACGCCCTTTTTGGCCAAGTGCATCATTGTCGACGTTCTGCCTCTTTTCCTATGCTTTCAGGGCAATTCCAGTCTACCCGTTGCAATCGTTTTCTGAAATTCTGCCCCGCTTTCAAGTCCCCTTCGCAGGCTTACTTCAATATATTTTTGGAGGATAGCTGTCATTTATAACTCTGCAGGTTTGTGAATTACAGTGCCCCTGAGCTCCTTTCTTCAACTCGCTTTCTTGTGAGGTGGGCACAAAACCACAGGATTGCTTCAGGCCCTAATCTGTTTCCGGCAGGGCATGCTGAGCCTTTGGTTAATTCCTCTTCCTGGTGGGAAATGAGCGTTACATTTGCCCGTGCAGACACCTACAGCTAGTCTCTCATTGGTTCTCCCTATTTCTGTTCATCTTGCACAGAAATTGCAAGCTGTGCCAAACAGGAGGTTAAAGGCACTGACTCTCCAAGCAGGGAGAGTGTTAGTAAAGCATCTGGAATGGTGAACCCGAGGACCAGGATACGAAATCTGAGAAGCATTTTAAATCGTTTCCCAATCACACGGTGGACCATACTGTGGGTTTCCCATGCATGTTGTAGCTGGAGGAAGAATCCCTTGAACCTGAAGAGTTGGGACCCATGGAATAGTTACCATGCAGTATGACTTCAAAGGGTCTGCATTTGCTCACCGAAACTCACCAATGCTATCAGCCTGAAGTGTCCAGCCTTATGTCTCAACCAGCTCTGGGTGTAGATGTGGTCAATCCCGGTTGCATCACATGCCCTGAGTGAATTATTTAAGAATTGCTCTCTATTTCACTGTCTTTGTGATTGGTTTTCGAAATTTATTTTGATAATGGGATTTATCGGATTTTCACTGCTGCGTTTCGGTGGCTGTACACACGCTTGATTCTCTTACGGAGGCATATATATCCATGGGTTTTAAGATTCTTCCTAGTCAGGTATATTCCTAGGCGTTGAATATGTGGTGTTGGGTCCATTTCGTTGAGCAAGGAGTAGGTCTTGTCTATTACATATTTGGCTTATGGAATGTTATCTGTGCTAATTTCAGTCTCTGGTTTTATGCAGCACCCCAAGGCACCTTTCCCCATAAGCAAGCACTAGTTGGTTTTCTAAATTTGAGACCCTGTTCTGTTTTGTACTTCAGTTCATGTGTAGTCAAGTTTACATTCCGTGTATTAGTGATATCTTATGATGTTTCTTTTTCTGTGTGACGTAGTTCACGTAGAATCACCGTACCTGCATCCACTCACTATGCCGCTACGGGCCTGATGACACAGATTTCATTGCTGAGTGATATTGCATTGCACGTACGTGCCACAACTTCTTTATCCATTTTTTGCTTTCTGGGATATTTACCTGGTACTGTAGACGAGCTTCTTGTGAACACAGCCGTCCCAAATATTGGGGTGGCTGTCTGTTTGATTTTAATTTCCGTAAGCTATAGGACCATAAGTGGAAGTGCCATAGGCTGTTTTGCTTTGTTTCTTACGTGTTTCAGGAAACACCATACACTTCTCCAGGGTGGCTGCTTGCAATTTACATCCTGCCAATCACCATAACAAGGCTCCCTTTTCTCCATATCCTGCCCTATCTTTCTGGATTTTACACTTTTTTCAGATGGCCCTTTTGCCCGGGGGGCAGGGAGACTTCATTGTAGTGCAGATTTCCTTTACAGGCTTGCTTGGTTGGCCAAAAAGGGCGTATGCGTTTTTTCCTGAATATATTCAGGAAAAAATGCATACGGCCTTTTTGGCCAAGTGCATCATTGTGGACGTTGTGCCTCTTTTCCTATGCTTTCAGGGCAATTCCAGTCTACCCCCTGCAATCGTTTTCCTGAAATTCTGCCCCGCTTTCAAGTCCCCTTCGCAGGCTTACTTCAATATATTTTTGGAGGATAGCTGTCATTTATAACTCTGCAGGTTTGTGAATTACAGTGCCCCTGAGCTCCTTTCTTCAACTCGCTTTCTTGTGAGCTGGGCACAAAACCGCAGGATTGCTTCAGGCCCTAATCTGTTTCCGGCAGGGCATGCTGATCCTTTGGTTAATTCCACTTCCTGTTGGGAAATGAGGGTTACATTTGCCCGTGCAGACACCTACAGCTAGTCTCTCATTGGTTCTCCCTATTCCTGTTCATCTTGCACAGAAATTGCAAGCTGTGCCAAACAGGAGGTTAAAGGCACTGACTCTCCAAGCAGGGAGAGTGTTAGTAAAGCATCTGGAATGGTGAAACCGAGGGCCAGGATACGAAAACTGAGATGCATTTTAAATCGTTTCCCAATCACACGGTGGACCATACTGTGGGTTTCCCATGCATGTTTTAGCTGGAGGAAGAATCCCTTGAACCTGAAGAGTTGGGACCCATGGAATAGGTGCCATGCAGTATGACTTCAAAGGGTCTGCATTTGCTCACCGAACCTCACCAATGCTGTCAGCCTGAAGTGTCCAGCCTTATGTCTCAACCAGCTCTGGGTGTAGATGTGGTCAATCCCGGTTGCATCACATGCCCTGAGTGAATTATTTAAGAATTGCTCTGTATTTCACTGTCTTTGTGATTGGTTTTCGAAATTTATTTTGATAATGGGATTTATCGGATTTTCACTGCTGCGTTTCGGTGGCTGTACACACGCTTGATTCTCTTACGGAGACATATATATCCATGGGTTTTAAGATTCTTCCTAGTCAGGTATATTCCTAGGCGTTGAATATGTGGTGTTGGGTCCATTTCGTTGAGCAAGGAGTAGGTCTTGTCTATTAAATATTTGGCTTATGGAATGTTATCTGTGCTAATTTCAGTCTCTGGTTTTATGCAGCACCCCAAGGCACCTTTCCCCATAAGCAAGCACTAGTTGGTTTTCTAAATTTGAGACCCTGTTCTGTTTTGTAATTCAGTTCATGTGTAGTCAAGTTTACATTCCGTGTATTAGTGATATCTTATGATGTTTCTTTTTCTGTGTGACGTAGTTCACGTAGAATCACCGTACCTGCATCCACTCACTATGCCGCTACGGGCCTGATGACACAGATTTCATTGCTGAGTGATATTGCATTGCACGTACGTGCCACAACTTCTTTATCCATTTTTTGCTTTCTGGGATATTTACCTGGTACTGTAGACGAGCTTCTTGTGAACACAGCCGTCCCAAATATTGGAGTGGCTGTCTGTTTTTGATTTTAATTTCCGTAAGCTATAGGACCATAAGTGGAAGTGCCATAGGCTGTTTTGCTTTGTTTCTTACGTGTTTCAGGAAACACCATACACTTCTCCAGGGTGGCTGCTTGAAATTTACATCCTGCCAATCACCATAACAAGGCTCCCTGTTCTCCATATCCTGTCCTATCTTTCTGGATTTTACACTTTTTCAGATGGCCCTTTTGCCCGGGGGGCAGGGAGACTTCATTTTAGTGCAGATTTCCTTTACAGGCTTGCTTGGTTGGCCAAAAAGGGCGTATGCGTTTTTTCCTGAATATATTCAGGAAAAAACGCATACGCCCTTTTTGGCCAAGTGCATCATTGTGAACGTTGTGCCTCTTTTCCTATGCTTTCAGGGCAATTCCAGTCTACCCCCTACAATCGTTTTCCTGAAATTCAGCCCCGCTTTCAAGTCCCCTTCGCAGGCTTACTTCAATATATTTTTGGAGGATAGCTGTCATTTATAACTCTGCAGGTTTGTGAAGTCCAGTGCCCCTGAGCTCCTTTCTTCAACTCGCTTTCTTGTGAGCTGGGCACAAAACCGCAGGATTGCTTCAGGCCCTAATCTGTTTCCGGCAGGGCACGCTGAGCCTTTGGTTAATTCCACTTCCTGGTGGGAAATGAGGGTTACATTTGCCCGTGCAGACACCTACAGCTAGTCTCTCATTGGTTCTCCCTATTCCTGTTCATCTTGCACAGAAATTGCAAGCTGTGCCAAACAGGAGGTTAAAGGCACTGACTCTCCAAGCAGGGAGAGTGTTAGTAAAGCATCTGGAGTGGTGAAACCGAGGACCAGGATACGAAAACTGAGATGCATTTTAAATCGTTTCCCAATCACACGTTGGACCATACTGTGGGTTTCCCATGCATGTTTTAGCTGGAGGAAGAATCCCTTGAACCTGGAGAGTTGGGACCCATGGAATAGGTGCCATGCAGTATGACTTCAAAGGGTCTGCATTTGCTCACCGAACCTCACCAATGCTGTCAGCCTGAAGTGTCCAGCCTTATGTCTCAACCAGCTCTGGGTGTAGATGTGGTCAATCCCGGTTGCATCACATGCCCTGAGTGAATTATTTAAGAATTGCTCTCTATTTCACTGTCTTTGTGATTGGTTTTCGAAATTTATTTTGATAATGGGATTTATCGGATTTTCACTGCTGCGTTTCGGTGGCTGTACACACGCTTGATTCTCTTACGGAGACATATATATCCATGGGTTTTAAGATTCTTCTTAGTCAGGTATATTCCTAGGCGTTGAATATGTGGTGTTGGGTCCATTTCCTTGAGCAAGGAGTAGGTCTTGTCTATTACATATTTGGCTTATGGAATGTTATCTGTGCTAATTTCAGTCTCTGGTTTTATGCAGCACCCCAACGCGCCTTTCCCCATAAGCAAGCACTAGTTGGTTTTCTAAATTTGAGACCCTGTTCTGTTTTGTAATTCAGTTCATGTGTAGTCAAGTTTACATTCCGTGTATTAGTGATATCTTATGATGTTTCTTTTTCTGTGTGATGTAGTTCACGTAGAATCACCGTAGCTGCATCCACTCACTATGCCGCTACGGGCCTGATGACACAGATTTCATTGCTGAGTGATATTGCATTGCACGTACGTGCCACAACTTCTTTATCCATTTTTTGCTTTCTGGGATATTTACCTCGTACTGTAGACGAGCTTCTTGGGAACACAGCCGTCCCAAACTTTGGGGTGGCTCTCTGTTTTTGATTTTAATTTCCCTAAGGAATAGGACCATAAGTGCAATTGCCATAGGCTGTGTTGCTTTATTTCTTACGTGTTTCAGGAAACACCATACACTTCTCCAGGGTGGCTGTTGGCAATTTTCATCCTGCCAATCAGCATAACCAGGCTCCCTGTTCTCCATATCCTATCCTACCTTTCTGGATTTTACACTTTTTGCAGATGGCCCTTTTGCCCGGGGGGCAGTGAGACTTCATTGTAGTGCAGATTTCCTTTACAGGCTTGCTTGGTTGGCCAAAAAGGGCGTATGCGTTTTTTCCTGAATATATTCAGGAAAAAACGCATACACCCTTTTTGGCCAAGTGCATCATTGTCGACGTTCTGCCTCTTTTCCTATGCTTTCAGGGCAATTCCAGTCTACCCGTTGCAATCGTTTTCCTGAAATTCTGCCCCGCTTTCAAGTCCCCTTCACAGGCTTACTTCAATATATTTTTGGAGGATAGCTGTCATTTATAACTCTGCAGGTTTGTGAATTACAGTGCCCCTGAGCTCCTTTCTTCAACTCGCTTTCTTGTGAGGTGGGCACAAAACCACAGGATTGCTTCAGGCCCTAATCTGTTTCCGGCAGGGCATGCTGAGCCTTTGGTTAATTCCTCTTAATGGTGAGAAATGAGCGTTACATTTGCCCGTGCAGACATCTACAGCTAGTCTCTCATTGGTTCTCCCTATTCCTGTTCATCTTGCACAGAAATTGCAAGCTGTGCCAAACAGGAGGTTAAAGGCACTGACTCTCCAAGCAGGGAGAGTGTTAGTAAAGCATCTGGAATGGTGAACCCGAGGACCAGGATACGAAAACTGAGAAGCATTTTAAATCGTTTCCCAATCACACGGTGGACCATACTGTGGGTTTCCCATGCATGTTTTAGCTGGAGGAAGAATCCCTTGAACCTGAAGAGTTGGGACCCATGGAATAGTTACCATGCAGTATGACTTCAAAGGGTCTGCATTTGCTCACCGAAACTCACCAATGCTATCAGCCTGAAGTGTCCAGCCTTATGTCTCAACCAGCTCTGGGTGTAGATGTGGTCAATCCCGGTTGCATCACATGCCCTGAGTGAATTATTTAAGAATTGCTCTTTATTTCACTGTCTTTGTGATTGGTTTTCGAAATTTATTTTGATAATGGGATTTATCGGATTTTCACTGCTGCGTTTCGGTGGCTGTACACACGCTTGATTCTCTTACGGAGGCATATATATCCATGGGTTTTAAGATTCTTCCTAGTCAGGTATATTCCTAGGCGTTGAATATGTGGTGTTGGGTCCATTTCGCTGAGCAAGGAGTAGGTCTTGTCTATTACATATTTGGCTTATGGAATGTTATCTGTGCTAATTTCAGTCTCTGGTTTTATGCAGCACCCCAACGCACCTTTCCCCATAAGCAAGCACTAGTTGGTTTTCTAAATTTGAGACCCTGTTCTGTTTTGTAATTCAGTTCATGTGTAGTCAAGTTTACATTCCGTGTATTAGTGATATCTTATGATGTTTCTTTTTCTGTGTGACGTAGTTCACGTAGAATCACCGTACCTGCATCCACTCACTATGCCGCTACGGGCCTGATGACACAGATTTCATTGCTGAGTGATATTGCATTGCACGTACGTGCCACAACTTCTTTATCCATTTTTTGCTTTCTGGGATATTTACCTGGTACTGTAGACGAGCTTCTTGTGAACACAGCCGTCCCAAATATTGGGGTGGCTGTCTGTTTGATTTTAATTTCCGTAAGCTATAGGACCATAAGTGGAAGTGCCATAGGCTGTTTTGCTTTGTTTCTTACGTGTTTCAGGAAACACCATACACTTCTCCAGGGTGGCTGCTTGCAATTTCAATCCTGCCAATCAGCATAACAAGGCTCCCTGTTCTCCATATACTGTCCTACCTTTCTGGATTTTACACATTTTTCAGATGGCCCTTTTGCCCGGGAGGCAGTGAGACTTCATTGTAGTGCAGATTTCCTTTACAGGCTTGCTTGGTTGGCCAAAAAGGGCGTATGCGTTTTTTCCTGAATATATTCAGGAAAAAACGCATACGCACTTTTTGGCCAAGTGCATCATTGTCGACGTTCTGCCTCTTTTCCTATGCTTTCAGGTCAATACCAGTCTACCCACTGCAATCGTTTTCCTGAACTTCTGCCCCAATTTCAAGTCCCCTTCGTAGGCTTACTTCAATATATTTTTGGAGGATAGCTGTCATTTATAACTCTGCAGGTTTGTGAATTACAGTGCCCCTGAGCTCCTTTCTTCAACTCGCTTTCTTGTGAGGTGGGCACAAAACCGCAGGATTGCTTCAGGCCCTAATCTGTTTCTGGCAGGGCATGCTGAGCCTTTGGTTAATTCCTCTTCCTGGTGGGAAATGAGCGTTACATTTGCCCGTGCAGACACCTACAGCTAGTCTCTCATTGGTTCTCCCTATTCCTGTTCATCTTGCACAGAAATTGCAAGCTGTGCCAAACAGGAGGTTAAAGGCACTGACTCTCCAAGCAGGAAGTGTGTTAGTAAAGCATCTGGAATGGTGAACCCGAGGACCAGGATACGAAAACTGAGATGCAGTTTAAATCGTTTCCCAATCACACGGTGGACCATACTGTGGGTTTCCCATGCATGTTTTAGCTGGAGGAAGAATCCCTTGAACCTGAAGAGTTGGGACCCATGGAATAGTTACCATGCAGTATGACTTCAAAGGGTCTGCATTTGCTCACCGAAACTCACCAATGCTATCAACCTGAAGTGTCCAGCCTTATGTCTCTACCAGCTCTGGGTGTAGATGTGGTCAATCCCGGTTGCATCACATGCCCTGAGTGAATTATTTAAGAATTGCTCTCAATTTCACTGTCTTTGTGATTTGTTTTCGAAATTTATTTTGATAATGGGATTTATCGGATTTTCACTGCTGCGTTTCGGTCGCTGTACACACGCTTGATTCTCTTACGGAGACATATATATCCATGGGTTTTAAGATTCTTCCTAGTCAGGTATATTCCTAGGCGTTGAATATGTGGTGTTGGGTCCATTTCGTTGAGCAAGGAGTAGGTCTTGTCTATTACATATTTGGCTTATGGAATGTTATCTGTGCTAATTTCAGTCTCTGGTTTTATGCAGCACCCCAACGCACCTTTCCCTATAAGCAAGCACTAGTTGGTTTTCTAAATTTGAGACCCTGTTCTGTTTTGTAATTCAGTTCATGTGTAGTCAAGTTTACATTCCGTGTATTAGTGATATCTTATGATGTTTCTTTTTCTGTGTGACGTAGTTCACGTAGAATCACCGTACCTGCATCCACTCACTATGCCGCTACGGGCCTGATGACACAGATTTCATTGCTGAGTGATATTGCATTGCACGTACGTGCCACAACTTCTTTATCCATTTTTTCCTTTCTGGGATATTTACCTGGTACTGTAGACGAGCTTCTTGGGAACACAGCCGTCCCAAATATTGGGGTGGCTCTCTGTTTTTGATTTTAATTTCCCTAAGCAATAGGACCATAAGTGCAATTGCCATAGGCTGTGCTGCTTTATTTCTTACGTGTTTCAGGAAACACCATACACTTCTCCAGGGTGGCTGCTGGCAATTTACATCCTGCCAGTCAGCATAACAAGGCTCCCTGTTCTCCATATCCTGTCCTACCTTTCTGGATTTTACACTTTTTTCAGATGGCCCTTTTGCCCGTGGGGCAGTGAGACTTCATTGTAGTGCAGATTTCCTTTACAGGCTTGCTTGGTTGATCAAAAAGGGCGTATGCGTTTTTTCCTGAATATATTCAGGAAAAAACGCATACACCCTTTTTGGCCAAGTGCATCATTGTCGACGTTCTGCCTCTTTTCCTATGCTTTCAGGGCAATTCCAGTCTACCCCCTTCAATCGTTTTACTGAAATTTTGCCCCGCTTTCAAGTCCCCTTCCCAGGATTACTTCAATATATTTTTGGAGGATAGCTGTCATTTATAACTCTGCAGGTTTGTGAATTACAGTGCCCCTGAGCTCCTTTCTTCAACTCGCTTTCTTGTGAGCCTGGCCCAAAACCGCAGGATTGCTTCAGGCCCTAATCTGTTTCCAGCAGGGCACACTAAGCCTTTGTTTAATTCCTCTTCCTGGTGGGCAATGAGCGTTACATTTGCCCGTGCAGACACCTACAGCTAGTGTCTAATTGGTTCTCCCTATTCCTGTACATCTTGCACAGAAATTGCACGCTGTGCCAAACAGGAGTTTAGAGCCACTGACTCTCCAAGCAGGGAGAGTGTTAGTAAAGCATCTGGAATGGTGAACCCAAGGACCAGGATACGAAAACTGAGATGCATTTTAAATCGTTTCCCAATCACACGGTGGACCATACTGTGGGTTTCCCATGCATGTTTTAGCTGGAGGAAGAATCCCTTGAACCTGAAGAGTTGGGACCCATGGAATAAGTACCATGCAGTATGACTTCAAAGGGTCTGCATTTGCACACCGAAACTCACCAATGCTATCAGCCTGAAGTGTCCAGCCTTATGTCTCAACCAGCTCTGGGTGTAGATGTGGTCAATCCCGGTTGCATCACATGTCCTGAGTGAATTATTTAAGAATTGCTCTCTATTTCACTGTCTTTGTGTTTTGTTTTCGAAATTTATTTTGATAATGGGATTTATCGGATTTTCACTGCTGCGTTTCGGCCGCTGTACACACGCTTGACTCTCTTACGGAGACATATATACCCATGGGTTTTAAGATTCTTCCTAGTCAGGTATATTCCTAGGCGTTGAATATGTGGTGTTGAGTCCATTTCGTTGAGCAAGGAGTAGGTCTTGTCTATTACATATTTGGCTTATGGAATGTTATCTGTGCTAATTTCAGTCTCTGGTTTTTTGCAGCACCCCAACGCAGCTTTCCCCATTAGCAAGCACTAGTTGGATTTCTAAATTTGAGACCCTGTTCTGTTTTGTAATTCAGTTCATGTGTAGTCAAGTTTACATTCCGTGTATTAGTGATATCTTATGATGTTTCTTTTCCTGTGTGACGTAATTCACGTAGAATCACCGTACCTGCATCCACTCACTATGCCGCTACGGGCCTGATGACACAGATTTCATTGCTGAGTGATATTGCATTGCACGTACATGCCACAACTTCTTTATCCATTTTATGCTTTCTGGGATATTTACCTGGTACTGTAGACGAGCTTCTTGGGAACACAGCCGTCCCAAATATTGGGGTGGCTGTCTGTTTTTGATTTTAATTTTCGTAAGCTATAGGACCATAAGTGGAAGTGCCATAGGCTGTGTTGCTTTGTTTCTTACGTGTTTCAGGAAACACCATACACTTCTCCAGTGTGGCTGTTCACAATTTACATCCTGCCAATCAGCATAACAAGGCTCACTCTTCTCCATATCCTATCATACCTTTCTGGATTTTACACTTTTTTCAGATGGCCCATTTGCCAGGGGGGCAGTGAGACTTCATTGTAGTGCAGATTTCCTTTACAGGCTTGCTTGGTTGGCCAAAAAGTGCGTATGCATTTTTTCCTGAATATATTCAGGAAAAAACGCATACACCCTTTTTGGCCAAGTGCATCATTGTCGACGTTCTGCCTCTTTTCCTATGCTTTCAGGGCAATTCCAGTCTACCCCCTTCAATCGTTTTACTGAAATTTTGCCCCGCTTTCAAGTCCCCTTCCCAGGCTTACTTCAATATATTTTTGGAGGATAGCTGTCATTTATAACTCTGCAGGTTTGTGAATTACAGTGCCCCTGAGCTCCTTTCTTCAACTCGCTTTCTTGTGAGCCTGGCCCAAAACCGCAGGATTGCTTCAGGCCCTAATCTGTTTCCAGCAGGGCACACTGAGCCTTTGTTTAATTCCTCTTCCTGGTGGGCAATGAGCGTTACATTTGCCCGTGCAGACACCTACAGCTAGTCTCTCATTGGTTCTCCCTATTCCTGTTCATCTTGCACAGAAATTGCAAGCTGTGCCAAACAGGAAGTTAAAGGCACTGACTCTCCAAGCGTGGAGAGTGTTAGTAAAGCATCTGGAATGGTGAACCCGAGGACCAGGATACGAAAACTGAGATGCATTTTATATCGTTTCCCAATCAAACAGTGGACCATACTGTGGGTTTCCCATGCATGTTTTAGCTGGAGGAAGAATCCCTTGAACCTGAAGAGTTGGGACCCATGGAATAAGTACCATGCAGTATGACTTCAAAGGGTCTGCATTTGCACACCGAAACTCACCAATGCTAACAGCCTGAAGTGTCCAGCCTTATGTCTCAACCAGCTCTGGGTGTAGATGTGGTCAATCCCGGTTGCATCACATGTCCTGAGTGAATTATTTAAGAATTGCTCTCTATTTCACTGTCTTTGTGTTTTGTTTTCGAAATTTATTTTGATAATGGGATTTATCGGATTTTCACTGCTGCGTTTCGGCCGCTGTACACACGCTTGACTCTCTTACGGAGACATATATACCCATGGGTTTTAAGATTCTTCCTAGTCAGGTATATTCCTAGGCGTTGAATATGTGGTGTTGAGTCCATTTCGTTGAGCAAGGAGTAGGTCTTGTCTATTACATATTTGGCTTATGGAATGTTATCTGTGCTAATTTTAGTCTCTGGTTTTTTGCAGCACCCCAACGCAGCTTTCCCCATTAGCAAGCACTAGTTGGATTTCTAAATTTGAGACCCTGTTCTGTTTTGTAATTCAGTTCATGTGTAGTCAAGTTTACATTCCGTGTATTAGTGATATCTTATGATGTTTCTTTTTCTGTGTGACGTAGTTCACGTAGAATCACCGTACCTGCATCCACTCACTATGCCGCTACGGGCCTGATGACACAGATTTCATTGCTGAGTGATATTGCATTGCACGTACATGCCACAACTTCTTTATCCATTTTTTGCTTTCTGGGATATTTACCTGATACTGTAGACGAGCGTCTTGTGAACACAGCCATCCCAAATATTGGGGTGGCTGTCTGTTTTTGATTTTAATTTCCGTAAGCTATAGGACCATAAGTGGAAGTGCCATAGGCTGTGTTGCTTTGTTTCTTACGTGTTTCAGGAAACACCATACAATTCTCCAGAGTGGCTGCTGGCAATTTACATCCTGCCAATCAGCATAACAAGGCTCCCTGTTCTCCATATCCTGTCCTACCTTTCTGGATTTTACACTTTTTTCAGATGGCCCTTTTGCCCGGGGGGCAGGGAGACTTCATTGTAGTGCAGATTTCCTTTACAGGCTTGCTTGATTGGCCAAAAAGTGCATATGTGTTTTGTCCTGAATATATTCAGGAAAAAACGCATACGCCCTTTTTGGACAAGTGCATCATTGTCGACGTTCTGCCTCTTTTCCTATGCTTTCAGGGCAATTCCAGTCTACCCCCTGCAATCGTTTTCCTGAAATTCTGCCCCGCTTTCAAGTCCCATTCGCATGCTTACTTCAATATACTTTTGGAAGATAGCTGTAATTTATAACTCTGCAGGTTTGTGAATTACAGTGCCCCTGAGCTCCTTTCTTCAACTCGCTTTCTTGTGAGCTGGGCCCAAAACCGCAGGATTGCTTCAGGCCCTAATCTGTTTCCAGCAGGGCACACTGAGCCTTTGTTTAATTCCTCTTCCTGGTGGGCAATGAGCGTTACATTTGCCCGTGCAGACACCTACAGCTAGTCTCTCATTGGTTCTCCCTACTCCTGTTCATCTTGCACAGAAATTGCAAGCTGTGCCAAAGAGGAGGTTAAAGGCACTGACTCTCCAAGCGGGGAGAGTGTTAGTAAAGCATCTGGAATGGTGAACGCGAGGACCAGGATACGAAAACTGAGATGCATTTTAAATCGTTTCCCAATCACACGGTGGACGATACTCTGGGTTTCCCATGCATGTTTTAGCTGGAGGAAGAATCCCTTGAACCTGGAGAGTTGGGACCCATGGAATGGGTACCATGCAGTATGACTTCAAAGGGTCTGCATTTGCTCACCGAAACTCACCAATGCTATCAGCCTGAAGTGTCCAGCCTTATGTCTCAACCAGCTCTGGGTGTAGATGTGGTCAATCCCGGTTGCATCACATGCCCTGAGTGAATTATTTAAGAAATGCTCTCTATTTCACTGTCTTTGTGTTTTGTTTTCGAAATTTATTTTGATAATGGGATTTATCGGATTGTCACTGCTGCGTTTCGGTGGCTGTACACATGGTTGATTCTCTTACGGAGACATATATATCCATGGGTTTTAAGATTCTTCCTAGTCAGGTATATTCCTAGGTGTTGAATATGTGGTGTTGGGTCCATTTCGTTGAGCAAGGAGTAGGTCTTGTCTATTACATATTTGGCTTATGGAATGTTAGCTGTGCTAATTTCAGTCTCTGGTTTTATGCAGCATCCCAATGAACATTTCCCCATAAGCAAGCAGTAGTTGGTTTTCAAAATTTGAGACCCTGTTCTGTTTTGTAATTCAGTTCATGTATAGTTAAATTTACATTCCGTGTATTAGAGATATCTTATGATGTTTCTTTTTCTGTGTGTCGTAGTTCACATAGAATCACCGTACCTGCATCCACTCACTATGCCTCTACGGGCCTGATGACACAGATTTCATTGCTGAGTGATATTGCATTGTACGTACGTGCCACAACTTCTTTATCCATTTTTTGCTTTCTGGGATATTTACCTGATACTGTAGACGAGCTTCTTGTGAACACAGCCGTCCCAAATATTGGGGTGGCTGTCTGTTTTTGATTTTAATTTCCGAAAGCTATAGGACCATAAGTGGAAGTGCCATAGGCTGTGTTGTTTTGTTTCTTACGTGTTTCAGGAAACACCATACACTTCTCCAGGGTGGCTGCTGGCAATTTACATCCTGCCAATCAGCATAACAAGGCTCCCTGTTCTCCATATCCTGTCCTACCTTTCTGGATTTTACACTTTTTTCAGATGGCCCTTTTGCCCGGGGGGCAGGGAGACTTCATTTTAGTGCAGATTTCTTTACAGGCTTGCTTGGTTGGCCAAACAGGGCGTATGCGTTTTTTCCTGAATATATTCAGGATAAAACGCATACGCCCTTTTTGGCCAAGTGCATCATTGTCGACGTTTTGCCTCTTTTCCTATGCTTTCAGGGCATTTCCAGTATACCCCCTGCAATGGTTTTCCTGAAACTCTGCCCCGCTTTTAAGTCCCCTTTGCAGGCTTACTTCAATATATTTTTGGCGGATAGGTGTCATTTATAACTCTGCAGGTTTGTGAATTACAGTGCCCCTGAGCTCCTATCTTCAAGTCGCTTTCTTGTGAGCTGGGCACAAAACCACAGGATTGCTTCAGGCCCTAATCTGTTTCCAGCAGGGCACAATACCACAGGATTGCTTCAGGCCCTAATCTGTTTCCAGCAGGGCACGCTGAGCTTTTGGTTAATTGCTCTTCCTGGTGGGAAATGGGCATCACATTTGCCCGTGTAGACACCTATAGCTAGTCTCTCATTGGTTCTCCCTATTCCTGTTCATCTTGCACAGAAATTGCAAGCTGTGCCAAACACGAGGTTAAAGGCACTGACTCTCCAAGCGCGCAGAGTGTTAGTAAAGCATCTGGAATGGTGAACCCGAGGACCAGGATACGAAAACTGAGATGCATTTTAAATCGTTTCCCAATCACACGGTGGACCATACTCTGGGTTTCCCATGCATGTTTTAGCTGGAGGAAGAATCCCTTGAACCTGGAGAGTTGGGAACCATGCAGTATGACTTCAAAGGGTCTGCATTTGCTCACCGAAACTCACCAATTCTATCAGCCTGAAGTGTCCAGCCTTATGTCTCAACCAGCTCTGGGTGTAGATGTGGTCAATCCCGGTTGCATCACATGCCCTGAGTGAATTGTTTAAGAATTGCTCTCTATTTCACTGTCTTTGTGTTTTGTTTTCGAAATTTATTTTGATAATGGGATTTATCGGATTTTCACTGCTGCGTTTATGCCGCTGTACACACGCTTGATTCTCTTACGGAGACATATAAATCCATGGGTTTTAAGATTCTTCCTAGTCAGGTATATTCCTAGGCGTTGAATATGTGGTGTTGAGTCCATTTTGTTGAGAAAGGAGTAGGTCTTGTCTATTACATATTTGGCTTATGGTATGTTATCTGTGCTAATTTCAGTCTCTGGTTTTATGCAGCACCCCAAGGCACCTTTCCCCATAAGCAAGCACTAGTTGGTTTTCTAAATTTGAGACCCTGTTCTGTTTTGTAATTCAGTTCATGTGTAGTCAAGTTTACATTCCGTGTATTAGTGATATCTTATGATGTTTCTTTTTCTGTGTGACGTAGTTCACGTAGAATCACCGTACCTGCATCCACTCACTATGCCGCTCCGGGCCTGATGACACAGATTTCATTGCTGAGTGATATTGCATTGTACGTACGTGCCACAACTTCTTTATCCATTTTTTGGTTTCTGGGATATTTACCTGATACTGTAGACGAGCTTCTTGTGAACACAGCCGTCCCAAATATTGGGGTGGCTGTCTGTTTTTGATTTTAATTTCCCTAAGCAATAGAACCATAAGTGCAATTGCCATAGGCTGTGTTGCTTTATTTCTTACGTGTTTCAGGAAACACCATACACTTCTCCAGGGTGGCTGTTCACAATTTACATCCTGCCAATCAGCATAACAACGCTCCCTGTTCTCCATATCCTGTCCTACCTTTCTGTATTTTACACTTTTTTCAGATGGCCCTTTTGCCCAGGGGGGGGGAGCAGTGAGATTTCATTGTAGTGCAGATTTCCTTTACAAGCTTGCTTGGTTGGCCAAAAAGGGCGTATGCGTTTTTTCCTGAATATATTCAGGAAAAAACGCATACGCCATTTTTGGCCAAGTGCATCATTGTCGACGTTGTGCCTCTTTTCCTATGCTTTCAGGGCAATTCCAGTCTACCCCCTGCAATCGTTTTCCGGAAATTCTGCCCCGCTTTCAAGTCCCCTTCGCAGGCTTACTTCAATATATTTTTGGAGGATAGCTGTCATTTATAACTCTGCAGGTTTGTGAATTACAGTGCCCCTGAGCTCCTTTCTTCAACTCGCTTTCTTGTGAGCTGGGCACAAAACCGCAGGATTGCTTCAGGCCCTAATCTGTTTCCAGCAGGGCACACTGAGCCTTTGTGTAATTCCTCTTCCTGGTGGGAAATGAGCGTTATATTTCCCCGTGCAGACACCTACAGCTAGTCTCTCATTGGTTCTCCCTATTCCTGTTCATCTTGCACAGAAATTGCAAGCTGTGCTAAACAGGAGGTTAAAGGCACTGACTCTCCAAGCGGGGAGAGTGTTAGTAAAGCATCTGGAATGGTGAACCCAAGGACCAGGATACGAAAACTGAGATGCATTTTAAATCGTTTCCCAATCACACGGTGGACGATACTCTGGGTTTCCCATGCATGTTTTAGCTGGAGGAAGAATGCCTTGAACCTGGAGAGTTGGGACCCATGGAATGGGTACCATGCAGTATGACTTCAAAGGGTCTGCATTTGCTCACCGAAACTCACCAATGCTATCAGCCTGAAGTGTCCAGCCTTATGTCTCAACCAGCTCTGGGTGTAGATGTGGTCAATCCCGGTTACATCACATGCCCTGAGTGAATTATTTAAGAATTGCTCTCTATTTCACTGTCTTTGTGTTTTGTTTTCGAAATTTATTTTGATAATGGGATTTATCGGATTTTCACTGCTGCGTTTCGGCCGCTGTACACACGCTTGATTCTCTTATGGAGACATATATATCCATGGGTTTTAAGATACTTCCTAGTCAGGTATATTCCTAGGCGTTGAATATGTGGTCTTGGGTCCATTTCGTTGAGCAAGGAGTAGGTCTTGTGTATTACATATTTGGCTTATGGAAAGTTATCTGTGCTCATTTCAGTCTCTGGTTTTATGAAGCACCCCAACGCGCCTTTCCCCATAAGCAAGCACTAGTTGGTTTTCTAAATTTGAGACCCGGTTCTGTTTTGTAATTCAGTTCATGTGTAGTCAAGTTTACATTCCGTGTATTAGTGATATCTTATGATGTTTCTTTTTCTGTGTGACGTAGTTCACGTAGAATCACCGTATCTGCATCCACTCACTATGCCGCTACGGGCCTGATGACACAGATTTCATTGCTGAGTGATATTGCATTGTACGTACGTGCCACAACTTCTTTATCCATTTTTTGCTTTCTGGGATATTTACCTGATACTGTAGACGAGCTTCTTGTGAACACAGCCATCCCAAATATTGGGGTGGCTGTCTGTTTTTGATTTTAATATCCGTAAGCTATAGGACCATAAGTGGAAGTGCCATAGGCTGTGTTGCTTTGTTTCTTACGTGTTTCAGGAAACACCATACACTTCTCCAGGGTGGCTGCTGGCAATTTACATCCTGCCAATCAGCATAACAAGGCTCCCTGTTCTCCATATCCTGTCCTACCTTTCTGGATTTTACACTTTTTTCAGATGGCCCTTTTGCCCGGGGGGCAGTGAGACTTCATTGTAGTGCAGATTTCCTTTACAGGCTTGCTTGGTTGGCCAAAAAGGGCGTATGCGTTTTTTCCTGAATATATTCAGGAAAAAACGCATACGCCCTTTTTGGCCAAGTGCATCATTGTCTACATTCTGCCTCTTTTCCTATGCTTTCCGGGCAATTCCAGTCTACCCCCTGCAATGGTTTTCCTGAGACTCTGCCCCGCTTTCAAGTCCCCTTTGCAGGCTTACTTCAATATATTTTTGGAGGATAGCTGTCATTTAAAACTCTGCAGGTTTGTGAATTACAGTGCCCCTGAGCTCCTTTCTTCAACTCGCTTTCTTGTGAGCTGGGCACAAAACCGCAGGATTGCTTCAGGCCCTAATCTGTTTCCAGCAGGGCACACTGAGCCTTTGTTTAATTCCTCTTCCTGGTGGGCAATGAGCGTTACATTTGCCCGTGCAGACACCTACAGCTAGTCTCTCATTGGTTCTCCCTATTCCTGTTCATCTTGCACAGAAATTGCAAGCTGTGCCAAAGAGGAGGTTAAAGGCACTGATTCTCCAAGCGGGGAGAGTGTTAGTAAAGCATCTGGAATGGTGAACCCGAGGACCAGGGTACGAAAACTGAGATGCATTTTAAATCGTTTCCCAATCACACGGTGGACGATACTCTGGGTTTCCCATGCATGTTTTAGCTGGAGGAAGAATCCCTTGAACCTGGAGAGTTGGGACCCATGGAATGGGTACCATGCAGTATGACTTCAAAGGGTCTGCATTTGCTCACCGAAACTCACCAATGCTATCAGCCTGAAGTGTCCAGCCTTATGTCTCAACCAGCTCTGGGTGTAGATGTGGTCAATCCCGGTTGCATCACATGCTCTGAGTGAATTATTTAAGAATTGCTCTCTATTTCACTGTCTTTGTGTTTTGTTTTCGAAATTTATTTTGATAATGGGATTTATCGGATTTTCACGGCTGCGTTTATGCCGCTGTACACACGCTTGATTCTCTTACGGAGACATATAAATCCATGGGTTTTAAGATTCCTCCTAGTCAGGTATATTCCTAGGCGTTGAATATGTGGTGTTGAGTCCATTTCGTTGAGCAAGGAGTAGGTCTTGTCTATTACATATTTGGCTTATGGAATGTTATCTGTGCTAATTTCAGTCTCTGGTTTTATGCAGCACCCCAAGGCACCTTTCCCCATAAGCAAGCACTAGTTGGTTTTCTAAATTTGAGACCCTGTTCTGTTTTGTAATTCAGTTCATGTGTAGTCAAGTTTACATTCCGTGTATTAGTGATATCTTATGATGTTTCTTTTTCTGTGTGACGTAGTTCACGTAGAATCACCGTACCTGCATCCACTCACTATGCCGCTACGGGCCTGATGACACAGATTTCATTGCTGAGTGACATTGCATTGCACGTACGTGCCACAACTTCTTTATCCATTTTTTGCTTTCTGGGATATTTACCTGGTACTGTAGACGAGCTTCTTGGGAACACAGCCGTCCCATATATTGGGGGGCTGTCTGTTTTTGATTTTAATTTCCATAAGCTATAGGACCATAAGTGGAAGTGCCATAGGCTGTGTTGCTTTGTTTCTTACGTGTTTCAGGAAACACCATACACTTCTCCAGGGTGGCTGCTGGCAATTTACATCCTGCCAATCAGCATAACAAGGCTCCCTGTTCTCCATATCCTGTCCTACCTTTCTGGATTTTACACTTTTTTCAGATGGCCCTTTTGCCCGGTGGGCAGTGAGACTTCATTGTAGTGCAGATTTCCTTTACAGGCTTGCTTGGTTGGCCAAACAGTGCGTATGCGTTTTTTCCTGAATATATTCAGGAAAAAAACGCATACGCCCTTTTTGTCCAAGTGCATCATTGACGACGTTGGGCCTCTTTTCCTATGCTTTCAGGGCAATTCCAGTCTACCCCCTGCAATCGTTTTCCTGAAATTCTGCCACGCTTTCAAGTCCCCTTCGCAGGCTTACTTCAATATATTTTTGGAGGATAGCTGTCAATTATAACTCTGCAGGTTTGTGAATTACAGTGCCCTAGAGCTCCTTTCTTCAACTCGCTTTCTTGTGAGCTGGGCACAAAACCGCAGGATTGCTTCTGGCCCTAATCTGTTTCCGGCAGGGCACGCTGATCCTTTGGTTAATTCCTCTTCCTGGTGGGCAATGAGCATTACATTTGCCCGTGCAGACACCTACAGCTAGTCTCTCATTGGTTCTCCCTATTCCTGTTCATCTTGCACAGAAATTGCAAGCTGTGCCAAGGAGGAGGTTAAAGGCACTGACTCTCCAAGCGGGGAGAGTGTTAGTAAAGCATCTGGAATGGTGAAGCCGAGGACCAGGATACGAAAACTGAGATGCATTTTAAATCGTTTCCCAATCACACGGTGGACGATACTCTGGGTTTCCCATACATGTTTTAGCTGGAGGAAGAATCCCTTGAACCTGGAGAGTTGAGACCCATGGAATGGGTACCATGGAGTATGACTTAAAAGGGTCTGCATTTGCTCACCGAAACTCACCAATGCTATCAGCCTGAAGTGTCCAGCCTTATGTCTAAACCAGCTCTGGGTGTAGATGTGGTCAATCCTGGTTGCATCACATGCCCTGAGTGAATTATTTAAGAATTGCTCTCTATTTCACTGTCTTTGTGTTTTGTTTTCGAAATTTATTTTGATAATGGGATTTATCGGATTTTCACTGCTGCGTTTCGGCCGCTGTACACACGCTTGATTCTCTTACGGGGACATATATATCCATGGGTTTTAAGATTCTTCCTAGTCAGGTATATTCCTAGGCGTTGAATATGTGGTGTTGGGTCCATTTCGTTGAGCAAGGAGTAGGTCTTGTCTATTACATATTTGGCTTATGGAAAGTTATCTGTGCTAATTTCAGTCTCTGGTTTTATGCAGCACCCCAACGCACCTTTTCCCATAAGCAAGCACTAGTTGGTTTTCTAAATTTGAGACCCTGTTCTGTTTTGTAATTCAGTTCATGTGTAGTCAAGTTTATATTCCGTGTATTAGTGATATCTTATGATGTTTCTTTTTCTGTGTGACGTAGTTGACGTAGAATCACCGTAGCTGCATCCACTCACTATGCCGCTACGGGCCTGATGACACAGATTTCATTGCTGAGTGATATTGCATTGTACGTACGTGCCACAACTTCTCTATCCATTTTTTGCTTTCTGGGATATTTACCTGATACTGTAGACGAGCTTCTTGTGAACACAGCTGTCCCAAATATTGGGGTGGCTGTCTGTTTTTGATTTTAATTTCCGTAAGCTATAGGACCATAAGTGCAAGTGTCATAGGCTGTTTTGCTTTGTTTCTTACGTGTTTCAGGAAACACCATACACTTCTCCAGGTTGGCTGCTGGCAATTTACATCCTGCCAATCAGCATAACAAGGCTCCCTGTTCTCCATATCCTGTCCTACCTTTCTGGATTTTACACTTTTTTCAGATGGCCCTTTTGCCCGGGGGGCAGTGAGACTTCATTGTAGTGCAGATTTCCTTTACAGGCTTGCTTGGTTGGCCAAAAAGTTTGTATGCTTTTTTTCCTGAATATATTCAGGAAAAAACGCATACGCCCTTTTTGGCCAAGTGCATCATTGTCGACGTTGTGCCTCATTTCCTATGCTTTCAGGGCAATTCCAGTCTACCCCCTGCAATGGTTTTCCTGAAACTCTGCCCCGCTTTCAAGTCCCCTTCGCAGGCTTACTTCAATATATTTTTGGAGGATAGCTGTCATTTATAACTCTGAAGGTTTGTGAATTACAGTGGCCCTGAGCTCCTTTCTTCATCTCGCTTTCTTGTGAGCTGGGCACAAAACCGCAGGATTGCTTCTGGCCCTAATCTGTTTCAAGCAGGGCACACTGAGCCTTTGTTTAATTCGTCTTCCTGGTGAGCAATGAGTGTTATATTTGCCCGTGCAGACACCTACAGCTAGTCTCTCATTGGTTCTCCCTATTCCTGTTCATCTTGCACAGAAATTGCAAGCTGTGCCAAAGAGGAGGTTAAAGGCACTGACTCTCCAAGCGGGGAGAGTGTTAGTAAAGCGTCTGGATGGTGAACACGAGGACAAGGATACGAAAACTGAGATCCATTTTAAATCGTTTCCCAATCTCACGGTGTAACATACTCTGTGTTTCCCATGCATGTTTTAGCTGAAGGAAGAATCCCTTGAACCTGGAGAGTTGGGACCCATGGAATGGGTACAATGCAGTATGACTTCAAAGGGTCTGCATTTGCTCACCGAAACTCACCAATGCTATCAGCCTGAAGTGTCCAGCCTTATGTCTCAACCAGCTCTGGGTGTAGATGTGGTCAATCCCGGTTGCATCACATGCCCTCAGTGAATTATTTAAGAATTGCTCTCTATTTCACTGTCTTTGTGATTGGTTTTCGAAATTTATTTTGATAATGGGATTTATCGGATTTTCACTGCTGCGTTTCGGTGGCTCTACACACGCTTGATTCTCTTACGGAGACATATATATACATGGGTTTTAAGATTCTTCCTAGTCAGGTATATTCCTAGGCGTTGAATATGTGTTGTTGAGTCCATTTCGTTGAGCAAGGAGTAGGTCTTGTCTAATACTTATTTGGCTTATGGAATGTTATCTGTGCTAATTTCAGTCTCTGGTTCTATGCAGCACCCCAAGGCACCTTTCCCCATAAGCAAGCACTAGTTGCTTTTCTAAATTTGAGACCCTGTTCTGTTTTGTAATTCAGTTCATGTGTAGTCAAGTTTAAAATCCGTGTATTAGTGATATCTTATGATTTTTTTTTCTGTGTGATGTATTTCACGTAGAATCACCGTACCTGCATCCACTCACTATGCCGCTACGGGCCTGATGACACAGATTTCATTGCTGAGTGATACTGCATTGCACGTACGTGTCACAACATCTTTATCCATTTTTTGCTTTCTGGGATATTTACCTGATACTGTAGACGAGCTTCTTGTGAACACAGCCGTCCCAAATATTGGGGTGGCTGTCTGTTTTTGATTTTAATTTCCGTAAGCTATAGGACCATAAGTGGAAGTGCCATAGGGTGTGTTGCTTTGTTTCTTACGTGTTTCAGGAAACACCATACACTTCTCCAGGGTGGCTGCTGGCAATTTACATCCTGCCAATCAGCATAACAAGGCTCCCTGTTCTCCATATCCTGTCCTACCTTTCTGGATTTTACACTTTTTTCAGATGGCCCTTTTGCCCGGGGGGCAGTGAGACTTCATTGTAGTGCAGATTTCCTTTACAGGCTTGCTTGGTTGGCCAAAAAGGGCGTATGCGTTTTTTCCTGAATATATTCAGGAAAAAACGCATACGCCCTTTTTGGCCAAGTGCATCATTGTCGACGTTGTGCCTCTTTTCCTATGCTTTCAGGGCAATTCCAGTCTACTCCCTGCAATCGTTTTCCTGAAATTCTGCCCCGCTTTCAAGTCCCCTTCGCAGGTTTACTTCAATATATTTTTGGAGGATAGCTGTCATTTATAACTCTGCAGGTTTGTGAATTACAGTGCCCCTGAGCTCCTTTCTTCAACTCGCTTTCTTGTGAGCTGGGCACAAAACCGCAGGATTGCTTCAGGCCCTAATCTGTTTCCGGCAGGGCATGCTGAGCCTTTGTTTAATTCCTCTTCTTGGTGGGAAATGAGCGTTACCTTTGCCCGTGTAGACACCTACAGCTAGTCTCTCATTGTTTCTCCCTATTCCTGTTCATCTTGCACAGAAATTGCAAGCTGTGCCAAAGAGGAGGTTAAAGGCACTGACTCTCCAAGCGGGGAGAGTGTTAGTAAAGCATCTGGAATGGTGAACCCGAGGACCAGGATACGAAAACTGAGATGCATTTTAAATCATTTCGCAATCACATGGTGGACGATACTCTGGGTTTCCCATGCATGTTTTAGCTGGAGGAAGAATCCCTTGAACCTGGAGAGTTGGGACCCATGGAATAGGTACCATGCAGTATGACTTCAAAGCGTCTGCATTTGCTCACCGAAACTCACCAATGCTATCAGCCTGAAGTGTCCAGCCTTATGTCTCAACCAGCTCTGGGTGTAGATGTGGTCAATCCCGGTTGCATCACATGCCCTGAGTGAATTATTTAAGAATTGCTCTCTGTTTCACTGTCTTTGTGTTTTGTTTTCGAAATTTATTTTGATAATGGGATTTATCGGATTTTCACTGCTGCGTTTCGGCCGCTGTACACACGCTTGATTCTCTTACGGAGACATATATATCCATGGGTTTTAAGATTCTTCCTAGTCAGGTATATTCCTAGGCTTTGAATATTTGGTGTTGGGTCCATTTCGTTGAGCAAGGAGTAGGTCTTGTCTATTACATATTTGGCTTATGGAAAGTTATCTGTGCTAATTTCAGTCTGGTTTTATGCAGCACCCCAAGGCACCTTTCCCCATAAGCAAGCACTAGTTGGTTTTCTAAATTTGAGACCCTGTTCTGTTTTGTAATTCAGTTCATGTGTAGTCAAGTTTACATTCCGTGTATTAGTGATATCTTATGATGTTTCTTTTTCTGTGTGACGTAGTTCACGTAGAATTACCGTACCTGCATCCACTCACTATGCCGCTACGGGCCTGATGACACAGATTTCATTGCTGAGTGATATTGCATTGCACGTACGTGCCACAACTTCTTTATCCATTTTTTGCTTTCTGGGATATTTACCTGATACTGTAGACGAGCTTCTTTTGAACACAGCCGTCCCAAATATTGGGGTGGCTGTCTGTTTTTGATTTTAATTTCCGTAATCTTTGGGACCATATGTGGAAGTGCCATAGGCTGTGTTGCTTTGTTTCTTATGGGTTTCAGGAAACACCATACACTTCTCCAGGGTGGCTGTTGGCTATTTACATCCTGACAATCTGCATAACAAGGCTCCCTGGTCTACATATCCTGTCCTACCTTTCTGGATTTTACACTTTTTTCAGATGGCCCTTTGGCCCAGGGGGTAGTTAGACTTCATTGTAGTGCAGATTTCTTTTACAGGCTTGCTTGGTTGGCCAAAAAGAGCGTATGCGTTTTTTCCTGAATATATTCAGGAAAAAATGCATACGCACTTTTTGGCCATGTGCACCATTGTCGACGTTCTGCCTCTTTTCCTATGCTTTCTGGGCAATTCCAGTGTACCCCTTGCAATCGTTTTCCTGAAATTCTGCCCCGCTTTCAAGTCCCCTTCGCAGGCTTACTTCAATATATTTTTGGAGGATAGCTGTCATTTATAACTCTGCAGGTTTGTGAATTACAGTGCCCCTGAGCTCCTTTCTTCAACTCGCTTTCTTGTGAGCTGGGCCCAAAACCGCAGGATTGCTTCAGGCCCTAATCTGTTTCCGGCAGGGCACGCTGAGCCTTTGGTTAATTCCTCTTCCTGGTGGGCAATGAGCGTTACATTTGCCCGTGCAGACACCTACAGCTAGTCTCTCATTGGTTCTCCCTATTCCTGTTCATCTTGCACAGAAATTGCAAATTGTGCCAAACAGGAGGTTAAAGGCACTGACTCTCCAAGCGGGGAGAGTGTTAGTAGAGCGTCTGGAACTGTGAAGCCGAGGACAAGGATACGAAAACTGAGATGCATTTTAAATCGTTTCCCAATCTCACGGTGGACCATACTCTGTGTTTCCCATGCATGTTTTAGCTGGAGGAAGAATCCCTTGAACCTAGAGAGTTGGGACCCATGGAATGGGTACCATGCAGTATGACTTCAAAGGGTCTGCATTTGCTCACCGAAACTCACCAATGCTATCAGCCTGAAGTGTCCAGCCTTATGTCTCAACCAGCTCTGGGTGTAGATGTGGTCAATCCCGGTTGCATCACATGCCCTGAGTCAATAATTTAAAAATTGCTCTCTATTTCACTGTCTTTGTGTTTTGTTTTCGAAATTTATTTTGATAATGGGATTTATCGGATTTTCACTGCTTCGTTTATGCCGCTGTACACGCGCTTGATTCTCTTACTGAGACATATAAGTCCATGGGTTTTAAGATTCTTACTAATCCGGTATATTCTTAGCCATTGAATATGGCGTGTTGAGTCCATTTCGTTGAGCAAGGCGTAGGTCTTGACTATTACATATTTGGCTTATGGAATGGTATCTGTGCTAATTTCAATCTCTGGTTTTATGCAGCACCTCAACTCACCTTTCCCCTTAAGGAAGCATAAGTTGGTTTTCTTAATTTGAAACCCTCTTCTCTTTTGTAATTCAGTTCATGTGTAGCCATGTTAACATTCCATGTATTAGTGATATCTTATGTCTTTTTCTTTTTGAATTATGTGACCTCAAATGATCACACGTAACTCCTCTGGAGTTGTTATAACTGGCCGTATTTCATTGATTTCCAGGCTGAGTAATATTCCACTCTACATAAGCACCACATCTCTGTCCGTGTTTTCTCTGCAGATACATTTAAGTTATATCCTAGTCGAGGATCTTTTAAACAGAGAGGTGGTAAACATTGGGGTGCCTGTGTCCTCTCGATTTTTGTTTTTCCCAAGATATACGTCCATGAGTGCAAGTGCCCTGTGCTCGGTAGCTCATTTTTTAGATGCTTTAGTAAACACAATAGACTTATCCAGAGTGACCGTTGGCAATATACATTTCCACTATAAGACTCACAGGGCTCCCTTTTCTCCTTGCCCTGTCCTGCATTTCTGGTGTTTACACTTTATGAGGACGGCTCTTCTGACTGATGCAAAGTGATATGTTTTGTAGTATTGATTTCCAGTGCCCACCTGTTTGGTTGGCTAAAAAAGTGTATGCCCTTTTCTTGAATATATACAGAAAAAGACGCATACACCCTTTTTGGCCAACTGCAATGTTGGCAATGTTCAGCCCCTTTTCTTGTGCTTAATGGCGAGTCCTTTCTACCTCTTCCAATCCCTTTCCTGCCATTCTCCGTTGCTTACAAGTCCTTTTCTCTGACTTTCCTCAAGACATTTTTCAGTGATAGATATTTTCAATTCTGCAGTTTCGTGAATTTTAGTGCCCCTGAGTTCCATTTTCCAACTTGTGTTTATGGGAACTGGCCACAAAGCATCAGGATTCCTCAAGCCCTATTCTGTTTCCATGGGCAACCCTAGCCTTTGGTCAATTCGTCTTCCTGATTGGAAATTAGAGTGGCATGTGCCTGTCCGAACACCTAGGACTTGTCTCTCATTGTTCCTCCTCCTTCTGCTTCATCCTCTGGACAAATTCCAAACTGTATGCAACAGGATGTTGACAGTGCTGACATCTCCAAGTGGGGAGACTGTTAGTAAAGACGCTGGAGTGGTGAACCCTAGCACCAAGAGATGAGGAGATGAGATGCCTTTTCCAAACTTTTCCCGATCAGACGGTATACCATCCTCTGGGTGTGACAGGCATGTTTTAGGTGTAGGAAGGGTCCCATTCATGTGAGGAGAACACCAGGGGATTTTAAATATCAGTGTCTCTCCGCAACCCAAACTGGGGAATTTTTTAAGCTACGGCTACACATATGTTCATTAAGGGCCTTGGGAAGTAGGCAGAGTCCAAACTTTAGATGATTGAAGTCTTCAGGGTCAGAAGCACTCACCACTGTCTTCCCTTAGATTCCATTTTTACTGTCATTGATGGATGATGTCAATAAAAATATCTATTCTTTTTCAGATCATTTCCCCTTATAGGTTATTGCAAAATATTGAGTGTAGTTCCCTGTGCTATACAGTAGTTCCTTGCTGATGATTTCATACATAGCAGTGTGTATGTGTTAATCCCAAACTGTTAATTTATCCCTCCTCCTACCATTTCCCTTTGGTAATAATAAATTATAAGATTTTATGCTTCTCAGAAATGAGGGAGCTGAAAGAGAGGTATCATTTTCAATGCCAAAGCATTTAAAACAAGATTGAAGCTTTAACCAAGATTATTAGATGTACATCCTTGGAAAGAAATCACTTTGTTTCTCTAATATTGACCTGACAAAGAAGACAAACCTTTTCACTGAACTTGCTTATAAGAAAGTGATGGAAATATCAAATGGAAGTGTTAGAAACATCTTATTTTACCCGAGCCTTATACACTGTTCTATGTTAATTACAGTTTGGCTCACACATCTGTTCATTGAAGTTACAATGTTCTCAATTTCTGTTACTGATCCTCCAGAGTGGACGCCAACAAGTGTCCCCCTGCCCAGTGTCATTGGAGCCAATAGATCGAGACTGAGTTTGGTTCAAAAGCAAAGGAAACTTTATATTTTGATCAGAGAATGGAGAGGTGCTACCCTGTGGGCTGTGGGCTGGGCTGCTGTGTAGAGATCCTGTCAGAGTCACTGGGAGGGAGGGGGCTGAGCTCTCGAGGACCTGGTTGGCTGCAGCTCAGGCTCTATGTCACGGAGTCTGAACTGGGCCCCAGGAGCTGAAGTGTCATCGAGCCATTCTGCTCTAGGAAATCTGGTCTGAAGTGCCGGGTGTGGAACCTCTGTATGCAGGACACTAGGAGCACCTGAAATTAGACAAAGCACAAAGGATAAAAATGGTTAGACTTTATTTTATTGCCCAGATTCTATTTTTATCTCCCAGGCATTTTTAAGGGGCTTTGCCTGGGACAAACTTCTCTTCTGCCTTTTGTCCCTTTCCTCATTCTTGGAGTGCTGCGGGTGCAGACCCTTCTTCTGTAACTGCTGAGTGCTGAGTTAGGAGGCTTCATACCCGTGGGCGAGGGTCAGAACTTCTCCCCAGCAGCCTCCAGGTGACGTTGATTGTCCCCAGGCCTCCTGCCTCCCTGCTCGTCCACCTGAGCACCAGTATTGGAAGTGTTATAGATTCTAATGACCTTTAAGGGTCCAGAAAGGAGATGTGCAGTGGCGCTGTGAGGTCCAGTTTCACTCCGCCCCACATTTGTTCGGCCACCTTAGGCTGACCGTTTCTGCCAGCCTAGATGCTCTGACTGACCGTTTCTGCCAGCCTAGATGCTCTGACCAACAGTCTGCGCTTTCTTCCATTAGGCCCCTGAATTAACGTAAAAACAGCACCAGGTGTCAGGATCCTGCCCGCTCAGCTCCCAGACAGTCCAGGGTCAGTGGTGATGAAGGATCATGATGGTCACTGAGTCAAGAGCCTTTGGAAGTAAACAGGAGTCCAGCCGGTCTTATTGGCCACCATCATCAGGGTGTCTGTAGGCTTTTCTATGGTGACAGCATGATATACGGTTCCCCAGCCAAGATTATTAGCTCCCCTCTGGGTACAGTAAGTACTGCAAGCAGTAGTCTACTCTTTTGGGACACACTCTTGTTGTTTTATGAGAGAAACTCCAGGTCAAGTGATGGTCACACGGGCCGTCATGGTGCCCCGTTGCCCCCGGTTATCTCTCTGGAGGTTGGAGTTGGAGGGCCTCCTCAATCGAGGTCAGTGTGCCCACGGAGCAAACCCTGCAACTTCAGGGCATGTTTGGGGGTTAGGATCACCACGTGGGGTCCATTTCCCTTAGAAGGGAGGTGGCCTTTTGGGCTGCTGATTTCCAGGTTTTCAGATACCACCAGTATCTTGGCCAGATGTGGCGGTGGGCCAAGCCCCTTGGTGACCATAGTTTATCCTACCTGGATGGCATTCTTGCATTGTTCCATTTCAAGTGGTCCCAGTTTTTGCACTAATACTCCAATGGCGATTCACCTTTCACCAGGAACGTAAAGGTCAAAGGGTTTAGCTAAATTAGGGAGTTCCAGGGCAAGGGCCTGAATTGACTGCTCTTTCCATTCTTGAAAGGCCACTTCTGGATTCTATTCAAAAGGATCATCATCTTTTCCTTTCAGTGTTTCATATAGAGGCCCAGCTAGTAGACTGTAGTTAGGGATCCAGAGGCAGGAAACCCTGGCTTCCCCAGGAACCCCTAAGCTGTCTTCTAGTTTCAGAAAGGGGTAAGGCTGTAAATTGTTTCTTCCCTTTCCTGGGATGGGCTTCTCCGACCTTCTGTGAGAATGAAGCCCAGGCAGGTCACCGTAGTCTGTGATACTTGAGCTTTTTCGTGGACAACTTCTATCCTTTATTGGCTTGGTAGTTCTGAGGCCTCCTTAGTAGGGCTGGCGATCAGAATGTCGTCTGAATATTGAAGGAGTGTTTCCTTTTCCAGAGGTAGAACTTTTAGGTCTTTAGCTGAGCTTTCCCCAAAGATGGTGTGGGAATTTTTGAACCCTTGGGGCAAGACAGCCTGGAAGTATTGTTTTAGTTGTATGTTGAGTCCTGTCACTCACAAGCCAAAATTTCTTGTGACTCTGGGACTAATGGAATACAAAAGAAGGCATCAGTGAAGACTAATACAGAATACCAAGTCCTGGTGGTTGGTAGAATGACCAGCAGGGTGTAGGATTTAGGAACTACTGGAGGTATATCCTCAGTGGCTTCACTGACTGTCCTGACATCCTTTACCAGGACTCCAGCAGCCCATGGGGCTCTCGAGGTCAGGCCAATCCCAGGATATGGAGCTCACCTGGGCAGGTACCCTACCCCCACCCCAGCCCACGGGGCTCTCGTGTTCAGGCCCCTCCCAGGATATGGGATTCCCTGGGCAGGTCCTCTGCAGTCCATGGGGCTCCCGTGGTCAGGCCCCTCCCAGGATACAGAGCTACCCTTGCAGGTACCTTGGCAGGGCTGGGCACACAGGAACCGTGCACATAGCCCTCATTGCAGAGCACTCCCAGCTCACCTGTCGCTCAGATCTGACACAGAGCACCTCAGAGCAGGACTTGAACTAACAAACAGCAGCTCTGACAGGTCTGTGACCCTGGGCATCTCTCTGTGCGGCCTCCTCCACCTGGTCTTCCAGAGACTTCCACTGCACCCGGGGCACCAGGCCTCTGTCTCCAACCACCACCCACCCCTCCTCTCCCTGACTCCTGGGTTCCTCTCATTAGGAGAGGGTTTTCTTGAAGTTGTCTCCCACTCATGGGCCAGATAATATAATTAGAAAACAAGCCAGAGCTGCAGCCCTTTGTCTATCCTGACTCTCAGGAGCCCACACCTGTTCCTTGGACCTGGCCAATTCAGCAAGTTCCATTTTCAGCAACTGTGAGCCCCTGAGGGGTGATTATTGGCTGGCTTGGGAAGCCTGACCGTGCCGGCCAGCCCTCCCCAGGTGTGCCTGGGTTGAGATCAATATAAACACCCCTCCAGGCAGCAAGAGCCCCTGCAGCTGTGCCTGACGCCATTTTCTCTGCCCTGTCAGCAGTCTCGGGGCTGGGCTGGTGGGAGGGAGTGAGAGGCCACGGCTTTGTGGGTGTCCCAGTGTGAGTGGGGCTCTGCTGGACTTTCTGCAGCAGTTGCCAAGATGCTACCTGCTAAAGAAGAGGATGTGTCACCCACACCTGCCGCTGGAATTTCTCCCTGGGCACAGTTGAGGAAGGAAGAAAGCAGTGGGGGCCGGGACAGCAGGGGTATCTCAGTCAGGGAAATGGAGAGCTTCCAGAAGAGCACCCAGGGCCAGGACCATCCTGGCTGGCCTGCAGGCACCAAGTCGGCTGGCATGCTGTCCCTCATGTGGCTCCATGGCCCTTCCTCTAGGTTTTCAAGTCCTTGTACATATTCAGGTGTTTAGCCTTGGAAAGGTGGGAACATTTCAGCAGCAGCTGGCCTGGGGCTCGGCCCACGTTTACTCACAGATACCTCGGCACGGTCCCCCAGCTTTGCAGTGAGGACGCTTGTTGCGAGGAGCATGCTGGCTGAATGGGAGATGATTCCCCACCACTGACCAACTTCAGAATTGTTTGCAATTGGAGCAAGTGCCCTGAAACGGTTTTCCTCTGTGTAACTGGTGGGTTCTGTTCTTTTTTATCTTTTTTTCGTTTTTGGTTCAAGGTAGATTTTATTCCTCTTTTGTGTATTTACAGATATAAGCATGGAAATAATTTATTCATATAAATACATGTATGTGAAGGGAAGAATGTTTTTTCTGTTTTACTTTTTTATTTTGAATTTAATTTTATATTTTTATACAGCAGGTTGTTTTTGGTTATCTACTTTATACATATAAATGTATACATACCAATCCCAATATCTCAACTCCTCCCACCACCATCCCCAACAGCTTTCCCCCCTTGTTGTCCATACGTTAGTTGTATACATGTATTGCTCTATGTCTGCCTTGCAAAACGGTTCATCTGTACAATTTTTCTAGGTTCCACATATATGCATTAATATACAAGATTTGTTTTTCTCTTTCTGACTTACTTCACTCTGTATGACAGTCTCTAGATCCATCAACGTCTCTACAAATGTCCCAATTTCATTCCTTTTTATGGCTTAGTAATATTCCATTTTATATATGTACCACATCTTTATGCATTCGTCTGTCTGTGGGCATTTAGGTTGCTTCCATTTCCTGGATAGTGTAAATAGTGATGCAATGAACATTGTGGTGAATGTCTCTTTTTGATTTATGGTTTTGTCTGGGTATATGCCCAGTAGAGGGATTGCTGTATCATATGGTAATTCTATTCTTAGTTTTATAAGAAACTCCATAATGTTCTCCACAGTGACTGTATCAATTTACGTTCCCAACAATAGTGGAAGAGGATTCCTTATCTCCACACCGTTTCCAGCATTTGTTGTTTGTAGATTTTCTGATGATGCCCATTCTAATAGGTGTGAGGTGATACACCATGGATGAGTCTATTTCGTTGAGCAAAGAGTAGGTCTTGTTTATTACGTATTTGGCTTATGGAATGGTATGTGTGCTAATTTCAATCTGTTTTTATACAGCAGCCCAACTCAACTTTCCCCTTAAGCAAGCATAAGGTTTTTATCTAAATGTGAGACTCTGTTCGGTTTTGTAATTCAGTTTATGTGTAGCCAAGTTTACACTCCCTCTATTAGTGATATCTTATGATAATTATCTTTCTTTGTGTGACATATTTCTCTTAGAATCATCATAATTAAATCCACTCAATTTGCTGCTACAGGCCTGATGACATTGATTTCACTGCTGAGTGATATTCCGTTGTACGTAAGTAGCACAACTTCTTTATCCATTTTTTTCTTTCTGGGATATTTAATTTGTACTGGACTCGAGGTTCTTGTAAACACAGCAGCCCTAAATTTTGTGTTGGCTGTGTCTTGTTGATTTTAATTTTCCTAAGCTATAGGGCCAAAAGTGGAAGTGCCCTAGGCTCTGTAGCTTTGTTTTTTAGATGTTTCAGGATACACCATGAACATCTCCAGAGTGTCTGTTGGCAATTTACATCCCGCCCATCAGCATAACACGGCTCCCTGTTCTCCATGGCCTGTCCTGTGTTTCTGGTTTTTACACTTTATTCAGATGGCCTTTTTGACGAATGGGAAATGTGACTTCATTGTAGTGTGGATTTCCATTGCTGGAGTGCTTGGTTGGCCAAAATGTTCATATGCGTTTTTTCCTGAATATATTCAGGAAAAATGTATACGCACTTTTTGTCCATGTGCATCACTGTCAAAGATCTGCCGCTTTTCATATGCTTTAAATGCAATTCCAATCTACCTCTTGAAATATGATTCCTGCAATTCTGCCTCGTTTTCAAGTCCTCTTTGCAGACTTACTTCGATATATTTTTGCCAATAGCTGTCATTTATCTCTGCAGGTTTGTGAATTACAGTGCCCCTGAGCTCCTTTCTTAACTCGCTTCCTTGTAAGCTGGCCACAAAACTGCAGGTTTGCTTCAGGCCATAATCAGGGTCCGGCACGGCACTCTGAGCCTTTGGTTAATTCCTCTTCCTGGTGGGAAATTAGAGTTAAATGTGCCCCTCCAGATACCTGCCTCACTCCCAGCCACATGGTGATGTATGTCCTCAGGTTTGAGGCCCTATGTGATGGGTTCCTCATCTTTTGATGATGTGGCCCCACTGGTGTGTGGACACTCCTGCCTGGTTCCCATCCCCTTGGTGATGTGGGCCCTCTGGTGAGACTCTGATCCTGGTTGGGTTCCTCACACATCCGTGAGGTGAGCCCTCTTCTCTGAGGTCACTCCTGCCTGGCTGGCACAACCCGCCTTGTTGACTTCGGCACCCTGGTGGCAGTTGGAGCCTGCTGGGAGCCTCCTTCCCGCGGTGATGAGGCCCTCTGGCGTCAGACCCTAATGGCGGGGTTCCCACATTTTCTGATACGTGCTAAGTGGTACGAGGGCACTCCTGCCAGGTTCCCATCCTCATGAGCGTGTGGGCCTTCTGTTCTGAGGTCCTAACGGCTGGGTTGCTCACACTTTCATGATGTGGGCCCTCTGCTGTGAGGTCAATCCTGCCTGGCTGGCGCACGTCGCCTTGGCGACGTGGACCCTCTGGTGGCAGTTGGAGCGTGCTGGGGCCTCCTCCCCTCAGTGATGAGGGCCTTCTGGTGTCAGGCCCTAAGTGCTGGGCTCCACACATTTTCTGATGTGTGCCCAGTGGTGCGAGTCACTCCTGCCAGGTTCCCATCCCCATGGGCATGTGGGACTTCTGTTCTGTGGTCCCAACTGCTGGGTTGCTCACAGTTTCATGATGTGGGCCCTTAGCTGTGTGTCCACTCTGGCCTGTATCCCATAGTGTCAGTGCTCTGGGCCTCCAGCTTGGAGTTTCCAACTTCTCGATTCCTCACCTTTTTTATTCTATGGGCCCTCGGTTGTGCGTCTCCTCCTGCATGCCTCACTCCCAGCCCCTTCGTGATGTGTGTCCCCTTGTTTGAGGCCACATGTGCTGTGTTCCTCACCTTTCTATAATGTGGCCACACTGGTGTGAGGACACTCTTGCCTGGTTCCCATTCCCTTGGTGATGTTGGCCCCACTGCTGTTAGGACAGTCTTGCCTGGTTCCCATCACCTTGGTGATGTTGGCCCTCTGGTGAGAGTCTGATCCTGGTTAGGTTCCTCACCCTTCTGTGAGGTGGGCCCTCTGCTCTGAGGTCACTCCTGCCTGGCTGGCACACCCCACCTTGGCAACGTCGGCCATATGGTGGCAGTTGGAGCCTGCTGGGAGCCTCCTCCCCTCGGTGAGGAGGGCCCTCTGGCCTCAGGCCCTAACTGCTGGGTTCCCACATTTTCTGATTCGTGCTAAGTGGTGCAAGGACACTCCTGCCAGGTTCCCATCCCCATGGGGATGTGAGCCTTCTGCTCTGAGGTCCCAACGGCTGTGTTGCTCACAGTTTCATGATGAGGGCCCTCTGGTGTGAGTTCACTCCTGCCTAGATCCCATAGCCTCGCTGCTCCTGGCTGCCTGCCGGAGGTTCCAACTGTGGGATTCCTCACCTTTTTTATTCTATGGTCCCTCTGTTTTGAGGATCCTCCGGCCTGCCTCACTCCCAGCCCCTTGGTGATGTGTGTCCTCAGGTTTGAGGCCACGTGTGCTGGGTCCCTCAAATTATGGTGATGTAGCCCCACTGGTGTGAGGACACTCCTGCCTGGTTCCCATTCCCTTGGTGATGTTGGCCCTCTGGTGACAGTCTGATCCTTGTTGGGTTCCTCACACTTCTGTGAGGTGGGCTTTCTGCTCTGAGGTCACTCCTGCCTGGTTGGCACACCCCGCCTTGGTGACATCGGCCTTATGGTGGCAGTTGGAGCCTGCTGGGAGCCTCCTCCCCTCGGTGATGAGGGTCCTCTGGCCTCAGGACCTAACTGCTGGGTTCCCACATTTTCTGATTCGTGGAAGTGGGCCGAGGACACTCCTGTCAGGTTCCCATCCCCATAGGGATGTGGGCCTTCTACTCTGAGGTCCCATCCGCTGGGTTGCTCACAGTTTCATGATGTGGGACCTCTGCTGTGAGTTTGCTGTGGCCTGGATCCCATAGACTCTGTGCTCTGGGCGGCCTACTGGCCGGTTCCAACTGCTGGATTCCTCACAACTTTTATTCTGTGGGCTCTGTTTTGTGAGGATACTCCTGCTTGCCTCACTCCTAGCCCCTTGGAGATGTGGGTCCCCTGTTTTAGGCCACATGTTCTGGGTTCCTCACCTTTCTATAATGTGGCCACACTGGTGTGAGGACCCTCCTGCCTGGTTCCGATCCCCTTGGTGATGTGGGCCCTCTGGTGAGAGTCTTATCCTGGCTGGTTTCCTCACCCTTCTGTGAGGTAGGCCCTCTGCGGTGAGGTCACTCCTGCCTGGCTGGCACACATCACCTTGGTGACGTGGGCCCTCAGTTGGGAATTGGTGTCTGCTGCGAGTCTCCGTCCCTCAGTAATGAGGGCCCTCTTGCGTCAGACCCTAACTCCTGGGCTCCCAAAATTTGCAGATGTGCGACCTGTGGTGCGAGTACACTCCTGTCAGGTTCCCAACCCCATGGGAATTTGGGCCTTCTGCTCTGAGGTCCCAACGGCTGGGGTGCTCACAGTTTCATGATGAGGGCCCTCTGATGTGCGTTCATTCCGGCCTAGATCCCATAGGCTTGCTGCTCCTGGGCGCCTGCTGGGAGGTTCCAACTGCGGGATTCCTCACCTTTTTTATTCTATGGGCCCTCTGTTTTGAGGCTCCTCCTGCCTGCCTCAATCCCAGCCCCGTTGTGATGTGTGTCCTCTGGTGTGAGGCCACGTGTGCTGGGTCCCTCACCTTTCGATGATGTGGCCCCAATGATGTGAGGACACTCGTGCCTGTTTCCCAGCCCCTTGGTGATGTGGCCCCTCTGGTGAGAGTCTGATCCTGGCTGGGTTCCTTACCGTTCTGTGAGGTGGGCCCTGTGCTCTGAGGTAACTCCTGCCTGGCTTGCTCCCATTGCCTTGGTGACGTCGGCCCTCTGGTGGCAGTTGGATCCTTTTGGAGACTCCTGTCCTCGGTGATGAGGTCCCTCTGGCGTCAGGCTCTAACTGCTGGGCTCCCCAGGTTTTCTGATGTGAGCCCAGTGATGCCAGGACACTCGTGAAATGTTCCCATCCCCATGGCGATATGGGCCTTCTGCTCTGAGGTTCCAACGACTGGGTTGCTCACAGTTTCCTGATGTTAGCTCTCTGGTGTTAGTTCACTCATTCCTAGATCCCATAGCCTCTGTACTCTGGGCCGCCTGCTGGGAAGTTCCAACTGCTGGGTTCCTCACCTTTTTTATTCTTTGGGCCCTGTGTTGGGAGGCTCCTCCTGCCTGTGTCACTCCCAGCCCCTTGGTGATGTAGGTCCTCTGGTTTGTGGCCACATGTGCCAGTTTCCTCATCTTTTAGTGATGTGGCCCCACTGGTGTGAGGACACTCGTGCCTGGTTCCCGTCCCCTTGGTGATATGGGCCCTCTGGTGAGAGTCTGATCCTGGTTGGGTTCCTCACACTTCTTTGAGGTGGGCCGTCTGCTGTGAGGTCACTCCTGCCTGGCTGGCACACCCCGCCTTGGCGACGTGGGCCCTCTTGTGGTAGTTGGAACATGCTGGGAGCCTCCTCCCCTCAGTGATGAGGGCCCTCTGGCGTCAGGCCCTAACTGCTGGGTACCCACATTTTCTGATATGTGCTAAGTGGTGTGAGGACACTCCTGCCATGCTCCCAACACCTTGGGGATGTGGACCTTCTGCTCTGAGGTCCAAATGGCTGGGTTGCTCGCAGTTTCATGATGTGGACCCTCTGCTGTGAGTTTACTGCGGCCTGAATCGCATAGACTTGGTGCTCTTGGCCGCCTGCTGGGAGGTTCCCATTGCTGGATTCCTCAGCTTTTTTCTTCTATGGGCCCTGTGTTGTGAGGCTACTCCTGCCTGCCTCATTCCGAGCCCCTTGGAGATGTGGGTCTTCTGGTTTAGGCCACATGTGCTGGGTTCCTCACCTTTCTATGATGTGGCCACACTGGTGTGAAGATTCTCCTGCCTGGTTCTGATCATCTTGGTGATGTGGGCGCTCTGGTGAGATTCTTATCCTAGCTGTGTTCCTCACCCTTCTGTGAGGTAGGCCCTCTGCGGTGAGGTCACTCCTACCTGGCTGTCACACGTCACCTTGGCGACGTGGGCCCTCAGTTGGGTGTTGGTGCCTGATTGGAGTCTCCTCCCCTTGGTAATGAGGGCCCTCTGGCGTCAGGTCCTAACTCCTGGGTTCCCTAAATTCTCTGATGTGTGCCCTGTGGTGCGAGTACACTTCTGACAGGTTCCCAACCCCATGGGAATGTGGGATTTCTGCTCTGAGATCCCAACGCCTAGGTTGCTCACAGTTTCATGATGACGGCCCTCTGGTGTGAGATCACTCCGGCCTGGATCCCATAGTCTCGCTGCTCCTGGCCGCCTGCTGGGAGGTTCCAACTGCGGGATTCTTCACCTCTTTAATTCTATGGTCCCTCTGTTTTGAGGCTCCTCCTGCCTGCCTCAATCCCAGCTCCCTTGTGATGTGTGTCCTCTGGTTTGAGGCCACGTGTGCTGGGTCCCTCACTTTTCGGTGATGTGGCCCCACTAGTGTGAGGACACTCCTGCCTGGTTCCCATTCCCTTGGTGATGTGGGCCCTCTGGTGAGAATCTGATCCTCTTTGGTTCTTCACACTTCTGTGAGGTTGACCCTCTGCTCTGAGGTCACTCCTGCCTGGTTGTCGCACTCCGCATTGGCGACGTCACCCCTCTGGTAGCAGTCGGAGCTGGCTGGGAGCCACCGCCCCTCGGTGAAGAGGGCCCTCTGGCATCAGGCACTAATTTCTGGGCTCCCCACATTTTTTCATGTGTGCCCACTCTTGCGATGACACTCCTGCTTGTTTCCCTTCCCCATGGGGATGTGGGCCTTCTGCTCTGAGGTCACAACGGCTGGGTTGCTTACAGAATCACAATGAGGGCCCTCTGTTGTGAGTTCATGCCGGCCTGGATCCCATAGACTCAGTGCTCTGGGCCGCCTGCTAGGAAGATCCAACTGCTGGTTTCCACACCTTTTGTATACAATGGGACATGTGTTGTGAGGTTAAACCTGCCTGCCTCACTCCGAAACCCGTGGTGATGTGGGTCCTCTGGTTTGAGGCCACATGTGCTGGGTACCTCAACTTTTGATGATGTGGCCCCACGGGTGTGAGGACACTCCTGCCTGGTTCCCATCACCTTGGTGATGTGGGCCCTCTGGGGAGAGTCTGATCCTGGCTGGGTTCCCTACCATTCTGTGAGGTGGGCCCTCTGATGTCAGGTCACTCCTGCCTGGCTACCTCACATCGCCTTGGCAACGTGGGCCCTCTGTTGGCCACTGGAGCATGCTGGGAGCCTCCTACTCCCGTGAATGATGGCCCTGGAAAAAATGCATATGCCCTTTTTGGCCAAGTGCTTCATTGGCGAGGTTCTGCCACTTCTCTTATGCTTTCAGAGCAATTCACGTCTACCTCCTGAAATCGGATTCCAGCAATTCTGCCCCACTTTCAAGTCCTCTTCGCAGCCTTAATTCAATATATTTTTGTACGATTTCTGTCATTTATAAGTCTGCAGGTATGTGAATGACAGTGCCCCTGAGCTCCTTTCCTCAACTCGCTTTCTTGTGAGCTGGCCACAAAACCGCAGGATTGCTTCAGGCCCTAATCTTGTTCCAGCACGGCATGCTGAGCCTTTGGTTAATTCCTTTTCCTGTTGGGAAATGAGTGTTAAAATTGCCCGTGCATACTGGGCATATACCCTGAGAAAACCAAAATTCAAAAAGAGTCATGTACCAAAATGTTCATTGCAGCTCTATTTACAATAGCCCGGAGATGGAAAGAACCTAAGCGCCCATCATCGGACGAATGGATAAAGAAGATGTGGCACATATACACAATGGAATATTACTCAGCCTTAAAAAGTAGTGAAACTGAGTTATTTGTAATGAGATGGATAGACCTAGAGTCTGTCATACAGAGTGAAGTAAGTCAGAAAGAAAAAGACAAATAGCGTATGCTAACACATATATATGGAATTTAAAGGAAAAAAATGTCATGAAGAACCTAGGGATAAGACAGGAATAGAGGCGTAGACCTACTGGAGAACGGAATTGAGGATATGGGGAGGGGGAATGGTGAGTTTTGACAGGGCGAGAGAGAGTCATGGACATATACACACTAACAAATGTAGTAAGGTAGATAGCAAGGGGGAAGCAGCCGCAAGGCACAGGGATATTAGCTCGGGGCGTTGGGACAGCCTGGAGGGGTGGAAGGGGGAGAGAGGGAGGGAGGGAGACACAAGAGGGAAGACACAGGGAGCATATGTATATGTATAGCTGATTCACTTTGTTATAAAGCAAAAACTAACACACACTTGTAAAGCAATTATACCCCAATAAAGATGTTAAAAAAAATATTTTCCCGTGCACACACCTACAGATAGTCTCCCATTGGTTCTCCATATTCCTGTTCATCTTGCGCAGAAATTGCAAACAGTGCCAAACAGGAGGTTAAAGGCACTGACTCTCCAAATGGGGAGAGTGTAAGAAAAGGGTCTGGAATGGTGAACCTGAGTACCAGGGGACAAAAACAGACATGCATGTAAAAAGGTTTCCCAGTCACACGGTGGAGCATACTCTGGGTTTCCCATGCAAATTTTAGCAGAAGGAAGAATCCCTTGAACCTGGAGAGTTGGGAACCATGGAATGGGTACCAGGCAGTATGACATCAAAGGATCTGCATTTGCTCACTGAACCTCAACAATGCTATCAGCCCAAAGGGTCCAGCCTTATCTCTCACCCAGCTCTGGGTGTAGATGTGGTAAACCAGGTTGCATCACATGCCCTGTGTGAGTTATTTAAGAATTGCTCTCTATTTCACTGTCATTGTGTTTTGTTTTTGAAATTTATTTTTGACACTGGGATTTTTCGGATTTTCACTGCTGCGTTAATGCCGCTGTACACACTCTTGATTCTCTTACGGAGACATAAATATCCACGGGTTTTAAGATTCTTCCTAGTCAGGTATATTCCTAGGCGTTGAATATGTGGTGTTGAGTCCATTTCGTTGAGCAAGGAGTAGGTCTTGTCTATTACATATTTGGCTTATGGAACGGTATCTGTGCTAATTTCAGTCTCTGGTTTTATGCAGCACTCAAACGCACCTTTCTCCATAAGAAAGCACAAGTTGGTTTTCTAAACTTGAGACTGTTCTGTTTTGTAATTCAGTTCATCTGTAGTCAAGTTTACATACTGTGTATTAGTGATATTTTATGATGTTTCTTTTTATGTGTGACTTATTTCACGTAGAATCACCATACCTGAATCCACTCACTATGCCGCTACGGGCCTGATGACACTGATTTCATTGCTGAGAGATATTCCATTGTACGTACGTGCCACAACTTCTTTATCCATTGTTTGCTCTCTGAGATATTTACCTGGTACTGTCAACGAGGTTCTTGTTAACAGAGAGGTCCCAAACTTTGACGTGGCTGGGTGTTTTTGATTTTAATTTCCCTAAGCTGTAGGACCATAAGTGGAAGTGCCATAGGCTGTGTTGCTTTGTTTCTTACATGTTTCAGGAAACACATAACACTTCTCAAGAATGGCTGCCAGCAATTTACATCATATGCATCAGCATAATAAGGATCCCTGTTTTCCATTACGTGTCCTCCGTTTATGGATTTTACAATTTTTTTAAATGGTCCTTTTGCCCTGGGGGCACTGAGACTTAATTGTAGTGCAGGTTTATTTACAAGCTTGCTTGGTTGGCCAAAAAGTGCGGATGCGTTTTTTCCTGAATATATTTAGAGGAAAAAGCATCCGCACTTTTTGGACAAGTGCATCATTATCGACGTTTTGCCTCTTTTCCTATTCTTTAAGTGCAATTCCAGTTTAACCTTCAATCGTTTTCCTGAATTTCTGCCCCACTTTCAAGTCCCCTTTGCAGGCTTACTTCAATATATTTTTGGAGGATAGCTGTCATTTATAACTCTGCAGGTTTGTGAATTACATTGCCCCTGAGCTCCTTTCTTCAACTCGCTTTCTTGTGAGCTGGGCACAAAACCGCAGGAATGCTTCAGGCACTAATATCTTTCCAGCAGGGCACGCTGAGCCTTTGGTTAATTCCTCTTCCTGGTGGGAAATGAGCATTTCATTTGCCCGTGCAGACAATTACAGCTAGTCTCTCATTGGTTCTCCCTATTCCTGTTCATCTTGCACAGAAATTGCAAGCTGTGCCAAATACGAGGTTAAAGGCACTGACTCTCCAAGTGGGGAGAGTGTTAGTAAAGCATCTGGAATGGTGAACCCGAGGACCAGGATACGAAAACTGAGATGCATTTTAAATCGTTTCCCAATCACACGGTGGACCATACTCTGGGTTTCCCATGCATGTTTTAGCTGGAGGAAGAATCCCTTGAACCTGGAGAGTTGGGACCTATGGAATGGGTACCATGCAGTATGACTTCAAAGGGTCTGCATTTGCTCACCGAAACTCACCAATGCTATCAGCCTGAAGTGTCCAGCCTTATGTCTCAACCAGCTCTGGGTGTAGATGTGGTCAATCCCGGTTGCATCACATGCCCTGAGTGAATTATTTAAGAATTGCTCTCTATTTCACTGTCTTTGTGTTTTGTTTTCGAAATTTATTTTGATAATGGGATTTATCGGATTTTCACTGCTGCGTTTCACCCGCGTACACATGCTTGATTCTCTTACGGAGACATATATATCCATGGGTTTTAAGATTCTTCCTAGTCAGGTATATTCCTAGGCGTTGAATATGTGGTCTTGGGTCCATTTCGTTGAGCAAGGAGTAGGTCTTGTCTATTACATATTTGGCTTATGGAAAGTTATCTGTGCTAATTTCAGTCTCTGGTTTTATGCAGCACCCCAACGCACCTTTCCGCATAAGCAAGCACTAGTTTGTTTTCTAAATTTGAGACCCTGTTCTGTTTTGTAATTCAGTTCATGTGTAGTCAAGTTTACATTCCGTGTATTAGTGATATCTTATGATGTTTCTTTTTCTGTGTGACGTAGTTCACGTAGAATCACCGTACCTGCATCCACTCACTATGCCGCTACGGGCCTGATGACACAGATTTCATTGCTGAGTGATATTGCATTGTACATACGTGCCACAACTTCTTTATCCATTTTTTGCTTTCTGGGATATTTACCTGATACTGTAGACGAGCTTCTTGTGAACACAGCCGTCCCAAATACTGGGGTGGCTGTCTGTTTTTGATTTTAATTTCCGTAAGCTATAGGACCATAAGTGGAAGTGCCATAGGCTGTGTTGCTTTGTTTCTTACGTGTTTCAGGAAACACCATACACTTCTCCAGGTTGGCTGCTGGCAAGTTACATCCTGCCAATCAGCATAACAAGGCTCCCTGTTCTGCATATCCTGTCCTACCTTTCTGGATTTTACACTTTTTTCAGATGGCCCTTTTGCCCGGGGCAGGGAGACTTCATTGTAGTGCAGATTTCCTTTACAGGCTTGCTTGGTTGGCCAAAAAGGGCGTATGCTTTTTTTCCTGAATATATTCAGGAAAAAACGCATACGCCCTTTTTGGCCAAGTGCATCATTGTCGACGTTGTGCCTCTTATCCTATGCTTTCAGGGCAATTCCAGTCTACCCCCTGCAATGGTTTTCCTGAAACTCTGCCCCGCTTTCAAGTCCCCTTCGCAGGCTTACTTCAATATATTTTTGGAGTATAGCTGTCATTTATAACTCTGCAGGTTTGTGAATTACAGTGCCCCTGAGCTCTTTCTTCACCTCGCTTTCTTGTGAGCTGGGCACAAAACCGCAGGATTGCTTCAGGCCCTAATCTGTTTCCGGCAGGGCACGCTGAGCCTTTGGTTAATTCCTCTTCCTGGTGGGCAATGAGCGTTACATTTGCCCGTGCAGACACCTACAGCTAGTCTCTCATTGGTTCTCCCTATTCCTGTTCATCTTGCACAGAAATTGCAAGCTGTCCAAAGAGGAGGTTAAAGGCACTGACTCTCCAAGCGGGGAGAGTGTTAGTAAAGCATCTGGAATTTTGAACCCGAGGACCAGGATACGAAAACTGAGATGCCTTTTAAATCGTTTCCCAATCACACGGTGGACGATACTCTGGGTTTCCCATGCATGTTTTAGGTGGAGGAAGAATCCCTTGAACCTGGAGAGTTGGGACCCATGGAATGGGTACCATGCAGTATGACTTCAAAGGGTCTGCATTTGCTCACCGAAACTCACCAAAGCTATCAGCCTGAAGTGTCCAGCCTTATGTCTCAACCAGCTCTGGGTGTAGATGTGGTCAATCCCGGTTGCATCACATGCCCTGAGTGAATTATTTAAGAATTGCTCTCTATTTCACTGTCTTTTTGTTTTGTTTTTGACATTTATTTTGATAATCGGATTTATCGGATTTTCACTGCTGCGTTTATGCCGCTGTACACACGCTTGATTCTCTTACGGAGACATATAAATCCATGGGTTTTAAGATTCTTCCTAGTCAGGTATATTCCTAGGCGTTGAATATGTGGTGTTGAGTCCATTTTGTTGAGCAAGGAGTAGGTCTTGTCTATTACATATTTGGCTTATGGAATGTTATGTGTGCTAATTTCAGTCTCTGGTTTTATGCAGCACCCCAACGCACCTTTCCCCATAAGCAAGCACTAGTTGGTTTTCTAAATTTGAGACCCTGTTCTGTTTTGTAATTCAGTTCATGTGTAGTCAAGTTTACATTCCGTGTATTAGTGATATCTTATGATGTTTCTTTTTCTGTGTGACGTAGTTCACGTAGAATCACCGTACCTGCATCCACTCACTATGCCGCTACGGGCCTGATGACACAGATTTCATTGCTGAGTGATATTGCATTGCACGTACGTGCCACAACTTCTTTATCCATTTTTTGCTTTCTGGGATATTTACCTCGTACTGTAGACGAGCTTGTTGTGAACACAGCCCTCCCAAACATTGGGGTGGCTGTCTGTTTTTGATTTTAATTTCCGTAATCTTTGGGACGATATGTGGAAGTGCCATAGGCTGTATTGCTTTGTTTCTTATGGGTTTCAGGGAACACCATACACTTCTCCAGGGTGGCTGTTGGCAATTTACATCCTGCCAATCAGCATAACAAGGCTCCCTGTTCTCCATATCCTGGCCTACCTTTCTGGATTTTACACTTTTTTCAGATGGCCCTTTTGCCCAGGGGGCAGTTAGACTTCATTGTAGTGCAGATTTCACTTACAGGCTTGCTTGGTGTGCGAAAAAGTGCGTATGCGTTTTTTCCTGAATATATTCAGGAAAAAACGCATACGCACTTTTTGGCCAAGTGCACCATTGTCGACGTTCTGCCTCTTTTCCTATGCTTTCTGGGCAATTCCACTCTACCCCCTGCAATCGTTTTCCTGAAATTCTGCCCCGCTTTCAAGTCCCCTTCGCAGGCTTACTTCAATATATTTTTGGAGGATAGCTGTCATTTATAACTCTGCAGGTTTGTGAATTACAGTGCTCCTGAGCTCCTTTCTTCAACTCGCTTTCTTGTGAGCTGGGCACAAAACCGCAGGATTGTTTCAGGCCCTAATCTGTTTCCGGCAGGGCACACTGAGCCTTTGGTTAATTCCTCTTCCTGGTGGGAAATGAGCCTTACATTTGCCCGTGCAGACACCTATAGCTAGTCTCTCATTGGTTCTCCCTATTCCTGTTCATCTTGCACAGAAATTGCAAGCTGTGCCAAACAGGAGGTTAAAGACACTGACTCTCCAAGCGGGGAGAGTGTTAGTGAACCGTCTGGAATGGTGAACCCGAGGACCAGGATACGAAAACTGAGATGCATTTTAAATCGTTTCCTAATCACACGGTGGACCATACTCGGCGTTTCCCACGCATGTTTTAGCTGAAGAAAGAATCCCTTGAACCTGGAGAGTTGGGACCCTTGGAATGGGTATCATGCAGTATGACTTCAAAGGATCTGCAGTTGTTCACCGAATCTCACCAATGCTATCAGCCTGAAGTGTCCAGCCTTATGTCTCAACCAGCTCTGGGTGTAGATGTGGTAAATCCAGGTTGCATCACATGCCCTGAGTGCATTATTTAAGAATTGCTACCTATTTCACTGTCATTGTGTTTTGTTTTTGAAATTTATTTTAATAATGGGATTTATCGGATTTTCACTGCTTCGTTTATGCCGCTGTACACGCGCTTGATTCTCTTACGGAGACATATAAGTCCATGGGTTTTAAGATTCTTACTAATCCGGTATATTCTTAGGCATTGAATATGGCGTGTTGAGTCCATTTCGTTGAGCAAGGAGTAGGTCTTGACTATTACATATTTGGCTTATGGAATGGTATCTGTGCTAATTTCAATCTCTGGTTTTATGCAGCACCCCAACTCACCTTTCCCCTTAAGGAAGCATAAGTTCGTTTTCTTAATTTGAAACCCTCTTCTCTTTTGTAATTCAGTTCATGTGTAGCCATGTTAACTTTCCATGTATTAGTGATATCTTATGTCTTTTTCTTTTTGAATTATGTGACTTCGAATGATCACACGTAACTCCTCTGGAGTTTTTATAACTGGCAGTATTTCATTGATTTCCAGGCTGAGTAGTATTCCACTCAACATAAGCACCACATCTCTGTCCGTTTTTTCTCTGCAGATACATTTAAGTTATATCCTAGTCGAGGATCTTTTAAACAGAGAGGTGGTAAACATTGGGGTGCCTGTGTCCTCTCGATTTTTGTTTTTCCCAAGGTATACGTCCATGAGTGCAAGTGCCCTGTGCTCGGTAGCTCATTTATTAGATGCTTTAGTAAACACAATAGACTTATCCAGAGTGACCGTTGGCAATATACATTTCCACTATAAGACTCACAGGGCTCCCTTTTCTCCTTGCCCTGTCCTGCATTTCTGGTGTTTACACTTTATGAGGACGGCTCTTCTGACTGATGCAAAGTGATATGTTTTGTAGTATTGATTTCCAGTGCCCACCTGTTTGGTTGGCTAAAAAAGTGTATGCCCTTTTCTTGAATATATACAGAAAAAGACGCATACACCCTTTTTGGCCAACTGCAATGTTGGCAATGTTCAGCCCCTTTTCTTGTGCTTAATGGCGAGTCCTTTCTACCTCTTCCAATCCCTTTCCTGCCATTCTCTGTTGCTTACAAGTCCTTTTCTCTGACTTTCCTCAAGACATTTTTCAGTGATAGATATTTTCAATTCTGCAGTTTCGTGAATTTTAGTGCCCCTGAGTTCCATTTTCCAACTTGTGTTTATGGGAACTGGCCACAAAGCATCAGGATTCCTCAAGCCCTATTCTGTTTCCATGGGCAACCCTAGCCTTTGGTCAATTCGTCTTCCTGATTGGAAATTAGAGTGGCATGTGCCTGTCCGAACACCTAGGACTTGTCTCTCATTGTTCCTCCTCCTTCTGCTTCATCCTCTGGACAAATTCCAAACTGTATGCAACAGGATGTTGACAGTGCTGACATCTCCAAGTGGGGAGACTGTTAGTAAAGACGCTGGAGTGGTGAACCCTAGCACCAAGAGATGAGGAGATGAGATGCCTTTTCCAAACTTTTCCCGATCAGATGGTATACCATCCTCTGGGTGTGACAGGCATGTTTTAGGTGTAGGAAGGGTCCCATTCATGTGAGGAGAACACCAGGGGATTTTAAATATCAGTGTCTCTCCGCAACCCAAACTGGGGAATTTTTTAAGCTACGGCTACACATATGTTCATTAAGGGCCTTGGGAAGTAGGCAGAGTCCAAACTTTAGATGATTGAAGTCTTCAGGGTCAGAAGCACTCACCACTGTCTTCCCTTAGATTCCATTTTTACTGTCATTGATGGATGATGTCAATAAAAATATCTGTTCTTTTTCAGATCATTTCCCCTTATAGGTTATTGCAAAATATTGAGTGTAGTTCCCTGTGCTATACAGTAGTTCCTTGCTGATGATTTCATACATAGCAGTGTGTATGTGTTAATCCCAAACTGTTAATTTATCCCTCCTCCTACCATTTCCCTTTGGTAATAATAAATTATAAGATTTTATGCTTCTCAGAAATGGGGGAGCTGAAAGAGAGGTATCATTTTCAATGCAAAAGCATTTAAAACAAGATTGAAGCTTTAACCAAGATTATTAGATGTACATCCTTGGAAAGAAATCACTTTGTTTCTCTAATATTGACCTGACAAAGAAGACAAACCTTTTCACTGAACTTGCTTATAAGAAAGTGATGGAAATATCAAATGGAAGTGTTAGAAACATCTTATTTTACCCGAGCCTTATACACTGTTCTATGTTAATTACAGTTTGGCTCACACATCTGTTCATTGAAGTTACAATGTTCTCAATTTCTGTTACTGATCCTCCAGAGTGGACGCCAACAAGTGTCCCCCTGCCCAGTGTCATTGGAGCCAATAGATCGAGACTGAGTTTGGTTCAAAAGCAAAGGAAACTTTATATTTTGATCAGAGAATGGAGAGGTGCTACCCTGTGGGCTGTGGGCTGGGCTGCTGTGTAGAGATCCTGTCAGAGTCACTGGGAGGGAGGGGGCTGAGCTCTCGAGGACCTGGTTGGCTGCAGCTCAGGCTCTATGTCACGGAGTCTGAACTGGGCCCCAGGAGCTGAAGTGTCATCGAGCCATTCTGCTCTAGGAAATCTGGTCTGAAGTGCCGGGTGTGGAACCTCTGTATGCGGGACACTAGGAGCACCTGAAATTAGACAAAGCACAAAGGATAAAAATGGTTAGACTTTATTTTATTGCCCAGATTCTATTTTTATCTCCCAGGCATTTTTAAGGGGCTTTGCCTGGGACAAACTTCTCTTCTGCCTTTTGTCCCTTTCCTCATTCTTGGAGTGCTGCGGGTGCAGACCCTTCTTCTGTAACTGCTGAGTGCTGAGTTAGGAGGCTTCATACCCGTGGGCGAGGGTCAGAACTTCTCCCCAGCAGCCTCCAGGTGACGTTGATTGTCCCCAGGCCTCCTGCCTCCCTGCTCGTCCACCTGAGCACCAGTATTGGAAGTGTTATAGATTCTAATGACCTTTAAGGGTCCAGAAAGGAGATGTGCAGTGGCGCTGTGAGGTCCAGTTTCACTCCGCCCCACATTTGTTCGGCCACCTTAGGCTGACCGTTTCTGCCAGCCTAGATGCTCTGACTGACCGTTTCTGCCAGCCTAGATGCTCTGACCAACAGTCTGCGCTTTCTTCCATTAGGCCCCTGAATTAACGTAAAAACAGCACCAGGTGTCAGGATCCTGCCCGCTCAGCTCCCAGACAGTCCAGGGTCAGTGGTGATGAAGGATCATGATGGTCACTGAGTCAAGAGCCTTTGGAAGTAAACAGGAGTCCAGCCGGTCTTATTGGCCACCATCATCAGGGTGTCTGTAGGCTTTTCTATGGTGACAGCATGATATACGGTTCCCCCGCCAAGATTATTAGCTCCCCTCTGGGTACAGTAAGTACTGCAAGCAGTAGTCTACTCTTTTGGGACACACTCTTGTTGTTTTATGAGAGAAACTCCAGGTCAAGTGATGGTCACACGGGTCGTCATGGTGCCCCGTTGCCCCCGGTTATCTCTCTGGAGGTTGGAGTTGGAGGGCCTCCTCAATCGAGGTCAGTGTGCCCACGGAGCAAACCCTGCAACTTCAGGGCATGGTTGGGGGTTAGGATCACCACGTGGGATCCGTTTCCCTTAGAAGGGAGGTGGCCTTTTGGGCTGCTGATTTCCAGGTTTTCAGATACCACCAGTATCTTGGCCAGATGTGGCGGTGGGCCAAGCCCCTTGGTGACCATAGTTTATCCTACCTGGATGGCATTCTTGCATTGTTCCATTTCAAGTGGTCCCAGTTTTTGCACTAATACTCCAATGGCGATTCACCTTTCACCAGGAATGTAAAGGTCAAAGGGTTTAGCTAAATTAGGGAGTTCCAGGGCAAGGGTCTGAATTGACTGCTCTTTCCATTCTTGAAAGGCCACTTCTGGATTCTATTCAAAAGGATCATCATCTTTTCCTTTCAGTGTTTCATATAGAGGCCCAGCTAGTAGACTGTAGTTAGGGATCCAGAGGCAGGAAACCCTGGCTTCCCCAGGAACCCCTAAGCTGTCTTCTAGTTTCAGAAAGGGGTAAGGCTGTAAATTGTTTCTTCCCTTTCCTGGGATGGGCTTCTCCGACCTTCTGTGAGAATGAAGCCCAGGCAGGTCACCGTAGTCTGTGATACTTGAGCTTTTTCGTGGACAACTTCTATCCTTTATTGGCTTGGTAGTTCTGAGGCCTCCTTAGTAGGGCTGGCGATCAGAATGTCGTCTGAATATTGAAGGAGTGTTTCCTTTTCCAGAGGTAGAACTTTTAGGTCTTTAGCTGAGCTTTCCCCAAAGGTGGTGTGGGAATTTTTGAACCCTTGGGGCAAGACAGCCTGGAAGTATTGTTTTAGTTGTATGTTGAGTCCTGTCACTCACAAGCCAAAATTTCTTGTGACTCTGGGACTAATGGAATACAAAAGAAGGCATCAGTGAAGACTAATACAGAATACCAAGTCCTGGTGGTTGGTAGAATGACCAGCAGGTTGTAGGATTTAGGAACTACTGGAGGTATATCCTCAGTGGCTTCACTGACTGTCCTGACATCCTTTACCAGGACTCCAGCAGCCCATGGGGCTCTCGAGGTCAGGCCAATCCCAGGATATGGAGCTCACCTGGGCAGGTACCCTACCCCCACCCCAGCCCACGGGGCTCTCGTGTTCAGGCCCCTCCCAGGATATGGGATTCCCTGGGCAGGTCCTCTGCAGTCCATGGGGCTCCCGTGGTCAGGCCCCTCCCAGGATACAGAGCTACCCTTGCAGGTACCTTGGCAGGGCTGGGCACACAGGAACCGTGCACATAGCCCTCATTGCAGAGCACTCCCAGCTCACCTGTCGCTCAGATCTGACACAGAGCACCTCAGAGCAGGACTTGAACTAACAAACAGCAGCTCTGACAGGTCTGTGACCCTGGGCATCACTCTGTGCGGCCTCCTCCACCTGGTCTTCCAGAGACTTCCACTGCACCCGGGGCACCAGGCCTCTGTCTCCAACCACCACCCACCCCTCCTCTCCCTGACTCCTGGGTTCCTCTCATTAGGAGAGGGTTTTCTTGAAGTTGTCTCCCACTCATGGGCCAGATAATATAATTAGAAAACAAGCCAGAGCTGCAGCCCCTTGTCTATCCTGACTCTCAGGAGCCCACACCTGTTCCTTGGACCTGGCCAATTCAGCAAGTTCCATTTTCAGCAACTGTGAGCCCCTGAGGGGTGATTATTGGCTGGCTTGGGAAGCCTGACCGTGCCAGCCAGCCCTCCCCAGGTGTGCCTGGGTTGAGATCAATATAAACACCGCTCCAGGCAGCAAGAGCCCCTGCAGCTGTGCCTGACGCCATTTTCTCTGCCCTGTCAGCAGTCTCGGGGCTGGGCTGCTGGGAGGGAGTGAGAGGCCACGGCTTTGTGGGTGTCCCAGTGTGAGTGGGGCTCTGCTGGACTTTCTGCAGCAGTTGCCAAGATGCTACCTGCTAAAGAAGAGGATGTGTCACCCACACCTGCCGCTGGAATTTCTCCCTGGGCACAGGTGAGGAAGGAAGAAAGCAGTGGGGGCCGGGACAGCAGGGGTATCTCAGGCAGGGAAATGGAGAGCTTCCAGAAGAGCACCCAGGGCCAGGACCATCCTGGCTGGCCTGCAGGCACCAAGTCGGCTGGCATGCTGTCCCTCATGTGGCTCCATGGCCCTTCCTCTAGGTTTTCAAGTCCTTGTACATATTCAGGTGTTTAGCCTTGGAAGGGTGGGAACATTTCAGCAGCAGCTGGCCTGGGGCTCGGCCCACGTTTACTCACAGATACCTCAGCACGGTCCCCCAGCTTTGCAGTGAGGACGCTTGTTGCGAGGAGCATGCTGGCTGAATGGGAGATGATTCCCCACCACTGACCAACTTCAGAATTGTTTGCAATTGGAGCAAGTGCCCTGAAACGGTTTTCCTCTGTGTAACTGGTGGGTTCTGTTCTTTTTTATCTTTTTTTCGTTTTTGGTTCAAGGTAGATTTTATTCCTCTTTTGTGTATTTACAGATATAAGCATGGAAATAATTTATTCATATAAATACATGTATGTGAAGGGAAGAATATTTTTTCTGTTTTACTTTTTTTAATTTTATTTTTTTATTTTGAATTTAATTTTATATTTTTATACAGCAGGTTGTTTTTGGTTATCTACTTTATACATATAAATGTATACATACCAATCCCAATATCTCAACTCCTCCCACCACCATCCCCAACAGCTTTCCCCCCTTGTTGTCCATACGTTTGTTGTATACATGTATTGCTCTATTTCTGCCTTGCAAAATGGTTCATCTGTACAATTTTTCTAGGTTCCACATATATGCATTAATATACAAGATTTGTTTTTCTCTTTCTGACTTACTTCACTCTGTATGACAGTCTCTAGATCCATCAACGTCTCTACAAATGTCCCAATTTCATTCCTTTTTATGGCTTAGTAATATTCCATTTTATATATGTACCACATCTTTATGCATTCGTCTGTCTGTGGGCATTTAGGTTGCTTCCATTTCCTGGATAGTGTAAATAGTGATGCAATGAACATTGTGGTGAATGTCTCTTTTTGATTTATGGTTTTGTCTGGGTATATGCCCAGTAGAGGGATTGCTGTATCATATGGTAATTCTATTCTTAGTTTTATAAGAAACTCCATAATGTTCTCCACAGTGACTGTATCAATTTACGTTCCCAACAATAGTGGAAGAGGATTCCTTATCTCCACACCGTTTCCAGCATTTGTTGTTTGTAGATTTTCTGATGATGCCCATTCTAATAGGTGTGAGGTGATACACCATGGATGAGTCTATTTCGTTGAGCAAAGAGTAGGTCTTGTTTATTACGTATTTGGCTTATGGAATGGTATGTGTGCTAATTTCAATCTGTTTTTATACAGCAGCCCAACTCAACTTTCCCCTTAAGCAAGCATAAGGTTTTTATCTAAATGTGAGACTCTGTTCGGTTTTGTAATTCAGTTTATGTGTAGCCAAGTTTACACTCCCTCTATTAGTGATATCTTATGATAATTATCTTTCTTTGTGTGACATATTTCTCTTAGAATCATCATAATTAAACCCACTCAATTTGCTGCTACAGGCCTGATGACATTGATTTCACTGCTGAGTGATATTCCGTTGTACGTAAGTAGCACAACTTCTTTATCCATTTTTTTCTTTCTGGGATATTTAATTTGTACTGGACTCGAGGTTCTTGTAAACACAGCAGCCCTAAATTTTGTGTTGGCTGTGTCTTGTTGATTTTAATTTTCCTAAGCTATAGGGCCAAAAGTGGAAGTGCCCTAGGCTCTGTAGCTTTGTTTTTTAGATGTTTCAGGATACACCATGAACATCTCCAGAGTGTCTGTTGGCAATTTACATCCCGCCCATCAGCATAACACGGCTCCCTGTTCTCCATGGCCTGTCCTGTGTTTCTGGTTTTTACACTTTATTCAGATGGCCATTTTGACGAATGGGAAATGTGACTTCATTGTAGTGTGGATTTCCATTGCTGGAGTGCTTGGTTGGCCAAAATGTTCATATGCGTTTTTTCCTGAATATATTCAGGAAAAATGTATACGCACTTTTTGTCCATGTGCATCACTGTCAAAGATCTGCCGCTTTTCATATGCTTTAAATGCAATTCCAATCTACCTCTTGAAATATGATTCCTGCAATTCTGCCTCGTTTTCAAGTCCTCTTTGCAGACTTACTTCGATATATTTTTGCCAATAGCTGTCATTTATCTCTGCAGGTTTGTGAATTACAGTGCCCCTGAGCTCCTTTCTTAACTCGCTTCCTTGTAAGCTGGCCACAAAACTGCAGGTTTGCTTCAGGCCATAATCAGGGTCCGGCACGGCACTCTGAGCCTTTGGTTAATTCCTCTTCCTGGTGGGAAATTAGAGTTAAATGTGCCCCTCCAGATACCTGCCTCACTCCCAGCCACATGGTGATGTATGTCCTCAGGTTTGAGGCCCTATGTGATGGGTTCCTCATCTTTTGATGATGTGGCCCCACTGGTGTGTGGACACTCCTGCCTGGTTCCCATCCCCATGGGGATGTGAGCCTTCTGCTCTGAGATCCCAACGGCTGTGTTGCTCACAGTTTCATGATGAGGGCCCTCTGCTGTGAGTTCACTCCGGCCTAGACCCCATAGCCTCGCTGCTCCTGGTTGCCTGCCGGAGGTTCCAACTGTGGGATTCCTCACCTTTTTTATTCTCTGGTCCCTCTCTTTTGAGGAACCTCTGGCCTGCCTCACTCCCAGCCCCTTGGTGATGTGTGTCCTCAGGTTTGAGGCCACGTGTGCTGGGTCCCTCAAATTATGGTGATGTAGCCCCACTGGTGTGAGGACACTCCTGCCTGGTTCCCATTCCCTTGGTGATGTTGGCCCTCTGGTGACAGTCTGATGCTTGTTGGGTACCTCACACTTCTGTGAGGTGGGCTTTCTGCTCTGAGGTCAATGCTGCCTGGTTGGCACACCCCGCCTTGGTGACATCAGCCTTATGATGGCAGTTGGAGCCTGCTGGGAGCCTCCTCCCCTCGGTGATGAGGGTCCTCTGGCCTCAGGTCCTAACTGCTGGGTTCCCACATTTTCTGATTCGTGGAAGTGGGCCGAGGACACTCCTGTCAGGTTCCCATCCCCATAGGGATATGGGCCTTCTGCTCTGAGGTCCCATCCGCTGGGTTGCTCACAGTTTCATGATGTGGGACCTCTGCTGTGAGTTCGCTGTGGCCTGGATCCCATAGACTCTGTGCTCTGGGCGGCCTACTGGCCAGTTCCAACTGCTGGATTCCTCACAACTTTTATTCTGTGGGCTCTGTTTTGTGAGGATACTCCTGCTTGCCTCACTCCTAGCCCCTTGGAGATGTGGGTTCCCTGTTTTAGGCCACATGTTCTGGGTTCCTCACCTTTCTATAATGTGGCCACACTGGTGTGAGGACACTCTTGCCTGGTTCCAATCCCCTTGGTGATGTGGGAACTCTGGTGAGAGTCTTATCCTGGCTGGTTTCCTCACCCTTCTGTGAGGTAGGCCCTCTGCGGTGAGGTCACTCCTGCCTGGCTGGCACACATCACCTTGGTGACATGGGCCCTCAGTTGGGAGTTGGTGTCTGCTGCGAGTCTCCGTCCCTTGGTAATGAGGGCCCTCTTGCGTCAGACCCTAACTCCTGGGCTCCCAAAATTTGCAGATGTGCGACCTGTGGTGCGAGTACACTCCTGTCAGGTTCCCAACCCCATGGGAATTTGGGCCTTCTGCTCTGAGGTCACAACGGCTGGGTTGCTCACAGTTTCATGATGAGGGCCCTCTGATGTGCGTTCATTCCGGCTTAGATCTCATAGGCTTGCTGCTCCTGGGCGCCTGCTGGGAGGTTCCAACTGCGGGATTCCTCACCTTTTTTATTCTATGGGCCCTCTGTTTTGAGGCTCCTCCTGCCTGCCTCAATCCCAACCCCGTTGTGATGTGTGTCCTCTGGTGTGAGGCCACGTGTGCTGGGTCCCTCACCTTTCGATGATGTGGCCCCAATGGTGTGAGGACACTCGTGCCTGTTTCCCAGCCCCTTGGTGATGTGTCCCCTCTGGTGAGAGTCTGATCCTGGCTGGGTTCCTTACCATTCTGTGAGGTGGGCCCTGTGCTCTGAGGTAACTCCTGCCTGGCTTGCTCCCATTGCCTTGGTGACGTCGGCCCTCTGGTGGCAGTTGAATCCTTTTGGAGACTCCTATCCTCGGTGATGAGGTCCCTCTGGCGTCAGGCTCTAACTGCTGGGCTCCCCAGGTTTTCTGATGTGAGCCCAGTGATGCCAGGACACTCGTGAAATGTTCCCATCCCCATGGCGATATGGGCCTTCTGCTCTGAGGTTCCAACGACTGGGTTGCTCACAGTTTCCTGATGTTAGCTCTCTGGTGTTAGTTCACTCATTCCTAGATCCCATAGCCTCTGTACTCTGGGCCGCCTGCTGGGAAGTTCCAACTGCTGGGTTCCTCACCTTTTTTATTCTTTGGGCCCTGTGTTGGGAGGCTCCTCCTGCCTGTGTCACTCCCAGACCCTTGGTGATGTAGGTCCTCTGGTTTGTGGCCACATGTGCCAGTTTCCTCATCTTTTAGTGATGTGGCCCCACTGGTGTGAGGACACTCGTGCCTGGTTCCCGTCCCCTTGGTGATATGGGCCCTCTGGTGAGAGTCTGATCCTGGTTGGGTTCCTCACACTTCTTTGAGGTGGGCCGTCTGCTGTGAGGTCACTCCTGCCTGGCTGGCACACACCGCCTTGGCGACGTGGGCCCTCTTGTGGTAGTTGGAACATGCTGGGAGCCTCCTCCCCTCAGTGATGAGGGCCCTCTGGCGTCAGGCCCTAACTGCTGGGTACCCACATTTTCTGATATGTGCTAAGTGGTGCAAGGACACTCCTGCCATGCTCCCAACACCTTGGGGATGTGGACCTTCTGCTCTGAGGTCCAAATGGCTGGGTTGCTCGCAGTTTCATGATGTGGACCCTCTGCTGTGAGTTTACTGCAGCCTGAATCGCATAGACTTGGTGCTCTTGGCTGCCTGCTGGGAGGTTCCCATTGCTGGATTCCTCAGCTTTTTTATTCTATGGGCACTGTGTTGTGAGGCTACTCCTGCCTGCCTCATTCCGAGCCCCTTGGAGATGTGGGTCTTCTGGTTTAGGCCACATGTGCTGGGTTCCTCACCTTTCTATGATGTGGCCACACTGGTGTGAATACTCTCCTGCCTGGTTCTGATCACCTTGGTGATGTGGGCCCTCTGGTGAGCGTCTTATCCTGGCTGTGTTCCTCACCCTTCTGTGAGGTAGGCCCTCTGCGGTGAGGTCACTCCTACCTGGCTGTCACACGTCACCTTGGCGACGTGGGCCCTCAGTTGGGTGTTGGTGCCTGATTGGAGTCTCCTCCCCTTGGTAATGAGGGCCCTCTGGCGTCAGGCCCTAACTCCTGGGTTCCCTAAATTCTCTGATGTGTGCCCTGTGGTGCGAGTACACTTCTGACAGGTTCCCAACCCCATGGGAATGTGGGCCTTCTGCTCTGAGATCCCAACGCCTAGGTTGCTCACAGTTTCATGATGACGGCCCTCTGGTGTGAGATCACTCCGGCCTGGATCCCATAGTCTCGCTGCTCCTGGCCGCCTGCTGGGAGGTTCCAACTGCGGGATTCTTCACCTCTTTAAGTCTATGGTCCCTCTGTTTTGAGGCTCCTCCTGCCTGCCTCAATCCCAGCTCCCTTGTGATGTGTGTCCTCTGGTTTGAGGCCACGTGTGCTGGGTCCCTCACTTTTCGGTGATGTGACCCCACTAGTGTGAGGACACTCCTGCCTGGTTCCCATTCCCTTGGTGATGTGGGCCCTCTGGTGAGAATCTGATCCTCTTTGGTTCTTCACACTTCTGTGAGGTTGACCCTCTGCTCTGAGGTCACTCCTGCCTGGTTGTCGCACTCCGCATTGGCGACGTCACCCCTCTGGTAGCAGTCGGAGCTGGCTGTGAGCCAACGCCCCTTGGAGATGAGGGCCCTCTGGCATCAGGCACTAATTGCTGGGCTCCCCATATTTTTTCATGTGTGCCCACTCTTGCGATGACACTCCTGCTTGTTTCCCTTCCCCATGGGGATGTGGGCCTTCTGCTCTGAGGTCACAATGGCTGGGTTGCTTACAGAATCACAATGAGGGCCCTCTGTTGTGAGTTCATGCCGGCCTGGATCTCATAGCCTCAGTGATCTGGGCCGCCTGCTAGGAAGATCCAACTGCTGGTTTCCACACCTTTTGTATACAATGGGACATGTGTTGTGAGGTTAATCCTGCCTGCCTCACTGCGAAACCCATGGTGATGTGGGTCCTCTGGTTTGAGGCCACATGTGCTGGGTACCTCAACTTTTGATGATGTGGCCCCACGGGTGTGAGGACACTCCTGCCTGGTTCCCATCACCTTGGTGATGTGGGCCCTCTGGGGAGAGTCTGACCCTGGCTGGGTTCCCTACCATTCTGTGAGGTGGGCCCTCTGATGTCAGGACACTACTGCCTGGCTAGCTCACATCGCCTTGGCGACGTGGGCCCTCTGTTGACCACTGGAGCATGCTGGGAGCCTCCTACTCCCGTGAATGATGGCCCTGGAAAAAATGCATATGCCCTTTTTGGCCTAGTGCTTCATTGGCGAGGTTCTGCCACTTCTCTTATGCTTTCAGAGCAATTCACGTCTACCTCCTAAAATCGGATTCTAGCAATTCTGCCCCACTTTCAAGTCCTCTTCGCAGCCTTAATTCAATATATTTTTGTACGATTTCTGTCATTTATAAGTCTGCAGGTATGTGAATGACAGTGCCCCTGAGCTCCTTTCCTCAACTCGCTTTCTTGTGAGCTGGCCACAAAACCGCAGGATTGCTTCAGGCCCTAATCTTGTTCCAGCATGGCATGCTGAGCCTTTGGTTAATTCCTTTTCCTGTTGGGAAATGAGTGTTAAAATTGCCCGTGCATACTGGGCATATACCCTGAGAAAACCAAAATTCAAAAAGAGTCATGTACCAAAATGTTCATTGCAGCTCTATTTACAATAGCCCGGAGATGGAAAGAACCTAAGCGCCCATCATCGGACGAATGGATAAAGAAGATGTGGCACATATACACAATGGAATATTACTCAGCCTTAAAAAGAAGTGAAACTGAGTTATTTGTAATGAGATGGATAGACCTAGAGTCTGTCATACAGAGTGAAGTAAGTCAGAAAGAAAAAGACAAATAGCGTATGCTAACACATATATATGGAATTTAAAGGAAAAAAATGTCATGAAGAACCTAGGGATAAGACAGGAATAGAGGCGCAGACCTACTGGAGAACGGAATTGAGGATATGGGGAGGGGGAATGGTGAGTTTTGACAGGGCGAGAGAGAGTCATGGACATATACACACTAACAAATGTAGTAAGGTAGATAGCAAGGGGGAAGCAGCCGCAAGGCACAGGGATATTAGCTCGGGGAGTTGGGACAGCCTGGAGGGGTGGAAGGGGGAGAGAGGGAGGGAGGGAGACACAAGAGGGAAGACACAGGGAGCATATGTATATGTATAGCTGATTCACTTTGTTATAAAGCAAAAACTAACAAACCATTGTAAAGCAATTATACCCCAATAAAGATGTTAAAAAAAATATTTGCCCGTGCACACACCTACAGATAGTCTCCCATTGGTTCTCCATATTCCTGTTCATCTTGCGCAGAAATTGCAAACAGTGCCAAACAGGAGGTTAAAGGCACTGACTCTCCAAATGGGGAGAGTGTAAGAAAAGGGTCTGGAATGGTGAACCTGAGTACCAGGGGACAAAAACAGACATGCATGTAAAAAGGTTTCCCAGTCACACGGTGGAGCATACTCTGGGTTTCCCATGCAAATTTCAGCAGAAGGAAGAATCCCTTGAACCTGGAGAGTTGGGAACCATGGAATGGGTACCATGCAGTATGACATCAAAGGGTCTGCATTTGCTCACTGAACCTAAACAATGCTATCAGCCCAAAGGGTCCAGCCTTATCTCTCACCCAGCTCTCGGTGTAGATGTGGTAAACCAGGTTGCATCACATGCCCTGTGTGAGTTATTTAAGAATTGCTCTCTATTTCACTGTCATTGTGTTTTGTTTTTGAAAATTTTTTTTGACACTGGGATTTATCGGAATTTCACTGCTCCGTTAATGCCGCTGTAAACACTCTTGATTCTCTTACGGAGACATATAAATCCATGGGTTTTAAGATTATTCCTAGTCAGGTATATTCCTAGGCGTTGAATATGTGGTGTTGAGTCCATTTCGTTGAGCAAGGAGTAGGTCTTGTCTATTACATATTTGGCTTATGGAACGGTATCTGTGCTAATTTTAGTCTCTGGTTTTATGCAGCACTCCAACGCACCTTTCTCCATAAGCAAGCACAAGTTGGTTTTCTAAATTTGAGACCCTGTTCTGTTTTGTAATTCAGTTCATCTGTAGTCAAGTTTACATACTGTGTATTAGTGATATTTTATGATGTTTCTTTTTATGTGTGACTTATTTCACGTAGAATCACCATACCTGAATCCACTCACTATGCAGCTACGGGCCTGATGACACAGATTTCATTGCTGAGTGATATTGCATTGCACGTACGTGCCACATCTTCTTTATCCATTTTTGGCTTTCTGAGATATTTACCTGGTACTGTAGACGAGCTTCTTGGGAACACAGCCGTCCCAAACTTTGGGGTGGCTCTCTGTTTTTGATTTTAATTTCCCTAAGCTGTAGGGCCATAAGTGGAAGTGCCATAGGCTGTGTTGCTTTGTTTCTTAAGTGTTTCAGGAAACACATAACACTTCTCCAGAATGGCTGTCGGCAATTTACATCATATGCATTAGCATAATAAGGATCCCTGTTCTCCATTGCCTGTCCTCCGTTTCTGGATTTTACAATTTTTTTAAATGGCCCTTTTGCCCTGGGGGGCACTGAGAGTTCACTGTAGTGCAGATTTATTTACAAGCTTGCTTGGTTGGCCAAAAAGTGCGTATGCGTTTTTTCCTGAATATATTTAGGGAAAAAAGCATCCGCACTTTTTGGCCAAGTGCATCATTGTCGACGTTGTGCCTCTTTTCCTATGCTTTCAGGGCATTTCCTGTCTACCCCCTGCAATCGTTTTCCTGAAATTCTGTCCTGCTTTCAAGTCCCCTTCGCAGGCTTACTTCAATATATTTTTGGAGGATAGCTGTCATTTATTACTCTACAGTATTGTGAATTACATTGCCCTGAGCTCCTTTCTTCAACTTGCTCTCTTGTGAACTGGGCGCAAAACTGCAGGATTGCTTCAGGCCCTAATCTGTTTCTGGCAGGGCACACTGAGCCTTTGTTTAATTCCTCTTCCTGGTGAGAAATGAGCGTTACATTTGCCCGTGCAGAAACCTACAGCTAATCTCTCATTGGTTCTCCCTATTCCTGTTCATCTTGCACAGAAATTGTAAGCTGTGCCAAAGAGGAGGTTAAAGGCACTGACTCTCCAAGAGGGGAGAGTGTTAGTAAAGCATCTGGAATGGTGAACCCGAGGACCAGGATAAGTAAACTGAGATGCATTTTAAATCGTTTCCCAATCACACGGTGGACGATACTCTGGGTTTCCCATGCATGTTTTAGCTGGAGGAAGAATCCCTTGAACCTGGAGGGTTGGGACCCATGGAATAGGTACCATGCAGTATGACTACAAAGGGTCTGCATTTGCTCAGCGAAACTCACCAATGCTATCAGCCTGAAGTGTCCAGCCTTATGTCTCAACCAGCTCTGGGTGTAGATGTGGTCAATCCCGGTTGCATCACATGCCCTGAGTGAATTATTTAAGAATTGCTCTCTATTTCACTGTCTCTGTGTTTTGTTTTCGAAATTTATTTTGATAATGGGATTTATCGGATTTTCACTGCTGCGTTTCGGCCGCTGTACACATGCTTGATTCACTTATGGAGACATATATATCCATGGATTTTAAGATTCTTCCTAGTCAGGTATATTCCTAGGCGTTGAATATGTGGTGTTGGGTCCATTTCGTTGAGCAAGGAGTCGGTCTTGTCTATTACATATTTGGCTTATGGAATGTTATCTGTGCTAATTTCAGTCTCTGGTTTTATGCAGCACCCCAAGGCACCTTTCCCCATAAGCAAGCACTAGTTGGTTTTCTAAATTTGAGACCCTGTTCTGTTTTGTAATTCAGTTCATGTGTAGTCAAGTTTACATTCCGTGTATTAGTGATATCTTATCATGTTTCTTTTTCTGTGTGACGTAGTTCACGTAGAATCACCGTACCTGCATCCACTCACTATGCCACTACGGGCCTGATGACACAGATTTCATTGCTGAGTGATATTGCATTGTACGTACGTGCCACAACTTCTTTATTCATTTTTTGCTTTCTGGGATATTTACCTGATACTGTAGACGAGCTTCTTGTGAACACAGCCGTCCCAAATATTGGGGTGGCTGTCTGTTTTTGATTTTAATTTCCGTAAGCTATAGGACCATAAGTGGAAGTGCCATAGGCTGTGTTTCTTTGTTTCTTACGTGTTTCAGGAAACACCATACACTTCTCCAGGGTGGCTGTTCGCAATTTACATCCTGCCAATCAGCATAACAATGCTCCGTGTTCTCCATATCCTGTCCTACGTTTCTGGATTTTACACTTTTTTAAGACAGCCCTTTTTCCCGGGGCCCAGTGAGACTTCATTGTAGTGCAGATTTCCTTTAAAGGCTTGCTTGGATGGCCAAAAAGGGCGTATGCGTTTTTTCCTGAATATATTCAGGAAAAAACGCATACGCCCTTTTTGGCCAAGTGCATCATTGTCGACGTTCTGCCTCTTTTCCTATGCTTTCAGGGCAATTCCAGTCTACCCCCTGCAATCGTTTTCCTGAAATTCTGCCCCGCTTTCAAGTCCCCTTCGCAGGCTTACTTCAATATATTTTTGAGGATAGCTGTCATTTATAACTCTGCAGGTTTGTGAATTACAGTGCCCCTGAGCTCCTTTCTTCAACTCGCTTCGTTGTGAGCTGGGCACAAAACCGCAGGATTGCTTCAGGCCCTAATCTGTTTCCAGCAGGGCACGCTGAGCCTTTGGTTAATTCCTCTTCCTGGTGGGAAATGAGCGTTACATTTGCCCGTGCAGACACCTATAGCTAGTCTCTCATTGGTTCTCCCTATTCCTGTTCATCTTGCACAGAAATTGCAAGCTGTGCCAAACAGGAGGTTAAAGGCAGTGACTCTCCAAGCGGGGAGAGTGTTAGTAAAGCATCTGGAATGGTGAACCCGAGGACCAGGATACGAAAACTGAGATGCATTTTAAATCGTTTCCCAATCACACGGTGGACGATACTCTGGGTTTCCCATGCATGTTTTAGCTGGAGGAAGAATCCCTTGAACCTGGAGAGTTGGGACCCATGGAATGGTTACCATGCAGTATGACTTCAAAGGGTCTGCATTTGCTCACCGAAACTCACCAATGCTATCAGCCTGAAGTGTCCAGCCTAATGTCTCAATCAGCTCTGGGTGTAGATGTGGTCAATCCCCGTTGCATCACATGCTCTGAGTGAATTATTTAAGAATTGGTCTCTATTTCACTCTCTTTGTGTTTTGTTTTCGAAATTTATTTTGATAATGGGATTTATCGGATTTTCACTGCTGCGTTAAAGCCGCTGTACACACGCTTGATTCTCTTACGGAGACATATATATCCATGGGTTTTAAGATTCTTCCTAGGCAGGTATATTCCTAGGCGTTGAATATGTGGAGTTGGGTCCATTTCGTTGAGCAAGGAGTAGGTCTTGCTATTACATATTTGGCTTATGGAATGTTATCTGTGCTAATTTCAGTCTCTGGTTTTATGGAGCACCCCAACGCACCTTTCCCCATAAGCAAGCACTAGTTGGTTTTCTAAATTTGAGACCCTGTTCTGTTTTGTAATTCAGTTCATGTGTGTTCAAGTTTACATTCCGTGTATTAGTGATATCTTATGATGTTTCTTTTTCTGTGTGATGTAGTTCACGTAGAATCACCGTATCTGCATCCACTCACTATGCCGCTACGGGCCTGATGACACAGATTTCATTGCTGAGTGATATTGCATTGCACGTACATGCCACAACTTCTTTATCCATTTTTTGCTCTCTGGGATATTTACCTGGTACTGTAGACGAGCTTCTTTAGAACACAGCCGTCCCAAACTTTTGGGTGGCTCTCTGTTTTTGATTTTAATTTCCCTAAGCAATAGGACCATAAGTGCAATTGCCATAGGATGTGTTGCCTTATTTCTTACGTGTTTCAGGAAACACCATAAGCTTCTCCAGGGTGGCTGTTCACAATTTACATCCTGCAAATCAGCATAAGAAAGCTCCCTGTTCTCCATATCCTGTCCTACCTTTCTGGATTTTACACTTTTTTCAGATGGCCCTTTTGCCCGGGGGGCAGTGAGATTTCATTGTAGTGCAGATTTCCTTTACAGGCTTGCTTGGTTGGCCAAAAAGGGCGCATGCTTTTTTTCCTGAATATATTCAGGAAAAAACGCATATGCCCTTTTTGGCCAAGTGTCTCATTGTCGACGTTTTGCCTCTTTTCCTATGCTTTCAGGGCAATTCCAGTCTACCCCCTGCAATCGTTTTCCTGAAGTTCTGCCCCGCTTTCAAGTCCCCTTCGCAGGCTTACTTCAATATACTTTTGGAAGATAGCTGTCATTTATAACTATGCAGGCTTGTGAATTACAGTGCCCCTGAGCTCCTTTCTTCAACTCGCTTTCTTGTGAGCTGGGCACAAAACCGCAGGATTGCTTCAGGCACTAATCTGTTTCCAGCAGGGCACGCTGAGCCTTTGGTTAATTCCTCTTCCTGGTGGGAAATGAGCGTTACATTTGCCTGTGCAGACAACTACAGCTAGTCTCTCATTGGTTCTCCCTATTCCTGTTCATCTTGCACAGAAATTGCAAGCTGTGCCAAAGAGGAGGTTAAAGGCACAGACTCTCCAAGCGGGAAGAGTGTTAGTAAAGCATATGGAATGTTGAACCCGAGGACCAGGATACAAAAATTAAGATGCATTTTAAATCGTTTCCCAATCACACGGTGGACGATACTCTGGGTTTCCCATGCATGTTTTAGCTGGAGGAAGAATCCTTTGAACCTGGAGAGTTGGGACCCATGGAATGTGTACCATGCAGTATGACTTCAGAGAGTCTGCATTTGCTCACAGAAACTCACCAATGCTATCAGCCTGAGGTGTCCAGCCTTATGTCTCAACCAGCTCTGGGTGTAGATGTGTTAAATCCCGGTTGCATCATATGCCCTGAGTGAATTAGTTAAGAATTGCTCTCTATTTCACTGTCTTTGTGTTTTGTTTTTGAAATTTATTTTGATAATGGGATTTATCGGATTTCAACTGCTGCGTTTCGGCCGCTGTACACACGCTTGATTCTCTTACGGAGACATATAAATCCATGGGTTTTAAGATTCTTCCTAGTCAGGTGTATTCCTAGGCGTTGAATATGTGGTGTTGAGTCCATTTCGTTGAGCAAGGAGTAGGTCTTGTCTATTACATATTTGGCTCATGGAATGTTATCTGTGCTAATTTCAGTCTCTGGGTTTATGCAGCACCCCAAGGCACCTTTCCCATAAGCAAGCACTAGTTGGTTTTCTAAATTTGAGACCTTCTTCTGTTTTGTAATTCAGTTCATGTGTAGTCAAGTTTACATTCCGTGTATTAGTGATATCTTATCATGTTTCTTTTTCTGTGTGACGTAGTTCACGTAGAATCACCGTACCTGCATCCACTCACTATGCCGCTACGGGCCTGATGACACAGATTTCATTGCTGAGTGATATTGCATTGCACGTACATGCCACAACTTCTTTATCCATTTTTTGCTTTCTGGGATATATACTTGGTACTGTAGACGAGCTTCTTGGGAAAACAGCCATCCCAAACTTTGGGGTGGCTCTCTGTTTTTGATTTTAATTTCCCTAAGCTATAGGACCATAAGTGGAAGTGCCATAGGCTGTGTTGCTTTGTTTCTTACGTGTTTCAGGAAACACCATACACTTCTCCAGGGTGGCTGTTGGCAATTTACATCCTGCCAATCAGCATAACAAGGCTCCCTGTTCTCCATATCCTGTCCTATCTTTCTGGATTTTACACTTTTTTCAGATGACCCTTTTGCCCGGGGGGCAGTGAGATTTCATTGTAGTGCAGATTTCCTTTACAGGCTTGCTTGGTTGGTCAAAAAGTGCGTATGCGTTTTTTCCTGAATATATTCAGGAAAAAACGCATACGCCCTTTTTGGCCAAGTGCATCATTGTCGACGTTGTGCCTCTTTAACTATGCTTTCAGGGCAATTCCAGTCTACCCCCTGCAATCGTTTTCCTGAAATTCTGCCCCGCTTTCAAGTCCCCTTCGCAGGCTTACTTCAATATATTTTTGGAGGATAGCTGTCATTTATAACTCTGCAGGTTTGTGAATTACAGTGCCCCTGAGCTCCTTTCTTTAACTCGCTTTCTTGTGAGCTGGGCACAAAACCGGAGGATTGCTTCAGGCCCTAATCTGTTTCCAGCAGGGCACACTGAGCCTTTGTTTAATTCCTCTTCCTGGTGGGCAATGAGCGTTACATTTGCCCGTGCAGACACCTACAGCTAGTCTCTCATTGGTTCTCCCTATTCCTGTTCATCTTGCACAGAAATTGCAAGCTGTGCCAAAGAGGAGGTTAAAGGCACTGACTCTCCAAGCGGGGAGAGTGTTAGTAAAGCGTCTGGAATGGTGAACCCGAGGACCAGGATACGAAAACTGAGATGCATTTTAAATCGTTTCCCAATCACACGGTGGACGATACTCTGGGTTTCCCATGCATGTTTTAGGTGGAGGAAGAATCCCTTGAACCTGAAGAGTTGAGACGCATGGAATGGGTACCATGCAGTATGACTTCAAAGGGTCTGCATTTGCTCACCGAAACTCACCAGTGCTATCATCCTGAAGTGTCCAGCCTTATGTCTCAACCAGCTGTGGGTGTAGATGTGGTCAATCCCGGTTGCATCACATGCCCTGAGTGAATTATTTAAGAATTGCTCTCTATTTCACTGTCTTTGTGTTTTGTTTTCGAAATTTATTTTGATAATGGGGTTTATTGGATTTTCACTGCTGCGTTTCGGCCGCTGTACACACGCTTGATTCTCTTACGGAGACATATATATCCATGGGTTTTAAGATTCTTCCTAGTCAGGTATATTCCTAGGCTTTGAATATGTGGTGTTGGGTCCATTTCGTTGAGCAAGGAGTAGGTCTTGTCTATTAACTATTTGGCTTATGGAACGTTATCTGTGCTAATTTCAGTCTCTGGTTTTATGCAGCACCCCAACGCGCCTTTCCCCATAAGCAAGCACTAGTTGGTTTTCTAAATTTGAGTCCCTGTTCTGTTTTGAAATTTAGTTCATGTGTAGTTAAGTTTACATTCCATGTATTAGTGATATCTTATGATGTTTCTTTTTCTGTGTGACGTAGTTCACGTAGAATCACCGTATCTGCATCCACTCACTATGCCGCTACGGGCCTGATGACACAGATTTCATTGCTTAGTGATATTGCATTGTACGTACGTGCCAAAACTTCTTTATCCATTTTTTGCTTTCTGGGATATTTACCTGATACTGTAGACGAGCTTCTTGTGAACACAGCCGTCCCAAATATTGGGGTGGCTGTCTGTTTTTGATTTTAATTTCCCTAAGGAATAGGACCATAAGTGGAAGTGCCATAGGCTGTGTTGCTTTGTTTCTTACGTGTTTCAGGAAACACCATACACTTTTCCAGGGTGGCTGCTGGCAATTTACATCCTGCCAATCAGCATAACAAGGCTCCCTGTTCTCCATATCCTGTCCTAACTTTCTGGATTTTACACTTTTTTCAGATGGCCCTTTTGCCCGGGGGGCAGTGAGACTTCATTGTAGTGCTGATTTCCTTTACAGTCTTGCTTGTTTGGCCAAAAAGGGCGTATGCGTTTTTTCCTGAATATATTCAGGAAAAAACGCATACGCCCTTTTTGGCCAAGTGCATCATTGTCGACGTTCTGCCTCTTTTCCTATGCTTTCAGGGCAATTCCAGTCTACCCCCTGCAATCGTTTTCCTGAAATTCTGCCCCGCTTTCAAGTCCCCTTTGCAGGCTTACTTCAATATACTTTTGGAAGATAGCTGTCATTTATAACTCTGCAGTTTTGTGAATTACAGTGCCCCTGAGCTCCTTTCTTCAACTCGCTTTCTTGTGAGCTGGGCACAAAACCGCAGGATTGCTTCAGGCCCTAATCTGTTTCCAGCAGGGCACACTGAGCCTTTGTTTAATTCCTCTTCCTGGTGGGCAATGAGCGTTACATTTGCCCGTGCAGACACCTACAGCTAGTCTCTCATTGGTTCTCCCTATTCCTGTTCATCTTGCACAGAAATTGCAAGCTGTGCCAAAGAGGAGGTTAAAGGCACTGACTCTCCAAGCGGGGAGAGTGTTAGTAAAGCGTCTGGAATGGTGAACCCGAGGACCAGGATACGAAAACTGAGATGCATTTTAAATCGTTTCCCAATCACACGGTGGACGATACTCTGGGTTTCCCATGCATGTTTTAGGTGGAGGAAGAATCCCTTGAACCTGAAGAGTTGAGACGCATGGAATGGGTACCATGCAGTATGACTTCAAAGGGTCTGCATTTGCTCACCGAAACTCACCAGTGCTATCATCCTGAAGTGTCCAGCCTTATGTCTCAACCAGCTGTGGGTGTAGATGTGGTCAATCCCGGTTGCATCACATGCCCTGAGTGAATTATTTAAGAATTGCTCTCTATTTCACTGTCTTTGTGTTTTGTTTTCGAAATTTATTTTGATAATGGGGTTTATTGGATTTTCACTGCTGCGTTTCGGCCGCTGTACACACGCTTGATTCTCTTACGGAGACATATATATCCATGGGTTTTAAGATTCTTCCTAGTCAGGTATATTCCTAGGCTTTGAATATGTGGTGTTGGGTCCATTTCGTTGAGCAAGGAGTAGGTCTTGTCTATTACCTATTTGGCTTATGGAACGTTATCTGTGCTAATTTCAGTCTCTGGTTTTATGCAGCACCCCAACGCGCCTTTCCCCATAAGCAAGCACTAGTTGGTTTTCTAAATTTGAGTCCCTGTTCTGTTTTGAAATTTAGTTCATGTGTAGTTAAGTTTACATTCCATGTATTAGTGATATCTTATGATGTTTCTTTTTCTGTGTGACGTAGTTCACGTAGAATCACCGTATCTGCATCCACTCACTATGCCGCTACGGGCCTGATGACACAGATTTCATTGCTTAGTGATATTGCATTGTACGTACGTGCCAAAACTTCTTTATCCATTTTTTGCTTTCTGGGATATTTACCTGATACTGTAGACGAGCTTCTTGTGAACACATCCGTCCCAAATATTGGGGTGGCTGTCTGTTTTTGATTTTAATTTCCCTAAGGAATAGGACCATAAGTGGAAGTGCCATAGGCTGTGTTGCTTTGTTTCTTACGTGTTTCAGGAAACACCATACACTTTTCCAGGGTGGCTGCTGGCAATTTACATCCTGCCAATCAGCATAACAAGGCTCCCTGTTCTCCATATCCTGTCCTAACTTTCTGGATTTTACACTTTTTTCAGATGGCCCTTTTGCCCGGGGGGCAGTGAGACTTCATTGTAGTGCTGATTTCCTTTACAGTCTTGCTTGTTTGGCCAAAAAGGGCGTATGCGTTTTTTCCTGAATATATTCAGGAAAAAACGCATACGCCCTTTTTGGCCAAGTGCATCATTGTCGACGTTCTGCCTCTTTTCCTATGCTTTCAGGGCAATTCCAGTCTACCCCCTGCAATCGTTTTCCTGAAATTCTGCCCCGCTTTCAAGTCCCCTTCGCAGGCTTACTTCAATATACTTTTGGAAGATAGCTGTCATTTATAACTCTGCAGTTTTGTGAATTACAGTGCCCCTGAGCTCCTTTCTTCAACTCGCTTTCTTGTGAGCTGGGCACAAAACCGCAGGATTGCTTCAGGCCCTAATCTGTTTCCAGCAGGTCACACTGAGCCTTTGTTTAATTCCTCTTCCTGGTGGGCAATGAGCGTTACATTTGCCCGTGCAGACACCTACAGCTATTCTCTCATTGGTTCTCCCTATTCCTGTTCATCTTGCACAGAAATTGCAAGCTGTGCCAAAGAGGAGGTTAAAGGCACTGACTCTCCAAGCGGGGAGAGTGTTAGTAAAGCATCTGGAATGGTGAACCCGAGGACCAGGATACGAAAACTGAGATGCATTTTAAATCGTTTCCCAATCACACGGTGGACGATACTCTGGGTTTCCCATGCATGTTTTACGTGGAGGAAGAATCCCTTGAACCTGGAGAGTTGGGACACATGGAATGGGTACCATGCAGTATGACTTCAAAGGGTCTGCATTTGCTCACCGAAACTCACCAATGCTATCAGCCTGAAGTGTCCAGGTTTATGTCTCAACCAGCTCTGGGTGTAGATGTGGTCAATCCCGGTTGCATCACATGCCCTCAGTGAATTATTTAAGAATTGCTCTCTATTTCACTGTCTTTGTGTTTTGTTTTCGAAATTTATTTTGATAATGGGATTTATCGGATTTTCACTGCTGTGTTTCGGCCGCTGTACACACGCTTGATTCACTTACGGAGACATATATATCAATGGGCTTTAAGATTCTTCCTAGTCAGGTATATTGCTAGGCGTTGAATATGTGGTGTTGGGTCCATTTCGTTGAGCAAGGAGTAGGTCTTGTCTGTTACATATTTGGCTTATGGAAAGTTATCTGTGCTAATTTCAGTCTCTGGTTTTATGCAGCACCCCAACGCACCTTTCCCCATAAGCAAGCACTAGTTGGTTTTCTAAATTTGAGACCCTGTTCTGTTTTGTAATTCAGTTCATGTGTAGTCAAGTTTACATTCCGTGTATTAGTGATATCTTATGATGTTTCTTTTTCTGTGTGACGTAGTTCACGTCGAATCACCGTACCTGCATCCACTCACTATGCCGCTACGGGCCTGGTGACAGAGATTTCATTGCTGAGTGATATTGCATTGTACGTACGTGCCACAACTTCTTTATCCATTTTTTGCTTTCTGGGATATTTACCTGATACTGTAGACGAGCTTCTTGTGAACACAGCCGTCCCCAATATTGGGGTGGCTGTCTGTTTTTGATTTTAATTTCCGTAAGCTATAGGACCATAAGTGGAAGTGCCATAGGCTGTGTTGCTTTGTTTCTTACGTGTTTCAGGAAACACCATACACTTCTCCAGGGTGGCTGCTAGCAATTTACATCCTGCCAATCAGCATAACAAGGCTCCCTGTTCTCCATATCCTGTCCTACCTTTCTGGATTTTACACTTTTTTCAGATGTCCCTTTTGCCCGGGGGGCAGTGAGATTTCATTGTAGTGCAGATTTCATTTACAGGCTTGCTTGGTTGCCCAAAAAGTGCGTATGCGCTTTTTCCTGAATATATTCAGGAAAAAACGCATACGCCCTTTTTGGCCAAGTGCATCATTGTCGACGCTGTGCCTCTTTTCCTATGCTTTCAGGGCAATTCCAGTCTACCCCCTGCAATCGTTTTCCTGAAATTCTGCCCCGCTTTCAAGTCCCCTTCGCAGGCTTACTTCAATATATTTTTGGAGGATAGCTGTCATTTATAACTCTGCAGGTTTGTGAATTACAGTGCCCGTGAGCTCCTTTCTTCAACTCGCTTTCTTGTGAGCTGGGCACAAAACCGCAGGATTGCTTCAGGCCCTAATCTGTTACCAGCAGGCCACAGTGAGCCTTTGTTTAATTCCTCTTCCTGGTGGGGAATGAGCGTTACATTTGCCCGTGCAGACACCTACGGCTAGTCTCTCATTGGTTCTCCCTATTCCTGTTCATCTTGCAGAGAAATTGCAAGCTGTGCCAAACAGGAGTTTAAAGGTACTGACTCTCCAAGCGGGGAGAGTGTTAGTAAAGCATCTGGAATGGTGAACCCGAGGACCAGGATACGAAAACTGAGATGCATTTTAAATCGTTTCCCAATCACACGGTGGACGATACTCTGGGTTTCCCATGCATGTTTTAGCTGGAGGAAGAATCCCTTGAACCTGCAGAGTTGGGACACATGGAATGGGTACCATGCAGTATGACTTCAAAGAGTCTGCATTTGCTCACCGAAACTCACCAATGCTATCAGCCTGAAGTGTCCAGGTTTATGTCTCAACCAGCTCTGGGTGTAGATGTGGTCAATCCCGGTTGCATCACATGCCCTGAGTGAATTATTTAAGAATTGCTCTCTATTTCACTGTCTTTGTGTTTTGTTTTCGAAATTTATTTTGATAATTGGATTTATCGGATTTTCAGTGCTGCGTTTCGGCCGCTGTACACACGCTTGATTCTCTTACGGAGACATATATAACCGTGGGTTTTAAGATTCTTCCTAGTCAGGTATATTCCTAGGCGTTGAATATGTGGTGTTGGGTCCATTTCGTTGAGCAAGGAGTAGGTCTTGTCTATTACATATTTGGCTTATGGAAAGTTATCTGTGCTAATTTCAGTCTCTGGTTTTATGCAGCACCCCAAGGCACCTTTCCCCATAAGCAAGCACTAGTTGGTTTTCTAAATTTGAGACCCTGTTCTGTTTTGTAATTCAGTTCATGTGTAGTCAAGTTTACATTCCGTGTATTAGTGATATCTTATGATGTTTCTTTTTCTGTGTGACGTAATTCACGTAGAAACACCGTACCTGCATCCACTCACTATGCCGCTACGGGCCTGATGACACAGATTTCATTGCTGAGTGATATTGCATTGTACGTACGTGCCACAACTTCTTTATCCATTGTTTGCTTTCTGGGATATTTACCTGATACTGTAGACGAGCTTCTTGTGAACACAGCCATCCCAAATATTGGGGTGGCTGTCTGTTTTTGATTTTAATTTCCGTAAGCTAGGGGACCATATGTGGAAGTGCCATAGGCTGTGTTGCTTTGTTTCTTACGTGTTTCAGGAAACACCATACACTTCTCCAGGGTGGCTGCTGGCAATTTACATCCTGCCAATCAGCATAACAAGGCTCCCTGTTCTCCATATCCTGTCCTACCTTTCTGGATTTTACACTTTTTTCCGATGGCCCTTTTGACCGGGGGGCAGTGAGACTTCGTTGTGGTGCAGATTTCCTTTACAGGCTTGCTTGGTTGGCCAAAAAGGGCGTATGCGTTTTTTCCTGAATATATTCATGAAAAAACGCATACGCCCTTTTTGGCCAAGTGCATCATTGTCGAAGTTCTGCCTCTTTTCCTATGCTTTCAGGGCAATTCCAGTCTACCCCTGCAATAGTTTTCCCGAAATTCTGCCCCGCTTTCAAGTCCCCTTCGCAGGCTTACTTCAATATATTTTTGGAGGATAGCTGTCATTTATAACTCTGCAGGTTTTTGAAGTACAGTGCCCCTGAGCTCCTTTCTTCAACTCGCTTTCTTGTGAGCTGGGCACAAAACCGCAGGATTGCTTCAGGCCCTAATCTGTTTCCAGCAGGGCACACTGAGCCTTCGGTTAATTCCTCTTCCTGGTGGGAAATGAGCCTTACATTTGCCCGTGCAGACACCTATAGCTAGTCTCTCATTGTTTCTCCCTATTCCTGTTCATCTTGCACAGAAATTGCAAGCTGTGCCAAACAGGAGGTTAAAGGCACTGACTCTCCAAGCAGGGAGAGTGTTAGTAAAGCATCTGGAATGGTGAACCCGAGGACCAGGATACGAAAACTGAGATGCATTTTAAATCGTTTCCCAATCACACGGTGGACCATACTGTGGGTTTCCCAGGCATGTTTTAGCTGGAGGAAGAATCCCTTGAACCTGAAGAGTTGGGACCCATGGAATAGGTACCATGCAGTATGACTTCAAAGGGTCTGCATTTGCTCACCGAAACTCACAAATGCTATCAGCCTGTAGTGTCCAGCCTTATGTCTCAACCAGCTCTGGGGGTAGATGTGGTCAATCCCGGTTGCATCACATGCCCTGAGTGAATTATTTAAGAATCGCTCTCTATTTCACTGTCTTTGTGTTTTGTTTTCGAAATTTATTTTGATAATGGGATTTATCGGATTTTCACTGCTGCGTATCGGCCGCTGTACACACGCTTGATTCACTTACGGAGACATATATAACCATGGGTTTTAAGATTCTTCCTAGTCAGGTATATTCCTAGGCGTTGAATATGTGGTGTTGAGTCCATTTCGTTGAGCAAGGAGTAGGTCTTGTCTATTACATATTTGTCTTATGGAATGTTATCTGTACTAATTTCAGTCTCTGGTTTTATGCAGCACCCCAAGGCACCTTTCCCCATAAGCAAGCACTAGTTGGTTTTCTAAATTTGAGACCCTGTTCTGTTTTGTAATTCAGTTCATGTGTAGTCAAGTTTACATTCCGTGTATTAGTGATATCTTATGATGTTTCTTTTTCTGTGTGACGTAGTTCACGTAGAATCACCGTACCTGCATCCACTCACTATGCCTCTACGGGCCTGATGACACAGATTTCATTGCTGAGTGATATTGCATTGCACGTACGTGCCACAACTTCTTTATCCATTTTTTGCTTTCGGGATATTTACCTCATACTGTAGACGAGCTTCTTGTGAACACAGCCGTCCCAAATATTGGGGTGGCTGTCTGTTTTTGATTTTAATTTCCGTAAGCTATAGGACCATAAGTGGAAGTGCCATAGGCTGTGTTGCTTTGTTTCTTACGTGTTTCAGGAAACACCATACACTTCTCCAGGGTGGCTGCTGGCAATTTACATCCTGCCAATCAGCATAACAAGGCTCCCTCTTCTCCATATCCTGTCCTACATTTCTGGATTTTACACTTTTTTCAGATGGCCCTTTTGCCCGTGGGGCAGTGAGACTTCATTGTAGTGCAGATTTCCTTTACAGGCTTGCTTGGTTGGCCAAAAAGTGCGTATGCGTTTTTTCCTGAATATATTCATGAAAAAACGCATACGCCCTTTTTGGCCAACTGCATCATTGTCGACGTTGTGCCTCTTTTCCTATGCTTTCAGGGCAATTCCAGTCTACCCCCTGCAATCGTTTTCCTGAAATTCTTCCCCGCTTTCAAGTCCCCTTCGCAGGCTTACTTCAATATATTTTTGGAGGATAGCTGTCATTTATAACTCTGCAGGTTTGTGAAATACAGTGCCCCTGAGCTCCTTTCTTCAACTCGCTTTCTTGTGAGCTGGGCACAAAACCGCAGGATTGCTTCAGGCCCTAATCTGTTTTCAGCAGAGCACGCTGAGCCTTTCTTTAATTCCTCTTCCTGGTCGGCAATGAGCGTTACATTTGCCCGTGCAGACACTTACAGCTAGTCTCTCATTGGTTCTCCCTATTCCTGTTCATCTTGCACAGAAATTGCAAGCTGTGCCAAACAGGAGGTTAAAGGCACTGACTCTCCAAGCGGGGAGAGTGTTAGTAAAGCGTCTGGAATGGTGAACCCGAGGACCAGGATACGAAAACTGAGATGCATTTTAAATCGTTTCCCAATCACACGGTGGACGATACTCTGGGTTTCCCATGCATGTTTTAGCTGGAGGAAGAATCCCTTGAACCTGGAGAGTTGGGACCCATGGAATGGGTACCATGCAGTATGACTTCAAAGGGTCTGCATTTGCTCACCGAAACTCACCAATGCTATCAGCCTGAAGTGTCCAGCCTTATGTCTCAACCAGCTGTGGGTGTAGATGTGGTCAATCCCGGTTGCATCACATGCCCTGAGTGAATTATTTAAGAATTGCTCTCTATTTCACTGTCTTTGTGTTTTGTTTTCGAAATTTATTTTGATAATGGGATTTATCGGATTTTCACTGCTGCGTTTCGGCCGCTGTACACACGCTTGATTCTCTTACGGAGACATATATATCCATGGGTTTTAAGATTCTTCCTAGTCAGGTATATTCCTAGGCGTTGAATATGTGGTGTTGGTTCCATTTCGTTGAGCAAGGAGTAGGTCTTGTCTATTACATATTTGGCTTATGGAAAGTTATCTGTGCTAATTTCAGTCTCTGGTTTTATGCAGCCCCCCAAGGCACCTTTCCCCATAAGCAAGCACTAGTTGGTTTTCTAAATTTGAGACCCTGTTCTGTTTTGTAATTCAGTTCATGTGTAGTCAAGTTTACATTCCGTGTATTAGTGATATCTTATGATGTTTCTTTTTCTGTGTGACGTATTTCACGTAGAATCACCGTACCTGCATCCACTCACTATGCCGCTACGGGCCTGATGACACAGATTTCATTGCTGAGTGATATTGCATTGTACGTACGTGCCACAACTTCTTTATCCATTTTTTGCTTTCTGGGATATTTACCTGATAGTGTAGACGAGCTTCTTGTGAACACAGCCGTCCCAAATATTGGGGTGGCTGTCTGTTTTTGATTTTAATTTCCGTAAGCTATAGGACCATAAGTGGAAGTGCCATAGGCTGTGTTGCTTTGTTTGTTACGTGTTTCAGGAAACACCATACACTTCTCCAGGGTGGCTGCTGGCAATTTACATCCTGCCAATCAGCATAACAAGGCTCCCTGTTCTCCATATCCTGTCCTACATTTCTGGATTTTACACTTTTTTCAGATGGCCCTTTTGCCCGGGGGGCAGTGAGACTCCATTGTAGTACAGATTTCCTTTACAGGCTTGCTTGGTTGGCGAAAAAGGGCGTATGCGTTTTTTCCTGAATATATTCAGGAAAAAACGCATACGCCCTTTTTGGCCAAGTGCATCATTGTCGACGTTCTGCCTCTTTTCCTATGCTTTCAGGGCAATTCCAGTCTACCCCCTGCAATCGTTTTCCTGAAATTCTGCCCCGCTTTCAAGTCCCCTTCGCAGGCTTACTTCAATATATTTTTGGAGGATAGCTGTCATTTATAACTCTGCAGGTTTGTGAAGTACAGTGCCCCTGAGCTCCTTTCTTCAACTCGCTTTCTTGTGAGCTGGGCACAAAACCGCAGGATTGCTTCAGGCCCTAATCTGTTTCCGGCAGGGCATGCTGAGCCTTTGTTTAATTCCTCTTTCTGGTGGGCAATGAGTGTTACATTTGCCCATGCATACACCTACAGCTAGTCTCTCATTGGTTCTCCCTATTCCTGTTCATCTTGTACAGATTTTGCAAGCTGTGCCAAACAGAAAGTTAAAGGCACTGACTCTCCAAGCGGGGAGAGTGTTAGTAAAGCATCTGGAATGGTGAACCCGAGGACCAGGATACGAAAACTGAGATGCATTGTAAATCGTTTCCCAATCACACGGTGGACCATACTGTGGGTTTCCCATGCATGTTTTAGCTGGAGGAAGAATCCCTTGAACCTGAAGAGTTGGGACCCATGGAATAGGTACCATGAAGTATGACTTCAAAGGGTCTATATTTGCTCACCGAAACTCACCAATGCTATCAGCCTGAAGTGTCCAGCCTTATGTCTCAACCAGCTCTGGGTGTAGATGTGGTCAATCCCGGTTGCATCGCATGCCCTGAGTGAATTATTTAAGAATTGCTCTCTATTTCACTGTCTTTGTGTTTTGTTTCGAAATTTATTTTGATAATGGGATTTATCGGATTTTCACTGCTGCGTTTCGGCCGCTGTACACACGCTTGATTCTCTTACGGAGACATATATATCCATGGGTTTTAAGATTCTTCCTAGTCAGGTATATTCCTAGGCGTTGAATATGTGGTGTTGAGTCCATTTCGTTGAGCAAGCAGTAGGCCTTGTCTATTACATATTTGGCTTATGGAATGTTATCAGTGCTAATTTCAGTCTCTGGTTTTATGCAGCCCCCCAAGGCACCTTTCCCCATAAGCAAGCACTAGTTGGTTTTCTAAATTTGAGACCCTGTTCTGTTTTGTAATTCAGTTCATGTGTAGTCAAGTTTACATTCCGTGCATTAGTGATATCTTATGATGTTTCTTTTTCTGTGTGACGTAGTTCATGTAGAATCACCGTATCTGCATCCTCTCACTATGTCGCTACAGGCCTGATGACACAGATTTCATTGCTGAGTGATACTGCATTGCACGTACGTGCCACAACTTCTTTATCCATTTTTTGCCTTCTGGGATATTTACCTGATATTGTAGACGAGCTTCTTGTGAACACAGCCGTCCCAAATATTGGGGTGGCTGTCTGTTTTTGATTTTAATTTCCGTAAGCTATAGGACCATAAGTGGAAGTGCCATAGGCTGTGTTGCTTTGTTTCTTACGTGTTTCAGGAAACACCATA